>NC_141546.1:27306500-28578000 GCF_021556685.1 Rattus norvegicus
GATTATGTTGAGGGTTTCTGTATATTAAACCATCCCTGCATGCTTGGGATGAAGCCTACTTGATCATGGTGGATGATTGTTTTGATGTGCTCTTGGATTCGGTTTGCCAGAATTTTATTGAGTATTTTTGCGTCGATATTCATAAGGGAAATTGGTCCGAAGTTCTTTTTCTTTTTTGGGTCTTTGTGCGGTTTAGGAATAAGAGTGATTGTGGCTTCATAGAAAAAATTTGGTAGCACTCCATCTGTTTCAATTTTGTGGAATAGTTTGGATAGTATTGGTATGAGTTCTTCTATGAAGGTATGATAACATTCTGCACTGAACCCATCTGGACCTATGCTCTTTTTGGTTGGGAGACCTTTAATGACTGGTACTATTTCTTTAGGGGTTATGGAATTATGTAACTGGTTTATCTGTTCCTGATTTAAATTCGGTACCTGCTATCTGTCTAGAAAATTGTCCATTTCCTCCAGATTTTCAAGTTTTGTTGAATGTAGGCTTTTGTAGTAGGATCAGATGCTTTTTTTGAATTTCCTCAGATTCTGTAGCTATGTCTCCCTTTTCATTTCTGATTTTGTTAATTTGGACACACTCTCTGTGTCCTCTTGTTAGTCTGGCTAAGGGTTTATCTATCTCGTTGATTTTCTCAAAGAACCAACTTTTGGTTCTGTTGATTCTTTGTATGGCCCTTTTTCTTTCTACTTGGTTGATTTCAGCTCTGAGTTTGATTATTTCCTGCCTTCTACTCCTCCTGGGTGTGTTTGCTTCATTTTGTTCTAGAACTTTTAGGTGTGCTGTCAAGCTGCTGACATATGCTCTCTCCTGTTTCTGCAGGCACTCAGAGCTATGAGTCTTCCTCTTAGCACAGCTTTCAGAGTGTTCCATAAGTTTGGGTATATTTTACCTTCATTTTCATTAAATTCTAAGAATTCTTTAATTTCTTTCTTTATTTCTTCATTGACCAGGTTATCATTGAGTTGAGCATTGCTCAATTTCCATGTATTTGTGGGCGTTCTTCCCTTATTGTTATTGAAGACCAGCTTTAGCCCATGGTGGTCTGATAGGATGCATGGGATTATTTCTATCTTTCTGCATCTGTTGAGGCTTGTCTTATGACCAACTATATGGTCAATTTTGGAGAAAGCACTGTGAGGTGGTGTTAAGAAGGTATATCCTTTTGTTTTAGGATAGAAAATTCTATAAATATGTTCAGTTAATTTATTTCATGACTTCTCTTAGTCTGTCTATGTCTCTGTTTAATTTCTGTTTCCATGATCTGTCCATTGATGAGAATTGGATGTTGAAATCTCCTACTCTTATTGTGTGAGGTACAATTTGTGCTTTGAGTTTTAGTAAGGTTTCTATTATATATGTAGTTGTCCTTGCATTTGGAACATAGTTACTTAGAATTGAGAGTTCATCCTAGTGGATTTTTCCTTTGATGAATATGAAGCGTCCTTCCTTAACTTTTTTGATGACTTTTAGTTGAAAATCGAATTTATTTGATATTAGAAGAGCTACTCTAGCTTGCTTCTCAGACATTTTACTTGGAAAGTTGTTTTCCAGCCTTTCACTCTGAGGTAGTGTCTGTCATTGTCTCTGAGGTGTGTTTCCTGTAAGCAGGAGAATGCAGGGTCCTCACTGCATATCCAGTTTGTTAATCTATGTCTTTTTTTGGGGAGTTGAGACCATTGATGTTCAAAGACATTAAGGAATTGTGATTATTGCTTCCTGTTATATTAATATTTGGATGTGAATTTATGTTTGTGTGCTTTTCTTCTCTTTGTTTTGTTGCCCAGAAAATTACTTTCTTGCTTTTTCTTTGGTGTATCTTGCCTCCTTATATTGGGCTTTACCATTTATTAACCTTTGTAGCGCTGGATTTGTAGAAAAATATAGTGTAAATTTGCTTTTGTCATGGAATATCTTGGTTTCTCCATCTATGTTGACTGAGAGTTTTGCTGGATACAGTAACCTGGGCTGGCATTTGTGTTCTCTTATGTTCTGTATGACATCTGTCCAGGGTCTTCTGGCTTTCATAGTTACTGGTGAGAAATCTGGTGTGATTCTGATAGGTCTGCCTTTATATGATGCTTAAACTTTTACCCTTACTGCTTTTAATATTCTTTCTTTTTGTGCACTTGGTGTTTTGACTATTATGTGACAGGAGGAGTTTCTTTTCTGGTATAATCTATTTGGAGTTCTATAGGCTTCTTGTATGTTTATGGGCATCTCTTTCTTTAGGTTTGGGAAGTTTTCTTCTATGTTTTTTTTTTGAAGATATTTACTGGTCCTTTGAGCTGGGAGTCTTCACTCTCTTCTATACCTATTATCCTTAGGTTTGATCTTCTCATTGTGTCATGGGTTTCCTGTATATTTTGGACCAGTAGCTTTTTCTATTTTATATTATCTTTGACTGTCGATGGTTTCTATGGAATCTTCTGCTTCTGAGATCCTCTCTTCTATCTCTTGTATTCTGTTGGTGATGCTTGTATCTATGGCTTCTTGTCTCTTCCTTTAGTTTTCTATATCCAGGGTTGTCTCCCTTTTTCCTTTGTTTATTGCTTCTATTTCCATTTATAATTCCTTCGCCTGTTGGTTTGTGTTTTCCTAGAATTCTCTCAGGGAGTTTTGTAATTCTTCACTATAGGCTTCTACTTGTTTATTTATATTTTCCTCCGTCTTTCTTGAAGTCCTCAATCATCAACGATCAAATGTGATTTTAAATCTAGATCTTGCTTTTCTGGTGTTTTTGGATATTCAGTATTTGCTTTGGTGTGCGAACTGTGCTCCAATGATGCCATGTAGTCTTGGTTTCTCTTTCTTGGGTTCCTGTGTTTGCCTCTTGCCATCAGCTTGTCTCTGGTGTTACCTTGTTCTGCTATTTCTGACAGTGGCTAGACCGTTGTATAAGCCTGAGTGTCAGGAGTGCTGTAGATCTGTTTTCCTGTTTTCCTGTTTTCTTTCAGTCAGTTATGTGAACAGTGTGTTCTGATTTTGGGCATGTAGTCTTTCCTCTCTACTGGTCTTCAGCTGTTCCTGTTGGCCTCTGTCCTGAGTCCACCAGGCAGGTCACTTGGAGCAGAAAAGTTGGTCTTACCTGTGGTCCTGAGTCTGAATTTGCCCGTGGGGGGCTGCTTTTGAGCTCTCAGTGAGGGCGGCAACCAGGAGGGCCTAAACTGCCTTTTCCTGGGGCCCCCAGTGTACCAGGGTCCAAGATGGCGTAGGTGTTTTCCTCTTGAGTCAGAAATGTGGACAGAGTGTAGTCTCTTCTTGCTCCCAGTCATGTCTGCCCCTCTGAAGTTTTAGCTCTCCCTCCCATGGGATTTGGGTGCAAAAACTGTTGGCCTGGTCCCTTCAGTGCCAGGCAGTGTCTGGACCACAGGGAACCTGGTGTTCGAGTGCACAATAACTGCTTTTAACTTACCCCCTTGAATAATTCAGCTGGTCTAGAGACTGAAAATGTCACCCTTTGCTGGAGTAACAGGTATGGTGTAGCAGTGTTTTACATTTTCTTTGAGGGTTGTATTAATGTTTTTTAGGTATCTTCTGCCCATGAGACTTCCTCTTCTATCTCTTGTATTCTGATGGTAATGCTTATGCCAATGACTCTTGATCTCTTTCTTAGGACTTTTTTATCTCCAGGGTTGTTTCTTTTTGTGATTTCTATATTGTTTGTATTTCAATTTTTAGAACCTGGATGGTTTTGGTCCATTCCTTTACTGGTTTGTTTGTGTTTTCTTGTAATTCTTTAAGGGATTATTGTGTATCCTCTTTAAGAGATTTTACTTGTTTACTTGCTTTGTCCTGTATTCCTTTAAGTGATTAATTTATGTTCTTCTTACAGTCCTTTATCACCATCATGAGATGTGATTTTAAACCCCAACCTTGCTTTTCAAGTGGGGTCAGATGTCCAATATTTGCTTTGGTGGGTGAACTGGGCTCGGATGATGCCAAGTAGTCTTGGTATCTGTTGCTTAGGTTCCTAACCTTGGCTCTTGCCATCTGGTTGTCTTTGGTGTTGCGTGGTCTTGCTGTCTCTGACAGTAGCTTGACTCTCCTGTAAGCCTGTGTGTCAGTACTCCTGGAGACTAGCTTTTTCTGAGTGGGATTTGGGTACAGAGAACTCTGAGATTGGGTCAGCTCTGGGGACAGGAGGAAACTTGAAGTGTCCTATTCCAGACTTCTCCTGAGTTCTGTGCCCTGAAGGAGCCCGGCAAGTCCCTTGGAGCAGAAGTGGTGGTCTTTCATCTGCTCTCAGGTGTGTGAGTATTCCTGGCAACTGGCTTTCCGCTCTGGGCACAGGCTGAGACTGGAAGGATCCTCTCTCTGACTGCTCCTAGTTTCCTGTGTTTACAGGGCTCTAGGTGGGTTCCTCTTGAGCCAGGAATGTGAGCAGATGTGGTGTCCTCCACTGAGGTCTCAGGAATGCCTGCACTTCTGAAAATCCATCTTTCTCCCCAACAGGATTTGGATACAGAGAGCTCTGGGACCAGGTCAGCTCTGGGTACAGGCAGAAACTGGAAGCTTATTTATTCTTTTTAATAGATCAATATAGAAAGAAGACCTGAAGCTTGGTTGATTGGGTTGGTGGATGGTGGGTGAGGATTGGAGAGTAGTTGTAAAATGGTACAAAAGACATTATATGAAACTTTCAAAAAATAAATAAAACCATTGTTCTGAAATAATGTTTTATACATATATATCTTTAGCACATATGTTCCATCGAGTAAGATTAATCTAACCAAACATCATAAAGTTTGATGAGGCATGAAATGATGAGGCAGGGTAGAGGTGAGCTGGTAGCATACACAACAGGTAGCAGGTATGATAGAGCAGTAAGAATCTGTTATTTGTCGAATGAAAATCTTTAACCATCACCACACTTTATTTCCTCCCAATTTATTTCTTACAATTTACTTCTTCAACACACTTTATTTCTTCTCTTCCATTTCACCTTTGCATTTCTAAAACGTTTCAGTGCTGATTACTTTTAATCTCTCATCTCACATTCCATTTCATATGTGCCATTTGTTTGAAAAAGTAGAATTATTGCTCCTGTAAAACAAAATGCCCATAAAATTTCTTTTGATTTTTAAGTTAATTTAAAAGAGAAATTTATTATTAAGTAATTTCAGATACTGTGCATCAGGTTGCTGTAGGTTTTGGGGAAAAATGAGGTAAAAGTTTTGTGTCCTGATTGAAGATTTTTCAGGAGTTGGATAGATAAATCAGCATATAGGGAACCCTAAGCATGATGATTAACCTTAGGGTGGATGCCCATCATTCACATTAAAGCTTATGGGCATGCCATTCTGTTTTTATACTAGGACTGGAGAAGTGGAGGCAGGATTCTTTTTTTTTTTTTTTGGTTCTTTTTTTCGGAGCTGGGGACCGAACCCAGGGCCTTGCGCTTCCTAGGTAAGCGCTCTACCACTGAGCTAAATCCCCAGCCCCAAGGAGGCAGGATTCTAAGAGCAACCTACATCGATAAACTAGACATATTGATGGATCCTAGATGTAGCAGGAATTCCAACATCAATACATAATGGGGGGGTTGAGTAAGCCAAGAAGAAATTCAGCTTCAACCATGGTCATCTATATGCATACACACACACATAAATGCTCTCATACAGGACAATATGAATATATATGCAAACAAAACAGTACAAAAACAAACAAAAGTCTTTAAATACACTGGGAATCTATTTTTTGTCTGATTAGCCACCAAAAATCAGAAATCATTAACAAAACAAAAATTCACTATCACACAGAATAGAAACAGTTGAAATTATAATTAAACAAATGTTTGGAGAAAACAAAACATTATGTATAACAATAACTATAGTCCTCATTAATTTTGATTAAACTATTCTCTCTAGAATTTATTTTGGCTATATTTGTACCCTAGTATTAGATTATACTCACCGAAGAGAAACTTGAAATGTTGAAAATAATTGTCAGTTTGAAAGGCAAAAGTGTGAAATGGGTATCTAGAGACTTTCCAGCTGTTAAAATTGTTGATAAAGCATCTGGCAATAATGGTGAACAGTGTTTTGCATTTTCAACTCAAATGTGTGTAAAAATCAGAAAGGAATGCCTTTTCATAAATTTTATGAAAGCTCAGACACTTTGTCTTCTCTGACAATAAAAAGCATTTTAAAGTCAGTGGAAGTATTAACTGCATGTAGTGCCAAGTTGTCAACAACTGGTTTCAAAGAATAAATTACCTCTAATACTTGGTATATTTTTCACACTTTTTATTTTCCTGTAACCAATTAGTTGAAACTTACCTTGACAGGAAAACGATTCTAAATAATCTAAAACAGCAGGTGGAGTGTGTATAACTTAAATAATGTCCATACAGGAGAAAAATCTCTCAAAAAGGGTCACTATATCAAATACTAATTTAGTGAAATATAGCTATGGGCTACAAAGTGCTCTCAAGTTACTGTATAAATATGTATTGTATTCTCATTTCTCAACAGTTTCATGTTTCACTTACATATCTATCCTCTACTCAAGGATACATTTCCAAAAGTAATTTTTATTGTTTTTATTGACCACCATAGAAAATTAGTTTTCTTCAGTAATGATAAAATACACCAGTTCTGCTTTACTAAACAATTTGTTCTATTGTTATTTATGAGAATTAGTAATTCAGAAATGTACTCAAACACCAATGTGTGTGAGTATTTCTAAGAAGATATTGAGAAAAAGAATAAGGGAATTGTAGAAATTCTCTGTTGGTGAAATAAATAATTTTAATAGCTTTCAAACAACATCACAGTATAACTATGTCTTAGGCAGTAGATGAAGAAGATAAAAATAAGAAGGTCATCATACCTTAGGCAGTAGGCAAACATAGTAAGAACAATAATCTACAAATGTGTCAGGATTCTTGAGAAAGAATTAAAACCAGTCAAAATTAAATTGTTGACAAACTTAATGTCGGGAAATTTGAAGTGTACTGCTTTCTCTCATTGAGACTTCCAACTTCCCTCTTATGTGGCACTTCATCTTCTATGCAGATCTCTTATGACAGCTTCATTATTGTTCGATGCACTTTGGATCACAAGGAAACCCGATGTGAGAGCCCTGTATCGGAATTATACTCTAACCTTTACCCTCTTAATTTTATTACACTAAAATTCTCTTAATCTCTAGGTAAACAATCTCAGCCTGTACTACAGCAATGATGGCTCCTGATGAACAACACTATCCTCTTTCTAATCAGTAAGAACAAATAGATAAGGTATATCTTTCCAACACCCTAAGACCTTTGCTTTGCATTCATTTACAACTGCCTGGAATAGTTTATTAGCAAAAATAAGTATGGCATTTTCTTTCTGAAAGCTTTCCTGTCAGTTCCCATCCTGCTCATATTCAATATGATTTTCTTTGCAATATTGAAGTACTTATTAAGTACTGTATAATGTGCTGTATAAATCTTTTTCTAGCCACTGCACTTTTAGATGGCAAAGATTTCTCTACCTCAAAGTAAACATTGCCCATCTACTAGGAATGGTGTTTAGGTTGTGGGACATGTCTACAATAGACTTTTGCAATGCACTCCTTTCTTTAGGAAAGATGTCGTTAGTTTTTATGTGTTTCATTCTCTAAACTTTATAAATCTTTAACCACAATTAACTTTAAAAGAAACCTTTTCATTTGTGGCCATGTTACTTAAAAATCACTGTTTTGTGAGTTTTTTTTTTTTAATTTTAAAAAATAAAAGGATTTACTTTCTAATGTAATGTATATACTATTCATTTTTCTCAGTTTTCTAACTTTTTATAATAATGCAAGTTCTATGAAGAGGTTTTGTCTTTTGTGCAGTATCATCTCATGTGCATTTCAAGTGCCTACTCTCACTGTTATTGCAGTAAAAATAAAAATAAAAAAAAATGGGTCGGAGGCTACCAGTACCCATGCATTCCCACTCCACATGGAACTGCGGGAGCGACATGCTCTGGCTGTCTCTCTGCCAGCTGCTTTCTCACACTATCCCCCAGGCGGGTTGTTACTATGCCTGACACACACTGTAGGGAGCGGCGCGGCAGCTGTATGATAATGAGGTGAATCTTGCGCCCTCCTAACAACAGTACTGAGCATGTGTGGGGTTTTGCACCTGACGTCAGTCTGGCTGGGGCGGTACTATGCTAAATGGGAGTTCATGCTGCGCCAATCTCTGGAGGACAAGTAGCTGGAATGGCAGTGGGGTGACTCGTGCCCCACCAATCCCTGAAAGAAGATTAGCATACTGTTGTGTATATAAGCTGAGCGTCAGTAAAACTTAAAGCTGTAACACTTGGAGCTGTAACACTTGGAGCTGTAACACTTAGGGCTGGCTGCCACCGCGTCCCTGTATCAACAAAGAAGGTGTCCTGCAGTAAAGGCTGTTGAGAAGAATCCAACCATGTTGTGTCTTCCTTGCCGGACGAGGTGGGCTCGACAAAGTGGTGGCCCGTACGGGGACGAGGACATCCTCGTGGATCTCAGAACTCTTCAGCTTCAGGACGAGCGACTTCGGAAATGTTCCCGGTAAGGGACAATAAAGTTCTCTGGTGGTGAGCAGAGACGATGGGAGCCTTGGGTTAGAGGTTAAAAGGTCTGCAGTCTGGAGCAATGTTGTTTCAAGTTGATCCTTTGTGGGCAGGATTTATAATTTTGTTTCTTTTTTTCTTTGTGTGGGATAGAGAAGCCACAGACAGCAAGCTTAAGCCCGGACCAAAACCTCTTTGGCGAATGGTCCCTGCCTGCTTAGAGGATAAACGATGTGAGGAAGCTGTTTGGACAGGTCAGAGGGTCCTTGCAGAGCAAAAAGAAAGTATGTCAGAGGGAGAAAAGGTCTCGGGGAAAAAAAAAGGAGATAAAAGGAACAGAGAGAAGGCAGAGATAAAAAAAGAGGATAATCAGAACCAGGAAACAAATAAGATATATTCTTCTTTAAAAGCCTTGACCTTAGAAATGTCAGACAATCTAGAAAGCATCACCGACAGCTTAGAGAAAGTAAAACTAAAGGTAGAACCATCGGGTCCGGGGCCTCCCGCAGAGCAACAAAAGTAAGCGCAGGACTCGACCTCAGTTCCACCACCAGACTCAAATTGACCCCTCGAATGGGAACTCAGGTGGTGGATACAGATTTTAAAGGCCCCAGTAAGCAGAATTCAGAAGGATCACAGAAATTGAAAGCATGTGCAAAGATTAAGATTTGGGGTAGTGGTAGTGGTCAAAAGGGGACAAGGTAATAATGGGAAAATGTTTTTTTGTGTACGTGTTCTTTTAGAGTTATGTTAAAATCTAGAGAAGCAAAGTCGATTCTCATAGATGCTTTTAGTCTTTGGACCCTGACTAGAGACAATTTACACCCTAGACAAGAGAGAGAATGGGGTTGAGAAAAACAGTGCTCCCGAACTCTCCACAGATGCTTTGGCAAAAGAAGGAAATGAGCTTAAGTTTTTTGAAGCTCTCCTGGAACCAGAAGGAGGTGGGAGACGTCTTGCCTCCTTGCTGGCTCCTATTGGAGAAGTGCTTATTTCTGGTTCTGGGTTCTTTAGGTAGGATGTCTGGGTCCCTTTGGTGGAACACCATCGAGTTCTTTCTGTGTCTATTGTTTGTCCTTGGTGCACCAAGCTGTGGATGTATGTCAATTTATGTCTGGGTTTTGCTTCTCGTTTCTTGAATGTTTTGTGTTTCATGTTTAAAAGAAAAAAAAAATTGGTTAAAACTTAAAATGCTGGTTGATTCACCCATTGATGTAGCTTTAACTCCTTTCAAGAAAGGTACAAATAAATAAAAAGTGTCAATTGGCTTTTGGAGACTGCATCTGTAGCTAGAAGGCTAAGTCGGCTGGGCAAGCTCCCCAGGGGGGCTGGCTAAATGTTTATACTAGCCGCCCTAGAAGCGGCCTATACAAAAGTGGTTAAGGTGCTTGAAAACAATCAATTGTTCATAGCACCTGAAAAGGTTCAAATGGGCCAAATGGGAGAATATTTAGGAACAAAAATCACTCCTCATAGTATTTCTCCTCAAAAAATTGAATTACGAAAAGACCATTTAAAAACATTAAATGATTTTCAAAAATTACTAGGAAGCATAAATTGGATTCGACCCTATATTAAAATGTCCAATGTGGATTTACAACCACTTTATGAGATCCTGAAAGGGGATTCTCAGCTTACTTCACCCCGTGTTTTAACCAAGGAAGCAAGATTATCTTTGAGGAAAGTAGAAGAAAGACTAGAAAAGGCAATACTAAAAAGGTACAAGGAAGAGGAAGATCTGCTTTTGTGTATACTGAAAACTTTTGGTCAGCCTACAGGAGTATTATGGCAACAAGGTCCACTTCTTTGGATATATCCCCATATTTCTCCTAATACAACCCTTGAATATTACCCTTCTGCTGTTGCACAGCTAGCTGTATTAGGCGTTAAATCTTGCATTCAGCATTTTGGTATTTTACCAAAGAAAATTATTATACCATATACAACTGCTCAGGTAGAAACATTGTGTGCATTGATAGATGATTGGGCCATATTGCGCTGTAGTTTTGATGGAGAGTTTGACAATCATTATCCTAAGGATCCGTTGCTACAACTTTTACTGAACATCCAGTGATCTTTCCTAAGATCACTGCCTTAGAGCCTTTGTCTGGAGCGTTAGATATATATATTTATACAGATGGCTCCAAAACAGGTGTAGGTGCCTATATGGTTGATTCTCAAGAACCAGTATTAATTCAATATAGTCCAGATACCCCCCAAATTACAGAATGTCAAATTGTATTGGAAGTTTTCAAAAGATTTCATGATTCTTTTAATTTAATTTCTGACTCTGCTTATGTGGTTAATGCGGTGTGCTCACTTGAAATTGCAGGGCCAATTCGGTCGACTAGCACTGTATGTCAAATTCTTTTAGAATTACAAAATTTGATTTGGGTCAGAAAAAATAAATTTTTCATACAGCCTATTCGAGCCCATACTAATTTGCCTGGTCCCATGACCAGTAATAACGCCCTGGTGGATGTTAGTACTCGTAGAGAGTTTATTTTTCATGCTGCTCCGGTTGATCTCGCTAGAGAATTTCATCAAAAGTTTCATGTACCTGCCTTTACTCTTCAACAAAAATTTAAAATCTCTAGAGCTGCAGCTCATGATGTGGTGTTTAGTTGCCAGAATTGTATTCAATTTCACCACCCTCCTCATGTGGGGATTAACACTCGTGGTCTGATCCCGCTAAAACTTTGGCAGATGGATGTCACACACATATCTCAATTTGGAAATTTAAAATATGCTCATGTTTCTGTTGATACATGTTCTGGTATTATACATGCTACTCTGATGACTGGTGAAAAAGCTCGTAATGCCATTAGCCATTGCTTAGAGGCATGGACAGCCCGGGGAAAGCCTGATAGTCTCAAGACAGACAACGGGCCTGCCTACACTGCAAAGTCCTTTCAGGCATTTTGCCAGACAATGCAGGTCAAACATACTACAGGATTGCCATACAATGCCCAAGGTCAAGGAATTGTGGAAAGAGTACATCGTACCTTAAAAGAGCTGATAAAAAAACAAAAAGAGGGAATTGCCAGCAGCTGAACACCAAAAGAACAACTTCCTTTAGCTCTTTTTACTCTAAATTTCTTAATTTCGGATGTGCATGGCCACTCTGCCTCGGATCGCCATGCTGCTACTACACCTATAACTAATGCAGAAGTAAAGTGGAAGGATGTCTTAACTGATGAATGGCGTGGCCCAGATCCCGTGATTTCGAGATCTAGGGGAGCGATTTGTGTTTTTCCGCAGAATCAAGAAAATCCAATTTGGGTACCTGAGCGCTTGACTCGAAAATTGCCTTCTGGTCTTCCTGAAGGTGAGACTACGAACCCTACTATTGATACTGGGAATGGTAATACAGGTTAATTCAATCACGCTGTGGGCTATTGCCAGATCCTGGCCAATACCCATGCCAGTTCATAGCAATTCTACTGTTTTGTCAACCTTTTTCTCTACCTCCTGTTTGCGTGATGTTCCCTGTATAGTGCCAACTGGAGAAATGCCCCAACAGTATGCTGCCACTAATGTTTCTCTGTTGCATACTTTATGTTTTACCATTAAAGACTCTTCCCTGCCCTGTATTTGGCTACCTAGAGCCACATTAGCTAATTGGTTGAATCCTATAAGTGACAGCGCAATGAACACCGGGATCATCCTGGCTGCTTTGAGTCAAATCGCCCAGGGAGTCTCTTCACCCAGTGAGGACATGTCAGTCGATAGTTCTGCTGATCTGAACATTACAACACTAATTGTGATGCATAATTGTAGTGTTCCATCACGCCCAGGGCAAGGTAACTATGCACAGAATAGCTCTACCAGTCATAGAGTCTTACCCGCTTGCCCCCCGCATCAAGAGTTTCCACCTAATTTTACCCCATGTCAGAATCCATTCCATAGAACAAAACAATTCCTACCGGGATTTGAATTTTCCCCTCCTCTTGGCCATGTACAGTATGATTGGGGGGAGAATAAGACTGGCAAGCATAATCTCTGGCCTTGGTTTCAGTGGGTGCTGTCCAATGAGCAAGGGGCATATACATCCCTGACCCCCTTTGCTAGGTTGATGGGTGAGAACTTCATGCTGTATAATGTTTCGGCTACCAGAAAAAATGATACCAGGTTGACCAATATTCAATATAATAACCTCTTGGAACATAATACTGCCACTAGTACTTCAGTATGTGTTAGATCACCTTTTTTCTTTCTGATAAGCACTAATATCAGTAATGGTGTTTTAAATTGTAATAGCTCTGATGTAGTCTGCTATTTAGCTGAATGCTGGGATGGCAACAATGACACCGCAGTGATGGTCAAGATTCCCTCCTTTGTGCCAATCCCAGTAGAGGCAAACCCAGATAGTTTTCCTATTCTCAATTTGCTGAGAAACAAAAGAGATTTTGGAATTACGGCAGCCATAATTTCAGCCATTGTGCTGTCTGCTGCCACAGCTACCACAGCTGAAATCGCTATGACCAATCAAATACAGACGGCTGAGACTGTCAATCAGATTGTAGAAAGAACTGCAATGGCGCTGGAGATACAAGAAGAATTTAATACTCATTAGGCATCTGGCCTTCTATTAGCCAATCAAAGGATAGATTTAGTTCAAGAACAAATTGAAGCACTGTAACATATGACACAGCTGTCTTGCGTTTCCTCCCTAAGAGGTTTATGCATTACTCCTTTGCAAGCCAACTTTTCTCAGCATTCTCAACAGAGCAAAGAAATCTAAAATTATCTGAAAGGAAACTGGTCCATGAAAGCAGAGCAACTATCCAGACAATTGCTGATGCAGATTGCTGTCCTCAACAGCACTAGGCTGGACCCCATCAAAATTGAAGACTTTACCTCATGGGTTACCAATGCTTTCTTCTTTTTTAAGGAGTGGGGGGCATGTTTGCCTGGGGAGCTATTGTCCTCCTGGGATGCGGAGTATGTCTCTGGCTTATTGGCCGTTTAAAAAGAGAACATGCCAGACACAAAGCGGCTGTTTACCAGGCTATGACCGCTGTTGACAATGGTGCTTCTCCCAATATATGGCTGGCCTCTTTGAAAGATTAACAGTTCGCCCTAGATCATTTTTGTCACAGTCATGTGGGGTCATTGTATCCAGGGACGGGCAACTTTCCTCGAGCTCGGACCAACCTAAGACACGGGGCCCGGTGGCGATAGGGTGACCCAACGACGGATAAGGCCGAGTCATCGTCAGGAACGACCTAAGACAGGAGCAATGACAAGATTGACGTGACACCCAGATCTAGACCACTCATTTTATTAAACAAAAAAGGGGGAGATGTAGGGAGCGGCGCGGCAGCTGTATGATAATGAGGTGAATCTGGCGCCCTCCTAACAACAGTACTGAGCATGTGTGGGGTTTTGCACCTGACGTCAGTCTGGCTGGGGCGGTACTATGCTAAATGGGATTTCATGCTGCGCCAATCTCTGGAGGACAAGTAGCTGGGATGGCAGTGGGGTGACTCGTGCCCCACCAATCCCTGAAAGAAGATTAGCATGCTGTTGTGTATATAACACTCGCTCGGCGCGGTAACACTTAAAGCTGTAACACTTGGAGCTGTAACACTTGGAGCTGTAACACTTAGGGCTGGCTGCCGCCGCCTCCCTGTATCAACAAAGAAGGTGTCCTGCAGTAAAGGCTGTTGAGAAGAATCCATCCGTGTTGTGTCTTCCTTGCCTGAGGAGGAGGGCACGACAATACACTGCATTCCGCGAGCAGTTCTATTGTGGCAACAGGACATGCTAATCCCAGGCATT
This sequence comes from Rattus norvegicus, assembly GCF_021556685.1. Lineage (NCBI taxonomy): Eukaryota > Metazoa > Chordata > Mammalia > Rodentia > Muridae > Rattus > Rattus norvegicus. The sequence goes on from NC_141546.1 coordinate 27,320,831, forward strand.
TTATAACCTACCACAGTTTCCTGCCATGTACTCTGCCCAGACTCCCAGCAACCATCCCCTGCTAGTTAAAGTATAAATTCCCAACTACCCGGTAAAATCAAAACTCAACAAACTGAAACCCAAGGATCAGATTTATATGTTAAATTATCAGTCCATAATACAACCACACAATGAACTTACAACCAGTTGATAAGGATATAAACTGCCCACCTAGATAAGACAAATTTTCCTACAGAAATCCATCCCAGTTATCTTGTTAATTCTAGACCACCCAGATCTGGGTCATCCTTCTCTGTCTCCATCTTGATTATTTTCATTTCTCTTCCTCCTTTCTCCTTCTGAGAATTTTTCCCCACCTAACTTTCCTTCTCATCCAATGATAGGCTTCACCTTATCCTGGACCTGCATTGCTGCATTATGAAATCATCCTACACATGGTCTTTCTGGTTTTCATCATAAAATACCAGTATTTTAATTGTTAGAACTTTAGTAGAATTTTAATAAAATTTTCCTTTCAGTGCTCCCTCATAAAGATAATTCCATGTACCTATTTGACTTTTAGTTATTTTACCAAAGTAAGTTTATATATTTGAATGTCCTTTATTGATAATATTATATTAGGAAAGATTATCAGGTGTGGTCTTATTGAAAAAATTCTTTCACTGGGGGTTTCTTTAAGGTTTTCAAATTCCACTCGAAGCCCAGTGACTCTATATCTCTTGCTTGTGATTAAAAAAAAAAAGTTCTATCTGCTGGTCCCGTCCCATGACTGTTTGCTCCAGCTGTGAAGGCCATGAACTAATCCTCTCAAAATGGAAAAATACCTACAAATTAAATTATTTTTGTATGTTATCTTGATTAGAATGTCTTTTCCCAGCAATAGAAAAGTAAGACAGTTAATAATCTTCAGATCTCAAAAGTGTGTATGTGGGAGTATCAGATGGTTCTGTTATATTTTATGAAATCAGTTTGTTTTTCAGTGCCACACAGGTCTCTCTAATGAATAGAAGTGTAATAGCTGTGGTCTTTGATGCTCTTCTTACTAGAAATGAAAGAAAGACCACAACACAATATGCAGAAAATCAATGATTTTTCTCAGAAAAATCAATAGCATGATGTCACAGGGTACCCCCCTGAACATTCAAAGGCAAGCAGATGAAAGAGTCACAGATAAAGTAAGTTTACCTGACTCAGAAGCCCCTGCAGAATAAATAAAAACACTCTACAAAGTAATTTTGAGAGGTGACTGTGGGTGTCCAAAAGTTTGAGAAATTTGTAGAAGATATAGTGCTGTACCTAATGGAGAATCTCATAATTTTTGCACTTCTCTTAATGTGACAATTATTAACAGAAGTAATAGAAAACAAAGAATAAGAAATTGTAGACTGACTCAACAGAAATTTCTTTCATTTTTATTTGCATTTTAAATTTTATCCCTGTTTCCTGTCCATAAACACCCATCACATCCCTTCTCTCCCTTCTTCTATGTGGATGTTTCCCCACCCACCCCTTCCTGCCTCCCTGTCCTGACATTCACATACAGTAGGGGCTTGGACCAGAACCCAGGTTCCCACCGTAGCAAATAGGGGATACTCCAACACATCAGGAAAGCAAGATTTTAGTTTAAAATCACAATTTATGATGATGATAGAGGATTTTCAGAAGGACATAATCAGCAGAAAAAAATTTTTTTTGGTTCTTTTTTTCAGAGCTGGGGACCGAACCCAGGGCCTTGCACTTCCTAGGCAAGCGTTCTACCACTGAGCTAAATCCCCAACCCCCAGAAATTTTTAATATTAAATATATCCAAATAACTCTAACAGAAACTCATACGAAGAGCCACTTGACCTATTTAGTTTCCATTATACTATATTTGACTTTTAATAAGATACGTGTCACAAGCAAGAAAAAAATATAGTTGTAAGAGATAAAGGCAGCATAAAATCCTAAATAATCAGTAGGTGAAAAAAATTAATGCGATATTTAGAACCTGAATATATGCTGCAACAAAGAATGAGTTTGAGTTCACTGTTCTCTTAAGAATGTGTTGCACAGTCATGAAATGTCAAGTGTGTTTAAAGAAACGAACAGAGAAATCAGCCAACCTGAAAGGCCACCTAAAACACAAGCACAAAAGTTGTACAAAAAACTTCCTAGAACTGCAGAGCAATTTAAAATGATATAAAAGAAGCAAATCATAAGTACGAAAGCTAAAGAGGAAAGCAATGTAATTGCTTGTAGTTGAAAAGAGTCGGTGAAATATTTTGTACTGTGCATCAAACCCTAGTTGCAGAAAGATTTGTGGATGGAGGTGAGAAAAAAATATCAGCAAAACGTCACGTCAGCCTAAAAGATTAAGATACAGAATACCAAATATGTTATCTTGCATTCTGCCTGAAAGGTACTGAGACACCTTATTTTCACAGAGAAAAAAAAAATGGTGACTGTAGTGGCATGGTCACCAAACATGAAAGCAGGAAGAAAGGTATTTAAGGATTTCTATTTTCCTTTGAAAACTTCATGCATAAAGTTTTCTTTTCCTTTGACCTATTTTCCTCTCTGTTAGCTCATGACTGCATCTCCATTTTGTGACTTCAACTCATCCTGTGATGTACCGAAATCTGACTTTTGACACATATACTTTCTTTTTATTATTGGATTTTTTATTTACATTTCTAATGTTATCCCCTTTCCTGGGTTCCTGTCCATAAGACAAGCCCCCTATACCACCACCCTCTTGCTACTTCTATGAGGGTAGTCTCCCACCCACTCACCTGCCCCTTCCTACCATCCTGCTCTGACATTCCCCTTCACTGGGGCATCAAGCCTTGGCAGGACCAAATCCTCTCATTGATACCCAATAATGCCATCCTATGCTGTCTGTACAGGTGGAGCCATGGTTGGTCTACTTGTACACTGGACAGTGGATTAGTCCTTGGAAGCTCTGGATGACTGGCATTGTTGTTCTTATGGAACGGCAACGCTCTTTAAATCATTTCTCTAAATTCATCATTGGTGACCCCTTCCTCAATTCAATAGGAGGCTGCTAGCATCCACTCTGTATTTGTCATGCTCTGGCAGAGCCTACCAAGAGACAACTGCATCATGCTCCTCTCAACATGCACTTCTTGACATCAGCAATATTGTCTGTGTTCAGTGGTTGTATGGATGTGACCTGGATCCAAAGGTGGGAGAGTTACTAGATGTCCTTTTCTTTAGTCTTTGTCCTAAACATTGTCTCCATATTTCCTCCTATGAATATTTTTCTTCCCCCTTCTAACAATAACCAAATGCCCACCTCTTGGTTGTCCTTCTTGAGCTTCATGTGATCTGTGGATTGTTTCTTGGATAATCTGAGCCTTTTGGCTCTATCCATATATCAGTGATTGGCTTTCCTCACTCAGGATGATATTTTCTAGTTCCATCCATTTGCCTATGAATTTCATAGTCATTGATTTTAATAGCTGAGTAGTACTCCATTGTGTAAACACAACACATTTTCTGTATCTATTCCTCTGTTGAGGGAAATCTGGGTTCTTTCCATGGTCTGGCTAGTATAAGTAAGGCTGCTAGGAACATAGTAGAACATGTGTCCTTGTTGAAGCATTATTTGGGTATATACTCAGGAATGTTATAGCTGGGTCCTCAGGTAGCGCAATGCCCAATTTTCCGAGGAAACTCCAGACTGATTTCCAGAGTGGCTATACCAGCTTGCAATTCCACCAACAATGGAGGAGTGTCCCCATTTCTCCAGATCCTAACCAGCACCTGTTGTCACATGAGATTTTTTTTTGTTTTGTTTTGTTTTGTTTTGTTGTTTTGTTTTGTTTTGTTTTTAATCATGACCTTCTGACTGATGTGAGGTGGAATCTCAGGAATGTTTTTATTAACATTTTCCTGATGACTGAGGATGTTGAACATTTCTTTAGGTTCTTTCAGCCATTGATATTCCACAGTTGAGAATTCTTTAGCTCTGCACCCCATTTTTCTAGAACTTATTGAGTTCTTAGTATATATTGGGTACTATCCCTCTACAGGATATAGTATTAGTAAAAATCTTTTCCCAATCTATTGGTTGCAGTTTTGGACTGACAATGTCTTTTGCATTACAGAAGATTTGCAATTTAATGAAGTCACATTTGTTGATTCTTGATCTCAGAGCATAAGCCATTGGTGTTCTATTCAGGAAAAATTCCCCAGTGCCCATGTGTTCAAGGTACCTGGTGTTATGTGGAGGTCCATGATCCATTTGGACTTGAGCTTTCTACAGGGCAATAAGAAAGTATCAATTTGCATTCTTATACATGCTGACCACCAGTTAAACCAGCACCATTTTTTGAAAATGCTATCTTTTTTCCACTGGATGGTTTTAATTTCTTTGTCAAAAATCAAGTGACCATAGGTGTGTGGGTTCATTTCTGGGTATTTGTTTCTATTCTGTTGATCTATCTGCTGTTTGTGTACCAATCCTATGCAATTTTACCCTTATTGCTCTCTAATGCAGTTTGAGGTCAGGGATGGTGGTTCCTCCTGACATTCTTGAGTTGTTGAGGATAGTTTTTGCTATCCTGGGTTTTTTGTTATTCCCAATGAGGTTGCAGATTGCTCTTTCTTAATCTATGAGGAAATAAGTTGGAATTTTGATGGGGTTTGAATTGCATCTGTAGATTGCATTTGGCAAGATGGACATTTTTACAATATTAATCTTTTCAACCCATGAGCATCGTACATCTTTCCATTTTATTTATCTCTATCTTCAGAGTCTTGACATTTTTTTTCACTCTGATCTTTTACTTGCCTGGTTATACTAATAACAAGGAACATGATATTAACTATGAGTATTGATAAGTGTGACATTTCCCTAATGTCTTTCTTAGCCTGTTGATACTTTGAGTAGAGGAAGGCTATTGATTTGGTTGTGTTAAACTTATATCCAGACACTTTGATGAAATTGTTTATTAGGTTTAGGAGGTCTCTGGTGAAATTTATGGGGTCACTTAAGTGTACTGTCATATCAGCTGCAAAAGGCAAAATATTTTGATTTCTTTTTCCCCAATTTGTATCCATTTGACGTCTGTTTGTTGTCTGAATGCTCTGACTAGGACTTTGAGTATTAAATTGAACAGGTAGGGGGAGTGTGGGTAGGCTTGTCTAGTCCCTGATTTTAGTGGGACTGATTTATGTTTCTCTCCATTTAGTTTGATGTTGACTCTTGCTTTATTGTATATTGCTCTTAATTTGTTTAGGTATGGGACATGAATTCCCAATCTTCCAAATTAATTAACATATAAGGTTGTTGATTTTTTATCAAATTCTTTCTCAACATCTAATGAGATGGTTATATAGTTTTTTTTTCTTTCAGTTTGTTTATATATTGGATTACATTGATGGATATCCATATATCGAACCAATCCTGAATCCCTGGGATGAAGTCTACTTGAAAATGATGGATGATCGTTTTGATGTGTTCTTTAGTTCTTTAATAGTTTGTGAGAATTTTATAGAGTATTTTTGCATTGATATTAGTACATGAAATTGCTCTCAAGTAATCTTTATTTGTTGGGTTTTTGTGTGGATTAGTTATGAGCATGCCTGTGACTTATTAGAAGGATTGGGTAGTGTTCCTTATGTTTCTACTTTTGGTATATTTTAGACAGTATTGGTATTAGATCTTCTGTAAAGGTATGATAGAATTCCGCAATAAACCTATCTGGTCCTGGGGTTTTTTTTTGTTTACATGTCTTTTAATGACAATTTCTTTTCTTTTTTATTTTTTTTCCATCTTCATTAAATTGGTACTTCCAATTTACATTTCGATTGCTATTCCCTTTCCCGGTTTCCAGGCCAAAATCCCCCTAACCCCGGCCCCTCCTCTTATCTATGGGTGTTCCCCTCCCCATCTTACCCCCATTACCACCCTCCCAGCAACGTTCACTGGGGTTCAGACTTGGCAGGACCAAGGGCTTCCCCTTCCAGTGGTACTCTTACTAGGCTATCCATTGCTACCTATGAGGATGGAGCCCAGGGTCAGTCCATGTATAGCCTTTGAGGAGTGGCTTAGTCCCTGGAAGCTCTGGTTGCTTGGCATTGTTGTTCATATGGGGTCTCAAACCCCTTCATGCTCTTTCAGTCCTTTCTCTGATTCCTTCAATGGGGGTCCTGTTCTCAGTTCGGTGTTTTAATGATGGCATTCACATATGTATTTGCTATATTCAGGCTGTGTCTCTAAGAAGAGATCTACTTCCAGTTCCTGTCGGCCTGCACTTCTTTGCTTCATCCATCTTATCTAGTTTGGTGGCTGTATATGTATGAGCCACATGTGGGCAAGGCTCTGAATGGGTGTTCCTTCTGCCTCTGTTTTAAATTTTGCCACCCTACAATCTCCCAAAGGTATTCTTGTTCTTTTTTTAAAGAAGGAGTGAAGCATTCGCATTTTGGTCATTCTTCTTGAGTTTCATGTGTTCTGTGCACCTAGACTAATTAGCATTTGGGCTAATATCCACTTATTAATCAGTGCATACCATGTGTGTTTTCTGTGATTGGGTTACCTCACTCAGGATGATATTTTCCTGTTCCATCCATTTGCCTATGAATTTCATAAGGTCATTGTTTTTGATAGCTGAGTAATATTCCATTGTGCAGATGTACTCCTGTATCCATTCTTCTGTTGAACGGCATCTGGGTACTTTCCAGCCTCTGACTATTATAAATAAGGCTTCTATGAACATAGTGGAATGTGTGTCTTTGTTATATGTTGGGGCATCTTGTGGGCATATGCCCAAGAGAGGTATAGCTGGGTCCTCTGGTAGTTCAATGTCCAACTTTCTGAGGAACCTCCTTACTGATTTCCAGAATGGTTGTACCAGTCTGCAATCCCACCAACAATGGAGGAGTGTTCTTCTTTCTCCACATCCTTGCCAGCATTTGCTGTCACCTGAGTTTTTGACCTTAGCCATTCTCACTGGTGTGAGGTGAAATCACAGGGTTGTTTTGATTTGCATTTCCCTCATGACTAAAGATGTTGAATGTTTCTTTAGGTGTTTCTCAGCCATTTGGCATTCCTCAGCTGTGAATTCTATGTTTAGCTCTGAACCCCATTCTTTAGTCGGGTTAATTGTATCCTTGCAGTTTAACTCCTTGAGTTCTTTTCATATTTTGGATATTAGTCCTCTATCTGTTGTAGGATTGGTAAAGATATTTTTCCAATCTGTTGGTTGCCGTTTCCTCCTAACAACAGTGTCCTTTGCCTTACAGAAGCTTTGTAGTTTTATGAGATCCCATTTGTCGATTCTTGATCTTAGAGCATAAGCCATTGGTGTTTTGTTCAGGAAATTTTCTCCAGTGCCCATGTGTTCGACATTCTTCCCCCAATTTTTCTTCTCTTAGGTTGAGTATGTGGAGGTCCTTGATCCACTTGGACTTAAGCTTTGTACAGGGTGATAAGCATGGATCGATCTGCATTATTCTAATGCTGACCTCCAGATGAACCAGCACCATTTGCTGAAATTGCTATCTTTTTTCCATTGGATGGTTTTGGCTCCTTTGTCAAAAATCAAGTGACCTTAAGTGTGTTGGTTCATTTCTGAGTGTTCAATTCTATTCCATTGGTCTATCTGTCTGTCTCTGTACCAATGCCATGCAGTTTTTATCACTATTGCTTGAGTTCAGGGATAATGATTCTCCCAGAAGTCCTTTTATTGTTGAGGATAGTTTTAGCTATCCTGGAATTTTTGTTTTTCCAGATGAATTTGCAAGTTGTTCTGTCTAACTCTCTGAAGAATTGGATTGGTATTTTGATGGGGATTGCACTGAAACTATAGATCACTTTTGGTAAAATGGTCATTTTTACTATATTAATCCTGCCAATCCATGAGCATGGGAGATCTTTCCATGTTCTGAGATCTTCTTCAATTTCTTTCTTCAGAGGCCTGAAGTTCTTATCATACAGATCTTTCAGTTGCTTGGTTAAAGTCACACTGAGGTATTTTATATTATTTGGGACTATTATGAAGGATGTCTTTTCCCTAATCTCTATCTCTGCTTGTTTCTGTTTTGTGTAGAGGAAGGCTACTGATTTATTTGAGTTAATTTTATACCCAGCCACTTTGCTGAAGGTGTTTATGAGGTTTAGTATTTCTCTGATGGAACTTTTGGGATCCCTTAAATATACTATCATATCCTCTGCAAATAGTGATATTTTGACTTCTTCCTTTCCAATCTGTATCACTTTGATCTCCTTTTGTTGTAATGACTACTTCTATTTCTTCAGGAGTTATAGGACTTTTAAATGGTTTTCCTTTCTTCCTTTATCTAGGGTGTAGTTTCCCTCCTTGTATTGGAGTTTTCCATTTCTTATCCTTCGTAGGGCTGGATTCATAAAAAGAAGTTCTGTAAATTTGGTTTTGTCATGGAATATCTTGGTTTCTCCATCTATTTTAACTGAGTGTTTTGCTGAATATAATACCCTGGGCTGTCATTTATGTTGTCTTAGGATCTATATGACATCTTTCCAGGATCTTCTGGCTTTCATAGTCTCAGGTGAGAAGTCTGGTGTAATTCTGATAGGTTTGATTTTATCTGTTACTTATTCTCTTTTCCTCACTGCTTTTAACATTCTGTCTTTGTTTTGTGGATTTGGTGTTTTGATTATCATGTGACAGGACTTTCATTTCTAGTCCAATCTCTTTGAAGTTCTGTAGGTTTCTTGTATGTTTATGGACATCTATTTCTTTAAGTTAGGTGTGATTTTTTCTAATAATTTTGTTGAAGTTATTTACCGGCCCTTTAAGTTGGCTATCTTAGCCCTCTTCTATATGTTTTGGGTCAGGAGCTTTTTGTGTTTTTTATTTTGTTTGACTGTTCTCTCAATGTTTTCTATGGTATCTCTGCCCCTGAGATTCTCTCTTCTATGTCTTGTATTCTGATGGTAGTGCTCGAATCAATGACTCCTGATCTCTTCCCTAGGTTTTCTATCTCCAGGGTTATCTTGTTTTGTAATTTCTTTTTTGTTTCTATTTACATTTTTATATCCTGGATGGCTTTGTTCAATTCCTTCATGTGTTTGGTCATATTTTTATTTAATTCTTAAAAGACTTTGTGTTTCCTCTTTAATGGCTTCTACCCATTTACTTGTGTTGTCCTGTATTTCTTTAAGGGAGTTGTTTATGTCCTTCTTAAAGTCCTCTAACATCATCATGAGTAGTGATTTTAAATCAAAATCTTGCTTTTCTTGTGTGTTGGGATTTCCAGGGCTTTTTCTGGTAGGGGATCTGGATTCTGATGATGCTAAGTGGCACTGGTTTTTGTGGCTTAGGTTCTTGCCCTTGTTTCTATCCATCTGCATTTGTCTGATGTCAGGTGGTCTTACTGTCTCTGACAGATGCTTGATGTTCCAGTATGTCAACACTGCTGAGAGACCACCTCTCTACCTGGGAGATTTGGGTACATAGAGCTGTGGCACATGGTCAGCTCAGAGTTCAGATAGAAACTGGAAGTATTCTCTCCCAGACTGTTCCTCAGATCCTGTTTCTTGAGGGCCCTAATCATGTTCATCTTGGACCAGGAATGTGAGCAAATGTTGTGGTCTCACCTGTGCTCTCAGGATTGTTAGCACTCTGAGAATCCAGCTCTCTGCCAGCAGGATCTGAGTATAGAGAGCTGTGGGTCATCTCTGGGTGCAGGTGGAAATTGGAAGGATCCTGTCCCAGATTGCTCCTTGTTTCCTGTGTTCTGAGTGATCTGGGAAGGTTCCTCAACTCAGAAGTAGAGTTTTTACCTGTGCTATCAGTTGTGTCAGCACTCCTGGGAGTCTAGCTTTCTCCCAGTGGGATCTGGGTACAGAGAGCACAGGGTCAGCTCCCAGCGTAGGCAGAAACCAGAAGAATCTTATCCCAAACTGCTCCTCAGTTCCTGTCTTCTGAGAGCTCTTGTCAGGTTTCTCTTGAATCAGGAATGTGAGTAAAAATGGTGGTCTTATGTGGCCCATACATATACAGCCACCAAATTAGATAAGATGAATGAAGCAAAGAAGTGCAGGCTGACAGGAACCGGATGTAGATCTCTCCTGAGAGACACAGCCAGAGTACAGCAAATACATAGGTGAATGCCAGCAGCAAACCACTGAACTGAAAACGGGACCCCCCCACCCCCATTGAAGGAATCAGAGAAAGGACTGGAAGAGCTTGAAGGGGCTTGAGACCCCATATGAAAGACAATGCCAAGCAACCGGAGCTTCCTTTAACTAAGCCACTACCCAAAGACTATACATGGATTGACCCTGGGCTCCAACCTCATAGGTAGCAATGAATAGCCTAGTAAGAGCACCAGTGGAAGGGGAAGCCTTTGGTCCTGCCAAGACTGAACCCCCAGTGAACGTGATTGTTGGGGGGAGGGTGGTAATGGGGGGAGGATGGGGAGGGGAAGCCCATATAGAAGGGGAGTGTAGGGTTTAGGGGGATGTTGGTCTGGAAACCGGGAAGGAGAATAACAATCGAAATGTAAATAAGAAATACTCAAGTTAATAAATATAAAAAAAAGAATAAAAATAAAAAATAAAAAAATTAAAAAAAGAAATAGTAGTCTTACATGTGCTCTCAGGTGTATCAGCACTTCTGACAATATAGCTCTCTACCAATGGGCTCTAGGTACAGAGAGCTGTGGCACAGGTTCAGCTCCAAGCACAGGCCAACACATATACTTTCATGGAGGAGTTCTTTAGATACTGAATAAGAAATAATAATAATCCTTGAAAAATGCATCAATAATTTTCTAATTCTTGAATTTATTTTACTTTCTTCATCTTTTAATATATTTTTTTCTTCCTCTTTCCTTATTTTTATGTCTTATTTTGCTTTATCTCTAATTTTCTTTCTTTTTTGTTGTGTTTATTTAGTATCGATGTCAGATATTGCAGTGTAAATATGAAAGTCTCTGCCTTCAAACTATATACTGTACAAATTGTGGCTCTTCTATTGCTAGCTTTATAACTTTGTCAAACCATTTACATTCTTTGGGTATCTTAAACTCTTCATCTGAAAAGCTAAAGTACAAGTAATTTACTCATTGAGTTAGCCCAAGAATTAAATGGTTATGAACAAAATGAACTTAGAGCAGTATATTTGAGAAAATAAGCACTGTGTAAGTGTATGTTCTTGTTAACTACTCACTGACAATTCTAGAAACAGTCCACAATCCAGGAATTACTTTTTTAAAATACATCATGGCTTCTATTATTATAACAGTGGGACTCTGCCATCTCTTAGGTAAAGAGGTCATTCATAAAATTCTAAAGAAAATCTCTGCCATCAATTGCTCTATCTGTAAATGAGTTATCAGAGTTAGTTGATATGGTAATACTAATTAAAAGGATTAAATTTGCTACACATAGTAGAGCATGTTTATTAAACCACCAGTGAGGCTGAGGTAGAAAAAAGATTAAAAGTTTAAAGCTATCATATGCTACATAGCAAGGCCTTCTCAAAACAAAATAACCAAATTTGAATCCTGAATGATAGCTATGTGGAAGAAGTTACTTAACAGAGACTTTTATTTTGAACACTATGAAATTTCAATATGTCTTATAGCAGATATATTTTTATTTATTTTACTCAGGACTAATGTTTTCTTTTTTATTAATTTTTTATTATAAATTTCTTTAATTACATTTCAAAGGTTATTCCCCTTCCCGGTTTCCTGTCCATAAGCGCACATGTCCTCCCCTACCCCTCACTCATGGGTATTCCACATATAAATCCTCCTTATTGCCTTCCCCCATATTCCCCTGCATTGGGGTTCCAACCTTGGCAAGACCAAGGGCTTTCCCTTCCACTGGTGCAACAACAAGGCTATTCTCTGCTATATTCAGTTGGAGCCCTGGGTCAGTCCATGTATAGTCTTTCAGTACTGGTTTAGTCCCTGGAAGCTCTGGTTAGTTGGCATTGTTGTTTTTATGGGGGTTGCAAGCACCTTCAACTCTTTCAATACTTCCTCTAGTTACCCCCAATCGGGTCCTATTCTCAGTTTGGTGGTTTGCTGCTAGCATTGACCTCTGTATTGGACATGCTCTGGATGTGTCTCTCAGGAGAGATTTATATTCAGTCCCTTTCCACATGCATTTATAGTTGTATCAATCTTATCTAGTTTAGGTGGCTGTATATATCTACATGGGCCATATGTGTGTCAGGCTCTGAATGGCCATTCATTTAATCACTGCTCTAAATTTTGATTCCATACCCCGTCTTCTGAATACTTTCCCCCTTTTAAGAAGGAATGGGAGCATCTGCACTCTGGCAATCCTTTTTCTGGAGCCTCCTGTGGTCTGCAGATTACATCTTGGGTAATTTGAGCTTTTTGGCTAATATCTACTTACCAATGAGTGAATACTGAGTATGTTTTTCTGTGATTGAGGAACCTCACTAAGGATGATATTTATTTGTTCATTCCAATTGCCTATTAATTTCATAAAGTCATTGTTTTTTTATAGCTGAGTAGTATTCCATTGTGTTGATGTCCCACATTTTTTGAATCCATTCTTCTGTTGAAGGGCATCTGGGTTCTTTATAGCTTCTGACTATTATAAATAAGGCTGCAATGAACATAGTGGAGCATGGGTCTTTGTTGTATGTTGGAGCATCTTTTAGGTATGTGCCCAAGAGAGGTCCCAAGCTGGGTCCTCAGGTAGTGGAATGTCCAATTTTCTGAGGAAACTCCAGACTGATTTCCAGAATGGTTGTACCAGTCTGCATTCCTACCAAAAATGGAGGAGTGTTCCTCTTTCTCGACATCCTCACCAGCATCTGCTGTCACCTGAGATTTTTATCTTAACTATTCGGACTGGTATGAGGTGGAATCTCAGAATTGTTTTGATTTGCATTTCCCTGATGTTGTACATTTCCTTAGGTACTTTTTGGCCATTTGAAAATCCTCAGCTGAGAATGTTTTGTTTAGCTCCATACCCCATTTTTTTAACTTTTTATTGATTCTTTGAGTTTTATATCATGCACCCCAGTCGCACTCATTGACTCATTTCTTCATATCTGCCCTTGTCCCTTTCAACTTCCTCTACAAATAAAACATATAAGCCATCATACAAGTCAAAACAAAAATCCATAAAAAACATTTCATTATAGAATCTGTAGTGTGTCACAGTGAGTCCCACAGGATAGCTCTCTGTCCACACATCTTCACTTGCAAATGTTCATTGCAATGAGACATTCTCTGCCTTCAGTGACACTCCTTTGCTTTTATCCTTTTGCTGTCCTGTGTCATGGAGATTCTGCAGGTCCGGAAGAGCAGAGCTGTTCCTTTCACAAGACCCAACGATTCACAGGTGGTGTAGTTTTGGGTGTGGGCCAATTCAGAGACATAGATCTGTGTCTGGCTGGTAGCTGAATGGATCAGCCATAGGCTCTCCCTTATCCAAACCACCAGGGTCAGCTCTCCAGCACTGCTCTGAGTAGGCCACCCAGTGTTGCCATCAACAAGAGTCAGGGATAACTTTCCTGCTCTCCTTTGCTCAGGGCCTGCTCACCTGCACCCAGGTGTAAGGTGAGCACCATTGTGCTGCCCAATCGAAGTTCAGGGTCCTCTTTCCCAAGTGCTACTGCTTATAAGACATTGGCCAACTCATGGGATGAAAAAGAGGGCAAGTATGTCCAATATGTAAGCGGTGTTGATTGCTTGCCTGAGTCTGTGTCCATGCAGAGTTCTCTAGCAGAATGAAAATTGGTGCACAGGGATCATCGTGTGGTACTGCCCTTGACTTCACCCACCGGCTGATTAAAAACATCTGCGTTTTTTTGTTTTTTTTTTCCATCTTTATTAACTTGGGTATTTCTTATTTACATTTCGATTGTTATTCCTTTCCGGGTTTCTGGGCTAACATCCCCCTAACACCGTCTCCTTTCTTTATGGGTGTTCCCCTCCCCATCCTCCCCCCATTATCACCCTCCCCCCAACAATCACGTTCACTGGGGGTTCAGTAGTGGCAGGACCCTTCCACTGGTGCTCTTACTAGGCTATTCCCTGCTACCTATGAGGTTGGAGCCCAGGGTCAGTCCATGTGTAGTCTTTGGGTAGTGGCTTAGTCCCTGGAAGCTCTGGTTGGTTGGCATTGTTGTTCATATGGGGTCTCAAGCCCCTTCAAGTTCTTTCAGTCCTTTCTAAGGTTCCTTCATTGGGGTCCTGTTCTCACTTCAGTGTTTTAATGATGGCATTTGCCTATGTATTTGCTGTATTCTGACTGTGTCTCTCAGGAGAGTTCTACATCCCGTTCCTGTCGGCCTGCACTTCTTTACTTCATCCATCATATCTAGTTTGGTGGCTGTATATGTATGAGCCACATGTGTGTACACCATTTTGAATAGGGCTATTTGGCTCTCTTGGGTCTAACTTCTTGAGTTCTTTGTATATTTTGGGTATTAGCCCTCTATCAGATATAGGATTGGTAAATATCTTTTCACAATCTGTCGGTTGCTATTTTGTTTCTAATGACAGTGTCTTTTGCTCTACAATTTTCTGAGGTCCCATTTGTCGATTCTTGATCTTATAGCATGAGCCATTGTTTTTTTGTTCAGAAAATTCCCCCCCCCTGCCCATGTGTTTGAGACTCTTCCCCAATTTTTCTTCTATTAGTTTGAGTGTATCTGGTCTAATGTGTATGTCTTTGATCCAGTTGGACTTAAGTTTGTACATGGTGATAAGAATGGATTGATTTGCATTCTTCTACATTCTGACCTCCAGTTAAACCAGCACCATTTGTTGAAAATGCTATCTTTCTTTCATTGGGTGGTTTTAGCTAGTTTGTCAAAGATCAAGTGGCTATAGGTGTGTGGGTTCATTTCTGGGTCTACAATTCTGTTCCACTTATCTACCTGCCTCTCTCTATACCAAATACCATCCAGTTTTTACGACTATTCCTCTGTAATACTGCTTGAAGTCAGGGATGGTGATTACCCCAGAAGTTCTTTTATTGTTGATGATACTTTATGCTATCCTGGGTTTCTTTGTTATTCCAAATGAATTGCGAGTTGCTCTTTCTATCTCTATAAATAATGGAGTAGGAATTTTGATGGGGATTGCATTGAATCTGTAAATTTCTTTAGGTAAAATGGGCATTTTTACTATATTAATCCTGCCAATCAATGAAATCCACCTTCTGAGATCTTCCTTAATTTCTTTCTTCAGTGGCCTGAAGTTTTTATATAGATCTTTCACTTGCTTGATTAAATTCACACCATATATTTTATGTTATTTGGGACTATTGTGAAGGGTGTCATTTCCTTAATTTCTTTCTCAGCCTGTTTATCCTTTGAGTAGAAGAAGGCTACTGATTTGTTTGAGTTAATTTTATACCTGGACACTTTGCTGAAGTTGTTTATCAGGTTTAAGAGTTCTCTGGTGGAACTTTTGGGGTCGCTTAAGTACAGTATAATATTATCTGCAACTAGTCATAATTTGATTTCTTCTCTTCCAGTTTGTATCCCTTTGACCTCCTTTCGCTGTCTGATTGCTCTGGCTAGGGCTTTAAATACTATATTGAATAAGTAGGGATTGGGCAGCCTTGTCTAGTCCCTGATTTAGTGGGATTGCTTCAAGTTTCTCTACATTTAGTATAATGTTAGCGACTGATTTGCTGTATATGGCTTTTACTATATTTAAGTATGGGCCTTGAATTCCTATTGTTTCCTGGACTTTTATCATGAAGGAGTGTTGAATTTTGTCAAATGCTTTCTCAGCATCTAATGAAATGACCATGTGGAGTTTGTTCATATAGTGGATTACATTGATGGATTATTGTATATTAAACCATACCTGCATCCCTGGGATGAAGCCTACTTGGTCATGATGGATAGTCATTTTGATGTGTTCTTGATTCGGTTTGGAAGAATTTAATTGATTATTTTTACATCAATATTCATAAGGGAAATCGGTCTGAAATTCTATTTCTTTGTTGAGTCTTTGTGTGGTTTTGGTTTAAGAGTAATTGTTGCTTCATAGAAAGAATTTGGTAGAGCTCTGTCTGTTTCAAATTTGTGGAATAGTTTGGACAGTATTGGTATGAGGTTTTCTATGACGGTCTGATAGAATTCTTCACTGAACCCATCTGGACCTGGGATCTTTTTTTTTTTTTTTTTGGAGACTTTTAATAACTGCTTCTATTTCTTTATTGTATTGTTTAGATGATTTATTTTTTTCCTAATTCAACATTGATACCTGGTATCTGTCTAGAATATCATCCATTTCCTCCAGATTTTCCTGTCTTTTGTAGTATGATCTGTTGATTTTTTTTTAATTTCTTCAGATTCTGTTGTTATGTCTCCCTTTTCATTTCTTATTTTCTTAATTTGGATACACTCTCTTTGACCTCTGGTTAGTCTGGCTAAAGGTTTTTCTATCTTGTTGATTTTCTCAAAGAGCCAGCTCCTGTTTTTGGTGATTCTTTGTATAGTCCTTTCCGTTACTACTTGGTTGATTTCAGCTTTGAGTTTGATTATTTCCTGCCTTCTACTTCTCTTGGGTCTATTTCTTTCTTTTTGTTCTAGAGCTTAAAGGTTTGCTGTCAAGCTGCTGACATAGGCTCTCTCCTATTTCTTTTGCAGGCATTCAGAGCTATGAGTTTTCCTCTTAGTATTGCTTTCATTGTGTCCCATAAGTTTGGGAATGTTGTATCTTCATTTTCATTAAATTCTGAGAAGTCTTTAATTTCTTTCTTTATTTCTTCCTTGACCAAGTTGTCATTGAGTAGAGCATTGTTCTACTTCCATGTATATGTCTGGTTTCTGTCATTATTTTGTTATTCAAGACTAGTCTTAGTGCGTGATGATCTGATAGGATGTATGGTATTATTTCTATCTTCCTGTATCTTTTGAGACCTGTTTTGTGACTGATTATATGGTCAATTTTGGAGAAGGTTCCATGAAGTGCTGAGAAGGAGGTATATCCTTTTGATTTAGGATGGAATGTTCTATAAATATTTCTTAAATCCAATTGGTTCATTACATCAGTTAGTTTCTCTACACCTCTGTTTAATTTCTGTTTCCATGTTCTGTCCAGTGATGAGAGTGGGATGTTGAAATCTTCTCCTATTATTCAGTGAGGTGCAATGTGTGCTCTGAGCTCTTATGAATGTAGGTGCCCTTGCATTTGGATTTTTCCTTTGATGAATATAATGTGCCCTTCCTTATCTTTTTAATGACTCTTAGTTGAAAGTCAATTTTATTTGATATTAGAATGGCAACTCCAGCTTTTTTCTTCAGGCCATTTGCTTGGAAAATTGTTTTCCAGCCATTTGCTCAGAGGTAGTCTCTATCTTTGTCTCTCAGGTGTGTTTCCTGCATGCAGCAAAATGCTGGGTCCTATGTATGTATCCAGTCCGTTAGTCTATATCTTTTTATTGGGGAAATGAGTCCGTTGACATTGAGAGATATTAAGGAATAGTGATTTCACTTCCTGTTATTTTCATTGTTAGAGGTGCAATTATGTTTGCTTGTCTCTCTTTTGGTTTAATTGCTAGGAAATTATATTCTTGCTTTCTATATGGTATATTGTCTCTCCTTTTGTTTGAGTTTTCCATATTATCCTTCATAGGGCTGGATTTTTAGGAAGATATTGTATAAATTTGGTTTTGTCATGGAATATTTTGGTGTCTCCATCTATGTTAATTGAAAGTTTTGCTGGATACAGTAATTTGGGCTGGCATTTATGTTCTCTTTTGTCTGTGTGACATCTCTCCAGGATCTTATGGCTTTCATAGTCTCCAGTGAGAAGTCTGGTGTAATTCTTCTAGGTTGGCCTTTATATGTTAATTGACCTTTTTCCCTTACTGCTTTTAATATTCTTTCTTTGTTTTTTGCATTTTCTGTTTTAACTATTATGTGATGGGAGGAATTTCTCTTCTGGTCCAATCTACTTGGAGTTCTGTAGGCATTTGTATGTTTATGGGTATCTCTTTCTTTAGATTAGGGAACTTTTCTTCTATTATTTTGTTGAATATATTTACTAGTCCTTTAAGTTGTGAGTCTTCACTTTCTTCTATACCCATTATCCTTAGATGTGATCTTCACATTGTGTCCTGGATTTCCTGAACGTTTTGAGCTAGGAGCTTTTTGCGTTTTACATTATCTTTGACAGTTGTGTCGATGTTTTCTATGGTATCTTCTGCCTATGAGATTCTCTCTTCTATCTTTTGTGTTCTGTTGGTGATGCTTGTTTCTATTGCTTCTTGTCTCTTCCTCTGGTTTTCTATATCCAGGGTTATCTCCTTTGTGTTTTTTTATTGTTTCTATTTCCGCTTTCAATTCCTTCACCTGTTTGTTTGTGTTTTCCTGTAATTCTTTCAGTGATTTTTGTGTTTCCTAAGGGCTGCTACTGGTTTACTTGTGCTTTCCTGCATTTCTCTAAGGGAGTTCTTTATGTCTTCTTTAATGTCCTCCATCATTATCAAAAAATGTGATTTCAAATTTAAATCTTGCTCTTCTGGTGTGTTTGGATATTCATTATTTTCTTTGGTGGGAGAACTGGGCTCTGATGATGTCAAGTAGTCTTGGTTTCTGTTGATTAGGTTCCTATGGTTGCCTCTACTCTAGCCTTTGGGTTGTCTCTGGTATTTGCTTGTCTTTCTATTTCTGGGAGTAGCTTGGCCCTGCTCTAGGCCTCTGTGTCAGCACTCATGTAGACCTGTTTTCCTGTTTTCTTTCACCCTTTCCTGAGAGCAGGTGCTCTGCTCTCAGCTGTGGCAGTACTCCTAGAGACTGTGTTCCAGCTCTAGGCGCAGGCATGAGACAAAGGGTCCTGCTCCACATTGCTAGTGTAAGTCTTTGCACCCAGCAGGCACAGTTAGCACTATGCAAGTCCCTCTTATGTCTGGACTGTGGGCAGAGGGTATTCTCCACTGACTTCTCAGGCATATCCACACTTCTGAGGTTCCAGCACTCTCCCCCATGGGATTTGGGTGCAGGGAGCTGTTTGGCGGGATCAGTTCAGTCCTGGGTGCAGACCAGAACTGCAGGTACATGTGGTTGTCTGTTCCTATATCCCTCTGTCCAGAGGCACCATGTAGCTTCCCCTTGAACCAGGGATGTGGGTCGAGATGTGCAGAGGTAGCAGTCTGTCCTACGGCCTTGGGATGTCTGCACTCCTGGGTGGTCCACTTTCTTCCCCACTGGATTCTAATTTTCAATATCATAAAAATCATAAAACATGAAAAAAAGAAGTGATTCATGGTGAAATATACATATAGGTATAGGTATAAATACAAATATAATAAAATTTCTAGATAGATGTAGGTGGAGGTAGATGAAGACATTAAGATACACATACTTCCTGGTATAAGACATCTGCCTATTAAGAAGTCATGTTGACAAGCAATAAAAATATAGTGTTAAAAGATAAAGACAGTGGAGAGAGGACGTGGAGAGGGTGAGAAGTGATGACAGGTTGTTGATTTGTCCTATTGAAAGTATCCTTAGAGTCACTGCTGGGACATGAAGGGACCAGATCAACAGTTCTCTGCATCCAAATCCCGTGGGAGAGGGAGATAAACCTTCAGAGAGGCAGACACAACTGTGAAGGCTGAAGAGGCTAAACTCTGCCCACATTTCTAACTCCAGAGGAAAACATTTAATGCCATCTGGGACACAGGGGCACGGGGACACCCAGAAAAGGCAGCACAGGACCTCCTGGTTTCTGCCCTCGGAGAGAGCTCAAAAGCAACACCCCATGAGCAAATGAGCAGAAGGACCAGAGGTAAGACCAACTTTTCTGCTCCAAGCAACCTGCCTGGTGAACTCAGGACACAGGCCAACAGGAAAAGCTGAAGACCAGTAGACAGAAAAAACTACACGCCCAAAAGCAGAACACTCTGTTCCCATAACTGGCTGAAAGAAAACAGGAAAACAGGTCTACAGCACTCCAGACACACAGGCCTATAGGACAGTCTAGCCACTGTCAGATAATCTGATGGCAAGAGGCAAGCACAGGAACTCAAGCAACAGAAACCAAGACTACATGTCATCATCAGAGCACAATTCTCCCACCAAAGCAAACAATGAATATCCAAACACACAAGAAAAGCAAGATTTAGATTTAAAATCATGTTTGAACATGATGCTGGAGGACTTCAAAAAAGACATGAAGAACTCCTTTAGAGAAACGCAGGAAAACATAAAAAACAAGTGGAAGCATATAGAGAGGAATTACAAAAATCCCTCAAAGAATTCCAGGAAACCACAATCAAAGAGATGAAGGAATTAAAAATGGAAATAGGAGTAATGAAGAAAGAACACAGGGAAACAACCCTGAATACAGAAAACCAAAGGAAGAGACATGGATCTGTAGATAAAAGCATCACCAACAGAATACAAGAGTTAGAAGACAGAATCTCAGAAGCAGAAAATTCCATAGATATCATCAATACAGCTGACAAAGATAATGTAAAACGGAACAAGCTACTGGTCCAAACATACAGGAAATCCAGGACTCAATGAGAAGATCAAACCTAAGAATATTAGTTATTGAAGAGAATGAAGACTCCCAGCTCAAAGGACCAGTAAATATCTAAAACAAATTAACAAAAGAAAACTTCCCTAACCTAAAGAAAGAGATGCCCATAAACATACAAGAAGCCTACAGAACTCCAAATATATTGGAGCAGAAAAGAAACTCCTCCCATCACATAATAGTCAAACCCCAAATGCACACAATAAAGAAAGAATATTAAAAGCAGTAAGGGAAAAAGGTCAAGTAACATATAAAGGCAGACCTATCAGAATCACACTAGACTTCTCACCAGAGACTATGAGAGCCAGAAGATCCTGGAAAGATGTCATACAGACCCTTAGAGAACACAAATGGCAGCCCAGGTTACTGTATCCTGCAAAACTCTCAATTAACATAGATGGAGAAACCAAGATATACCATGATACAAACAAATTTACACAATCGTTTTCTACAAATCCAGCGCAACAAAGGATAATAAATGTTAAAGCCCAACATAAGGAGGGAAGCTACACCCTAGAAAAAGCAAGAAAGTAATTCTCTCGGCAAGAAAACTAAGAGAAGAAAAGCACACAAACATAACCTCACATCCAAATATGAATATAACAGGAAGCAATAATCACTATTCCTTAATATCTCTCAACACCAATGGTCTCCACTCCCCAATAAAAAGACTTAGATTAACAAATTGGATACATAGTGAGGACCCTGAATTCTGCTGCCTACAGGAAACAAACCTCAGAGACAAAGACAGACACTGCCTCAGAGTGAAATGCTAGAAAACAATATTCCAAGCAAATGGTCAGAAGAAGAAAGCTGTATTAGCCATTCCAATATTGAATACAATTGATTTTCTTTTAAAAGTCATCAAAAAAGATAAGGAAGGACAATTCATATTCATCAAAGGATAAATGCACCAAGATGAACTCTCAACCTAAATATCTATGCTCCAAATAAAAGGGCACATACATACATAAAAGAAACCTTACTAAAGCTCAAATTACACATTGCACCTCACACAATAATAGTGGGAGATTTCAACATTCCACTCTCATCAATGGACAGGTCATGGAAACAGAAATTAAACAGAGACGTAGACAGATTAAGAGAAGCCATAAACCAAATAGACTTAACAGATATTTATAGAACATTCTATCCTAAAGCAAAAGGATATACATATTTCTCAGCACCTCACGAACTTTCTCAATAATTGAATATAATTAGTCATAAAACAGACCTTAACAGATACAGAAAGATAGAAATAATCCCATGCATCCTATCAGACCACGATGGGCTAAAGCTGGTCTTCAACAACAATAAGGGAAGAATGCCAACATATACATGGAAGTTGAACAATGCTCTACTCAATGATAATATGGTCGAGGAAGAAATAAAGAAAGAAATTAAAGACTCCTTAGAATTTAATGAAAATGATGGTACAACATATCCAAACTTATGAGACACAATGTAAGCTGTGCTAAGAGGAAAACAAATAGCTCTGAGGGTCCAGCAGAAAGAAACAGGAAAGAGCATATGTCAGCAGCTTGACAGCACTCCTAAAAGTGGTAGAACAAAAAGAGGAAAATACACCCAGGAGGAGTAGAAGGCAGGAAATAATCAAACTCAGAGCTGAAATCAACCAAATAGAAACAAAAAGGACCATAGAAAGAATCAACAGAACAAAAAGTTGATTCTTTGAGAAAATCAACGAGATAGATAAACCCTTAGAGTAACGAGAGGACACAGAGAGTATGGACAAATTAACAAAGTCAGAAATGAAAAGGGAGACATAACTACAGAATCAGAGGAAATTAAAAACATCATCAGATGCTACTACACAAGCCTATATTCAACAAAACTTAAAAATCTGCAGGAAATGGACAATTTCCTAGACATATACCAGGTACCGAAGTTAAATCAAGAACAGATAAACCATTTAAACAACCCCATAATTCCTAATGAATTAGAATCAGTCATTAAAGATCTCCCAATCAAAAAAAGCCCAGGTTCAGAGGGGTTTAGTGCAGAATTCTATCACACCTTCCCAGAAGATCTCAAACCAATACTATCCAAATTATTCTAGAAAATTGAAACAGATGGAGCACTACCGAATTCCTTCTATGAAGCCACAATTACTCTTATACCTAAACCACACAAAGAACCAACAAAGAAAGAGAACTTCAGTCCAATTTCCCTTAGGAGTATTGATGCAGAAAACTCAATAAAATTCTGGCACACCGAATCCAGAGCACATCAAAACTATCATACACCATGATCAAGTAGGCTTCATCACTAGCATGCAAGGATGGTTTAATATATGGTAAATCATCAAAGGAATCCATTATATAAACAAATTGAAAGAACAAAACCACATGATCATTTCATTAGATGCTGAGAAAGCATTTGACAAAAATCAACACCCCTTCAAGATTAAAGTCCTGAAAAGAATAGGAATTCAAGACCCATACCTAAACATAGTAAAAGCCATATACAGCAAACCAGTTGCTAACATTAAACTAAATGGAGAGAAACTTGAAGCAATCCCACTAAAATCAGGGACTAGACAAGACTGCCCACTCTCTCCCTACTTATTCAATATAGTTCTTGAAGTTCTAGCCAGAGCAATCAGACAACAAAAGGAGGTCAAGGGGATACAGATCAGAAAGGAAGAAGTCAAAGTATCACTATTTGCAGATGATATGATCGTATATTTAAGTGATCCCAAGAGTTCCACCAGAGAACTACTAAAGCTGATAAACAACTTCAGCAAAGTGGCTGGGTATAAAATTAACTCAAATAAATCAGTAGCCTTCCTCTACACAAAAGAGAAACAAGCGGAGAAAGAAATTAGGGAAACGACACCCTTCATAATAGACCGAAATAATATAAAGTAACTCGGTGTGACTTTAACCAAGCAAGTAAAAGATTTGTACAATAAGAACTTCAAGCCTCTGAAGAAAGAAATTGAAGAAGACTTCATAAGATGGAAAGATCTCCCATGCTCATGGATTGGCAGGATTAATATAGTAAAAATGGCCATTTTACCAAAATGATCTACAGATTCAATGCAATCCCCCATCAAAATACCAATCCAATTCTTCAAAGAGTTAGACAGAACAATTTGCAAATTCATCTGGAATAACAAAAAACCCAGGATACCTAAAAATATCCTCAACGATAAAAGGACTTCTGGGGGAATCAATATCTCTGAACTCAAGCAGTATTACAGAGCAATAGTGATAAAAACTGCATGGTATTGGTACAGAGACAGACAGATAGACCAGTGGAATAGAATTGAAGACACAGAAATGAACGCACACACCTATGGTCACTTGATTTTTGACAAAGGAGCCAAAACCATCCAATGGAAAAAAGATAGCATTTTCAGCAAATGGTGCTGGTTCAACTGGAGGGCAACATGTAGAAGAATGCAGATCGATCCATGCTTATCACCCTGTACAAAGCTTAAGTCCAAGTGTATCAAGGACCCCCACATCAAACCAGATACACTCAAACTAATAGAAGAAAAACTGGGGAAGCATCTGGAACACATGAGCACTGGAGAAAATTTCCTCAACAAAGCACCAATGGCTTATGGTCTAAGATCAAGAATCGACAAATGGGATCTCATAAAACTGCAAAGTTCCTGTAAGGCAAAGGACATTGTTGTTCAGACAAAACGGCAACCAATAGATTGGTAAAAGATCTTTACCAATCCTGCAACAGATAGAGGGCTTATGTCCAAAATATACCAAGAACACAGGAAGTTAGACCACAGGGAGACAAATAACCCTATTAAAAAATGTGGTTCAGGGGCTGGGGATTTAGCTCAGTGGTTTAGCGCTTACCTAGGAAGCACAAGGCCCTGGGTTCGGTCCCCAGCTCCGAAAAAAAGAGACCCAAAAAAAAATGTGGTTCAGAGCTAAACAAAGAATTCACAGCTGAGGAATGTCGAATGGCTGAGAAACACCTAAAGAAATGTTCAACATCTTAAGTCATAAGGGAAATGCAAATCAAACCAACCCTGAGATTTGACCTCACACAAGTGAGAATGGTTAAGATCAAAAACTCAGGTGACAGCAAATGCTGTTGGGGATGTGGAGAAAGAGGAACACTCCTCCATTGTTGGTAGGAATGCAGACTGGTACAACCATTCTGGAAATCAGTCTAGAGTTTCCTCAGAAAATTGGACATTTAACTACCTGAGGACCCAGCTATACCTCTCTTGCTCATACCCAATTGATGACCCAACATATAACAAGGACACAGATCCCAGTATGTTCATCACAGCCTTATTTATAATAGCCAGAAACTGGAAAGAACCCAGATGCCATTCAACAGAGGAATGGATACAGAGAATGTGGTACATCTACACAACGGAATATTAATCAGCTATCAAAAACAATGACTTTATGAAATTCATAGGCGAATGGATAGAACTGGAAAATATCATCCTAAGTGAGGTAACCCAATCACAGGAAACAGAGTTGATATGCACTCATTGATAAGTGGCTATTAGTCCAAATTCTTGAATTAACTTAGATCCACAGAACACATGACCCTCAAGAAGTATGACCAAAATGTGAACGCTTCACTCCTTCTTTAAATAGAGAAGAAGACTACCCTTGGCAGGGAATAGGTTGGCAAAGATTAAAACAGAGGCTGAGGGAACACCCATTCAGAGCCTGCCCCAAATGTGACCCATACATATACAGCCACCCAATTAGACAAGATGGATGAAGCAAAGACGTGCAGGCAGACAGGAACCGGATGTAGATCTCTCCTGAGAGACACAGCCAGAATACCGCAAATACATTGGTGAATGCCAGCAGCAAACCACTGAACTGAGAACAGGACCCCCATTGAAGGAATCAGAGAAAGGGCTGGAAGAGCTTTAAGGGGCTTGAGACCCATATGAACAAAAATGCCAAACAACCAGAACTTCCAGGGACTAAGCCACTACCCAAAGACTGTACATGCATTGACCCTGAACTCCATCCTCATAGGTAGCAATGAATAGCCTAGTAAGAGCACCAGTGGAAGGGGAAGCCCTTGGTCCTGCTAAGTCTGAACCACCAGTAAAGATGACTATTGGCGGGAGGCCGGTAATGGGGGAAGGATGGGGAAGGGAACACCTATAACGAAGGGAGGGGGAGGGGTTAAGGGGATGTTTGCCTGGAAACTGGGAAAAGGAATAACAATTGAAATGGAAATAAGACCCACACCCGCGGATCTCGGCCCTCCGCAGCTCTCTGCTCCCAGACCCCATGGGAGAGAGACCTCACAGCCTGGTCAGGTGGGCACTCCTGAGGCTGCAGAGCGGAAGAGACAACCAACACTGCCCACCCTTGCCCACATCCCTGGCCCAAGAGGAAACTGTATAAGGCCTCTGGGTTCCCCTGGGGGAGGGCCCAGGAGCGGCAGGACCCATGTGCCTGAGATACCAACGGAACCTGAAGGAACAGACTGGTTAAACAGTTCTCTGCACCCAAATCCCGTGGGAGGGAGAGCTAAACCTTCAGAGAGGCAGACAGGCCTGGGAAAACAGAAGAGACTGCACTCTGCACACATCTCGGACCACAGAGGAAAACACCAAACGCCATCTGGATCCCTGGTGCACTGAAGCTCCCAGAAACGGCGGCACAGATCTTCCTGGTTGCTGCCACCACAGAGAGCTCGAGGGCAGCACCCCGAGAGCGAACTTGAGCCTCGGGACCACAGGTAAGACCAACTATTGTGCTGCAAGTGACCTTCCTGGTGAACACAAGAAACAGGCCCACAGAAACAGCTGAAGACCTGTAGAGAGGAAAAACTACACAGCCGAAGGCAGAACACTCTGTCCGCATAACTGACTGTAAGAAAACAGGAAAACAGGTCTACAGCACTCCTGACACACAGGCTAATAAGACAGTCTAGCCACTGTCAGAAATAGCAGAACAAAGTAACACTAGAGATATTCTGATGGCGAGAGGCAAGCATAGGAACCCAAGCTACAGAAACCAAGAGTACATAGCACCATCGGAGCCCAATTCTCCCATCAAAACAAACATGGAATATCCAAACACACCAGAAAAGC
The DNA here is from genome assembly GCF_021556685.1 of Rattus norvegicus. Taxonomy (NCBI): domain Eukaryota; kingdom Metazoa; phylum Chordata; class Mammalia; order Rodentia; family Muridae; genus Rattus; species Rattus norvegicus. The sequence continues at coordinate 27,347,400 of NC_141546.1, forward strand.
AAGATTTAGTTTCAAAATCATATTTGATCATGATGCTGGAGGACTTCAAGAAAGACGTGAAGAACTCCCTTAGAGAACAAGTAGAAGCCTACAGAGAGGAATCACAAAAATCCCTAAGAGAATTCCATGAAAATATAAATAAACAAGTAGAAGCCCATAGAGAGGAATCACAAAAGTCCCTGAAATAATTCCAGGAAAACACAATCAAACAGTTGAAGGAATTAAAAATGGAAATAGAAGCAATCAAGAAAGAACACACGGAAACAACCCTGGATATAGAAAACCAAAAGAAGAGACAAGGAGCTGTAGATACGAGCTTCACCAACAGAATACAAGAGATGGAAGAGAGAATCTCAGGAGCAGAAGATTCCATAGAAATCATTGACTCAACTGTCAAGTATAATGTAAAGCGGAAAAAGCTGCTGGTCCAAAACATACAGGAAATCCAGGACTCAATGAGAAGATCAAACCTAAGGATAATAGGTATAGAAGAGAGTGACGACTCCCAGCTCAAAGGACCAGTAAATATCTTCAACAAAATCATAGAAGAAAACTTCCCTAACCTAAAAAAAGAGATACCCATAGGCATACAAGAAGCCTACAGAACTCCAAATAGATTGGACCAGAAAAGAAACACCTCCCGTCACATAATAATCAAAACACCAAACGCAAAAAATAAAGAAAAAATATTAAAAGCAGTAAGGGAAAAAGGTCAAGTAACATATAAAGGCAGACCTATGAGAATCACACCAGACTTTTCGCCAGAAAGTATGAAGGCCACAAGATCCAGGACTGATGTCATACAGAGCCTAAGAGAACACAAATGCCAGCCCAGGTTACTGTATCCTGCAAAACTCTCAATTAACATAGATGGAGAAACCAAGGTATTCCATGACAAAACCAAATTTACACAATATCTTTCTAAAAATCCAGCACTACAAAGCATAATAAATGGTAAAGCCCAACATAAGGAGGCAAGCTATACCCCAGAAGAAGCAAGAAAGTAATCGTCTTGGCAACAAAACAAAGAGAAGAAAAGCACACAAACATAACCTCACATCCAAATATGAATATAACAGGAAGCAATAATCACTATTCCTTAATATCTCTCAACACCAATGGCCTCAACTCCCCAATAAAAAGACTTAGATTAACAAACTGGATACATAGTGAGGACCTTGCATTCTGCTGCCTACAGGAAACACACCTCAGAGAAAAAGACAGACACTACCTCAGAGTGAAAGGCTGGAAAACAACTTTCTAAGCAAATGGTCAGAAGAAGCAAGCTGAAGTAGCCATTCTAATATCAAATAAAATCAATTTTCAACTAAAAGTCATCAAAAAAGATAAGGAAAGACACTTCATATTCATCAAAGGAAAAATCCACCAAGATGAACTCTCAATCCTAAATATGTATGCCCCAAATACAAGGGCGCCTACATACGTAAAAGAAACCTTAATAAAGCTCAAAATACACATTGCACCTAACACAATAATAGTAGGAGATTTCAACACCCCACTCTCATCAATGGACAGATCATGGAAACAGAAATTAAACAGAGACGTAGACACACTAAGAGAAGTCATGAGCCAAATGGACTTAACAGATATTTATAGAACATTCTATCCTAAAGCAAAAGGATATACCTTCTTCTCAGCTCCTCATGGTACTTTCTCCAAAACTGACCATATAATTGGTCAAAAAACGGGCCTCAAAAGGTACAGAAAGATAGAAATTATACCATGCGTGCTATCAGACCGCCACAGCCTAAAACTGGTTTTCAATAACAATAAGGGAAGAATGCCCACATGTACGTGGCAATTGAACAATGCTCTACTCAATGATAACCTGGTCAAGGAAGAAATAAAGAAAGAAATTAAAGACTTTTTAGAATTTAATGAAAATTAAGGTACAACATACCCAAACTTATGGGACACAATGAAAGAAGAAAACCTCTGGAAATGGAAAGATCTCCCATGCTCATGGATAGGCAGGATTAATATAGTATAAATGGCCATTTTACCAAAATCGATCTACAGATTCAATGCAATCCCCATCAAAATACCAATCCAATTTTTCAAAGAGTTAGACAGAACAATATGCAAATACTTCTGGAATAACAAAAAACACAGGATAGCTAAAACTATCCTCAACCATAAAAGGAGTTCAGGGGGAATCACTATCCCTGAACTCAAGCAGTATTACAGAGCAATAGTGATAAAAACTGCATGATATTGGTACAGAGACAGACAGATAGACCAATGGAATAGAATTGAAGACCCAGAAATGAACCCACACACCTATGGGCACTTGATTTTTGACAAAGGAGCCAAAACCATCCAATGGAAAAAAGATAGCATTTTCAGCAAATGGTGCTGGTTCAACTGGAGGTCAACATATAGAAGAATGCAGATCGATCCATCCTTATCACCCTCTACAAAGCTTAAGTCCAAGTGTATCAAGGACCTCCACATCAAACGAGACACACTCAAACTAATAGAAGAAAAACTAGGGAAGTATCTGGAACACATGGGCACTGGAAAAAATTTCCTGAACAAAAGACCAATGGCTTATGCTCTAAGATCAAGAATCGACAAATGGGATCTCATAAAACTGCAAAGCTTCTATAAGGCAAAGGACACTGTGTTTAGGACAAAATGGCAACCAACAGATTGGCAAAAGATCTTTACCAATCCTACAACAGATAGAGGCCTTTTATCCAAAATATACAAAGAACTCAAGAACTTAGACTGCAGGGAGTCAAATAACCCTATCAAAAATGGGGTTCAGAGCTAAACAAACAATTCACAGCTGAGGAATGCTGAATGGCTGAGAAACTCCTAAAGAAATGTTCAACATCTTTAATCATAAGGGAAATGCAAATCAAAATGACCCTGAGATTTCACCTCACAACAGTGAGAATAGCTAAGATCAAAAACTCAGGTGACAGCAAATGCTGGCGAGGATGCGGAGAAAGAGGAACACTCCTCCATTGTTGATGGGGTTGCAGACTGGTACAACCATTCTGGAAGTCAGTCTGGAGGTTCCTCAGAAAATTGGACATTGAACTGCCTGAGCATCCAGCTATACCGCTCTTGGGCATATACCCAAAAGATGCCCCAACATATAAAAAAGACACGTGCTCCACTATGTTCATCGCAGCCTTATTTATAATAGCTAGAAACTGGAAAGAACCTAGATTCCTTCAACAGAGGAATCAATAAAGAAAAATGTGGTACATCTACACAATGGAATATTACTCAGCTATCAAAAACAATGACTTTATGAAATTCATAGGCAAATGGTTGGAACTGAAAATGTCATCCTGAGTGAGGTACCCCAATCAAAGAAAAACACACATGGTATGGACTCATTGATAAGTGGCTACTAGCCCAAATGTTTGAATTACCCTAGATGCCTAGAACAAATGAAACTCAAGACGGATGATCAAAATGTGAATGCTTCACTCCTTCTTTAAAAGGGGAACAAGAATACCCTTGGCAGGGAATAGAGAGGCAAAGATTAAAACAGAGACAGAAGGAACACCCATTCAGAGCCTGCCCCACATGTGGCCCATACATATAGAGCCACCCAATTAGACAAGACGGATGAAGCAAAGAAGTGCAGACTGACAGGAGCTGGATGTAGATCGCTCCTGAGAGACACAGCCAGAATACAGCAAATACATAGGCGAATGCCAGCACAAACCACTGAACTGAGAATAGGACCCCCGTTGAAGGAATCAGAGAAAGAACTGGAAGAGCTTGAAGGGGCTCGAGACCCCATATGTACAACAATGCCAAGCAACCAGAACTTCCAGGGACTAATCCACTACCTAAAGACTATACATGGACTGACCCTGGACTCTGACCTCATAGGTAGCAATGAATATCCTAGTAAGAGCACCAGTGGAAAGGGAAGCCCTGGGTCCTGCTAAGACTGAACCCCCAGTGAACTAGACTGTTGGGGGGAGGGCTGCAATGGGGGGAGGGTTGGGAGGGGAACAACTATAAGGAATGGGAAGGGGGAGGGTGATGTTTGCCCGGAAAACGGGAAAGGGAATAACACTTGAAATGTATATAAGAAATACCCAAGTTATTAAAAAAAAAGAAATGTAAATAAGAAATACTCAAGTTAATAAAGAAAATAAACAAAAAAACAAAAAACAAAAAAAGATAAAGATAGCATCAAAATCAAACTAGGTTATGGGATGAATTTTAGTATTATCAGCATTAAAATTGTTATTACTTATATTGCAATATTAAATATATATATATATATATATATATATATATATATATATATATATATTTCTCTCATACAATACCTCCCAACCCATATTCTCATCTCTCTGCTTACCTTATATTCCTTACCAACACTATTCCCCAGATCCATTTTCCATTCTTTTTCATTCTAGATAAGAGGAGGTATTCCAAACCTGAAGAGAGATTCCAAAAATGACAAAACCATATACAATAAGATTAGGTGAAATGATTTTATTTAGGCTGAAGTAGGAAATTCAATAGGAAAGAGTCTCAAGAGCAAGAAAAAGAATTGAAATACATTTGTTCCCATTGTTAATAATTCCACAAACACCAAGTGTATATTCATAACATATATGTGAGGACCTGGAACAGATTCTGCAGGCCCTGTAGTTTCCACTTCAGTCCATGTGAACTCATGTGAGTTTTGCATAGTTGATTAGGTGGGCCATCTTTTCATGGTGTCCTCCATCCCCTCTGTTTCCTTCAACCATTCCATCCTGTCCCCATCAGGGTTCCCAATCTCCAAGGGAAGGGAGCCAATGGAGACCTCCCATTTACACTGTATCTATATAATATCTGATTGTGGTCTTTGGGTCCATTCTCCTCTGCTGCCAGAGTAAACGTCTTTGATGAAGACAGGACAAGTAACTAATCTATCGGTATGTAAGGCTATCATTAGGAATCATTTTATTGAGTATTTCCTTTATTGTTTTATTTTTTTAGTTTATTTTTTGTCTGGAAGACCACTTATATATTTTTATTTTACCTTGAATTTTTCCCATTTTTAATTTTATTTATATATAGTTGAATTTTCATTATACCTTGACTTCTAGGGCAAGTTTCCTTGGTGGACATGATGAAACACACATGTAATCACAGCACTTGGGATGTTGTTTGCTTGAAGATCTCTGTCAGTTTATGACAAGCCTGTTCTACAATGTAAGATCCAGGATAGTCTGATACGCAGATTAACCATATCTCATAAAGCAGAAACACAAGTAAAAGTTGTTTCCTTCATTTTATTCCCCGAATCTATGATAATGTTTGTGGGAAATAATTTGCCATACATCTGTTAGCTCACATCAATAAGTGTATAGTAATGCCAATACCCAGTATATTGCATCATTTGTAAATTTTTTTTCAACAACTATTACTGACAAGAACAGAGGCTAATGTTTATCTTTCCCAGAATAAGCTCTGTTTCTAAAAGCTAGGTTGTACATTTCAAATCTAATCTCTGCTACCAAAGCAAAAACAGTTTCTCCCTCAGAGACTGCCTAAAACTAGAGAAAATATTTCCTATCTATGTTGAATTTGTTGTATTTTCTAGGTGATTTTTGTTAGAATAATCCCATTTATAATTTTATATTCCTTCATAGGAAAATCTAAGTCAAAAAAAATCTGCTGATGTACTCTGATTGAGGCAGAACGAGTTTCCTTGAGGGCAATAACCTGAGTAAAATCAATTGCTTTTCCTTTCTAGTTTTTGTGATTAAGGATATGTAACTGAACATGGTGAGTAAGAGAGTTCATGTGTTAAATAAATTTATACTATCTACACCTCTCTAGATTTCTGGGGTATGGATTGATCTTTTCTATTTCTTTTCACCTTTGTGGAGTCATATATACAAGTAAAAACTTTTGTTAAAAAACATAATTAGAAAAATTAAGGCCTGATTTCTTATAAACTCCATTGCAAAGAAAATCTCTCTGTGTGTAAATGTGTGTATATATGTATGTGTGTATATAAGATATGTTTCCTGCCTAATCACAATCCTAACGTTTCCAATATTTTTATTTATTTTATTTTATTTTATTTATTTTTTAACTTGAGTATGTCTTATTTACATTTCGAGTGTTATTCCTTTCCCGGTTTCCGGGCAAACATCCCCCAATCCCTCCCCCTCCCCTTCTTTAGGGGTGTTCCCCTCCCCATCCTCCCCCCATTGCTGCCCTCTCCCCAACAATCTAGTTCACTGGAGGCTCAGTCTTAGCAGGACCCAGGGCTTCCCCTTCCACTGGTGCTCTTACTAGGATATTCATTACTACCTATGAGGTCAGAGTCCAGGGTCAGTCCATGTATAGTCTTTAGTTAGTGGATTAGTCCCTGGAAGCTCTGGTTGCTTGACACTGTTGTTCATATGGGGTCTCAAGCCCCTTCAGTCTCTTCCAGTTCTTTCTCTGATTCCTTCAACGGGGGTCCTGTTCTCAGTTCAGTGGTTTGCTGCTGGCATTCGCCTATGTATTTGCTGTATTCTGGCTGTGTCTCTCAGGAGAGATCTACATCGGCTCCTGTCTGCCTGCACTTCTTTGCTTCATCCATCTTGTCTAATTGGATGGCTGTATATGTATGGGCCACATGTGGGGCAGGCTCTGAATGGGTGTTCCTTCTGTCTCTGTTTTAATCTTTGCCTCTCTATTCCCTGCCAAGGGTATTCTTGTTCTCCTTTTAAAGAAGGAGTGAAGCATTACCAATATTTTTAAAAAATGTTTAATCTTTTTTCTTTTTTCTCTTTTATTGGATATTTTTAATTTACATTTTAAGTGTTATTCCCTTTCCAATTTCCCAGTCATAAGCCCCCTATCCCATTGCCCTTCCTTTCTTCTATAAGGGTGTTCCTATCCCCATCCACATCCCCTTCTTCACCTGTGACATTACCCTAACTGGGGGTCCAACATTGGCAGGACCAAGGGCAGATCTTTCCATTGGTGCCAAACAATGTCATATTCTGTGATATTTGCAACTAGAGCTATGGGTCAGTCCATTGAATAGTTTAGTCCCTGGGAGCTCTGGTTGGTTGGAATTTTTGTTTCTATGGGGTGGCAAGCTCCTTCACTTCTTTCAATCTTTTTTCTAATTCCTCCTATGGGGAGGGAGCTTCTGTTTGCAGTTCAATAGCTTGCTGCTAGCATTTGCCTCTGTATTTGACATTCTCTGGCTGTGTCTCTCAGGAGACATCTATATCCATTACATGTTAGTATGAACTTCTTAGCTTCATCTATCATATCTAGTTTTGATATATATATGGGGAAATGTGGGGCAGATTCTGAATGACTGTTCCTTCAGTCTCTGCTCCAAACTTTGCCTCCATATCCTCTCCTATGAATATTTTTGTTGCCCCTTTTAAGAAGGTGTAAAGAATACGCGCTTTGTTCATCCTTCTTCTTATGCTTCATGTGATCTGTGTATTATATCTTGGGTAATTCAAGCTTCTGGGGCAATATCTACTTATCAGTGAGTGCATGACGTGTATTTTTCTGTGATTTGGGCAGCTCACTAATGATAATATTTTCTAGTTTAATCTATGTGCTATGACTTTCACGAGGTCATTTTTTATAGCAAATTTGTACCCCATTGTGTAGATGTACCACAACTGCAGCCTTTCCTCTGTTGAAGAGGATCTGAGTTCTTTCCAGCTTCTGGCTATTTTAAAGAAAGCTGCTAGAACCACCAGTGGAGCATGTGTCTTTGCTGTATGTTGGATCATCGTTTGGGTATATGCCAAGGAGAGGTATAGCTGGGTCCTCAGGTGGTACAATGTGCAATTTTCTGAGAAACCTCCAGACTGATTTACAGAGTGGTTTTACCAGTTTGCAGTCCCAACAAAAGTGGAGGAGTGTTCCTCTTTCTCTACATCCTCACTGGCATCTGTTATAACCTGAGTTTTTGATCTTACCCATTCTGACTGCTGTTAGGTGGAATCTCAGGGTTGTTTTGATTTTCATTTCCCTGATGACTAAGGATGTTGAGCATTTCTTTAGATACTTCTCAGCCATTCAATATTCGTCAGGTGAAATTCTTTGTTTATCTCTGTACCCCCATTTTTAATAGGGTTATTTGGCTCTCTGGAGTCTAACTTATTGAGTTCTTTTCATATTTTGGATATTAGCTCTCCATCAGATGTAGTATTAGTAAAGATCCTTTCCCAATTTGTTGGTTGCCGTTCTGTCCTAATGACAGTATCTTTTGCCTTACAGAAGCTTTGCAGTTCTGTGAGGTCCAATTTGTTCATTCTTGAACTTAGAGCATAAGCCATTGATGTTCCATTCATGAAAACATTCCCCATTGCCCATGTGTTCAAGGTTCTTCCCCACTTTTTCTCCTACTAGTTTGAATGTATCTGGTTTGATGTGGAGGTCTTTGATCCACTTGCACTTAAGTGTTTTACCGGGCAATAAGAATGGGTCGATTTTCATTCCTCTACATGCTGACCGCCAGATAAAGCAGCACCATTTGTTGAAAATGCTTTCTTTTTTCTATTGAATGGTTTTAGCTCCTTTGTCAAAGATCAACTGACCATAGGTGTGTGGATTCATTTCTGAGTCTTCCATTCTATTTCACTCTTCTACTTGCCTTCTCTGCATCAAGAACATACAGTTTTTGTCATTATTGCTCTCTAATACTGCTTAAGATCAGGGATGGTGATTCCCCTAGAAGTTCTTTTATTGTTGAGTGTAGTTTTCACTATCCTGGGTTTTTGTTATTCCAAATGAATTTTAAAATTGTTCTTTCTAACTTTATGAAGAAAAGAGTTGGAAATTTTATAGCAGTTGCATTGAATCTGTAAATTGCTTTTAGCAAAATGGGCATTTTTACTATATTAATTTTGCCAAACCATGAGGATTGAAGGTCCTTATATCTTTTGAGATCCTTAATTTCATTCTTCAGAGACTTGAAGTTCTTGTTTTGCAGATCTTTTACATGCTTGGGTAGAGTCACACTGAGGTATTTTATGTTATTTGGGATCATTGAGAAGGGTGTCATTTCCCTATGTTCTTAGCCTGTATATCCTATGAGTAGAGGAAGGCTATGGATTTGTTTGAGTTGATTCTATACCCAGCCACTTTGTTGAGGTTGTTTATCAGGCTTAGTATTTTGCTAGTGTAATTTTGGGGTCACTTAAGTATACTATCATATCATCTTCACACATTGATATTTTGATGTTGTCCTTTCACAATTTGTATCCCTTTGACCTCCTTTTGTTGTCTGAGTGTTCTGGCTAAGATTTCAAGTACTTTGTCTAGTCCCTGATTTTTGTGGGATTGCTTCAAGTTTCTCTGCATTTATTTTAATGTTAGCTACTGGTTTGCTGTATATTGCTTTTACTATGTTGTGGTATGGGTCTTGAGTTCCTCATTTTTCCAAGACTTTTAACCTGAAGGTGTGTTGAATTTATTCAAATGCATTCTTAGCATCCACAGAAATGTTTGTGATGGTTTTTCTTCTTTTAGTTTGTTTAAATAGTGGATTATATTGATGGATTTCCATATGTTGAGCCATCCCTACATCCCTTGGATGATACATGTATGATCATGATGGATGATCATTTTGATATTTTCTTTGATTCAGTTTACAAGAATTATATTGAATAATTTTGCATCAATATTTAAAGGGAAATTGGTCTGAAGTTCTTGTTCTTTGTTGGCTGTTCATGTGGTTTGGTATAAGTGTAATTGTGTCTTCATAGAAGGAATTTGGGAGTGATCCATCAGTTTCTATTTTGTGGAATAATTTGGACAGTGTTGGTATGAAGTCTTCTTTGAAGGTCTGCTAGAATTCCTTACTAGACCCATCTGGTCCTGGGCTCTCTTTGGCAGACTTTTAATAACTTCTTCAATTACTTTAAGATTTATGAGGCTCTTTAGGTCATTTGTCTGATCCTGATTTGATGTTGATAGCTCGTATTTATCTAGGAAATTGTCCATTTACTCCAGATTTTCCAGTTTTCTTGAATATAAACTTATGTAGTAGGATCTGATGATCTTTAAATTTCCTCAGAATCTGTTGTTATGTCTCCCTTTTCACTTCTGATTTTGTTAATTTGGATTCACTTCCTGTGTCCTCTGGTTAGTCTGTCAAATGGTTTATCTATCTTGTTGATTTTCTCAAAGAGCCAAATCCTGGGTTTGTTGATTCTTTGTATAGTCCTTTTTGTTTCTACCTGGTTGATTTCAGCCCTGACTTTGATTTTTTCCTGACTAATATTCCTCTTGGTACTGTTTGCTTTTCTTTATTCTAGAACTTTTAGGTGTGCTGTCAAGCTGCTAAGGGAATGCTCTCTCCTATTTCTTTTTGGAGGCACTCAGATCTATGAATTTTCCTCTTAGCACTCCTTCCATTGTGTCCGATAGGTTTGAGTATGTTGTGCCTTCATTTTCATTAAATTATAAAATGTCTTTAGTTTCTTTCTTTACTTCTTCCTCGACCAATTTATCATTGAGAAGAGCATTGGTCAATTTCCATGTATATGTGGGCTTTTTGTTTTTGTTTTTGTTTTTTTTTTTCTGTTATTGAATACCAGCCTTAGTCCATGGGTATCTGATCGGATGCATGGAATCATTTCTATTTTCCTGTATCTTTTGAGGCCTGTTTTGTGGTTGACTTTCTAGTCAAATTGGAAGAAGGTACCATGAAGTGCTGAAAAGAAGGTATATCCTTTTGTTTTAAGATGAAATGTTGTAGAAATGTTGGTTAAGTCTATTTGGTTCATAACTTCTGTAACCTTCTCTATATCTGTTTAATCACTGTTTCCATGATCTGTCCATTAATGAGAGTGAGGTGTTTAAGTCAACTATTATTGTGTGACATGTGATGTGTGATTTGAGGTTTAGTAAGTTTCTTTTATGAATATAGGTGCCCTTGCCTTTGGAACACAGATATTTAGTATTGAGAGTTCATCTTGGTGGATTTTTTTCTTTTGATGAATATGAAGTGTCCTTTCTTATCTTTTTTGATGACTTTTGAAGAATGTTGATTTTATTCGACATTAGTATGGCTACTCCAGCTTGTTTCTTTGAACCATTTGTTTGGAAAGTTGTTTTCCAGACTTTTACTCTGAGGTAGTGTCTGTTTTTGTATCTGAGGTGTGTTCCTTAAGCAGCAATATTCTGGGTCCTCTTTAACTATCCAGTCTGTTAGTCTATGTCTTTTTATTGGGGAATTATGACCATTGATGTTAAGAGATATTAAGGAATAGTGATTGTTGTTTCCTGTTTTTTTTTTTGTTGTTGTTGGTAAAAGTGGCATTATGTTTGTGTGTCTCACTTCTTTTGGTTTCGTTGCAATGTTATTACTTTCTTGCTTTGTCTAGAGCGTAGTTTCCCTCCTTGTGTTGGAGTTTTTCATCTATTATCCATTGTAGGGCTGGATTTGTGGAAAGATGTTTTGTAAGTTTGATTATGTAATGGAATATCTTAGGTTTTCCATCTATGTTAATTGCTAAATATAGTGCCCTGGGCTGTCATTTGTGTTATCTTAGGATCTGTGTGACATCTTCCCAGGATCGTCTGACTTTCCTAGTCTCTGATGAGAAGTCTGGTCTAATTCTTATAGGTCTGCCCTTTTTATGTTTCTTGATCATTTTTTTTACCACTTTTAATATTCTCTTTGTTTTGTATGTTTGGTGTTTTGACTATTATGTGACAGGGGGAATTTCTTTTCTGCTTTAATCTATTTGGAGTTCTGTAGGCTTCTTGTATGTTTGTCACCATCTTTTTTCTTTAGGTTAGGGAAGTTTTCTTCTATAATTTTGTGGAAGATATTTACTGACCCTTTAAGTTAGAAGTCTTCACTCTCTTCCAAACCTATTATCCTTTGGTTTGATCTTCTCATTGTGTCCTGGACGTTTTCTGCCAGGAGCTTTCTGCATTTTACATTACATCTGATGGTTAAGTCAATGTTTTCTATGGTATCTTCTGCCCCTGAGATTCTCTCTTCTATCTCTTGTATTCTGTTGGTGATACTTGTGTCTATGACGCTTGATCTCTTCCCTATGTTTTCTATCTCCAGGATTGTCTCATGTTGTGTTTTCTTTATTATTTCTATTTCCATTTTTAAATTCTGGACAGTTTTGTTCAATTCCTTCACCTGTTTTGTTCTGTTTCCCTGTAACTCTTTAAGGGATCTTTGTGTTTCCTCTTTAAGGGTTTCTATTTGTTTACCTGTGTTACCCCGTATTTTTTTAAGGGATTCATTTATGTTCTTCTCAAAGTCCTATATCATCATGATAAAAATGTGATTTTAAATCTAAATCTTCTTCTTTCAGTGTCTTTGGATATTCAGTATTTGCTTTATTGGGAGAACTGGACTTTAATGATGCCAAGTAGTCTTGATTTCTTTTGCTTAGATTCCTGCACTTGCCTTTTGACATCAGGTTGTTTCTGTTGTAATCTTGTCTTGCTGTCTCTGACAGTGGCTTAACCTTCCTGGTAGCCTGTGTGTCCGCACTCCTTTAGACCTGTTTCCTTTTAGCAGAATCTGGGAACAGAGAGCTCTGCTCTCAGGTGTGTAAGCACTTCTGCCTATTGACTTTCAGCTCTCCACACAGGCAGAAATCTGAAGGGTCCTGCCTTGAGTGCTCCTAAGTCCATGTGCCCAGGAGGCACAGATGGCACTAGATGATTTCCACTTGGGTCAGAAATGTAGTCAAAAAGTAGTTGTCACCTCTGAGTTCTCATGAGTGTCTGTACTTCTGGGGGTCCAGCTCTCTTCCCCAGGGGATTTGGGTGCAGTAAACTATATGACTGTTTCAGTTAAGTTCAGGGTTCAGGTAGAAACCAGCAGGTTCCTGCTGCTTACTACGCCTATATTCCTGTATCCAGAGGTACTATACATTTTACTCTTACATTATACTCTTGGTGCCTGAAATGTGAGCAGAAGGGAACAGAAGTGGCGGTCTGTCCTGCATTCTCAGGATTGTCTGTTCTTCTGGGAGATCGGCTATCTCACCCATGAGTTTTGGGTGCTGGAGCTGTGCTAACATTTCATTTCATTTCTGGGCATAGTCAGAAACTGGAAGTGTTTTGTCCCACATGACATCTGCCCTTGTGTGTCCTGAGTCCACCATGCAGGTCATTTGAAGCAGAAAATTTGATTTTACCTATTCTTTCATGTATGTAGACGCTCCTGGCAACTGGCTTTCAGTTGTAGGTGCAGGCAGAAACCAGAAGGGTCCTTCTCATGTCCTCTCCAGGTCCCCATGCCCAGGAGGCACAGATGGCACTAGATAATTTTCTCTCGGGTCAGGAATGTGGGCAGAAAGTAATTGTCTCCTCTGAGTTTTCAAGAGTGACTGCACTTCTGACGGTCTAGCTTTCTCCTCCATGGGATTTGGGTGCAGGGAGCTGTGTGACCCATTCTACTCTGTTCCAGGACCAGTTGGAAATCAGCAGGTTCCTGCTGCTGACTGCCCCTATATTCTTGTGTCCAGAGGCACTATGCAGTTTCCTCTAGGACCACAGATGTGGGCAGAAGTGGGCAGAAGTGACTGTCTGTCCTGTGGTCTCAGGTTTGTGAGCACTTTTGGGAGTTCAGCTCTCTCCCAAATGGGAATTAGGTAAAGGGAGCTATGTGACTGGTTCAGTACAGTTCCAAGTGCAGGCAGTTACTGTTTTCTTTTCTTTACTTTTTCTTTATTTTTACACTCCACATTTAATCCCCTTCCTGATCTACCCTCTGACTTTTCCACATCCCATACCTCTTCCTACCACACCCAGTCTCCACTAGGATGTCCCCACCTACCCACCCTCCCCTCACTAGACTCCCACGTACCCTGGGAATTTCAGTCTCTTGAGGGTTATGTTTGTCTTCTCTTATTGAATCCAGACCCCAGAGTCCTCTGCTCTATATGTGTTGGGGGGTGCATATCAGCTGATGTATGCTACCTGGTTCGTGGTTAATCGTCTGAGCGATGTTGGGATCCAGTTTAATTGATACCATCCAGAAGAAGAATGCTGGTCCTCTTACAAAGTTGCCCTCCTCCTCAGCTTCTTTCAGCTTTTCCCTACTTCAACTGCATGGGTCACCAGCCCCTTTGTATTGGTTGGGTATAAATATCTGTATCTGACACTTTAGCTACTTCTTTGGTCTTTCAGGGGTCAGTCATGATAGGTCCCTTTTTGTCATCACTCCATAGCCTCAGTAATAGTTTCAAGCCTTGGACCTTCCATTTGAGCTGGCAAACTTTGGATTTGTCCCTGGAACTGCCGTACCTCAGGCTCTTCTCCATTTTTTCTCCCTGCAGAGATGGGGGAAGGATTGAAGAAGGGATGAACCCTGAGACAAGGACAGTGAGCTGGATGTAAACTGAATAAGTAAAATGAATAAATATACTTTAAAAATTCAATGAAAGCGTTGCTTATTTGAGAATATTAATAAAACAAACAATTATTCAAATTATGTAAAAAGCAAAGAGAAAATATCTAGAATAATGAAAGCAGAAATGAAGCAGTGCATCTCACACCAGTGAGAATGGCTAAGATCAAAAACTCAGGGGACAGCAGATGCTGGCGAGGATGCGGAGAAAGAGGAACACTCCTCCATTGTTGGTGGGATTGCAGATTGGTGCAACCATTCTGGAAATCAGTCTGGAGGTTCCTCAGAAAATTGGACATTGAACTGCCTGAGGATCCAGCTATACCTCTCTTGGGCATATACCCAAAAGATGCCCCAACATATAAAAAAGACACGTGCTCCACTATGTTCATCGCAGCCTTATTTATAATAGCCAGAAGCTGGAAAGAACCCAGATGCCCTTCAACAGAGGAATGGATACAGAAAATGTGGTACATCTACACAATGGAATATTACTCAGCTATCAAAAACAACGACTTTATGAAATTTGTAGGCAAATGGTTGGAACTGGAAAATATCATCCTGAGTGAGCTAACCCAATCACAGAAAGACATACATGATATGCACTCATTGATAAGTGGCTATTAGCCCAAATGCTTGAATTACCCTAGATCCCTAGAACACATGAAACTCAAGACGGATGATCAAAATGTGAATGCTTCACTCCGTCTTTAAAAGGGGAACAAGAATACCCTTGGCAGGGAAGAGAGAGGCAAAGATTAAAACAGAGACTGAAGGAACACCCATTCAGAGCCTGCCCCACATGTGGCCCATACACATACAGCCACCCAATTAGACAAGATGGATGAAGCAAAGAAGTGCAGGCAGACAGGAGCCGGATGTAGATCGCTCCTGAGAGACACAGCCAGAATACAGCAAATACAGAGGCGAATGCCAGCAGCAAACCACTGAACTGAGAACAGGACCCCCGTTGAAGGAATCAGAGAAAGAACTGGAAGAGACTGAAGGGGCTTGAGACCCCATATGAACAACAGTGTCAAGCAACCAGAGCTTCCAGGGACTAATCCACTACCTAAAGACTATACATGGACTGACCCTGGACTCTGACCTCATAGGTAGCAATGAATATCCTCGTAAGAGCACCAGTGGACGGGGAAGCCCTGGGTCCTGCTAAGACTGAACCCCCAGTGAACTAGACTGTTGGGGGGAGGGCGGCAATGGGGGGAGGGTTGGGAGGGGAACACCCATAAGGAAGGGGAGGGGGGAAGTGGATGTTTGCCCAGAAACCGGTAAAGGGAATAACCCTCGAAATGTATATAAGAAATACTCAAGTAAATAAAAAAAAAAAAAGAAAAAAAAAAAAGGAAGGGGAGGTGGAAGGGTATGTGTGTGTGTGTGGGAAAGGAGATAACATTTGAAATGTAAATATATAAAATATCCAAGAATAATAGAAATTTAAAAAGTAAAAAAAAAATGTCAGAATTAATAAATTTATTCTTAGCAGGCGCTTTATGCTGGCAAATAGAAGGTTGTACCATAAAAGCATATTCCTAAAAATATTTTTTAATAAAAAAGCTGCCTCATGTTTTAAAAAAAATAAAAAAGAAATGAAGCAGTGTACATAATAACCACAGTAACAGAGACTGATAAAATTGAAAGTATCGTGCAGACATACTTTAGAAAACTAGATTTTCCAAATTGGAAAATCAAAGAACAAAAAAAATTTTTTGAAAGGTACAACTTACCAAACTTAAATTAGCATTACATGGAAAATGTAAGCATGTCTTCTAGTCTCTGGTGAAACAGAAGCAATCACTAAAAGTCTTACAGTCAAAAAAGCCCAAGGTCATGTGTTAAGAGAAGAATGCTATTTGACATACAAAGAAGAATTAATGTGAATATTCGTCATATTATTTCACAACAGCAACAAGAACAATAAACATTGCCCATCTTCTGTCACAAGACTACAGGTATCATGATTGCAAACCTTGTAAGTACCTAGTAACAAAAGAGAATTGCAGTCCAATTTCCCCTATCAATGGAGATATGAAAATTCACAATAAATTTGTGTAAATACAGTTCAAGAATATATCAAACATATCCTCCCCAATGTTTAAATTTGCTTCATAGGGGTTGGGGATTTAGTTCAGTGGTAGAGTGCTTGCCTAGCAAGCGCAAGGCCCTGGGTTCAGTCCCCAGCTCCGAAAAAAAAAATTAAATTTGCTTCATTAGAGAGATGTGATATAATTCAACATATGTAAACAGATAAATGTAATTATCCATAAAACAAATATGAAGACTGAAAACACATCTTATTAGATGGAGAAAATGCTTTTAACAAAATCTAACACCACTTTATGATTAAAGTCATAGAGACATTAGGGATACAAAGCCCACATCTCAACAAAATGAAGGCAGTTCACAGCATGCTCATAACCAACAGCAATTTAACTCGAAAGACATTCAATGACTTCCATTATGATCAAGAACAGGAAAATGTTGTCTACCCTCACTGTATCTATTCAATATAGTGCTACAAGTCTTATCTAGAACAATAAAGCAACTATAGGGGATGAAGGGGATATATTTAAAAGACAATTTAATTTGTCTTTTTTGCTGATGATTTAATAGCTTATATAAGTAAACCTAAAATTCTGTAAGGAAACTTGTACTAATGATAAGTAAGTATGTTTAGCAAAGAAGTTGAGTAAAAATTTAGCTCACAATAAATGAGTAACCATCCTATATCCAAATAATAAGAAGACTGAGAAAGAAATCAGGCAAATATCTGTCATAACAGGATCAAATAATATAAGTTACCTATGAATAATGCTAACCAAGCAAGTGAAATATTTGCATGATAAGAATTTACAGCTATTGAACAACAGCAACAAAAGAAGAAGGAGAAGTAGGAGAAGGAAAAGGAGGAGGAGGAGGAGGAGGAGAAGGAGAAGAAGAAGAAGAAGAAGAAGAAGAAGAAGAAGAAGAAGAAGAAGAAGAAGAAGAAGAAGAAGAAGAACAACAACAACAACAACAACAACAACAACAACAACAAAACCAATCCAGAAACAAAAACTATCAGAATATAGAAGGATCATTTGTCCTCAAGAAATCTAGAATTAACATAGTAAAAATTACTGCCTTATCAAAAGTAATCTACCAATTCAACACATTCTCCATTAAAAAAAACAAGCATAATTCTTTATGTTAAACATTTGCATAGTGAAACCATCTTAAATAATAAAAGATTTATCTCTTTGGGACGTATCACTATCCCTAAGTTCAATTTATACAACTGCTCTTCAGTAACTAAGACATCATGGTATTGAAACAAAAAAGACTCATTGATAAGTGAAATGAAATTGATAACACAGGAATAAATCTGGACACCTATATAGAATTAGTTTTATAAATATTCTATTAAACCACACATTGGAGAATGAACATCTTCAAGAAATGGTGCTATTCAAATGGCTGCATGCAAAATAATACAGGTGGACCCATATGTATCATCCAGACTGTGTCAACTTCAAAAAGATCAAAGACCTCAATATAAAACTAAATGTATCGAGTTCTCTGCACCCAAATCCCGTGGGAGGGAGAGCTGAACCTTCAGAGAGGCAGACAAGCCTGGGAAACCAGAAGAGACTGCTCTCTGCACACACATCTCGGACACCAGATGAAAAAGCCAAAGACCATCTGGAACCCTGGTGCACTGAAGCTCCCGGAAACGGCGGCACAGGTCTTCCTGGTTTCTGCCGCTGCAGAGAGCCCATGGGCAGCACCCCACGAGCGAACATGAGCCCCGGGACCACAGGTAAGACCAACTTTTCTGCTGCAAGAAAGCTGCCTGGTGAGTTTGGGACACAAGGAAGCAGAGTTCCTCTAGGACCGGGCACGTTCTGTGTTTACCAGAGGTCCCACACCCGCGGATCCCGGCCCACAGCAGCTCTCTGCCCCCAGAACCTGTGGGAGAGAGACCCAATTGCCTGGTCGGGTGGGCACTCCTGAGGCTGCAGAGCAGAAGAGACCACCAACACTGCTCACCACTGCCCACATCCCTGGCCCAAGAGGAAACTGTATAAGGCCTCTGGGCTCCCGTGGGGGAGGGCCCAGGAGCGGCGGGACCCCTGCCTGAGACACCACCGGAACCTGAGGGAAACAGACCGGATAAACAGTTCTCTGCACCCAAATCCCGTGGGAGGGAGAGCTGAACCTTCAGAGAGGCAGACAAGCCTGGGAAACCAGAAGAAACTGCTCTCTGCACACACATCTCGGACGCCAGAGGAAAAGCCAAAGACCATCTGGAACCCTGGTGCACTGAAGCTCCCGGAAGGGGCTGCACAGGTCTTCCTGGTTGCTGCCGCTGCACAGAGCCCGTGGGCCGCACCCCACGAGCGAACTTGAGCCTCGGGACCACAGGTAAGACCAAATTTTCTGCTGCAAGAAAGCTGCCTGGTGAACTCAAGACACAGGCCCACAGGAACAGCTGAAGACCTGTAGAGAGGAAAAACTACACGCCCGAAAGCAGAACACTCTGTCCCCATAACTGACTGAAAGAGAGGAAAACAGGTCTACAGCACTCCTGACACACAGGCTTATAGGACAGTCTAGCCACTGTCAGAAATAGCAGAACAAAGTAACACTAGAGATAATCTGATGGCGAGAGGCAAGCGCAGGAACCCAAGCAACAGAAACCAAGACTACATGGCACCATCGGAGCCCAATTCTCCCATCAAAACAAACAAGGAATATCCAAACACACCAGAAAAGCAAGATCTATTTTCAAAATCATATTTGATCATGATGCTGGAGGACTTCAAGAAAGACGTGAAGAACTCCCTTAGAGAACAAGAAGAAGCCTACAGAGAGGAATCGCAAAAATGCCTGAAAGAATCGCAAAAATCCCTGAAAGAATTCCAGGAAAACATAAATAAACAAGTAGAAGCCCATAGAGAGGAGACACAAAAATCCCTGAAAGTATTCCAGGAAAACACAATCAAACAGTAGAGGGAATTAAAAATGGAAATAGAAGCAATCAAGAAAGAACACATGGAAACAACCCTGGATATAGAAAACCAAAAGAAGAGAAAAGGAGCTGTAGATACAAGCTTCACCAACAGAATACAAGAGATGGAAGAGAGAATCTCAGGAGCAGAAGATTCCATAGAAATCATTGACTCAACTGTCAAAGATAGTGTAAAGCGGAAAAAGCTACTGGTCCAAAACATACAGGAAATCCAGGACTCAATGAGAAGATCAAACCTAAGGATAATAGGTATAGAAGAGAGTGACGACTCCCAGCTCAAAGGACCAGTAAATATCTTCAACAAAATCATAGAAGAAAACTTCCCTAACCTAAAAAAAGAGATACCCATAGACATACAAGAAGCCTACAGAACTCCAAATAGATTGGACCAGAAAAGAAACACCTCCTGTCACATAATTGTCAAAACACCAAACGCACAAAATAAAGAAAGAATATTAAAAGCAGTAAGGGAAAAAGGTCAAGTAACATATAAAGGCAGACCTATCAGAATCACACCAGACTTCTCGCCAGAAACTATGAAGGCCAGAAGATTCTGGACTGATGTCATACAGACCCTAAGAGAACACAAATGCCAGCCCAGGTTACTGTATCCAGCAAAATTCTCAATTAACATTGATGGAGAAACCAAGATATTCCATGACAAAACCAAATTTACACAATATCTTTCTACAAATCCAGCACTACAAAGGATAATAAATGGTAAAGCCCAACATAAGGAGGCAAGCTATACCCTAGAAGAAGCAAGAAAGTAATCGTCTTGGCAACAAAACAAAGAGAATAAAAGCACACAAACATAACCTCACATCCAAATATGAATATAACAGGAAGCAATAATCACTATTCCTTAATATCTCTCAATAACAATGGCCTCAACTCCCCAATAAGAAGACATAGATTAACAAACTGGATATGCAACGAGGACCCTGCATTCTGCTGCCTACAGGAAACACACCTCAGACACAAAGACAGACACTACCTCAGAGTGAAAGGCTGGAAAACAACTTTCCAAGCAAATGGTCAGAAGAAGCAAGCTGGAGTAGCCATTCTAATATCAAATAAAATCAATTTCCAACTAAAAGTCATCAAAAAAGATAAGGAAGGACACTTCATATTCATCAAAGGAAAAATCCACCAAGATGAACTCTCAATCCTCAATATGTATGCCCCATATACAAGGGCACCTACATACGTAAAAGAAACCTTTCTAAAGCTCAAAACACACATTGCACCTCACACAATAATAGTGGGAGATTTCAACACCCCACTCTCTTCAATGGACAGATCATGAAACAGAAATTAAACAGTGATGTCGACAGACTAAGAGAAGTCATGAGCCAAATGGACTTCACGGATATTTATACAACATTCTATCCTAAAGCAAAAGGATATACCTTCTTCTCTGCTACTCATGGTACTTTCTCCAAAATTGACCATATAATTGGTCAAAAAACGGGCCTCAACAGGTACAGAAAGATAGAAATAATCCCATGCGTGCTATCGGACCACCACGGCCTAAAACTGGTCTTCAATAACAATAAGGGAAGAATGCCCACATATACGTGGAAATTGAACAATGCTCTACTCAATGATAACTTGGTCAAGGAAGAAATAAAGAAAGAAATTAAAAACTTTTTAGAATTTAATGAAAATGAAGATACAACATTCCCAAACTTATGGGACACAATGAAAGCTGTGCTAAGAGGAAAACTCATAGTGCTGAGTGCCTGCAGAAAGAAAAAGGAAAGAGCATATGTCAGCAGCTAGACAGCACACCTAAAAGCTCTAGAACAAAAAGAAGCAAATACACCGAGGAGGAGTAGAAGGCAGGAAATAATCAAACTCAGAGGTGAAATCAACCAAGTAGAAACAAAAAGGACCATAGAAAGAATCAACAGAACCAAAAGTTGGTTCTTTGAGAAAATCAACAAGATAGATAAACCCTTAGCCAGACTAACGAGAGGACACAGAGTTTGTGTCCAAATTAACAAAATCAGAAATGAAAAGGGAGACATAACTACAGATTCAGAGGAAATTCAAAAAATCATCAGATCTTACTATAAAAACCTATATTCAACAAAACTTGAAAATCTTCAGGAAATGGAAAATTTCCTAGACAGGTACCAGGTATCGAATTAAATCAGGAAGAGATAAACCAGTTAAACAACCCCATAACTCCTAAGGAAATAGAAGCAGTCATTAAAGGTCTCCCAACCAAAAAGAGCCCAGGTCCAGATGGGTTTAGTGCAGAATTCTATCAAACCTTCATAGAAGACCTCATACCAATATTATCCAAACTATTCCACAAAATTGAAACGGAGCACTACCGAATTCCTTCTACGAAGCCACAATTACTCTTATACCTAAACCACACAAAGACACAACAAAGAAAGAGGACTTCCGACCAATTTCCCTTATGAATATCGACGCAAAAATACTCAATAAAATTCTGGCAAACCGAATCCAAGAGCACATCAAAACAATCATCCACCATGATCAAGTAGGCTTCATCCCAGGCATGCAGGGATGGTTTAATATATGGAAAACCATCAACGTGATCCATTATATAAACAAACTGAAAGAACAGAACCACATGATTATTTCATTAGATGCTGAGAAAGCATTTGACAAAATTCAACACCCCTTCATGATAAAAGTCCTGGAAAGAATAGGAATTCAAAGCCCATACCTAAACATAGTAAAAGCCATATACAGCAAACCAGTTGCTAACATTAAACTAAATGGGGAGAAACTAGAAGCAATCCCACTAAAATCAGGGACTAGACAAGGCTGCCCACTCTCTCCCTACTTATTCAATATAGTTCTTGAAGTTCTAGCCAGAGCAATCAGACAACAAAAGGAGGTCAAGGGGATACAGATCGGAAAATAAGAGGTCAAAATATCACTATTTGCAGATGACATGATAGTATATTTAAGTGATCCCAAAAATTCCACCAGTGAACTACTAAAGCTGAAAACAACTTCAGCAAAGTGGTTGGGTATAAAATTAACTCAAATAAATCAGTTGCCTTCCTCTATACAAAAGAGAAACAAGCCGAGAGAGAAATTAGGGAAACGACACCCTTCATAATAGACCCAAATAATATAAAGTACCTCGGTGTGACTTTAACCAAGCAAGTAAAAGATCTGTACAATAAGAACTTCAAGACACTGAGGAAAGAAATTGAAGAAGACGTCAGAAGATGGAAAGATCTCCCATGCTCATGGATTGGCAGGATTAATATAGTAAAAATGGCCATTTTACCAAAAGCAATCTACAGATTCAATGCAATCCCCATCAAAATACCAATACATTTCTTCAAAGAGTTAGACAGAACAATTTGCAAATTCATCTGGAATAACAAAAAACCCAGGATAGCTAAAGCTATCCTCAACAATAAAAGGACTTCAGGGGGAATCACTATCCCTGAACTCAAGCAGTATTACAGAGCAATAGTGATAAAAACTGCATGGTTTTGGTAAAGAGACAGACAGATAGACCAATGGAATAGAATTGAAGACCCAGAAATGAACCCACACACCTATGGTCACTTGATTTTTGACAAAGGAGCCAAAACCATCCAATGGAAAAAAGATAGCATTTTCAGCAAATGGTGCTGGTTCAACTGGAGGGCAACATGTAGAAGAATGCAGATCGATCCATTCTTATCACCCTGTACAAAGCTTAAGTCCAAGTGGATCAAGGACCTCCACATCAAACCAGACACACTCAAACTAATAGAAGAAAACCTAGGGAAGCATCTGGAACACATGGGCACTGGAAAAAATTTCCTGAACAAAACACCAATGGCTTATGCTCTAAGATCAAGAATCGACAAATGGGATCTCATAAAACTGCAAAGCTTCTGTAAGGCAAAGGACACTGTGGTTAGGACAAAACGACAACCAACAGATTGGGAAAAGATCTTTACCAATCCTACAACAGATAGAGGCCTTATATCCAAAATATACAAAGAACTCAAGAAGTTAGACCGCAGGGAAACAAATAACCCTATTAAAAAATGGGGTTCAGAGCTGAACAAAGAATTCACAGCTGAGGAATGCCGAATGGCTGAGAAACACCTAAAGAAATGTTCAACATCTTTAGTCATAAGGGAAATGCAAATCAAAACAACCCTGAGATTTCACCTCACACCAGTGAGAATGGCTAAGATCAAAAACTCAGGTGACAGCAGATGCTGGCGAGGATGTGGAGAAAGAGGAACACTCCTCCATTGTTGGTGGGATTGCAGACTGGTAAAACCATTCTGGAAATCAGTCTGGAGGTTCCTCAGAAAATTGGACATTGAACTGCCTGAGGATCCAGCTATACCTCTCTTGGGCATATACCCAAAAGATGCCTCAACATATAAAAGAGACACGTGCTCCACTATGTTCATCGCAGCCTTATTTATAATAGGCAGAAGCTGGAAAGAACCCAGATGCCCTTCAACAGAGGAATGGATACAGAAAATGTGGTACATCTACACAATGGAATATTACTCAGCTATCAAAAACAACGAGTTTATGAAATTCGTAGGCAAATGGTTGGAACTGGAAAATATCATCCTGAGTGAGCTAACCCAATCACAGAAAGACATACATGGTATGCACTCATTGATAAGTGGCTATTAGCCCAAATGCTTGAATTACCCTAGATCCCTAGAACAAACAAAACTCAAGACGGATGATCAGAATGTGAATGCTTCACTCCTTCTTTAAATGAAGAAAAAGAATACCCTTGGCAGGGAAGGGAGAGGCAAAGATCAAAACGGAGACTGAAGGAACACCCATTCAGAACCTGCCCCACATGTGGCCCATACATATACAGCCACCCTATTAGACAAGATGGATGAAGCAAAGAAGTGCAGACCGACAGGAGCCGGATGTAGATCGCTCCTGAGAGACACAGCCAGAATACAGCAAATACATAGGCGAATGCCAGCAGCAAACCACTGAACTGAGAATAGGTCTCCCGTTGAAGGAATCAGAGAAAGAACTGGAAGAGCTTGAAGGGGCTTGAGACCCCAAAAGTACAACAATGCCAAGCAACCAGAGCTTCCAGGGACTAAGCCACTACCTAAATACTATACATGGACTGACCGTGGACTCTGACCCCATAGGTAGCAATGAATATCCTAGTAAGAGCACCAGTGGAAGGGGAAGCCCTGGGTCCTGCTAAGACTGAACCCCCAGTGAACTAGACTATGGGGGGAGGGCGGCAATGGGGGGAGGGTTGGGAGGGGAACACCCATAAGGAAAGGGAGGGGGGAGGGGGATGTTTGGCCGGAAACTGGGAAAGGGAATAACACTTGAAATGTATATAAGAAATACTCAAGTTAGTAAAAAAAAAAAAAAAAAAAAAAAAAACAAACAAAAACCAAATGTATCAACCATGATACAATAGAAATTTGGGAGAATCTTTGAACTCATTGACAAAAGAAAAAAATCATTTTTAACAGAAAAATGTTAGCAGAAGAATTAAGATTGACAGTTAAAAACTGCAACTTCATGAAACTGAGAAACTTCTTTCTTCACAGCAACGAATTTCATTATTTGAATAACGTGTCAGCCAAAGAATGGGAAAGATTTTTTATCAACTAATCATGTTAAGAAAGGCTAATATAAAAAAGTATAAAGGAATAAAAATTATGAATAAAAAACTAAACTCTTTAAAACTATCACTTTAAAATGTAAACAGATTTCTTAAATGAGGAAAATCAAACAACATAGAAACATGCAAAGAAATGTTAAATCTTTAGTCACTGGGGAAATATAAATAAAAACTATTTTGAGATGACTTCTTACACCATTCAGAATGACAAATATTTACAAAACAAGTAAGAGCTAAAGCTGGAGAGGTAGTGGGATAAGAAAAATACTCATTCATTGACGGTGGGAGTGCAAAATTATGCAGCCACTTTGAAAAATGACTGTGGTGGCTCAACATGAATATAGTAATTTATCTACCTCAAAATCCAGCTATCCACAAAGGACTCATGATACAAAAATGTCATCTTATACTATTTTAGAGACATTTCCTATAGAGCCAGTTCTTTACTGCTTTTTTATAAGACCTAGAAATTGAAAACCACACTTGTGTCCACCAACCGAAATAAATTGATTTTTTTGAAACGTGATGTATTTACACAACAGATTATCACTTATGCATTGAAAAGATGGATATCATGAAATTCTAAGTTAAATGGGTAGAAAAAAGCATCCTAAGTAAAGTATTCCATACACATTAAGAGAGATATTAAACATATTATATTAACTTATAGTTTCTTTGTGCTTTATTTATTTATTTATCCATTTATTTACTCTTTCCCAGGGTAAAAGTTGCTGGCTTAGGCGACTAACACCTATAGCATAACAGGGGAGGATTAAGTAATATGGCATTTGTTCAATCTCAGCAGAAACTGTACAGCTCTAACTTTCAACTGCTAGCCAGGTCGCAGGAAGAAGAAGGGACAACTAGGAAAGAGATTATAGAATTTATTACTAAGTTGCAAAATGTTTCCTATGAAAGCTCTTTAAGGGGAAAAACAGGAAGATCCTAAGCAGTAAAAGGAAAAAATTCCTCTTAAGTTGGAAAAGAGAAAAAAAATCTAATAAGGGAAAATTTCTTCTAGGCAGGGACAAAGAAAAATTTCTTCTAAGGGAAAAAAATTCTTCTGTATCTTTTTCACATCTTTTTGTCCTTAGTAGTTATACATCTTTCAAGGTACATGACCACATTAAAAATGTCATCACAAGTTCACACACAAAAAAATATCAAATCATAAATTGAAATAGAAGATTACCACAGAGAATGTTTATATGCATATCCATTAAGAATAATTATCTGGCTAACATTCCACCACTTGTTACAGCTCCACAGGTTCATTATAATTTGAAAACTGTAAGTTATTAGTGAAGTTTTGTCTAGATAAACACAATCAACATTTTATCTTCTCTCCTAGCACCTATAATAAATCATTTGTTCTGTTTTTATAACATTTGGTTAATTGTTTTCCAATCTCTTGGAATGTGCTCTGAAAAGGAGAAAGTAACTATCTAAGAGCAATTATCTGGTGACACTTGGGAGGCTGGCAGAATTCTGATTATAGTTAAGACTATCAGGAAAAAAATAATAGCAGTCCCACTATAAAAAAGCTTAATAATCACTGATATAAGTTTTGGCATATTTGTGGGATCACCATTAAGATTTAAGAAGTCAACTATTTGCATAACATTACTACAAGACCATACATCTTTTTAGATCTGCAGAGATCTGCTGCAGAGCAGAGAGCTATTACTTAGTGATTGTTGTATATGTTTAATAATAACAGGAAAAGCATATTAATAGGAGGAATCTTTCCTAAAATGAGTTCTCTTATGGTCTTCTGAAATAAGACCAAATCTGTCACAGATTATGTCATAATCCAAGACAGACCATCTCAGGAAGATCACCTGCTAGTATTCAGCTTGTCCTATTATGGCTCCTGGCAAGGGAGTCCTAAGTACAATTTCAGAAATCTTAAAATATAGAGATTCAAATCTGGTAAAATCAAATATTAAGAGTAAAATATACCATAATGAAACAATAAAGTGTTATTATTACTATTAAATATTACTTTCATCATTTTTTATAAAAGGATATTACTGGCTGTCTTAGAACTCACCTTGTACACTAGCTGCCTGCATTTGCTTCCAGAATATTAGAATTAAAGGTTTATATAATCACATGCAGCTTTCAATTAACTTTAGCCATATCAGAATTCATAGCAAAAAAGTAAAATCTGGAATAAGGCATGTCCAATTTCCTAAGTAGGAGAAAGATCACATAATGCATACATATTAAAGAAAGTGTCATAATATGAAGCAAACCTCTGAAAAGATTGGAAGGATATAAAGTAGAAGAATTTAATTTTATAGTTAGAAATGTCCAAAATGTTGTCTTAGAAATGGAAAGATTATTCACATTGAAATTGAGAGGAGGTACATGGGAAATCAATATGCCACCATGTGCTAGATGTAATTGATATTCCTCAAAAGTAGGATACACAGTGTTTTCAAACTTATTTGAAACACTATCAATATAATTTACATGCTGAGACATAAATACATTTCACAATACCTAAAAGAATAGACACCATATAGCATCTATTTTCAAGTTACAAAGGAGTTAAGTTAGAAACCAATAACTTAAAGAAAGCTCGAGACTTTAAAAGAGAAAAATAATGTACAATATGCTTTACAATACTATGAAGGTCAAAGAAGTAATCATAGGAGAAAATAATTTATGAACTGAGTTACAAAAAAAACAATTGTTAAGTTTGTACTTTGTCATAAAAAGCCATGTTCAGAAAGAAAAAAATAGTGTTCAACTTATATACTGTAATGAAAAAGAAACACACTGATATCAATAATCTAAACTTTTACCCATAGTAACTAGAAAAGCAAATGCTATATCATAGATTAAAAAGATTAAAAACAATTTAAATAGAAATCAATGAATTTGAATGTTTTAATTTTTCAGTTTATCTCAATTGAAATTCAATAATTAAATAATTAATGTGCAAACAGATTTCTTAAAAACTACTAGGAAGAAGAAATGTGTGTTAGTTAGTTTTTTGAGGCAATGGAACACTTTTAATAAGGAAAAAATGAGGTTTTTGACCCTGAAACTTTTGGATCTAGACAATGTTCATATTCAATTTACTGATATAATTCTACCTTTCTCTTTAAGATTTGAGAAATGAAATTTAATTCTGACCATATTGGGTTAGTGGAAAATTTATGATCCAGCTGCATGCAACCTCTTGTGAGAAGAATAAAGTTACAAAACGACCCAAAGTGGTATAATTTAGATGTCTTTTATATATCAAATAAATCAGTATTACTATAATTTATTCTTGAATGTAAAAACAAATATGACAGGGACTGTTGAAATTGTGTTTAGATATAGCTTTTATTCCCATTATTCACTGTTGTAAATAAAGTAATAATGTAATTATTGTGTTCTGTTCAGTATCATCCAGCAAATTTTAGTTTATTGTGATAACCTCACTCTAAAGGAGAAAAGTTCACAAAATAATGTTGACCACTTACCAACTGTGTGGTATAGTATTTTCTGAAATTTTAAAATGTTCCTTTCATAATGCATTTTATACACTAGAGGTCCTTCTTTGGACTATCTATACAGGTAGCAATGTGATGTCCTAGGCAGTCTGATAACTGTAATACCTTAAGCTTATTATATCCCAATGCCCCAACTTCAGACTTTGACATACCTGAAAAATTCCCAATTATTTAACTCTGTTCCTGTTCTAAAGAATACTACTTAATTGATTTCTATTTGAAAAATTTTATTCTTTATGTTAAGCTTGATAAAAAACTCTTTATTTAAATGATTGACATAAATAATGTACAAGAATGAAAAATTTTCTAGCATGACAGCTACCTTTAGATTTTGAGAAACAGAAAAGTTGAGCTACTGAGAGTTAAAAGATGAAGGATTTTTGAGTTATATTTCATTTTTCCTTTTATTTGAGATTAAATATTGAACCTAAGAGCAATGAAACTTGTCCTGTGAACATTGATTTGTATGACTACCTTCCTTGCACTCTTCTTAAAACATTTTGAATATCAGAAATAATTATTTCTAATGAACTATATAATTTTGAGTGCCTGTTACAGAAGTAGTATTTTGGCTGTGTCATCTATAACAAGATAGATGATCAGTTTAAAAGAACCATAACTCATTTCATTATTGTAAGTACACCTTTTGTCTATATTCTTAGAAAAATGTGTATTAATAAAAGCATTACATATAACTTTGAGGCAGAAAATAATTAGCATTTTTAACATTACACAAAAGTTTATAACACCAAAAGAACTGCCCTGTTCTAACATTAGAATATTATATATCACTGGCTGTTTAATTTTTTGCTTGTTTTGCTTGAATGATTTCCAGATAAGTGTCTGTTTTTTTATTATAAAAGTAGATACTGCTTTCATACGATATACCTCATACAGGTTCTTCTCTCTGCATTCCTCCTAGTTCCTCCCACATACCCCCTCTCCCAATCCACTCCCCTTTGTTTTATATTGAGAAAAGACCAGGCCTCCATGCAATAACAACCAAATACAAAAAAAAAAAACAAGATACAGTAAGCAAGGGCAAAAGCCCTCATATAGAGACTGGACGGATAAGGCAAGCTGATTAGAGGAAAGGAATCTAAAGGGTAGGCAAGAGTCAAAGATACATACAATATCAGAAATAGAAGGAAATAATTGTAGCTAGGTTGTAGCTGAGGCTATAGCTTTCAGGTTAGATTGACACATCTTCAATGACTCAATTGGTGGTAGGAAGAGTTTGCTGCTTGCTGACCATCGTGCATCATTTTGGGGCTTGTACTTTTGCCTAGGGTGACAATATTGTGACTTTAGAGAAGTCAGACTTTCTACTTCATAACTACTATTCAGTTGATCAGGTATTTAGGAAATTCTGATGAGATTTGTGAGAAAATTAGCTTCACATTTGTTTGCTATCATATTGATCAGATTCTGGCTATATAGCCATATATATATGAGAGTAAATAAATGTGAGCATGAATACCAAAGTTGGAGTTCATTAGTCATATACCTGTGGAAGTTTAACAAGGCCTGTTTAGGCTCTTATGCTGGTCTATAGAATGTTAAGAATTAAAGGTCTCTATAAGAGAAAACAATAAAACACCTTGGTCACAAAAACAAGCTTGAAAATTAATTTATTCATGATTTAGGCTGAAATATAGAGAGGTAGAAAATGAATAGCAAAACAAAGCAAAGGTTTTATTTTCCAGGCTATTCTAGAAATATCATAAATTCATTTGTCAGTATATATGCATGCTTAAAGCAAATATCTTTTTATTGAGGCAAATCTAAGCATTGCATAAAGAATTCAGTAGATATGTAATTTTTGTTCAACATAGTGAAAGTTATACATAAATAAGCATGGATAAATAAATGTCATTTCCAATGTTGAATTGCACCTACAGTGCCCAGTTTGATTTTAAGTCACTAGTTAGCTTAATTTTGTTATGCTATGATTTTAATAACTTAGTTTATGAAGTAGATTTGTCTTTAATAATAAAAGGAAATGCCTTCAGGAAGCATCTACAAACAATTTTCCTGATTCAGCAAATACCATTAGATGTCAATAAAGTAGATTATTGATCCAAGTTAAAGGCCTTCATTATCCTTTTTAAGTAGGATTGCATCATGTTGCTTTTTAAAATGTCTACTGATATATAATTGTAATGTAATTGTAATCCAAAGCCCATAGTGAAAATAATTTTAAGTATTTATCTTTGGGTTTTTATAATCTAATAGATTGTTCTTTTTTGCTTGGATGTTCAATATAGTCGAATTGGATGAAGGTCTGCAGGTATTCAGAATAATTATTATATTGTCCAAGAAACAATTAGTTTTTTTTAGTACAATATTTGAATGGGATATTTGCTGATTCAGAAACAGAAAAAATGAGCCTTTCCAGCCAGAGACCAACTGATACACTGAAGTTGTCTCATGCAGCATATGTGTGTGGATTAACATATGTGTGTTTTTTTGTTAGATATTTCAGGTTTATTTTGATGTTATTATATAACAACCGCATTTTCCTCTCCTTTTCTGTCTCTATTAATCTCATATTGTAGAATTTGATCTCTCATTTAGCCTCTGTAACATTATAGATGTGCATAAATTTTAAGAGGTGACCAATGGCAAAGAAGATTCCACTGCTGTGTCATGGAAGTAGAGGACTACTTCTCCCTTCCTAGGTATTACTAAGTGGTCTATAGTTCTTTGTTCAGGACTGAGGTATCCAGAGTTCCCTCTTCCACTCAACTTCCTATCAATATTAGAAACTTTATGCCCTTGTTGAAAGTCATTGTGGTGAGAATTTATTTTGTTACTACTTCTACTAACATTCCTAGCAAACAAAATATTACATCTTCCTCTTCCTCTGGCTCTTCCAATCCTTCCTCCAATTTAAGGTGATTCTTGAGCCTTAGTCGGAGGAGATGTGCTGTTGAAACTCAGCAACCTGGCACCATAACTCACTACTTTGATTGGTTTTGGTTTTCTGTAATTATCTCCTTCTATTTTATAGAGAATCTTCCTTGATGAAGGATGAAGACTATACATATCTTTTTGTATAATAAACACATTAAAATGCAGTTAGGGATTATGCTGACTTGGTGGGAGATTCTTTTCCAAGATCAGCAGCTTTATAATCCCTCTGTGCTGGGTAGATTTCCAGGGCCAGGCATCATTTCCCTCTTGTTGAGTGGATCTTAGTTCCAATTAGAAAGCTCTTAGTTAACACCAGGGTTTGTATGCCACTATTGAATCCTTATGGAAATTGCTGCATGCTGGTCACTGATAAAATTTATAGGTATGAAAGCTTGGTGGGATTGTTGTTTGGTTCCCTCCTTTAGAATCTTGCAAGGCACACTCTGGTAGGATAAGAGCAAGTTCACATGGAGGGGGAGTTCAAGTCACTTCTAGCTTAAGAGTCTCTGTGCCATTTGCCTGAAGTTCATGAGTGTTTATATGAAGGAAAATAAAAGTAAAATGAATTGAGAACATGATGTCTCAAGTAAAAAAGGAAAGAGAAATGGGGAAGGAGAAAAAAGAGACAGAGACAGTGTATGTTTGTTCATTTTTAAAACTGAGAAACTGCAGGAGTACCAGTTGAAATATATAATTTTCTTTGGGAAGTGTTCAAATCCATACAGAATTATATATTTATTTCTAAAATTAATTTTATGTATGAATGCAAAAATACTATATGACATTTTATCATTATATTAAAATAAAATGTTAAGCCGTTTATATAAAATATGTACTTTTACACTCTTTATGGTTGTTCAAGATCTTTAAGTTCTGGACGATATTTGAAAGGTTTGTTAGTAAAGCATAGCATGGTGTTCTTTTCTTTGGCTGGAAGCTTTTAATCATGATATAAATATCTTCAAAGTAAAGTGAAAGACATATTTTATTTATTTACAATGAAGTCATCATAAAATATGCTTTTCAAGTAACTTTTAAATTTTTCCATTACATAACATTTGCTATATGATTTATGTATAAATATAATAACCATTAAAATCTATTTCCTTATAAAATCTAAACTAAATTTATGCATACATTTTGGGAAAGAAAAATCTGATTATTTGTCTTTAATATATTTTGTAATTATTTATTTCTTGAAAACTCCATTGATCACTTCATAGTGTTTGTTAATTATGAGACAAGGCCTTTATTATTATAGTGATATAATATCTAACTGACTATTACTGTGATTATAGACTAAATCTATGAAATACCTACTGTTTTTACCTATTGCTACTATTAGCAAAAGTACTAAGAGTGATGTATTTTACTATCATTTTAACTTAATTATATTGTTTTAATATAATTAAACATCTTAGAATGTTTTGAGTTTTTTTTGGTTCTTTTTTTTTTTTTTTTTCGGAGCTGGGGACCGAACCCAGGGCCTTACGCTTCCTAGGTAAGCGCTCTACCACTGAGCTAAATCCCCAGCGTTTTGAGTTTTTTTAAATTATACTTGTTAAGTAGTACATACAAATATATGATCTGTTAAGGCTACTCTCACATTTGATTTTGCTTTTCTACTGCTTTTGTCTATTTTCTTTTCTGCTTGACAAGTCCCTTTTCACTTTCATTTCACTTTGATTTGTGACACAGTGAATATAATATTTATTGATCAATTATAATTTCAAATTCACAATGAAAACAACTATGAATATTAATCACAAAAAATCATTAAAATATAATGATTGTATTCTTTACTGCTTAGTTATTCAATATGATAAATCCAGTATGTGGGACTCTGAGTTTGAAAATGTTGACTGGAGCTTGGTGGCCCCATTCATGTATACAATTTTTGGGAAAAATATTTTCATGAACTTTTTTAATATAAATGTAATTTTCTATTGCAAATATATCATAAATATAAGTTTGACCTATGAATAGCTCATTCCAGTTTAGTGTTAGTTAGCAATCTCAGGTTTTCCTTAGATGTTTTCATTAACTTACACTGATACTTTTACATTTATTATTAATTTTTTCATAAATTTTCTGAATATATTTTATAACTAAGGTTAAAATAATATTTCCTGAAACATACATTATTTTCATATTAACTGTTCACTGAAGAGGTTTTAATTGGCTCATTATGTCCATAAATATAAAAGTCTATTCCTTACGTCTCCTGGATTTTGCTGCTGGTGGCATAAGAATTAGGAGGGTTTTTTACATTCTTCACACCGTAGTGAATAACCAAATACTCTTGCACTTATTAACAAAAGTAATAGACTACAATGGTTTAATTGTGAGAGCAGATTTTTGAATTTGGAAAGGATATAGTATGGCACCTCATGAGAGCACATAGAGGAACAAATAAGAAGTGAATATCATTAATAAACCCAATCTACATCTATAGTGTTTTTCCAAACAACTATTTACAGACCTTAAAAGAAGAACATTCAGTCAACCCAGAGACCTGCAATTCCTTCTGTTTGTACCTATTCAGGAGCAGACCCTCAGCTCTGGATCCACACCCAATCAGCACACACCCCAGTGGCAGCATGACTCTCCAGGTGTTCTGACCCCTCCAGGGTCACAGTTATAACTCAGCATCACACGAGTTCTGACTTATTCAGGATCACAGGATCATAGAATCACAGGCATACAGGAGGGACAAGCTCCAACCAGAGACAGCAAGTCCAGTTAATATCAGAGATAGCCAGATGGTGAGTAGCAAGTGCAAGAACATAAGCCACATAAACTAATACTACTTGGCAACATCAGAACCACTTCTCTCACCACAGCAAGCCCTGCATAGCCCAACATACCTGTAAAGCGAGATTCAAATCAAAGTTTTCATCTGATGTAGATGATAAAGGACTTTAAGAAGAACATAAATAACTTAAAGAGATAAAGGAGAGCCTGTTCCCACAGCTGGGGATAGAGCTGGACTCTCATAGTGAGGACAATCATGAAGGTTAAAGGAGACCACCACTTCTGCTTACATTCCTGGCTCAAGAGGAACCCACTTACAGCGCTCTGGAGACAGGAAGCTAGAAGTAGTCAGGGATGAGATCCTTCTGGTCTCTGCCTGTGTCCAGAGCTGAAAGCCAGTCTCCAGGAACTCTGACTTATTGGAGAGCAGAGGTAAGACCACCACTTCTGCTCCAGGAGACCTGTCTGGAACCCTCAGAACACAAGAACCCAGGTAAAATCTGAGAAAAGATCCTTTTGGTTTGTACTTGCTCCTGGACCTGACCCTATGACACAGCTCCCTGGACCCAGATGCTTCTGCGAGAAAGCCTGTCTCCAGGAGTGCTGACATACTTGCTTACAGGAGGGTCAAGCCACTGTCAGAGAAAGCAAGACCAGCTAAAACCAGACACAACCACAGGGCCAGGGGCAAGCACAGGAGCCTAAGCAACAGAAACCAAGACTACGTGCTAACATCAAAACCCAGTTCTCTCACCAAAGCAAATATTGGATATCCCAACACACCAGAAAAGCAAGATTTGGATTTAAAATCACATCTCATGAGGATTATTATTGTAGACGACTTTAAGAAGGACATAACACTTTAAAGACATACAGAATGACTCAGGTTTAAAAAAAATGCCTTTTAGAAGAAAACACAAAACCTTCTTAGAAAATTACAGAAAAGCACAATCAAATAAGTGATGGAATTGAACAAAACCATCCAGGATCTAAAAATGCAAATAGAAACAAAAATAAAGAAATCGAACAGACAAGCCTGGATATAAAAACACCTAGGATGAAATCAGATGTCATTGACACAGGTATCATCGACAGAACACAAGAGATAGAGGAGATAGGGGCAGAACATATCATAGAAAGCACTGAAACAACAGTCAAAGAAAACGTAAAATGCAAAAAAATTCCTAACCCAAAACATCCAGGAAATCCAGGACACAATGAGAAGATCAAACTTAAGGATTATATGTATAGAAGAAAACAAAAATTCCCAACTTAAAGGGCCAGTTATTTCTTCAAGAAAATTATAGAACAAAATTACCATAACCTAAAGAAAGAGATGCATATAAACATGCAAGAAGTTTAGAGTACTCCAAACAGATTGAACAAGAAAAGAAATTCCTCTTGTCACATAATAATCAAAACACCTAATGCGCAAAACAATGAAAGAATATTAAAAGACAAGGAGTGAAATGTCAAGTAATATATTGTAGAGAGCTGCGACATGCCTCGCCTCAAAGATGGCGTTGGTTTCTGCCTTCCACCCTCCCAACGGTGAGCGCTCCTTGCAGTAAACAAGTCCTTATTTGGCTATGTCTGCCTGGTCCGCTAGCTTCCGCATAGTGACAGCCTATCTACATGACCCACGTGGCTTGCTAGGACTGGCCAGTGCTAGCTATTTAAGTAGGGTGCAGGGCGTTCCCCGGGGACAGAGAGCCAGAAGAGAGAGAGAGTCAGAAGGTTGTATCAAGTTTCCTGAGTAAAACTGCTTGAAGAAGATCTCCTGTGGTCGTGTCTTCCTTGCTGGTCTAGGTTGGGTGCAGCAAGTGGTGGCCCATACGGGGAATCTTTGAATCCACCATAAAGGGACTCACCTCTCTCCGAGATCAGAACTTCTTGCAGTCAGGGCAGCGCTGGAAAGTTCCCAAGGTAAGGTGGGACAATAAGGACCACGGGAAATAAGTGTCTATAAAGTCTCAGGGTAGTGAGCAAGTAAAGTTCTCGGTAACAGCGAACCAAAAGTAAAGTTCTCAGTAACAGCGAACAGAAAGTTAAGTTCACGGTAGCAGCGAACTGAAAGTAAAGTTAGTGGTAGCAGCGAACCAAAAGTAGCAAGACATGTGGTGAATTTAGCCGTAGCAGCATAGAAAGTTTTTGTCATGGGGACCTCACAGTCTCGTCCAATTTTTCTGGCTCGTCAAGAGCTGTTTGAGCGAAAGAAACTAAAAATAAAAAGGATCACCATAGAGAGATTTTTGGGCAAATGTGATGCCATTACACCCTGGTTCGCAGCCTCTGGTAATCTCACGGTGGCGAGCTGGGACAAGTTAGGGAAAGACCTTGATTTTGCCCGGGAACATGGGACTCTAAGACCTGGGGTCCGTACAGTATGGCGCTTAGTGCGTAGCTGCCTTGGGGATCAGAAATGTTGTCAGGCAGCTATAGAGAAGGGGCAAGCTGCTCTAGAAATGCTTCAAGAGGAGAGGTCAAAAAAGCAGGGAAGCGCAAAGTAGACAGACCCAGAAAAGAGAGATACAGAGGAGGAAACAGATGAAACAGATTCAGAAGAAGAGTTACAAGAGTTGATAGATCAAATGCGGAAACAGTCTCTAAGGAATAGACAGAAGAAGAAAAGGAAAAAGCCTAAAATGGTGGAGGAACCTCCTGGGCGGTTCCCCTCGGCTCCTCCTCCCTGCAATGTTGTACAGGGAGGAAGTAGAGTTTCGGGTAGTACATTCTGCCCAGAAGTGTGGAAGGCAGTCCACACAGAACTACATCTGGCCTATCCTGTTTATATGGATGCTAATCGACAAAGGTATCATGAGCCTTTAGACTTTAAGGTGATCAAGTCCCTGGTGGAATCGGTCAGGACATATGGCATTACGGCCTCATTTACCGTAGCTCAGGTTGAGGCCTTACACAGATTTTGCATGACTCCTAGTGATTGGACTAACCTTGCTCGGACCTGTCTTAGTCCGGGAAAGTATTTGGATTGGAAAGCTTTACTTATTGAGTTTGCCAATGAACAGGCTGCCGCTAATTTGGCAGCGGGGGGCAGCTAGGCTGCCTGGGATAGGGATATGCTGCTGGGTCAGGGACGCTTTGCCAATGCTCAGACAGGGTATCCAGGACAGGTTTACCAACAGATTAATGAAGTTGCAACAAAGGCATGGAAATCCTTACTTAATAAGGGAGAAGTGAGTGGAAACCTCACCAAGATCCTTCAAGGACCTATGGAGCCATTCTATGACTTTGTAGCCTGCCGCGGTCGGCAATCTTGGAGGTTCCAAGGATCTGCGGGGGGACCCCTGTTGAGGACACGCGTGGAGCGGAGACAGGATGGCGAACAGAGACACAGTCACAGAGAGAGTGTGGTCAGCTGTTGCAACTTTACTGAGAGAGCATCAGACATTTATACACAATTTTCATTGCATAACAATCTTGGACCATGGCCAAGAACATTTGATTTTTCTGCAAAAAGGTATAGCTTGCTTTTTTTTTTTTTTCAGACGAGCCACAGTCAGCCAGCCTAGTCTAGTTTTCCATTTGTCACATCAAGGAGGAAGTTTCAGGGGACCGCAAGTCTGGCATATCTTACGCCATCAGGTCTGTGCACCTAGTTCTATCGCTCTAGTTAACCCTTTGATCCCATCTTTGTTAGTCCTGTAGATGTACATCCAAGGCTTGGGGCAATAATATTGCATGCCTGATCCCTGTCTAAAGTATCTGATGATCTGTGACCTTACCTCCCATTTCTCGTCTTCTGAGAGTACACACCAAGGAGGACGGGCTCTTGCCAATCTTTCTGACCAAGGCAGTGACAAATACCTGACCCTATATCCATCCTTAGTAACCCACCTATCAAAATTCAAATCATATTCTCCAGTATATGGTAATGGAGCATCTGTTGGTCGATGCACATATTGTCCCCTGTAAGTACCTGGTTGCCACCACCTGTTTCTATACTCTGTAAAATATTCATAGCCGACCCAAAGCTCAAGGAATCATTTCTCAACGGTTCTACCAACACCCTAATAGAAGAAGCATCACTATCCTTATAAGTATAATTCTTTGCTAAATCTTATATTTCCTTATCTATAAGAGAAGACATAATCTGCAACCTTGGAGTCCCTGTCATCAGAGGCTCTGTCTGCTGTAAAGAGGAAGCAGGAAAGCTTGTGGTATTAGTGATCAAAAATAGATCACGACCTTCTGTCCTATTATTAAAGGAAGTCTCTGTCT
Source organism: Rattus norvegicus (assembly GCF_021556685.1). Classification (NCBI taxonomy): domain Eukaryota; kingdom Metazoa; phylum Chordata; class Mammalia; order Rodentia; family Muridae; genus Rattus; species Rattus norvegicus. The sequence continues at coordinate 27,385,841 of NC_141546.1, forward strand.
TGCCAAGATCATATTCAGAATCAAACAAAGAAAAAATAAAGAAATAAGTGCTGACAGCGATCTTTCCCATGACCCAGATGCCCATCAGCCCAGAGCCAAGTTTGCAGCAGGGGGCAAGTCCAGGTGCACATCTTCTTGGAGTCCGCCGCATGCAAGCAGGGGGCTTAACCACGTGTGGTGCGAACCCTCGAACCGGCTCCCACTCAGGCGTCATGTCTGCCCCGGAGCTCGGTTATCTCTGCTGCAGGCTCGGCAGTAGCCCGATTAGTAGAAGCAGCGGGGAAAGTCTTTGGAGACCCCGATACTGCTATGCCCTTGATTAAACAGTTGGCCTATGAACAGTGCACAAGTGAATGCCGAGCCACTATCACTCCTTACAAGAACAAGGGACTTGAAGCTTGGATGAAGGTCTGTAGAGAAACAGGGGGCCCCAAACATTTTTACAGATGGATCCAAAAACGGCTGTGGAGCTTATATGGTTGACCATCAAGAGCCAATTTTGTGTCAATATCAACCCTGCTCTCCACAAGTAATTGAACTCAAAATTGTGCTGGAAGTGTTTAAAAATTGTTCTTTTGCCTTTAATTTGCTCTCTGATTCATCATATGTTGTTAATGCAGTTAAGATACTAGAAGTGGCTGGCCCTATTAAAATTAGCAACACGGTATGCCAACTGCTGAGGGAACTTCAGGAATTGATCTGGAAAAGAGGTCACAAGTTTTTGTCCAACATATTAGAGCTCATACAGGTTTCCCTGGTCCTCTCAGTGAGGGAAATGATCTTGTAGATAGATGTACCCGAATTGAGTTTATCTTCTTAAGCTCATCATTGGATCAAGCCCGACAGTTTCATCAACAATGTCATGTGCCTACCAAAACCTTACAGCAGAAATTTCATCTGTCTCGAGCAGATGCTCGACAGATAGTTTTAGGATGTCAACAGTGTATTTCCATCATCCCCCTAGTATGGGGGTTAATCCCAGGGGCTTACTGCCTCTAAAGGTTTGGCAAATTGATGTAACTCACATATCTGGATTTAGGACTCTAAAATACATTCATGTTTCTGTGGATACCTCCTCAGGTGTCATTCATGCTACCCCTATGTGTGGGGAAAAGAAACACAATGTTATTGGACACTGCCTAGAAGCCTGGGCTGCTTGGGGAAAGCCTCAACACTTAAAAACTGATAATGGCCCAGCATACACTGCCCAATTTTTCAAATCCTTTTGTAAACAGATGGATGTGCAGTTGAGTCATGGTCTGCCTTATAATCCCCAAGGTCAAGGTATTGTTGAGCAAGCACATCGTACCTTCAAGGAATGCTTAATTAAACAAAAAGGGGGAATAGGCCATGGCAGAACTCCTACGGAACAGATATCTTTAGCCCTTTTTACTCTTAATTTTATAATTTTGGATGATGATGGCCTTTCTGCCGCTGACCGACATCAGTGTTGGGCGGGCACATTGAAAGGTTATGTGAAGTGGAAAGATGTGCTCACTGGTTTATGTCATGGGCCAAACCCTGTGTTAGCGTGGGCAAGAGGGTCTGTTTGTGTTTTTCCTCAGGTCCGGCAAGATCCGTTGTGGGTCCCTGAAAGAGTCACCAGGAGGTGCAACAAGAATGAAGATCCTGCTGTTGCTGACACTTCTGGTGTGACCCAAATGCTGGTCAAAATGGAGCCCCAGTGGGGGATACTATCGGTGTTCCCGAGACTCATGCCGATATGTCATGACATTTAAGCCCACTCCTCTAATTTGTCTAAACAGTTGTCATGTTATTTTTTAGGTAATTGGACTGGAGAATTCGATTTCTTAATGGATCAGCTACGTGTAGCCATCGTGTAGCCATCGTGACTGTGAACTCCACATGTGCAGATGCTAGACTGGCTATGGAATTGTCATCTTGGATTGCTGTTGCTGTGAATCATCTTAGAGAGTGGGTGGGTATGGGAGCCCTAGCTGGATTCTTGCTGCTGGTCTCCCTAGTGAGCCTGTGGTGTCTCTGTAGAATGAGGTTTGTTCAGAGGCGGTACGTGGCTATGGTGGTACAGCCATTGAAGCAGGACAGTCCCCTCAAGCCTGGCTTACGGTCATTCAGAAGACCTAGTTGCACCTCGCCCCTGAGTATATGTGAGTGACCTTCCCCAGCGACGCGTAACTTCCCTTCTACCTAAGGCATGGAACCTTGTGGGCGATGAGGTGTCCTACGACGGGTTTAATGAAGGGATGATCCTAAGACAGGGGGAGTCGCCATGCTCAGTGGTGTCTTTGCCTGCTTGATTAATTAAACAAAAAGGGGGAACTGTAGAGAGCTGCGACGTGCCATGCCTCAAAGATGGTGCTGGTTTCCGCCTTCCACCCTCCCAACGGTGAGTGTCCTTGCAGTAAACAAGGCGGACCTAGCAAAATTACACCAAACTTCTCACCAGAGACTATTAAAGCCAGAAGATCTTGGGCAGATATCCTACAGACCCTAAGAGAACACAAGTGCCAGTCCAAGCTACTATATCCAGCAAAACTCTCAATTAGTGTAGATGGAGAAACCAAGATATTTCATAAAAAAAAAAAAAAAAAAACAGATTTACACAGTATCTTTCTACAAATCTAGCCCGTCAAGGATAATATATGGAAAACTCCAACACAACGGGGGAACAACATTCAAGAAAAAGCAAGAAAACTATCTTCTTGCAATGAAACCAAAGGAAGAGACACACAAACATAAATCCATATCTAACAACAAAAAAAATGGGAAACACTAATCATTATTCCTTAATATCTCTTAACATCAATGAACTCATTTTCCTAGAAAAAAAAGACATAGACTAACAGACTGGATACCTAAAGAGGACCAAGGTTTTTGCTGCATACAGGAAATACACGTCTGTGACAAAGACAGATACTACTTCAGAGTAAAAGGCTGGAAAATAATTTTCCAAGGAAATGGGCCCAAGAAACAAGCTGGAGTAGTCATTCTAATATCAAATAAAATCAACTTGCAACCAAAAGCTATAAAAATATAAGGAAGGACACTTCATAGTTATCAAAGAAAAATTCCCCCAAGATAAACTGTCAACCATAAATATGTATGCTCTAAATGCAAGTGCACCTACATTCAGAAAATAAACCTTACTAAATCTCAAAGCACATATTGCACTTCACACAATAATAGTGGTAGACTTCAACACCACATTCTCAGTAATGGACAGATCTTGAAAACAGAAACTAAACAGAGAAAAAGAGAAACTAACAGAAGTTATGAAACAAATGGAGTTAACAGATATGTATAGAATATTTTATCCTAAAACAGAAGAATATACTTTTTTCTCAGGACCTCTTGTTACCTTCTCCAAAATTGGCTGTATAATTGTTCACAAAACAGGCCTCAATAGATACAAGAAGATTGAAATAACCCCATTCATACTCACAGATCACCACAGATTAAGACTGATAATCAATAACAACAAGAGTAACAGAAAGCTCTCATACACATGACAGTTGAATACTGCTCTACTCAATGATACCTTGGTCAAGGAAGAAATTAAAGACTTTTTAGAATTTGATGAAAATGAATACAAACTTATAGGACACAATGAAAACAGGGCTAAGAGGAAAACTCATACATCTGAGTGCCTCCAAAAAGAAACTGGAGAAAGCATATACTAGCAGCTTGACAACACACCTAAAAGTTCTGGAGTAATAAGATGCAAATATGCCCAATTGGAGGAGAAGGCAGGAAATAATCAAACTCAGGGCTGAAATCAACCAAGTAGACAGAAAAAGAATTTTACAAAAAATCAACAAAAGCAGAAACTGGTTCTTATAGAAAATCAACATTATAGGTAAAGAATTAGTCAGGCTAAACAAAGGGCACTGAGAGAGTATTCAAATTAACAAAATCTGAAAAGGAAAACATAACAAAAGAACCTGAGGAAATTAAAAAAAAAATCACCAGATCCTACTGCAAAAGACTATTTTCAAAAGAAATGGAAAATCTGGATGCAATGGACAATTTTCTAAACAGATATCAGACACCAAAGTTAAATCTAGATCAGATAAACCATCTAAATAGTCCTATAGTTCCTAAAGAGATAGGTGCAATTATTAAATATCTCCCAACCAAAAAAGCCCAGGATCAGAGGGGGATAATGGAGAATTTTATTAGATCTTCATATAATACCTAATACAAATACTGTCCAAACTATTCCACAAAATAGAAACAGAAGGAACACTATCCAATTTCTTCTATGAAGCCACAATTACACTTATTACTAAACCACATAAAGACCCAACAAAGGAGAACTTCAGACCAATTTCCCTTAGAAATATTGACTTCAAAAAATTCATAGGAGGAGATATGAAGACAAAGTTGGTAGTAGAGACTGAAGGAATGGCCAATCAGAACCTGCCCCAGGGAAATGAAAATCAAAACAACCTCCAGACTTCACTTCACACCAATCAGAATGGCCAAGCTCAAAAACTAAAATGACAGCACAGGTTGGCAATGATGTGGAGAAAGAGGAACAATCCACCATTGCTGGTGGAACTGCTTGCTGGTAAAACTACTTTGGAAATCAATATGTCGCTCAATAGGGGAATGGATACAAAAAATGGGATACATTTGTACAATTGAATACTAGTCAGCTATTAAAAACAATGGATTTCTAAATTTCACAGGCAAATGGATGGAACTGGACAATATCTTCTGAGAGAGATAATGCAGACAGAAAAAAAAAACACACATGTTATGTACTTACTGAAAAGTGGATATTGGCACTAAAACTCACAATGCCTATGACACAACAATGCCAGATGGAATGTAATAGGAAGGAAGACCAGTTTTGCTTTGGGGGTTTCTATCATGGGAGGTAGAAGGGTGGTGGGTTATGGGAGGGAGAGAGGAGGAGGAGGAAACAAGTGGCGCCATAACAGGTATTGGAGGGAACAAGAGAGAGGTACAGGTGGTCAGGAAATTGAATAAAAATATGTAGCAGTAGAAAATGAGGAACTGGGTACAGCCCCTGGAGGGTCCCAAACTCCAGGGAAAGAGAGGCTCCCAGGACTCATAGTGATGATTTGAGCCAAAAAATACAACAAAGGATTGATAGACTTATAGAGAAAATAGTAAATAGACATGGCCCCTGGTCTAAGATGTGGCCACCCACCCATCTCAAAGTTTGCAGCCCAGAAATATTCCTGTCCAAAGGTAGAACAGAACAAAAATGGACTAGAGACTAAAGGAAGGACAATTAGGGAACTACACAACCTGGATATGCATCCTTTCTGCAGACACCAAATCTGACACATCCTGTTGCCAAGAAACACTTGCTGACAGCAACTGACCAATGCAGAAGTAGATGCTTGGAGCCAACCATCAGACTGAGCACAGAGGACCTGGTGGAGAAGCTGGGGGAAGGATTAGAGGAGTGGAGGGGGATTGCAACTCTATAGGAAAAACAAGATTGGCTGACCCAACCACCCAGTGCTTCCAGGGATTAGACCACAAACCAACAAGTGTGCATAGAGGGTTCTATGACTCCAGATACATAGGTAGCAGAGGATGGCCTTCTGACATGAATGGGAGCAGAGGCCCTTGGTCCTGTGGAGGTTTTTGATGCTGCAACATAAGTGGATGCTTATTCTGTGGGATGGGAGAGGGTAGGTGGTGGGAGAACACTCTCATAGAGGCAAAGGCGGGAGGAGAGGAAACATGTAGGATGAGGGCTTTTTACATGGGTAACCAAGAACTGGGATATCATTTGAGATGTAAATGAATGGAATGAATAATAATAAAAATAGCATTCAATTTTGTGTGGAACAAAAACTCAGGATAACTAAAACAGTCTTGAACCATAAAAGAATTTCCTGTGGTATCATCATTCCCAATTTTAAGATGAACTACCAAGCTATATATCTGCATAGTACTAGCATAAGAACTTACATATTGACAACTGAAAATGCAATTAAAGACCCAGATTTTTGGCAATTTTACCAAAAGCAGTCTACAGATTCAATGCAATCCCCATCAAAATACCAATCCAATTCTTCAGAGAGTTAGAAAGACAAATTTGCAAATTCATCTGGAATAACAAAAAACCCAGGATAGCTAAAACTATCCTGAACAATAAAAGGACTTCAGTGGGAATCACTATCCCTGAACTCAAGCAGCATTGCAGAGCAATAGTGATAAAAACTGAATGGTATTGGTACAGAGACAGACACATAGACCAGTAGAATAGAATTGAAGACACAGAAATGAACCCACACACCTATGGTCACTTGAGTTTTGACAAAGGAACCAAAACCATCCAATGGAAAAAAGATAGCATTTTCAGCAAATGGTGTTGGTTCAACTGGAGGTCAGCATATAGAAGAATGCAGTTCGACCCATGCTAATCACCCTATACAAAGCTTAAGTCCAAATGGATCAAGGACCTCCACACCAAACCAGATACACTCAAACTAATAGAAGAAAAAGTGGGGAAACATCTCGAACACATGGACACTGGAGAAAATTTCCTATACAAAACACCAATGGCTTATGCTCTAAGATCAAAAATCGACAAATGGGATCTCATAAAACTGCAAAGCTTCTGTAAGGCAAAGGACACTGTTTTTAGGACAAAACAGCAACCAACAGATTGGGAAATGACGTTTACCAATCCTACCACAGAAAGAGGGCTTATATCCAAAATATACAAAGAACTCAAGAAGTTAGACTGTAGGAAGACAAGTAATCTTATTACAAAATGGGGTTCAGAGCTAAACAAAGAATTCACAGCTGAGGAATGCCGAATGGCTGAGAAACACCTAAAGAAATGTTCAACATCTTTAGTCATGAGGGAAATGCAAATCAAAACAACCCTGAGATTTCACCTCACACCAGTGAGAATGACTAAGATCAACAACTCAGGTGACAGCAAATTCTAGCAAGGATGTGGAGAAAGAGGAACACTCCTCCATTGTTGGTGGGATTGCAGACTGGTACAACCATTCTTAAAATCAGTCTGGAGGTTCCTCAGAAAATTGGACATTGAACTACCTGAAGACACAGCTATACCTGTCTTGAGCATATACCCAAAAGATGCTGCAACATATAACAAAGAAACATGTTTCAATATGTTCATAGCAGACTTATTTATAATAGCCAGAAGCTGGAAAGAACCCAGATTCCCTTCAACAGAGGAATGGATACAGAAAATGTGGTACACCTACACAATGGAATATTACTCAACTATCAAAAACAATGACTTTATGAAATTCATAGGCAAATGGATGGAACTAGAAAGTATCATTCTGAGTAAGGTACCCCATTCACAGAAAAACACACATGGTATGCACTCATTAACAAGTGGCTACTAGCCCAAATGCTTGAATTACCCTAGATTCACAGAACACATGAAACTCAGGAAGCATGATCAAAATGTGAATGTTTCACTCCTCCTTTAAAAGGGAAACAATAATACCCTTGACAGGGAATAGGGAGGCAAAGTTTAGTACAGAGGCAGAAGGAACACCCATTCAGAGCCTGCCGCACATGTGTTCCATACATATACAGCCACCCAATTAGATAAGATGGATGAAGCAAAGAAGTGCAGCCTGACAGGAACCAGATGTAGATCTCTCCTGAGAGACACATCCAGAATACAGCAAATACAATGGCAAATGCCAGCAGCAAAACACTGAACTGAGAACGGGACCCCATTTGAAGGAATCAGAGAAAGGACTGGAAGAGCTTGAAGGGGCTCGAGACCCCATATGAACAACAATGCCAAACAACCAGAGCTTCCAGAGACTGAGCCACTATCCAAAGACTATACATGGACTGACCCTGGGCTCCAACCTCATAGGTAGCAATGAACAGACTAGTAAGAGCACCAGTGGTAGGGGAATCTCTTGGTCCTGCCAAGACTGAACACCTAGTGAACATGATTGTTGGGGGGAGGGAGGAAATGGGGGGACGATTGGGAGGGGAACGTCCATATAGAAGGGGAGAGGGAGGGTTTGGGTGATGTTGGCCCAGAAACCCGGAAGGGGAATAACATTCGAAAGGTGAATAAAAAATACTCATGTTAATAAAGATAAAAAGAAAAGTAAAGACCCAGATATAAATCTACATACCTACAAACATCTGACTTTTGATAAAGAAGCCAGACAATCACTATGGAAAATCCATCTTAAATAAATGGTGCTTGTGTAAGTTGATGACTGCATATAAAATAATACAAATAGATCCATATTTATAACCCTCTAACCCTCCAAAAACGTCAGGTGTTATCATTCCTTCTAGGCTGTCAACAACAGTTATCTGGCAACAGATAGGTAGACTTCCTCTCTCTGTACTCTCTCTCTCTCTCTCTCTCTCTCTCTCTCTCTCTCTCTCTCTCTTTCTCTGTGTGTGTGTGTGTGTTTTGTGTGTGTGTGTGTGTATGTGTGTCTGTTTCTGTCTCCATTTCCTTCTCAACTCCACTTTACATGACATAAATAAACTATATTCTATACTATAACTATTGTATATTCTATACTATAACCATTGTGTCTTTTGTACCTCAGGGAGAAGGGCATGGGCCAGCTGAGGTAGCCCTCCCACTTAACCATATCTTGCTCTACAAAACTTATCCTTGTCTTTTTAAAAACCCAACATTTGGTGCTGAGTGTTGGATTTAGAACCTCAGAGGATCACATTTTCCGCTATCACATGGAGTATTGAGCCATTGGATCTCTAGAATTCTCCATCCAAACCCCAGCATATTAGCAAGCTCCCCACCCTACTTGTCAGTATAATGGCCCCTGGTTATAGTTACTTTCCAGTATGCTTGAGGATAGAGGTATGAACAGTTATGACTGGCCTTAACACTGATTCATTTTAGGACCTTTTCCCTTGGGTGAGGTCTTTCTCTTTCTTTTTCTGTGGTTGTTTCTTTCTTCAAATTCTAGGCCTAGGTGAAGCATCCTCTGGCACTAGCCCAAGCTCATCCACCACTTCATTACATGACAGCCTGATTATCTGGCCTAGCTCTCATTTCTAGTTATTAATTTATCCTCTGAATGCTGGCTGATAGGGATAATATTAATAACTTCTACTCTCAACCCAAAGGAAACATCTTTGCCACTACTTCTAGGCTCCGTCCTGGGCTCCCACTCCCATCTCAAGGACCTAGAAATTCACTAGTCAATAACTCTAAATGACCATTTAATGACAGCGGTGGGGGTGGGAAACAAAAATCTTTTACAACTCTGCTCTCATCTTTCTGCCCTTCCCCCTCCTCTCTCACTGCTTACGCAAACTGACTCCACAGTAGAGAAGCCAGCTGGAGCTCTGACACAGCATGCTATGGTAGAACAGAGTTGCCATGAAATGCTTGCCTGCTGTGTGTGTTTGTTCTCTCACCCTGCCCTGCTTGAGCAGTCACAACCTGCTTGCTTGCCTGCTCTTTCAAGATCCGGAGATCCTGAACACCCAGCCTGAGGCCATCATTGTCAGCTGCTTACTACAGTGGGTAGCCTTAGATTTCTATTGACACAGCATAGAACAGTTGAACCATTCAGAGTTGCCACTCCATGCACAGATACCGAGGTGTTAACATGGAGAGACCTCCTTCCACTAGATAAAACATGTCTGCCTTTCTCTTTTTATGTTTGTCTCTCCTGATACATAAGAATACTTCTATTGCTCCATTCTAAGGCATAACATATAACTTTTCTCCACCGGTAGAGCTAAAGTTTCAGTGCCATCTTAGCTAAGGGCAGACACATGATTGGTTGTAGCTTCAGTGTCATCTTGGTTCTTTGTTTTGGACAATTCCCACCTCACTGCCTCCTCATTTTGGAACAGCCTGACTTATAGACTCCAAAGACTCTTTTAAGGTCGGGTTTCTCCTGCCTTTGTAAATAAGTTTAATGTTAATTTAAATATTTACAGTAGTCTCCTCACCATTTTTATCTCTGCAGAGACTGGAGGAATGGAGGTCCAGTCACCAGCCTATATTGGAAACCATCACAGGAAAAGGATTCAGGGTCTGACACTACTACTACTTCTGTGGTTTGCTTACAGAGAGGAGCCTAGCATAGCTACCTTCTGAGAGGCCCAACAAGCAGCTAATTGAGACTGAGGCAGATACTTACCCCAACCAACCGTCTGAAGTTGGGGGTGACTGTGGTTGAATTGGAGAAAGAATGGAAGAAGTTGAGGAGGAGAGCAACTCCTTAGGAAGACCAGCAGTCTCAAGGAACCTGGACCTGCAAGGTCTTTGACAAACTGAGTCACCAACCAGGCGGCATACACTGTCTGGTCTAAGGCACCCAAAACATACTACAGAAGACAGCCTTATCTGGACTCAGTGACAAAAGGCTCACCAAACTCTTGAGAGACTCAAGGCCCCAGGAAGTGAGGAGGCCTTTCTGGGTGTGGGGTGTATGTGGGGGTGTGGGGACTTTGTCTTGGAGACAGGGAAGGAAGAATGGGATAGTGAAATGTGAGAGGGTAGAACTGGAAGGAACAGTGACTGGACTGTGTGGAAAAAATTAAAGATTAAAAAACAAATCTATAGCATTAAGGGTAAAAAAAATCACTGCCTTAAATATACATTTAGCCTTGGTTTTATACTGTCCTTAGTGCTATTCTTATAATTTACTGTCTTTATTTGCTAAATACCTTTAAGAATAAATAAACACATCCCGGCCTACAGCAGCTCTCTGCTCCCAGACCCGGTGAGAGAGAGACCCAACCGCCTGGTCAGGTGGGCACTCCTGAGGCTGCAGAGCGGAAGAGACCACCAACTCTGCTCACCCCTGCCCACATCCCTGGCCCAAGAGGAAACTGTATAAGGCCTCTGGGCTCCCGTGGGGGAGGGCCCAGGAGCAGCAGGACCCCTGCCTGATACACCGCCGGAACCTGAAAGAAACAGACCATATAAACAGTTCTCTGCACCCAAATCCCGTGGGAGGGAGAGCTAAACCTTCAGAGAGGCAGACAAGCCTGGGAAACCAGAAGAGACTGCTCCCTGCACACACATCTCAGACGCCAGAGGAAAAAGCCAAAGACCATCTGGAACCCTGGTGCACTGAAGCTCCCAGAAGGGGCGGCACAGGTCTTCCTGGTTGCTGCCGCTGCAGAGAGCCCGTGGCAGCACCCCACGAGCGAACCTGAGCCTCGGGACCACAGGTAAGACCAAATTTTCTGCTGCAAGAAAGCTGCCTGGTGAGCTTGGGACAAACGGAAGCAGAATTTCTCTAGGACCGGGCACGTTCTGTGTTTACCGGAAGTCCCACACCCGCGGATCCCGGCCCGCAGCAGCTCTCTGCTCCCAGACCCGGTGAGAGAGAGACCCAACCGCCTGGTCAGGTGGGCACTCCTGAGGCTGCAGAGCAGAAGAGACCACCAACACTGCTCACCCCTGCCCACATCCCTGGCCCAAGAGGAAACTGTATAAGGCCTCTGGGCTCCCGTGGGGGAGGGCCCAGGAACAGCAGGACACCTGCCTGAGACACCGCTGGAACCTGAAAGAAACAGACCGGATAAACAGTTCTCTGCACCCAAATCCCGTGGGAGGGAGAGCTAAACCTTCAGAGAGGCAGACAAGCCTGGGAAACCAGAAGAGACTGCTCCCTGCACACACATCTCAGACGCCAGAGGAAAAAGCCAAAGACCATCTGGAACCCTGGTGCACTGAAGCTCCCGGAAGGGGCGGCACAGGTGTTCCTGGTTGCTGCCGCTGCAGAGAGCCCCTGGGCAGCACCCCACGAGCGAACCTGAGCCTCGGGACCACAGGTAAGACCAAATTATCTGCTGCAAGAAAGCTGCCGGGTGAACTCAAGACACAGGCCCACAGGAACAGCTGAAGACCTGTAGAAAGGAAAAACTACACGCCCGAAAGCAGAACACTCTGTCCCCATAACTGACTGAAAGAGAGGAAAAGAGGTCTACAGCACTCCTGACACACAGGCTTATAGGACAGTCTAGCCACTGTCAGAAATAGCAGAACAAAGTAACACTAGAGATAATCTGATGGCGAGAGGCAAGCGCAGGAACCCAAGCAACAGAAACCAAGACTACATGCCATCATCGGAGCCCAATTCTCCCACCAAAACAAACATGGAATATCCAAACACACCAGAAAAGCAAGATCTAGTTCCAAAATCATTTTTGATCATGATGCTGGAGGACTTCAAGAAAGACATGAAGAACTCCCTTAGAGAACAAGTAGAAGCCTACAGAGAGGAATCGCAAAAATGCCTGAAAGAATCGCAAAAATCCCTGAAAGAATTCCAGGAAAACATAAATAAACAAGTAGAAGCCCATAGAGAGGAGACACAAAAATCCCTAAAAGAATTCCAGGAAAACACAATCAAACAGTTGAAGGAATTAAATATGGAAATAGAAGCAATCAAGAAAGAACACATGGAAACAACCCTGGATATAGAAAACCAAAAGAAGAGACAAGGAGCTGTAGATACGAGCTTCACCAACAGAATACAAGAGATGGAAGAGAGAATCTCAGGAGCAGAAGATTCCATAGAAATCATTGACTCAACTGTCAAAGATGATGTAAAGAGGAAAAAGCAACTGGTCCAAAACATACAGGAAATCCAGGACTCAATGAGAAAATCAAACCTAAGGATAATAGGTATAGAAGAGAGTGAAGACTCGCACTTCAAAGGACCAGTAAATATCTTCAACAAAATCATAGAAGAAAACGTCCCTAACCTAAAAAAAGAGATACCCATAGACATACAAGAAGCCTACAGAACTCCAAATAGATTGGACCAGAAAAGAAACACCTCCCGTCACATAATTGTCAAAACACCAAACACACAAAATAAAGAAAGAATATTAAAAGCAGTAAGGGAAAAAGGTCAAGTAACATATAAAGGCAGACCTATCAGAATCACACCAGACTTCTCGCCAGAAACTATGAAGGCCAGAAGATCCTGGACTGATGTCATACAGACCCTAAGAGAACACAAATGCCAGCCCAGGTTACTGTATCCAGCAAAACTCTCAATTAACATTGATGGAGAACCCAAGATATTCCATGACAAAACCAAATTTACACAATATCTTTCTACAAAGCCAGCACTACAAAGGATAATAAATGGTAAAGCCCAAAATAAGGAGGCAAGCTATACCCTAGAAGAAGCAAGAAACTAATCGTCTTGGCAACAAAACAAAGAGAATGAAAGCACACAAACATAACCTCACATCCAAATATGAATATAACGGGAAGCAATAATCACTATTCCTTAATATCTCTCAATATCAATGGCCTCAACTCCCCAATAAAAAGACATAGATTAACAAACTGGATACGCAACGAGGACCCTGCATTCTGCTGCCTACAGGAAACACACCTCAGACACAAAGACAGACACTACCTCAGAGTGAAAGGCTGGAAAACAAGTTTCCAAGCAAATGGTCAGAAGAAGCAAGCTGGAGTAGCCATTCAAATATCAAATAAAATCAATTTCCAACTAAAAGTCATCAAAAAAGATAAGGAAGGACACTTCATATTCATCAAAGGAAAAATCCACCAAGATGCACTCTCAATCCTAAATAACTATGCCCCAAATACAAGGGCACCTACATATGTAAAAGAAACCTTACTGAAGCTCAAAGCACACATTGCACCTCACACAATAATAGTGGGAGATTTCAACACCCCACTCTCATCAATGGACAGATCATGGAAACAGAAATTAAACAGTGATGTCGACAGACTAAGAGAAGTCATGAGCCAAATGGACTTAACGGATATTTATAGAACATATTATCCTAAAGCAAAAGGATATAGCTTCTTCTCAGCTCCTCATGGTACTTTCTCCAAAATTGACCATATAATTGGTCAAAAAACGGGCCTCAACAGGTACAGAAAGATAGAAATAATCCCATGCGTGCTATCAGACCACCACGGCCTAAAACTGGTCTTCAATAACAATAAGGGAAGAATGCCCACATATACGTGGAAATTGAACAATGCTCTACTCAGTGATAACCTGGTCAAGGAAGAAATAAAGAAAGAAATTAAAAACTTTTTAGAATTTAATGAAAATGAAGATACAACATACCCAAACTTATGGGACACAATGAAAGCTGTGCTAAGAGGAAAACTCATAGCGCTGAGTGCCTGCAGAAAGAAACAGGAAAGAGCATATGTCAGCAGCTTGACAGCACACCTAAAAGCTCTAGAACAAAAAGAAGCATATACACCCAGGAGGAGTAGAAGGCAGGAAATAATCAAACTCAGAGCTGAAATCAACCAAGTAGAAACAAAAAGGACCATAGAAAGAATCAACAGTACCAAAAGTTGGTTCTTTGAGAAAATCAACAAGATAGGTAAACCCTTAGCCAGACTAACGAGAGGACACAGAGAGTGTGTCCAAATTAACAAAATCAGAAATGAAAAGGGAGACATAACTACAGATTCAGAGGAAATTCAAAAAATCATCAGATCTTACTATAAAAACCTATATTCAACAAAATTTGAAAATCTTCAGGAAATGGACAATTTCCTAGACAGATACCAGGTATCGAAGTTAAATCAGGAACAGATAAACCAGTTAAACAACCCCATAACTCCTAAGGAAATAGAAGCAGTCATTAAAGGTCTCTCAACCAAAAAGAGCCCAGGTCCAGACGGGCTTAGTGTAGAATTCTATCAAACCTTCATAGAAGACCTCATACCAATATTATCCAAACTATTCCACAAAATTGAAACAGATGGAGCAGTACTGAATTCCTTCTACGAAGCCATAATTACTCTTATACCTAAACCACACAAAGACCCAATAAAGAAAGAGAACTTCCGACCAATTTCCCTTATGAATATCGACGCAAAAATACTCAATAAAATTCTGGCAAACCGAATCCAAGAGCACATCAAAACAATCATCCACCATGATCAAGTAGGCTTCATCCCAGGCATGCAGGGATGGTTTAATATACGGAAAACCATCCATTATATAAACAAACTGAAAGAACAGAACCACATGATCATTTCATTAGATGCTGAGAAAGCATTTGACAAAATTCAACACTCCTTCATGATAAAAGTCCTGGAAAGAATAGGAATTCAAGGCCCATACCTAAACATAGCAAAAGCCATATACAGCAAACCAGTTGCTAACATTAAACTAAATGGGGAGAAACTTGAAGCAATCCCACTAAAATCAGGGACTAGACAAGGCTGCCCACTCTCTCCCTACTTATTCAATATAGTTCTTGAAGTTCTAGCCAGAGCAATCAGACAACAAAAGGAGATCAAGGGGATACAGATCGGAAAAGAAGAGGTCAAAATATCACTATTTGCAGATGACATGATAGTATATTTAAGTGATCCCAAAAGTTCCACCAGAGAACTACTAAAGCTGATAAACAACTTCAGCAAAGATGCTGGGTATAAAATTAACTCAAATAAAACAGTTGCATTCCTCTATACAAAAGAGAAACAAGCCGAGAAAGAAATTAGGGAAACGGCACCCTTCATAATAGACCCAAATAATATAAAGTACCTCGGTGTGACTTTAACCAAGCAAGTAAAAGATCTGTACAATAAGAACTTCAAGACACTGAGGAAAGAAATTGAAGAAGACCTCAGAAGATGGAAAGATCTCCCATGCTCATGGATTGGCAGGATTAATTTAGTAAAAATGGCCATTTTACCAAAAGCAATCTACAGATTCAATGCAATCCCCATCAAAATACCAATCCAATTCTTCAAAGAGTTAGACAGAACAATTTGCAAATTCATCTGGAATAACAAAAAACCCAGGATAGCTAAAGCTATCCTCAACAATAAAAGGACTTCAGGGGGAATCACTATCCCTGAACTCAAGCAGTATTACAGAGCAATAGTGATAAAAACTGCATGGTATTGGTACAGAGACAGACAGATAGATCAATGGAATAGAATTGAAGACCCAGAAATGAACCCACACACCTATGGGCACTTGATTTTTGACAAAGGAGCCAAAACCATCAAATGGAAAAAAGATAGCATTTTCAGCAAATGGTGCTGGTTCAACTGGAGGGCAACATATAGAAGAATGCAGATCGATCCATCGTTATCACCCTGTACAAAGCTTAAGTCCAAGTGGATCAAGGACCTCCACATCAAACCAGACACACTCAAACTAATAGAAGAAAAACTAGGGAAGCATCTGGAACACATGGGCACTGGAAAAAATTTCCTGAACAAAACACCAATGGCTTATGCTCTAAGATCAAGAATCGACAAATGGGATCTCATAAAACTGCAAAGCTTCTGTAAGGCAAAGGACAGTGTGGTTAGGACAAAACAGCAACCAACAGATTGGGAAAAAGATCTTTACCAATCCTACAACATATAGAGGCCTTATATCCAAAATATACAAAGAACTCAAGAAGTTAGACCGCAGGGAAACAAATAACCCTATTAAAAAATGGTGTTCAGAGCTAAACAAAGAATTCACAGCTGAGGAATGCTGAATGGCTGAGAAACACCTAAAGAAATGTTCAACATCTTTAGTCATAAGGGAAATGCAAATCAAAACAACCCTGAGATTTCACCTCACACCAGTGAGAATGGCTAAGATCAAAAACTCAGGTGACAGCAGATGCTGGCGAGGATGTGGAGAAAGAGGAACACTCCTCCATTGTTGGTGGGATGCAGACTGGTAAAACCATTCTGGCAATCAGTCTGGAGGTTCCTCAGAAAATTGGACATTGAACTGCCTGAGGATCCAGCTATACCTCTCTTGGGCATATACACAAAAGATGCCTCAACATATAAAAGAGACACGTGCTCCACTATGTTCATCGCAGCCTTATTTATAATAGCCAGAAAATGGAAAGAACCCAGATGCCCTTCAACAGAGGAATGGATACAGAAAATGTGGTACATCTACAAAATGGAATATTACTCAGCTATCAAAAACAACGAGTTTATGAAATTCGTAGGCAAATGGTTGGAACTGGAAAATATCATCCTGAGTGAGCTAACCCAATCACAGAATGACATACATGGTATGCACTCATTGATAAGTGGCTATTAGCCCAAATGCTTGAATTACCCTAGATCCCTAGAACAAACGAAACTCAAGACGGATGATCAAAATGTGAATGCTTCACTCCTTCTTTAAATGAGGAAAAAGAATACCCTTGGCTGGGAAGGGAGAGGCAAAGATTAAAACAGAGACTGAAGGAACACCCATTCAGAGCCTGCCCCACAGGTGGCCCATACATATACAGCCACCCAATTGGACAAGATGGATGAAGCAAAGAAGTGCAGACCGACAGGAGCCGGATGTAGATCGCTCCTGAGAGACACAGCCAGAATACAGCAAATACAGTGGTGAATGCCAGCAGCAAACCACTGAACTGAGAATAGGTCTCCCGTTGAAGGAATCAGAGAAAGAACTGGAAGAGCTTGAAGGGGCTCGAGACCCCAAAAGTACAACAATGTCAAGCAACCAGAGCTTCCAGGGACTAAGCCACTACCTAAATACTATACATGGACTGACCCTGGACTCTGACCCCATAGGTAGCAATGAATATCCTAGTAAGAGCACCTGTTGAAGGGGAAGCCCTGGGTCCTGCTAAGACTGAACCCCCAGTGAACTAGACTATGGCGGGAGGGCGGCAATAGGGGGAGGGTTGGGAGGGGGACACCCATAAGGAAGGGGAGGGGGGAGGGGGATGTTTGCCCGGAAACTGGGAAAGGGAATAACACTTGAAATGTATATAAGAAATACTCAAGTTAATAAAAAAAAAGAATAAATAAACACAGAATATGTAACTCAGATATGCTCAAAATTCGAGATCTCAATTTTGCCAGAAATCTCCTAAATATAACATTAAATGTTTTAGCTTATTCTGACAGATAGAGACTTCCAAATCCTAACAGTAGTTGTCCCAATGTTTCCATGAAGATATGGGCACAGGGACAAGACTTTGCCTAGATTGTGGTATGGCAACTTTTGAGAAACACTACTCTATTTTCTTGCTTGCTACCAGGACTTAGCCTAAATTGTGGACAAGCAGAGGATGCACAGAGAATTAAATGTCTCATATTGCTGAAGTCAAGGTGAATCATTTCTCTTACAATCCTACTCCACAGGATGAAGTTTCTCATCTTCTGGCCCTAATGCCCAGACTACCTCTACTTGAGTTGCAATGGAGACCACAGGACTTGTGAGAACTGTTTAGACTATAGACCAACCTCTATTGTTTTAATTAATACATGACATCTAGATTATAATTTAATCTTCCCAGATTTCTGATTACATTGACAGCTCAGCTACATAAATTTTGATAGCTCAAAAAAGACCTCCATCTCCTTACCCCAAGATACTCCACCACCATATTAGCTCATTACTCAATTCCTTAACTAGTTGAGACTACCAGATCTCTTATCAAAAGGACAGACAGGTTTGTCTTATTTACAGACATAACGATAAAGATATACAAATTCAGATGTAAAATTTCACAGTGTAACCTTCTGCTACTTCCTTACCTAAACTTAGTTTTCTGAAACTAAGTGCTTCATATTTTCTATGCCTCTCTCCTAACACTAATAAATAGAGTCCTTATACATGAGCCTAGCTCTAGTAAAACACTCCAGTAGATGATCAAAGTTTTATAATCATATGTTCAAATTTTATGTTTCCTTTGCTTATGTTCTAACTATAGACTTAACGTGTTTCTCCTGCTAAACTGTATGATCAAGTAATTGTAAACTCACAAGAGCTTATCATAGACATGGTTTTTGACTTCTGTAGACTTACCTTAAAGTTTATGTTGTTAACAACTTTAATTTTTTCAACTTATAAGCTCCAAGAAACCCACTCAGATCTATCTCTCATGGATCAAACACATTCCATCTAGACAAGTACACCTGCCAAACAATAGACTAAGTGCCCACTTGCTACCTATTTGAGAGGGTGGGATTCTTCTGTTCTCCTGGATTTGGACTCCCCTTACTTCAACCACCAAGATATAAGAATTTCTTAAAACTCTAACATGTGTGTGTGTGTGTGTGTGTGTGTGTGTGTGTGTGTGTGTGTGTGTTTCAGCATCTTGTCAAGTCCAGGTGTTTACTTAAATCTACATCTGGAGAAACAACCAACAAATGCTCCACCGTACTCTTAAAGACTCAGACACTTCTTCAAACTTCTCCTTCCTATCCATAGATTGTTCCACAGACCCTATACAGTAGGAAAACATCTAGCTCTCCTAAGACTGTACCAAAACCTCCTCATTTTCTTGGGTTTCACAGAAACAGTACACAAAGCATCAGAAAGTAGCGAAAAATCACAGTAGTGTTATTTCTGGTTCCCCATTACCTCTTTCTAGTTTCTCCATTTTTTTTTAGTTAAGCCAAGACAGAGGAATGTTGGAATTCCCTTTAGATTCCACCCAACATTTACGTACCAATAACCAGATAGGCTTGGCTTGCTATAAAAGGGGTGTTTGACCCCTTCTTGCTCTTTTTTCTTTCTGTCTCTCTGACTCCCTTCTCTCCTTCACCCATTTCTCTGTCTTTTCCCTTCTCCCTTCCACTCTCTCTCCATGGGTTTCTGGCCAACCTGTACTCCTCCTCCTCCTCCTCTTCTTCCTCCTCCTCCTCCTCATCCTCCTCCTTCTCCTCCTCCTCCTTCTCTTCCTCCTCCTCCTTCTCCTCCTCCTCCTCTTCTCTCTCTCCCTCTCCTCCCATCCCCTTTCACACCTTCTCTCTCTCCCTCTTCCTCTCTCTTCCTCTCTCTTGTTCCCTCCCTCTCTCTCTTGATCTCTATCTCTGTCTGTCTTTCACTGTCTCTACTCCCTTGTCAACACCCCTTTTGATGCCCTAAATAAACTCTATTCTTCATTGTAACCACTGAGTGTATGGCACCTCATGGAAAAGGGATGCCTCTACATGGGCCTACTGAGGGACTAACGCCACCTCACCAAACTGAGCTGTACAACACATACTTGGTCTTTTAAAAATGCAACATCAAGTCCAAGTATATCAAAGAAAAACCTCGGCATACAGCCAGATACACTTAACATGATAGACCAGAAAGTTGAGAATAGCCTAGAATGCAATGGGCCAAGAGACAACTTGCTGAAAAAAACAATAGGTCACCTGCTGAGACCAACAATTAATAAATAAGATTACATAAAAGAGTAAAACTTCAGTAAGGAAAAAGGCACCATCAATAGGACTAAACTGCAGTCTACAGAATGGGAAAGGATTTTTACCACTTCCACATCTAGTGAAGAGCTAATATAAAAATTATGTAATAAACTCAAGAAACTAACAAAAACAAGTAAAAAAATCTGATTAACAATGAATGTAATACAGATCTAAACATGGAACTCTCAATAGAGGAATCTCAAATAGTTGATAAAGAAATGTTCAACAGTTTAGCTCTCATGGAAAGGCTAATCAAAACTATTTTGAGATGTGAAATATAAATGTTGCTTTTATTTCTTCAGTCAAAAAGATGAGATCAGAATCATATCCAAACTTTTCAAATGTATGGGTTCGTCTGAGCCCAGAGCCTTTCTTACTATCCTTAGGCCCAGACTTGGAAGCTTCCACCTACAATCCATCATGCTTGCAAGAGATATTTTGGTAATACATGTGGATAACTTGTAGTAATGGCCAAAAAATAACTGGTCTAATTTAAGGTCCATGCCAGGAAAAAGAGGCCATTCCTAACACTGTCTGGATAATCAGGAATTTCAGGCAAATACCTCGTAAAAGGACCTAGGATAGAAAATGTGTATGTATATTTGTGTATGTGTGTGTGTGTGTGTGTGTGTGTGTGTGTGTGTGTGTGACTTATTTAAGCTTATACTGCTGTGAAGAAACCCCATGACCTAGACAACTCTTATAAAGAAAAATATTTAATTAGGACTAGCTTATACTTTCAGAAGTTTGATACATTGTCATATTTGCAGGAAGCATGGTAGCACACAGGCAGATATGTTGCTGGAGAACCCAAGAGATTTACATTTTGATCTGAAGGTAGCAAGGAGAAGACTCTGAGATTCTGATTCCACACTGGACAGAACTTGAATATATATATTCAATGGGCCTATCAGTGTCAACTCCACTCAAACTACCACATTCCCTCCCTGGTCCCCATAAACTCATAACTATATCATAGTGCAAAGTACATTGACTCCAACTTCAAAAGCCCCATAGTCTATCATAGACTCAACAATGTTTAAAAGTCAAATGTTCAAAGATTCTAGGATTCACGCTATCTTTTAACCATAATCCCCATTAAAATCAAAATGAAAAAGGTGATCACATACTTTTTAAAAATCACAGGATAATATATTATTATTCCAAACTGTAAGAAAATACTGGACCAAATCAGGAATGAAAAATGGCTGGGCAGCTTGAAACTCTGCATCTTCATGTCTGAATCACAACTCTTTATCAACTTTATTCACAGTAACATAATTCTTTCTCTTGGTCTGATTCCACTTCATCTTAGCACTTTTCTCAGCAGATATCCAAAGGCTCTGGAATCTCTAATATCTAGGTATTTTCAAACAGCATCTTGTTTCAACATATGGGAACCACACATGAGTGCCTTAAATGGCTCATGCCACTTTTCTAGCTTTGCTGACATTAGCACTCTAGAATCTTGCTGACTCTATTCAATTACTGCTGCTCGTCATCCCATGGTACTGACTTCATCTTTCCTGGAACTTGATCTGTAGACTCACCATGACCTCAGATATCTGTATGCTTCTCTGTCATTAGTATTAGTGTTAGTATTGAAGGGTGTAACACCATCACTGGACCTAAATTTTTCTTTACCTGAAACATTTTCTGCATCACTGTGTCCTCAACCTCAGAGATCTACTTGCCTATGTCTCCTGGGATTTAATATGGGTACAACCATACCTGCACTCAAATATATCTTTAATTCCTTTTCACGAAATTTTTACAAGTTCTAGATTGTAGTTCATTCCAAATAAAATTAAGAGGCAAATTGAGCATAGCCATTATAATTTTTACATGTCAAATTGACTCCCAATAACATCTCCCTATGTCCAATAAAAGTACTAATCAATTACTAATAACACCTAACATGGTATAATTATCTCTTGTAACAGTACAAACACATAGTAGATTTTTTTAATTTTACTTAATCTTTTTTTTACAGTACACATTTTATCTCCCTCCCAATCCACCCTCTGACTGTGCCACATCCCATACCTCCTCTCCCCATCTCCACAAGGATGTCCCCATTCCCCTGCTCCTCCCTCCCACCAGACCTCCCTACACCCTGGGGAATACAGTCTCTTATGAATTAGGTGCATCTTCTATGACTGAGTCTACAACTGGCAGTCATTTGATATATATTTATTGGGGGCCACATATAAGCTGGAGTATGCTGCCTGATTGGTGGCCCAGTGTCTGAGAGATCCTGAGGGTACAGTTTAGTTGAGACTATTGGTTCTATAAGGTTGCCCTCGTCCCAAGCTTCTTCCAACTTTTCCCTAATTTAACCATAGTTGTCAGCAGCTTCTGTCCATTGGTTGGGTGTAAATATCTGCATCTGACTCTTGCAGCTGCTTCTTGAGTCTTTCGAAGGGCAATCATGATAGGACCCTTTCTGTGGGCAAACCATAGCCTCAGGAATAGTTTCAAGACTTGTTGTCTCCCCTTGAGCTGAATCCTAATTTGGTCTTACCGCTGAACCTCCTTTTCCTCAGGCTTTTCTCCATTTTTATCAATGCAGTTCTTTCAGACAGGAACAATTATGGGTCAGAATTTTTGACTGTGGGATGCCCTGTCTCTCTGGTGGATGTGGGCCCTCCACATTCCCTCTCTCCACTATAGGGCATTTAATCTTTAAGTCCTGAGAGTCTCTACCACCTAGGTCTCGGGTATATTGTGGAGGGTCCCCCAAACCCCTACTTCCAGAGGTTGCCTGTTTCTGTTCTTTCTGCTGGCCCTCAGGGTTTCAGTAGTGTTCCCTGCCACCCAATACCTGATCAAGTGCCCTCTTCCCCTCCTGTCCCCTTTCCCAATTATGTCCCTTCATCCATACCCCACCCTGTGATTCCTTTCTTCTCCTTCCCAAATGGGATTGAGACATTCTTACTTGCGACCTTTAGGTTGTTAACCGTTTTTGATCTGTAGATTAAATCTAGGATATTCTGCATTTATTTTTGGCTAATATCCGCTTATTAGTGAGTGCCTACTATGCATGTCCTTTGGGATAGGAATTACATCATTGAGGATATTTTCTACTTCTGTTTGCTTGCAAAACTCAGGATGTCCTCATTCTTAATAGCTGAGTAGTATTCCAGCATGTAAACGAACACATATTTGTATCCATTCTTCTGTTGTGGGACATCTGGGTTGTTTCCAGCTTCTGGCGATCACAGAAATAAGCCACTATGAACATAGTGAAATACGTGCCACAGTGGCACACTCGGGCATGCTTTCGGTATATGCCCAAGAGTGGTATAGCTGGATGTTTAGGTAGATAAATTTCCAATTTCTGAGAAATTCCAGATTGATTTCCAGAATTGTACAAGTTTGCAATTCCACCAGGAATACTCACCAACATGTGCTTTCACTTTAAAATTTGATCTTAGCTTTTCTGACTGCTGAAAGTTAGAATGTCAGGGAAATTTTGGTTTGCATTTTCCTAATCACTAAGGACTTTGAATGCTTCTTTAAGTGGTTCTCATTCACATTTCATCTGTTGTGAATTAGTTCTATATGCCATTTTTTGATTGGGTTGTTTGGATTTTTGTGGTTAACTTCTTGATTTCTTTGTATATTTTGGATGTTAGCCCTCTATCAGATGTGGTGTTAATGCAGATTTTTCTAGTCTGTAGGTTTCTGGTTTGTCCTATTGATGAGGTCCTTTGCCTTACAGAAGATCTCCAGTTTCATGAGGTCCCATTTATCAATTCTTGATCTTAAAATGTGAGCCATTGGCATTCAGTTTAGGAAATTTCCTCCTGTGACAATAAGTTCCAGGCTTTTTTCCACTTTCACATCTATTAATCTCAGTTTATCTGGTTTTATGTTGAGGTCCTTGATCCACTTGGACTTGAACTTTGTGAAAGGTGACAAATATGGGTATATTTTCATTTTCCTACACACAGACTGCCAGTTAGACTGGCACCATTTATTGAAGATGCTTTCTTTTTCTCTACTGTATGTTTTTGCCTTTGTTGTCAAATATCAAGTGTGTGTACGTGTGTGATTTTATTTCTGGGTCTTCAATTCTTTCCCATTGATCAACCTGACTGGGTTTGCACCCATTCCATATGGTTTTTATCATTATTGCTCTGTAGTATAGCTTGAGGTCCACATGGTGATTCCCCCAGAAGTTGTTTATTATTATTATTATTATTATTATTATTATTATTATTATTATTATTATTATTAAGAATTGTTCTCACTATTCTGTTTTTTATTTTTGTCTTTTCAGATGAATTTAAGACTTTCTATTTCTACATCTTAGAAGAATTTTTGGAATTTTTAAGGGAATTGCATTGAATCTGTAGATTGCCTTTGGTAGAATGGCCATTTTTAGTATGTTAATTCTGTTAATCGATCATTTTGTGTGACCTCTTCATTTTTACAGACCTTCTTTGATTTCTTACTTGAGAGACTTAAAGTTATTGTCATATAGAACTTTCCCTTGTTTGGTTAGAGTTACTCCAAGATATATTATTTTTATCTATTGTGAAGAATGGTGTTTCCATAATTTCATTCTCAGCCTGTTTATTTGTATAAAGGAAGACTACTAATTTAATATCCAACCAATTTGCTGAAATTGTTTATCAGCTGGAGAATTTCCCTAGCAATATATATATATATATATATATATATATATATATATATATATATATATATATATATATACACACACACACACACACACACACACACAATCATATCATCTGCTAATAGTGACACATTTACTTCTTTGCCAATTTATACTGTGTTTTTGTTGTCTTATTTCTGTAACTAGTATTTCAAGTACTATATTGAATAGATTTGCTGACAGTACGCAACCTAGTTTTGTGCCTGATTTTAGTGGGATTGCTACAAGTATGTCTCCATTTAATTCAACATGGCTGTTGGCTTACAGTAAATTATTTTCATTATATTTAGGTATGAGACTTGAGTTCGTGACATCTTCAAGAATTTTAACATGTAGAGGTATTGTATTTTGTAAAATGCTTTTTCTGCATCTAAAACAATGATCATCTGATTTTTTTGAGTGTGTTTATATAGTGGATTACTTTAATGGATTTTCAGTTATCGAACCAACCTGCATCTCTAGGATGAAGCCTACTTGATCGTGGTCAATAATGGTTTTGATGTGTTCTTACATTACATTCTGTTTGCAAGAATTTTATTATTTTTGCATCTATATTTATAAGCAAAATTTTGTGTGAGTTTCTCTTTTTAGTTGTATGTTTCTGTAGTTTATGCATCAGATTATTTGTGACTTCATAGAATGAATTATTCACTGTTTCTTCTGTTTTTATTTTATGGATTAGTTTGAGGAATATTGGTATTAGATCTTCTTAGAAGGTCTGGTAGAGTTCTTCACTAAAGTCACTTTGCCTTGGGCTTTTTTGTTTGGGAGGGTTTTAATGACTTTTTCTATTTCCTTATGGGATATGTGTCTTTTTAGATAGTTTACCTGCTCCTGATTTAACTTTGCTATGTGTTATCTGTCTAGAAAATCATCCAATTCATTATAGCTTTCCAGTTTTGTTTAGTATAGGCTTTTGTAATAGGATTTGACTATGTTTTGAATTTCCTCTGTTTCTGTTGTCTCCCTTTCTATTTCTAATTGTGTTAATTTATATGCTCTGAGCCCTTTAATTAGTTTGGGTAGGGTTTTATCTATCCTGTTGATTCTTTAAAAGAACCAGGTTTTGCTACTGTTGATTTTTAGCATCATTTACTTTGTTTATATTTGGTTGAGTTTTTGCTCTGAATTTGACTATTTCCTGCCTCCTACTCCTCTTGGGTGTGTTTGCTTCTTTTTGTTCTAGAGCTCTCAGATATGCTGTTAAAATGCTAGTGTAGGATCTCTCCAATTTCTTTGCCAGGGCATTTAGTGCTATAAATTTTCCTCCTAGCACTGCTTTTATTGTGTCCCATAAGGTTGGGTACGATATGTCTTTATTTTCATTGAATTCCAGGAAGCTTTTTCTTTATTTCATCACTGACCAGGTTATCACTGATTAGATAGTTGTTCACTTTTCATGGGTATGTGGGCTTTCTGTTGTTTCTGTTATTGAATACCAGTTTTAGGCCCTGGTGTTCTATTAGAATTCATGAGATTATTTCAATTGTTCAACTACGTTGAAGCTTGTTTTCTGGCCAATTATGTTGTCAATTTTGGATAAGGTACCATTAGGTGCTGAGAAGAAAGTGTATTCTTTTGTTTTAGGGTGAAATTTTCTGTAGATATCTCATTAATTCATTTGGCTAAAAACCTCTATTAGTTTTATTACATTTCTGTTTAGTTTCTCTTTCAATGTTTCTCTTAGTTTCTCTTTCCATTAGTGAGTGAGGGGTGTTGAAGTCTCCCACTATTATTGTGTAAGATTCAAAGTGTGTTTCATACTTAAGTAAAGTTTCTTTTATGAATATGGATGCCCTTGTATTTGAGGCATAGATATTCAGAATTACAATTTTTCTTGGTGGATTTTTCCTTTAATAAATGTGAAGTGTCCTTTCTCATTTTGCTTGGTAACTTTTGGTTGAAAGTCTATTTTATTGGATAGTAGGTGGCAACACCTGCTTGTTTCTTGGGACCATTTGCTTGGAAGACCTTTTTCTAGGCCTTTATTCTAAGGCAGTGTTTTTTTTTTTTTTGTTTTTTTTTTTTGTTGATATTTGTTTCTTGGACGCAGCAAAATGCTGGATCCCGTTTGTTTATCCAATCACTTAGCTATGTCTTTTTATAAGGGAGTTGAGTATATTAATACTGAGAGATGTTAAGTACAGAAGAATGTTTGTTTCTGCTATATTTATTTTTATAGATGGCATTATATGCATATGGTTCTCTCATTTTGGCATTGATGTGAGATGATTAATATCTTGTTTTCCCTCCTTTTGCTGAATGAACTCTCCTGTTGAAGTTTTTCTTCTAGAAAACTTTGTATATCTGGATTGGTAAATAGATACTGTTTGAATTTAATTTGTTCTAGAATAGTTTGGTTTCTCCAACTATGTTGATTGAGAATTTTGCTGAGAAAGGTAGACTGGACTAGCATTTGTGTTCTCTTAGAGTCTGCATGACCTCTGACAAGGTTCTTCTGGATGTTAGTGTCTATGTTGAGAAGTCCGGTATAATTCTGATAGGACTGCTTTTCTGTGTTTCTTGGCCATTTTTTCTGTAGCTTGTAATATTCTTTGTTCTGTGCATATAGTGTTTTGATTATTATGGGATGAGAGTATTTTTTCTATTCTAGTCCCATATATTTGGTGTTCTATAGGCTTCTTGCATATTTATGGCCATCTGTTTCTTTAGTATGAGAAGTTTTCTTAAAACTTTTTGTTAAAAATTTTGTTAAAGATATTTTCAAGTTCTTTGAGCTGGGAACCTTCACTCTTCTCTATTCCTATTATTTTTAGATTTGGGCTTCTAACTGTGTCCTAGAGTTCCTGAATGTATATATTAGGATTTTTTAGGTTTTGAATTTTCTTTGATATTTGTGTCAACCTCTTCAACAGTATCTTCTTTTGTTTATTTTATTTTATTTTATTATTAACTTGAGTATTTCTTATATACATTTCAAGTGTTATTCCCTTTCCCGGTTTCCAGGCAAACATCCCCCCCCTCCCCTTCTTTATCGGTGTTCCCCTTCCCATCCTCCCCCCATTGCTGCTCTCCCCCAAAAAATCTAGTTCACTGGGGGATCAGTCTTAGCAGGACCCAGGGCTTTCCCTTCCACTGGTGCTCTCATTAGGATATTCATTGCTACCTATGAGGTCAGAGTCCAGGGTCAGTCCATGTATAGTCTTTAGGTACTGGCTTAGTCCCTTGAAGCTCTGGTTGCTCGGCATTGTTGTACATATGGGGTCTCCAGCCCCTTGAAGCTCTTCCAGTTCTTTCTCTGATTCCTTCAACGGGGGTCCTATTCTCAGTTCAGTGGTTTGCTGCTGGCATATGCCTCTGTGTTTGCTGTATTCTAGCTGTGTCCCTCAGGAGCAATCTACATCTGGCTCCTGTTGGCCTGCAATTCTTTGCTTCATCCATCTTGTCTAATTGGATGGCTGCCACATGTGGGGCAGGCTCTGAATGGGTGTTACTTCAGTCTCTGTTTTAATCTTTGCCTCTCTCTTCCCTGCCAAGGGTATTCTTGTTCCTCTTTTAAAGAAGGAGTGAAGCATTCACATTTTGATCATCCGCCTTGAGTTTCATTTGTTCTAGGCATCTAGGGTAATTCAAGCATTTGGGCTAATAGCCACTTATCGATGAATGCATACCATGTGTGTTTTTCTGTGATTGGGTTACCACACTCAGGGTGATATTTTCCAGTTCCAACCATTTGCCTATGAGTTTCATAAAGTCATTGTTTTTGATAGCTGAGTAATATTCCATTGTGTAGATCTACCACATTTTCTGTATCCATTCCTCTGTTGAAGGGCATCTGGGTTCTTTCCAGCTTCTTGCTATTATAAATAAGGCTGCGATGAACATAGTGGAGCATGTGTCGTTTTTATAGGTTGGGGCATCTTTTGGGTATATGCCCAAGAGAGGTATTGGTGGATCCTCAGGCAGTTCAATGTCCAATTTTCTGAGGAACCTCCAGACTGATTTCCAGAATGGTTGTACCAGTCTGCAATCCCACCAAAAATGGAGGAGTGTTCCTCTTTCTCCGCATCCTCACCAGCATCTGCTGTCACCTGAGTTTTTGATCTTAGCCATTCTCACTGGTGTGAGGTGAAATCTTAGGGTTGTTTTGATTTGCATTTCCCTTATGACTAAAAATGTTGAACATTTCTTTAGGTGTTTCTCAGCCATTCGGCATTCGTCAGCTGTGAATTCTTTGTTTAGCTCTGTACCCCATTTTTTAATAAGGTTATTTGTCTCCCTGCGGTCTAACTTCTTGAGTTCTTTGTATATTTTTGATATAAGGCCTCCATCTGTTGTAGGATTGGTAAAGATCTTTTCCCAATCTGTTGGTTGCCATTTTGTCCTAACCACAGTGTCCTTTGCCTTACAGAAGCTTTGCAGTTTTATGAGATCCCATTTGTTGATTCTTGACCTTAGAGCATAAGCCTTTGATGTTTTGTTCAAGAAAATTTTTCCAGTGCCCATGTGTTCGAGATGTTGCCCTATTTTTTCTTCTATTAGTTTGAGTGTATCTGGTTTGATGTGGATGTCCTTGATCCACTTGGACTTAAGTTTCGTACAGGGTGATAAGCATGGATCGATCTGCATTCTTCTACATGTTGACCTCCAGTTGAACCAGCACCATTTGCTGAAAATGATATCTTTTTTCCATTTGATGGTTTTGGCTTCTTTGTCAAAAATCAAGTGCCCTTAGGTGTGTGGGTTCATTTCTGGGTCTTCAGTTCTCAACAGTATCTTTATACTGGAGATTCTGTCTTCTCTCTCTTGTACTTTGTTGGTGATACTTACATGTGTAATTCTGGCATCTTTCCTAGGTGTTCCACTTGCCAGGTTGTCTCCATTTGTGTTTTCTTTATTGTTTCAATTTTCAGCTTTAGGTTTTGGACTGCTCTGTTCCATTCCTTCACTTGTTTGATTGTTTTTCTGTATTTCTTTAAGGGATTTATTTGTTTCTTCTTTAAGGGCTTTTACCTGTGTTTTCCCATATTTCTTTCAGTTTATATTTCTAACTTTCTTAATCTTTAAGACTCTATTATCTTCATGAGATAGGATTTTAGGTCAGCTTCCTAAAATTGTTGTATTGTTTTATTCATTGTTGCTGAGATTAGAGAAATGAGTTCTAATTGTGCCCATGTATATTGGCTTCTGTTGTTCATGGTTTTTCCTTGTCTCCTGTCATCTGGTAATGCCTGGTGTTTGCTAGACTGGGTGTTTCTATCTGGAGTCTGTCTCTTTTGCTTCTGGGTTTCTAGGGGCATTCTGGTAGGCTTGTGGCCCTGGCTATAGCAGACTTGCTATGTGGCAATCTCACTATGGGATCATCAGAGGATCAGTCCTGCTGTAGCCCTGTATGTAGCTCTTCTTCAGGGAGGCCTATTTACTGTGTTTTCTGTTTCCCTGTGTGCAGCAGAACTCCAGGGAGACTCTTGAATCAGTTGTGCTGTATGCTGCAGAGACTTTTGAAGGTCTTCAGACTCTTGTTAAAGGCCCCCACAATTTATATTGCCCCTAAAAACAGTCTTCCATGTTCTTTCTAGGATGGACCATTAAGACTCACTTAAAGCATTCCATTGATTTCCAATTCCAAAATCCCCAAAAGAACATTCTTTTAAAAAAGTGTTCAAGCTGTTCATAGAAATACTCCAGTCCCTGATATCTACTTCTGTCTTAGGGTTATATTTCTATGAAGAGACACTATGACCCAGACAACTCTTATTCAGGAAGCATGACAACATGAGTCTAGCATGATGCTGGAGAAGCCAAGAATTCTACATCATGATCCAAATGCAACCAGGTGGAGACTCTGATTCCTAACTGGGTAGAGCCTGAACATACATATAAGACATCAAATCCTGTCTCCACAGTGACATAATACTTCCAAGCATGACACATTACTTTAACAAAGGACACCATCCTAAGAGTATCCGTTCCTACGTCTCTGTGGTAACCATTTCCATTAAAATTACCACTGTGTGTGTGTGTGTGTGTGTGTGTGTGTGTGTGTGTGTTTGCACATGCATGCATGTGAGTGCACACACACATGCACTGTGCACGTGTTTGTGTGTGAGAGAGGATGTATAAATTCAATGAAATATTTCCTAATGATATTTTTCTATAATCTTAATAGGTGCCTTGACTAGCTGGCCTGAGAGAGGCTTCCTCTGGCAGCTGATGCAAGAAGACATAAACACTGCCACACATTAGGTTGGAAGGGAGCCCACATTTGGGATCTCCTATGGATTCCTTACCATGAAGCTCAAGGAACCCAGTAGAAACAATATGGCAGAGGAAACCTCTCTTCAAGATGGAACTAGAAAGGTATAGGATACAAGAAGAATACTGCCCAGAGAACCAACTAAGCTTTAGTCATAGAGGTTCACAGAGACTGAAGAGGTAATCATAGAGCCTGCATGGGTCCATGCTAGTTCCTCTACATATATGTTATGATTGTTAGATTGGAAATTTGTGGGACTCCTGACAATGTCCAAAAGGGTTTCCTTGATGCATTGATTTGCTCTTGGTACACTTTATTTCATACTGGGTTATGTCACCCAGTCCTGACATGAGGATATGTACCTAATTTTCTTGTAACTTGTTATAACTTGTTGAGTTGATATCCCTGGGAGGGGTGGTTTTTCTTTAGTGAAACACAGAAGGAGTTGATCTGGTGATGAAGGAAGATGGGAACAAGAATGGAGAGAAGGGACCCGCGGATCCCGGCCCGCAGCAGCTCTCGCTCCCAGACCCGGTGAGAGAGAGACCCAAACGCCTGGTCAGGTGGGCACTCCTGAAGCTGCAGAGCGGAAGAGACCACCAACTCTGCTCACACCTGCCCACATTCCTGGCCCAAGAGGAAACTGTATAAGGCCTCTGGGCTCCCGTGGGGGAGGGCCCAGGAGCAGCAGAACCCCTGCCTGAGACACCACCGGAACCTGAAAGAAACAGACCGGATAAACAGTTCTCTGCACCCAAATCCCGTGGGAGGGAGAGCTAAACTTTCAGAGAGGCAGACAAGCCTGGGAAACCAGAAGAGACTGCTCCCTGCACACACATCTCGGATGCCAGAGGAAAAAGCCAAAGACCATCTGGAACCCTGGTGCACTGAAGCTCCCGGAAGGGGCGGCACAGGTCTTCCTGGTTGCTGCCGCTGCAGAGAGCCTGTGGGCAGCAACCCACGAGCGAACCTGAGCCTCGGGACCACAGGTAAGACCAAATTTTCTGCTGCAAGAAAGCTGCCTCGTGAGCTTGGGATACACGGAAGCAGAATTTCTCTAGGACCGGGCACGTTCTGTGTTTACCGGAAGTCCCACACCCGCGGATCCCGGCCCTCAGCAGCTCTCTGCTCCCAGACCCGGTGAGAGAGAGACCCAACTGCCTGGTCAGGTGGGCAATCCTGAGGCTCCAGAGCAGAAGAGACCACCAACACCGCTCACCCCTGCCCACATCCCTGGCCCAAGAGGAAACTGTATAAGGCCTCTGGGCTCCCATGGGGGAGGGCCCAGGAGCGGCAGGACACCTGCTTGAGACACCGCCTGAACCTGAAAGAAACAGACCGGATAAACAGTTCTCTGCACCCAAATCCCGTGGGAGGGAGAGCTAAACCTTCAGAGAGGCAGACAAGCCTGGAAAACCAGAAGAGACTGCTCCCTGCACACACATCTCGGACACCAGAGGAAAAAGCCAAAGACCATCTGGAACCCTGGTGCACTGAAGCTCCCGGAAGGGGCGGCACAGGTCTTCCTGGTTGCTGCCGC
Organism: Rattus norvegicus; assembly: GCF_021556685.1. Taxonomy (NCBI): domain Eukaryota; kingdom Metazoa; phylum Chordata; class Mammalia; order Rodentia; family Muridae; genus Rattus; species Rattus norvegicus. The sequence continues at coordinate 27,418,428 of NC_141546.1, forward strand.
TGCAGAGAGCCCCTGGGCAGCAACCCACAAGCGAACCTGAGCCTCGGGACCACAGGTAAGACCAAATTTTCTGCTGCAAGAAAGCTGCCTGGTGAGCTTGGGACACACGGAAGCAGAATTTCTCTAGGACCGGGCACGTTCTGTGTTTACTGGAAGTCCCACACCTGCGGATCCCGGCCTGCAGCAGCTCTCTGCTCCCAGACCCGGTGAGAGAGAGACCCAACCGCCTGGTCAGGTGGGCAATCCTGAGGCTGCAGAGCGGAAGAGACCACCAACTCTGCTCACCCCTGCCCACATTCCTGGCCCAAGAGGAAACTGTATAAGGCCTCTGGGCTCCCGTGGGGGAGGGCCCAGGAGCAGCAGGACCCCTGCCTGAGACACCGCTGGAACCTGAAAGAAACAGACCGAATAAACAGTTCTCTGCACCCAAATCCCGTGGGAGGGAGAGTTAAACCTTCAGAGAGGCAGACAAGCCTGGGAAACCAGAAGAGACTGCTCCCTGCACACACATCTCGGACACCAGAGGAAAAAGCCAAAGACCATCTGGAACCCTGGTGCACTGAAGCTCCCGGAAGGGGCGGCACAGGTATTCCTGGTTGCTGCCGCTGCAGAGAGCCCCTGGGCAGCACCACACGAGCTAATTTGAGCCTCGGGACCACAGGTAAGACCAAATTTTCTGCTGCAAGAAAGCTGCCTGGTGAACTCAAGACACAGGCCCACAGGAACAGCTGAAGACCGGTAGAGAGGAAAAACTACACGCCCGAAAGCAGAACACTCTGTCCCCATAACTGACTGAAAGAGAGGAAAACAGGTCTACAGCACTCCTGACACGGGCTTATAGGACAGTCTAGCCACTGTCAGAAATAGCAGAACAAAGTAACACTAGAGATAATCTGATGGCGAGAGGCAAGCGCAGGAACCCAAGCAACAGAAACCAAGACTACATGCCATCATCGGAGCCCAATTCTCCCACCAAAACAAACATGGAATATCCAAACACACCAGAAAAGCAAGATCTAGTTTCAAAATCATATTTGATCATGATGCTGGAGGACTTCAAGAAAGACATGAACACACTTAGGGAAACACAGGAAAACATTAATAAACAAGTAGAAGCCTACAGAGAGGAATCGCAAAAATCCCTGAAAGAATTCCAGGAAAACACAATCAAACAGTTGAAGGAATTAAAAATGGAAATAGAAGCAATCAAGAAAGAACACATGGAAAAACCCTGGATATAGAAAACCAAAAGAAGAGACAAGGAGCTGTAGATACAAGCTTCACCAACAGAATACAAGAGATGGAAGAGAGAATCTCAGGAGCAGAAGATTCCATAGAAATCATTGACTCAACTATCAAAGATAATGTAAAGAGGAAAAAGCTACTGGTCGAAAACATACAGGAAATCCAGGACTCAATGAGAAGATCAAACCTAAGGATAATAGGCATAGAAGTGAGTGAAGACTCCCAGCTCAAAGGACCAGTAAATATCTTCAACAAAATCATAGAAGAAAACTTCCCTAACCATAAAAAAGAGATACCCATAGACATACAAGAAGCCTACAGAACTCCAAATAGATTGGACCAGAAAAGAAACACCTTCTGTCACATAATTGTCAAAACACCAAACGCACAAAATAAAGAAAGAATATTAAAAGCAGTAAGGGAAAAAGGTCAAGTAACATATAAAGGGAGACCTATCAGAATCACACCAGACTTCTCGCCAAAAACTATGAAGGCCAGAAGATCCTGGACTGATGTTATACAGACCCTAAGAGAACACAAATGCCAGCCCAGGTTACAGTATCCAGCAAAACTCTCAATTAACATTGATGGAGAAACCAAGATATTCCATGACAAAACCAAATTTACACAATATCTTTCTACAAAGCCAGCACTACAAAGGATAATAAATGGTAAAGCCCAACATAAGGAGGGAAGCTATTCCCTAGAAGAAGCAAGAAACTAATCGTCTTGGCAACAAAACAAAGAGAATGAAAGCACACAAATATAACCTCACATCCAAATATGAATATAACGGGAAGCAATAATCACTATTCCTTAATATCTCTCAATATCAATGGCCTCAACTCCCCAATAAAAAGACATAGATTAACAAACTGGATACGCAACGAGGACCCTGCATTCTGCTGCCTACAGGAAACACACCTCAGACACAAAGACAGACACTACCTCAGAGTGAAAGGCTGGAAAACAACTTTCCAAGCAAATGGTCAGAAGAAGCAAGCTGGAGTAGCCATTCTAATATCAAATAAAATCAATTTCCAACTAAAAGTCATCAAAAAAGATAAGGAAGGACACTTCATATTCATCAAAGGAAAAATCCACCAAGATGCACTCTCAATCCTAAATATCTATGCCCCAAATACAAGGGCACCTACATACGTAAAAGAAACCTTACTAAAGCTCAAAACACACATTGCACCTAACACAATAATAGTGGGAGATTTCAACACCCCACTCTCATCAATGGACAGATCATGGAAACAGAAATTAAACAGTGATGTCGACAGACTAAGAGAAGTCATGAGCCAAATGGACTTAACTGATATTTATAGAACATTCTATCCTAGGGCAAAAGGATATACCTTCTTCTCAGCTCCTCATGGTACTTTCTCCAAAAATGACCATATAATTGGTCAAAAAACGGGCCTCAACAGGTACAGAAAGATAGAAATAATCCCATGCTTGCTATCGGACCACCACGGCCTAAAACTGGTCTTCAATAACAATAAGGGAAGAATGCCCACATATACGTGGAAATTGAACAATGATCTACTCAATGATAACCTGGTCATGGAAGAAATAAAGAAAGAAATTAAAAACTTTTTAGAATTTAATGAAAATGAAGATACAACATACTCAAACTTATGGGACACAATGAAAGCTGTGCTAAGAGGAAAACTCATAGCGCTGAGTGCCTGCAGAAAGAAACAGGAAAGAGCATATGTCAGCAGCTTGACAGCACACCTAAAAGCTCTAGAACAAAAAGAAGCAAATACACCCAGGAGGAGTAGAAGGCAGGAAATAATCAAACTCAGAGCTGAAATCAACCAAGTAGAAACAAAAGACCATAGAAAGAATCAACAGAACCAAAAGTTTGTTCTTTGAGAAAATCAACAGGATAGATAAACCCTTAGCCAGACTAACGAGAGGACACAGAGAATGCGTCCAAATTAACAAAATCAGAAATGAAAAGGGAGACATAACTACAGATTCAGAGGAAATTCAAAGAATCATCAGATCTTACTATAAAAACCTATATTCAACAAAATTTGAAAATCTTCAGGAAATGGACAATTTCCTAAACAGATACCAGGTATCGAAGTTAAATGAGGAACAGATAAACCAGTTAAATAACACCATAACTCCTAAGGAAATAGAAGCAGTCATTAAAGGTCTCCCAACCAAAAAGAGCCCAGGTCCAGACAGGTTTAGTGCAGAATTCTATCACACCTTCATAGAAGACCTCATACCAATATTATCCAAACTATTCCACAAAATTGAAACAGATAGAGCCCTACCGAATTCCTTCTACGAAGCCACAATTACTCTTATACCTAAACCACAAAAAGACACAACAAAGAAAGAGAACTTCCGACCAATTTCCCTTATGAATATCGACGCAAAAATACTCATTAAAATTCTGGCAAACCGAATTCAAGAGCACATCAAAACAATCATCCACCATGATCAAGTAGGCTTCATCCCAGGCATGCAGGGATGGTTTAATATAAGGAAAACCAACAACGTGATCCATTATATAAACAAACTGAAAGAACAGAACCACATGATCATTTCATTAGATGCTGAGAAAGCATTTGACAAAATTCAACACCCCTTCATGATAAAAGATCTGGAAAGAATAGGAATTCAAGGCCCATACCTAAACATAGTAAAAGCCATATACAGCAAACCAGTTGCTAATATTAAACTAAATGGAGAGAAACTTGAAGCAATCCCACTAAAATCAGGGACTAAACAAGGCTGCCCACTCTCTCCCTACTTATTCAATATAGTTCTTGAAGTTCTAGCCAGAGCAATCAGACAACAAAAGGAGATCAAGGGGATACAGATCGGAAAAGAAGAGGTCAAAATATCACTATTTGCAGATGACATGATAGTATATTTAAGTGATCCCAAAAGTTCCACCAGAGAACTACTAAAGCTGATAAACAACTTCAGCAAAGTTGCTGGGTATAAAATTAACTCAAATAAATCAGTTGCCTTCCTCTATACAAAAGAGAAACAAGCCGAGAAAGGAATTAGGGAAACGACACCCTTCATAATAGACACAAATAATATAAAGTACCTCGGTGTGACTTTAACCAAGCAAGTAAAAGATCTGTACAATAAGAACTTCAAGACACTGAGGAAAGAAATTGAAGAAGACCTCAGAAGATGGAAAGATCTCCCATGCTCATGGATTGGCAGGATTAATATAGTAAAAATGGCCATTTTACCAAAAGCAATCTACAGATTCAATGCAATCCCCATCAAAATAACAATCCAATTCTTCAAAGAGTTAGACAGACAAATTTGCAAATTCATCTGGAATAACAAAAAACCCAGGATAGCTAAAGCTATCCTCAACAATAAAAGAACTTCAGGGGGAATCACTATCCCTGAACTCAAGCAGTATTACAGAGCAATAGTGATAAAAACTGCATGGTATTGGTACAGAGACAGACAGATAGACCAATGGAATAGAATTGAAGACCCAGAAATGAACCCACACACCTATGGTCACTTGATTTTTGACAAAGGAGCCAAAACCATCCAATGGAAAAAAGATAGCATTTTCAGCAAATGGTGCTGGTTCAACTGGAGGGCAACATGTAGAAGAATGCAGATCGATCCATCCTTATCACCCTGTACAAAGCTTAAGTCCAAGTGGATCAAGGACCTCCACATCAAACCAGACACACTCAAACTAATAGAAGAAAAACTAGGGAAGCATCTGGAACACATAGGCACTGGAAAATATTTCCTGAACAAAACACCAATGGCTTATGCTCTAAGATCAAGAATCGCCAAATGGGATCTCATAAAACTGCAAAGCTTCTGTAAGGCAAAGGACACTGTGGTTAGGACAAAACGGCAACCAACAGATTGGGAAAAGATCTTTACCAATCCTACAATATATAGAGGCCTTATATCCAAAATATACAAAGTACTCAAGAATTTAGACCGCAGGGAAACAAATAACCCTATTAAAAAATGGGGTTCAGAGCTAAACAAAGAATTCACAGCTGAGGAATGCCGAATGTCTGAGAAACACCTAAAGAAATGTTCAACATCTTTAATCATAAGCGAAAAGCAAATCAAAACAACCCTGAGATTTCACCTCACACCAGTGCGATTGGCTAAGATCAAAAACTCAGGTGACAGCAGATGCTGGCGAGGATGTGGAAAAAGAGGAACACTCCTCCATTGTTGGTGGGATTGCAGACTGATAAAACCATTTGGAAATCAGTCTGGAGGTTCCTCAGAAAATTGGTCATTGAACTGCCTTAGGATCCAGCTATACCTCTCTTGGGCATATACCCAAAAGATGCCTCAACATATAAAAGAGACACGTGCTCCACTATGTTCATCGCAGCCTTATTTATAATAGCCAGAAAATGGAAAGAACCCAGATGCCCTTCAACAGAGGAATGGATACAGAAAATGTGGTACATCTACAAAATGGAATATTACTCAGCTATCAAAAACAACGAGTTTATGAAATTCGTAGGCAAATGGTTGGAACTGGAAAATATCATCCTGAGTGAGCTAACCCAATCACAGAAAGACATACATGGTATGCACTCATTGATAAGTGGCTATTAGCCCAAATGCTTGAATTACCCTAGATCCCTAGAACAAAGGAAACTCAAGACGGATGATCAAAATGTGAATGCTTCACTCCTTCTTTAAATGAGGAAAAAGAATACCCTTGGCAGGGAAGGGAGAGGCAAAGATTAAAACAGAGACTTAAGGAACACCCATTCAGAGCCTGCCACACAGGTGGCCCGTACATATACAGCCACCCAATTAGACAAGATGGATGAAGCAAAGAAGTGCAGACCGACAGGAGCCGGATGTAGATCGCTCCTGAGAGACACAGCCAGAATACAGCAAATACAGAGGCGAATGCCAGCAGCAAACCACTGAACTGAGAATAGGTCCCCTATTGAAGGAATCAGAGAAAGAACTGGAAGAGCTTGAAGGGGCTCGAGACCCCAAAAGTACAACAATGCCAAGCAACCAGAGCTTCCAGGGACTAAGCCACTACCTAAAGACTATACATGGACTGACCCTGGACTCTGACCTCATAGGTAGCAATGCATATCCTAGTAAGAGCACCAGTGGAAGGGGAAGCCCTGGGTCCTGCTAAGACTGAACCCCCAGTGAACTAGTCTATGGTGGGAGGGCGGCAATGTGGGGAGGGTTGGGAGGGGAACACCCATTAGGAAGGGGAGGGGGGAGGGGGATGTTTGCCCGGATACCGGGAAAGGGAATAACACTTGAAATGTATATAAGAAATACTCAAGTTAATTAAAAAAAAAAAAAAAAGAATGGAGAGAAGGAGTTAGAGACAAAATTGTGGTAAAGAAGTACTTGATAAGGGAATAATAAATAAATAAATAAATAAATAAATAAATAAATAAATAAATAAATAAATAAATAATTTAAAAATGGCACCAGAATTACCATGTTTCAGCTTTGATCAAATAAAAGAACAAGACAGAATATGTGAAGTATACGGTAAAAAACATTGTAAAAGTCACCTGTAATTCTTTAAATTAAATGAAAGTTCTTGTTTTCTTTTGATATTTGTACTATCTGATATGCTTACAGGATTGCTCCTCTCATAAAACAGGGGGAGGGAAACAAACAAACAAACAACAAAAACAAAAACAAAAAAAACCTGTGGAATTCTTAATATAAAAACTAGGCAGTAAGTATTCATAAAAATAGTAAATCAGAGGATATTAAAAACACAGGCAAGTAGTCAATGAAATAGAATTGAAGATTCAGAAATGAACCCATACACCTATGGTCACTTGATCTTTGAGAAAGGAGCTAAAACCATCCAGTGGAAAAAGATAGCATTTGGAACAAATGGTGCTGTTTCAACTGGTGGTCAGCATGTAGAAGAATGCAAATAGATTCATTCTTATCTTCTTATACAAAGCTCAAGTCCAAGTGGATCAAGGACCTGCACTTTAAACCAGATACACTCCAACTAATAGAAGAGAAAGTGGGGAAGAGACTGGAACACATGGGTACAGGGAAAAATTTCCTGAAGAGTACACCAATGATTTATTCCTTAAGATCAACAAAAGACAAATGAGACCTCATAAAATTGAAAAAATTATCAGGCAAAGGACACTGTCAATAGGATAAAATGGCAGCCAACAGACTGGGCAAAGATCTTTTCCAATCCTACATCCAATAGAGGACTAATATCCAATATATACAAAGAAATCATGAAGGTAGACTTGAAACAATCAATAACCCTATTAAAAATAGGATAGAGAGCTAAACAAAGAATTCTCAACTAAGGAACAGCAAATGGTCAAAAATCCCCTAAGGAAATATTCAACCTCCTTAGTCATCAGGGAAATGCAAATCAAAACAACCCTGAGATTTTGCCTCACACCAGTCAGAATAGCTAAGGTCAAACCTCAGGTGAGAGCAGATGCTGGCAAGGATCTGGAGAAGGAGAAATACTCCTCCATTTTTGGTGGGATTTCAAGCTGATATAACCACTCTGGAAACAGTCTGGTTGTTCCTCCAAAAACTGGACATATTACTAACTGAAGATCCAGCTATACAACTCCTGGGCATATACCCACAATATGCTCCAACATATAGTAAGGACACATGCTCCACTATGTTCATAGCAACTTTATTTATAATAGTCAGAAGCTGGAAGGAATCCAGATTTTCCTCAGCAGAGGAATGGATACAGAAAACATGGTGCATTTTCATAATGGAATACTGCTCAGCTACAAAAAACAATGACTTCCTGAAATTCTTAGGCAAATGGATGGAGCTAGGAAACATCATTCTGAGTGTGGTAACCCAATCACAAAAAAACACACATGGTATGCTTCTCACTGATAAGTATATAGTAGCCCAAAAGTTCAGATTCCTCAAGATACAATCCACAGACCACATTAAGCTCAAGAAGAAGGAAGACCAAAGTGCTGATGCTTCAGTCCTTCTCAGAAGAAGGAATAAAAATATTCACAGGAGGAAATATAGAGACAAAGAATGGAGCAGGGAGTGAAGAAAAGGTCATTCAAAGACTTCCCTAACTGGGCATCCATTCCTTATACAATCACAAAACCCAGACACTATTGAAGATGCCAAAAAGTGCTTGCTGACAGAAGTGTGTGATATAGTTATCACCTGAGAGGCTTTGCCAAACCTGACAAATACAGAGGGAGATGTTCACAACCAACCATTAGACTGAGAATGGGTTCCCCAGTGGAGAAGTTAGAGATAGGACTAAAGGAGCTAAAGGGGTTTGCAACATCATAGGAAGAACAATAATATCTTCCAACCAGACACCCCAGAGCTCCCAGGGACTATAAACCACCAACCAAAGGGTACACATGAAGTGACCCATGGTTCTAGCTTTATATGTATTTGTAGCAGAGGATGACATTGTTGAGCTTCAAAGGAAAGAGAGGTCCTTGGTCATACCAAGGCTTGATGCCCCAATGTAGGAGAATGCCTAGGTGGGGATGAGGGATGGAGTAGTTGTGTGGGAGAGCACCCTCATAGAAGCATGGAGGAGAGAGGATGGGATAGGAGGTTACAGGAGGGGGAATGAGTAATAAGGATAACATTTGAAATGTAAATAAAAATGTTCCATTAAAAGAGAACTAAAAAAACAATTCCTCAGCACTTACTACAAATAAAATAAAGAAAAGAAAAATAAAACTTCAGCATTTTGCATTTGTGTCGAAAGTCTACTTGCTCTGATAATTTAAAAAGTCAAAAACTTTTGGAGAGTAAATACAAAGCATAGTCTTGTCACAAAACCAGAAATGTATTGAGAAATATTTTCTGAATAAGCCCCTTAGGAAAACCATCATGTAGATTTTTCTAGCAGTTCTATTCATGTTGCTATAAGTGAAACGAGCAAGATTTCCTCAATAGCTAATTAATAAAAAAATACTGTGACATACATATAATTATAGATTGTTTAGAACTAAATCAAGATACAAAAATCTTAAAAAAATTAATTGCAGATAAATTAACAAAGCTAATCCTAAATACTGTGCAAATTTTATGACCATGATCACAGGACATTTTAAAAAAGGATTAATAGTTATTGAAATAAGATAACCAGCAATGACATGTATTAGTTGGCCATATAAAGAGAAGATTGGTCTAGGACATGAGATACCAGGAGAGATCATATAACTTGATGTGACACTATAAATGTCAATAAATAACATTATACATAGAATTTTATAGCTAAATATTTTATTTTAATATATTCAAATAATAATTACATTGAATGTAAGAGTGTCCCAGATGGTAGCTTAGTTGGGCACCAGTGGAAGAGGAAGCACTTGGTCCTGCCAAGGGTGGACCCCAGTGCAGTGGAATGTTGATGGGGGCTGGGAAGAGGAGGTGGATGGGGGGCACCCTTATGGGGGAGGGGGAGGGGATGGTGGCTTATTGACAGGAAACTGGGAAAGGGAATAACATTTGAAATGTAAATAATGAAATATATCCAATAAGAGAGAGATAAGACAGAGAGAGAAAGAGAGAGAGAAAGAGAGAGAGAGAGAGAGAGAGAGAGAGAGAGTTACAGAAAGGATCTATGTGCAGAGTGACACAAAATATATTTTGAACTAGTCTTTCTAAAAGATATGGGGTACAATAGTAAAAACTTAAGGTCATTTTTAAGTTAGTCAATCCTGAAGAAATAATGCTGAATGCCTTTTATTTAATTTTATATTTTGGATATTTATGTACTTACATTTCAAGTGTTATCCCTTTTCCCCTGTCTCCCATACACTGTCCTCCCCTCCCCCTGCTTCTCTGTGGATACTCCCACTCCCACCCACTCACTGCAATCTCAACACCCTGGCATTATCCTATATTGGGGAAATAAGGCTTCACAGGACCAAGGACTTTTCTTCCTACTGACTGGACAATGCCATTATCCTCTGCTCAAGGATCATATGTGGCTGGAATCCTGGGTCCCTTCATGTGTACTCACCGGTTGGTAGTTTAGTCTCTGGGAGGTCTGGTAGGGTCTGGTTGATTGATACTGTTGTTTATCTTATAGGATCACAAACCCCTTCAGCTCTTTCATTCTTTTCTCTAACTCCTTCATTGTGGTCCCCTTGTCCAGTCCAATGGTTAGCAGCTACCTTCCTTTTTTGTATCAGTCGGGGTCTGGCAGAACCTCTCAGGAGACACCCATATCTGGCTGTTGTCAGTAAACACTTATTGACATCAGCAATGAATCCTTTAAAAAAAAGGCACATGTTTTTTATAATAAAATTAATTTTACAAACCATGTGCTAAAATTTTTGAGACACTATACATGCATAATAAAAGTAAATCATTATGCAAGTGAATACCAGGTGGTGAGAAATTATTTTCTAATATTTGGAGTGGAAACTTACATATTAATGGGGAAAATATGGAATGACCCATATGGTATTAGATAGATTGAGAGACATAGTATTGTTTTATCTTTAGCTTACTGTAGACACATAGAAAATATGTATAAACAGCAGTATGAAAGTATACACTTACCGTTATATGTTTGTGTATTTGTATTATGGCAAATGACCAGCTATAAGGGATATGGTACTCCAGCAACAAAATTCATACCCAGAAGTCAGGTAATGGTTTCTGCCACTGAAATTAACTATAGGTCTTTTGAAAATTCTGGCTGGGAATGTACAAGATAAGTCTGGGTCTTACTCTATTTTTTTTTTCAAAAATATCTTGAGTGGTGATGGCTGTAACATAAAGGACAGGTTTTTATTTTTCATCTTTAATAACTTGAGTATTTCTTATTTACATTTCGATTGTTATTCCCTTTCACAGTTTCCAGACCAACATCCCCCTAACCCCGCCTCTCCCCTTCCTATGGGAGTTCCACTCCCCATCCTACCCCCATTACCGCCCTCCCCCCAACAATTACATTCACTGGGGATTCAGTCTTGTCAGGTCCAAGGGCTTCCCCTTACACTGGTGCTCTTACTAGGCTATTCATTGCTACCTATGAGGTTGGAGACCAGGGTCAGTCCATGTATAGTCTTTAGGTAGTGGCTTAGTCCCTGAAAGTTCTGGTTGTTTGGCATTGTTGTTCACATGGGGTTTCAAGTCTCATCAAGCTCTTCCTGTCCTTTGTCTGATTCCTTAAATGGGGCTCCTGTTCCCAGTTCAGTGGTTTGCTGCTGGCATTCACCTGTTTTCTGTATTCTGGCTGTGTCTCTCAGGAGCGATCTACATCCGGTTCCTGTCAGCCTGCACTTCTTTGCTTCAATCATCTTATCTAGTTTGGTGGTTGTATATGTATGGGCCACATGTGGGCCAGGTTCTGAATGGGTGTTCCTTCTGTCTCTGTCCTAAACTTTGCCTCCCTATTGCCTGCCACGGGTATTATTGTTCCCCTTTTAAAGAAGGAATGAAGCATTCACGTTTTGGTCATCCTTCTTGAGTTTCATGTGTTCTATGCATCTAGGGTAATTCAAGCATTTGGGCTAATAGCCACTCATTGATGAATGCATACCATGTGTGTTTTTCTGTGATTTGGGTTACCTCACTCAGGATGATATTTTCCAGTTCCCTCCATTTGCCTATGAATTTCATAAAGTCATTGTTTTTGATATCTGATTAATATTCAATTGTGTAGATGTACCACATGTTCTGTATCCATTCCTCTTTCGAAGGGCATCTGGGTTCTTTCCAGCTTCTGGCTATTATAAATAAGGCTGCTATGAACATAGTGGAGCATGTGTCTTTGTTATATGTTGGGGCATCTATTGGGTATATGCCCAGGAGAGGTATAGCTGGGTCCTCAGGTAGTTCAATGTCCAATTTTCTGAGGAACCTCCACACTGATTTCCAAAATGGCTGTACCAGTGTGCAATCCCACCAACAAAGGAAGAGTGTCCCTCTTTCTCCACATCTTCCCCAGCATTTGCTGTCACCTGAGTTTTTGATCTTAGCCATTCTCACTGGTGTGAAGTGAAATCTCAGGGTTGTTTTGATTTGCATTTCCCTTATGAATAAAGATATTGAACATTTCTTTATGTGTTTCTCAGCCATTCAGCATTCCTTACCTGTGAATTCTTTGTTTAGCTCTGAACCCTATATTTTAATATGGTTATTTGTCTCCCTGCGGTCTAACTTCTTGAGTTCTTTGTATATTTTGGATATAAGCCCTGTATCAGTTGTAGGATTGGTAAAGATCTTTTCCCTATCCATTGGTTATCATTTTTAAAGGACAGATTTTAAATATATAATTGGATAATACACTTTGGAAAATTGCATAAAATATTGATACACAAAATTTGCAATTATCATTATTGTCACCTCCAAAGTTGTGCCCTGATTTCAATTTAGTCTTTCTTCTCCCTTTCTTACTTTTTATCCCCATGTTTTGACTAATATACTTCTTAAAATTTTGTATTCTATATATTGCTTATATAGGATGAGTGGGATCATGTACCAATTTAAGTCAGTCTTCTTTAATTCAGATAAGCAAGATTCATCTATTGTTACATGTTGTTATAAAATTATAAAAAGTAAAATGCTGTCTTTCGTTTCCCCACTAGATTTGGCACTGCAGTGCCCCAAGGTATCTGCTAGATATCTTAAGTCTCACTCAGCAAAGCCTCACACCAGCTTTGCTCCATTCCATATCACACTGCCAAAGGCCTCTTTCTGAGCCTAGCAGCAATCTCTCTACCTGTCTAGTTCCCAAGGCAAGTTTCCATGCCAGAAACACACATCCCAATTCCATGGCATCCCAGTGTCTCAAACCGCCACACACTTACTTACACTTAAATCACTACATGAAGAAACACACAACCCAATAACCTTTCATCCAATTGATAAGATAAAATTTCCCACCTAAACATTCAAAGCCCTGTACTCATCCATCCTTAAGAACATTCATAACAACCTGTAAAGGTAGAGTGTAGAATCTTAACACCAGCTTCCATGTTGTCCCGCAGCTACTCTCCTTCTCCTCTTCTCTTATATTCCCATCTCCTCCTCTTCTTTCAAACTTTTCTTCCACCCATCCTTCCTTCTTGTCCAGTGACATGCTTTGTTGTATCCTGTACTGGCCTTCACCCATATTTTACAAATTAAATGAGGAGAAGGTTCTGATGAAATCACCTGAGTCCTGAATACAAGAGTAGGCAGTTGTCCTTGGAACAGCAGAATTAGCATCAAAATACAGATAACTTCAGGGCAAATCACAACAGTTACATATGGACATAATTTATTTTTTATTAAATTTTATAATGTGGATATGCCACTCATATGCAACTTAGTTATTTACCATATGTAGTCATTGAAAACAAGGCTTTTGTACATTCATGTGGATGTCTTTATATTAATAAATGCTTGTTTTTTTCTTAGGGAAATGATAGAAAATGAGGGTTCAAGCGGCATGGAAGCATTTATGAGTCCTAGATCTGATACTTATGTTACATATATCATTTTATATTCCCATTCATAATCTATTAAAGTTAATGTTCCTTGCCATTTCCATATAACTTAGTAATTCAAGCCTATCTATCTGTCTGTGTAGTCTCCACAGCTATGTATTTAATTCTCATTTTAATTAGTATTTTCATGGGACTAGAGTTGATTTTTTTCTTTGTACAATTATAATATATGATATATAAAGTTTTATTGTCTAAAAGGAGCTGGTTAAGGGTTTAGATGAAAATGGCCCCAATAGGCGCAAGCATTCAATTGATATCAGTGGTAACATTTAGACAGCTTTAGGAATGTGGCCTTGATAGAGGGAGTATGTCACCGAAAGTTACTTGATTTTGATGTTCAAAAGCCTAAAGCCACTGCCAGTTTTCTATTTCTGCTTCCTGCCATTTGACATCTGACTTTTCAATTGTTCCTGCTGCCAGACCTTTGCTCCATGGTAGAGATGAACTCTTATCCTCCATAACCATAATCACAAATAAGTCTTTTTTCTGTAACTTGCCTCATATATACTCTTTAGCTAAAGTAATAGAAAGTAATTAAAATCATATATCCTTATAATAAATTTGATTTATAAAATTATATTAAAATAGCCCTGAATTAATTTTATTTTTAAAAACTTTTCTGAGAAATTAATAAGCAAAACAGCTATCTAAGGCTATAAAATGACTAGGTTCACTGAGTTATCATTGGCGGAGAAAAATATAAGTGATTAGAAGTGAAGAAATAAAAGTAAACTGTATTTAAGTTAAATCATTTTGCTTCATTAACAGTGACAAGCATTATTATTTACATAAATAGCAATTATATAGAAACTGAGTTGGGGGTCTGGGAAATCTATATCATCTACATTATGACTTATAGTACATAACTCTGTTTGAAAAATAATCTATTATTTTTCTTTAAGCAAAGAGAATGGCTTCATTTTACATAGAAATGCTTTGAGATGATGCAAATCTCAAAATATAAGACAATAACATTAATGTGTCTATAGTGCTGTAGAATTCAAACCAAAAAAAGGGATTATTGTGCTATTTAACATTGCTGAAATCATGAGATGCAGATTCGTTTACCTCTAACTATGAAAGAAAAGGTGTTGGGCCCTACCTTGGGGTGTTTCCCTCTCTCCTCACTGAGCCTTTTAGTCTGCTCTAGCAAGAAGTTATTTACACCCTTGGCAGCTGCTCTTGGCCCTGGTTTGGGCCCAGGACTTTCCACAACACAGATTTTTCCTGTTCTCCTGTTTCCCTGGTCGGGTATTTTCACCTGTTTTGTTGTTTTTCCATGGCTTTTGCCTCTGGTATATAAGGAGATCTCAATAAAGCCCAGATTGCATTCTTTTAACACAAATGACCCGAGTGTGTGTTTCTTCTTAAATCTCTCAGGCCTACTCCCAGTTCTCATCATCAAAAAGATAGTGCTGTATGTTATTGACAGGTAAGAAGACACAATATGGATGAGAATATCTCAGGATTCCTATGTAAAAGTAGTAGTTATGAGTTTCACACTAAGTGTTGATTTTATGAGGGGTCTTACATTCTTGGGATATTGCCCAGACTTGAAGTTTAATTATTAATTGTAATATACTTTAACAGTAGTTTCTCTGTTCAGGTAGAGAAATATTTTAACTTGTGAGTATAGGATTGTTCCAGTCTCAGCTCCAAGGATTGTGGTGGGGGTGTAGTGAACAGGTGAAAGGTATATGCAGCGAAATTGCATGTGCTGGCCATGCTAGTATTATTAAACAAATGAACTCACACAAAGATTTACATGAATACACATGACCTATAATTGCAGTAAAACTGCACTATTAATGGAAGGATTCTAATAAGATCCCATTGTTACCTGAGGAGGTACTAGCAACTGATGATTAATGGTTGAGAGAACATTGATTCCCTTCAACAATGAGGCCCTATACCCATTAGTTTGTTTTAAAGACATATACCCACAGACTCAGTGGATAAATAAAAGAAAAAAAGCTATGAAGTTGGGAGGAAAAATATGAAAGTTTTATTAAAAAATCAGAGTAGATTTGATAAAAAATACACATTAAATCAGTAAAATTATTAAAGAAATGTGACTTTCACTTACATTTATTCTGTGTCTCTCCTCTCTGCTCTCTCTCTCTCTCTCTCTCTCTCTCTCTCTCTCTCTCTCCCTCCCTCCCTCCCTCCCTTCCTCCCTCCCTCACTGCCTCCTTCCCTCCTTCTCTCTCTCTCTCTGTGATGTCAGTGTGAGTCAGGTGCTCACATACCATAATGTGAATATGGATGGCAGCAGACAGTGTTTAGAGTCTTTTCTTCTAGTTATAGGAACTAAACTCAGGTTACTGGACCATTCCCATGATAACTGGTGAAACTGCTAGACATATAAATCCATGACATAGTGCTGGCTTATATTATATGAAAATAGTATTGGAGTTTTACTTAAAAATATATCTCTTGAAATACTCATGTGATTCTGAAATAGGGATGTGATTCAATTCATAAGGTGGTTTTGTTTTAGCAGGAGAAGTTGCGTTTGGATCCCAAACATTCATGTAAAAACTGCTTGTGGTAGCACACAGTATCTCCAGCAATTGGGTGTTAGATACTAAAGGATATCTAGAGTTTATTGGCTAGATAACCTAGCCAAATTGATAATACACATGTTTCATAGAAGGCATTAAATAATGTGGAGAGTCATTGAAAAGCAAGCACATTAAGAACCCTAGAGTAAAACTCCTTGGATCTTCGCACATACAAGAACATACACAATCACATATACACATACACACACACATACACACACATTTCTGAAAATTATATTTTATACAAAAAAGTTAAAAATTTAATCTTGTATACAATAAAAGATTATAGACAAGTATAAAAAGAAACTACATTGAAATATTCATAGTAGAATAGATTTAAATGCCAAATTACATTTGAATTAAGTGTTATAAAATGTTAAATGTAACTTTATTATATATTCATGACATCCTTGCAAGAGAAATTTAGCAAACTATGTGGAATTTTGGAAGAAAGAATTGCATGATGCACCATGCAGAGCTCTTATTTTTGTCTGTGCTCCCAGAAATTACAGAATCTATGAGTAAACTAGGAGTCATGTAAGTTATGATATTTGGGATCATTTCTGTTGCTATGTAAATTTTTTTTTTACATTGAGCAGAATTGTGATCCATTTTAAACATGAGTGAATAGATTTATATATAGAAAGTAGATTAAATTTTAGGAAATCTAGTATTGCTTTAAAATATCTTGGACTCAGTAGATATTTTCAGAAAAAAATATTTTCTCTGAATACATCCCATTTGAACATATTATGGAAAAGGCTCTCAAATTTACCAAAACATTTGAACTTTCCTAAAAAATGAATGTACAATATAATTGTGGCTGCCGAAATAAAGTGCTTTATTAAAGTTCAATGAAATTTCTTTTATGAATTTGGGTACCCTTGCATTTGAGACATAGATGTTCAAAATTGAGACTTCCTCTTGGTGAATTTTTCATTTAGTAAATGTGAAGTATCCTTTGACATCTCACTTGAAAACTTTTGGTTGAAAGTCTATTGTATTGCACCTCCAGCTTGTTTCTTGTGATCATTTTCTTGGAAGACCTTTTTACTGACCCTTTACTCCTAGGTAGTTTCTGCCATTTTTATTGAGATGTGTTTCTTGGAAGCAGCAAAATGCTTGATCATGTTTATTTACCCAGTGTGTAAGTCTATGTATTTTTATTGGGGAATTAATCCATTGATGTTGAGAAATTATTAATATTAAGAAATAATATTAGGAATAATATTAAGAAATAATAATTGTTTCTTGTTATTTTGTTGTTAGAGGTGGATTTGTGTTTGTGTGGCTATTTTCTTTTGTGTTTGTTGATAGAAGATTACATTCATGTTTTCTGTAGAATAAAGTTTACCTCCTTGTGTTCGAGTTTTCCATCTATTATTTTTATAGGGCTAGATTTCTTGGAATATATTATGTAAATTTTGTTTTGTCATGAAATTACTTGGTTTCTCCAACCTTTGCTGGGTATATTAGCCCATGGTAGCATTTGTGTTCTGATAGGATCTGTATGATATCTGTTCAGAATCTTCTAGCTTTTTATAGTCTTGATGAGAAGTCAGGTGTAATAGGTGTGCCTTTTTATGTTACTTGCCCTTTTTCTCTTATTGCTTTTAATAGTCTTTATTTGTTTTGTGCCTGTGTTGTTTTGATTATTATGTGAGGGAAAGAGTTTCTTTTCTGATTCAGTCTGTTTGGATTTCTGTATGCTTCTTGCATGTTCATGGGCATCTCTTTCTTTCAGTTAGGGACATTTTTTCTATAATTTTGTTGAAGATACTTACTCATCCTTTAAGTTGGAAGTCTTGACTTTCTTCTACACCTATTATCCTTAGGTTAAGTCATCTCATTGTGTCCTGGAGTTTCTGGATGTTTTGGGTTAGGCACTTTTTGCATTTTCTTTGACGGTTATGTCAATGTTTTCTATAATATCTTCTGCACCTGAAATTCTGTCTTTTATCACTTCTACTGATGATGCTTGCAGCTGTGACTCCTGATCTCTTTCCTAGCTTTTCTATCTCCACAGTTGTCTCCTCCTGTGATTACTTTATTGTTCCTAGTCCATTTTTAGATCCTGGGTGGTTTTGTTCAGTTCTTTTACCTTTTTTCATTGTGTTTTCCAATAATTCCTTAAGGGATTTTTGTATTTCCTCTTTAAAGGCTGCTCCCTGTTACCTGTGTTCTCCTGTATTTCTTTAAGGGAGTTAATTATGTCCTTCCTAAAGTCCTCTATCATCAATATGAGGTGTGATTTTAAATTCAAATCTTGCTGTTCCCGATTGATGGAGTATCCAGGACTTGCTCTCATGGAAGAACTGAGTTCTGATGGTGCCAAGTATCCTTGGGTTTCTTTTGTTTATGTTTTTGTGCTTGCCTCTCACCATGTGGTTATCTCTAGTGTTACCTGCCCTTACTTTCTCTGACTGCAGCTTGTCACCCTGTGATCCTGGTGGTGTCAGAACTCCTCTAAGTCCAGCTAATTATTTGATCCTATGATTCTGGTATCCTGTGATCCTTTTCTTTTTTTTTCTCCTTGTAGTCCAGCTTCCTCTGTGATCCTATGATCCTGTGATCCTGTGATCCTGGGCATTTCAGAGCACATCTGATCCTTGTGTTAGAACACCTAGGACTCTGGGTTCTTCTGGGTTTTGTGGTACTTGGTGCACAGCCAGAGTCCAAAGTCTGCTCAGGGCACTGGTTAAACCTGGAAGGAATGTGTGCCTCTGGCTGAGTGGGTGTTCATTCATCCCTGGATCCGAGAGAACCCACTTATTCTGGGTCTTGTGGTGGGCGTTGGGGCATATGTTGTGGCCTCTTTTATGATTCTGGATGTTTCAGATCATCTGGGTGTCAGGCTCCTGCTGGGTTTTGTAGGAGTGGATGCAGAGCCAGCACCCAATGTCTGCTCAGGGCACTGGTTCAGATAAGAAGGAAACCAGTGCCATTGTTTGGGTGGGAGTTCTGGCATCCCTGTAACCCGTGGCTTCTAGTTACTCCCTGTGTTGGGGCATATATTCTGGCCTCTCCTGTGCTCCTAGCCTCCTTACCTCTGATCCTGGGTTTCTTAGAGCACCTGGGAGTCAAGTTTGTGTTGTGGGAGTGGGTATATAGCTAGCACCCAAGGTCTGCTCAGGGCACTGGTTCAGACTGGAAGGTACCCGTGCTCCTGGTTGGGTGGGGGTTCCTTCATCCCTGGATCCTGGGGGAACCCAGTTACTATGGGTATCACAACATGAAATTATGGCCTCCTCACCTCTGATCCTGAGCGTGTTAGAGCACGTGGAAGTTGGGTTTCCTCTAGATGTTGTGGGCATCCAGCTCTTTTCTATAATTATATTTGTGTGTCTGTCCTTTCTTAATTATCTTATGGCCCTAGACAAGTTTTCATTACATTGTCACACAGAATACAACACTGGGTTAGAAAAACCTACCTTCTTAATTATGGAAACTGCTCTGAAAAGAAAAAAAAATATGTTATATTGTCATCTAATAATGACAGCAGTCATTTATTTATGACCCAACTATGCAGCTTTATACCATCATTTTAATGTATTTACCACTGAATGTATTCACAATCCTAGTAATTTTGTAGAGAAGCAATTTACTCTATAACATTATTATTATATGATTTCTTTCAAAACTATGCTTAAATAATTTTTAAACATATACATTTCAGAGAATGTATTTGACTTTTCTTCTAAACTAATAAAAAGATTTATAACATTTATAAGGAAACATTTATAAGGAAATTGTCATAACTGCACTTTCATAGACAAAGAGCTAATGGCAAATAATGCATACCAAGAAACAGAAGAACAGTCTTCTATAGGGATGGATCTCTTAATTTGCTATCCAACACCAAGTTGTCATCCTCAGATACATATAAAAACAGTAAAGGTAAATACAGACAATTAATAATACATATGTATATATATATAATATATGATATATCATATACAATATATGATAGTGACAATGAACATACATATATGCAAATATACATAACTCAATAAGTATGCTGAACAAATAATTTTAAATGGTGATTAAACTATGAAACATGGAAATTATTTCCTAAAAAAAATGTTTTTATAGACTGAGTTATTAAGATCCCAATGTAGGATGTCATACAGGTGAGGGCTAGTACATGATAGAACGAAGCCTTCATTGGATGAGACAGAAGGACAGATGGGAGAAAAGTTTGAGAAAAGGGGAAGAGACAGGAATGGAAAGGAGGAAGAAATAGGAGGAGACTATGAGAGTAGCTGTGGAGGGAACATGGAAGCTGATGTTAGACTCCATGTTGTACCTTCACAGGTTGTTATGAATGTTCTTAAGGGATGGATGTGTACAGGGCTTTGTATGTTTGGTGGACAATTATATCTTATCAATTAGATCAGAGGTTTTTGTGTTATATGTTCTTTCATGTGCAGATTTAAGTGTAAGAGAGTGTGGTGACTAGTCAAGGCCACCGCAGAATTGGGATGCATGCTTCTGAAAGATATCTAGCAGATATCATGGGGCACTGCAGAGCCCAACCTAGTGGGGTAAAAGTCAGCCCCATTTTTTATAATTTTACAACAACAGATGGCACCTAATGTGGGATGAGAATCCACTAGATATCCTAAGATTTGAGAGAAAGTTTTATTTTCTAAGAGGGTTCAGCGCCATTTTGAAACATATAATGGCACAATTGGGGGAACCTTAGACAAAGAAAAGGCCTAATAAGTCCATTGCTTTGTGATAAGTAATGGCACCTCAGAGAGTTAGAGATTACAAGCTGGTTTTTAAAGAAAGTTGTTTAGAAAGTCTTTAAGGATGTTCATATTTCTTCTAATGTGGGGTCCACAGTAATTTTGGGTTGAAATCCTTGTTACTTCTTAATGACAGATATTATTAGAAGGTGATTAAGTTTGTTTTTAAAAAGAAGAGAGTACAGAGATTATCTGAATACGTGGAGATTTTCATCCAGGTTTTGGAACTTAGATAGGGAAAAATTAGTCACTGACTCCTAGTAGAGAATTGTAAATAATAAATTTACAAGTTATTAAGGTGAAATAAAAATCTGTGACTCTTGGTAGAGAACTTAACAGATGGATATATTTTGGACTTAAGTCCTGGTTTGTTAAGTTACCTATTGATATTGGAATTGAAAGAAGGTATTTCGTTTGTTTTATGAATTACCATGATAAAGGCCATATGGCTTGTTGTTTCCGGATATGTAAGAGTTTGTGGTTATTTTTTATTTTTACCACAACAGGAAGCTCAGATTCTAACCTGGTCTTTTTGAAATTTTGTGTTAATTTCCTGATAGTACATAGTACAAAAGCCTATCAGGCTCCTTGTTTAACACTACTGATTAGCTTACTTACTTTTTTTAATTGTTAAATCTTCATAATAGGTGTGACTTTGAATTATATGGTTATATTATTACTCTGGGAGACATTGCAAGATACAAACTTTTCTGGTTACAGACTAAGGAATATATTATTTTGGGAGAAAGATTTTGTATTTGTGTATTTAACCTCAAAGATTCACACTGATAAGATTTGAGA
The DNA here is from genome assembly GCF_021556685.1 of Rattus norvegicus. Classification (NCBI taxonomy): domain Eukaryota; kingdom Metazoa; phylum Chordata; class Mammalia; order Rodentia; family Muridae; genus Rattus; species Rattus norvegicus. The sequence goes on from NC_141546.1 coordinate 27,440,280, forward strand.
GAGGGGATCAAATGAATAGATTCAGGAGAATCAAAAAAAAAAAAAAACATATCTCAATTCCAAACTTTTGTCTTGAGAGTTGTATTTTGCAGAATGTGCCTATTTGGATTCCTCATTTCAAGGAGTTTCAGCTGGGTCCAGGCAGGGCACAGCATTTGTTTTATTCTTCCTACTTACTACTCCCAAGGACACCTGAACACCCATGTACAGCTTGAAGAAGTTAGAGAAGAGTCGTTGCCCCAATTCTCTGGAATTTTCAGGGCCTGAAAATGGTTATAAGGTTGTTTTTATGAGGAATTTAGAAATGGGTTTAATTTAACAGGGAGGAATTAGATAGATTGATTTATACAGCCATAATCTCAACTAGTAACTAAGCTAAAATATTTTTGCTTTGATAAAGAGTTTATTTGTCAAAAAGTTTAGAAGTACAAGGTTTAGAGCCAATTATTCTATTGATGCCATTACAAATTTCTGAACTGATTACACATGTGAATTAAGAGTCAAATAGCAATTCATGGCTCTGAGTTTGAGAGAGTACATTCAAGATAATATTTAAGATATAAAGACACCCGTCCAGATTACCTTATAGATAATTTTTTTTCCACAAACGTCAGAAATCCACAAAGTAAAAGATTTAAAGTTATTTATCTTATGATTCCACGCTATACCTTTATAGGTTGTGATGAATGTTCTTAAGGGATGGATGTGTACAGGCCTTTGTGTGTTTGCTGGGCAATTTTACCTTATCAATGGGATCTGAGATTATTGTGTTATGTGTTCTTTTATGTGCAGATTTAAGTGTAAGAGAGTGTTCATAAGCTAGTCAGGGCCGCCACAGAGGTGGGATGTGTGCTTCTGGCAAGATACATACCAGATAGGATTGCAGACTGGTACAACCATTCTGGAAATCAATCTGGAGGTTCCTCAGAAAATTGGACATTGAAATACCTAAGGACCTAGCTATACCACTATTGGGCATATACCCAAAAGATGCCCCAACATATAACAAAGACAAATATACCACTATGTTCATAGTAGCCTTACTTATAATAGCCAGAAGCTGGAAAGAACCCAGATGCCCTTCAACAGAGGAATGGATACAGAAAATGTGGTACATCTATACAATGGAATATTACTCAGATATCAAAGACAATGACTTTATGAAATTCATAGGCAAATGGATGGAACTGGAAAATATCATCCTGAGTGAGGTAACCCAATCAAAGAAAAACACACGTGGCATGCACTCATTGATAAGTGATTATAAGCCCAAATGCTTGAATTACCCTTGATGCACAGAACATATGGAACTGAAAAGGGATAACCAAAATGTGAATGCTTGTCTCCTTCTGTAAAATGCGAACAACAATACATTTGGCAGGGAATAGTGACACAAAGTTTAAAACAGAGGCTGAAGGAACACCCATTGCCCCACATGTGTCCCATACTTATACAACCACCCAATTAGAAAAGATGGATGAAGCAAAGAAGTGCAGGCCGACAGGAAACGGATGTAGTTCTCTCCTGAGAGACACGGCCAGAATACAGCAAATACATAAGCGAATGCCAGCAGCAAACCACTGTGCTGAGAATGGGACCCCCATTGAAGGAATCTTAGAAAGGACTGAAAGAACTTAAAGGGGCTCGAGACCCCATATGAACAACAATGCTAATCAACCAGAGCTTCCGGGGACTAAGCCACTACCCAAAAACTATACATGGACTGACCCTGGGCTCCAACCTCACATGTAGCAATGAATAGCCTAGTAGAGCACCAGTGGAAGGGGAAGGCCTTGGTCCTGCCAAGACAGAACTCCCAGTAAACGTGATTGTTGGGGGAAGGGTGTTAATAGGGGTAGGATGAGGAGGGGAACACCAATATAGAAGGGGAGGAGGAGGTGTTAGAGAGATGTTGGCCTGGAAACCGGGAAAGGGAAGAACAATTGAAATGTAATTAAGAAATACTCAAGGTAATAAAGATAAAAAGCAAACAAACCCCACCCAAAAAAACAAAACAAAACAAAAAAACAAACAAACAAAAAACAAACAAACAAGAACAACAAAAGTTACGTACCAGGTATCTTAGAGCACTGCAGTGTAAGACCCAGCAGGGTAAAAGAGCCCCCTTTTTTTTTAATTTTACAACAACATCCCACAGCTATGTGTGCTGCATGTAAGAAATCAGAAGCAGAGGAGAGAAAAAGAAAAAGAGGTAAAGTGGCTAAAGACTAAACTGAATATGGAGTTATTGTACAAAAAAATCAATAATAGAATAAATTTCCTTCTCTATCTTGTCTCTTCCCAGCATTAGGTACAGAGACAAGCATGAAATAAATATTCAGGTCCTTTAATAGTTTCTATAATTCAATGACACCCAATATGTATACAGCAGATTATTAGTGAAAGTTCATTTGATCGCACGAGGCTTTCACATCCTATCAGAAAACATTGTATCCATTCTCATCTGAGGAGTCGGATTCTCTCATATATTTAAATAATATATATTTTATAAATACTTTTTTTATTAACTTGAGTATTTCTTATTTAAATTTCGAGTGTTATTCTCTTTCCTGGTTTCCGGGCAAACATCCCCCTAATCCCTCCCACTCCCCTTCTTTTTGGGTGTTCCCCTCCCCATCCTCCCCCCATTGCCGCCCTCCCCCCAACAATCTAGTTCACTGGGGGTTCAGTCTTAGCAGGACCCAGGGCTTCCCCTTCTACTGGTGCTCTTACTAGGATATTCATTGCTTTCTATGAGGTCAGAGTCCAGGGTCAGTCCATGTATAGTCTTTAGGTAGTGGCTTAGTCCCTGGAAGCTCTGGTTGCTTGGCATTATTGTTCATAAGGGGTCGCGAGCCCCTTCGAGCTCTTCCAGTTCTTTCTCTGATTCCTTCAATGGGGTCCTATTCTCAGTTCAGTGGTTTGCTGCTGGCATTCGCCTCTGTATTTGCTGTACTCTGGCTCTGTCTCTCAGGAGAGATCTACATCCGGTTCCTGTCAGCCTGCCCTTCTTTGCTTCATCCATTTTGTCTAATTGGATGGCTGTATATGTATGGGCCACATGTGGGGCAGACTCTGAATGGGTGTTCCTTCTGTGTCTGTTTTAATCTTTTCATCTCTATTCCCTGCCAAGGGTTATTCTTGTTCCCCTATTAAAGAAGGAGTGAAGCATTCACATTTTGATCATCCACCTTGAGTTTCATTTGTTCTAGGCATCTAGGGTAATTCAAGCATTTGGGCTAATCGCCACTTACCAGTGAGTGCATACCATGTGTGTTTTTTCTGTGATTGGGTTACTCACTCAGGATGATATTTTCCAGTTCCAACCATTTGCCTACAAATTTCATAAAGTCAAAAAGTTGTTTTTGATAGCTGAGTAATATTCCATTGTATAGATGTACCACATTTTCTGTATCCAACCCTCTGTTGAAGGGCATCTGGGTTCTTTCCAGCTTCTGGCTATTGTAAATAAGGCTGCTATGAACATAGTGGAACACGTGTCTTTTTTATATGTTGGGGCATCTTTTGGGTATATGCTCAAGAGAGGTATAGCAGGATCCTCAGGCAGTTCAATGTCCAATTTTCTGAGGAACCTCCAGACTGATTTCCAGAATGGTTGTAACAGTCTGCAATCCCACCAATAATGGAGGAGTGTTCCTCTTTCTCCACATCCTCGCCAGCATTGGCTGTCACCTGAGTTTTTGATCTTAGCCATTCTCACTGGTGTGAGGTGAAATCTCAGGGTTGTTTTGATTTGCATTTCCCTTATGACTAAAGATGTTGAACATTTCTTTAGGTATTTATCAGCTATTCGGCATTCCTCAGCCGTGATTTCCTTGTTTAGCTTTGAACTCCATTTTTTAATAGGGTTATTTGTCTCCCTACAGTCTAACTTCTTGAGTTCTTTGTATATTTTGGATATAAGGTCTCTATCTGTTGTAGGATTGGTAAAGGTCTTTTCCCAATCTGTTGGTTGCCATTTTGTCCTAACCACACTGTCCTTTGCCTTACAGAAGATTTGCAGTTTTATGAGATCCCATTTGTCGATTCTTGATCTTAGAGCATAAGCCATTGGTGCTTTGTTAAGGAAATTTTTACCACTGCATATGTGTTCCAGATGCTTCCCTAGTTTTTCTTCTATTAGTTTGAGTGTATCTGGTTTGATGTGGAGATCCTTGATCCACTTGGACCTATGCTTTGTACAGGGTGATAAGCATGGATCGACCTGCATTCTTCAACATGTTGACTTCCAGTTGAACCAGCACCATTTCCTGAAAATGCTATCTTTTTTCAATTGGATGGTTTTGGCTCCTTTGTCAAAAATCAAGTGACCATAGGTGTGTGGGTTCATTTCTGGGCCTTCAATTCTGTTCCACTGGTCTATCTGTCTGTATGTGTACAAATACCATGCAGTTTTTATCACTATTGCTCTGTAATACTGCTTGAGTTCAGGGATAGTGATTCCCCCTGAAGTCCTTTTATTGTTGAGGATAGTTTTAGCTATTCTGGGTTTTTCTTATTGCAGATGAATTTGCAAATTGTTCTGTCTAAATCTTTGAAGAATTGGATTGGTATTTTGATGGGGATTGCATTGAATCTGTAGATCGCTTTTCGTAGAATGGCCATTTTACTATATTAATCCTGCCAATCCATGAGCATGGGAGATCTTTCCATCTTCTGAGGTCTTCGTCAATTTCTTTCTTCAGAATCTTGAAGTCCTTATTGCAAAGATCTTTTACTTGCTTGGTTAAAGTCACACCGAGGTAATTTATATTTTTTGGGTCTATTATGAAGGGTGATGTTTCCCTAATTTCTTTCTCGGCTTGTTTCTCTTTTGTGTAGAGGAAGGCTACTGATTTATTTGTGTTAATTTTATACCCAGCCACTTTGCTGAAGTTGTTTATCAGCTTTAGTAGTTCTTTGGTGGAACTCTTGGGATCACTTAAATATACTATCATATCATCTGCAAATAGTTATATTTTGACTTCTTCTTTTCCGATCTGTATCCCCTTGACCTCCATTTGTTGTCTGATTGCTCTGGCTAGAACTTCAGGAACTATATTGAATAGGTAGGGAGAGAGTGGGCAGCCTTGTCTAGTCCCTGATTTTAGTGGGATTGCTTCAAGTTTCTCTCCATTTAGTTTAATGTTAGCAACTGGTTTGCTGTATATGGCTTTTACTATGTTTAGGTATGGGCCATGAATTCCTATTCTTTTCAGGACTTTTATCATGAAGGGGTGTTGAATTTTGTCAAATGCTTTCTCAGCGTCTAATGAAATGATCATGTGGTTTTGTTCTTTCAGTTTGTTTATATAATGGATAACGTTCATCGTTTTCCGTATATTTAACCATCCCTGCATGCCTAGGATGAAGCCTACTTGATCATGGTGGATGATTGCTTTGATGTGCTCTTGGATTCGGTTTGCCAGAATTTTATTGAGTATTTTTGCGTTGATATTCATAAGGGAAATTGGTCTGAATTTCTCTTTCTTTGTTGGGTCTTTGTGTGGTTTAGGTATAAGAGTAATTGTGGCTTCATAGAAGGAATTCGGTAGTGCTCCATCTGTTTCAATTTTGTGGAATAGTTTGGATAATATTGGTACGAGGTCTTCTATGAAGGTCTGATAGAATTCTGCAATAAACCTGTCTGGACCTGTACTCTTTTTGGTTGGGAGACCTTTAATGACTGCTTCTATTTCCTTAGGAGTTATGGGGTTGTTTAACTGGTTTATCTGTTCTTGATTTAACTTCGGTACCTGGTATCTGTCTAGGAAATTGTCCATTTACTGCAAATTTTCAAGTTTTGTTGAATATAGGCTTTTATAGTAAGATCTGATGATTTTTTGAATTTCCTCTGAATATGTAGTTATGTCTCCCTTTTCATTTCTGATTTTGTTAATTTGGACACACTCTCTGTGTCCTCTCGTTAGTCTGGCTAAGGGTTTATCTATCTTGTTGATTTTCTCAAAGAACCAACTTTTGGTTCTGTTGATTCTTTCTATGGTCCTTTTTGTTTCTACCTGGTTGATTTCACCTCTGAGTTTGATTATTTCCTGCCTTCTACTCCTCCTGGGTGTATTTGCTTCTTTTTGTTCTAGAACTTTTAGGTGTGCTGTCAAGCTGCTGACATATGCTCTTTCTGCAGGCAAACAGCGTTATGAGTTTTTCTCTTAGCATAGCTTTCATTGTGTCCCATAAGTTTGGGTATGGTGTACCTTCATTTTCATTAAATTCTAAAAAGTCTTTAATTTCTTTCTTTATTTCTTCCTTGGCCAGGTTATCATTGAGTAGAGCACTGTTCAATTTCCACATATATGAGGGCATTCTACCCTTATTGTTATTGAAGACCAGCTTTAGGCTGTGGTGGTCTGATAGCACGCGTGGTATTATTTCTATCTTTCTGTACCTGTTGAGGCCCGTTTTATGACCAATTATATGGTCAATTTTGGAGAAAGTACCATGAGGAGCTGAGAAGAAGCTATATCCTTTTGCTTTAGGATAGAATGTTCTCTAAATATCTGTTAAGTCCATTTGGCTCATGACTTCTCTTAGTCTGTCTATGTCTCTGTTTAATTTCTGTTTCCTTGATCTGTCCATTGATGAGAGTGGGGTGTTGAAATCTCCTACTATTATTGTGTGAGGTGCAATGTGTGTTTTGAGCTTTAATAAGGTTTCTTTTATGTATGTAGGCACCCTTGTATTTGGGGCATACATATTTAGGATTGAGAGTTCATCTTGGTGGATTTTTCCTTTGATGAATATGAAGTGTCCTTCCTTATCTTTTTTGATGACTTTTAGTTGAAAATTGATTTTATTTGATATTAGAATGGCTACTCCAGCTTGCTTCTTCCAACCATTTGCTTGGAAAATTGTTTTCCAGCCTTTCTCTCTGAGGTAGTATCTGTCCTTTTCTCAGAGATGTGTTTCCTGTAGGCAGCAGAATGCAGGGTCCTCTTGTGTAACCAGTTTGTTAATCTATGTCTTTTTACTGGGGAGTTGAGGCTATTGATGTTGAGAGATATTAAGGTATAGTGATTATTGCTTCCTGTTATATTCATATTGGGATATGAGGTTATGTTTGTGTGCCTTTCTTCTCTTTGTTTTGTTGCCAAGACGATTACTTTCTTGCTTCTTCTAGGGTATAGGTTGCCTCCTTATGTTGGGCTTTACCATTTATTATCCTTTGTAGTGCTGGATTTGTAGAAAGATATTGTGTAAATTTTGTTTTGTTGTGGAATATCTTGGTTTCTCCATCTATCTTAATTGAGAGTTTTTCAGGATACAGTAACATGGGCTGGCATTTGTGTTCTCTTAGGGTCTGTATGACATCAGTCCAGGATCTTCTGGCTTTCATAGTTTCTGGCGAAAAGTCTGGTGTGATTCTGATAGGTCTGCCTTTATATGTTACTTGACCTTTTTCCCTTACTGCTTTTAATATTCTTTCTTTATTTTGTGTGTTTGGTGTTTTGACTATTATGTGACGGGAGGAGTTTCTTTTCTGGTCCAATCTATTTGGAGTTCTGTAGGTTTCTTGTATGCTTATGGGTATCTCTTTCTTTAGGTTAGGGAAGTTTTCTTCTATGATTTTGTTGAAGATATTTACTGGTCCTTTGAGCTGGGAGTCTTCACTCTCTTCTATACCTATTATCCTTCCGTTTGATCTTCTCATTTAGTCCTGGATTTTCTGTACGTTTTGGACCAGTAGCTTTTTCTGCTTTACATTATCTTTGACAGTTGATTCGATGATTTCTATGGAATCTTCTGCTCCTGAGATTCTCTCTTCCATCTCTTGTATTCTGTTGGTGAAGCTCGTATCTACAGCTCCTTGCCTCTTCTTTTGGTTTTCTATATCCAGGGTTCTTTCCATGTGTTCTTTCTTGATTGCTTCTATTTCCATTTTTAATTCCTTCAACTGATTGATTGTGTTTTCCTGGAATTCTTTCAGAGATTTTTGTGACTCCTCTCTATTGTCTTCCACTTGTTTATTTATGTTTTCCTGGAATTCTTTTAGGGATTTTTGCGATTCCTCTCTGTAGGCTTCTACTTGTTCTCTAAGGGAGTTCTCCACATCTTTCTTGAAGTCCTCCAGCATCATGATCAAGTATGATTTTGAAACTAGATCTTGCTTTTCTGGTGTGTTTGGATATTCTGTGTTTGGTTTGGTGGGAGAATTGGGCTCCGATGATGCCATCTAATCTTGGTTTCTGTTGCTTCGGTTCCTGAACTTGCCTTTCACCATCAGATTATCTCTATTGTTACTTTGTCCTGCTAATTCTAACAGTGGCTAGACTGTCCTATAAGCCTGTGTGTCAGGAGTGCTGTAGACCTGTTTTCCTGTTTTCTTTCAGCCCATTATGTGGACAGAGTGTTCTGCTTTCAGGTTGTAGTTTTTCCTATCTACAGGTCTTCAGCTGTTCCTGTGGGCCTGTGTCTTGAGTTCACCAGGCAGGTCGCTTGCAGCAGAAAAGTTGGTCTTACCTGTGGTCCCGAGGCTCAAGTTTGCTCCTGCGGTGTTGCTTATGAGCTCTCCGCGGCGGCAGCCACCAGGAAGATCTGCGCTGCCCTTTCCGGGAGCTTCCGTGCACCAGGGTTTCAGATGGCATTTGGTGTTTTCCTCTGGAATCAGTATTGTGTGCAGAGTGCAGTCTCTTCTGGTTTCCCTGGCATGTCTGCCTCTCTGAAGGTTTAGCTCTCCCTCCCACGGGATTTTAGTGCAGAGAACTGTTTATCTGTTCGGTCCTTTCAGGTTCTGGTGGTGTCTCAGACGCAGTGGACCCCTGCTCCTGGGCCCTCCTCTATGGGAACCCAGAGGCAGTATACACTTTCCTCTTGGGCTAGTTATGTGGGCAGGGGTGGGCAGTGTTGGTGGCCTCTTCCGTTCTGCAGTCTCAGAAATGCCCACCTGACCAGCCAGTGAGGGCACTCTCCCAGAGTGTTTGGGAGCAGAGACCTGCTGCGGGCAGGGATCCGCGCGTTTGGGACACCCGTTAAATACCGGAAGTGTACGGTCCTAGAGGAATTTTGCCTTTGTGTGTCCTGTGTACACAGGCAGGTCTCTTGTAGCAGAAAAGTTGGTCTTACCTGTGGTCCCGAGTCTCAAGTTTGCTCGTGGGGTGTTGCTTATGAGCTCTCCGCGGCGTCCACAACCAGGAAGATCTGCCTATTTTATAAATTTTAGAAGTTATTCATTTTCATTTGTTTTAAATATTTCATCTAGTATGCTGAGATTCAGGAGAGCACAGTCTTATTCATGCTTCTAATCTAGACTGTATCTTTAGCTCCACATTTTATGAGTTTGTACCTATATTAGAGACTCTCATTTTTAAAATTTCAAGCAAGTGTATTTTCTATTTTTCCACTTAGAGCTCCAAGATTTTAAATGCTTTCTCTTTTTTTTCTAGCTATAATTTGATATCCTACTTTTTCTACAAGTTGTGTCTAATTTTTCCCAAGTGTAAATAATAGTATTTTCTAAAAGTCATTTCTAAATTTATAAATCTATAATCATTTTTCATAACTATCACTATTTATTACACAAGTAAAGACCATTTATTTAGATTTAAATTGTTTTATAAAGTTTGTTTTCCTGAAAGTTTTTAAAAACTCCTTACTGTGACATGAATATTTATATTTTGTCAGAATGTATGTATTTAACAGGCCTGTAGGAGGTGTTTTCAATTCCTGCAGTCCTTTCTCTAACACCTCCATTGGAGTTCCCATGCTCAGTCCAAGCATCCTCATTGGTATCACTAAGGCTCTTGCAGAGCCTCTCCGGAGACATCCATATCAAACTCCTATCAGCAAGCAAACTCCTATCAGCAATAGTGACAGAGCCCGTGGGGACTAAACGACTCACAAAATAATGTGCACATGGAGGGACCTGTGGATACGGCTACATATTTAACAATGTTTGGCATTTCTGGCATCAAAAGGAGAAGAAGGCTTTGGTTCTGTGAAAGTTAATTACCCCAGTGTGAGGTAATGCGATAGTGTTGAGGTGGGAGTGAGTGGGTGGGAATGGCAACATCTTCATAGAAGTAGGGGGCATGGGAGATCGAGAAAAGGGGATATCATTTGAAAAGTAAATACATAAAATATTCAATAAAATATATATTTTTAAAAAAAATGTGGTGTTATCAAGTTTCTGGTCTCCAACTCTGCCCAGGGAAGATCATGTACTCCTGCCCCTCTGCCAAGTCAGACAGCCTGCTGGTCTCCGACTCCAGCACCACAGGTAAAACCCTCTGATTCTATCTGGGACCACCACAGAGTCAAACAGACTTGGGACCTAACTACTCTGTCAGAGCATTATCTTACTTCCAGTCTGCACCTTCATGCCAGGCAGATCAAGGCACTCTCATCTTTTCCTCACAACCCTTAGCCAGCCTGTTTTCCCACAAGTCTTCCATTCCAGAATCATAGGTGATAAATCTGCCCCAATACCGGCCATAGCTAGGATATCCCACAGAGCTCAGAAGTGCAGGTCTAATCAGCTTTTCCAGACACAAATATTCCTTCCATTATGAAACTATGCTCCTGACAAATTAGGTACTCCTGATAAGCAAAAATAACACAGAGCCTATCTTTTTTTCTCCATCTTTTTTAAAAAAGGTATTTCTGATTTACATTTCAATTGTTATTCCCTTTCCCCGTTTCCAGACCAACATCTCCCTAACCCCTCCCTTTCCCCTTCTATAAGCATGTTCCCCTCCCCATCCTGTCCCCATTACTGCCTTCTCCGCAACAATCACATTCACTGGTTGTTCAGTCTTGGCAGGACCAAAGACTTCCCCTTCCACTGGTGCTCTTACTCAGCTATTCATTGCTATCTATGAGGTTGGAGCCCAGTGTCAGTCCATGTATAGTCTTTGGGTAGTGGCTTAATCCCTGGAAGCTCTAGTTGTTTGGCATTGTTGTTCATATGGGGTCTCAAGTCCTTTCAGTCTCTTTCAGTCCTTTCTAAGAATCCATCATTGGGGGTCCCATTCCCAGCTCAGTGGTTTGCTGCTGGCATTCGCCTATGTATTTGCTGTATTCTGGCTGTGTCTCTCAGGAGAGATCTGCATCTGGTTCCTGTTGGCCTCGACTTCTTTGCTTCATCAATCTTTTCTAATTGAGTGGCTGTATATGTATGGGAGCAGATTCTGAATGGGTGTTCCTTCAGCCTCTGTTGTAAACTTTGCATCACTATTCCCTGCCAATTGTATTGTTGTTCGCATTTTAAAGAAGGAGAGAAGCATTCACATTTTGGTCATCCTTTTTGAGTTTCATGTGTACTGTGCATCTAGGGTAATTCAAGCATTTTGCCTAACATCCACTTATCAATGAGTGCATACCATGTATATTTTTCTGTGATTCAATTACCACACTCAGGATTATATTTTCCAGTTCCATCCATTTGTCTATGAATTTCATAAAGTCATTGTTTTTGATATCTGGGTAATATTCCATTCTGTAGATGTACCACATTTTCTGTATCCATTCCTCTGTTGAAGTGCCTCTGGGTTTTTTCCACCTTCTGGATATTATAAATAATGCTGCTCTGAACATAGTGGAGCATGTGTCTTTGTTATATTTTGGGTCTTCTTTTGGTTATATGCCCAAGAGAGTTATAGAGGGTCCTCAGGTAGTTCAATGTCCAATTTTCTGATGAACCTCCAGACTGATTTCCAGAATGGTTCTACCAGTCTGCAATCCCACCTACAATGGAGGAGTGTTCTTCTTTCTCTACCTAATAGCCAACATATGCTGTTGCAGGAGTTTTTGATCTTAGTCATTCTGCCTGGTGTGAAGTGGAATCTCAGGGTTGTTTTGATTTGCATTTCCCTTATGACTAAAAATGTTGATCATTTCTTTAGGTGCTTCTCAGCCATTCGACATTGCTCAGCTCTGGATTCTTTGTTTAGTTCTGAACCCCATTTTTTAGTAAATTTATTTGTCTCCCTGAAGTCTAACTTCATGAGATCTTTGTATATATTGGATATAAACCATCTATCAGTTGTAGGAATGATAAACATCTTTTCCCAATCTGTTGGTTGCCATTTTGTGCTAACAACAGTATCCTTTGCCTTACAGAAGCTTTGCAGTTTTCTGAGATCCCATTTGTCGATTCTTGATCTTAGGGCATAAGCCATTGGTGTTTTGTTCAGGAAATTTTCTCCAGTGCCCATGTGTTCAAGATACTTCCCCATTTTTTCTTCTATTAGTTTGAGTGTATCTGGTTTGATGTGGAGGTCCTTGATCCACTTGGCCTTAAGTTTTGTACAGGGTGATAAGAATGGATCAATCTGCATTCCTCTACATGCTGATCTCCAGTTGAACCAGCACCATTTGCTGAAAATGCTATCTTTTTTCCATTGGATGGTTTTGGCTCCTTGTCAAAAATCAAGTGACAACAAGTGTGTGGGTTCATTTCTGAGTCTTCAATTCTACTCCATTGGTCTATCTGTCTGTCTCTTTACCAATACCATATAGTTTTCATCACCATTGCTCTGTAATACTGCTTGAGTTTGGGATAGTGATTCTCCCGGAAGTCCTTTTATTGTTGAGGATAGTTTTAGCTATCCTGGGTTTTTTGTTATTGCAGGTGAGTTTGAAAATTGTTCTAACTCCATGAAGAATTGGATTGGAATTTTGATGGGGATTGCATTGAATTTGTAGATTGCTGTTGGTAAAATGGCCATTTTTACTATATTAATCCTGCCAATCCACGAGCTGGTAGATCTTTCCATCTTCTGAGATCTTCAATTTCTTCACTCAGAGGCTTGAAACTCTTATCATATGAAAGGGTGTCATTTCCCAAATTTCTTTCTTGGCTTGTTTCTGTTTTGTGTAGAAGAAGGCTACTCTTTTATTTGAGTTAATTTTTTACCCAGCCACTTTGCTAAAGTTGTTTATCAGGTTTAGTAGTTTTCTGGTGGAACTTTTGAGAGCACATAAATATACTGTCATATCATATGGAAATAGTGATATTTTGACTTCTTCCTTTCCAATCCGTATGCCTTTGATCTCCTTTTGTTGTCTGATTGCTCTGGCTAGGACTTTGAGAACCATATTGAATAAATAGGGAGAGATTGTGCAGCCTTGTCTAGGCCCTGATTTTAGTGGGATTGCTTCAAGTTTCTCACTATTTAGTTTAATATTAGCTACTGGTTTGCTGTATATGGCTTTTACTATGTTTAGGTGTGGGCCTTGAATTCCTGTTTTTTCCAGAACTTTTATCATGAAGGGGTGTTGAATTTTTCAAATGCTTTCTCAGCATCTAATGAAATGATCATGTGATTTTTATCTTTCACTTTGTTTATGTAGTGGATTACGTTGATGGTTTTCCATATATTAAACCATCCCTGCATCCCTGGAATGAAGCCTACTTGATCATGATGGATGATTGTTTTGATGTGCTCATGGATTTGGTTTGCAAGAATTATATTGAGTATCTTTGTGTGGATATTCATAAGGGAAATTGGTCTGAAGTTCTCTTTCTTTGCTGTGTCTTTGTGTGGTTTAGGTATAAGAGTAATTGTGGCTTCATAGAAGGAATTCGGTAATGCTCCATCTGTTTTAATTTTGTGGAATAGTTTCGGTCGTATTGGTATGAGGTCTTCTATGAAGTTCTGACAGATTTCTGCCCTGAATCCACCTAGGCAGATCTGGGCTCTTTTTGGTTGGGAGACTTTTAATGAATGCTGCTATTTCTTTAGGAATTATAGGGTTCTTAATTGGTTCATTTATTCCTGATTTAACCTTGGTACATTGTATCTGTCTAGGAAATTGTCCATTTTTTTTCAGATTTTCAAGTTTTCTTGAATATTGTCTTTTGTTGTAGGATCTGATTATTTTTTTAATTTCCTCTGACTCTGTTGTTATATCTCCCTTTTCATTTCTGATTTTGTTAATTTGGACAAACTCTGTGCCCTCTGGTTAGTCTGGCTAAAGGCTTATCTATCTTGTTGATTTTCACAAGAACCAGCTTTTGGTTCTATTGATTCTTTCTATATTCCTTTTTGTTTGTACTTTGTTGTTTTCACCTCCGAGTTTGATTATTTCCTGCCTTCTACTCATCCTGGGTGTGTTTCCTACTCTTTCTTCTAGAGCTTCAAAGTGTGCTGTCAATCTGCTGACATATGCTCTCTCCAGTTTCTTTCTGCAGGCACTCAAAGCTACGAGTTTTCCTCTTAGCACAGCTTTCTTTGTGTCCCATAAGTTTAGGTATGTTGTACCTTCATTTTCGTTATATTCTAAGAAGTCTTTAATTTCTTTCTTTATTCCTTCCTTGACCAGATTATCATTGAGTAGTACATTGATCAACTTCCATGTATATGTGGGCATTCTTCCCTTATTGTTATTGAAGCCCAGCTTTAGCCCATGATGGTCTGATAGGATGCATGGGAAAATTTCTATCTTTCTATACATCTTTAGGTCTGTTTCATCAACGATTTTATGGTCAATTTTGGAGAGAGTACCATGAGGTGGTGAGAAGAAGTTATATCATTTTCTTTTAAGAAAGAATGTTCTTTAAATATCTGTTAAATCCACTTGGTTAATGAGTTCTCTTAGTCTCTCTATGTCTCTGTTTAATTTCTGTTTCCATGATCTGTCCACTCATGAGTGGGGTGTTGAAATCTCCTACTATTATTGTGTGAGGTGCAATGTGTGCTTTGTGTTTTAGTAAGGTTTCTTTTATGTATGTAGGTGTCCTTGTATTTGTAGCATAGATATTTAGGATTGAGAGTTCATCTTGGTGGATTTTTCCTTTGATGAATATGAAGTGTCCTTTCTTATCTTTTTTTGATGACTTTTGGTTGAAATCATATTTTATTCGATATTAGAATGGCTACTGCAGCTTTCTTCTTCAGACCATTTGCTTGGAAAGATGTTTTCCAGCCTTTTACTCTGAGGTAGTTGCTGTCTTTGTGTCTGAGGTATGTTTTCTGTAGGCAGCAAAATGTTGGGTCCTCGTTGCATATCCAGTCTGTTAATCTGTGTCTTTTTATTGGGGATTTGAGTTCATTGATGTTGAGAGATATTAAGGAATAGTGATTGTTGCTTCCTGTTATATTCATATTTGCATGTGAGATTATGTTTGAGTATGTTCTCTTTGTTTTGTTGCAAAATGATTAGTTTCTTGCCTTTCCTAGGGTATAGCTTGCCTCCTTGTGTTGGGCTTTACGATTTATTACCCTCCGTAGTGTTGGATTTGTAGAAAGATATTGTGTAAATTTGGTTTTGTCATGGAATATCTTGGTTTCTCCATCTATGTTAATTGAGAGTTTTGCTGGATATAGTAACCTGGGCTGGCATTTGTGTTCTCTTAGGGTCTGTATGACATCTGTCCAGGATCTTCTTGATTCATAATATGTGGTGAGAAGTCTGGTGTAATTCTGATAGGTCTGCCTTTATATGTTACTTGGCCTTTTTCCCTTATTGCTTTTAATATTCTTTGTTTGTGCATTTGGTGTTTTGTCTATTATGTAATGGGAGGATTTTCTTTTCTGGTCTAATCTACTTGGAATTCTGTAAGCATCTTTTATGTTTATGGGCATCTTATTCTTTATTTTAGGGAAGTTTTATTCTATGATTTCATTTAAGATATTTACTGTTCCTTTGAGCTGGGAGTCTTCACTCTCTTCTATAGCTATTATCCTTAAGTTTGATCTTCTCATTGTGTCCTGGGTTTCCTGTGACTTTTGGGCCATTGTATTTTTCCATTTTACATTATCTTTGACAGTTGTGTCGAAGATTTCTATGGAATCTCTCCTCCTGAGATTCTCTCTTCCATCTCTTGCATTCTGTTGGTGATGCTTGTATCTATTGCTCCTTGTCTCTTCCTGTGGTTTTCTCTATCCCGGGTTGTCTCCCTTTGTGCTTTCTTTATTGCTTGTATTTCCATTTTTATTTCCTTCACCTGTTTGATTGTGTTTTCCTGGAATTCTTTCAAGGATTTTTACCTTTCCTATCTATAGGCTTCTGCTTGTTTATTTGTGTTTTTCTGAAGTTCTCTCAGGGAGTTCTTTATGTCTTTCTTGAAGTCCTCCATCCTCATGATCAAATGTGATTTTAAATCTAGATCATGCTTTTCTGGTGTGTTTGGATATTCAGTGTTTACTTTGGTGGGAGTCTGCTAAAACAATGGACACAGTCTTCCTGTTTCTCAGGGGTCTGTGACAACCAGAGACATAAGAGCCCTGCTCTAATCCAGGTCACAGCTCCTCAAGTTTCCAAGGAGAGACAGTGTCCAATCAAAGACAAGTAAGCCAGTTAACACCAAACCTAAACAGATGTTGTAAATAATGTACAAGAACGTATAAGCAACAGAAGCCACTGTAATTTGGTACCATCAGCCCTAGTTCTCCTATCACAACAAGACACGAATATCTTAACACACATTAAAAGCAGAATTCTGGTATAAAATCCCATCTTATGAAGATAATGAGACCATTATGTAAGGGCAAAGAACTCCTTTAAAGAAATTCAAGAAAGCACAGGTAAACCTACCCTAAATAGGTGGCCATAAATGAAGGAGTCTACAGATCACTATATATATTCAATCAGAAAAGAAATTTTTTCTGTCACATAATAATCAAAACACTAAATGCACAAAACAAAGAAAGAATATTAAAAGCAGTAATGGGATACAGTAAATAATATATAAAGGCAGACCTAATAGAATTATACCAAACTCCTGAACAGAGATTCTAAATGCTGGAAGATGCTGAACAGATGTCATGTAGACCCTAAAAGAACAGAAGCCAAGGCTACTATACCAAAAAAAATTTTTTTCAATAACCAGAAGTGAAGAAACAAAGATATTCCCTGATAAAACCAAATTTAAATATCATCCCAGTAATCCAGCCCTACAGAACACACTGGAATGTGATATATAATATAGGGAGTGTAACTGCACCCAAGAAAACAAAAAGAATTAATCATCTCAAAGCAAAGTCAAAAGCAGAGACTAGCATAAGCATAATAACCACATAAACAACAAAGATAACAGTTAGCATCAATCATTGGTCTTTAATATATATAAAAATTAATGGAATCAATTCCCCAATAAAAGACATAGGCTAACAGACTGAATGGGTAAAGAGGACACAATAGTTTGCTGGATAGAGGAAACATACTTTAGTGACAAAGACAGATACTATCTCAGACTAAAAGGATGGACACAGGTATTACAGGTTAATTGCTCCAAGAAACAAGCTGGAGTAGAAATTAAAATAAACAATGAAATAGACTTTAAAACAAAAGGTTTCAAAAGAGATAGCTAAGAATATTTCATACTCATCAAAGGAGAAATCCACCAAGATCAAGTCTCAATTCTCAACGTTATGCTCCAAATGCAAGGACATTCACATCTATAAAGGTAACTTTACTAAAGTAAAACAAAAAATAAAAAACAGAAAACAAACAAAAGCAAAACAACAGCAACAACAACAGCAACAACAACAACAAGAACAAAAACAGGATTAAAATCACACAATATTAGTGAGAGAATTCAACACCCCACCCCACTTTCATCAATTGACAAGGCATTGAAACAGAAAATAAACACAGACACAGGAAAGCTAACAGAAGGTATGAAACAGATGGATTTAACAGGTATCTACATGACTTGCACGCTAAAACAAAAGTTTATACTTTTTTCTCAGTACTTGATGGTATCTTATCAATATTGAAAATATAATTACACACAATACAAGCCCAACAGATAGAAGATTTTTGAAATAATTTTAAGCATTCTATCGGGTCACTGCAGACTAAGGCTGGTCTTCAAAAACATCAAAAACAATAGAAAGCCCACATCCTCATGGAAATGGAACAGCACTCTACTCAATGATAACTTGGTCAGGGAGCAAATAAAGAAAGAAATTAAAAACTTCCTAGATTTCAGTGAAAATGTAAGCATAACATATCCAAATTATAGTACACAGTGAAAGCACTGTTAAGAGGAAGGTTCATAGCACTAAGTTGCTTCATTAAAAAAAAATTGCTGAAAATCCTACACTAACAACTTAACAGCATACCCGAAATCCCTACAGCAAAAAGAAGCAAACGCACCCAAGATGAGTAGACTGTAGGAAATAGTCAAACCTAAAATCAACCTACTAGAAACAAAGAGGATATACAAATCAGCATAACTAAAACCTGGTGCTTTGAGAAAATCAACAAGACAGATAAACCCTTAGCCAACCTAGCTAAAGGGCACAGAGCTGTATACAGATTTAAAAAATTAGAAGTGAAAGGCACCTCTAATTACAGAAACTGATGAAATTAAAAAATTCATCATAACTTATTACAAAATTCAATACTAAACAAAACTGGAAAATATAGATGAAAAGAATAAGTTTGTAGACAGATATAACATTCCAAAGTTAAATAAAGATCATGTAATCTAAACATCCCAAGGATCCCTAAGGAAATAGGAGGGGTCCTTAAAAGTCTTACAACAACAACAATAACAAAGAAAATCACAGGACCAGATGGCTTTAATGTAGAATTCTATCAGACCTGCGAAGAAGATCTAATAGCAATACTTCTAAAACTATCCCACAAAATAGAAACAGAGGGAATACTATCTAATGAAGCCAGAGTTACTCTGATAGCTAAACCACACAAATACCCAACAAAGGATGAGAACTTCAAAACAATTTTTCTTATCAATATCATTTCATAAGTTCTCAAAACAATTATTTCCAACCAAAACCAAGAACAAATAAAAATAATCCTTCAACTGGATCAAGAAAGTTTCATCCTAGGGATGTGGAGTTGTTTCAATATACATGAATCCATCCATGTAATCTACTTTGTATACAAGTTCAATGAACAAAATCAAATAATCATCTCATTAAATAATAAAACACCTTGAAAAAGTACAGAACCCACTCATGTTAAAAATCTTGAAAAGATCAGGAATACAAGGCACATAATTAAATATAATAAAAACAACACACAGCAAACCAACAGCCAATATTAAATTAAATGGAAACTAGAAGCAATCCCAGTGAAATCAGGGACAAAACAAGTCTGCTTACTGTCTTCCATTTTATATAATAAACTGCTTAATGTTCTAGCTAGAACAAATAGACAACAATTGGAGGCCAAAAGAGATACAAATTGGAAAGGTAGAAGTCAAGGTGTTCTTATTTGCAGATGATATGATTATATATATATATATATATATATATATATATATATATATATATATATCCACAAAAACTCTATCAGAGAAGTCCTAGAGCTGGCAAAAACTGCAGCAAAGATTTGGATATAAAATTAACTCAAACATATCAGTAGCCTTCCTTTTTACAAAGGACCTTTATATAAAAGAACTTCGGGAAGAATCACCATCACTCACCTCAAGTTGTACTACAGAGCAATAATGATAGAAACCACATGGTATTGGTATAGACACAGACAGGTCAATCAATGTAATAGAACTGAAGACCTAGACATAAACCCACATATCTATGGACACTTGATCTTTGATAAAGAAGTCAAAACTAAACAGTGGAAAAAAGAAACAATCTTCAACAAAGGATATCGATCTATTTGGTTGTCTTCATGTAAAAGAATGAAAACAGATCCATACATATTAACTTGCACAAAGCTCAAGTGTACTTGGATCAAGGACCTCAAAATAAAACCAGATACACTAAATTTAACAGAAGAGAAAATGTAAAAGCCTCAATCTCGTTGGCACATGGGAGAATTTCCTCAACTGAGGAATTTTGAATGGCAAAGAAGTATTTAAATGTTCAACATCCTTAGCCATTAGGGAGGTGCAAAACAAAATAATCCTGAGAATCCAACATACACCAATCATAGAGCCTAAGACGAAAAATTGAAGTGACAGCACATGTTGGCTAGGATGTGGGAAAAAAAGGAACATTACTCCATTACTGATGGGAGTATAAACTGGTTCAAACATTCTTGAAATTAATCTGGGCGTTCCTCAGAACATTGGAAATAGTTCTACCTGAAGACCAAGCTAAACCACTCCTGGGAATATACCCCAAACATATTCCACCCTATCTCAAGGAAATATATACAAACAGCCTTATTTGTATTAGCCAGAAGCTAGTAACAGCCGAGATGTCCCTCAATGGATACGAAAAAATAGGGTTCATTTGCACTATTCAGCTATTAACATGGGGATATCATGAATTTTGCTGGCAAATGAATGGAACTTGAAAATGTCATCCTGAGTTGTATAACACAAACCCAAAAGGACATATTAGCTATGTGCTCACTGATAAGTGGATATTAGGCAACTATTTGAGAATATCAATGATATAGCTCATAGCCCATATGAAGCTTAATAAAAATCAAGACACAATTGTGAATGTTTCAATCCCAGTTAAAAGGGTAGGACAATATAATCACAGGAGGCAGGGCAGTGAGGGGCCTGGGTAGGCAAGGGGAGTAGAATGTAAAGAGAAATAGGGGTGCATGATTATTTATGTGGGGAGAAGCCCAGAACACCAGAAGTATAAATACAAATATACAGCAGTATGTGGTGATGTTAGGACACCATGGATGTGACTGGGATCAAGGATCTAATGGGGATAATCTTAGGTGAAATAGCCAAGAGTGGGGAGATAGAGATGACTCTGAGTTGAGGCCTATCTCAAAATTTTGACCCAGAATTCTTCCTGCCTAAATGAAATATAGAGACAAAAGTGGAGCAGAGACTTAAGGAACAGCCTCCAGTGACTGACCTGACTTGTGATCCATTTCATGAGGAGGCACTACACCTGAACACTATTGCTGATGCCATGTTGTGCTTTTCTGATAGGAGAATGGCATGGCTATACCAGAACCTGACTGAGACAGATGCAGATTCTTATACCCAACCATTTGACTGAGGTTGGGAAATCCTATGGAAGAGTTATGGGAAGTACTGAAGAAATGCAATGACATAGAAAGAAAAATTATATCAACTAACCAGATCCCTCAAAGCTCAGAAAGACTAAGCCACCATCCAAAAAGCATAAGTGCCCTGGTCCATGTATATCTTGCTACATATGTAGCAAAGGACTGCCTTTTCTGGCCTCAGTGGGAGGGGAAACAATTGGTCTATTTGGAGACTTAATGGCCCAGAGAAGGAGGATGCTAGAAGGATGAATTGGGAGTAGGTATCTGTATAGGGACGTACCATCTTCTAGGCAAAGGAGAGGGGCTATGGGGTGGGGCATTATGGAGGGGAGCATTGGAATATGGACAACATTTGGAATGTAAATAAATAAAATAATGAATAAAAAAATCCCTATTTAACTGTCTACTATAAAGTTCCAACAATCACATTTCAATATTGTGTAACTTATCAAACAATTTACATACATTGCTGTAGTATATTACTATTTAACTCAAGTAACCTATGTTTGAATTAACTTCAGTACTACTAGTATAAATATCCTTGTATAATTTCCACAAAGAATTCATGAATGTACTTAAATAAAGATGATTGGATAACAAAAGGGAGAGAGAGAATGTGAGAGAGAGACAGAGAGAGACAGAGACAGAGACAGAGACAGAGACCAAGATGTCAATAAGGATACCACAAAAACAAAAACAAAGAGAATTTCTCTAAAATAATAAGGTAAAACAAGAAGTTACTGTCAATAGACATTCAGTAAAATATTGCCTGTGTTGGATTTTAGATTTCAGCACAAACTTAATGAGCTTAGTGAAATAAATTTCTGTTACTCACTACATAGCAAGTTGCATATGATATATATGACTAATAACTTTTTTATTAAGGTATAATTTTTTATTTTTTAAAGATTTATTTTATTTATTTATTCCATTTATATAAGTACACTGTTGCTGTCTTCAGACACACCTGAAGGGGACATTGGATCCCATGATGGATGGTTGTGAGCCACCATGTGGTTGTTGGGAATCGAACTCAGGACCTCTGGAAGAGCAGTCAGTGCTCTTAACCGCTGAGCCATCTCTCCAGCCCAACTAATAACTTATTAATTGGAATTGGTAGGGATATGGAGATGACTTGCCCTCCTATCCAGTTTCTCTGGTTAATCCACCCCACTATGGCTGCTGTGATGTTATCAAACTTACATTCTGTAACTTTTGGTATGCCACAATGGTTTGTAGAAACAGAAGCCATCTCAGATCCTTTGAAATTTCTGTTGCCTGAATGTTCTCTGGACAAGATATACAAGGACTGGGGCTGTTTATTTGCATTAAGTACATACATATGATTCCCAGTAGGATCTCTAGATACATTTTTTAATAACAAGTTGAGTTGACAATTCTTACTTACCACTGGCCTGAAAAAATGAAAGAGAGGGAATAAAAAGCTATTTTCAATATCATAGTGAATAACCGAATGATATTCATGGATGTCAGAGAAATTAAAACTCCTAATTTGGGAGGAAAATGAATGTATATTGGACATGTTATATATAAATTCCTTTTCAATATGAAGGTTAATTCAAGTCTAAGTATTTCAATGAAGTATTTCATGTAATAGTAAAAGAAAGTTGCTGGGTTTTTTTTTTCTAAGTGTCTAAGGATGTATTCCTAAAGGTAAAGTGCTTCTAATATAGTACTAGGCCCAGTTCACAACATTCAGATGTAAAAAAGGGCATGATGGATATTCATTATGAATAGAATAAGGGGCTTTCTACAGGCCCATACTGTTGGTATTAGGCCCACCAGAAAGGATTTCTACTAAATTCTTTTGCATTCTACAGTCTGGTAAACAAACAGCAAAGAGGCACATGATACCATTCATTGATTCCAAACTTCCCCATCTTCAAAGCTGTGATAGAAAAACTCAGCTATTTACAATCAAAGGTGCTTTGTTATATAACTGAGCTAAGGAGAGGTTTTAAAGAAATCTGCCTATGAGTTTTTCAATATTTAATATACAATGCATGTCTTAGAAAGTAGAAACAATCTAACGAATATTATAAAAGGAGTAAGTAGTAAATTATTAGATTTCCTCAAAGGAATGGCCACATTTACACCAAAGAAAGGAAAGAGGAATATGCATTTCTGTTTTAAGATACAGAAAACAGCTAGAAGTATGATCTACCATCAACTTGTAAAATAAGTCAAGGATAACTGAGCAAGGTACCACAATCTCTCTTTTATATCCTTAACTTTAAACCTTGTAGACAGGATTTATAATCTATAGCCAGAACCACATGACAAAATATAACAAGTTCTGCAGCCTGCTGAAGCTGGATCATGATCCCTTGATTTGAATATATTTTCACCAGCTTTCTGTTTTCAATGGCTTAGTTCACTGCCTAAAGTTGGCTCTCTTGGGATTTGTGCCTCAGACCAGGGTGGCCTCAAACTCAGAAAACTGTCTAGCTCTTTCTTTGACCTAGGATTAAAAACATACACCACTACACCAGACCCTAAGTTTTTCTTTAAAGAAATAATCTTAACTTTTCTCTTCTTATTTTTTCAAGTTGTTCAGTTATTAAGAACAAGGATATCCTTAGTTTTTCAGACAAATGGATAGAATTAGAAAATATCATCCTCAATGAGATAACTCAAACCCAAAAGGACATGCATGGTACATAGTCACTAATAAGTGGACATTAGCCAAAAAGAAAGAAAAGTGCAGAATATTCAGGATACAATCCACAGAACTCAAGAAAGTTAACAAGAAAGTTAACGGGCCCAAGTTAAGATTATAATATTTGTTTCAATTAGCAGAGCAATTCTAGGTAAGAAATGAAACACAATGATATACAAAGTGTGATGTCAGACAAAAAGTATGGTAAACTTTACAAATGTTCTAAAGGTCAGGAATGATTCAGAAGTTGTTAGAGAATTGGAAAAGCTACAGGGGAAATAGCTTGAATTTGTAATGACCTTTAAATCAGTAAAATGAAAAATAATAATGTCTCTTTTTAAGTTTTACCTCTCCATGTGGATATCACATTTAAAAGTCTCTGAAAACAATATGGAGAGAAGGAAAGCTCACTGGGGCTAGACACACAGAGATGGTGAATTCAGAATGTTAACAACTTATGCAGAAAAAGTCTTGTCAGAAGAATATGCTACAGACAGACTGTTTGATGAGAAAAGCATTGCTTCTTATGGCAGAGTATTCCAGAACTTAAATCGCAGCTTAGCAAATTAGTGAATATGTTACAGAAGGAAATTCATTTCAATTTAGGACTATAATTTCTTCTTATTAAGAAAATGTGAAAATATAAAAAGGAAACAAATAATGCCCTTGTCAGAGGACTGAGGCCAGAAGGTATTTTCAATGATCCAATAAGAATTTATGTTTTTGTGTGTACACATGTATAACAATTGCAGTAATACTTCTCTTACTTGACCTTTCTTAATCCTCTAGTGATTACACCAGTAAAGAAATTTTAATCTTAGTTTTTATTCCTAATTTTTATAGGTCAGAGGGTCTTAAAGCAACCTTAATCATTGTTTGCTATATTTGAAATACATATGACTGACTTAAATGTTTGAGCTAAATACAAAGTGAATCAGAAATGTCAAACATAAGAATATATTTTAAAATAATTTCAATATGCTTAAATTAACCCAGCTCTCTCCCCTCCTCTCTCTCTCTCTCCCTCTCTCTCTCTCTCTCTCTCTCTCTCTCTGTGTGTGTGTGTGTGTGTGTGTGAGCGTGTCTGTGTGTGTATTTACATGCATGCACACTTTCACCTGTAGTGCTAGAAAAATTCCTACTTCGGGAATACTTCCATAATTTTCTTTCCTTTAGAGATTATGTCTTATTAAATTGCTTAGACTGCCTCAGAACTTGCTGTCCTCCTATCATCTTGAGGAACAGGAAATTCTGGCCTATTCCAACAGGCCTGGCTTTGTATATCAAGTGTACATTCTGGAGATCATATCTGTTTCAGATTGGGTTGGAGAAAAACTCCTAATAATGAAGGAAGTATTTTATTTTTGTCTTTTTTCTATTGGATATATTTTGATTTACATTTCAAATGTTATCCTCTTTCCCAGTTTGCTGTCCATAAACACACTATCCCATCCACCCTCCCACATGTTTCTATGATGATATTTCCCCACCCACCCACACACCACTTCCCACCTACCTGCCACGACAATGCCCAACACTGTTGCATCGAGCCTTATCAGGACCAAGGGCTTCTGCTCCTACTCTTGCCAAAAATGATCATCCCCTGCTACATATGCAATTGGAGATTTGGACTCATTTGTACTCTTTGGATGTTGGTTTAATCCCTGGGCCATCTGGTTAATTGGTATTGTTGTTCTTATAAGGTTGCAAACCTCTTCAGCTCCTTCAATCCTTTTTCTAACTGCTCCATTGGTTCAGTGGTTGGCTGGGAGCATCCACTACTACATTTGTCATGCTCTGGCAAAAGCTCTCAGGAGACAGCAAAATCAGGCTCCTATCAGCATGTTCTTCTTGGCCTCAGCAAGAGAACAAGTCTGGGTATAGTGGCTCTATGTATATGGTTCGGATCCCCAGCTGGGGCAATCTCTGGATTGCCTTTCCTTCTGTTTCTGCTCCATTTTCTCTGTATTTGCTCTTATGAATATTTTTGTTCCCCCTTCTAGAAGGATTGACGCACCATACTTTGGTGATCCTTCTTGTGCTTCCTGTGGTCCTGAGGATTGTATTTTGGGTAATCAAGATTTTGGGCTAATACCCACTTATCAGTGAGTGCATAATATGCATGCATTTTTTGTGATTGTGTTACCTTACTCTGGATTACATGTTCTAGTTCCATCCATTTGCCTATGAATTTTATAAAGTCATTGTTTTTAATAGCTGAGTAGTACTCCATTGTGTAAATGTACCACCTTTACTGTATCCATTCCTCTGTTGAGGGAAATCTGGGTTCTTTCCAGCTTCTGGCTATCATAAGTAAGGCTGCTATGAACATAGTGGAGCATATCTCTTTGTTATGTGATAGAACATCTTTTGGGGATATGCCCAGGAGTGGTATACCTGGGTCCTCAGGTAGTACTCTGTCCAATTTTCTGAGGAACATCCAGACTGATTTCCAGAATGGTTGTACCAGCTTGTAATCTCACGAAGAATGGAAGTGTGTTCCTCTTTCCCCACATACTCACCAGCATCTGTTTTCACCTGAGTTTTTGATCTTAGCCATTCTGACTGATGTGAGATAGAATCTCAGGGTTCATTTCCCTGATGGCTAAGGATGTTGAATATTTCTTTATGTGCTTCTCAGTCATTCCATATTCCTCAGTTGAGAATTCTTTATCTCTATATCCCATTTTTAATAGTGTTATTTGATTCACTGGAGGCAATCTTCTTGGTTTCTTTGTATATTTTGGATGTTAGCCCTCTTTCAGATGTAGGATTGGTAAAGATATTTTCCTAATCTGTTTGTTGAAATTTTGTTCAGTATTCTTTGCCTTACAGAAGCTTTGCAATTTTATGAAGTCATATTTGTTGATTGTTGATCTTAGAGCATAAGCCATTGGTGCTCTGTTCAGGAAATTTTCCCCACTGCTTATGTTTTCAAGGCTTTTCCCCAATGTTTCTTCTATAAGTTTGAATGTATCTGCTTTGATGTGGAGGTTCTTGATCCACTTGTATTTGGGTTTTGTACAAGTCTATAAGAATGGATCGAATTACATTCTTTTACATGCTGAGCGCCAGTTGAACCAGCAATATTTATTGAAAATGTTGTCTTTTTTCCACTGGATGATTTTAGCTCTTTTGTCAAATATCAAGTGACCATAGGTGTGTGGGTTCATTTCTGGGTCTTCAATTCTATTCCATTTATCTACCTGCCTGTCTCTGTATATAAAAACCATGCTGTTATTATCATTATTGCTTTGTCATACCATTTGATGTCAAGGATGCTGAGTCCCCTTGAAATTCTTTTATTGTTGATGATAGTTTTAACTATCCTGCATTCTTTGTTATTCCAAATGAATTTGCAATTTACTCTTCCCAGCTCTATGAAAAATTGAGTTGGGATTTTGATAGAGATTGCATTGAATCTGTAAATTGCTTTTAGCAAGATGGCCATTTTTACAATATTAATCCTGCCAATTCATGAGTATTGGAGATTTTTCCATCTTCTGGTCTGCTTCAATTTCTGTCTTCAGAGATTTGAAGTTCTTGTCATACAGACCTTTCACTTGCTTGGTTACAATCATACTGATTAACCCACAATTTTTTAAGGAGACATAAAGAATCATATAAACAATATATGTTATTTGAATATGTTAGAATTTTTATAATCTTTCTTTTCAGCTGCTGTATGAAACACTGAGTGAAAACAATTTTGGGAGGAAAGGACTTAAATGGCTTACTTGGTATAGTCCACAGTTCAAAGGAAGCTGAGGCAAAAACTTACAGAAGGCACTGAAACCATGCCAAGGGAGGAATGATTTTTTACTGTTCTGCTTCACAACACTTGCCCACCTGCAATTGTTTTAGAAACTCCAGTCTACTTGCCAAAGGTTTTACCAACACAGTAGTATGGTCCTGCCTACATACATTAGCTTTCAAGTAAGTAACCCACAGTCCTGCTGAATAGTTAATGACAGGAGTTACCTCTGGCTGTCACAGTCACAGAACTTTATTGTCATATTTGGCATACTTTGCTCTCTGTTCCACACTTATAACTATTTAGTCATGGCAAAATAGTGCATCACTGTCATTTCTAAAAGATAAAGTAGCTCAGGGTCCGATGTTGCACAACATATACAAAGCTTTCTATAATTTATTGAATGAGTACTTTACTTCAGTAGCTTTTTACAAGATAAAATATTAGATTTCAAATAGGACTACCTTACTTTTACAATAATACTTATACAACTTCAAAATGACACATGTGTCAGTATCACCATACTTCAATTTTGACATATCCTGTATTTCTAAAAATGAGTAAGTGCATATTTTTGATATATATGCATAATATAATCTTATATGTGCAGTTGTTTGCATCAACACTATAACTGGAAGAAAACTGAGGGTTTTTAGTATCTTGCTCTGTCACACTTTGCCCTGTTTTTAAGATAGTATGTCCACTGACTCTGAAACTCTCTCATAATTTTGTTAGAGAGACTCATAAGCAAGTGTGTGCCATTCTTCTTGTCCTTCCTTCTCCATTTTCACCATTGTCCCCCACAGACTACTGAAGTTAAAGGAATATGCAGTCCCTGGCTCTTTACTAACTGCTGAGAACCCAGGTTCTTTTGCTGTATTTAAGCACTCTTATTCATATATCTACCTTCTCGGTAATGTATTGTTTTACCTATCATATTGATTTACTTGTAATAATTTATTTTTATTTATCTGCCTTTGTATTTGGCATAATCTCCGTGATTATGTCAGATATTGGAGTAATAGACAATTGTGAATTGCTGTGTGGTTGACAGGAGCTGAACATGGGTATTCTAGAAGACCAGTCTGTACTTTAAACCTCTGAACCATCATCCCAGAGCCATGCTGTTTTATTCTAAAACTCATATCTGCCCTAGAAGGGGACTAAGGAAATTAATAGTGTATTTGTTATATAGTCAGTGAAGATGAAACTTAGAACTATCAGCACTGTCATTTCTTGTTGGTGACCCATGCCCACACCGACACGGTACCTCGGATCGGGCGAAAGCCTGCGGGATTAAAGAAACACACACAGGTTATTCATGTCAAGCCAGAAGAGGAAGAGGGAGATTCTCCTGTAGCTTTATTCACCACTTATATACCCAAGTTTCCCAGGTAGAAAATATCTGGGAAGCACAGTGGGAAACCCTGTCTTGTGACTTCCTGGCTCGTGACTTCGGTAACAAAAGATCGACTACGTGACCTGAATTTATTAGGGTGACCTGAATTAATTAGGGAGAAATCCTAGAAGAGCAGCCTAAATCTCAAGGACAAAGGACGAGAAAGCAAAAGGCAGGAGCAAATTGACCACCTCCCAGGTGTGGCCCAGGTGTGGCCCAGGTGTGGCCCAGGTGTGGCCCAGGTGTGGCCCAGGTGTGGTCCAGGTGTGGCCCAGGTGTGGCCCAAGTGTGTAGGTTCCACATGCATCAGCCAGCCTCATCATGGGTCAAACCTAGGAGGCCCTGACAAGTCCCCCTCTTTTATTTTTTTTTTAATTAAGCAAGTCCTCCTATAATAATTTCAAGCAGCAACCTGTCTTAGGTCACTTTGAGATAACAAGCTCCTTTCCTGTCATTGGAATATTCTGCCTGCCTCAGAATTTCCTGCCTTAGGCAAAGCCTGGTCCCAAAGCGTTGCCAGTAGTCAGCTAACTGCTTCTCATGAAGGCTGAGCCCAATTTGGGCAGAAGGTTTGTCTCCTTATCAAGGAGAACAATACCTGCTTAGTTGCTGCCCAGGACTGGAAATGCTGTATGTGCATGTGTTAAGAAGCACAAGGGCCCTAGGGCCAAACTGGGAGGGCCATAACACCAAGAGCTATTGTCAAACCGCTCCTGTAATAAAATTTAGAATTCCCAATTCTCCGCAACTACTCCAGAAAGTTCACCCACTGTGCTTGCTTAACAATAGACTGGGGGAGGGTAACTCCAGACACTGCAGACACAATGGCTGCAGCCATAATGGCTGCTACAATAGCAACAAAAATGCCAAGGTCTTTCCCAGGACAGTTCAGGATCAGCCATTCTTCTCTGGAACAATGGGCGGGCAATGGAACCATGTAAAATGACAACACCAGTCACTGTGGCGATAGCCACCAGGGGAATGAGGGGGGCAGGTGTAACAGCTGGAGTCCAGTTTTCTCTGGCAGGCAGCGGTGCACTGAGGGTTGGAGCTCAGGTCTCGGTGGTACCGGGCACACAGTGGAGGGAACAATGACTACAGCAACACCAGAATTTCTGTGATGAGAAAAGATAAGGGGGAATCCTCCATCTTCCTCTAAGGGCACAGGAATGACTACAGGGACCTGAAACACGAGAGCTGAATCTTCATGCTCCCAGGATCAGCATGTCTCACCAGCCACTTGTGCAGCTGGCACACTCCTGCAGCATCCTGTAGAAAAAACACAAAGATTCCCTCTTCCCCATAAATATCTGAACAGAATCATGCCAATTTGTGGATCTTTCTATTTCACCTAGGCAGAAGTATGCCTAGTTGTAGGGTGCCATAAACACTCAGAGTGTTCATTGGCGTCCAAATTTTAAATTTGAAATAAACAGAGCATTATTTAGTGTACAGGGATAACTCCCCCTTTTTATTTATTAAGATATCGTTAAAATATTATTTGTTAAGATAAGTCCTCGAGGGTGAAATTGAGGACACTGAGCACATGTATTTATAAATTGACATGTATACCAAATTATTGTCTCCAGCAGTATTTTTGGGTGATATAAAGAATGAGATATTTTGACTAATTGTTCCTTTGTAAGGCCTATCTTAAATGGCCTATAAAGGAACAGTACTTAGTGTTCTTAACCACTAAGCCATCTCTCCAGCCCCACACAAACTTTATTTAAACATTAATTAGAAATGCCAAATCCTGTAAATATTGTCCAGATTCAACCTTACTAGAAATCCCTGAGCTGGCAGGGTGAGGCTGGGAGTTGAGAGTGAGCAAATGGAGGGTGTGCTAGCAACTTCATTACCATTCCAAAGAGCTAGGTGTTAGTCTATGGTCTTCTTTAGTTGTCTGAGACAGAACTCTGAAAGAACAGTGAGTTGTCAGACATTCACACTGAAATCATCACTCAGTGATTTCATGTAGAAAACTTGTCTCTAATAAAGCATCAAGTAATTGTAAAATTTGAGGGTTAGTAGTATCTAAAAAAGGAAAAAAAACTTTTAATCAATCGTAAACCACAAGCCACACATTGACTATCAGTATATGAATTGAAAGCTTGATTTTTTAACATTTAAAAAACAGCGGCTACAGCACATAATTCAATAATTAGTGCTAAACAATGGGAAACTCTAGAGAATAAACAAATGGTCCAATCATATATGTAGCATTTTCATTAGATGAACCACCTATAAATACAGTAAGCACATTTTCTATGGGTTGCATGCACAAATTTACAGTAAATGCAAAAGCATGCAAAGTAAAATTATCAACTTTGCCTGAAAATATGTATATGTGATAGGCCAAATATCAGTATTTTATAATAACCAATTTAATTGCTGTTTGGAATAAGGTATGTTTTACCAGGTTTCTTTTTAAAATATTTCCATGACTCTAGCGTACATTTCTGTATTAACACAACTGAAGCTTTATCTCCAATGGGATAACAAGCAAAGGCCTAAGTCCTCTGGTAAGGTGAGGTACTTAGCCAATTAACATATCCTTAGAAGCTTAAAATTAGTTTCAAATATTAAAAAGGGAATATTGAATCTTGTCTGGAGCAACAGCTACTCCCCAAATATTAAAGCTCATTGTGAGAGTAAAGGTTTGTAGTAAAAATTTCCATATACACTGAAAGATTTAAAGTTCTAACTTCTTACATTGAAGCGACAAAATTACATAATATAAGACTATTAGCCATTCTTTTGTAAAATTTTTAATGATATCACTTCATGGGCTCTGTAAAATTATAAGCAAGCTCACGAAATGAAAACTCACCATCGCCAGGATGTAAACAAATTGCATAAAAACAATCCTCTAAATCTATCTTGAAATGGCAGTTGGAGTAAGCAAACAGGTTGTAATGCTCTCACAAGTTCCAAAACCTCATCAATTCTTCGTAAATCTTGTAACAATCTCTACCTATTTGATTTTTTCTTAATTACAAATAAGTTTGAGTTAGTCAATGTAACACTGGCAATCCTTAATCACAATCTTTAAGTTCTCCTTGTAACACCAGAGCACAACCACAACTTTGGAAAGTCACCTGAGTTCTGATACTTGACTAGGCAGCTGTCCTTGGGGCAGTAGAATTAGCATCAAAATACAGATAACTTCAGGGCAAACCACAAGTTTGGAAAACAAAACTTCACCTCCAACAATCTAATCTCCAAACTCCAGTGTCTAAAACACCTAGTCTATCCTTCATGTTACAAAGTTTGACTGCCAGTTCCTACATATGAATGCATGATGGTGTGGTCTCCAATACCTCAACAAAGATCCTAAAATCTTTTAGAAGCCTGGTTTCTAGTATAAGAGTTCCATAAAATATTTTCTCAATTTAGACCTATTTCCCTAGGTTGGCTCATGCCACATGTTGTCCAGAATGATTCCATTCAAATTACCAGTTTTATGTCAACTTTCTTTTATCAATGTTATATTTTTTAACCATATCCAATAACTTAAAAGCCAATAGTCCATAACCAAGGCATGTAGAGCATATTTATACATTTAAAACCAATCAGAAACAAAATTGAAGTGGCTACACATATCTTTAATATTTAGACCAAGCACCATTTTTACTTTTCTAGCTGTGATTTTAAGAGAAGCACCTTGTCACCTGCTAAGTCTAATAATAAGACAGGGATTTTTCTAAGAGAAACAGCCATCAGCTCCCATACCATAGAAGCTGAGGAGCTGCTGGCACCTTTAAGATCAGCTCATGCAGATGCTCGGTCCCTGGGCAGCTTCTCCAGCTGACCTAGGCTCCTAGCTAGAGGTGCAGGGCTGCAAAGGCTGATTGAAACTGGTTTTTATTTATTTGTTCCTTATTTTGAAATGAGTTAAAACCAAATCAAGGTGTGAATGACCAGCAGGTAAAGTTTTCACCATTTTTTCTTTTGAACATGAAACATAAAACATTTAAACAATGAGAAACAAAAACCACAGACATAAACTGACAGACATGGACAGATTGGTGCACCAAGGACAGACAATACATATAGAGGGAAAAAACTAGATGGTATCCCACTGAAGGGATCCACATATCCTACCAATGGAACCTAGAACCAGAAATAAGCATTTCTCCAATAGAAGCCAGCAGAGAGGCAGGACGTCTCCTGCCTTCCTTCTGTTCCTAGGAGAGCTCTGAAAAAGTGCCAAACCATCTGTGGAGGGCCCAGGAGGACTGTTTCTCTTAAACCCATTCATTCTCTCTCATATCTAGGGCGTAAACTATCTGTAGTCAGGGTCCAAAGACAAAAACATAACTCTAAAAGAATGCATATGCAAAGGGTTGGGGATTTAGCTTAGTGGTAGAGCGCTTGCCTAGCAAACGCAAGGGCCTGGGTTCGGTCCCCAGCTCCGAAAAATAGAAAAAAAGAAAAAAAAAAAAAAAAAGAACGCATATGCAAAACCACTTTATGATTACCTTGTCCCTTTCTTATTACAAGTTTTACTCACGCTAGCCCAAATCATCGAGGCCTTTTCTAGCCCATCTTACCCCAGTACATCCCTGCTTCTGTGCCGGCTTCCTGGGACGTACAGTCAGGAGATCTTGTCTTTCCCGATCTCAGATCACTGGATTCAGAGTTCAAATCTCGGTGGGACCTCCATTTGTCGGTGCCCCATGCCCACACCGACACGGTACCGAGAATCAGACGAAAGCCTGCGGGATTAAAGAAACACACACACACAGGTTATTCATGTCAAGCCAGAAGAGGAAGAGGGAGAGACTCCTGTAGCTTTATTCACCACTTGTATACCCAAGTTCCCCAGGTAGAAAATATCTGGGAAGCACAGTGGGAAAACCCGGCTTGTGACTTCCTGGCTCCTGACTTCGGTAACAAAAGATCGACTACTACGTGACCTGAATTGATTAGGGAGAAATCCTAGAAGACCAGCCTAAATCTCAAGGACAAAGGCTGAAAAACAAAAGGCAGGAGCAAATGCACCACCGCACAGGTGTGTTCCAGGTGTGACCCAGGTGTGTCAGTTCCACATGCATCAGCCAGGCTCAGCATGGGTCAAACCTAGGAGGTGCTGACAATTTCTGTCTGTGCTACTTGCAATCCTTGAACACACAAACTAATTTCTCTGAGTTCAAGTTCTTAAAGAACATATTGAAAGCTACTAGCTGGTTTTGAAAGCCTTCTTAAACTATTTTCCTGTTTTCCTCCATTTCAGTGTTTCTTAAGCAGCAGTATGTGTGTTGTAGGATCCTGAGCTCCGTGCTGACTTGCTCCACTATTTCTGAATCATTGTTCTATTTCTTTTCCAAACTCAGTTTAGTGTCAGGTGAGCAAGTTTTAATATTAAGGCAGAACACATGCAATTAATTGCATGTCCTGAATATTAAATTTATGAAACTTGAGGTCTATTTCCCTTAATAGGTAAATATAAGAGGTGATTTTTGTTTTTATGATTTACTTTTTGTGCTGTATTTTACTTATTTCCTTATATTTTTAGACTATTATGACACTATTTCACAATTTTTCTTTCCTACCTTCCAAACTTCCATATCTTTTTCTTTAAACATGAATTGTTTTTATATACATGAATGTGTGCGCTTGCACGCACGCACCTGTGTGTGTGTGTGTGTGTGTGTGTGTGTATTCATGAATACATTAGTGTTATCTGCTAGTCTGTATGATCTTATTTGTCTGTGTATGTTTTGAGGGATTACCATTTGTTATTTGATAAGCAATTGGTATGCCATGGGAATTACTATTTCTCCCACTCTTAGCATTCTTCCACATTGTGCCATCATTTCAATCAGTTCAGTGTTTGTCTCCAAACCATTAGAGTCTGAGGTCATTGCACAGAAGCTGTTTAAAACACTTGAGAATAGTGGCACATTCTCTTATTCCATTACCAGGACAGAGCAGGTAAAACCTAAAATTCCCTGTTCAGACAGAATAGCCTATAGCTATTCTTCGTGAGCTCCATAACAGAAAAAGACCTTGACTGACAAGAAAAACAAAAGATGAACTACTTCTTAGGAAGGATATACAAGCTGCTCTCTTACACACACACACATGTCCCGCGCTACGTGTCACCGGCAGGAACGACGCGGCACACACAGGATCCTACTGCAGAAAAGCTTTAATGCGTCTCGAGAGGGAGAGCATAAGCTTACAATGCGGAGACGCCGAGTGAGGAATAACCGTCCCTTATATAGGAAACTATCCTCGCCTAGGACGTGTCACTCTCTGACTGGTCGCTGCCAATTATGCCAGATGACGTACAAAAACGTACGTGTCCCTTTGAGTAGGGAAGTTACCAGGCGCCTGCGGATTGCCCTTTTTACTAGGTGCGTTCTGCCGGATGCCGGTGCCATCTTGTAATGGAGTTTGTGAGGACAGTTCCTCACATATGTGAGGACAGCTCCTCGGACAGATCCTCACATCTCCCCCTTTTCTGTTTTTTTTTAAGCAAACAGGACACCCAGATATAGGAGGGCGAAGACAGAGGTCATATCCTCGTACAAAGTTGGCAAACCTGTACAAGAGAGATACCCTTAGGCTGTTGTTGGGACCCAGGGCACTCCCGACCCGTCGCACTGCCATTTTTCGAGGGAGGGAAAACTGGGGCAGAAACCCTCATGTAATATGACATGCCTTCCAGGGAGCGTATTTGGTAGAACTTCCCTGTGCGATGCTAAGCTCCTCACCTTTCATGGGCTGCTCAAGCCAGACACTCTAATCCTGTGCAATGAACCGAGGTTCTAGGAGTGCAAGAGCTGTCCAGCCGGCGACCTGTTGCTTGAGCATGGTCAACCAGATATCGGCTGACACTCCTTGTTCAAGGGCTACAAGCGCCTGGGCGATCACTACTTTGTACTTTCTTGTTTGAGATCTCAATTTGCAAAGCAAACAGAGGAGTAACACTAATCCACAGCAGAGGATCACTCCAAAAAGTCCTACTCCCACCCATTCCTTGAAATAAGAGACTGCTGAGGTGATCCAGGACGACAATCCCTCCGTCAAAGACAGGTCCAGTCGGGTAGAATTTACTTGAATGATGGTCGCTCTCAGCTCTCGAAGTGTCTATTCAAACTCCGAGGTCCAATTCTGTAACAGATGCTGTGAAAGACTCTTAGACAGATTAGCAGCTCGTAAATTTGTCATATTATATGGAGGTGACACAAAGGCCTGGGAGTTTTGCTCACAGCCAAGCTGGGCCAGTTGCCATAAAATGTCTAATTGCTCTCGGACCAGATCTATATGTTGGTTGACAAGCATAAGGCCTCCCTATATCTGAGTATTGGCCGAGGCCTGTCTGTCCCGAGCCACAGAGATGGTGGCCGATAAATCATTGATAGTTTGGGTTGTCTGTACGGAATTTGACAAGGCCAATGCCGAGGCAGTAACCGAGGCAGCGACTGCTGTCGTAGCAATAATGCCAGCAATAATTGCAGAAGTACCAAAATCTCTTTTTCCTCTAAATAAGGTCATGGTCCTGGGGCATCAACAGGGATTGGGATAAAGCGAGGCATGCGGGTAACTACTGCGATATTTTATATGAGTAGCTGTCCAGACAGAGGCAGCAGGTTTGATGTTCCCCATCCAGGAAAATGACAACCGTCCCTTTTCGCCCTTTCCTCCAAGTAGCATCGCCATGGGCGTAAGATCAGTGCAGCTACCATTAACGCAATATAAGGCCACCACCATAGAGAACTGTGGCGTTAGCCAAAATGTCCTCCTCACCAGTTCCCCATGTGGCCTCCCTTAACCAAGCAGAAGATTGATTATATAACATAATGCAAGGGAGATCAAAAGATGTTTTGTTGAATATGCCAAAACAAAGGCTGCCCTTAAGGGGAATAGTCCTATTTTCTTTTAGTCCTTCAACCTGTGGATCCTTAGGTAAATAGGCCAACCCTAAATCCCTGTTAGTGGTACATCACCGGCATCGGGAGTGGAAAGGTTGACATTATTCCCCATCGTAGCTCGCCCTGCACCGTTGCTGGCATCCATGGAAGAAGAGTGAGGAGGTGCAGGAGTCCCAGTCCCTTCTTGATCACTTGCTGTGATGCTCTGAGTAAGTCGTCCTGGGATCCATATGGGATTTTCATTGTCCTGTGGAAAAACACAGACAGCTCCCCTGGATCTTATTAAAACAGGATCCGGGCCTTTCCATTCATTTGTTAATACATCCTTCCTTTGACTAATTCTTTTGTCCTCTTGGGCTCTGAGCAATGTCGCTCAGCTGCTGTTTGTCCAGCTTCATCAAGATTTAAAAAATTTAAGGTAAAAAGGGCCAGAGCAGTGGCCACTCGGGGTGTTGGGGGGAGTTCTATCATAATTCCCCTTCTTTGTTTTATTAAATATGATTTGAGCGTCCGATGAGCACACTCTATGATTCCCTGTCCTTGATGGTTGTAGGGCAGGCCCGTCAGGTGGGTAACCTGCATCTGAGCACAAAACTGACGGAATTTTTGAGATGTGTAGGCGGGGCCATTGTCAGTTTTTACACATTTTGGCTTTCCCCAAGCACTCCATGCTTCAAGGCAGTGCTGAATGACATGTGTTGTTTTTTCTCCTGTAAGTGGGGTGGCATGTAGAATGCCAGAACATGGGTCTATAGATACATGCACATACTGTAATTTTCCAAAAGTAGAATTATGAGTAACATCCATTTGCCAGATTTACAATGGTTGTATTCCTCTCGGGTTGACCCCGATGTGAGGAACTGGGAGGAACTGGCAGCACTGTTGGCATTGGGTGACTATATCGTGTGCCTCTTTTCTAGTTATAGAGAAGCGGCGGCGTAAAGTTTCTGAGGTGACATGGAAATTGCCATGAAAGGCTTTAGCGGCCTCTAAAGGAGAGGCCAGGGCCACAGCTATCATTTTTGTGGCTTTGTCAGCCAAATCATTCTCTGAACTCATTGGGCCAGGGAGTCCAGAATGGGCCCGTATATGAGTAATGTATACAGGGAATCTTCTATTTAATAGGATAATTTGGATTTTTCGGAAAATATCTGCCACCTTACTAGTGGTTTTAATTATACCGGCGGTTTAAAGAATATGGAGGGGGCGCCGTTGGTGGCAGCCGCGCTAGAAGGCTTCTATTACTTCCCCTACATTCATCGGGGTAATATCTTTCCTCAGCATATTTAGCTGCTTCCTCATCTTGCTCAGCCTCCTCCTCTGAGTCTAAGGTTTTATTTTCAGAGCTTTCAGAACTGTCGAGGTTCAGCGCTTCTAGCTCTTTCAGAAGGTATAGGCTGACTCCCCCTCCTGGTTTATGTGTAGAGGAGGAAGTGCTGGAATCTGAAAATTTCAACGCTTCCTTGTCTGCGGACTTACCGAGAGGGCCCTTTTTCTTTCTTAGGACATCCTTTTTCTTGCACGCGCCCAACCTCTCACTACGTTCGGTTTCTGACAGACTTTCCCGGACTACCTCGAGAGTGGCCTGTCTTTCTACTACTGCTGCCTTACACGTTTCATCCTTTAAACAATTCTTAACCAGCTTCTATAGAGCTTTGGTCCCTAGGCGCAGATCCTCTTCCGCCAATTTTCTGTCAAGGTCTTTTCCAAGTTTGTTCCATGAGGCAATCGTAAACGAGCCTGAACAGGCAAACCAAGGCGCCACCCTCTCCACCTCCTTCACAAAGTTTTTAAGTGTTCCTCCTCCAATTTTAATGTTCCTCTGCTTTAACACTGTTTCCAAGGCTGTGACCACAGACTGTGAGGATCCCATGATGGGCCAGGAACGCCGGCGGCTTATCTACGTCCATCTGACAAGGCATGAGGTGAAAGGATAGAGACGGACACGCTGCTCTCTTATGTACGGGAGTCTTACACGTGCCTCCCCGGATGGTGCTGCTTATCTATTTCGGCCTTATCGCGTCCTTGCTCCTCAACAGTCAAAATCGAAGGTAAAAGGGAGCTGCGCGAAGCTCACTTATATACGAGAGACTGAGACTCGCCTTCAGCTGCTGTGATCGTCCTTTTAACAGCGAAAATGGTGAAAACAGGACATAAAGAGTAGGGTGGCTCCCAGGACAAATACTATAGCCTCAACAAATCCTTCCCAAGGCAGTGACAACCCCAGACCAAAGTCCAAGAGAGGGCTGCCTCTCCGAACGTATCTACCTGCAGTTCTGAATCCTCCTTGTTGCCAAGGGATCTCCGAAGGTGCTGACGATGGCGAGGTCTTTCCCGGGTTTCTGGCACCAGATGTCCCGCGCTACGTCTCGCCAGCAGGAACAACGTGGCACACACAGGATCCTACTGCAGAATAGCTTTAATGCGTCTTGAGAGGGAGAGCATAAGCTTACAATGCGGAGACGCCGAGTGAGGAATAACCGTCCCTTATATAGGAAACTATCCTCGCCTAGGACGTGTCACTCTCTGACTGGTCGCTGCCAATTATGCCAGATGACGTACAAAAACGTACGTGTCCCTTTGAGTAGGGAAGTTACCAGGCGCCTGCGGATTGCCCTTTTTACTAGGTGCGTTCTGCCGGATGCCGGTGCCATCTTGTAATGGAGTTTGTGAGGACAGTTCCTCACATATGTGAGGACAGCTCCTTGGACAGCTCCTCACATCTGTGAGGACAGCTCCTCGGAAAGCTCCTCACACACACACACACACACACACACACATAACAAACACATATAGGCACACCCAAGTATAAAAGAAAAGAAAAGGTATAAATCTAATTGATAATGTTATAATATTTTATTGTAATCATATTCTTTTTATTAATTATTTTCGTTCATACATTGAAAACATAAATATACAAACTTACAGTATTATCTATAATTAATCAACTGAATATTTTTATAACTATGAACAATTAGTATTTTTAATATGCTAATGATCTCATAAAAAGTATAATCATTATAATAGCGTTACTATTAAGTTCTCTGTGAATAAAGCACAGTAATGACATTTCAGCCCTTATTCATTATGAAATATAAACTGAGTTTAGTTCTTTCAAAAATATACTTTCAAGCATCAGAACAATGGAAACTAAATAACATTTGACAAAATAGGTTTTTAAACATATATCCCAAAATACTTTCTTTACTTTTTCTCTCTTTTATATTCTTTTCTTTCATGAAAATCATTTTTATAAC
Organism: Rattus norvegicus; assembly: GCF_021556685.1. Taxonomy (NCBI): domain Eukaryota; kingdom Metazoa; phylum Chordata; class Mammalia; order Rodentia; family Muridae; genus Rattus; species Rattus norvegicus. Next base: position 27,480,133 of record NC_141546.1, read on the forward strand.
AAAACGCTATTCAATACATCTTGTCTGTCAAATTAGTTTTTCACATTATTAATAAGAATTGTTGATATCACTCTAAGTTCTTTGATGGATTTAGAAATTCTAAAACCATTCAGATAAAAGAATTTTCTGTATATTGTTTAAGCACTGAGTAAAATTGAAAATACCTTTCTTTTCAATTGTTTTTTGACCAAAACAATATTCTCTTCTTAGCTTGGAGAAACACACTCTTCAGAATAATTTTTTTGACTTTATTTCTTTCCCTCCTTTTCATTGAGACATTTCCTAAAGAAAGTCCTTGCCATTGATTCTTTCTTTGCCTCCTTGAAAGATAAAAGACATTTGCATATACTACAGCTTTAGTAGGCCTGACTTGTGAACATAGACTTCATCTTTTAGAATTATAATCATATATCATCAAGAAAACGAAAAGCAGTTTGAGTAGATGGCTCAATTTTGAAAACTGCTTTAATGCAAACACAAGGCCTAGGAAACAAATACCCACAAACACATGTGTGGAATGCAGGAATGTGCACAGAGAGAGAGAGAGAGAGAGAGAGAGAGAGAGGGGGGGGATGGAGGGAGGGGGAGAGAGAGAGAGATTTTGAACAATTCTAAATAGCAAAACCAGGTTTCTGCAATGCACTTCTCAACCTATGCATAGGATCCTTTAATGAACACCTTTTTTTTTTTTTTTTTTCAGGGAACAGGATTTGCTTTATTGCATGCAAGCAAGCATTTAAATAGTGGAAGCCTAATGATTGGTTAGCACATTACGTTGGATTGGATAGGGAGCATTCATACAACCAGGGTCTCTATGCTGAAGAAGCCTGTTAAAGGAGACATAGAGAATGTAGATATTTCTACAGGCCAACTATGGGATACTTCCGAATTCGTATTCTGACTTCAGGGGCATGTTTTTTATCTAGAAGTGGAGTGGGACACCTAATTTTTATAACCTCAATTCATATTTAAAGATATTCTTTATTTTTATTTCAATGGGAGATGATTAAATTCAGCCTCCTTCCTTTCTTGTATCTGTATTAATATTTATGGCATTAGTCTGAGTATTCCTTACCTGTTTATAATACACAATACAGTTTTGTTTGAGGCCTTGGAATTTTATTATTATCAGACATATTTGTTTACCTTTTCTGCATTTTTTCTTTCTCCACTTACTGTTTCCTCTGTAAAACAAAGCAAGGCAACACTATTATGAATGTGAGGAAATTAGAATATTATTTAATATTTTCTTTATGCATACTTATTTATAAACTGTTGTATATATGCTTAACCTGGTAAACTGAATTATTGTCAGGCATATGCTATACCTTAACATCATAATTGATCAACTCAGTCTTTACCTAACTGAATATATTTTTGCGATTGGCATATGTGAATTAAGCCTTTAAATTAATATTACAATCTATTTATATTATACTCATTTTCATAAAATGGTCTCGAAATCTGTGCCTAAATATCTGAAAACAAGGATACCTGCTGGTAAGACTGGTGATAGGAAATACTCCCATTTGTGAATATTTAACATTTGTGGTCAACATTTCGTAAACTTTCTTAAGTAATGACTTTAAATCATTGGGTATGCCTTTTAAATTGACTTTGAACACTAATAAATTGTTTAACAATAAATTAAATTTAATATAATTCAATATTCCTAAATTGATATTTTTACTTCAAATATTATGGAGACCAAAAACTGGTCAAGAAAACTTCTGAAAGAGTAAACAGACATAACTGTAAATTGATCCTTCTCTGAAGATGGAATAGTTCAAGAGCCCAAAAGCACAGGTCAGTAGGGAGACAAGTGTAGTGATACAGCATTCTTTTGGATTAGATGTACCAATAAGAAATATTGTAACACTAATGGCCATTATTCAGAAATTTGGAGGATGATTTAGTTGATGAAATAAAATTTAAACAAATATCTTGAAATTTATAATTATAAAAAAAAAGAAAAAGAAAAACACTACCGCAAGGTCACCAGGTTCCAGAAGATATTTAGAGATCTCACATGTTTGTAACAAGGAGAGACATGGAACTGATTTCTGGGATAAAAAATGAGATGAGATATCCATACAATATACAATTTGAAATTCCTGTGGGAGCTCGAAAATACTTCAGATTTTAATTCAGTTTTGTTTGTATCTCTGAATTTTTCATTTTTGACTTTCTAATGTTTTCTTTTAATATAAGGAATATTTTTATTTTCAGTGCATTTTTACAATTACATGTAATATTTCCTCTTTTACCTCATAAATGTGAACTTTGCCATATTTAAGATAGTTTTACTGAGATATGAATGACATGTTACAAGTTGTACTCATTTAAAATATATGCAGAGTCACTAGCACATTGTTGCTTCTATATCAGTTTCACTGTCCATTTTTCTAAAACCCTCCCAAGTGGTCTATCAAATTCTTATATGCATTTCGTCACTATATATCCATTTTCCTACCATTTTATACTATGTGAAAATGAAAATGTTATAATCAAATATATATTTTTTGCTCATATATATGTATATGTAAATTATGTATTTAACAAAAATTAAAGTTTAATTAAGTAAAAATGAAGATTACTATATTTATTTTTACCAAAATTATCTATTGATCAATGTTTATTTTATTAAAGAATGATACTTCATTACATATTTTGTTCCTATGCTGGGGTCATTAATATAACTGCTAAAGGAATAACATAATCTTCAGATCATTATTAGAACCACATATTTTGATCACCAGAGAATATTGCTGAAAAGAATGACTGTAGGTATGTATCCTGAACTGTGTCAGGAAATGAAAAACTGTCTTTCATAGTGGCTAAGCAATTCTAGTTTCAATTTGAAATGTAAGAAGATCCTTGCAACCCACCAAGCATATTTTTAATTTTGTGTATTCTAATTGGTAAATTACAGTTGTTTCTTGTTGTTTTTCAAGGAAGGTTCTCAAAACTAGAATATATACTCCTACCAATACTGAGCCTTTGTCTTAGATATTAAACATTTTTTTCATTTATTTTGATTAATTTAAATGAATAAATATGTATGCCCGTGGAACACACTGTTTCTGCTTTAAAAATCTCAGGTGCAAGTTCCCTTAGTTTTCATACAAGCTCTCTCACTGGAATACTCAAAATGGAGAGGCTAGCTGTCCATTTATCCCCAGGGATCTTCCTCTCCTTTTAATATTGGGATTAGAAATGTATGCCACTATGCCTGCCTTTCTTCACTTGTTTTCTTGGAATCAAATTTAACTATTTATACTTGTAATACAGACACTTCATTGACCACACCATCTCTTGGTTTCTAATGTAAGTTTCTTTTTTCTATAGTTTATAGTCACATCCAGGCACCAATGCCATGCACCATGTGACTGGTAATGGCCCTTTATCTCATTGAAACTTTTTGTTTATTTACTTTTCAGACTGTTTGGTTTGTTTGTTTCCTTTGAATGGTTGATTACTATTGCTGTATCTTCAAGCTCCCTATCTGTTGACTTAAGAGTGTAATCTCCCATTACTTCATGCGGCACATTTTTATCTTCAACTCTGCCAATTTTTCTTTGGAATTGTGATTGGGCCTGATTCTTCTGTGTTTTTATTATGAATGCAAGGCATAGAGCTTTAGTTCTGTCTCCATGCTCCTATATATTAATCATAACACCTGTGAAAATTCTGTACTGATTTAGTACTTGATTTCTCTACATTATGTGATTCATGAATGGGGAAGCTTGTAAAATATTTATTGTTAGATAGAGGTTCATTTCTCAAGCGTGTAATATAGAAATGACCTCCCTCTATTTTGTCCAGTGGATCAATTTATATTACTAATTTTCTCATATAGCTTATTGGGTTGAGGAAGACCAATTATCTTTGTCCTAATCATGTTCATTATTAAGAACGTTGCATGCTTTTTTATCCTTATCATCTTGTGAGAAAGGTGTTTTCCTTTTTTTAAAATTTCTATAGTAAAAAATTGTTTCATGCTACTTATTCTTATTCTTTTTATTGGATATTTTTATTTACATTTCAAATGTTATCCCCTTTCCTGGTTTTCTGTCCATAAACTCCTTATTCCATTCCCCTTCCCCCTGCTTCAATGATGATGTTCTCCCACCAACCCACCCCTGAATGCCTATCTGCCCTTATATTCCCCTACACTTGGGCATAAAGCCTTGGCAGAACCAAGGGCTTCTCTACCCATTGATGTCCAACAAGCCCATCCTCTGCTACATATGCAGCTGGACCCATGGGTCTGTCCATGTGCCCTCTTTGGGTAGTGATTTAGTCCCTGAGAGCTCTGGTTGGTTGGTATTGTTGTTCTTATGGGGTTGCAAATCCTTTTAGCTCCTGCAATCCTTCCTGTTACTCCTCCATTGGGAATGCCATTCTCAGTTCAATGGTTGGCTATGAGCATCCGCCTCTATATTTCTCATGCTCTGGCAGAGCCTCTCAGGAAACTACTACATCAGGCTCCTGTCAACATGCAGTTCTTGGCATCAGCAATATTATCTGGGTTTGTTGGTTTGTATGGGCTAGAACCCCAAGTGGAGCAATCTCTGGATGGCCTTTCCTCCAGTCTCTGAACCAATCTTTGACTCTGTATTTCCTCCTATGAATATTTTTATTCTCCTTTTTAAAAGGACTGAAGCATCAACACTTTAGCCATCCCTCTTCTTGAACTTCATGTGGTCTTTGGATTGTATTTTGGGTTTCTCTCTCAAATTTGTCCTAGAATTCCCCGCATCCTAACGCACCAACTCCACAAGCTTTTTCTCCTTGTTTTAAAAACAAAATATAAACAAAGAATAAATAATCAAAAAGGAAGAAACACACACACACACACACACACACACACACACACACATACAAAACCAACAAGATAAAAAGTATTTGAACTAAAGAAATTTGAGATTAAAACTTTATAAAATATCATTAAGTTCATTCTGGATTTGACATGTATTGTTTGGCATGGTTCTACCCTATAATCTGGCTAATATACCTCACAAGACTCCATTGAAAAAAACCAGTTTTTTCTTTGCAACGAGATGTAAATTGCATATAACTTTTAGGTTATGTTAAGAGTAAAAGTCCATGTACAAATTGCTCTTTAAAAAAATTAATCACTTTTTACTATTCAGACTTTATCCCCCTTCTGGTCAACACTTTGACTGTTCCATATTCCATACCTCCACCTCCCCAACCCCAACTTACCATACCCCTATCTCCAAGAGGATGTTCCTACCTTCCCACCACCAACCCACCAGACCTCAATACTCGCTGGGGCCTCCAGTCTCTTGAGAGTTAGTTTCATCTTCTCTGCCTGAGTAGAGACCCAACAGGCCTCTGCTATGTGTTAGGGGCTTCATGTTAGTTGGTGTATGCTACCTGGTTGGTGGCTCAGTATCTGACAGATCTCGGGGTCCAGGTTAGTTGAGACTGCAGGTCTTCCCATAGGGTTGCCCACCTCCTCAGATTCTTCTAGTTTTTCCCTAATTCAACAACAGGGTTTATGGTCTTCTGTTCATTAGTTAAGTGTGAATATATTTATCTGACTTTTTCCAGCTTCTCGTTCTTTTGTAGGGCAGTCATGATAGGGCCCATGATAGGGTTTGTAAGCACACCATAGCATTATTAGCAGTGTTAGGCTTTGAGGCCTTTCCTCGAGCTTGATCCCAATTTGGGCCTGTCGCTACAACTCATTTTCTTCAGGCTCTTCTCCATTTTTATCTCTGCAGTTCTTTCAGACTGGAACATTTCTGGGTCAGTTTTTGACTGTGGGATGGCCACGCTGTCCCTCCACTTGATGCCATGTCTTTCTACTGGAGTTAGACTCTACAAGTTCCCTCTCCCCACTGTAGGACATGTCATATAATGTTCCTCCCTTTGAGTCCTGAGAGACTTTCACCTCCCAGGTCTCTGGTAGATTCTAGAGATTCCCCACAACTCCTACTTCCTGAAGTTGCCTGTTTCCATCCTTTCTCCTGAGCCTCAGAGCTTCAGTCCTGTTACACCCATCTAAGACCTGATCATGCTCCCCTCTTCTACTCCCTCTCCCCTTTCCCATCCAGATCCCTCCTTCCCTCTGTCTGGCTTAGATTTGTGCAGGCACTTTTTGTGCTGTTAAAGTTTCTGTGTGTGAATTTGTACATCAGTACACTTGTGTTTGAAACACACTCTTTTCTTGGAGAAATTAATCCACTGTGGCTCTTATGAACTTTCTGTCTCCTTTTTAACATAGCTCCCTGGATTCTGAGTCAAGAGGTTAGATGAAGACATTCTGTTTAGGACTAATTTGTTTCAAAATATCTCAGCTTTGCACTTTGTACAGTTGCGGGACTCTTTGTTAGTTGCCATCTTGTGTTAAAAGCAGTTTCTCTGATGAGCTTTGAGGAAGCACTGATCTATGAGTTGTGGCAAAAATGTCAATAGTAGTCATTTTATTGCTAATCTTTGTGGTGGTTTGAATATGCTTGGCCCAGGGAGAGGCCCTATTTAGAAGTGTGGTCTTGTAGGAGGAACTGTTGCACTGAGGGCATGGGATTTAAGACACTAGTCCTCAACCCAGTCTTGTCCTATGGCCTTCAGAAGAATTCTCCACTCTGCCTGCAAAATGCCTGCCTGGACTCTGCCATGCTTCTCCCTTGATAATAATGGACTGAAACTCTGTACTTTTAAGCCAACCCCAATTAAATGTTGTCCTTACAAGTGGTGTCTTGGTCATGATTTCTGTTAACAGCAGTAAAACCCTAACTAAGGTATTCATTCCTTGCAAACTAATAACATCCGTTTCATAGGTCCAGTCTCCAATTCATGGTCACCCAAACAATGTCATACATGACAATCATAGAGGGGGCCATAATTATAATCTAAGAGGGGATAGTTACTCATACACTGTTTATGTCACTACTTCCCTGACATATCTTACAGTCAGATAAACACTGTAGATAAGACTGTGTACCTGGGCTGATGTTTGTTTGTTTGTTTGTTTGTCTGTTCTTAATTTTACCTGGTAGTGTGCAGGGTAGTGTGAATACTTGTCAGTATGGGTAAAGTTTAAGCTTAGGCATTGGCTTTACTTTTTTCTCCATAATGAGATATATAACTACTGTTTGCAGAGATAGGATCATTGTGCAGAGGTGGATAATACATCTGGCAATCAATGATATTTGGCATTTTCCATGTTGCTCTTTGGCCAAGAACTATAATAAATTAACCTCTTCCTGGGACCTTCTCATTTGGTGTTATGAAATGTACAGTTTGGACATTGCCTCTCTGTTCTTTGGTGACTCAATGTAGATTTCTTTCATATATGTAGTTACTTTGGGAAGACTATTGTAGCATTTATGCATTTCTCACAAATGTCCCTTGGTGTTAGTTGTTCCTCCTCATATTCCCTTTGTTACCCCTCTTTCCTTTCTTCTCCCAGGTTAGTAATCCCACTCCAGTAACTTCTCCACATATTTTTATAACAATATGTTGCATTTTCCCTTCCTTGAGAGATTTTCTACCCCTCTTAATTAATACCTAACGTCTGTTGTCATATGGCTTTTGAATCCATTCAGCACACTGAAAGTCTAACATATAAGAGAAAAAATAAAATGCTTTAGTTTTTACATATGGATTTGTTTGCTCAGAATGATTGTTTGTATCACTATACATTTTATAATTTTGTTTATTGGAACAGCTGAACAAGTAACCTAATTTCTAAAACTAGGATTTCTATCAAAAGAAACAGTTCTTCAAAAATGAAAAACAAATAAAAGTACTTAAAGGAATGTTCAACTTCTGTAGTCACATAGGAAAGGCAAATGAAAATTTCTTTGAAATTTTTGTCTTACACCATTCAGAATGGCCAAGATTAATGAAACAAAAGACAGCTCATGGATTTGATGATGTTGGCTAAGAGGAACACTCAGCCATTGCTTGAGGGATTTAAACTTGTGAAGCAACTATAGAAATGCATGCGATGTTTCCTTAGGAAGCTTTGAACAGGTGTATGCCAAGATCTAGCTATACTATTTTTAAACATATATCCAAAGGCCTTGACACACAGTCATAAAGATAACTTGCTCTACCATATTAATTGCTGCTACATTCATAATAGCCAGAAATTGGAACAACCTAGTTCTCAATGATCTGATGAATGGAAAATAAATTTTTGTTATAATTAGAGAAAAAATAGTTAGAGAAAAGTCTTCTTTTTATTTTTTCTTTTTACTTTTTCACTAATAGGAACAGAATCTCCTTAATGTCTTTTATGAAACCTGGAGGCATACTTCTTTATTCTTCATAGTTCTTTCCATTACTCTGAGAAATTTTATCAAACTAATTGTCTTCTGTAATCTCTGCTCTAGGCATGTCTCTCTCTCTCTCTCTCTCTCTCTCTCTCTCTCTCTCTCTCTCTCTCTCTCTCTCCTTCCCTCCCTCCCTCACTTCCTCCCTCCCTTCTACTTTTCCTTTTCTTCTCTCTTTCTGTAGTTTGTTTCTTTCTGATACTGTTAGTTTTTTAATTGACTCCCAACTTAACATACTAAAATCTTAATTGTGTTCTATCCTTTTCCTCTGTTCTCAGGTGTGTCAGTGCTCTTGGAGAATGACTTTTCAGCTCCAGGTGTAGACAGATATGCACAGGATCCTTTCGGAGACTGCTCCTGGGTTTGTATGTCCTCAAGCCTACAGGCAGGTCACTTGGAACAGAAGAGTTGGAAACCTCTGCTCTCAGGCATGTTAGTGCACCTGGTAACTCACTTTCAGCTCCAGGTGCAGACAGAAACTGGAAGGATCCTGTCATTGACTGTTCCTAGGGTCCTTAAATCCAGATGTCTCTAGGTCAGTGCCTCTTGGGCCAGGAACATGAGTAGAAGTGGTTGTCTCCCCGATCTTTCAGGATTTGGGTACAGAGAGCAGAGGAACCATGTCAACTCTGAGTGAAGGCAAAAAATGGAAGCTTTTGTTCTCTTTTCTTGACTATTCTTAAGTCCACACATATTTGTCCTTACGCTTTGTGATATTAGAGATTCATGAAATAATGTAAACACGACACAATGAAATATCCCATGGCTTTTAAAAATATTAAAAACAATTTCTAAAATCATAATTATAGTAAAGTAAAATTAATGTGCCTATTTCTTTGATTTATGGACACTTACATATTCATTGGTTAATTATTTATTTAGAAATTTAGTACTTACACTTTTTTTAATGTTGACCTCTATTTTAGAGAAATAGTTGTACGTGTGTCGACTGTAAAATGCATGCCTTCCCATATCAGTTTTAAGTAAAAACTCCTGTGGTGTGAGTGTTTAAAATTCTTGTTTAAAGATTTAGATTGCCATATCTATTCCTCTAGTCATGTTCATAACAAGTTTGTAAAAGTTGTAAATAAAACTCCTATGATGTGCAGTTTTTAGCTTTTCCTTCCTTATGATAGTAGTTGCCTAGTATTATTCCCTCTCCAACACAAGCCAGTATAGTCGGAGTTTACTGTGCAGAACTTTACTTTTACACAATGGTTAGTACTAAATTGAACAGAACATTTCCATAACTCTTTCTATTTTGATGATGAGAAACTTCAGTATTCCTAGGAAACTTAACACATCATTGTACATTCAAAATAGTAATGATGAAACGGTTTGTTTTAAGTTATATAAGTTAGTTATATAAATTACAGTTAGGCATATTAATATCTTTAGCAAAATATACAATATATTTTAAACATATTAATGTGTACAAGTTAATTGAAATATCATATTTGTTGTTTAACACAAATACCAGGATCCTATACACATGTTTTCTCTTACTCCTTTCTGTCTTTCTTTCTGTCTGTCTTTCTTCCTGTTGTCTGTCTTTCTTTCTATATCATTATTAGTAACTCATTAACTTTTCATTTGACTTTCTGTAATACACAAATGTATCTAACTACTTATCATGTATGTGTGATCATATGTCCTTGATCTATCTATCATCTATACATTCACTAACTTTAAAACTATTTCATACATTTGAAATGCCAGCACGGTGCAATGTAATTATTAAATTCAAGCAGAATAGTGTAAATTATGAAGATAGAGATACATATGTCAGGATTCCCTTAGGCCACACTCTAACTCTGCCAGCATTAAGAGAACAGATGGATCATATACACAATAAACTTTTTGGAAAACTGAAGTTGAATTTTTGACAAAGACAAACTATCACCATACAAAAATTTTTCATACATAGGAATCCATCATAAGACATGTGTTCTGTATTGAATAACATGATTATTATATTTTGAACAGTGTATAATTTCAGTAGAGTACTAAGAATAGCATCTAATCTTATTTATTAAGATTCTTCAGCACTGTGATATATGTCTAAACAATAGGAACTTCTTTGCAGACTTACTTCCTAAATATATTAAATGTTTATTTTTCAGCATGTCTTAACTCTTTACTTAACTTTTTAGTTTAGAGCTAAATTTTTTCTTTTCTTTTTTTCAGAGCTGGAGATCGAACCCAGGGCCTTGCGCTTGCTAGGCAAGTGCTCTACCACTGAGCTAAATCCCCAACCCCAATATTCCTAACTTTTAGTAGCAGAGAAAGTATTTCCCATCAGATTGTGAAAATCTGTAAATTCTATCATCCTGAAAAATATTTTTTAAAGATAGCCTTGTTGTTGTTGTTGTTGTTGTTGTTGTTGTTGTTGTTTTGTTAGTGTGCTGGTTAAAGTAATGAGATAAATAGAAAAATGCTACTGGTTCTTCTTTTCATTTTTTGGCCTTGGTTTGTTTTTCTTTTTTTCAATGTTGAGAGTCTATTTAACACTCTGTTTAGAAAATCATCCAGTATTCATTAGGATACACATATACTTCAGACCTGACTTCTCAACTCTGTATAGTAATCATTTTTAACTTGCTTATTTTGTTATATAATACCTTCATGTATTTATTTATATTAAGACAAATTACTTTCTGAAAGGAGTCAGGATAATATGGCTTTTTGTCTGGGTGATTTTCTTTATTTGAATGGTGCTTTCTTCATACATATAATTTGCATCTATTGCAAATGTTTGTATAAAGTAAGAATCAAAAAAGCAAGGGATTGCCTAGTTTCTTTTCTTAACAATAAGCTGGTAATTTAATCTTGAAACAGAAGCATGTCAGTCCTACCCTGACACTGAATATATATTTTTTCATTAATTTTATTTTTCTGAGACAAATATGGAATAAAGTTACAATAGCACTTTATTCTTAACAATTATTCAAATTTTGGGATTAGTTATTAATACAAAAATCACTTTACACAATATATTCTTCATTAAAGAAAAATGTAAAATATATAAAGCCAGAATTTGTAATTTAAAAATCCCAGTGTAAAAATCATTGAGATTGGAATCAAAATTATTTCATGAATTTTGTCCATACTAACAAATTTGTATACCACTAAGTAATTATATTTCATTGTACATTACAATGCTAGCATATAATATAACTTAATCACATGTCAATGTCTAGTCCATAATTAGTTAAGGTTTCAATCTATGTATTATACTTTTTCCATTGAATTTTAACTTTTAGTCTCTGGATATTATCTCTCTCTGAATTTGAAGTTTTGTTGATGGATGGTTAAGGTCCAACTTTACGCAGTCCTTCTCTAGAAAGATCATCCTGGATTGTATAAGAACCCAGATGAGTAAGCACTCGAGAGCAAGCCCATCAGAGGCTTTCTTCTAATTCCCCCATGTTGGATCTATGCTTCTCTTTTTCTTCCTTGAGTTCTGGATCTTATTCCACTAAGTGATCCATTGTAATATGGATTTTTTTGAAGGTGAAACTAGCTATTACTTCCTCAAGTTAGTTTTGTTTATTGATTTATTACAACAAGATAAAAGGAAACTAGAACATCCATCTTTCAGAGAAAAAAAATTTGGTGCCTTACACCTAAATGATTTTATATATTCATGGCTATATGTAAGCGACCTTTGTTAGCACTGTCATATTTGCATACATACTGAAATTTTAATTTTTTACAAATTATGTGACTCTCTATAAATGCAGTTTCAGTTCAGCTACTAGAGATACATGCATTGATGGCTACCTGCATGCTTAGATATTTATTAATTCTAAGCTTTCTTTCAGAATATGTTAGCATCTTATTTCTTAGTAGTTCCTCTTCTCAAAGCTATCTATCACCACACTTGTCACATTACTTTAAATTATTTGTCAGAGAGTCAAGAAAATATTAGCAGCAAATAACTCTAATGCATATTTCTGAAGGATCAGATGATTTTTTTAAAAAAATGTTGCTTTGAAAATCTAATATCATGCAATTATAGGAAATTGCAAATAGTTTACATTAGTAATTTTGTAGATTATTATTGAATTATAAATGTTCACATTGTTATATCTCATAGAATGGGATCTAATTCTGATTTATTTATTTTCAGTTTGTATTGAAAATAGATTCTCCTTTCATACAGTATATTTTGACTATAGTTTCCTTCCCTCCAATCCTCCAAGCACCCCTAATACACAAACCTTTCCTTTCCTTCACATTTACCTCTCTTCTGTTTACTCTTCAGAAAAGAGTAATTCTTCAAGAGACAATAGCCCAATGTGACAAAACAAGACAAAATGTGACAAGGTACAATCACTCATATCAAGGCTGAAGAAGGGAACAAAATAGGAGGAAAAGAGGCTCAAGAACAGGAAAAAGAGTTAGGGATACATCTGATTGCACTATTGGGAGTCCCATAAAACACCAAGCTAACACAGAAGACAGAATATGTGCAGACCCGTGCAAGTCCAATAATTGTCGTTGCAGTCTCTGTGAGACTGCATGAGCCTTGCTTAATTAATGATGTGAATCATGCTTTCGAGGTGTCCTCTACCCCAGCTGATTCTATTTAAAGAAATATAAAACTAATAGTAGAAGTCATTACCATAAAATCCTGCCGTAATGTATATTAGTCAAATATAATAAATGAAAACTTTCCAGTAGAATTCAATTTAATTTCCCAGATCATTTATGTCTATGTTATGCATACAATGGGTACATATCAACTAAAATTATCATTTTATGGGTAATAAAAGGACAACTATAATAAGACCCAAATGAGAAGAAGTTTATACATTTTCAGGAGTCTAGTCTGGCATTTTTTAAATAAAAAAGCGGCACAGATCTTTCTCCCAAAAAAGCCCATTAATTTCTCTCTCACACAACTGCATCATGTAATGAAGAGAAAGAAATCAGAAGATAAGGTAAGAGTTATCAGGGAGAAAGAAATAATGTATCTTTTTCATGCCATTAAAGTTTTCTAGTTCTAGATTGGATTTCACATTTTAAAATTCACCAGAAATGAAGCAGAAGCAAAATAATTTACAAATATAAAAGGCTGAACCTTGAAAACAAAAATTATTTGCTTCATATGTGTAGGCATTCATCCAGCTATTTCTAATATACATAGAACCTAAGTATACTAACTGACAAGGCTTTATTTTTCTATAAAAGGAACCATTCATTTTGCCTAAATCATTTTAGATTATTGTGCTTTTCATTGCAACTAAATGACAGAAATAAAGAAAAGCCCTTGTGATATGAAGATAGGAAGAGCTTCCAGGCACTTCCTTATTCTGACATTAATGGTCACTGTCAGTTTACACTATTGTGTCTTGAGGAATTGTAACAATATCCTTAAGAACTTCTTCTTTCAGGAATTGTTAAATTCATTTGAATAACAAAAAACCCAGGATAGGAAAACTATTCTCAACAATAAAAAAACATCTGGAAGAAATCACAACCCCTGACCTCAAGCTGTATTACAGAGCAATAGTGATTAAAAAAAAGAAAAACTGCATGGTATTGATATAGAAATAAACAGTTAGATGGATGGAATAGAACTGAAGTCTCAGAAATGAACCCATACACCTATGGTCATTTGATCTTTGACAAAGAAGCTTAAACTATCCACTGGAAAAAACACAAAACACAACATTTTCTCCTCCTCCTCCTCCTCCTCCTCTTCCTCCTCCTCCTCTTCCTCCTCCTCCTCTTCTTCTTCTTCTTCTTCTTCTTCTTCTTCTTCTTCTTCTTCTTCTTCCCCTTCTTCTTCAAAATTGCATTTCTTTCATTGTTCTTACAAATTAAGATATCTCAATACTAAACTCCAAATGTTGTAGATATTGTACATTTTAATTATACTACCATTGTTTTAATTTCTAAATTTTATTATATTTAATTATTTTAGTATTTTCTAATATATTAGTGTTTTACCTGTAACTACTCATTCTTTAATTCAATCTAGTTTTTTTAATTTTATTTTTCTTGGATATTTTATGTATTTACATTTCAAATGTTATCCACAACATTTGCAGATGAGGAAGCTTGCAGCTAACCATAGGGCTGAACAAGGAGGACCCTAATGGACAAGTTATAGAAGAGTTGAAGGAGGTTACAACAACCTAGGAAGAACAACAGTAGGAAGACAACATTTTCAAAAAATAATGCCCCTTCAACTGGCAGTCAGCATGTAGAAGAATGCAATTTGATCTATTCTTATCTCCCTGCATAAAGCTCAAGTCCTAGTGGGTCACGAACCTCCACATAAACCAGATACACTGAGACTAATAGAAGAAAAAGTGGAAAAAAATAAAACCTTGAACACATGGGAAATTTTCCTGAACAAAACACCAATGGCTTGTGCTCTATGATCATGAATCAACAAATGGGACTTCATAATGTTTCAAAGCTTCTGTAAAGCATTAGGACAAAATGGAACCAACAGATTGGGAAAAGATCTTTACCATTCCTACATCAGTAGAGGGCTAATAATCAAATTATACAAAGAACTCAAACTCCAGAGAGCCAAATATCCATATTAAAAAATGAGGAGAGAACAAAACAGGGAATTTTCAACTGAGGAAATGCTAAAGTTTGAGAAGCACCTAAAGAAATGTTCAATATACTTAGTTATCAGGGAAATGCAGAACAAAATGACCCCGAGATTCCACCTCATACCAGTCAGAATGATAAGATCAAAAACTCAGTCTGGTGGCTCCTCAGAAAATTGGACATAGTATTACCTAAGGAACCAGCTATTCCACTCCTGAGCATATACCCAAAAGAAGCTCCAACATTTAATAAGAACACATGCTTCACTATATTGATAGCAACCATATTACGTATAATAGCCAGAAACTGGAAACAACCCTGATGCCCTTCAACAAAGGAATGGATACAGAAAGTATGGCACATTTAGACAATGGAATAGTACCCAGTTATTAAACAAACAATGTCTTCATGGGACTTGCAGGATGGATCAAGAAAATATCATGCTGAGTGAGGTTACCTAGTCACAAAAGAACACAATGGTATGTACTCACTGATAAGTTGATATTAGGTGAAGATCTTGGAATATCCACGATACAATTCACAGACCATATGAAGTTTAAGAAGAAAGAAGACCAAGGTGTGAAAGCTTCAATCCTAAAAGAGGGAACAAAATAATCAAGGGAAGTAAAGGGTGGGGGAGACATGGGAAGAAGAGGAGAGAGAAACAGGGAAAAGAGGGGGCAGAATCAGGAATGGGGAGAGATGGAGGAGATATACAGAAGGTCACAAAATTGAACAGATGGTTGTACCAATGGGGATCGGGAATTGGGCAAAGCAACCAGAAAGTCCCAGATGACAGGGAAGCAATAGCCTCCCAGGACCACACGAGGATGACATTAGCTGAAATATCCCCACAAAGGGGATGGTGAATCTGTCCAGACCATATCAAGTGGTTAGGCATGACCCCTTTGTTGAGGGATGGGACCACCCACCAATCTCCAAAATTATAACCCAGAATTGCTCCTTTCTAAAGGAAATACAGGGTCAAAGAGTGGAGCAGAGACTGAAGGAAAGGCCATCCAGAGCCTGCCTCACCTGTGGATCCATCCCACATGCAGATACCAAACCCAGACTCTGCTGCTGAAGCCAAGAAGTGATTGCTTAAAGGAACCTGATACAGCTGTTTCCTGAGAGGCTTTGCCACATTCTAATATAGATGTGGATGCTCGAAGCAAACAACCAGGCTAATCATAGGCACCACAATGGAGGAGTTATCACAAAGACTGAAGGAACTGAAGATTCCTTACCTGGCATCAATGGGAGGGGAGGCCTTTGGTCCTGTAAAGGCTTGATTCCCACATGTAGAAAAATGCTAGGGCAGTGAGGTGGGAGTCGGTGGGTGGGGAAGCACCACATAGAAGCAGGTAAGGTGGGTGGGATAGGGAGTTTGCAGAAGGGAAAGGGGATAATATTTGAATATACATACATACATATATATATACATATATATATATATATATATATATATATATATATATATGAGAAGAGCTATAAATATTGTCCTAAGCAAACTGTAGTGGAGCAACCAATATTGCTAAGAAAATGTATTAGCTGAGATTTTTATGATAATACTTCAATAGTCATCACCTACATGTTTAAGGTGAGTATAAAGAAGATAAGTTAATTATCTGACAAGGTAAAGAAACTGGGGGTTGTCTGTTGGACTGGACTTCTGATATCCTGACAATGAAAAGTGGAATTGCCACCAAAACTACTTCTGAATAAGTCCCCATGCTCCTTGTCTATTAACCATATTTCTCATCTATCTTTGGTCAGTTAGCTAAAGTGGGTAAAATTGAAACATTTAAGAACCACTTTTAAAGTATGTTTTGAAAAAAATTTATTTTTTCAAAACTATCAAAGACTATTCATGAGGGTAGAAATAAAGTTTGTAGTAACTGGTCCTTGAAGAAAATGCATATCGTAGAAAGGAATGAAGTGTTCTAGTACCTCACACAAAATTTATTAAAATGTCAATCTTAAGTCCTGTAGCAGAAAAATCTCCAAAGAAAATCATAGAATAAATATGTGTAACTAGACATTTGTACAAAATAGATACTATGATTGTAAGGAAGTAATTTACATACAGCAATACAATTAGCCAACTGAGAAAAATCTAAACTCTTATAATAGAAAGGTGAGGCTCCATTTTCTCTCCTTATTTCTCCTACTACCTACATTATACTTTAAATTCCTGAAGCAAACAGGTAAGCTTTCTTTCCCTCACCTAACTTCCCTGTTCTCTGATCCCTGACCAAGCCAAGCTGCCCTGAGCAGCTTGCTTAACCAGAAAACCTCCATTCTCCTGCCACCTCTGCCCACCTTCATGGGACCTGAGGCTCTTGAACCATACAGAAATGCCAGTTCAGAATCTTATAACACAATGATACCCATAAGAAGCCTGCCACAGCAGGGTCATCAAGGTTAACACCCTCACAATACCTACAAGAACATCCAGGGACTAAAACTATCCAGTTGGCTAATGGACCTCAAAAGAAAACAATACACAAAACTCAGGGCAATATTGCACATACTGAGCAAAGCTGTACCACTATAGCAAATCCTTGATATCCTATCACAATCAAGACACAAGAAAATGACATTAGCTCCAATCTTATAAAGATTTAAATTAGGCATTTAAAGAGGAAATTAATAAATACCTTAAATAAATAAAGGAAAATAAAATGAAACAGAAGTCTTAAAGGGGAAACAAATAAATCCCATAAAACCTATAGGAAATTACTATTAAACAGGTGAAGGAAATAAATAAAACTGTGCAAGGTATGAAAGTGGAAATAGAAGAAATAAAGGAAACACAAACTGAGGAAATCCTTGAGATGGAAAACCTAGGGGAAAGAACAGAAAAAACAGAAGCAGGCATCACCAAAAAAAAAAAAAAATATGGGAGATGCAAGAGAGACTTTCAGGTATAGAAGATACAATAGAAGTTCCAAGGCCCAGAACATATTCTAAACAAAATCATAGAAGAAAACTTTTCCAACATAAAAAAAGAGATGCTTATAAACATATGAGTTTAAAGCACACCAATTAGTCTGAATTAAAAAAAATACTCAATAAAATTCTCACAAACTGAATCCAAGAACATATCAAAACAATCATCCACCATGATCTAATAGGCTTCATTTCTGTGATGCAGGGATGGTTCAATATTTGGAAATCTAAAACATCATCCACTGTAAAAAAAAAAAAAATCAATGACAAAAACACATCATCGTCTCATTAGATGCTGAGAAAGCATTTGACAAAATTCAACATCCCTTCAGGTTAAAAGTCTTGGAATGATCAGGAATTCAAGATCCATACCTAAATATAGTAAAAGCAATATTCAGCAAACCAATAGCCAAGATCAAACTAAATGGAGACAAACTTGAAGCAATCCCACTAAAATCAGGGAATAGACAAGGATACCCACTCTCTCCCTACTTATTCAATATAGTACTCAAAGTTCTAGCCAGACCAATCAGAAAACAAAAGGTCAAAGGGATACAAATTGAAAAGGAAGGAGTCAAAATTTCACTATTTGCAAATGATATGATAGTACACATAAGTAACTCCCAATGTTCCTCCAGAGAACTACTATGTCTGATAAGCAACTTCAGCAATGTGACTGGATATAAAATTAACACTAATAACACAAAAGATAAACAGGCTGAGAAAGAAATTAGAGAAACAACACCCTTCACAATAGTCACAAATAATAGAAAAAACCTGTGACTCTTTTCATTCAAGTGAAATATCTGTTATGATAAGAATTTCAGGTCTCTGAAGGAAGGACTGAAGATCTCAGAAGACGTAAAAATCTCCCATGCTCATGGATTGACAGAATTAACATTGTTAAAATGGCCATCTTGCCAAAAGCAATCTACAGATTCAGTCTAATCCCTATTACAATTCCAGCTCAATTCTTCATAGATTTAGAAAGAGCAATTTGCAAATTGATTTGGAATAACAAAAAACCCAGGAAAGCAGAAACTATCGCAACAACAAAAGAACTTCTAGGGGAATCACCATCCTTGATGTCAAGCAGTATTTTAGAGCAATACTGATAAAAACTATTGGGTATTTGTACCGAGTCAGGCAAGCAGTTCAATGAAACAGGATTGAAGACCCAGAAATGAACCCACACACCTATGGTCACTAGTTCTTTAACAAAGGAGCTAAAACCATACAGTGGGGAAAAAAAGAGAACATTTTTAAAAAATGCTATTTGTTCAACTGGTCCTCAGCATGTAGAAGAATGCAAATCAATCAATTCTTATAGCCCAGTACATAACTCAAGTCCAAGTGGACTGAGAACTTTTACATAAAGCCAGATACATGTGAACTCATAGAAGAAACAGTGGAGAAGAACCTCCAACACATGGGCTCTGGAGAAAATTTTCTAAACAGAACACTAATTACTTTTGCTGTTAGATCAAGAATTGACAAATGGGACCTCATAAAATTACACAGCTTCTATAAGGCAAAGGACACTGCCATTAGGAGAAAATGGCAGCCAACAGACTAGGAAAATATACTTACCAATCCTACATCCATTATAGGGTTAATATCCAATATATTCAAAGAATCCAAGAGGTTAAACTCCTGAGGATTAAATATCCCTATTAAAGATTGGGGTACAAAGCTAAATAATGAATTCTCAATTGAGGAATATGGAATGCCTGAGAAGCAGATGAAGAAATGTTCACATTCATGGTCATCAGGGAAATGCATATTACAACAATGCTAAGATTTCACCTCACACCAGTCAGAATGACTTAGATCAAAAACTCAGGTGATAACAGATTCCAGAAAGGATGTGGCGAAAGAACAAAACTCCTCCATTGTTGGTGGAATTTCAAGCTGGTAGAACCACTTTGAAAATCAGTCTGGAGATTTCTCAGAAAATTAGACATGGTACTACCTGAGGACTCTGCTATACCACTCCTGGGCATATACCAAAAAGTAGCTCCAACATATCCCAAGGACACATGCTCCACTATGTTCATAGCCATTTTATTTAAAATAGCCAGAAACTGAAAAGAATCCAGAAGTTCTTCAACAATGGAATGGATACAGAAAATGTGGTATGTCTACACAATGTAGTACTACTCAGTTATTAAAAACAATGACCACAAAACAAAACAAACAAAACAAACAAAAACAAAAAAAAGCAACAACAACAACAAAAAAAAAACAGTGTTCATGAAATTCATAGGCAAATGGATGGATCTAGAAAATATCTTGAGTGAGGGAACCCAATCATAAAACAGTACACACTGTATTTACTCACTGATAAGTGGATATTAGTCCCAAAGCTCGGATTAACCTAGGTACAATCCACAGACCAAGAAAAGGATGAGCAAAGTTTGGACACTTAATTCCTTCTTAAAATGAAAAACAAAAATATTCATAGGGGGTGATATGGAGACAAAGTGTGCAGTAGAGACTGAAAGAATAGCCATTCAGAGCCTGCTCCACCTTGGGATCCAGCCCATATCCATAGAGTCACCAAACCCAGACAATATGTCTGATGCCAAGAAATGCATGCTGACAGGAGGCTGATATAGCTGTCTCCTGAGAAGCTCTGCCACAGCATGAGAAATATAGAGGTGACTACTAGCAGCAAACCATTGAACTGAGAACTGGGTCCCCTTTGAAGGAGTTAGAGAAAGGATTGAAGGAGCTAAAGGAGGTTGCAGCAATATAAGAACAACAACCAGACCTCCCAGGGACTAATCCACCATCCAAAGAGTACACATGGACAGACCCATGGCTCTGGCTGTTAAGTGTAGCTGAGGATGGTCTTGTTTGGGCACCAAAGGGAGGAGAAGCCCTTAATCCTGCTAAGGCGGGACTCTCCAGTGTAGGGGAATGTCAGGAGCAGAGAAGGAAGGGTGTGTGTTAGAGTGGAGGAAAGTTGATAACATTTCAAATGTAAATAAAATAAATCCAATAAAATAAAAGAAAATCCTCTCCACATATAGTAACCAAAATTAAAAAAAATGTACAGAACAAAGAAAGAATATTAAAAGTGACAAGATAAAAACCCAGGTAACATACAAAGGCAGATCTATTAGGAGTACATCAAACTTCACACTAGATACTCTAAAATCCAGTAGGGACTAGAAAGATATCCTGCAACTTCTAAAACACTAGATGCTAATCTAGAATAGTATACACAACGAACTTCACAATTCTCATAAATGGAGAAAATAGAAATTCGAGACAAATCAAAGTTCAAACAATATCTATCCTCAAATCCTGCTCCACAGAAAATATTAGACAGAAACCTCCACCACAGTTAGGACAACTATATCCAAGAAAATACAGGAAATAAGGGATTCCTTAGCAACAAAAACATGGAAATCACAGACAAACACTTACACACACACACACACACACACACACACACACACACACACACGTTCACAAATACTAACACACAAACATCAAAATAACAGGAAATAACAATCACTGGTCATTAATGTTTCTTAACATCAATGGATTCAAATAGCACATAAAAAAATACAAGCTAATAGATTGGATACAGAAACTGGATTCATTATTGTGGTGCATAAAAGACACACAACTAGATAAAAATAGATCTTCCTGGTTGCTACTGCCGCGGAGAGCTCGTAGGCAGCACCCCACCAGTAAACTTGAGCCTTGGGACCACAGGTAAGACCAACTTTTCTGTTGCAAGAGACTTGCCTGCTGAACTCAGGGCACACAGAGGCAAAATTCCTCTAGGACCAGGCACTTCCTGTGTTTACCAGGAGTCCCAAACCCAGGGATCCCAGCCTGCAGCAGCTCTCTGCTCCCAAACCCCGTTGGAGAGAGACCTCACCGCCTGGCAAGGTGGGCACTCCTAAGGCTGCAGAGCAGAAGAGAACACCAAAACTGCCCACCCCTGCCGACATCCGTGGCCCAAGAGGAAACTGAATACGGCTTCTGAGTTCCTGAGGGGGAGGGCCCAGGAGCAGCAGGACCCCTGCGCCTGAGACACCACTGGAACCTGAAGGGACAGACCTGATAAACAGTTCTCTGCACCCAAATCACCTGGGAGGGAGAGCTAAACCTACAGAGAGGCAGACACGCCTGGGAAACCAGAAGAGACTGCACTCTGCACACATCTGTGACACCAGAGGAAAACACAAAACGCCATCTGGAACCCTGGTGCACGGAGGCTCCCGGAAAGGGTGGCAAGATCTTCCTGGTTGCTACCCCCAAGGAGAGCTTGAAGGCAGCACCCACGAGCAAACTTGAGCCTCGTGACCACAGGTAAGACCAATTTTCTGCTGCAAGTGACCTGCCTGGTGAACACCAGACACAGGCCCACAGGAACAGCTGAAGACCTATAGATAGGAAAAACTACACGCCCAAAAGCAGAACACTCTGTCCCCATAACTGGCTGAAAGAAAATAGGAAAACAGGTCTACAGCACTACAGCACTCCTGACACACAGGCTTATAGGACAGTCTAGCCACTGTCAGAAATAGCAGAACAAAGTAACACTAGAGATAATCTGATGGCGAGAGGCAAGCACAGGAACCCGAGCAACAGAAACCAAGACTACATGGCGTCAGCGGAGCCCAATTCTCCCACCAAAGCAAATACGGAATATCCAAACACACCAGAAAAGCAAGATCTAGTTTCAAAATCATATTTGATCATGATGCTGGAGGACTTCAAGAAATACGTGAAGAACTCCCTTAGAGGACAAGTAGAAGCCTACAGAGAGGAATCGCAAAAATCCCTGAAAGAATTCCAGGAAATCAAAAATAAACAAGTAGAAGACCAAAGAGAGGAGTCACAAAAATCCCTGAAAGAATTCCAAGAAAACATAATCAAAGAGTTGAAGGAATTAAAAATGGAAATAGAAGCAATCAAGAAAGAACACATGGAAACAACCCTGGATATAGAAAACCAAAAGAAGAGACAAGGAGCTGTAGATATGAGCTTCACCAACAGAATACAAGAGATGGAAGAGAGAATCTCAGGAGTAGAAGATTCCATAGAAATCATTGACTCAACTGTCAACGATAATGTAAAGCGGAAAAAGCTACTGGTCCAAAACATACAGGAAATCCAGGACTCAATGAGAAGATCAAACCTAAGGATAATAGTTATAGAAGAGAGTGAAGACTCCCAGCTCAAAGGACCAGTAAATATCTTCAACAAAATCATAGAAGAAAACTTCCCTAACCTAAAAAAAGAGATACCCATAGGCATACAAGAAGCCTACAGAACTACAAATACATTGGGCCAGAAAAGAAACGCCTACCGTCACATAATAGTCAAAACACCAAATGCACAAAATAAAGAAAGAATATTAAAAGCAGTAAGGGAAAAAGGTCAAGTAACATATAAAGGCAAACCTATCAGAATTACACCAGACTTTTCGCCAGAATCTATGAAAGCCAGAAGATCCAGGACAGATGTCATACAGACCCTAAGAGAACACAAATGTCAGCCCAGGTTACTGTATCCTGCAAAACTCTCAATTAACATGGATGGAGAAACCAAGATATTCCATGACAAAACCAAATGTACACAATATCTTTCTACAAATCCAGCACTGCAAAGGATAATAAATGGTAAAGCCCAACATAAGGAGGCAAGCTATACCCTAGAACAAGCAAGAAACAAATTGTCTTGGAAACAAAACAAAGAGAAGAAAAGCACAGAAACATAACCACACATACAAATATGAATATAACAGGAAGCAATAATCACTATTCCTTAATATCTCTCAACATCAATGGCCTCAACTCCCCGATAAAAAGACATAGATTAACAAACTGGATACGCAACGAGGACCCTGCATTCTGTGCCTACAGGAAACAAACCTCAGAGACAAATACAGACACCACCTCAGAGTGAAAGGCTGGAAAACAAATTTCCAAGCAAATGGTCAGAATAAGCAAGCTGGAGTAGCCATTCTAATATCAAATAAAATCAATTTTCAACTAAAATTCATCAAAAAAATAAGGAAGGACACTTCATATTCATCAAAGGAAAAATCCACCAAGATGAACTCTCAATCCAAATATCTATGCCCCAAATACAAGGGCACCTACATCTGTAAAAGAAACTTACTAAAGCTCAAAACACACATTGCAACTCACACAATAAAAGTAGGAGATTTCAACACCCCACTCTTATCAATGGACAGATCATGGAAACAGAAATTAAACAGAGACATAGACAGACTAAGAGAAGTCATGAGCCAAATGGACTTAACAGATATTTACAGAACATTCTATCCTAAAGCAAAAGGATATACCTTCTTCTGAGCTCCTCATGGTACTTTCTCCAAAATTGACCATATAATTGGTCAAAAAACAGTCCTCAACAGGTACAGAAAGATAGAAATAATCCCATTTGTGCTATCGGAACATCACGGCTTAAAACTGGTCTTCAATAACAATAAGGGAAGAATGCCCACATATACGTGGAAATTGAACAACGCTCTACTAAATGATAACCTGGTCAAGGAAGAAATAAAGAAAGAAATTAAAGACTTTTTAGAATTTAATGAAAATGAAGGTACAACATACCCAATTTTTGGGACACAATGAAAAATGCGCTTAGAGGAAAACTCATAGCGCTGAGTGCCTGCAGAAAGAAACAGGAAAGAGCACATGTCAGCAGCTTGACAGCACACCTAAAAGCTCTAGAACAAAAAGAAGCAAATACACCCAGGAGGAGTAGAAGGCAGGAAATAACCAAACTCAGAGCTGAAATCAACCAAGTAGGAACTAAAAGGACCATAGAAAGAATCAACAGAACTAAAAGTTGGTTCTTTGAGAAAATCAACAAGATAGATAAACCCTTAGCCAGACAAATGAGAGGACACAGAGAGTATATCCAAATTAACAAAATCAGAAATGTAAAGGGAGACATAACTACAGATACAGAGGAAATTCAAAAAAATCATCAGATCTTACTATAAAAGCCTATATTCAACAAACTTGAAAATCTGCAGGAAATGGACAATATCCTAGACAGATACCAGGTGCCAAAGTTAAATCAGGAACAGATAAACCAGTTAAACAACCCCATAACTCCTAAGGAAATAGAAACAGTCAACAAAGGTCTCCCAACCAAAAAGAGCCCAGGTCCAGACAGGTTTAGTGCAGAATTCTATCATACCTTCATAGAAGACCTCATACCAATATTATCCAATCTATTCCACAAAATTGAAATAGATAGAGCACTACCGAATTCCTTCTATGAAGCCACAATTATTCTTATAACTAATCAACACAAAGACCCAACAAAGAAAGAGAACTTCAGACCAACTTCCCTTATGAAATTCAACGCAAAAATACTCAATAAAATTCGGGCAAACCGAATCCATGAGCACATCAAAACAATCATCCATTATGACCAAGTAGGCTTCATCCCAGGCATGCAGAAATGGTTTAATATAAGGAAAACCATCAACATGATCCATTATATAAACAAACTGAAAGAACAAAACCACATGATCATTTCATTAGATGCTGAGAAAGCATTTGACAAAATTCAATACCCCTTCACGATAAAAGTCCTGGAAAGAATAGGAATTCAAGGCCCATACCTAAACATAGTAAAAGCTATATATAGCAAACCAGTTGCTAACATTAAACTAAATGGAGAGAAACTTGAAGCAATCCCACTAAAATCAGGGACTAGACAAGGCTGCCTACTTTCTCCCTACTTGTTCAATATAGTTCTTGAACTTCTAGCCAGAGCAATCAGACAACAAAAGAGATCAAGGGGATACAGATCAGAAAAGAAGAAGTCAAAATATCACTATTTGCAGATGATATGATAGTATATTTAAGTGATCCCAAAAGTTCCACCAGAGACCTACTAAAGCTGATAAACATTTCAGCAAAGTGGCTTGATATAAAATTAATTCATATAAATCAGTAGCCTTTCTCTACACAAAAGAGAAAGAAGCCAAGAAAGTAATTAGGGAAACGACACCCTTCATCATAGACCCAAATGATATAAAATACCTCAGTGTGACTTTAACCAAGCAAGTAAAAGATTTGTACAATAAGAACTTCAAGACTCTGAAGAAAGAAATTGAAGAAGTCCTCAGAAGATGGAAAGATCTCCCATGCTCATGGATTGGCAGGATTAATATAGTAAAAATTTCCATTTTACCAAAAGCAATCTTCAGATTCAATGCAATCCCCAGAAAAATACCAATCCAATTCTTCAAAGAGTTAGACAGAACAATTTGCACATTAGTCTGGAATAACAAAAAACCCAGGAGAGCTAAAACTATCCTCAACAATAAAAGGACTTCAGGGGGAATCACTATCCCTGAACTCAAGCAGTATTACAGAGCAATAGTGATAAAAACTGCATGATATTGGTACAGGGACAGACAAATAGAACAATGGAACAGAATTGAAGACCCAGAAATGAACCCACACACCTATGGGCACTTGATTTTTGACAAAGGAACCAAAACCATCCAATGGAAAAAAGATAGCATTTTCAGCAAATGGTGCTGGTTCAACTGGAGGGCAACATGTAGAAGAATGCAGATCAATCCATGCTCATCACCCTGTACAAAGCTTAGGTCCAAGTGGATCAACGATCTCCACATCAAACCAGATACACTCAAACTAATAGAAAAAAAAAAAACTAGGAAAGCATCTGTAACACATGGGCACTGGACAAAATTTCCTGAACAAAACACCAATGGCTTATGCTCTAAGATCAAGAATCGACAAATGGGATCTCATAAAATTGCAAAGTTTCTGTAAGGCAGAGGACACTGTGGTTAGGAAAAAATGGCAACCAACAGATTGGGAAAAGATCTTTACCAATCCTACAACTGATAGAGGCCTTATATCTAAAATATACTAGGAACTCAAGAAGTTAGACCGCAGGGAGACAAATAACCCTATTAAAAAATGGGGTTCAGAGCTAAACAAAGAATTCACAGCTGAGGAAAGCCGAATGGCTGAGAAACACCTAAAGAAATGTTCAACATCTTTAGTCTTAAGGGAAATACAAATCAAATCAACCCTGAGATTTCACCTCACACCAGTGAGAATGGCTAAGATCAAAAACTCAGGTGACAACAAATGCTGGCAAGGATGTGGAGAAAGAGGAACACTCCTCCATTGTTGGTGGGATTGCAGACTGTTAAAGCCATTCTGGAAATCAGTCTGGAGGCTCCTCAGAAAATTGGATATTGAACTGCCTGAGGATCCATCTATACCTCTCTTGGGCATATACCCAAAAGATGCTCCAACATATAACAAAGACACATACTCCACTATGTTCATACCAGCCTTTTTTATAATAGCCAGAAGCTGGAAAGAACCCAGATGCCCTTCAACAGAGGAATGGATACAGAAAATGTGGTTCATCTACACAATGGAATATTACTCAGCTATCAAAAACAACGAGTTTATGAAATTCGTAGGCAAATGGTTGGAAGTGGAAAATATCATCCTGAGTGAGGTAACCCAATCACAGAAAAAACACACATGGTATGCACTCATTGATAAGTGGCTATTAGCCCAAATGCTTGAATTACCCTAGATGCCTAGAACAAATGAAACTCAAGACAGATGATCAAAATGTGAATGCTTCACTCCTTCTTTAAAAGGGGAAGAAGAATACCCTTGGCAGGGAAGAGAGAGGCAAAGATTAAAAGAGACACAGAAGAAACACCCATTCAGAGCCTGCCTCACATGTGTCCCATGCATATACAGCCATCCAATTAGACAAGATGGATGAAGCAAAGAAGTGCAGACTGACAGGAGCCGGATGTAGATCTCTCCCGAGAGACACAGGCAGAATACAGAAAATACAGAGGCGTATGCCAGCAGCAAACCACTGAATTGAGAATAGAACCCCCGTTGAAGGAATCAGAGAAAGAACTTTAAGAGCTTGAAGGGGCTCGAGACCCGATATGTACAACAATTCCAAGCAAGCAGATCTTCCAGGGAGTAAGCCACTACCTAAAGATTATACATGGACTGACCCTGGACTCTGACCTCATAGGTAGCAATGAATATCCTAGTAAGAGCACCAGTGGAAGGGGAAGCCCTGGGTCCTGCTAAGACTGAACCCCCAGTGAACTAGATTGTTGGGGGGAGGGGGGAAATGTGGGGAGGATGGGGAGGGTAACTCCCATAAAGAAGGGGAGGGGGAGGGATTAGGGGGATGTTTGCCCAGAAACCGGGAAAGGGAATAACACTCGAAATGCATATAAGAAATACTCAAGTTAATTAAAAAAAAAAAAAGAAAGGAAAAAAAAAGAAATACTCAAGTTAATTAAAAAAAATAGACATTACCTGAATATAAAAAATTTCCTAAGCAAGACATAAAAATTTTCTAGCAAACAGACCCAAAAAGCCAGCTGGGTAGCCATTCTAATATTGGTGTTATGTTCAGATAATATTCTGTTGTGCTCAAGGCTCTTTACCAATTTCTCTTCTATTAGATTCAGTGTATCTGGTTTTATGTAGAGGTCCATTGGACTTGAGCTTTGAATATGGGGATTAAAATAGATCAATTTGCATTTTTCTACATGCAGATCACCAGTTAGACCAGCTTCCTTTATTGAAAATGCTGTCTTTTGAACACTGTATGTTTTGGCTCTTTTGTCAAACATCAAGTGACAATAAGTGTGTGGATTACTTTCTGAGACTTCACTTGTCTTCCACTGGTCTAACTGTCTGTGTCTGTACCAATACCATATCATTTTTATGACTATGGCTCTATAATACAACTTGAAGTCAGGGACGGTGATTAACCCAAAAATTCTTTTGTTTTCTTTTAACTATCCTGGGTTTCTTTTTATTACAAATAAAGTTGAGAATTGCTCTTTCAATCTCTTTGAAGAATTGATTTGGAATTTTGATGAGGATTGCATTGAATGTCTATATTACATTTGGTAAGATGGCCATTTTTTTTTTAAATTGGATGATGTTGTTTATTTACCGTTGAGTGTACTAATAATACATCTCATCTTCTAAACTTGTAGATATTACATATATATATGCATTTATAATAATCTTTTAATCTGTGCCTTTATTCTCATATTATACCAAGCACAATAAAGAATTTTTTCTTTTATTAGATATTTTCTTTATTTATACTTCAATAAATACTTCCTGGTTTCTCCTCTGGCAACCAACCCCCTATCACATACCCTCCCAGCCCCCTCCCCCTGCTTCTATGAGGGTGCTCCACCACCCACACACAAACTCTCTCCCTCCTTCCTGCTCTGGCATTCCCCTACACTAGGTCATCCAGTATTCATAGGACCAAGGGCTACTCTTCCCATTAATTCTTGACAAGGCAATCCTTTGCTTCATATGCAGTTGGAGCCAGAGGTCACTCCATGTGTACTCTTTTGTTGTTGGATATTTTTCCTGGGAGCTTTGGGGTGTCTGGTTAGTTGATATTGTTGTTCTTCCTATAGGGGGGCAAACCCCTTCAGCTCCTTCAGTCCTTTCTCTAATTCCTCCATTATGTACCCTTTGCTCAGACCAATGGTTGGCTCTAAGCATCCACCTCTCTATTTGTAAGACTCTGGTAGATCCTCTCAGGTGACAAATATATCAGGCTTCTGTCAGTAAGTACTTCCTGGTATCCACAACAGTGTCTTGGTTTGGTGACTGGGTATAGAAAGGATCCCCTAGTGGGGTGGTCTCTGGATGGCCTTTCCTTCAGAATCTGCTCCACATTCTATCTCTGTGTTTCATCCTGTGAGTATTTTGACCCTCCCCCTCCTTCTAAGAAGAATTAAAACATTCACACTTTGGTCTTCCCTCTTCTTGAGCTTCATATTATCTATAAATTGATTTTGTTAATTTGCATACTGTCAATGTGCCCTTTGGTTAGTATGACTAATGGTTTATCTCTCTTGTTGGTTTTCTCAAAGAACCAGCTCTTAATTTTGTTGATGCTTTGATAGTCCTTTTTTCTTCTACATTGGTTGATTTCAGCTCTAATTTGGATTATTTCCTGCCATTTACTCCTCTTGTATGTGTTTGCTTCTTTCAGTTCTAGAGTTTTCAGATGGGCTGTTATGTTGCTTGTGTATAATTTCTCCAATTTCTTTTTGAAGGTACTCAGTGCTATAAAATTTCCTCTAAGCATTGATTTTATTGTATACCATAAGTTTGTGTATGCTATGCCTTCATTTTCATTAAATTCTTGAAAGTTTTTAATTTCTTTATTTGTTCCCTGACCAAGTAATCACTGGTTAGAGAGTTATTCAGTTCCAAGTATATGAAGACTTTCTGTTCTTTTTGTTGTTTTTTAAGGCCAGCCTTAATCCTTGGTGATTTTATAGAATGGTGGGATTATTTAATTTTTCTTGTATCTGTGGAGGATCATTTTATACTTGATCATAAGTTCAGTTTTGGAGAAGGTACCACAAGCTGCTGATGAGATGTACATTCTCTAGTTTGGGTGAAATGTTCTGTATTTAGGAAAATATTGATGCAAAACTCAATGTCCATGCTTTTAAATCCCAGAGCACATATTTATAACAATGTCAGGTATGCACTAACTTATCCAGCTTTATCCAAGTAGCAATAGCTATAACTATCATTTTATTACTAAGACCCAAGGAGCAGAGAGTTGGCTTAGTAGGTAAAAATGTTTCCATAATAGGGAGGCCTTATACCCTGATCAAATATCTTGCTGCATGCTGCATTCCACATGGGAAAGAAGAGCCAAATCATGAATGATATTGTCAATTTCCACACATAAACTACACACTAGTGTTCCTGCGTGCACACACATACACACACACACACAAAACATTGTAGCTCATACAAACATACACATACACACTTTTTTACACGCATGCACACACACACACACACACACACA
Source organism: Rattus norvegicus (assembly GCF_021556685.1). NCBI lineage: Eukaryota > Metazoa > Chordata > Mammalia > Rodentia > Muridae > Rattus > Rattus norvegicus. The sequence goes on from NC_141546.1 coordinate 27,510,894, forward strand.
CACACACACACAAACACAAAGGAGTCCATTTGTGTTGCTATGTTGTTTGGACATTACTATGTTGAGGGGTAAGGAACTTTGAAAACAGAAATATTATATGATCATATTTCATTGGATACAAATATAAAATAAAAATAATTTTAATTAAATAGCAACCTAGTAAGTTTCTTAATAATCATAAACAACGATGATCAGCTAGATGTAGACTAAACTCTATTACACATATATTGCTGTATACCGTTTTATGTTTTTTGACAAAATACTTCATGGGTCCTGACAGTCAGGCATTTTCTGTTTCTGATTTAACATTATTAATATTCTTATAGTTAGAACAAAATTTGCAATAAGAAAAATTCAGGGGAATTACTCTTTAAATTGCCTATCCCTGATTGTCTTGATTACAGTGTTCTTTATATGATCATTAGTGTGTACAAGCTTGAGAAAAGTAGTGATGACAGTGACTACAATACAAAGATCATATTTGTGAAGTCTGTCAAATAAAAGTTATCCTTGCATGCATCATATTTGATCTTCTTAAAAATTTCGAGTAATATAGTGTAAATCTTCCTATATTTTTTAAAGGATAAAATATAAATTTCAGAGAAGCTGGTTCAACAGGTACATATTAAAGATTGAAAAATCTCAATTTCCCTTGGTAGTAGAGTAATGCTCTGAACTCTGTAACTTGATGCCTCACTTGTATAAAAGATACTTCCAATTTAGATGACCTTCATAGGGAGATACCAGCAACAGAAGGGTCAAAGTTACTTCAACTATAATACAAAGCTCTCTGACTGAGCACTTACACTAGTTTTCCTTGAGTCTACTTAAAATCTTCAGGAAGTACAAATAATAATGAGGAAAAGGAACAGTTACTAAAGCTATTTAAATTTTAGACTTTTCTCAGAATGTGAGGCAATGCAGCCAATTCCTATATTATTGAATAGGCATTATGACTTACTTTTTAAAAAATGCTTGCCTTATCCTGAGGTTTTATTGAACAAACTTCTTTCCTCTTACCAAGTAAAAGATAACATGAAACAATGGGAAAAAAATCTCTTTGTAGAATAATTTGTAGTGTAGGTTCTGATGAAAACAAAGGTCTGATCTCCCTATGTGAAGAAGGCATTTGCATATATATAGGATGGGTTCTGAGAGTGCTCCATTCAGAATTTTCCAACTTTAAGCTTTAATCTCAATAAATGTTGATGGTTCATTTTGTGAGGTGTTTAATTTTTCAATGTGTTATTTTTTATGAAATTTTACAATATTTTTGTATCCCCTGGGTAGCATATATTTTTGATATGATCACTTTATTTTGAAAGTTAGATTGATGAGTCAAACAGGATCTTTTGTTGAACTTTAGATTTTGTGTGTGTATGGCAGTAATGAGAGCATTGCACAAGTTTTCAATTTACAGCTACAAGAATTAAAGGGAAATATTAGGAAGAAATTTACCAGAGTAAACAGTATCAGGGTAAGGACAATTAGAATTGCTTTATGGTACTTTTTTCATATATTTATTTCTAAGAATCAGCACTTACTTATGAACATTGACTGCTTTGAGAAGATAAATACTTCCCCATTAAAGTTATTTTTCTTTTTTTAATGAGTTATTTTATATGTGTACAGGCAATGTAACAAAATTATTTTTATATTTTTATAGCGTTCCATCTCAGATATACTGTATTTATATTTTTATGTTTTTCACATTATTTTACATACAGTGTAATTCATATCTTATCATGAGACAATTTTCCCATCTTCTGCCTACCCTTCTGATACTTTGTTTCTTTTCTCTCATCTTTTCTTATTTTATTCAAAAGAAGTAAAAATATTTAAAATATTACATACAAGGTATCACCACATAGGTAAAATGCAAATTTTGACTTTCCAATGTAATCTGAGTTTTGCTAATATCTTAAGAACATATGCTGCTATGAATCTAAGTTATTTTAGCACAGCCTGTATTTTATTGTTTTATTACTTTGTTTGAGCAATGCCATGTGTTTAAAGATATATCTTGACTGTAATAATGTTGGTGGATTTACCTAGCAATGTAATAACTTGTAAACATAACTGCAACAAGCAAGGACAACATTTAATGTATATCTCATATATCTATTCTAGCATTGGGTCAAGATGACATAGCATTAACAATATTCAAGAAAGGTAAGCACACTAAACATTGCTGTACATCAATCACTTGTCATAGTTACAGGGAACTCAGCAAGTTTTCTGATTTCATATTTAAGAATAGCTGGAGAATCATCGATCCTTCAAGCTAAGAAAGTATCTGATGACGTGTCAATGATACACTCTTCTCATTACAGGATAGATCATCTGCTGTGGAGACATTCGAGTAGATTAAATAATATTCATGTCCACTGAAATTTCTGCTGCTGTACCACATCCCAAGTTTATAGTTCATTATATTTTTAAAAAGGCATGTAAAATATAGTATTACTTAAAATATACTGAGAAATTAGGAGAAAATTTGATACCATACTTAAAATATACTGAGAAATTAGGAGAAAATTTGATACCATACTTAAAATATACTGAGAAATTAGAAGAAAATTTGATATCATAATTGTGGTTAAGCCTTTTTATTTCTATTGAGAGTAAGACAGAATACAACAAGGTCTACAATAATTGTACCTATATGTGTATGTGTTATTAGATTGTATGTATGCTGATATATTGGTTAAGTTATAATACTATTATTACAAGGAAAATTTACATTATGAATTTTGATTGAGTTTATTTTTGTTTGGACTCATTAAAATGACTCTTCTCAAAAACAACAGTGAACACAAAAATAAAATTACGCTGCCTACTTGACTGATATATGATAAGATGGCAAAGCAAAAGCAATGTTGGGCGTTGATTCTAAGATATTTGCAGCATCTAATAGAAAGGATCAGCTAGATAATCAAGCATTATTGTAATCAGACATGTAATAACGTAATTTGTTGGGACATTAAAATCTCTGGAAATACTGAAATGCTGTTGGACTCAAATAGAGATTGTAAATTGCATGTTTTTATAATTCTTAGGAAACAAAACATAAAATCTACTTGCTAATTACTGTCTTACATAAGCTTTTTTTAAAGAACAGTTTACATATAAATTACAATATTATGCTAATACTTAACACGTGGAATATTTCAGATATTATATAATATGTATACATTACCTATATAATTAACATACTGTATATATTATTTGTATTGTGTGAATTATAGTATTCAATTCTCAAGCTATTTGGAGTTTAAAGTTTCTAGTGTTTTCCTGTAAATGTTCCAGTCATGGGAGTTTCACTCCCCTTGTTTTATTTGACAATGTTCTATAGCTTTCCATGAAAATATTAGAACTCCTGCAAGAATTATGATTATGCCATCTTGAAATTATCACTTTACGTAGTTTCTCTCATACACATTTGGTAGAGTGTACATGTTTTAAGTCTGGTGTCAATGGAAATGCCTTTAGACAGAATCAAATTTTCATTGTGAAAGTGTGTCGCAGAGGCTACACCTTTTGTTGAGGAGTAGCTTGAACAAAATGACGTTTTTTAAAGCAGAAGAGCCACATATTATGAGAAAAACTATCATAGAACCAAATTTTATAAGACCCAGCTTACAAAACTAGAAATTTCCATCACAAAAAAAAAATAGGTAAGAGATGAGTCTATCCAATCAGTTGGACCTTGGAATAATATGCAAGGTAAAGTGTGTGTGTGTGTGTGTGTGTGTGTGTGTGTGTGTGTGTGTGTCTGTGTCTGTGTGTGTCTGTGTGTGTGTTTCTTTTCATGTGTGTGTGTTCCTAAAATCTATAACAAAGAGATTGCAAGGGGACAGAGATTACACACTATCACATGGTCTTCAAAATGCTAGTTTTATATTTATCTTTTCCTTGAATTTTCACTATTAAGATAGATAGATAGATAGATAGATAGATAGATAGATAGATAGATAGATAGATAGATAGAAAAATTGATAGATAAATGAGCAAAATGAGCAGTAGTGTGAGGAGGAATGGTTAAACGTCAACCTTTGGTGTCTTTCTTCACGTCTGCTCAACCTTATTTTCTGGGAGATTGTTTCACACTTTCTAGAGTTTATCAATCCTGTTAAACTGGATGTCCAGAAAGCACTGAGAATTTGCTTATTTCTATCTCCCTAGCTTTGGGAATAAAATCATGCAATATTGTCTTCAGTTTTTTACAAACCTGGGAGTCAAACTCAAGTATTCACGCTTGAACAGCAAGCATTTCCCAAGCAACTGTTCTGTCTCCCTGAAACCTTATAACATGTTTTAATCTGGCAGCAAGCCATTTATGACTATTGATAGACACTTCTCATCTGCCTTTCAACCTGGAGAACAGAACTGTAATTCATAAACTAAATTCCTTTTTAACTAGGAAAATTGCTTTCCTGACAGCCAGATGTTTAGAACAATTTGCAGACATCCTGAAAATATGTCACCTACAAACCTGGACTACAGGAGTTTTAAAGATGTGACAAACCAGGGAAGAAAAACTGTAGGCTTTTGATGCTGGAAAGCCTGGGTACCAAATTCCCAAATCTTGGAGCTATAATACCACATGCAAAGGCCAAAGATCTACATACCAGAAAAGATGTATGATGGCTATTCCTGATTGTCAACTTTATTCCATCTGGAATGAACTACAATCCAGAAATGGATGGCTCACCTATGATCCAGAGGTTCAGACTAGAAAACAGGTTTCAGACTTGGATCTCGAAATGGAGATCTTGAGGCATAGTGGGCATGAAAATCTTAGGACCAGGCAAAATATTATATGACTTTAATTCCAGGAGACTGAGGCAAGCAGTTCTCTGAGGTTAAGGTCAACCTGGGACAGAGCAAGAATTAAATCAAGTTGGTATACATCTTTAATCTGAGTGACAACTTTTGCTGGAGCCTACTTAAGAAAGTTGAAAGAAAGAAGGTACACTCTTCTTAGGCTGCTTGCACTTACATGACAGAACATCTGTTGGAACCTACTTCTAAAAAAGAACAGCTTAAGAAACAACTTCGTGAAACTGAGCAACTACAAGATTCTTGGACTTTCCATTCTCAGCTGCTTATTTTTGGGTTTGTTGGACTATAGACTGTAAGTCATTACAATAAATTCCCCTAATACATAGAGATATTACATAAGTTCTCTGCATCTAGAGAACCCTGACTATACAACCTGCTTCAGAGGGTCAACATTTTACCTGTATTGAAGTCACAGGCTACTGATCCTGTTGAGGCTTGGAGTAAATTGCCAGCGAGTCTGTCATCTCAACTCTGAGACCATTCTCAATGAAGGAAATAGGGAATGCCAACACTGGAATAATTATTTCTCAGCTCTTTGTGATTTCTATGCTTGTAAAACACTCAACTCAGTGGTGATGAGAATTATTACTAGAATAGAACTGTACTGGGCATGAGCTATAAGTGGAACCAGTGGCAGAAATAAAATAGCAACAAAAAACAAACAAACAAACAAACGAACAAACAAACAAAAACCCACTGGTAGTTCTGATAAAACTCTTGGAGTATGAATGAGCTACTCAGGTTTTAATGGGTGACAGACTGACTACTACTGAGTATAAGCTATTACCAAATATGATGGAGGCAGATGGTAGTTGTTCTTAACAGTTTTCAGTTTATTTGAAGTACTTTAATTAAAGTTTGCTTCCACAGCCCACAAGGCTTTTGTTAAAATATCATTTGTAAGAAAAAATATTGAAAATAAGTTGTTGATATAATTTTAAAGGCAATCTATGTAATCAAGACCATTTCCATTTACTTCATTATCTACAATCCCCAGTCAAAAATAACCTAAGAATACCAATGGTGACATTTTATCTACAAAAGTCATGATGCACAAATATCCAGGAGTCTCTACAAAAGCTTACAGGATCCCAACATCAGCTTTATAGTAAGCAAGCAGCACAATTAAGGAAGTGTCTTGAAGCCTATGTACGGTACAAATGCACAAGTCATAGTTTTTGAAAACTTCTTGTGTGGTTACTTAAGATGCTATCAGTTATCCTCCACCTGATAACGTGTCTTTCTACTGGAAGTGAGCTCTGCAATTTTTCTCTCCCCACTATAGGGCATTTTATCTAAGGTTCCTCCTTCAGCACTTTTAGTGCCTCAGGATTCAAATTTAAGTTTTCATTCCACGTTTGTATAATTGTTATATAAGATGATAGATATTGATCTCGTATTGTTTTCTTCATTTGTATTTCCCGTTCTCATAGCATCAGATTTTGAAGATAATATTTTTTTTTCTTTAAATTATGCTTTTTTTTGTTTCTGTGTCAAATATTTATGAGTGATCATCTTTGGGCCTTCTATTTTACTCCATTTTGCTATAAGTCTTTTTTGTGTGTGCAAATATCCCGCTGCTTTTAATACAATTCAATAATATGTCATGTCATGAATAGCTATACTTCTAGTATTCTTTTCGATTAAGATTGCTTTATCTATCCTTAGTCTCTATTACTTCCATATATATTTCAGAATGTTTTTTTATTTCTGTAACTAATGTATCTAAGAATTTCTATTGGCATTATATTAAATCCATAATTTATTTTTTATTTGGAGGCTTGTTAATTTTACTGATCTATGAACCCTGGGTGTCTGGTACATTTTTGATCTCTGAAAAGACTTAAAGATTTAATTGTAGAGCTATTTTACTTCTTTCATTTGGATTATTCAAAGATATTTTATTGCTTTTGATGATATTATAAATAAGAACTTGTTCATAGTCTCTTTTTCCGTATGTTTGTTGTTGGAGCATAAAAAGATTGCTAATATTTGCCATTTAATTTTAAACCCTGATACTTTTCTGGAATTGGAAATTACTTCTAGAAGTATTCGAGTAGAATTTTGAGAATTTCCTATGTATAATATAATATAAAAATAGAGGTAATTTGGCTTATTTTCCTACTTATATATCGTATTTTTTTTCTTTTATTGCTGCACCTAGGGCTCTGGAAAAGGAATTGGAATAATGAGTAGCCCTTATTCTTTCCTGATATTAATAAATTTACTTCAGTTACTGTCTATTCTTATATTGAGGGAAGTAGCTGAAACCCCGAGGACAAAAGACAAACTTTTTCCTCTCATCAAATGTTTTCAATTACAAATCCTCAAAAACATGTATAAAACATGGGGTAACCAAAGAAACCAAGAAAGAATAAGGAGCAGAAGCAAGAAGGTGGGAGCCTGAGAGAGTAATAGAAGTACTAGGGTGATATGAAATAGGAGACAGTAACAGAACCAGAGCCTCAACTGGTGTAGAAGGAAGACAGCTAATTCAGAAATTGATAGACGTACAAAGGTTTGATTGAAAGAGGTAAAGGGAGAGCTAGGGCTATCCCACAGCCCTCTAGACACAAAATCTGTCCAGAGAAAGTGGTCTCCCAGGAGTACTCTCACTCCAAAGCCAATAGGGGAGACCCAACTCTTTTCGAAAAACTGTCCAAAGAAGGACCGGTGAGGAGTACACAAGAATCATGGAGCTTTGTGGTACAGGATCATTCCTAGCTTCATCTGTGACCAAAACTAACACTGAAATAAAATTCTGCCTAGAGTGAGCTGGTCTCCCAGGACACTTTCACACCTAAGATCAAAGACTCATAAGGCCATAGGAAGGATAAACTGCAGTCAGAGACAGCAAGACAAACTAAAGATATAACCAAATGGGGAGAGGCAAGCACAAGAAACTAAGCAACAGAAACCAAGACTACTTGACATGAAAAGAACTTAGTTCTCCTACCAGACCAAGTTCTAGATACCCAAACACACCAAGAAAGGAGGACTTGGATTTAAAATCACATCTCATGATGTTGATAGAGGGCTTTAGAAAGGGAATAAATAACTCTCTTAAATAAATACAGGAGAGCAGAGGAAAATAGATAGAAGCCCTCAAAAGGAAAACATAAAAATCCCTTAAAGTATTCCAGGAAAACACTATCAAACATGTGAAGGAATTGAACAGAATCATACAGGATCTAAAAATGTAAATAGAAACAATAAAGAAATAACAAAGAGATAAAACCCTAGAGATAGAAAACCAAGGAATGAAATCAGGATCATAGATTCAAGCATCACCAAAAGATTACAAAAGATTGCGGAATCAATCTCTGGGACAGAAGATACCAAAGGAAACAGTTACACACTTGTCAAAAAAACACAAAAGCAAAAAAGCTCCTAACCCAAAACATCTAGGACATCCAGGACACAATGAGAACATCAAACATAAGGATAATAAGTACAAGAGAAAGAAAACATTCCCAACTTAAAGGACCAGTGACTATCTTCAATAAAATTATAAAAAACCTTCCCTACCCTAAATAAAGAGATGCCTAAATAAAGAAGAGATTCTTCTGTAAACACACAAGAAGCTTATAGAACTCCAAATAGGTTGGACCAAAAAGTATGCTTCTCCAATCACATAATAATCAAAACACCAAATACACGATACAAAAAATATTAAAAGCAGTAAGGGTAAAAAGTCAAAGAACATATAAAGACCAACTTATTAGAATTACACAAGACTTCTCAGCAGAGCCTATGAAAGATGGAAGATCCTGGGCAGAGATTATACAAACCCTAAGTGAACACAAATACCAGCCCAAGCTACTATATCTAGCATAACTCTCAATCACCACAGATGGATAAACCAAGATATGCCATGATAAAACCAAATTTACACAATATCTTTCCACAAATCTAGCCCTACAAAGGATAATAAATGAAAAAGATTTAATACAAGGAGGAAAACTACACTCTAGGAAAAGGAAGAAAGAATTTATTTTCAATTTACCAATAAAAAAACTTAAACAAACAAACTGGATAAATAAATAGGACCCAGCATTTTGCTGCATACAGGAAATATACCTCAGTGACAAAGATAAATGCTGTTTCCGAGTAAAAGGCTGAATATTTTTCCAAGAAACAAGATTGGGTAGCCATTCTAATATCAAATAAAATCAAATTTCAACCAAAGTTATCGAAAAATACAATGAAGGACACTTTATACTCATCAAAAAAAATTACCAAAACGATCACTGAATTCTGAATATCTGTCCTCCAAATGCAAAGGCACCCACATTCATAAATGAAAGTTTACTAAAGCACAAAGCATATATTGCAACACACACATTAATAGATGGAAACTTCAACACCCCATTTCTATTAATGGACATATGGAAACATAAAGAAAATAGAAACATCCTGAAACTAACAGAAGTCATTAACCACATGGACCTAACATATATCTATAGAGTATTTCATCCTAAATCAAAAGAATATACGTTCTTCTGAGCAACTCATGGTATTTTCAACAAATTTTACCATGTAACAGGTCACAAAATAGACCTCAACAGATATCAGAATATTGAAATAATTTCATGCATCCTGTCAGATCACCAGGGACTAATACTGGTCTACAATAACAACAAAAACAACAGAAAGCCCACATACACATGGAAGCTGAACAATGCTCTACTAAATGACAACATTGTCAAGAAAGAAACAAAGAAAGAAATTAAAGACTTTTTAAAAATTTAATGAAAATGAAAACACAACATACCCAAAGTTATGGTATACAATGAAAGCAGTACTAAGAGTAAAACTCATAGTGCTGAGAGCCTCCAAAAAGAAACTGGAGAGAGCATATATGAACAGCCTGACAGTACACTTGAAAGCACTAGAACAGAAAGAAGCAAATACACCCAAGAGGAGTAGATGGCAGAAATAATCAAACTCACGGATGAAATCAGCCAAGTAGAAACAAAAACAAGAATATAAAGCATCAACAAAACCAGGAGGTGGAATATGGAGAAAATCAACAGGATAGATAAACCCTTACCAGAATAATCACAGGGCACAGAGACAGTATCCAAATAAAATCAGAAATGGAAAAGGAGAAATAACAACAGAACCTGAGAAAGTAATATATATATCTCACATCCTACTAAAAAAAGACTATACAAAACTGGAAAACCTGGAGGAAAGGAACAATTTTCTAGACAGCTACAAGGTACCAAAGTTAAATCAGGATCAAATTAACCACCCAAATATCCCATAACTCCTATAAAATATAATCAGTCATTAAAAGTGTCCCAACGAATAAAAGCTCAGAGCCAGATGTGTATAGTGTAGAATTCTATCAGACCTTTATAGAAGACCTCTTACCTATACTGTCCAAACTATTCCACAAAATAGAAATAGAAGGAGCACCACCCAATTCTGTCTATGAAGTTACAATTATGCTTATACCTAAACCACACAAAGACCCAACAGAAAATGAGAATTTCAGACCAATTTCCCTTATGAATATCAATGCAAAAATATTCAATAAAAGTCCCTCAAAACAAATGCAAGAAAACATCAAAACCATCATTGATCATTATCAAGTAGACTTCATCCTAAGGATACAGGAATGGTTAAATATGTGGAAATCTAAAACATCATCCACTAATTAAACAAACTCAAAGGGAAAAAAATGATCATCTCATTAGGTGCTAAGAACGCATTTGACAAAATTCAATACCCCTTAATGTTAAGTCTTGGAACAGTGACGAATTTAAGGTCCATACCTAAACATTTTAAAAGCAATATACCACAAACCAGTAGCCAACATCAAACTAAATGGAGAGAAACTTGAAGCAATCCTACTAAAGTCAGGGACTAGACAAGGCTGTTCACTCTCTTCCCACTTATTCAATATTGTACTCAAAGTCCTAGGTAAAGGAATCAGACAGCAAAAGGAGGTCAAAATGATACAAATTGGAAAGAAAAAAGTCAAAATAGGATAAACAGGCTGAGAAAGAAATTAGGGAAATGACACCCTTCACAATTGTCTCAAATATCATAAAATACCTCAGGGTCACTCTGCCCAAGCATGTCAAATATCTGTATGACAAAAATTTCAAGTCTCGTAAGAAAGAAATTGAAGATCTCAGAAGATGGGAATACCTCCCATGCTCATGGATTGGCTGTATTAATATAGAAAATATGTTGCATTTTGTGAAAATAATCTTCATATTCAATAGAATCGCCATCAAAATTCCAACTGAGTTCATCATAGAGTTAGAAAGAGCAATTTGCAAATTCATTTGGAATAATAAATAACCCAGGATAGCAAAAATTATACTCAACAATAGAAGAAATTCTGGGGGAATCACCATCCTGACCTCAAGCTGTATTACAGAGCAATCATGATTAAAAAACTGTACATGGTATTGGTACAGAGACAGGCATGTAGATCAATGGAGTAGAATTGAAGACCCAAAAAAAACCGCACACATCTATGGTCACTTGATCTTTAACAAAGAAGCTGAAACCATACAGTGGAAAAAATGACAGCATTTTCATCAAATGGTGCTGGTTCAACTGGGACAGATTGTCCTTGTACAAATATCAAGTTCAATTATAATAAAGACCTCCTCATAAGACAAGATACATTTAATCTAATAAAAGAGACAGTGGGGAAGAACCCAGAACATATAGGCACAGAGGAAATTTTCCCAAAAAGAACTCCAATGGCTTAGGCTCTAAGAACATTAATCAAGAAATGGGACCTGATAAAATTGTAAAGCTTCTGTAAGGCAAAAGGCACTGTCAATAGGATAAAATGGCAACCAACTGATTGGGGAAAATGTTTACCAATCCTACATCTGATAGAGGACTAATATCTAATATATATATAAAGAATTCAAAAAGTTAGACTTCAGAAAAACCAAATAATCTTTTAAAAACGAGGTACAGAGAGGCAGACAAGCCTGGGAAACCAGAAGAGACTGCTCCCTGCACACACATCTCGGATGCCAGAGGAAAAAGCCAAAGACCATCTGGAACCCTGGTGCACTGAAGCTCCCGGAAGAGGCGGCACAGGTCTTCCTGGTTGCTGTGTTTACCGGAAGTCCCACACCTGCGGATCCCGGCCCGCAGCAGCTCTCTGCTCCCAGACCCGGTGAGAGAGAGACCCAACCGCCTGGTCAGGTGGGCACTCCTGAGGCTGCAGAGCGGAAGAGACCACCAACACTGCTCACCCCTGCCCACATCCCTGGCCCAAGAGGAAACTGTATAAGGCCTCTGGGCTCCCGTGGGGGAGGGCCCAGGAGCGGCAGGACCCCTGCCTGAGACACCGCCGGAACCTGATAGAAACAGACCGGATAAACAGTTCTCTGCACCCAAATCCCGTGGGAGGGAGAGCTAAACCTTCAGAGAGGCAGACAAGCCTGGGAAACCAGAAGAGACTGCTCCCTGCACACACATCTCGGACGCCAGAGGAAAAAGCCAAAGACCATCTGGAACCCTGGTGCACTGAAGCTCCTTGAAGGGGCAGCACAGGTCTTCCTGGTTGCTGCCACTGCAGAGAGCCCGTGGCCAGCACCCCACGAGCAAACTTGAGCCTCAGGACCACAGGTAAGACCAAATTTTCTGCTGCAAGAAAGCTGCCTGGTAAACTCAAGACACAGGCCCACAGGAACAGCTGAAGATCTGTAGAGAGGAAAAACTACATGCACGAAAGCAGAACACTCTGTCCCCATAACTGACTGAAAGAGAGGAAAACAGGTCTACAGCACTCCTGACACACAGGCTTATAGGACAGTCTAGCCACTGTCAGAAATAGCAGAACAAAGTAACACTAGAGATAATCTGATGGCGAGAGGCAAGCGCAGGAAACCAAGCAACAGAAACCAAGACTACATGGCACCATCGGAGCCCAATTCTCCCATCAAAACAAACATGGAATATCCAAACACACCAGAAAAGCAAGATCTAGTTCCAAAATCATTTTTGATCATGATGCTGGAGGACTTCAAGAAAGACATGAAGAACTCCCTTAGAGAACAAGTAGAAGCCTACAGAGAGGAATCGCAAAAATGCCTGAAAGAATCGCAAAAATCCCTGAAAGAATTCCAGGAAAACATAAATAAACAAGTAGAAGCCCATAGAGAGGAGACACAAAAATCCCTGAAAGAATTCCAGGAAAACACAATCAAACGGTTGAAGGAATTAAAAATGGAAATAGAAGCAATCAAGAAAGAACACATGGAAACAACCCTGGATATAGAAAACCAAAAGAAGAGACAAGGAGCTGTAGATACAAGCTTCACCAACAGAATACAAAAGATGGAAGAGAGAATCTCAGGAGCAGAAGATTCCATAGAAATCATTGACTCAACTGTCAAAGATAATGTAAAGCGGAAAAAGCTACTGGTCCAAAACATACAGGAAATCCAGGACTCCATGAGAAGATCAAACCTAAGGATGATAGGTATAGAAGAGAGTGAAGACTCCCAGCTCAAAGGACCAGTAAATATCTTCAACAAAATCATAGAAGAAAACTTCCCTAACCTAAAAAAAGAGATACTCATAGGCATACAAGAAGCCTACAGAACTCGAAATAGATTGGACCAGAAAAGAAACACCTCCCGTCACATAATTGTCAAAACACAAAACGCACAAAATAAAGAAAGAATATTAAAAGCAGTAAGGGAAAAAGGTCAAGTAACATATAAAGGGAGACTTATCAGAATCACACCAGACTTCTCGCCAGAAACTATGAAGGCCAGAAGATCCTGGACTGATGTCATACAGACCCTAATAGAACACAAATGCCAGCCCAGGTTACTGTATCCAGCAAAACTCTCAATTAACATTGATGGAGAAACCAAAATATTCCATGACAAAACCAAATTTACACAATATCTTTCTACATATCCAGCACTACAAAGGATAATAAATGGTAAAGCCCAACATAAGGAGGCAAGCTATACCCTAGAAGAAGCAAGAAACTAATCGTCTTGGCAACAAAACAAAGAGAATGAAAGCACACAAACATAACCTCACATCCAAATATGAATATAAAGGGAAACAATAATCACTATTCCTTAATATCTCTCAATATCAATGGCCTCAACTCCCCAACAAAAAGACATAGATTAACAAACTGGATACGCAACGAGGACCCTACATTCTGCTGCCTACAAGAAACACACCTCAGAGACAAAGACAGACACTACCTCAGAGTGAAAGGCTGGAAAACAACTTTCCAAGCAAATGGTCAGAAGAAGCAAGCTGGAGTAGCCATTCTAATATCAAATAAAATCAATTTCCAACTAAAAGTCATCAAAAAAGATAAGGAAGGACACTTCATATTCATCAAAGGAAAAATCCACCAAGAAGAACTCTCAATCCTAAATATCTATGCCCCAAATACAAGAGTGCCTACATACGTAAAAGAAACCTTACTAAAGCTCAAAACACACATTGTACCTCACACAATAACAGTGGGAGATTTCAACACCCCACTCTCATCAATGGACAGATCATGGAAACAGAAATTAAACAGAGATGTAGACAGACTAAGAGAAGTCATGAGCCAAATGGACTTAACGGATATTTATAGAACATTCTATCCTAAAGCAAAAGGATATACCTTCTTCTCAGCTCCTCATGGAACTTTCTCCAAAATTGACCATATAATTGGTCAAAAAACGGGCCTCAACAGGTACAGAAAGATAGAAATAATCCCATGCGTGCTATCGGACCACCACGGCCTAAAACTGGTCTTCAATAACAGTAAGGGAAGAATGCCCACATATACGTGGAAATTGAACAATGCTCTACTCAATGATAACCTGGTCAAGGAAGAAATAAAGAAAGAAATTAAAAACTTTTTAGAATTTAATGAAAATGAAGATACAACATACCCAAACTTATGGGACACAATGAAAGCTGTGCTAAGAGGAAAACTCATAGTGCTGAGTGCCTGCAGAAAGAAACAGGAAAGAGCATATGTCAGCAGCTTGACAGCACACCTAAAAGCTCTAGAACAAAAAGAAGCAAATACACCCAGGAGGAGTATAAGGAGGGAAATAATCAAACTCAGAGCTGAAATCAACCAAGTAGAAACAAAAAGGACCATAGAAAGAAACAACAGAACCAAAAGTTGGTTCTTTGAGAAAATCAACAAGATAGATAAACCCTTAGCCAGACTAATGAGAGGACACAGAGAGTGCGTCCAAATTAACAAAATCAGAAATGAAAAGGGAGACATAACTACAGATTCAGAGGAAAGTCAAAAAATCATCAGATCTTACTATAAAACCTATATTCAACAAAATTTGAAAATCTTCAGGAAATGGACAATTTCCTAGACAGATACCAGGTATCGAAGTTAAATCAGGAACAGATAAACCAGTTAAACAACCCCATAACTCCTAAGGAAATAGAAGCAGTCCTTAAAGGTCTCCCAACAAAAAGAGCCCAGGTCCAGACGGGTTTAGTGCAGAATTCTATCAAACCTTCATAGAAAACCTCATACCAATATTATCCAAACTATTCCACAAAATTGAAACAGATGGAGCCCTACCGAATTCCTTCTACGAAGCCACAATTACTCTTATACCTAAACCACACAAAGACACAACAAAGAAAGAGAACTTCAGACCAATTTCCCTTATGAATATCGACGCAAAAATACTCAATAAAATTCTGGCAAACCGAATTCAAGAGCACATCAAAACAATCATCCACCATGATCAAGTAGGCGTCATCCCAGGCATGCAGGGATGGTTTAATATACGGAAAACCATCAACGTGATCCATTATATAAACAAACTGAAAGAACAGAACCACATGATCATTTCATTAGATGCTGAGAAAGCATTTGACAAAATTCAACACCCCTTCATGATAAAAGTCCTGGAAAGAATAGGAATTCAAGGCCCATACCTAAACATAGTAAAAGCCATATACAGGAAACCAGTTGCTAACATTAAACTAAATGGAGAGAAACTTAAAGCAATCCCACTAAAATCAGGGACTAAACAAGGCTGCCCACTCTCTCCCTACTTATTCAATATAGTTCTTGAAGTTCTAGCCAGAGCAATCAGACAACAAAAGGAGATCAAGGGGATACAGATCGGAAAAGAAGAGGTCAAAATATCACTATTTGCAGATGACATGATAGTATATTTAAGTGATCCCAAAAGTTCCACCAGAGAACTACTAAAGCTGATAAACAACTTCAGCAAAGGGGCTGGGTATAAAATTAACTCAAATAAATCAGTTGCCTTCCTCTATACAAAAGAGAAACAAGCCGAGAAAGAAATTAGGGAAACGACACCCTTCATAATAGACACAAATAATATAAAGTACCTCGGTGTGACTTTAACCAAGCAAGTAAAAGATCTGTACAATAAGAACTTCAAGACACTGAGGAAAGAAATTGAAGAAGACCTCAGAAGATGGAAAGATCTCCCATGCTCATGGATTGGCAGGATTAATATAGTAAAAATGGCCATTTTACCAAAAGCAATCTACAGATTCAATGCAATCCCCATCAAAATACCAATCCAATTCTTCAAAGAGTTAGACAGAACAATATGCAAATTCAAATGGAATAACAAAAAACCCAGGATAGCTAAAGCTATCCTCAACAATAAAAGGACTTCAGGGGGAATCACTATCCCTGAACTCAAGCAGTATTACAGAGCAATAGTGATAAAAACTGCATGGTATTGGTACAGAGACAGACAGATAGACCAATGGAATAGAATTGAAGACCCAGAAATGAACCGACACACCTATGGTCACTTGATTTTTGACAAAGGAGCCAAAACCATCCAATGGAACAAAGATAGCATTTTCAGCAAATGGTGCTGGTTCAACTGGAAGGCAACATGTAGAAGAATGCAGATCGATCCGTCCTTATCACCCTGTACAAAGCTTAAGTCCAAGTGGATCAAGGACCTCCACATCAAACCAGACACACTCAAACTAATAGAAGAAAAACTACGGAAGCATCTGGAACACATAGGCACTGGAAAAAATTTCTTGAACAAAACACCAATGGCTTATGCTCTAAGATCAAGAATCGACAAATGGGATCTCATAAAACTGCAAAGCTTCTGTAAGGCAAAGGACACTGTGGTTAGGACAAAACGGCAACCAACAGATTGGGAAAAGATCTTTACCAATCCTACAACAGATAGAGGCCTTATATCCAAAATATACAAAGAACTCAAGAAGCTAGACCGCAGGGAAACAAATAACCCTATTAAAAAATGGGGTTCAGAGCTAAACAAAGAATTCACAGCTGAGGAATGCCAAATGGCTGAGAAACACCTAAAGAAATGTTCAACATCTTTAGTCATAAGGGAAATGCAAATCAAAACAACCCTGAGATTTCACCTCACACCAGTGAGAATGGCTAAGATCAAAAACTCAGGTGACAGCAGATGCTGGCGAGGATGAGGAGAAAGAGGAACACTCCTCCATTGTTGGTGGGATTGCAGACTGGTAAAACCATTCTGGAAATCTGTCTGGAGGTTCCTCAGAAAATTGGACATTGAACTGCCTGAGGATCCAGCTATACCTCTCTTGGGCATATACCCAAAAGATGCCTCAACATATAAAAGAGACACGTGCTCCACTATGTTCATCGCAGCCTTATTTATAATAGCCAGAAAATGGAAAGAACCCAGATGCCCTTCAACAGAGGAATGGATACAGAAAATGTGGTACATCTACACAATGGAATATTACTCAGCTATCAAAAACATCGAGTTTATGAAATTCATAGGCAAATGGTTGGAACTGGAAAATATCATCCTGAGTGAGCTAACCCAATCACAGAAAGACATACATGGTATGCACTCATTGATAAGTGGCTATTAGCCCAAATGCTTGAATTACCCTAGATCCCTAGAACAAACGAAACTCAAGACGGATGATCAAAATGTGAATGCTTCACTCCTTCTTTAAATGAGGAAAAAGAATACCCTTGGCAGGGAAGGGAGAGGCAAAGATTAAAACAGAGACTGAAGGAACACCCATTCAGAGCCTGCCCCACATGTGGCCCATACATATACAGCCACCCAATTAGACAAGATGGATGAAGCAAAGAAGTGCAGACCGACAGGAGCCGGATGTAGATCGCTCCTGAGAGACACAGCCAGAATACAGCAAATACAGAGGCGAATGCCAGCAGCAAACCACTGAACTGAGAATAGGTCCCCTGTTGAAGGAATCAGAGAAAGAACTGGAAGAGCTTGAAGGGGCTCGAGACCCCAAAGGTACAACAATGCCAAGCAACCAGAGCTTCCAGGGACTAAGCCACTACCTAAAGACTATACATGGACTGACCCTGGACTCTGACCCCATAGGTAGCAATGAATATCCTAGTAAGAGCACCAGAGCACTAGTTCTATAGTGAGAAGGACGCCCTGGGTCCTGCTAAGACTGAACCCCCAGTGAACTAGTCTATGGGGGGAGGGCGGCAATGGGGGGAGGGTTGGGAGGGGAACACCCATAAGGAAGGGGAGGGTGGAGGGGGATGTTTGCCCGGAAACCGGGAAAGGGAATAACATTCGAAATGTATATAAGAAATACTCAAGTTAATAAAAAAAAAAAAATGAGGTACAAAGCTGAAAAAATATTCTCAACTGAGAAATACCAAATGTTCAAGAAGTACCTAAACAATTGTTCAACCTCCATAGTCATCATGGAAATGCAAATCAGAACAACCCTGAGATTCTGACTCTCACCAGTCAGAATGGCTAAGATAAAAAATGCAGGTGTTTTAATTATGGTTTTATTGCTGTGAATAGACACAGTGATCAATGCACATTTTATAAAGGACAACATTTAATTTCGGCTATCTTACAGGTTCAGAGGTTCAATCCATTTTCATCAAGGTGGGAGCATGGCAACATCCAGGCAGGCATGGTTCAGGAGGAGCTGAGTTCTACATCTTCACATGAAGGAAGCCAGGAACAGACTGAGCATCCTCAGGCTGCTAGGAGGAGATTCTCCAAGTCCACACCCACTGTGACATACTTCCTCCAAGGCCACACCTTCTAATAGTGTCACTCCTTGGGCCAAGCATATACGAAACATCATAGCAGGTGACAGAACATACTGACAAAGATGTAAGGAAAGAGCAACACTCCTTCATTGCTTCTGGGATTGCAAACTGGTACAACCATTTGGAAATCACTCTGGAGTTTCCTCAGAATGTTGGACATAATACTACCCGAGGACCCAGCTATACCACTCCTGGGCATATATCCCAAAATATTCCAACATATAACAAGGACACATGGTCCACTGTGTTTATAGCAGCTTTCTTCATAATAACCTGAAACTGGAAACAGTCCCAATATCACTAAACAAAAGAATCAGTACAGAAAATATGATGATACATTGACACTCAGTAAAAACGATGACTTCATGAAATTTTAAGAAAATAGATGGAGCTGGAAACTAGTATCCCAAGTCAGGTAATGAGACACAAAAGAACACACTGGTATATACTCACTGATAAGTGCATGTTCTTGAAAAAGATCACCATTCTTTGATACAACCCCCAGAAAAGCTGGAATGTAAGAGGAAGGAATACCTAGGTGTGGATCTTTAGTTCTATAGTGAGAAGAGAACTAGATGATCATAGGAAGTGTGTGTGTGTGTGTCTGGGGGGATACCTGAAAGGAAAAGAGGAGGGGGAGAAAATAAGGAGTAGCAGTATTATGTACTGGAGAGGACAGGAGTTATACAGTGTTAGGAAATTTGAAGAAAATTTGTAGCAGTCAAAAATGAGGAACTGGGAACAGCCACATGAAGGTCCTAGACACCAAGGAAGGGTGAAAAAATGAGAGTGGAAAAAGAGGAAGGGAGGGGTAGAGAGGAACTTTGGAATTCCAGTTAAATCATTCACAGGATAGATACCCTGACAGTTAAATGAAGAAGAATGAACTATATATTTACTTATTATTTTTGATATTTATATGGTTATGTAAATCTATGTAAGTGTCTACACATGTCAAGGGACACAAGTAGTGAGTGGTGTACTAAAACAATATCAATGCATCCCTTGGAACTAGAAATAAATGGTATATGTGGAGTGTCCAGTTTTCTTATGGGAACTGAGATATAAAATCTGGTCCTCATTACAGTATTGGTTCTCGAAGTCATCCTTTCAGTCCCCAGAAACTCTTTAAATCTGGACTTATTTGATTATTATCATTTTAATTATTGGAATGTGGTTAATATGCAGAAGAAGTTGTTGACCAGAAGCAGGATATTGAAATACACAGTGGAGTTTTTAAGCCATAAATACTTTGAAAGTGTAACACAGAGGATACCAGACACAGAAGGAGAACAGGAAAGTTTACATCTGCAGAAACTACATTTTTCTTATTTTGCCAACTTTCCCTGGTTGAACATTTTTATCAAGTCAAGTAAATTGCTGGACACCAAGAATGTACTAGCTATTTCCAAAATCATAGTTTGTATATCAATTGGGAAATGTATAAATTATTTTAGGCTATTTTGACACCAAAGAAGATAGGTATACCCTAGAGTGATATACTATTGCAAGATATAGTACTCCCCTGTGACATTCTTCTGCAAACCCGAGCATTTCGTCTGTAATGCTCAGCCATTAAGCCCAAGGCAGTTTAAATCTATTGCCAGAAACCTCAGTGGTAAGACTACTTATAAATAGGTTTGTTGCTCCATGTTCAGATTACTCAGCCATGTATAGACCTTACACCCTAAAGCCTAAAGAAATTAAGCATGCATCATGCATTGCCAACTGTATATCACAATTTTTGTTGCATCAAAGTTCTAGATATTGAAAAGTTAAATTTTAATATCTCCTCTGAGGAACAACAGTGGATGTAGAAGAATTACTGCTCCAGATAACAGGTCACAGTTTTACTATGCTAAATTTCATATAATTATTTATTTTGAAATCATTAGGAAGGCAATGCAATGTTCACTATTATTGCCATGGCAGAACTGATGGATTTTAACTGAGGAAAACCATAAAAAGCCTTTACTCTTTTTGATTTGATTCTTATCCTTGCATAATGTGCTTGAAATCAATAAATAATATAGTAATAATTTGTTGTAAATAAATTCAGGACCTATTGTCACTGCTAGATTTGTCACCATCCTATTTCCCCTTGCAATATAAGATCTTCTCCTAACTCACATAGGACTCTTAGGAAGATTTTTGATTCATTTAAATGTTCAGATAGAAAGGGAAAATATTAATAGAAATTAAAATGGGGCTATTTTATAGTAAATGTATGGTAGTTTCATCAGTCACAGCTAAAAGTTCCAACCCTCAGAAATGGAAATACCAGTTTTACTTGTAAAAGTTAAAGTAATTTTATCTCAGTTGTTTTTCTGGAACAAAGTGGAATAATAGAAAATATAAGCTAAATAAAACAGAGTTATAAATCTTTATATAACCAGTCCCCGAATTTGAAATACAAAATCATATTTGTAGAGAACTTGGAAAAGTGGTACTCAAGTTCATTCATTGTATGATGATCCCTTGAAATTTCAAGACATTCAATGAATTTTGTTTCTAAATGTGGATGCCATAGTTCTGAAAGGGGCATCAAGACATATTAAGGTTACTTACAGTGATACATTCAGTATCCTACTCACAAGAACATGGTACTGAAGACAGAAAAATTATTGGGCAATGAATATTAATCAAATGTTTGAAACATATCAAAATAAAATCCATTGCATTGTATGCTAAATTTAAATGGTTATATTAATATATATAATTTTGCTTATGATGATGACTTAGTTCTTCAGATTGTGAAAGAATATAGTGAAGGATAACTGTTGATCACAAAGGAGGTACAGGTAAAAATGGGATGCTATTGTTTGTTTTTCTTGGCTCTGTACTAAATCTCAAAAAAATATAGATGAACTGTGGGATAAAACATTTGCAAAGTTTCCATTTCCAGGACATGATATTGGGTGATGGAGACACTTCTCTGAACCACAATGACATTCTAAAGTCCAGATTCAGAGAAGAGCTCATAGGGAGTAAGTTTATACTCCCTAAATCTTGAATGTCCATAAATATGAACCTAAATTGTTCATGATTAGGCTTCTTATTCTCTTATAATTTGTGACACAGGATAGCTAAATTCAGAGATGAAAGAGAGCCAGGGACATGGGAAAGAAATGGGAGAAACAAACAAACAAATAGAGTAAAGGAAGTAGAAAAAATCATAAAACAACAGTCCCACGAATGATACTAGAGTAAGCAATAAATGGACAGATAATGGGGACACAAGAGCATAATTATGGAAGAGGGATTAAAATAACCTTTTTATTATACACACTATTTAGTAAGGTCAAAGTGGATACTGAAGCGAGATTAGATCAATCAGCTTGTATGCAAGGCCTGAGGAAAATTGACATAGGATGAAAATCAGACATGGCTTACTTTTCAAAAATTCCAATATAAAATTATAGAATTTCACAAACATTGTTATGAAAATCAAAGTTACTATAATATATGCTATACTAAATTCAAAGCCAATGTTAAAATAAGATGAGCCTTATCTGTGTGAAAGTTCTTGAACACATAAGTTGGAAAGGGAAGAGAGAGATGTCTCAGATGGTGAATACTTCTGTATAAAAAACATGATCTGAGTTAATAATTTGGAACTCATATAATATAAATAGAAACTAGCTCTTGCAAAGTTTCTTCATACACACATATGCATGCATGCACACATACACACACAGAGAAAATGAAGTATAATAATTTAAATCTGAGATCATGTATGACAGCTCATGAAAAATATGCAAAATTCATGGTTCCCCATATTTTTCTTCTGTCTCATTGAAGAAAACAAATGAATGAACATTATTTACAAACCATGCCTTATGATTTTATTTTTTTATTTTCAACTACTTCACATATATCATTTGTGTTTTTCTTTCCCTTATTTTCTCATAGATCCTCCACATCCTACTTTATACTTTCTTTTTTTGTATTAAAAAACAAAATAAAATTAATACCACATAATTTAATGTCACAAAAAGTAATAAAATGAAACAAAAGTCTGCAAAAATAGTTGTCAGTTTATTTGTTTATTTTTTATATTCACAAAATACCCAGGTGCATGTTGCAAAGAGACACTCATTCCAGGAAAAAAAAATGGGATAGGGGCTTATTATGAGAAACTGGGAGAGGAGATAACATTTGAAATGTAAATTTAAAAGATCCAATAAAAAAAGAGGTAAGAACACAAAATTGATTTTCCAATTTCAAATGGACAGTCCTGAAGACAAATATGCAATTAATATTATACTATTACTTTTAAAGATTTTTTGAATCTTTACCTTTATTTTTTAATTAGATACTTTATTTACTAACATTTAAAATGTTATCCCCTTTCACAAGACTTCTATTCTTAAAACCCCCTGTTGCATCCTCTTCTCCCCCACTGCTACCTCCTACCCCATGTTTCTAAGATGATGCGCCCACACACACACACCCTGTCATTCCTCCCGATCCTAACATATCCATACATTGGGACATTGAAACTTGTTAGGACCAATGACTTCTCCCACCATGGATGTCCAACAAAGTCATCCTCTGCTACCTATGCATCTGGAGCCATGTGTCTGTCCATGTGTACTCTCTGAATGGTGGTTTGGTCCCTCGGAGCTATGGTTGGTTGATATTGTTGTACTTAAAGGGTTGCAATCTCTCTCTGCTCCTTCAATCCTTTCTCTAATTCCTCCATTGGGAACAGCATTCTCAATTCAATGTTTGCATGCCAGCATCCGCTCTGTACTTGTCATGCCTTTCATGAGACAGCTATATCGGGCTCCTGTCAGCATGCACTTCTTGGCATCAGCAATATTGTCTGGGTTTGGTGGCGATATGTGTATGTGCTGGATTCCCAGGTTGGCCAGTTTTTGGATGGCCTTTCGTTCAGTCTCTGCTCCAAACTTTATCTCCATATTTCCTCCTATAAATATTTTTGTTCCCCTTCTAAGAAGAACTGAAACATCCACACTTTGGTCGTCCTTCTTCATTTGGTCTTTGAATTGTACTTGGTGTTCTGAGCTTTTGTGTTAATATCCACTTATCAATGAATGCATACCATATGTGTGTGTGTGTTTTTTTTTTTTTTTTTGGTTGTTTGATTTGTTTTGTTGTTGTTGTTGGTGGTGGTGTTTTGTTTTGTTTTTGTTTGGGTTATCTCACTCGGGATGATATTTTGTAGTTCCACCCACTTGCCTTTGAATTTCATAAAGTGATTATTTTAATAGCCGAGTAGTACTCCATTGTGCAAATATACCCCATTTTTTTTATCCATTCCTCTGTTGAAGGACATATGGGTTATTTCCAGCTTCTGGCTATTATAAATAAGGCTGCTATGACCATAGTGGAGCATGTGTTCTTATGTGTTGGAGCATCTTTAGGGTATATACCTAAGAGTGGTATAGCTGGGTCCTTAGGTCATACTATGTCCAATTTTCTGATGAACCTCCAGACTGATTTACAGATGTTTGTACCAGTTTGCAATCCAACCAACAATGAAGGAGAATTTCTCTTGCTCAACAACCTGACCAGAATTGGCTGTCACCTGAGATTTTTTTTTTTAATCTTAGCCATTCTGACTGGTTTAAGGTGTAATCTATGTTGTTTTGATTAGCATTTCCCTGATGACTAAGGTTAATGAACATTTCCATAAGGGCTTATCAGACATTCCATATTCCACAGTTGAGAATTCTTTGCTCAGCTGTGTACTCCATGTTTTAATAGGGCTATTGGACTTTCTGGAGTCTAACTTCTTGAGTTCTTTGTATATATTGGATATTACACCTCTATCAGATGTAGGATAGTGAAGTATATTGTTTTTTATTTTTTTCGAATCTATTCGTTGCCATTCTGTTCTAATGACAGTGCCCTTTGCCTTACAGAAGATTTGCAATAATATGAGGTCTCATTTGTTGGTTCTTGATCTTAGAGCATAAGCCATTGGTGTTCTGCTCAGGAAATTTTCCCCAATGCCCATGTGATCAAGGCTCTTCCCCACTTTTTCTACTATTAGTTTGAGTATATCTGGTTTAATATAGAGGATCATGATCCTCTTGGAATTCAGTTTTGTCCATAAAAATGTATTGATTTACATTCTTCTACATGCTCACCTATAATTGAACCAGCATCATTTGTTGAAAATGCTATCATTTTCACTAGATAGTTTTAGCTTTTTTTATCAAATATCAGGTGATTACAGGTGTGTGGGTTCATTTCTGAATCTTTAATTCTATTTCATTGATCTACCTCCCTGTCTGTACCAATAACCAGACAGGCTTTATTATGATTGATCTGTATCACAACTTGAGGTCAGGGATGGAATTTCCCCTAGAAGTTCATTTGTTGATGAGGATAGTTTTTCACTACCTGAGGTTTTTGTTATTTCAAATGTATTTGAAAATTGCTCAATCTAATTCTATCAAGAATTGAGTTGGAATTTTGATATGGATTGCATTGACTCTGTAGATTGGTTTTGCTAAGATGGCCATCTTTACAATATTAATCCTGCCAATCCATGAGGACAGGAGATCTTTCCATCTTCTGAGATCTTCTTAAAATTTTGTCTTCAGAGACTTAATGTTATTGCTATTCACATCTTTCACTTGCGTGGTTAGAGTCACACAGTGGTATTTTATATTATTTGGGACTATTGTGAAGGGTGTCATTTCCTTAATTTCTTTCTCAGCATATTTATCTTTTGAGTAGAGAAAGACTACTGACTTGCTTGAGTTATTTTTATACCCAGACACATTGCTGAATTTAATTATCAGACTTAGTAGTTCTATGGTGAAATGTTTGGGGTCAATGAAGTATACTATCAAATTGTCTGCAAATACTGATATTTTGACTTCTTCCTTTCCAGATTGTATCCTTTTACCTCCTTTTGTTCTCTGATTGCTGTGGCTAGGAAATCAAGTACTATGTTGAATAAGTAGGGAGAGACTATTCAGCCTTATATAGTCCCTGATTTTAGTGTCATTGCTTCAATGTTTTTTTCCATTTGTTTAATGTTAGCTGCTGGTGTGCTGTATATTGCTTTTAGTAGTTTTAGGTATGGGCCTTGAATTCCTGATCTTTCCAGGACGTTTATCATGAAGGGTTGTTGAATTGTGACAAATGCTTTCTCAGTATCTAATGAAATGATCACTTTTTCTTTCTTTGTGTTTGCTTACATAGTGGATTATGTTGATGGATTTCCATATATTGAACCATCCATGCATCCCTGGGATGAAGCCTACTTGATCATGATAGATGATCATTTTGGTGTGTTCTTGGATTCAGTTTGTGAGAATTTCATTGAATATTTTTGTGTCAATATTCCTAAGGGAAATTGGTCTGAAGATCTCTTTGTTGGGTCTTTGTGTGGTTTAGATATAAGCAAAATTGTGGCTTCATAGAAGGAATTAGGTAGTGCTTTGTCTGTTTCTATTTTGTGTAATAATTTGGACAGTTTTGGTATGAGGTCTTCTATGAAGGTCTGATAGAATTCTGCACTAAACACATCTGGTCCTGGGCTCTTTTTGGTTGGAATACTTTTAAGAACTGCTTCTATTTCTTTAGGAGTTATGGGGTTGTTTAGAAAGTTTATCTGTTCCTGATTTAACTTTGGTACCTGGTATTTGTCTAGAACATTGTCCATTTCATCCAGATTTTCCAATTTCATTGAATATACCCTTTTGTAGTAGGATCTGATAATTTTTGAATTTCCTCAATTTCTGTTGTTTTGTCTTCTGTTTCATTTTTGAATTTTTTGATTTGAATTATGTCTTTGCCCTTTTGTTATCCTGTTGATTTTCTCTATCCTGTTGATTTTTTCAAAGAACCAGTTTCTGATTTTGCTGAATCTTTGTATAGTTCTTTTTGTTTCTACTTGGTTGACTTCAACTGTGAGTTTATTTCATGTCATCTACTTCATTTGGCTGAATTTGCTTCTTTTCGTTCTAGACCTTTCAGGTGTGCTGTCAAGATCTTAGTGTATGTTCTCTCCAATTACTTTTTTGAAGCACTCAGAGCTATCAGTTTTACCTCTTTTTTTTTTTAATTTCCATGGTTGTATTCATAAATAGAATGCATAAAACATAACAGTGTTACATAAATTTAATATACAACAGTATCAAGTGTCAAACAAAATAGGCTTGTGAATGAATTTCAACAATGCCACTAACCTCTAGAGTTTAACTCTTATCTCTGTTTTCATTGAATCCCATAAATTCAGGTATTTTATGCCTTAATTTACAGTGAATTATATCAGTATTTAATTTCTTTTCATATTTCTTCCTTGACCAAGTTGTCATTGACTAGAGGATTATGTAGCCTCTATACATATGTGAGTTTTCGGATGATTTTTTTTTGTTTTGTTTTGTTTTGCTTTGCTTTGTTTTGTTTTTTTTTGTTGTTGTTTTGTTTTGTTTTTATATTGAAGACCAGTCTTAGTCCATGTTGATCTTATAGAATGCATAGGATTATTTCAAGCACATTGTATCTATTGAGTTCTGTTTTATGACCAATGGCATGATCATTTTTTGAGAAGGTACCATGAGGTGCTGAGAAGGCACATTTTTTTTTTTAGGATGAAATGTTTTATAGATAGATATCTGTTAAATACATTTGATTCATAATTTCTGTTAGTTTCACTGTGTCTCCATTTAGTTTCTGTGCCCATGATTTGTCCATTGTTTAAATTGTGTGTTGAAGTCTTCTATTATTATTGTGTTTGATACAATGTATGCTTTCAGCTTTACTAAAGTTTCTTTCATGAATGTAGGTGCCCTTGTATTGTGGATGTGGGAACCAAGCACACAAAACTATCTCAGAAAACATTAGGTGACTAGGACTTTCTGATAAAGTTGAGGCTGGGGTATTTCACAAGAATTTTCTGAGTAAACACTCTATTCAGGAAGAGTCCCAACCAGAGTAAGGGCAGGACCTTCCACCCAACCTTCTGCATACTAGAGATGTCTCCCCGGCAAGAGCTTCCATTGAATTCAAAGGACACTATTTGACCACCAATGAATTCAAAAGGTAAAAAACCCCAGCAATGAGAAATAATCAACTCATCCTGTAACCTAAAGCCTATACCCTGAAAAAGTAAAAAGAGTGCCTTTGTTCTTTCGGGTGGCCTCTGCCTTGATTGTAGAATGCCGCCAGTGCACTGAATCAATTAATCTCTTACTCATTGCATCGATCTCCGTCTCTGTGTCTCTGTGAGTGGGACATCCCGAACGGGGACTTTTCCAGTCTTACAACACTTGGAGCAAAGATACTCAGCATTGGGAGTTTGTCTTTTTAGATTTTTACTTTGATGAGTATAAAGTATCCTTCTGACAGTGCCTATTTTGTCACAGTACCAAGAACTGGGCATAGGCCTGAGAGGTTTAAGAGAAACACATACTCGGGTAATTCATATTATGAGAAGGCCAAAACTTTACTGAGTTTCATAGAATATATACGCCAAATTCACCAGGTGGAATATTACAGGAAGCATAATAGAACAACAGGTTTATTCCCTCAGGACCTAAACAAAACAAAACAACAACAAAAAAAGCAAAACAAAAATAAATAAAACAACAACAACAAAAAAAAACAAAACAAAAAAACAACAACAAAAAAAAAACAGGAACTGACCTAATAATATTACCACCGGGTTGTTACCTCTCAGACAAAACAGGAAGACAGAAAGATCAGTTTTGTTTTGTTTTTTTTTTAAAGAACAAAACACTTCCTCATGCATCAGGAAGGCTCAGCAGGGGGCAAACACTGGCAGGGACCAGGAGGGTCTGACATCCTTTCTTATTTTTTTGATAATTCTTAGTTGAAAGCTGACTTTATTTGATATTAGAATAGCTACTCTAGTCTTATTTCTTGGGGCCAATTTTCAAAAAAATAAAATCCCCAGGATTATATCTTAGGTAGGATATATTGTTTTCACTGATGTGTGTTTCTTATATGTAGTGAAAAGCTGGATCCTCTTTGCAAATGCAGTCTGTTAGTCTATATCCTTTTATTGGGGAATTGACTTCATTGATGTTAAGAGATATTAAGGAATAGTGACTGTTTCCTGTTATTTTTGTTGTTAAACATGGATTTAAATTTGTGTGGCTATCTTCTTTTTGGTTTCTTGCAAGATTACTTTCTTGCTTTTTCTAGGGTGTAATTTCTCTTCTTCTGTTCCAATTTTCCATCTGTTGGATTTGTTGAAAGATATCATGTAAATTTGGTTTTGTCCTGGAATATTTTTGTTTCTCCATCTATGGTAATTTGTGGGGAGCGGGTGTGTCCGCAGTCCCTAGATGGTGCCCGGGACTGCAGCTAAGTCTCATGACTAGCACCTGATTTCCTCACACACCTGAAACTAGCCACGTCCATTGTGAGAGCTGCACAGGTGCACCATGACGCAAGATCAGGCCATGTGACATGGGCCTATGAATTGAGATTACGCAGTCTGGACTGAGGAGGCAGAGTTGAGGGAGAATATAAGGGAGTGTGCTTGGGGGCTGGGAGGGGGGAGAGAAAAAAGGAAAAGAGAGATTGCTGCTTGCATGCAAAAAGAAAGTTTCCTGAATAAACTGCTTTGAGAATAACACTGTGTCGTTGCTCTTTTCTGCGGGTCAGAGACAGAAGCGATAGTAATTGAAAGTTTTACTGGATATGGTAATCTGGGCTGGCATTTTTGTTCTCTTAGAGTCTGTAAATATCCAGGTTCTTCTGCCATTTATAGCCTCTGGTTCTCAGAGTCTGGTGTAGTTCTTTAGGTCTGACTTTATTTGTTACTTGACTTTTCCCTTACTGTTTTTAATATTCTCTCTTTTTTTTCTGTGCATTTAGTGTTTCGACTTTTGTGTAACAGGAAGGATTTCTTTTCTGGTCTCTTTGGAGTTCTGTAGGCTTCTTATATGTTCATGGGCATATCTTTCTTTAGGTTAGGTACGTGTTCTTCTATAATTTTGTTGAAGATATTTACTGGCTCTTTAAGTTGGGAATCTTCGTTTTCTTCTATACCTTAGGTTTGGTCTTCTGAATGTTTCTTTGATTTCCTAGGTGCTTTGGGTTAGGAAATTTCAGCTTTCTGCAATTTCTTTTATGGTTGTGTCAATGCTTTCTGTGGAATCTTCTGTACTTGTGATGTTCTCTTCTATCCCTTGTACTCTCTTGGTGATGCTTGAATCTATGTCTCCTGATCTCTTTCCTAGATTTTCTTTCTCCAGGGTTGTGTCCCTTTGTGCTTTCTTTATTGATTCTATTTCCATCTTTAGGTCCTGGATGTTTTATTCATTTCCGTTATCTGTTGGTCATGTTTTATTGTAACTCTGTATGGGATTTTTGTATTTTTTCTTTAAGGGATTCTACTTGTTTCCTTGGGTTCTCCTGTATTTCTTTAAGGGTGTTAGTTATGTCCTTCTTAAAGTCCTCTATCATCATCATGACATGTGATATTCAATCAAAATCTTGCTTTGCCAGTGTGTTGTGATATACAGTATTTGCTGTGGTGGGAGTACTGGGTTCTCCTTGTAAGGCTCAAAGTGAGTCTTAACTACAAGAGAGAACCCCCAAGTGAGACCCAAGAACAGAGTTCAATGCAAATGCAAGAAATTTATTTTCCTGGGCATCGGGGTCCACCTTTCATCATCCCCTTATGGTGAGTGACTGGAAGGTGACCCCGAATGGCTATAAAAAACAGTTTTTATACTTTGTAGGGGTACAGGTTACATCAGCAAGGTTACAGTTTAAACTTATTGGCTAAGCATATTGATCTTGAATCTGTTGGGCAACAAACATATGGCATGCATTTGAACTCTATCTGGGACCAGAGGGTCAGGTGACTATTGTCGGTAGTCTTCAGAGTTTCAAGAATGGCCTGCTCCTCTAGTGAACTGTGGGTGGAGAATGGAACTTGACCTTATCTTGACCTGAGACAGTGGGTGTAATGCTAACAAAACCCTTAGGGTCCTCATAACCTATCTATTTTCTCCTGACCGAGTCTCCTAATAGCTCTTATACTTCAGTAAAAACTAGGGTCCTTCATGATGATGCCAAGTAGTCTTGGTTTCTGATGCTTATGCTCCTGTGCTTGCTTCTTCCCATCTTGTTATTGAAAGAGCGTACCCCAGCAGACCCCGTGGGAAAGAGACCTCACCGCCTGGTCAGGTGGGCACTCCTGAGGCTGCATAAGCTCCCGGAAGGGGCGGCACAAGTCTTCCTGGTTGCTACCGCCCCAAAGAGCCCGTGGGCAGCACCCCGAGAGCTAACTTGAGCCTCGGGACCACAGGTAAGACCAACTTTTCTGCTGCAAGAAAGCTGCCTGGTGAACTCAAGACACAGGCCCACAGGAACAGCTGAAGACCTGTAGAGAGGAAAAACTACACGCCAGAAAGCAGAACACTCTGTCCCCATAACTGACTGAAAGAGAGGAAAACAGGTCTACAGCACTCCTGACACACAGGCTTATAGGACAGTCTAGCCACTGTCAGAAATAGCAGAACAAAGTAACACTAGAGATAATCTGATGGCAAGAGGCAAGCGCAGGAACACAAGCAACAGAAACCAAGACTACATGGCATCATCAGAGCCCAATTCTCCCACCAAAACAAACATGGAATATCCAAACACACCAGAAAAGCAAGATCTAGTTTCAAAATCATATTTGATCATGATGCTGGAGGACTTCAAGAAAGACGTGAAGAACTCCCTTAGGGAAACACAAGAAAACATTAATAAACAAGTAGAAGCATACAGAGAGGAATCGCAAAAATCCCTGAAAGAATCGCAAAAATCCCTGAAAGAATTCCAGGAAAACACAATCAAACAGTTGAAGGAATTAAAAATGGAAATAGAAGCAATCAAGAAAGAACACATGGAAACAACCCTGGATATAGAAAACCAAAAGAAGAGACAAGGAGCTGTAGATACAAGCTTCACCAACAGAATACAAAAGATGGAAGAGAGAATCTCAGGAGCAGAAGATTCCATAGAAATCATTGACTCAACTGTCAAAGATAATGTAAAGCGGAAAAAGCTACTGGTCCAAAACATACAGGAAATCCAGGACTCAATGAGAAGATCAAACCTAGGGATAATAGGTATAGAAGAGAGTGAAGACTCCCAGCTCAAAGGACCAGTAAATATCTTCAACAAAATCATAGAAGAAAACTTCCCTAACCTAAAAAAAGTGATACCCATAGACATACAAGAAGCCTACAGAACTCCAAATAGATTGGACCAGAAAAGAAACACCTCCCGTCACATAATTGTCAAAACACCAAACACACAAAATAAAGAAAGAATATTAAAAGCAGTAAGGGAAAAAGGTCAAGTAACATATAAAGGCAAACCTATCAGAATCACACCAGACTTCACGCCAGAAACTATGAAGGCCAGAAGATCCTGGACTGATGTCATACAGACCCTAAGAGAACACAAATGCCAGCCCAGGATACTATATCCTGCAAAACTCTCAATTGACATAGATGGAGGACCTAAGATATTCCATGACAAAACCAAATTTACACAATATCTTTCTACAAATCCAGCACTACAAAAGATAATAAATGGTAAAGCCCAACATAAGGGGGCAAGCTATACCCTAGAAGAAGCAAGAAACTAATCGTCTTGGCAACAAAACAAAGGGAGTGAAAGCACACAAACATAACCTCACATCCAAATATGAATATAACAGGAAGCAATAATCACTATTCCTTAATTACTCTAAACATCAATGGCCTCAACTCCCCAATAAAAAGACATAGATTAACAAACTGGATACGCAACGAGGACCCTGCATTCTGCTGCCTACAGGAAACACACCTCAGAGACAAAGACAGACACTACCTCAGAGTGAAAGGCTGGAAAACAACTTTCCAAGCAAATGGTCAGAAGAAGCAAGATGGAGTAGCCATTCTAATATCAAATAAAATCAATTTTCAACTAAAAGTCATCAAAAAAGATAAGGAAGGACACTTCATATTCATCAAAGGAAAAATCCACCAAGATGAATTCTCAATCCTAAATATCTATGCCCCAAATACAAGGGCACCTACATACGTAAAAGAAACCTTACTAAAGCTCCAAACACACATTGTACCTCACACAATAATAGTGGGAGATTTCAACACCCCACTCTCATCAATAGACAGATCATGGAAACAGAAATTAAACAGAGATATCGACAGACAAAGAGAAGTCATGAGCTAAATGGACTTAACGGATATTTATAGAACATTCTATCCTAAAGCAAAAGGATATACCCTCTTCTCAGCTCCTCATGGTACTTTCTCCAAAATTGACCATATAATTGGTCAAAAAACGGGCCTAAACAGGTACAGAAAGATAGAAATAATCCCATGCTTGCCATCGGACCAACACGGCCTAAAACTGGTCTTCAATAACAATAAGGGAAGAATGCCCACATATACGTGGAAATTGAACAATGCTATACTCAATGATAACCTGGTCAAGGAAGAAATAAAGAAAGAAATTAAAAACTTATTAGAATTTAATGAAAATGAAGGTACAACATACCCAAACTTATGGGACACATTGAAAGCTGTGCTAATAGGAAAACTCATAGCACTGAGTGCCTGCAGAAAGAAACAGGAAAGAGCATATGTCAGCAGCTTGACAGCACAGCTAAACGCTCTAGAACAAAAAGAAGCAAATACACCCAGGAGGAGTAGAAGGCAGGAAATAATCAAACTCAGAGCTGAAATCAACCAAGTAGAAACAAAAAGGGCCATAGAAAGAATCAACAGAACCAAAAGTTGGTTCTTTGAGAAAATCAACAAGATAGATAAACCCTTAGCCAGACTAACGAGAGAACACAGAGAGTGCGTCCAAATTAACAAAATCAGAAATGAAAAGGGAGACATAACTACAGATTCAGAGGGAATTCAAAAAATCATCAGATCTTACTATAAAAACCTATATTCAACAAAACTTGAAAATCTTCAGGAAATGGACAATTTCCTAGACAGATACCAGGTATCGAAGTTAAATCAGGAACAGATAAACCAGTTAAACAACCCCATAACTCCTAAGGAAATAGAAGCAGTCATTAAAGGTCTCCCAACCAAAAAGAGCCGAGGTCCAGACGGGTTTAGTGCAGAATTCTATCAAACCTTCATAGAAGACCTCATACCAATATTATCCAAACTATTCCACAAAATTGAAACAGATGGATCACTACCGAATACCTTCTACGAAGCCACAATTACTCTTATACCTAAACCACACAAAGACACAACAAAGAAAGAGAACTTCAGACCAATTTCCCTTATGAATATCGACACAAAAATACTCAACAAAATTCTGGCAAACGAATTCAAGAGCACATCAAAACAATCATCCACCATGATTAAGAAGGCTTCATCCCAGGCATTCAGGGATGGTTTAATATACGGAAAACCATCAACGCGATCCATTATATAAACAAACTGAAAGAACAGAACCACATGATCATTTCATTAGATGCTGAGAAAGCATTTGACAAAATTCAACACCCCTTCATGATAAAAGTCCTTGAAAGAATAGGAAGTCAAGGCCCATACCTAAACATAGTAAAAGATATTTACAGCAAACCAGATGCTAACATTAAACTAAATGGAGAGAAACTTGAAGCAATCCCACTAAAATCAGGGACTAGACAAGGTTGCCCACTCTCTCCCTACTTATTAAATATAGTTCTTGAAGTTCTAGCCAGAGCAATCAGACAACAAAAAGAGATCAAGGGGATACAGATCAGAAAAGAAGAGGTCAAAATATCACTATTTGCAGATGATATGATAATATATTTAAGTGTTCCCAAAAGTTCCACCAGAGAACTACTAAAGCTGATAGACAACTTCAGCAAAGTGGCTGGGTATAAAATTAACTCAAATAAATCAGTTGCCTTCCTCTATATAAAAGAGAAACAAGCCGAGAAAGAAATTTGGGAAACGACACCCTTCATAATAGACCCAAATAATATAAAGTACCTCGGTGTGACTTTAACCAAGCAAGTAAAAGATCTGTATACTGAGGAAAGAAAGTGAAGAAGACGTCAGAGGATGGAAAGATCTCCCATACTCATGGATTGGCAGGATTAATATAGTAAAAATGACCATTTTACCAAAAGCAATCTACAGATTCAATGCAATCCCCATCAAAATACCAATCCAATTCTTCAAAGAGTTAGACAGAACAATTTGCAAATTCATCTGGAATAACAAAAAACCCAGGATAGCTAAAGCTATCCTAAACAATAAAAGGACTTCAGGGGGAATCACTATCCCTGAACTCAGGCAGTATTACAGAGCAATAGTGATAAAAACTGCAGGGTATTGGTACAGAGACAGAAAGATAGACCAATGGAATAGAATTGAAGACCGAGAAATGAACCCACACACCTATTGACACTTGATTATTGACAAAGGAGCCAAAACCATCCAATGGAAAAAAGATAGCATTTTCAGCAAATGGAGCTGGTTCAACTGGAGGTCATCATGTAGAAGAATGCAGATCGATCCGTCCTTATCACCCTGTACAAAGCTTAAGTCCAAGTGGATCAAGGACCTCCACATCAATCCAGATACACTCAAACTAATAGAAGAAAAACTAGGGAATCACCTGGAACACATGGGCACTGGAAAAAATTTCCTGAACAAAACACCAATGGCTTACTCTCTAAGATCAAGAATCGACAAATGGGATCTCATAAAACTGCAAAGCTCCTGTAAGGCAAAGGACACTGTGGTTAGGACAAAACGGGAACCAACAGATTGGGAAAAGATCTTTACCAATCCTACAACATATAGAGGCCTTATATCCAAAATATACAAAGAACTCAAGAAGTTAGACCGCAGGGAAACAAATAACCCTATTGAAAAATGGGGTTCAGAGCTAAACAAAGAATGCACAGCTGAGGAATGCCGAAAGGCTGAGAAACACCTAAAGAAATGTTCAACATCTTTAGTCATAAGGGAAATGCAAATCAAAACAACCCTGAGATTTCACCTCACACCAGTGAGAATGGCTAAGATCAAAAACTCAGGTGACAGCAGATGCTGGCGAGGATGTGGAGAAAGGGGAACACTCCTCCATTGTTGGTGGGATTGCAGACTGGTAAAACCATTCTGGAAATCAGTCTGGAGGTTCCTCAGAAAATTGGACATTGAACTGCCTGAGGATCCAGCTATATGGCATATACCCAAAAAGATGCCTCAAACTATAAAAGAGACACGTGCTCCACTATGTTCATTGCAGCCTTATTGATAATAGCCAGAAACTGGAAAGAACCCAGATGCCCTTCAACAGAGGAATGGATACAGAAAATGTGGTACATCTACACAATGGAATATTACTCAGCTATCAAAAACAACGAGTTTATGAAATTCGTAGGCAAATGGTTGGAACTGGAAAATATCATCCTGAGTGAGCTAATCCAATCACAGAAAGACATACATGGTATACAATCATTGATAAGTGGGTATTAGCCCAAATTCTTGAATTACCCTAGATCCCTAGAACAAACGAAACTCAAGACGGATGATCAAAATGTGAATGCTTCACTCCTTCTTTAAATGAGGAAAAAGAATACCCTTGGCAGGGAAGGGAGTGGCAAAGATAAAACAGAGACTGAAGGAACACCCATTCAGAGCCTGCCCCACATGTGGCCCATACATATACAGCCACCCAATTGGACAAGATGGATGAAGCAAAGAAGTGCAGACAGACAGGAGTCGGATGTAGATCGCTCCTGAGAGACACAGCCAGAATACAGTAAATACAGAGGCGAATGCCAGCAGCAAACCACTGAACTGAGAATAGGTCCCCCGTTGAAGGAATCAGAGAAAGAACTGGAAGAGCTTGAAGGGTATCGAGACCCCATATGTACAACAATGTCAAGCAACCAGAGCTTCCAGGGACTAAGCCACTACCTAAAGACTATACATGGACTTACCCTGGACTCTGATCCCATAGGTAGCAATGAATATCCTAGTAAGAGCACCAGTGGAAGGGGAAGCCCTGGGTCCTGCTAAACTGAACCCCCAGTGAACTAGACTATGGGGGGGAGGGCGGCAATGGGGGGAGGGTTGGGAGGGGAGCACCCATAAGGAAGGGGAGGGGGGAGGGGGATGTTTGTCCGGAAACCGTGAAAGGGAATAACACTCGAAATGTATATAAGAAATACTCAAGTTAATAAAAAAAAAATTAAAAAAAGAAGACAAAAAAAGAAAAAAAAAAGAAAAAAAAAGAAAAAAAAGAAAGAAAAAGAAAAAAAAAGAAAAAGAAAAAAAAAAAGAAAGAGCGTACCCCAAAACGAGGAGCCGCGTCTCTCACTCCGATCGCGGGTTGGGGTGCCCCCAGGAATCACGAGTAGCCATTCTTGATGTAACAGCAAGAGGTAGCTTTTATTAACGAGATCCCGGGTCTTAGCGGGATCCCGGGTCAACACGTATCCCACACAGGAGACTGAGGAATCAACCCCGAGCCTCCAGACTCGGGGGTTTCTATAGGGGAGGTTAGGGGCATTCTCGCGGTTACACATGATTGGTCAATTCAAATGGTGCACAGTTACTTTCGGTGCGAAATTATATCAGCAAGGAGTACATGCTCTCGGAGTAGCAGCTCAGCAGGCAGATAGGGTGTCTCATCTCACTCAGGGGGGGTGAAAGAAGGGGAGGGGGTGGCTACAGATGGTCAATGTCCTTGGGGCTGATAATTGGTTTGGCAAGTCCTATCTCTGGCTCTCCCTCAGGCACGTCCGGCCCTGCACATCCGGACTCTGATAATGAGTAACTTTTTTAAAACTCTAGTTCTACATTCCCTTCTCCTTTTTTGTTAATAGTTCTAATCTTAGAACTTCATGGAGAACTCAGCTTCATCTAGCATAACAGCTTGGTATTGTTGTCTTAACATGAGGATTCTAATCTGGATACTATCTAAGCCTATACACCAAGGTCATGACTAGCTTTTAGAACTTCTAAACTTATACAGACTGTGATCCCTGAGGCGCAGTCCCAAGAAGTATTAAGAGTACTAACATATGCAATGTTACATCATTTGTAATGGAAATCAAGCCTATCCCACACCTATCTTGATAGAACCCAGGACAAACATGACTGAATTTCCCTCTAGGTCCCAGCTCTCAGCCCCAACACCTAGTACATGGCTGGTGAGGGCTGAGAATTGACGGCTGTCAGGGTGGTCAGCAGCACCAGGTATGGTCCTTTCCAGCGAGGCTCGAGTGTCTGGGCTCAGTGTAGCTGCAGTCTCCGACTGATGGGATGTCTCAGGGGGCTCCGGGGCATAGGCTGCTCTCAGCTGTGAGCAGATTTCTTTCTGTATCACCTGTAGGTCTTTTAGCCTGGCATACAAATCATTATTACTATGACATGTTGGTTCAGTAACATCATCTAATACAGTCAGAGGAGCTGAGGCCCCATATAAGATCTCAAACGGGGTAAGGCTGAATCTGGAAGGGGTATTTCTTGCTCTGAAGAGAGCAAGAAGGAAGGAGTGTCACCCTGTCTGCACCAGTCTCCATGGTCAATTTATTTTGGTCAGGGTCTCTTTTAAAATTTTATTTATTTACTCTACCTGTCCTGAACTTTGAGGTCTGTAGATACAATGTAATTTCCAATCGACCTCTAAGTACTTGGCCACACCCTGGCTTACCTTGGCAATGAAAGTAGGGCCGTTGTCTGATCAGATTACCTTGGGCACTCCAGATTGGGGGAAGATTTCTTCCAGTATCTTCTTGATGATTATCAAGGCCGTCTCTTGCAGTTGTTGGCATCACCAGGGCATCCAAGAGATGGTAAAAGCATCTGAAATGCTGATGTGCTGGGGGGTAGAAGTTCAGCCATCCCAGATGACATCATGTTGTCCACCATGGCAGCACCCACTTGTCTCTGACCTTCATTCATGAAGAAAACTGTTCCCGTCTGTGGACAAGGTCCAAGGCTTTCAGCAGGGGTCAATCAGCCAGTTGCAGAGGTCTTTCCTCCACCCATGGGCTTCTGTTAGTGTTTGACACTCGTGCTGTGGTGGCTCCAGGTCCGGATTGGGCAGCAAGGTGACCAGATTGTCCCCAACCGGTGGAGAATCTAGTCCATAGCAACTGACCAGTGGTCCCATCTTTTGGGACACTCTATTCAAAGGCAAAACATCAGCCACTCTATCACAGTTAAGTCCTGGATTGGGTGATAATTGTTAGTGCCCGGCTGGCAGGAGTGATATGTTCCAAGCAAAACAACACTAAGCCATTCATCTCCCAGCATTAGGTACTGGTACACTGAGACAGGTCTTAAGCTCCACAGACACAGTCTGTAGATATGCATACACATGGCCTCACCCAGTCATTTCAGCCCACGCAAGCCATTTTGGAAAGCAATTTTCTCATGAGCAAGGGATAGGGGCAGTCAGGGATGACTATGAACTAGTGGGTTACCCGGCCCACGCCAAGGTCCACTGTTCTTCGGGCAGTCCATAAGGATTGTTTGTTGCCAGTAGCCCCTTTTACTCAAGGTCTTTGGATATTGGCCCACTGGGGGGGGGGGAAGGGAGCACAGAGCATTGGGCCCCTGTATCCACACTTCCCTTCTATCTCTGTACATAGCCAGCACTCTAGGACCAAGAAGCTCTCCAGTGGCCCCTCTTGTTTTTTTCTTGGGCAGTCCCTGATCCAGCGTCCTTTTTCTTTGCATTAGGCACGCTGATCTTTAGCCAGGAATTCTCTTCTGTTGCCAGGTACTATCTTCCTAGGTTCCCTAACTACTGTGGCCAGTATGTGTTCCTCTCTTGTCTTTATCTCTCTTTAGCTCTCTAACTTCCTCTTCTTTTTGTCTCTTTTCTTCCCTAGCTTTCTGCTCTTTTTACCTCTTTCATTTTCAACTTTACTTTCTCTGAAACTTATACTAACTCTCAGCAACTTAGCTTAACCATTTTAAATTTCTGTAACTTTCTCTTCATATCCTTTCCTTATCTTAGCCAGATTGGTGGGGCATTTTCTAGCCCCTCAGAGACCCACCCTTGGAGCCTGGTGGCAGACCTGGCACTCCCTACCTTCAGGTGTCTGAAGAGAGCAGGCAGAAGTGAGGGCCTTCTATCCGTGTCTGGAACATTTTTTCTGACCTCTAGTAGGATCCTGTCTTTCTTCAGTGGTAAAGAAAACCTGTAACAGTTACTAACAAGCATGAAGAGGGCAAACAGCATTTAATCACACAGCTAAACCAGGAGGCCTTCTTGGACAAAAAGCCATTGTACAAATAAGCACAAGCTTTGTCTATGAAACGGAAAGGTGAGCAGAGAGGCAGCAGATCTGTTATCGACTATCTCTCTAGACTTAGATTTTTCCCTCAAAGAGTATAACAAAACATGGAGAGATGGTTAGAACCTGGGTGCTAGATGCCAGGTGGCTGACAAAAGAATCGTAACCAATCCACCTGGGGCTATCAGGACCTCAGTAGCAGCCCTTTACCAAACTGTCTCAATGGGTTTAAAGGCCCATGGAAAAGAAAACATTAATCCTGACCTTGGCCACTGCCTGATAAGGCAGGCTCCCTTAAAGAACTTCTCTAAATGAGCGCTCTCCTTCTGTGAGCAAATGTCAGATATTCCTTTCTTGTTCTTGTTTTCCTTATAGTCCTCTCCCACCTTGCTCTCAGCCTTTTTAGATAGTTCCTCCTGTAGCATTTCTAACACAGCCTGTCCCCCCCCCTTTTTTTTTTAGCCTGTTGACTACATTTCTGATCTTTTAGGCAACTACGCACTAAGTGCCATACCGGCTGAAACTCTGCCTTTAAGATTCCTTACTCCCAAGCAAAATTTAAATCTTCCTCTAGCTTATCTCAGCTGGCTGCGAGCACAAGCACAGATAAAACACTGTTTTAAAAATTAACTATGGCTATCAACCAACACACTGCCACTAGAGCGGGGTCCATAAGATTAAGTTTCTTACTCACTAAGCATTAAGGGGACCAAGTAAAACTCTTTGACGAACAAAGCAAACAGTTTCATGATTTTAAACACAGTCGTCGGTCCAAGATTTTAAACACGGTCGTCAGTCCAAATTCAAACACGAAACAAAAGTCAAAAAGACACTGGACAATACCACAGAAAACAATCCAAACAAACAAGACCAAGACAAAGCATCCTATAACCAATTTCCACAGATGCCTGGTACCTTCAGTACCTGGCCCAAAGTGCAGCTTAACCTTAGCTGCTTCTAGGATACCTAACACAGAAACAGAAAACAGACAACAGACACTAACACATCTAAGCACACTTGTCGGTGCCTATACTTAAATAGGAAGCCGAACGCGACCTCCAAAGTCAAGTCACAGTCAGATCTTTTTGACTGCTAGTTGCCGGGTCCTCCCAACAAAGGCTGGCTCTCGGAACGTCTCTCACGCGTACCAGAGCCTGTGCGATTGGGGCGTCCCCCAGTGCACTTTCTAAAAAGGAAAAAAAGAAAGAAAAAGACTATTCAGAGTAGGAATCCTTCATCTACTCACAGGCGCCTATTCGGGGTGGGGAACCTTCTTCTACCCGTGCACAAGGCAGGAATCCTTCTTCTGCCCAGACAGTGCACCAAGACACTAAACCGGTACCGAAAAACACAGACTATAGGACTTAATTCACACACACACACACACACACACACACACATTCAGCGGCTGCTTTCTAGCACTCACACTGAAAGACCCCAGCTTAACAGCAGTAACGCCATTTTGCAAGGCTGTACTTAAGATGACTGGTTCAGGGAAAGGTTAGAACACTGAGTACACAGCAGCTGCCAAGCAGGATGTGTATGGTTGAAGGCCTGGCAACAGGACGACTGCGGTTGAGCGCCTGACAATGAGAAAAGCCCCGGGAGAGGTCCCACACCCTGGTGGGGGGCCGAGTCAGCTGTTATGTTCCAAGAAGGTAACTAGGAAACTTGCCCCCGGGCTGAACCCTTGGGGGCCGAGTCAGTTGTTATGTTTCAGGAAGGTAGCTAGGGAACTTGCCCCCAGGATGAACCCTTGCCACATTAGAATCCACCAATTATATCCCTTTAACCATGCATCTGCTTCTGTATGCTTGCTTCTGCTCCCCAGAATCCTATAAAAGCCCATCCTTGGTTCCGTGGGGCGCGCCAGTCCCCCGAGTGACTGAAGCGCCCACAGGTGCCTGTGTATCCCGACAATGAACCAAATCCTCTTGCTGATTGCATCCTGTGGCCTCGGTCTGGTCATTGAGTTGGAGGGTCTCCATCCCGAGGGAAAGTTCTCCCTGAGAGCTTTTCAACACTAACGTACCTCCATGTGGCATTCCGGGTTCCGGGGGTCACGCTCCAATCCCGGACGAGCCCCCAAATGAAAGAGCGTACCCCAAAACGGGGAGCCGCGTCTCGCGCTCCAATCACGGGGTGGGATGCCCCCAGGAATCACGAGTAGCCATTCTTGATGTAACAGTAAGAGATAGCTTTTATTAACGAGATCCCGGGTCTTAGCGGGATCCCGGGTCAACACGTATCCCACACAGGAGACAGAGGAATCGACCCCGAGCCTCCAGACTCGGGGGTTTATGTAGGGGAGGTTAGGGGCATTCTCTCGGTTACACATGATTGGTCAATTCAAATGGTGCACAGTTACTTCCGGCGCGAAATTACATCAGCAAGGAGTACATGCTCTCGGAGTAGCAGCTCAGCAGGCAGGTAGGGTGCCTCATCTCACTCAGGGGGGGTGAAGGAAGGGGAGGGGGTGGCTACAGATGGTCAATGTCCTTGGGGCTGAAAGCTGGTTTGGCAAGTCCTATCTCTGGCTCTCCCTCAGGCACGTCCGGCCCTGCACATCCGGACTCTGACAATGAGTAACCTTTTTAAAACTCTAGTTCTACATTATCTCTGATGTTAGTTGGTTCTGCTGTGTCTGACTGGACCTTGTCTCTTCTGTGGGCTTAAGAGTCTGTGATCTTAGGAGTGAGAGGGCTCCTTGCAGAGCAGCTTTCTGCGGGCAGGTTTTGTGACTGAGGGCTGTGGAACCATCCTGGCTATATTTGCTTGTCAATGAGGGTACTGAGGGTACCTGGAAGAGAATGGGGGACAAGAGACATGAAGAAAGAATCCAAGACAGGAGTCTGATCAGGGCCAGCAATTTTATTTTTTTCCCAAGGCTGAATTTAAACCATAAGAGGGGTAACAGAGAGAGGGGGGAAGTGGGAAACATTTTTAAAGGCCAAAGTCACAGTATTCGTGTGGTCAGCTGATGTCAACAGGGTGTTGGTTTTTCAGAAAGATTATAGGTCATCACATTGGGCATCTTGATGTCAGATGTTTGTCAGCAATGTCAGAACTTTATCATATCATTATTCATCCTGAACATCAGATTTGTATTAGTCTTCTGCAGCTGGCTGGGGATTTTCCATGAACCCAGTCATACTTTACTCTAACCATAATATTAACATCAATAATGGAGGGTTTTAAGAGTCACTCCCAATAGTTCCTGATGGAGACTGGAAGGTCCCAGTCCCAGTTTGCCCTGTGGCTACTGAGCCCTGAGGATTTCTGGTGGGTCTTTCCTTGGACAGTCAATGGGGAGATGCAGGGGTCTCACCTGTGGGCTGAGGGCTTAGTATGGTGCTTTTGGCAGACAAGCTCTCTGTATGCAGAACTTGTGTCCTATAGGTTTGGAAATCTCCTAGCTCTGGGCACAGATGGAGACGAGAAGGTGTGTTCTTTCCTGATGAAGACACTTTCTTATGCACTTTCAGCATTCCTTTGTTGTCTATAGTTCTTTGTGTATGATTGAGGACTCCGGTGTTGGCATTTAGCATATCTATTATTTATATGTATGTTCAAATCATGAATTTTTTTTAAAGTAGCAGTATACAGGAATAGAGGTTGGAAAGGCAATGTGAAAGTACTGTAATTATATTATTTAAGGAATAAATTAATATAGAGTCAAATCAATAAATAAAAAGAAAATTCATATAAAAATGAAGTATTTTTTAAGTAATAAATCACTGAAAAGAAAGGTTATTTGGCTAGTCTAATCTCTTAGCTAATTTAATATTTACAACATTATTTCTCTTTTTAAATAATATTTTGGTGGGAATAGGCATGGTATAGGAGTTCAATCATTTAATTTATTAAACCCAACTGTAGAGAGCTTTTTGGTGCCACTTGCTTAGCTTCTAGACACTTGGCAGGAATCTGACCTCATTTATCAGGACAAAAGAAAGAAGCCCAGAGCAGGAATGTAGCTTTGGGCTTGGACTCAGGTAATGGGCCTTGA
This sequence comes from Rattus norvegicus, assembly GCF_021556685.1. Classification (NCBI taxonomy): domain Eukaryota; kingdom Metazoa; phylum Chordata; class Mammalia; order Rodentia; family Muridae; genus Rattus; species Rattus norvegicus. Next base: position 27,555,066 of record NC_141546.1, read on the forward strand.
TTAAGAACATTTACATTTGAGTTAATGCAAAGCTAATTATAAGCTCAGTGGAAGCATGTGTGCCAGTCCTTTTGTCTTAGTCATCTTCACTAATCCTCAGAATGGTGTTTACAGGATTTTATCACCTTGTTTATTCCTTTACTCAGAAATGATCTTATCATTCTTCATGTAATTAAAGTGATATAAAAGCAGACTGGAAACAACATCTGCTTCAGTCTCAGAACTGGCTGGAATCATGTTCACTGTTTTCTAATTGTCTTTTTCCTTTAAAATCCTAACCCCTGCCGAGGTGCACCTGTTGACTAACAGAGCTGGCTTGGTCACCAAACACACTAATTTAGCAATATTTAAAGTAGCATCCCTGTGCAAGTTATTTGTTCTCAATATTTGTGTTTGTGTTTTAATAAAGCTGTATAAAGTGTGTGACTTTTCACTCTTCTCTGTCTTGTGTAGGAGTGAAGCATGTGTGTGTATGACAGGTGTTAGATTACTGTGAGCTTCAGAAGACAGTCTCACTTTTTGATTCATCTGAGTCTGCGCAAAATTTTCTCATTGTTGTGTGCTCCTCCCTAAGTTAGCTGGCCGGTGAGTATGGTTTTTCTTTTTCTTCTCATCCTATTTGATTACTGAAACCCTGGGATTCAAATGCATTCCTTGACTCCACATTTTATGGAGGGCCTGTAAATTGGAAATCAGGTAACCACGTTTACAAGGCAAGTGATTTACCCACTGAACCATGTCTTTTGACCCACAATTAATTTTTAAAGAAGTACCAAAATAATAAATATTTGCATAAATAATGATATGCCATTGAATGTCTCATGTGAATTATCTTGTGTGTAATGCAATTTTTCAAGTTACATTCTAAATAATAATTAGGGATTTAATAATTAAATTCTACCGGAGGGCAGATAGCATGTGAATATAATACTACTGTTTCAAAGTCATTGCTGTTCCAATAAACTTTTATTTATAAAAAGTCTCTCAGTTAACATTAGCACATGGTTTTAGCTGCACCAGCATATTCAATTTCCCCTCTCTTCATTCATCTTCTCTTCCTCTTCCTCCTCTTCTTCTCACTCTTTCTCTTCTTTCTAATTTTCTGCTTCTTCCTCCTTTCATCCTAGTTTCTGTCACTCACCTTTAACTTTCTTTTTGTTCCTTCCTGTATTAATCACCTCTTGTTCTTCTTTTATGGTTCTTAATATTTTAATTATGGAGAGAATAGCTACACTAGATTTGCAGCTTCATGGTGGGGATTTAATAATCTGAATGATTCATGAAAATTTACCTTGACTGGCCTAGAACTGAATGTAAAAAAAAAAAAAAAAGGATCATTTTACTCATAAGGTATACTTTAGTTTCTCTTTCTTGATTTCCTGGAATTTGATATATTGATGTATGAATTTGACCTGGAGTTAGGAGAAGTAGCTGTGGCAGATAGCTTTAAATTCTCGCCCAGAAATAGTCCTGTAACCTATTTATTTATTTGGTTACTTAGTTAAATTTACAAATCTTCTCTGATCAAACTGAGCCTTTAAAGAAAGCATACATTTTCTATTTACATAGAATAAAGTTACTTCAATAAAGAACTCCTAGGAGAATTTTATAAAACATTAACTTAAAAACCACATTTTTCAGCAAGAAATATTCCAGCCAATTTTATGCATGGATGGTAAACACCCTATATTTTTTATTCTTAATTTTATTTACTATTTGTAGTAAATTCTGTTTCCCTGGATATTTTTGCTGAAGTTGTCAAATATTTAAGTCTTTTCTTTATGAGAAAACTGTTATCTCTTTGTTGTAGTACACAAAGGGAATTCAAAGGCAATGTTTTATTCATTTTTCAAAGTCAGAGTTCCATGGAATCTCCAAGGTTTCTCTTTTCTTCTTCTAGCAGATAGTACAATGGCATACTTGTGAGAACCTCCTCCCTTTGCATCATTCATCCAACATTCCTAACCCCTCCCTCAAACTGCTTTCTTTTTAGAGATCTAAATTCCAAATGGGATTTCAAACTGACAGCAAGACAGAGACAAAAACATTGCTTCAAGATGTTTTCTACTTCAAAGTGATCTTTACTGACAACCTTTCTTCTCATAGAAAGAAAAAAAAATATGACAAAGGTAAAGGTCATTACTAAACATTTAAAGGCACCAGATTCTCCTGGGAGTGAATTTAACCTGATCCAATTATACTTTAGAATATGATCACTAGATCATACTGTGTAACAATTAGCCCTGGCAAATTCATAATTATATCAATAAGAATATACTTTATTTAAACAAAATGTATTTACATGACTCTGAACAAATAACTAATTTGCATTTTACTTAAATTAGTATAAGTAACTTGTTCTCAGAGTTCAGGATATTTCCATGAAATAGTGTTTTGATATTTGATTTTATGGATATAGAAAACAAGTTTACAGTAAAGAATACACCATTTTGTTTACATGGTGAAGACATGGGACTAAGAGACCGTCTATCTTCATTTTTATTTAGGAATAATATTTTGGGGGAAAAAAAGAAGGTATAGTGAGAAATACAAACATTATCAGCACCCTATTTTATCTCCTTTTTCTCTCCTTTTTTCTGATCCCAGCACTCATAGTCTAACTTCAGGGTTATTTGGAAGAACTGCTATCCTTGAAATAACCACAAAGTGAATAAATTATGTGGCTCAAAACATATTGTTTCATGATAATTTGTTAATGTAGACTAATATTTATTTCCTACTCTATACAATATAGACCCTACTGAAAGACCCCAGCATATCAGCAGTAACGGAAAGACCCCAGCTTAGCAGCAGTAACGCCATTTTGCAAGGCTGTACTTAGGATGACTGGTTCAGGGAAAGGTCAGAACACTTAGTATACAGGCCACGCAGGATATGTGTGGGGAGCCTGGTGACAGGATGATTGCGGTTGAGTGCCTGACAATGAGAAAGAGGAATGTGGAAAGCCCCGGGAGAGGCGGGAGAGGACCCACACCCAGGTGGGAGGCCTAGTCAGCCATTATGTTCCAGAAAGACAGCTAGAGAACTTGCCCCCAGGCTGACCCCTGTAACCATGCATCTGCTTCTGTATGCTTGCTTCTGCTTCCCAGAACCCTATAAAAGGCCATCCCTGGTTCTGCTAGGCGAGCCAGTCTTCCGAATTGACTCGGGTGCCCACAGATACCTGTGCTTCTTGATCAACAAAAATCCTCTTGCAGATTGCAGCCTATGGACTCGGACTGGTTATTGGGTTCGAGGGTCTCCCTCCTGAGGGAAGATCCTCTCTGAGGGTCTTTCACTACTTCTTAACTTTGTTTTCTTCAATGGTACTAACTTAAAAATCAAGCAATGTACAGTTTCAAATGAAATACTCAATTATTGAGTTAAATGAAAATTTATAGCTGGCAAAGTACAATGAAATTTTTATTTTACTTCTTATTTTTTGCTGTCTAAGTTAAAAATGATAAAATTTAGCTCTCAGAATAATTGCAAAGTAGAACACCTTACAGAGTCTGGAAAAAGTGTAATCCTTCGATGTCAGAGAGTCTTATTAGTATATATCATAAATTATATATTTATGAATGAAACAAAGCCTTAAACAAGTGGGTCAGCCAGCATCCTGATCCAGCAGTGAATGCCTGGGAGAGAAGATCTTTTTGAAGGTTGATGATGTCAGTGTTACAAATCTTCAGTGTTACAACTCATTAGGATGCCAAGCAATGAAACAACTCTCTTAGACAATGTTCAACAAAACAGCTTTTGCACATGTACTTTATTTACGGTGTTTCAAATAATACACACACACACACACACACACACACACACACAAACACACACACACACACACACACACACACGCGCGCGCGCGCGCTCGCACACACACACACACACACACAGGCCTTGGAGAGTGGAAATGTAGGACCCAATCAGCCCTACATCCAGGAGGTCTCACTCATGAAACCATAGAGATGGAGAGCGATGCAATCAAGCAAGAGTTTAAAGGTCCTTCCCTTTTCATAGTTAGCTCATTCACATGGATTGGGGACTGCTAAGGGTGGTTAGCTCCTTTCATGGAACAGCGAGTTATCCTAAATTCTTTGGACAGTGTGTTAAAGTCTCAGTCACCTGGTGTTTCCCTAAGGCGGCCTTTGTCCTTAAATTTGAATCTTATAGAAAGAGAATCTTCATAGAGTGAAATTTCCCTGAATGAGGCATATGGTTCTGGGGCTACCTTATTTTCATGAAGAGGAATTCTAGGATGTTGAACCTTTAATTACTTATACCAAGGATTATGTGGCATTCTTTATGTAGGAAATTAGATTTTGGGCCCCCATGATCAGGGATAGAGGAAGAAGCCCTGCTAAGAAAAGCTAGTCCTCTATTTTCTCCGAAACTCTGGGAAACTCTCCAAATATGATAGATACAACCTTAGTAGTGAGGTGCATCTTTTCTACCTGTTTCTTTTTCCTTTTTTTAAATTGAGATATGTCATCAATATTCCTCAGCCTGTATGTTGGGGACATTTTAGTACTGAACAGCAGTAATCTGCTGTTTACGAATTGGGTGAGGTCAGGTATAAACTTCAAAATGAAACAGCGTAAAACAGAGACCTAAAGAATGTTGGGAGCCAGAAAGACAAGAGATTATTCAACCAACTTAATTGCTAAATGATTTGGAATCTCAAGAGCAGGTGTGTACAGAGTTTTGGGGGGTATTAAAATTGATCTTAAACAACATTTGATATATTTACATAGACTTAATTTTTTTCTCAATATTATGTAAGTCTCCCATGTTTAGCAGTCATTAGGACTAGTGGTCTCCTGTTTTGGAGCATGGCTCCAGAAAGAGAGTTTATCTGACACTGGATGGACTCAAGGATGCTATCACTTGATATGGCTTGACTCAGAAATCTCCAGTCAGTCAGATAGTATGTCTGGACAAAAGCAGCTGGCATGACCCTAGCAGATCCAAGAAAAAAGGAAAATGGTGCGTCCAATTCCTGCCAGCAAAGAAACATCTCTTCTCGCTTTTTTTTTTTTTTTTTTTTTTTTGGTAGACAAACCTGTGGAAGAGTCACAACTTGAATGAGCCAGAACCCTCACAGGGGATGTCTGCACAGGGGATTATTATGTTTTGTTTCAAACTAAAAGAACGAAGGGATAATGTTACAGGCTTAACGCCTGTAACAGTTTGACTGGCAGCACAACTGAGATCTGATGGTAAGGCCTAAGAAAAAGGCAATGAGATAACTATTAGAGGAATCTTAGTTCGAATTTGGCATTCTTTATGTGGAAAGTTATCTATATTGCAGTAAGAAAAGCAGAGGGAAAGGCTAACAATCATTTATCTCTCTCATCTGTTTAAGATAGCTGAGAAAGGAAAGACCAAGTTAATTATGTATTTGAAATAAGCAGTAATTGCTTATCTTTGAAACATGAACTGGTTTAAGTAATAGTTTTATTTTTATTAATTGAAGATTCAAAATTAGTTTTTGATTTAGTCAATTTGACCTTTATGGGGTGGATCCTAAATGATTCTCTGAAGCATAAATGAATTTTTAAAGGCAATAGGGACATATATTTATGTCAAATTAGAGGCCTGAAAAATAATCACGGGCTAAAAACATGAACATTCTCCTAGTTATTTTAGTTATTAGTAAAAAGAAAAACAACATTTAAAGAAAATTCAGATAAAGAAGCTTGGGAATTCTAGATTTGGGCAGGCTGAATCATCTGAAACTATGACATCTCAAACTGTAGAAGTGAAACTGTAAGACTCAGGAAAAGCCCTCCCAGTCCTGCATTTGGGATGTCCCACTCACAGAGAAACAGAGACAGAGATCAATGTAATAAACAAGAGGTTTACTCGTCCAGTGCACTCAGGTCATTCTGCAATCAGGGTAGAGGCGACCCCCAGGAACACACACTTTTTATACCTTTTAGTAGTACAAATTACATCAGCAAAGTTACAGTTTAAACTTATTGGCTAAACATATTGACCTTTAAATCTATTGGCTAGTAAGTATGACAAACATTCAAACTCCATTAGGGAGGTGACTCCTGGCAGGGAGATATTTATGGCAATGCAGAGGGTTTGGCGGGGGGGTGGGGGGGATCCTACCTTGCTGTGATTGTGACACTTCTTGAATAGGGTGTTTACTCAGCAAATTCTTTTGGAGCTCCTCATAGGGAAGTCCCAGTCACCTGATGTTTTCTAAGATAGCTTTTGTCTGCTTGGTTTCCACTTTTCACAAAACATCACCCCATCATTCTTCTCTGTGTTGTCTAACATATGTAGTCTGCCCAACGGTAGGCATCTGGTTATGCCATCCATCTGACAGATTTTTTCCATTTATAAACCTGGCCTGGGTGAGGAAACTGCTTTGCAACTTCCAGTCATCCATTCCATTTCTCCACATAATCCTGTCTGTCCAGCAGGTCCCTCTCCTTCCCATGTGTGCACTGGTCGCGTATTACTCCCTGGAGGTGCACTGCAATAGTCCTGCATGTGGCACGAGAAGGGGGGCAGCTACCCTGGAAAATAGACAGGGAGGGAGACACAGGCATAAGCACCAGGTGGAGCCCTACCAGTGTGGAGCTGGGGATGGAATCTGAGAGCCAGGTGGCAGGGTAACTCAGCAGAATGATTGGCTGTGGTGTTTTGTATGATGGGCTGTGGATGGATTGGTCTCCATTTTGGGCTGTCTGAAGGAAGCCAAGAGATTATGAGGTGTCTTTTGAGTTTAGTTGTAAGTTTCTGAAGAGTGGGGCCTTACCAGTCAGGATAAATGGAAGCACGAAGTGCTTTTCAGCTTCTGCTGAGGTAGCAAGGGAGAACTGGAAAAGCAAAGGAGTTGGCATGGTGATCCACATGCCTCTGTAAAGTTGTCCTGTGGCACGCAGGCAAGGGGAGAAGAGTGAGAAGGAGGGAAACGAGTGGGTCTGAGGGCCCATTGTGGAATGTGGGGACCAAGCAGACAAAAGCTATCTTATCAGGTGACTAGGATTGAAGATATAGACTGGAGGTTACAGAAATTCCCACAGGCTTGGGCAGAGATAGCAGGAATGGGAAAAGCTAAGAATCAGCCTCCGGTCCATGTGGACCTAAACGCTCAGTCCAGTTCAGTCACCGTCTGTCAGTATTCAATGTCTAAAGAAGACCGAGATGGAATTCAGTCCGATATCCTGCGCTTCCTCTAATTAGGGAGACTGTGGAAATGCCAGTCCACATGGAAAACTCTTCTCCTCCCAATATAAAGGCCTGGGTCCAATGACTACCAACCTGTCTAGGATCTCAGAGAAGTGAACAAGCGAGTGCCCAACCTCCACCCTACGCTCCCTAACCGATATATCCTGTTGCATTTCTTGCCTCCCTCAAGGACCTGGTATACTGTACTGAACTTCAAAGATACCTTCTTCTGTCTATCCCTGGCCCCCTAAGAGCCAAGAGTGCTTTGCCTTTGAGTGGAAGGATCCAGATTCAGGCATCACAGGTCAGCTCCCATGGACCCACTTACCTCAGGGCTTCAAGTCAACAGTAGAACTGAGGATGACGTGTCTCTTCTGACAATGATACTGTATCTTAGTCCCTTTCGCTTGGGACCAACCAATGCCAGCCCTCACCAACGATGTAACTTAACCTGGATGGTGGTAAATGACATGAGAGACATAGGATGGAGCACATCCAAGGTCACCACACCCGTCCAACGGTGACTGGACTTATTCCCTGACATCTGCAAACTGCCTGTTGGGGCCACCGGTTGGGAACTAGAGGGATACTCAGATCTTCAGAAGGTCCTCCTTACCTGTCCTTCATAATGGCAGATCAGAGGACGTGCATGGGAGAGGCTGTTGTCATGCCCACTGGAGAAGCTTACTTCGAACATGACTTTTATGTTTGCCCCGGGTTCCATCATGATAGATCCCTTAATCCTAAATGTAGGGGTAAACTCGATTTTTATTGTAAAAGTTAGGGGTGTGAGACAATGGTACAGGCATATTGGAATCCTACTTCAAGTTAGGATTACATCACAGTAACCACTATTTCCATGGGAATTATGGGGGAGGGGATCCCTATATAGAAGAGTGTAAATGGAATTGGTGTCACCCTCTCTGTGTCACATTCACTGAAAAGGGAAAAAAGGCTACAGATTGGTTAAAAAGATATACGTGGGGCCTCAGGATCCATTATGGAGGACCTGATGAGGGGTTAATATTCACCATTTATTTACAGATAGAGGCCCTTTATGCCTCCCTTGGTCCCAACCCACTTATAAGACTTCAGAAATCCTCCACTCCTTCTGAAAGACTCCCAGAGCGGGGAGACCCTAACTCAAGTCTTGGGATGACGCGACCACCAGAGAAATCACAAGAGACCGTCATCGCTGTAATCCCATGCCGTTCATTGACAGGAACCAATGCACTGGGATTGAGAATCATATCCCACGCAGGGGCAGCGGAGTTCGACCCTGAGTGGCTAGGAGAAGAGGTATTTAAAGGAAGAAATCACAACCCAGAGGGGTAGGGAGGGCATCATTGGAAAATGTTGAGAATTCCATTGAAAAATCACAAGCAGAAGCTTCCTGTTTCTCAAGATTGTTTAACTTTATGGCCAGCCAGTTCCTGGGAGAAGCTTCCTGTTTTCCAAGATTGCTCTTTAAGATTTTAATCTAACTATAGGGTCAGTTAGTTCCTGGGACAGAGTTGCCGAACCAGCTCGTGTAATTGCAGTTCCAGGGACCAACCAGTTTGTTTCTTCTGCTCTAAACTTTTGTCTAGGATTAATAAATAGCATTTGTCTAGCATTAATAAACAAAATTCAGTAAAGTCAATAGTATTACAGAGACAATTTAATGTCTCAGAAATGCTAAGAAACAGCATGAAGAGTCTTGTTTCAATGTTGCCTGGCTTTGTTAATGGGCAGTAAGCACCTCAGCAGGAAAGACACAGTATGTTAATGTTGGGTGATATAGAAATTTCTTATCTGTTTCTTAAAATCTCAAAAGAAAAGCATAGGCTTCTATATCTTGTATTTGTTTATAAACTAACATGGTTTCTAACATTCGAAGAAACAGAATGTCTGGATTAGACTTAGACATTTAAAAGAAGAGTCAACAATGAATGTCAGTGATTCTCAACCTACGGCTGTAGACCTATTTGTGAATCATGTATATCAGATAATTGAATTATGATTCATAACGGAGGTGAAATTACAAATATTAAGTTGATACAATTTAAAATTATCCCTGTATAGCTTACATATTAATTAGACTCAGATTGTCATTGGGGGTATCCCCTGATCTTCTTTTCTTTTTTATTTTTTTTTTTTCGGAGCTGGGGACCGAACCCAGGGCCTTGCGCTCGCTAGGCAAGCGCTCTACCGCTGAGCTAAATCCCCAACCCCTGATCTTCTTTTCTTACTCTGAGAATGACTACTGTCCTAAGGATGTACCCTTAATAATTGATGACTCTCCTGTTTTTACTGTCTATGTGCTCATTGTCCATCTTCTCTCATTGGGGCTTGCCCTTTCTGCTCATCCTTTTTTCCTCTTTCTGCAATTCTTAAACAGGAAATTCAAAACCATTTTAGATCTACCGCTAATCCCTCCACTAATGGGCTGTGGCAATTTTTATTTAGTCAATCATTTTAAACTAATAAACAATATTTGTACAACAAAAGCAGATAAAAGTGAGAATTCACTCATGAGGAACAAAATCTTAACATATGAAATATAGCATCACAATACGTTGCAAGAGACCAAATAATAACAATATATTTAATGATTGAAGATCACCACAACATGAAGAACTGTATTAAAAGGTCACTGAATTAGGAAGGTTGTGAACCACTGATTCATACTATGATATTAAATTTTATATTATTCACTGTAATTAATACAGACTGTTTCTTTGTGTTCCTTTAGAGAAGTAAATAAATACAATAAATTAAAAGCAGAAGTTGAGTATGCTTATAGACATACGGGGAAAATATAATTTTCAGATTTCAATGTAAATATATAAATATTCTATACTCTTAAGACCACATGATATTAACAGAAAAATGGTACAGAAAGACCATAGAACTTGATTTTTATTATGTAAAAACTAATGGCATTTTTAACAAAATCTTAGAGTGAAAACACACAAAATATGATAATATGACATTTTACGTACAAGTGAAACCATATATCATCTGTAATTGTAGGATGATTATATGGGACTTGCAAAAATGAAAAACTTATGTGTACAGAAACATAACATTGAGGACAAATGCCAGCAGATGACTAGAAAAATTAGGTATAATTATCTGTACTAAAGTCTCAAATGCATAATAAAAAGCATCCCACAGGTAAGGACACGGAGGATTAGCAGAAGAGAGGAGAACAGTCTTTTAAAATATCAACATCAATGCTGGTAAATAGAAATGAAATGTCACATTTATTATATTAATTATGGACAAACTATAAATACCATTAAAAATGAATCCAACTATAAAAAAGAATCCTTAATATTTTCTGTGTCAAACTGAAATGTCCTATACAGTTTAAAACATAGACATAGTATATAAAATTTTTATTGTTCTATTATTGAATGTAAAATATATTTTTTCTTCTTTGGGGTCCCTGTGCCTAGTCTGATGGTTGGCTGCCTGAATCAGCATTGGTGTTTGTCAAACTCTGGCACAGACTCTCAGCAGACAGCTTTACTAGGCTCCTGTCAGCAAGTGCTTTTTGGCATCAGCAACAACTTCTAGGTTTGGTGTCTGTATATGGAATGGACAAATAGGTCAGGCAGTCTATGGATGGCCTTTCCTTCAGTCTCTGCTCTACTCTTTGACCCTGCATTTCCTTTTGAAAGTATCAATTCTGAAGTAATATTTTTGAGACAGATAAGTGGTTCCATCCCTCAGCCAAAGGCATGCCTATCTACTAGATATGGTCTTTACAGGCCTTCTCTCAGTTTTGTTGGTGATTTTGGCTGATGTCATTCCTGCTGGGTCCAGGGAAACTTGCATCTGTAGCATCTGGAACTTTTTAGTGGATATGTCATAGCTCATCTCTCACTGCTACACACTTCAATCCTGACCTGTCTCCTCCCATACCTGATCTTACCTCCTAATTTTCCATCCCCATTCACTCTCCCACCAAGATCCCTCTCTCACTCTATATGCCATGATTATTTTCTTCTCCCTTCTGAGTAAATTTGAACTTCCCACATTTTGGTCTTCCTTTTTCTTGGGTTTCATATGATCTGTGAGTAATATCATGAATAATCTGAGTATGTACTTCAGAGGGAGTACATACTATACCTGTTCTTTTGTGACTAAGTTATCCAATTCACAATGGTATTTTCTAGTTCCATTCCTTTGCTGTGAATTTCATGAAGTCATTGTTTTTACTAACTTAGTTGTACTCCTTTGTGTAAGTGTACCATATTTTCTGGAACCATTCTCTGTTGAAGGAAATCTGGGTTGTTTCTAACCTCTAGCTATTATAAATAAGTTTTCTGTGAGGATAGGGGAGCATGTGTCCTTGTTATATGTTAGAGCATCATTTGCATATGTTCCCAGGCATAGTATAGCTAGGTCTACATGTAGTAGTTTGTCCAATTTTCTGAGGAAACACCAGAATGATTTCCAGAGTGATTGTAGCAACTTGCAATCCCTCCAAAAATTGAGGGGTATATCTCTTTCTCCACATTATTACCTGAATCTGCTGTCACCTGAGGTTTTTTTTCTTAGTCATTCTGAATGGTATGAGGTGGAATCTCAGGGTTGTTTTGATTTGCATTTCCCTGATGACTAAGGATTTTAGGCAGTTTTTTAGGTAGTTCTCCGTGATTCAAGATTCCTCAGTTGAGAATTTTTTGTTTAGCTCTATACCCATTTTTAATAGGGTTATATGGTTCTCCGGACTCCAACTTCTTGACTTATATTTTTGTTAGATATTAGACCTCTATCAGAAGTAAGACTGGTAAAGATCTTTTCCCAATCTGTGACTTGTTGTTTTGTCCTATTGACAGTGTCTTTTTCCTTACAGAAACTTTGCATTTTATGAGGTTCCATTTGTCAATTGTTGATCTTAGAGCATGAACCATTGGTGTTCTGTTCAGGAAACTTTCCCCTTTCCCAACATGCTCCAGACTCTTTCCCATGCTCTCCTCTCTTAGATTCAGTGTATCTTCTTTTATGTGGAGGTCCTTGATTGACTTGGAAATGAGTTTAGTACAAGAAGATAAGAATGGACCAATACAAATTTTCATGCTGACCTCCAGTGAACCAGCCCCATTTGTTGAAAATTCTCTTTTTTCCACTGGATTGTTTTGGCTTCCTTATCAAGGAGCAAGTGACCACAGGTATGTGGGTCTATTTCTGGAACTAAAATTCTATTCCATTGATCTACTGCCTGACCCTGTAACAATACCATAAGTTTTTGTTTTTGTTTTTGTTTTTTAACATTATTGCTCCGCAGTACTTCTTGGCGGAAGGACTGAAGGAGCTGAAAGGGTTACCAAAACTACATAAATTATAACAATGTAAAGCAGCCAGATTCACCCTGCCCAAAGTATCCAGGGACTAATGGCTCCAGTTACATATGTAGCAGAGGAAAATTTAATTGGGCATCAATGATAGGAGAGACTTTTTGTCCTGTGGAGGCTCAAAGACCCAGAGATGGGGAATGCTAGGATGATGTTGTGGGAGGGGTTACGTGGGTAAGGGAACACCCTCATAGAAACAGGGAGAATGGGTGAGGATATAAGATGTTTAAAGTGGGGATATGGTGTTTAAGTGGAAGAGGGATAACATTTGAAATGTAAATTAATAAAATAACCAAGAAAAAGAAAATAGCATTTTTCATGCATTATATTCTAATTACAATATTCCCTGTCTTATCGCAAATGAAATCTTCCCCCTTTTCCTTAATCTTCTTTCTCTTTATAAAACTAACAGGTATATAAGAATAGTTTTAGAACCGCCTGGTCAGGAGGGCACGCCTGAGGCTGCAGAGCAGAAGAGACCACCAACAATGCCTACCCCTGCCCACATCCCTGGCCCAAGAGGAAACTGTATAAGGCCTCTGGGCTCCCGTGAGGGAGGGCCCAGGAGCGGCATGACCCCTGCCTGAGACAATGCCGGAACCTGAAGGAAACAGACCGGATAAACAGTTCTCTGCACCCAAATCCCATGGGAGGGAGAGCTAAACATTCAGAGAGGCAGACAAGCCTGGGAAACCAGAAGAGACTGCTCTCTGCACACACATCTCGGACGCTAGAGGAAAACGTCAAAGGCCAACTGGAACCCTGGTGCACTGAAGCTCCCGGAAGGGGCGGCACAGGTCTTCCTGGTTGCTGCCGCTGCAGAGAGCCCGTGGGCAGCACCCCACGAGAGAACTTGAGCCTCGGGACCACAGGTAAGACCAACTTTCCTGCTGCAAGAAAGCTGCCTGGTGAACTCAAGACACAGGCCCACAGGAACAGCTGAAGACCTGTAGAGAGGAAAAACTACATGCACGAAAGCAGAACACTCTGTCCCCATAACTGACTGAAAGAAAACAGGAAAACAGGTCTACAGCACTCCTGACACAAAGGCTTATAGGACAGTCTAGCCACTGTCAGAAATAGCAGAACAAAGTAACACTAGAGATAATCTGATGGCGAGAGGCAAGCACAGGACCCAAGCAACAGAATCCAAGACTACATGGCATCATCGGAGCCCAATTCTCCCACCAAAACAAACATGGAATATCCAAACACACCAGAAAAGCAAGATCTAGTTTCAAAATCATATTTGATCATGATGCTGGAGGACTTCAAGAAAGACGTGAAGAACTCCCTTAGGGAAACACAGGAAAACATTAATAAACAAGTAGAAGCCTACAGAGAGGAATCGCAAAAATCCCTGAAAGAATTCCAGGAAAACACAATCAAAGAGTTGAAGGAATTAAAAATGGAAATAGAAACAATCAAGAAAGAACACATGGAAACAACCCTGGATATAGAAAATCAAAAGAAGAGACAAGGAACTGTAGATACAAGCTTCACCAACAGAATACAAGAGATGGAAGAGAGAATCTCATGAGCAGAAGATTCCATAGAAATCATTGACTCAACTGCCAAAGATAATGTAAAGCAGAAAAAGCTACTGGTCCAAAACATACAGGAAATCCAGGACTCAATGAGAAGATCAAACCTAAGGATAATAGGTATAGAAGAGAGTGAAGACTCCCAGCTCAAAGGACCAGTAAATATCTTCAACAAAATCATAGAAGAAAACTTCCCTAACCTAAGAAAAGAGATACCCATAGGCATACAAGAAGCCTACAGAACTCCAAATAGATTGGACCAGAAAAGAAACACCACCCGTCACATAATTGTCAAAACACAAAACGCACAAAATAAAGAAAGAATATTAAAAGCAGTAAGGGAAAAAGGTCACGTAACATATAAAGGCAGACCTATCAGAATCACACCAGACTTCTCGCCAGAAACTATGAAGGCCAGAAGATCCTGGACTGATGTCATACAGACACTAAGAGAACACAAATGCCAGCCCAGGTTACTGTATCCTGCAAAACTCTCAATTAACATAGATGGAGAACCCAAGATATTCCATGACAAAACCAAATTTACACAATATCTTTCTACAAATCCAGCACTACAAAGGATAATAAATGGTAAAGCCCAACATAAGGAGGCAAGCTATACCCTAGAAGAAGCAAGAAAGTAATCGTCTTGGCAACAAAACAAAGAGAATGAAAGCACACAAACATAACCTCACATCCAAATATGAATATAACAGGAAGCAATAATCACTATTCCTCAATATCTCTCAACATCAATGGCCTCAACTCCCCAATAAAAAGACATGGATTAAGAAACTGGATACGCAACGAGGACCCTGCATTCTGCTGCCTACAGGAAACACATCTCAGAGACAAAGACAGACACTACCTCAGAGTGAAAGGCTGGAAAACAACTTTCCAAGCAAATGGTCAGAAGAAGCAAGCTGGAGTAGCCATTCTAACATCAAATAAAATCAATTTTCAATTAAAAGTCACCAAAATATAAGGAAGGACACTTCATATTCATCAAAGGAAAAATCCACCAAGATGAACTCTCAATCTTAAATACCTTGCCCCAAATACAAGGGCACCTACATACGTAAAAGAAACCTTACTGAAGCTCAAAACACACATGGCAACTCACACAATAATAGTGGGAGATTTCAACACCCCACTCTCATCAATGGACAGATCATGGAAACAGAAATTAAACAGTGATGTCGACAGACTAAGAAAAGTCATGAGCCAAATGGACTTAACGGATATTCATAGAACATCCTATCCTAAACAAAATGATATACCTTCTTCTCAGCTCCTCATGGTACTTTCTCCAAAATTGACCATATAATTGGTCAAAAAACGGGCCTCAACAGGTACAGAAAGATAGAAATAATCCCATGCCTGCTATCGGACCACCATGGCCTAAAACTGGTCTTCCATAACAATAAGGGAAGAATGCCCACATATACGTGGAAATTGAACAATGCTCTACTCAATGATAACCTGGACAAGCAAGAAATAAAGAAAGAAATTAAAAACTTTTTTAGAATTTAATGAAAATGAAGGTACAACATACCCAAACTTATGGGACACAATGAAAGTTGTGCTAAGAGGAAAACTCATAGCACTGAGTGCCTGCAGAAAGAAACAGGAATGAGCATATGTTAGCAGCTTGACAGCACACCTAAAAGCTCTAGAACAAAAAGAAGCAAATACACCCAGGAGGAGTAGAAGGCAGGAAATAATCAAACTCAGAGCTGAAATCAACCAAGTAGAAACAAAAAGGACCATAGAAAGAATCAACAACACCAAAAGTTGGTTCTTTGAGAAAATCAACACGATAGATAAACCCTTAGTCAGACTAACGAGAGGACACAGAGAGTGCGTCGAAATTAACAAAATCAGAAATGAAAAGGGAGACATAACTCCTGATTCATAGGAAATTCAAAAAATCATCAGATCTTACTATAAAAACCTATATTCAACAAAACTTGAAAATCTTCAGGAAATGGACAATTTCCTAGACAGATACCAGGTATCGAAGTTAAATCAGGAACAGATCAACCAGTTAAACAACCCCATAACTCCTAAGGAAATAGAAGCAGTCCTTAAAGGTCTCCCAACCAAAAAGAGCCGAGGTCCAGACGGGTTTAATGCAGAATTCTATCAAACCTTCATAGAAGACCTCATACCAATATTATCCAAACTATTCCACAAAATTGAAACAGATGGAGCCCTACGGAATTCCTTCTACGAAGCCACAATTACTCTTATACCTAAACCACACAAAGACACAACAAAGAAAGAGAACTTCCGACCAATTTCCCTTATGAATATCGATGCAAAAAATACTCAATAAAATTCTGGCAAACCGAATCCAAGAGCACATCAAAACAATGATCCACCATGACCAGGTAGGCTTCATCCCAGGCATGCAGGGATGGTTTAATATACGGAAAACCATCAACGTGATCAATTATATAAAGAAACTGAAAGAACAGAACCACATGATCATTTCATTAGATGCTGAGAAAGCATTTGACAAAATTCAACACCCCTTCATGATAAAAGTCCTTGAAAGAATAGGAATTCAAGGCCCATACGTAAACATAGTAAAAGCCATATACAGCAAACCAGTTGCTAACATTAAACCAAATGGAGAGAAACTTGAAGCAATCCCACTAAAATCAGGGACTAGACAAGGCTGCCCACTCTCTCCCTACTTATTCAATATAGTTCTTGAAGTTCTAGTCAGAGCAATCAGAAAACAAAAGGAGATCAAGGGGACACAGATCGGAAAAGAAGAGGTCAAAATATCACTATTTGCAGGTGATAAGATAGTATATTTAAGTGATCCCAAAAGTTCCACCAGAGAACTACTAAAGATGATAAAAAACTTCAGCAAAGTTGCTGGGTATAAAATTAACTCAAATAAATCAGTTGCCTTCCTCTATACAAAAGAGAAACAAGCCGAGAAAGAAATTAGGGAAATGACACCCTTCATAATAGACCCAAATAATATAAAGTACCTCGGTGTGACTTTAACCAAGCAAGTAAAAGATCTGTACAATAAGCTCTTCAAGACACTGAGGAACGAAATTGAAGAAGTCCTCAGAAGATGGAAAGCTCTCCCATACTCATGGATTGGCAGGATTAATGTAGTAAAAATTGCCATTTTACCAAAAGCAATCTACAGATTCAATGCAATACCCATCAAAATACCAATCCAATTCTTCAAAGAGTTAGAAAGAACAATTTGCAAATTCATCTAGAATAACAAAAACCCAGGATAGCTAAAGATATCCTCAACAATAAAAGGACTTCAGGGGGAATCACTATCCCTGAACTCAAGCAGTATTACAGAGCAATAGTGATAAAAACTGCATGGTATTGGTACAGAGACAGACAGATAGAACAATGGAATAGAATTGAAGACCCAGAAATGAACCCACACACCTATGGTCACTTGATTATTGACAAAGGAGCCAAAACCATCCAATGGAAAAAAGATAACATTTTCAGCAAATGGTGCTGGTTCAACTGGAGGGCAACATGTAGAAGAATGCAGATCGATCCATGCTTTTCACCCTGTACAAAGCTTAAGTCCAAGTGGATCAAGGACCTCCACATCAAACCAGACACACTCAAACTAATAGAAGAAAAACTAGGGAAGCATCTGGAACACATGGGCACTGGAAAAAATTTCCTGAACAAAACACCAATGGCTTACTCTCTAAGATCAAGAATCGACAAATGGGATCTCATAAAACAGCAAAGCTTCTGTAAGGCAAAGGACACTGTGGTTAGGACAAAACGGCAACCAACAGATTGGGAAAAGATCTTAACCAATCCTACAACAGATAGAGGCCTTATATCCAAAATATACAAAGAACTCAAGAAGTTAGACCGCAGGGAAACAAATAAACCTATTAAAAAATGGGGTTCAGAGCTAAACAAAGAATTCACAGATGAGGAATGTCAAATGGCTGAGAAACACCTAAAGAAATGTTCAACTTCTTTAGTCATAAGGGAAATGCAAATCAAAACAACCCTGAGATTTCACCTCACACCAGTGAGAATGGCTAAGATCAAAAACTCAGGTGACAGCAGATGCTGGCGAGGATGTGGAGAAAGAGGAACACTCCTCCATTGTTGGTTGGATTGCATACTGGTAAAACCATTCTGGAAATCAGTCTGGAGGTTCCTCAGAAAATTGGACATTGAACTGCCTGAGGATCCAGCTATACCTCTCTTGGGCATATACCCAAAAGATGCCTCAACATATAAAAGAGACACGTGCTCCACTATGTTCATCACAGCCTTATTTTTAATAGCCAGAAACTGGAAAGAACCCAGATGCCCTTCAACAGAGGAATGGATACAGAAAATGTGGTACATCTACACAATGGAATATTAATCAGCTATCAAAAACAACGAGTTTATGAAATTCGTAGGCAAATGGTTGGAACTGGAAAATATCATCCTGAGTGAACTAACCCAATCACAGAAAGACATACATGGTATGCACTCATTGATAAGTGGCTATTAGCCCAAATTCTTGAATTACCCTAGATCCCTAGAACAAACGAAACTCAAGACGGATGATCAAAATGTGAATGCTTCACTCCTTCTGTAAATGAGGAAAAAGAATACCCTTGGCAGGGAAGGGAGAGGCAAAGATTAAAACAGAGACTGAAGGAACACTCATTCAGAGCCTGCCCCACATGTGGCCCATACATATACAGCCACCCAATTAGACAAGATGGATGAAGCAAAGAAGTGCAGACCGACAGGAGCCGGATGTAGATCGCTTCTGAGAGACACAGCCAGAATACAGCAAATACAGAGGCGAATGCCAGCAGCAAACAACTGAACTGAGAATAGGTCCCCTATTGAAGGAATCAGAGAAAGAACTGGAAGAGCTTGAAGGGGCTCGAGACCCCAAAAGTACAACAATGCCAAGCAACCAGAGCTTCCAGGGACTAAGCCACTACCTAAAGACTGTACATGGACTGACCCTGGACTCTGACCCCACAGGTAGCAATGAATATCCTAGTAAGAGCACCAGTGGAAGGGGAAGCCCTGGGTCCTGCTAAGACTGAACCCCCAGTGAACTAGACTGTGGGGGGGAGGACGGCAATAGGGGGAGGGTTGGGAGGGGAACACCCATAAGGAAGGGGAGGGGGAGGGGGATGTTTCCCTGGAAACCGGGAAAGGGAATAACACTCGAAATGTATATAAGAAATACTCAAGTTAATAAAAAAAAAAAGAAAAAAAAAGAATAGTTTTAATATAAAATAAAATAAAACAAGAAAAACTCTAGAATAAATAAACCAAATAAATTAATTAATTAATAAAATGTAAAAACCAGAAGAATTAGAGACAAAGAAAGGTACATGTATTGCATAAAGAAGGAGGGGCATACATATTCAAATGTGCAGGATGGCCAGGATACACACACACACACACACACACACACACACACACACACACACACACACACACACAATTTTGTTGGCCTTGTGTATGCTACCACAGTCAGTCTTTATGTGTTTATTTATCTGTAGGTCTTGCTGTGTTTGGAAATCCTGTTGGCTCTGTGTATGCTACCACAGTCAGTCTTTATGTGTTTATATATCTGTAGGTCTTGCTGAGTTTGGAAGTCCTTGTTTCCTTCCTTGGGTCTCTCAATCCTCTTTGATTGTTACATTCCTTCTGACTCCTCCTCACAAGCAAAATTGTTCTGGAATTCTCTTTGTTGTGATATTATGTGGTCAAGACATCAAGTTATTTTCGCCTAGTAAAAGTAGTCAACAATGCTCTTTGTAATTTGTGGAACAATTCTTTGAAAGTCTGCTAGAATTTTGCACTAAAATATCTACATTTTTCTTTTATTGTGTTTGTTTTCTTTAGTTTCCATAGTTTTTAATTATAATTCCAATTTTGCTAGGGATTATAGGTCTGTTTCAATCACTTTTCTGAATATGATTTCACATTGGTAAGTGGCATATATCAAGAACATTATCCCTTTTTAGATTTTCTAATTCATCAAAGTCCAAGTCTTTAACCTGTCATAATATTTTCTGGATGTCTTTATTTTGCCCATTTGTTGTCTGATTTATCTTTTAATTAGAATCTTCTTTGCATTTGTTAATTTGGCTAAGAATTTTTTTATAATAATGATTTCTTAAAGTACCAATAGTTTTTCATTGATTTTTGTTTTTATTTTGCTTATTTCTTTAATTCCTGAATTTGATTATTTCTTGCCATATACTCTTTTTAATTGTTATTTCATCATCAAACAGAATGAAGAATGCTATTTTTATTTTTTAAAGTTTGTTGAGACTCCATTTGTGTCTAATTATGTGATCAAATTTGAGAAAATTTCATGAGCTTCTGAGAAAGAACATTATTCTTTTGTGTTTGGAATATGAATAAAAATATAAATATATTTGGAATATGTATGGAATATATACATATATATTTATTTATACAGATTTTTTCTGTATTGTCTTTATCTTGATGACTATTCTATTGATTCTTGAAGGACTGAAGTCACTCACTATTACAATGTGCTGACCCATATATTATTTAACTTGTGTTAGTGGTTTTCCTTTTTGTTCTGTTTTTGTATGTTTTTTTTGTTTGCTTCATGAACTTTGGAGACTTCTATTAGGCTCAAAGGTATTTAGAATTGCAATATCTTACATTTTTTGCATTGGTCCATTTTTCCTTTAATCTTTTTATAGTATTCTTCCTTATCTTCTCTGATTAGTTTTGGTTTTAAGTTAAAATATTATTAGGTGGAAAATTCATACATGGTTTGGTTCTTATGTCCATTACTGTTCTTCTGAGTCTTTTATTTTTATTTTTATCATAAATGGAGTTTAAAACTATTAATGTATAGTGGTATTATTGAGCAGCGTTTGTTGAATCATTTTATTTTATTTTTGTGATTTGTATTATGTTTCTAGTTTGTGATTATTAATTTTGTATTTTCTTGGATGTGGTTACCTTACATAAATTGAAGATTTTTTTTTCTTTTTGCACCTTTTGAAGCTTTACTTGTACATAGATGCTGCTTAAATTTAGTTTTACTGAAGAATGTCTTTCTTTCTCCATCTATTGTGATTGAAAGTTTTTCTGGGAATAAATATCTAGGCTAGCATCTGTGTTCTCCGAGAATTTGTTAAAATTCCTTCTGGCCATTCTGGCTTTTAGAAACTTCATTCAAAATGCAGGGACTGTTCTAGTACATTTTTTATTATCTAGTAGATATTTATATATTATGTGCCTCTTTTTTCTTGCAGATTTAAGTATTATTTCGTTTTTTTCTGTTTATTTAGTGTTTGTTGTATGACATGAAGAATTTCTTTTATGTTCCAGCCCATTTTTCCTTTGACATTCATTTTCTACCTTGAAAGCTGCCTTCAACGTTAGGTTAGAAAATTTTCTTCTTTGATTATTCTTAAAATATTATTGTGCTGTAGTCTTGTTTAGTCACCTCCTTGTTTGTCTATTATTCACATATTCAATATTTTCATTGTATTCCAGATTTTTAGTACGTTTTATATCTGGATGTTTTAAGATTTATTATTTTCTTTGCTAAAGTTATTGATTTCTTCTGTCTCATCTTTAATGTCTGAGAATCTATTTCGCATCTCTTGTATTCTGTTGGTGAGGCTTACTTCTGTATTTACAGTTCAGATTTCTACAGTAGTCTTTCCAGTTTCTCTTGTTGAGTTTTATTTACTGATTTGATTTCTACTTTCATGACTAAAATACTTTTGGTATTTTGTTTCTGCTTCTCATAGATTTCATTAATGGATTTATTTATATCCTCTTTAAGGACACCAAACATATTCATAATAACTCTCCTGAAGTCCTTAACTTATGCTTCAACTCTATTGCATTTCTTGAGTTCTACTACGATAATATTGCTGGATGCTTGAGGAGACATTTTGGTTTTGCTAATATTGACTATAATTTTTCTGCAGATCTCTACCTCTGGATTTGGGATTACCATAATTCTAGGTGCTGATATTTGGTCTTTTCACTGTTGCTTGATTGTTTTTTCTATATTTTGTTGGCATCGTTGTTGTTGTTTTTGCTGTTGTCATTATTGTTATCTTTTGTTTTAGTAGACTGTGGTGAACGTGAGTTTTCTGGCAGGCAATGCTTCAGAAGTTTTATTGGGTATGATCACTGGAGGTCCTGGGTAAAATTTATGGTTACTGGGAATGACACCAGAGATGAAAGGTGGGCCATATTATGTGGTCTGCTACAAACCTCTGAATATGTCTGTACAACTGAAATTGGGAGAGAAGAGGGTAAGTAAAGATTCCATACTCAATGCCCTGATAAATGTGGCAACGGTTTTCCAGAGATTGTCTTCTAGATTTGAAAACTGAGAATAGGACTATATAAATATATACATGTATTTACAAAAACACACAAATATGACTTTGTCATTTCCATGTTCATCATTATAACATCGATTTTATAAATACAATGCCTACAAATGTTGTGGGCTTTTTATTATTTTTTCAAAATGTTGAATGTTTGATAGCATGTTCATTCTCTTTAGTACATATTTTCCAACACATATATAAACACTTATCCTAACATTTATATCTAAAAATAATTGCTGTCCCAATGTGAAAATAGATATGCATTAGCTCAAATCCATTCACAGTATATCAAGCCATTGAAATAAGAAATTCTACAATTCTCTTAACAAGTTAAAATAAAATTCATTTCTTGCCTTTAGTTACATAATCAAATTTTATTCTAAATCTGCTTTAAGAAAGAGAGAATATACTTGAATTATCCTCCCTATCCGCATAAAATTCTACATATTCATTTCGTTGAAATTAAAGTTCCTGGCAAAAGAGGAGCATTGAATATAGTGATACTATGCTGAAAAAGTTTGTGCAATGTCTGTTTTACAAAAACAATAGTGATATAACTTATTTCATATGATAATTAAATACAAAGAAGTAAAGAGACACGCAAAACCTATTATATCATTGCAAATGACATTCAAGGTCAACAATGTTATCTATGGCAGATACTTAAACAAGAAAAATATACTCTCTGCAAAACAATCACAATTTCTTCATTTTGAAGCTATGTTAAAGTATAAAAACTAATATACTTGAACTATGTATTTTGATGAAGTACAAATATAACAGTTTCTCCATAATGCCAATGCAACCAACTACACTACTGTTGCTATCATAAAGCACTTTTAACAGTCAATATTCAGTCAGTTTTCCCATTAGGCATACAGCTTTTATGGATGATTGTTTGATGCCCTGAATTTTCTCCCTAGATCCATCAATACTACTAAAGGGTCAAACATCACTCATACAGCTTACAACAATTAAGTGTAACAACATCCCTCTTCAACATATTTGAATGTGCAAATGATATATCACAAATAACATCACTTCCCACATGCATTGAAGGATACCCTTATAACTGCAGCATTAATATAGTTTGCTGAAAAGACAGCATATTTCTTGGCCCCGAAATAAAATTAAAGTTATGAAACATATTTAGGATATTCTAGATTTTTATTAAGAAACACATTTATTTTTTTAATTGAACCATCTGTACATGTAACAGAGAGTACATTTTAACTTCATAATTAATTTCTTGAGATGAGAAAGATTTTAATACTATTATTATTGTTGAATTGTCATAATCTAAATGAAGTTACCTTTCCTAATTTTGAAACTATATGTTGTATGTAGTCTTGGCTTGCCTGGGGATGATCTGAAACTATATTTTTATGAGAAACATAATTGATAATAAAAGTGAATTTCTCCTGGGCAGATGTCAAAATGACCTGAAGTGAACAAAAATGCCAGTCCAACCGCCAGAACCTGAAAGAAAAAGACCGGATAAACAGTTCTCTGCACCCAAATCCCGTGGGAGGGAGAGCTAAACCTTCAGAGAGGCAGACAAGCCTGGGAAACCAGAAGAGAATGCTCCCTGCACACACATCTCGGACGCCAGAGGAAAAAGCCAAAGACCATCTGGAACCCTGGTGCACTGAAGCTCCCGGAAGGGGCAGCACAGGTCTTCCTGGTTGCTGCCACTGCAGAGAGCCCCTGGGCAGCACCCCACAAGCGAACCTGAGCCTCGGGACCACAGATAAGACCAAATTTTCTGCTGCAAGAAAGCTGCCTGGTGAGCTTGGGACACACGGAAGCAGAATTTCTCTAGGACCGGGCACGTTCTGTGTTTACCGGAAGTCCCACACCTGCGGATCCCGGCCCGCAGCAGCTCTCTGCTCCCAGACCCGGTGAGAGAGAGACCCAACCGCCTGGTCAGGTGGGCACTCCTGAGGCTGCAGAGCAGAATAGACCACCAACACTGCTCACCCCTGCCCACATCCCTGGCCCAAGAGGAAACTGTATAAGGCCTCTGGGCTCACGTGGGGGAGGACCCAGGAGCGGCAGGACACCTGCCTGAGACACCGCCTGAACCTGAAAGAAACAGACCGGATAAACAGTTCTCTGCACCCAAATCCCGTGGGAGGGAGAGCTAAACCTTCAGAGAGGCAGACAAGCCTGGGAAACCAGAAGAGACTGCTCCCTGCACACACATCTCAGACGCCAGAGGAAAAAGCCAAAGACCATCTGGAACCCTGGTGCACTGAAGCTCCCAGAAGGGGCTGCACAGGTCTTCCTGGTTGCTGCCGCTGCAGAGAGTCCGTGGGTAGCACCCCACGAGCGAACTTGAGGCTCGGGACCACAGGTAAGACCAAATTTTCAGCTGCAAGAAAGCTGCCTGGCGAACTCAAGACACAGGCCCACAGGAACAGCTGAAGACCTGTAGAGAGGAAAAACTACACGCCCGAAAGCAGAACACACTGTCCCCATAACTGACTGAAAGAGAGGAAAACAGGTCTACAGCACTCCTGACACACAGGCTTATAGGACAGTCTAGCCACTGTCAGAAATAGCAGAACAAAGTAACACTAGAGATAATCTGATGGCGAGAGGCAAGCGCAGGAACCCAAGCAACAGAAACCAAGACTACATGCCATCATCGGAGCCCAATTCTCCCACCAAAACAAACATGGAATATCCAAACACACCAGAAAAGCAAGATCTAGTTTCAAAATCATATTTGATCATGATGCTGGAGGACTTCAAGAAAGACATGAACACACTTAGGGAAACACAGGAAAACATTAATAAACAAGTAGAAGCCTACAGAGAGGAATCGCAAAAATCCCTGAAAGAATTCCAGGAAAACACAATCAAACAGTTGAAGGAATTAAAAATGGAAATAGAAGCAATCAAGAAAGAACACATGGAAACAACCCTGGATATAGAAAACCAAAAGAAGAGACAAGGAGCTGTAGATACAAGCTTCACCAACAGAATACAGGAGATGGAAGAGAGAATCTCAGGAGCAGAAGATTCCATAGAAATCATTGACTCAACTGTCAAAGATAATGTAAAGCAGAAAAAGCTACTGGTCCAAAACATACAGGAAATCCAGGACTCAATGAGAAGATCAAACCTAAGGATAATAGGTATAGAAGAGAGTGAAGACTCCCAGCTCAAAGGACCAGTAAATATCTTCAACAAAATCATAGAAGAAAACTTCCCTAACCTAAAAAAAGAGATACCCATAGACATACAAGAAGCCTACAGAACTCCAAATAGATTGGACCAGAAAAGAAACACCTCCCGTCACATAATTGTCAAAACACCAAACGCACAAAATAAAGAAAGAATATTAAAAGCAGTAAGGGAAAAAGGTCAAGTAACATATAAAGGGAGACCTATCAGAATCACACCAGACTTCTCGCCAGAAACTATGAAGGCCAGAAGATCCTGGTTTGATGTCATACAGACCCTAAGAGAACACAAATGCCAGCCCAGGTTACTGTATCCAGCAAAACTCTCAATTAATATTGATGGAGAAACCAAGATATTCCATGACAAAACCAAATTTACACAATATCTTTCTACAAATCCAGCACTACAAAGGATAATAAATGGTAAAGCCCAACATAAGGAGGCAAGCTATACCCTAGAAGAAGCAAGAAACTAATCGTCTTGGCAACAAAACAAAGAGAATGAAAGCACACAAACATAACCTCACATCCAAATATGAATATAAAGGGAAACAATAATCACTATTCCTTAATATCTCTCAATATCAATGGCCTCAACTCCCCAATAAAAAGACATAGATTAACAAACTGGATACGCAACGAGGACCCTGCATTCTGCTGCCTACAGGAAACACACCTCAGAGACAAAGACAGACACTACCTCAGAGTGAAAGGCTGGAAAACAACTTTCCAAGCAAATGGTCAGAAGAAGCAAGCTGGAGTAGCCATTCTAATATCAAATAAAATCAATTTTCAACTAAAAGTCATCAAAAAAGATGAGGAAGGACACTGCATATTAATCAAAAGACAAATCCACCAAGATGAACTCTCAATCCTAAATATCTATGCCCCAAATACAAGGGCACCTACATACGTAAAAGAAACCTTACTAAAGCTCAAAACACACATTGCACCTCACACAATAATAGTGGGAGATTTCAACACACCACTCTCATCAATGGACAGATCATGTAAACAGAAATTAAACAGTGATGTCGACAGACTAAGAGAAGTCATGAGCCAAATGGACTTAACGGATATTTATAGAACATTCTGTCCTAAAGCAAAAGGATATACCTTCTTCTCAGCTCCTCATGGTACTTTCTCCAAAATTGACCATATAATTGGTCAAAAAACGGGCCTCAATAGGTACAGAAAGATAGAAATGATCCCATGCGTGCTATGGGACCACCACGGCCTAAAAATGGTCTTCAATAACAATAAGGGAAGAATGCCCACATATACGTGGAAATTGAACAATGCTCTACTCAATGATAACCTGGTCAAGGAAGAAATAAAGAAAGAAATTAAAAACTTTTTAGAATTTATGAAAATGAAGATACAACATACTCATACTTATGGGACACAATGAAAGCTGTGCTAAGAGGAAAACTCATAGCGCTGAGTGCCTGCAGAAAGAAACAGGAAAGACCATATGTCAGCAGCTTGACAGCACACCTAAAAGCTCTAGAAGAAAAAGAAGCAAATACACCCAGGAGGAGTATAAGGCAGGAAATAATCAAACTCAGAGCTGAAATCAACCAAGTAGAAACAAAAAGGACCATAGAAAGAATCAACAGAACCAAAAGTTGGTTCTTTGAGACAATCAACAAGATAGATAAACCCTTAGCCAGACTAAGGAGAGGACACAGAGAGTGCGTCCAAATTAACAAAATCAGAAATGAAAAGGGAGACATAACTACAGATTCAGAGGAAATTCAAAAAATCATCAGATCTTACTATAAAAACATATATTCAACAAAATTTGAAAAACTTCAGGAAATGGACAATTTCCTAGACAGATACCATGTATCGAAGTTAAATCAGGAACAGATAAACCAGTTAAACAACCCCATAACTCCTAAGGAAATAGAAGCAGTCATTAAAGGTCTCCCAACCAAAAAGAGCCCAGGTCCAGACGGGTTTAGTGCAGAATTCTATCAAACCTTCATAGAAGACCTCATACCAATATTATCCAAACTATTCCACAAAATTGAAACAGATGGAGCCCTACCGAATTCCTTCTACGAAGCCACAATTACTCTTATACCTAAACCACACAAAGACACAGCAAAGAAAGAGAACTTCAGACCAATTTCCCTTATGAATATCGACGCAAAAATACTCAATAAAATTCTGGCAAACCGAATTAAAGAGCACATCAAAACAATCATCCACCATGATCAAGTAAGCTTCATCCCAGGCATGCAGGGATGGTTTAATATAAGGAAAACCATCAACGTGATCCATTATATAAACAAACTGAAAGAACAGAACCACATGATCATTTCATTAGATGCTGAGAAAGCATTTGACAAAATTCAACACCCCTTCATGATAAAAGTCCTGGAAAGAATAGTAATTCAAGGCCCATACCTAAACATAGTAAAAGCCATATACAGCAAACCAGTTGCTAACATTAAACTAAATGGAGAGAAACTTGAAGCAATCCCACTAAAATCAGGGACTAGACAAGGCTGCCCACTCTCTCCCTACTTATTCAATATAGTTCTTGAAGTTCTAGCCAGAGCAATCAGACAACAAAAGGAGATCAAAGGGATACAGATCGGAAAAGAAGAGGTCAAAATATCACTATTTGCAGATGACATGATAGTATATTTAAGTGATCCCAAAAGTTCCACCAGAGAACTACTAAAGCTGATAAACAACTTCAGCAAAGTGGCTGGGTATAAAATTAACTCAAATAAATCAGTTGCCTTCCTCTATACAAAAGAGAAACAAGCCGAGAAAGAAATTAGGGAAACGACACCCTTCATAATAGACCCAAATAATATAAAGTACCTCGGTGTGACTTTAACCAAGCAAGTAAAAGATCTGTACAATAAGAACTTCAAGACACTGAGGAACGAAATTGAAGAAGACCTCAGAAGATGGAAAGATCTCCCATGCTCATGGATTGGCAGGATTAATATAGTAAAAATGGCCATTTTACCAAAAGCAATCTACAGATTCAATGCAATCCCCATCAAAATACCAATCCAATTCTTCAAAGAGTTAGACAGAACAATTTGCAAATTCATCTGGAATAACAAAAAACCCAGGATAGCTAAAGCTATCCTCAACAATAAAAGGACTTCAGGGGGAATCACTATCCCTGAACTCAAGCAGTATTACAGAGCAATAGTGATAAAAACTGCATGGTATTGGTACAGAGACCGACAGATAGACCAATGGAATAGAATTGAAGACCTGGAAATGAACCCACACACCTATGGTCACTTGATTTTTGACAAAGGAGCCAAAACCTCCAATGGAAAAAAGATAGCATTTTCAGCAAATGGTGCTGGTTCAACTGGAGGGCAACATGTAGAAGAATGCAGATCGATCCATGCTTATCACCCTGTACAAAGCTTAAGTCCAAGTGGATCAAGGACCTCCACATCAAACCAGACACACTCAAACTAATAGAAGAAAAACTAGGGAAGCATCTGGAACACATGGGCACTGGAAAAAATTTCCTGAACAAAACACCAATGGCTTACTCTCTAAGATCAAGAATCGACAAATGGGATCTCATAAAACTGCAAAGCTTCTGTAAGGCAAAGGACACTGTGGTTAGGACAAAACGGCAACCAACAGATTGGGAAAAGATCTTAACCAATCCTATAAGAGATAGAGGCCTTATATCGAAAATATACAAAGAACCCAAGAAGTTAGACCGCAGGGAAACAAATAACCCTATTAAAAAATGGAGTTCAGAGCTAAACAAAGAATTCACAGCTGAGGAATGCCGAATGGCTGAGAAACACCTAAAGAAATGTTCAACATCTTTAGTCATAAGGGAATTGCAAATCAAAACAACCCTGAGATTTCACCTCACACCAGTGAGAATGGCTAAGAATAAAAACTCAGGTGACAGCAGATGCTGGCGAGGATGTGGAGAAAGAGGAACACTCCTCCATTGTTGGTGGGATTGCAGACTGGTAAAACCATTCTGGAAATCAGTCTGGAGGTTCCTCAGAAAATTGGACATTGAACTGCCTGAGGATCCAGCTATACCTCTCTTGGGCATATACCCAAAAGATGCCTCAACATATAAAAGAGACACGTGCTCCACTATGTTCATCGCAGCCTTATTTATAATAGCCAGAAAATGGAAAGAACCCAGATGCCCTTCAACAGAGGAATGGATACAGAAAATGTGGTACATCTACACAATGGAATATTACTCAGCTATCAAAAACAATGAGTTTATGAAATTCGAAATGGTTGGAACTGGAAAATATCATCCTGAGTGAGCTAACCCAATCACAGAAAGACATACATGGTATGCACTCATTGATAAGTGACTATTAGCCCAAATGCTTGAATTACCCTAGATCCCTAGAACAAACGAAACTCAAGACGGATGATCAAAATGTGAATGCTTCACTCCTTCTTTAAATGAGGAAAAAGAATACCCTTGGCTGGGAAGGGAGAGGCAAAGATTAAAACAGAGACTGAAGGAACACCCATTCAGAGCCTGCCCCACATGTGTCCCATACATATACAGCCACCCAATTGGACAAGATGGATGAAGCAAAGAAGTGCAGACCGACAGCAGCCGGATGTAGATCGCTCCTGAGAGACACAGCCAGAATACAGCAAATACAGAGGCGAATGCCAGCAGCAAACCACTGAACTGAGAATAGGTCCCCTATTGAAGGAATCAGAGAAAGAACTGGAAGAGCTTGAAGGGGCTCGAGACCCCAAAAGTACAACAATGTCAAGCAACCAGAGCTTCCAGGGACTAAGCCACTACCTAAAGACTGTACATGGACTGACCCTGGACTCTGACCCCATAGGTAGCAATGAATATCCTAGTAAGAGCACCAGTGGAAGGGGAAGCCCTGGGTCCTGCTAGGACTGAACCCCCAGTGAACTAGTCTATGGGGGGAGGGCGGCAATGGGGGGAGGGTTGGGAGGGGAACACCCATAAGGAAGGGGAGGGGAAAGGGTGATGTTTGCCTGGAAACCGGGAAAGGGAATAACACTCTAAATGTATATAAGAAATACTCAAGTTAATTAAAGAAAAAATGCCAGTCCAGGCTACTAGACCAAAAAAAACCTCTCAATTAACATAGATGAAGAAACCAAGATATTCCATGAGTATACCAAATTTACTCATTAACTTTTCCCAATTCCAGGCCTACAAAGAATAATAGATAGAAACCACCAACACAAGGAGGAAAACTACATCCTAGAAAAAGCAAGAAAGTAATCTTCTTTCAACAAACCCAATTTAAGATAGCCACATAACCATAATTCCACCTCTAACAACAAAAATAACAGAAAGCAAGAATCAATTTGCTTAATATATCTTAATATCAATGGACTCAATTCCTGAATATAAACATACTGAATGACAGACTGGATACATATACACAGAAACACCATCTGTGGCCTCAAGCTGCCTTACAGAAGATACATACAAACACACATACAGAACAATAGCGATAAAAACTGTATGGCATTTGTACAGAGACATGCAGGTAGACAAATTGAATATTTTGAAGACCCAGAAATAAACCCACACATCTATGGTTACTTGATCATTGATAAAAGTGCCAAAATCATCCAGTAGAAAAAAGATCTCATTTTCAACAAATGTTTGCAATTCAATTGGTGGTCAACATATAGAAAAATGCCAATCAATACATTCTTTTATCCTTGTCAACATCTGAAGTCCAAGTTGATCAAGGACCTCCACATAAAGTAAAATATAGAGAATCTAATGGAAGAGAAAGTGGGAAGGAACCTGGAAAACCTTGGCACAGGGGAAGTTTCCTGAATAGAACACCAATTGCCCAATCTCCATGATCAAAAGTTATCGAATGGGACCTTATAAAATTAAGAAGCTTATTTATGGCAAAGGACACTGTAAATAGGACAAACTGACAACCCACATATTGGTAAATGATCTTTACCACACCTACATGCAAGAGAGGTATAATATCCAATATATACAAAGTATTCAAAAAGTTAAACTTCAGAGAACTAAATAACTGTATTTTAAAAAGGGACAGAGGGCTAAAGAAGGAATTCTCAACTGAGGATTATCAAATGGCCAAGAAATAATAAAGAAATGTTTTAAAATCCTTAGTCACCAGGGAAATTCAAATCAAAACGACCCTGAGATTTCACCTCATACCAGTCAGGATAGCGAGGATCAAAAACTCAGGTGAGAGCAGATGCTGGCGAGGATGTTGAGAAAGAGGAACACTCCTCCATTGTTAATGGGATTGCAAGCTGGTACAACAATTCAGGAAATCAGTCTTGTGGTTCCTCAGAAATTTGGACATAGTATTATCTGAGAACCCAGCTATACCACTCCTGGGCATATACCCAAATGATGATCCTACATATAGCAAGGACACATGCTCCACTGTGTTCATAGCAGCCTTACTTATAATAGTCAGAAGCTAGAAAAACCCAGATGTCCTTAAATAGAGGAATGGGATATATAAAATATGGTACATTTACACACTGGAGTACTACTCAGGTGTTCAAAATAATGACTTCACAAAATTGTTTGGCAAGTGGATGAAATTAGAAAATATCATCCTGAGTGATGCAACCCAAACACAAAGAACACACATGGTATGCACTCACTGATAAGTAGATATTAGTCTCAATGCTTGTAATACCCATGACCCAATTCACAGCCCATGTGAAGCTCAAAAAGAAGAAAGACCAAAGTGTGCATGCTTCAGTCCTACTTTGAAGGGGAAACAAAATACCTGCAGGAGAAAAGATGAAGACAAAATATGGAGCAGAGACTGAAGGAAAGGCCATTCAGAGACTGCCTCAGCTGGGGATCTACCTATATACTGTAAACCAAACACAGAAACTATTGGGGATGCCAAGAAGTGCATGGTGATAGGAGTCTAACATACTTGTCACTTTAAAGCTCTGCTAGAGCCTGAAAAATGCAGAGGTGGATGATGGCAGCCAACCATTGGACTAAGATAGGTGTCCCCAACCAAGGAGTTAGACAAAGGGCAGAAGAAGCTGAAGGAGATTGCAACTACATAGGGAAAACATTAGCCAACCAGATAGTCCAGAGCTTCGAGGGACTAAACCACCAACCAAAGTGTACACATGGAGTGACCCGTGGCTCTAGTTGCATGTGTAATAAAGGATGACCTTTTGGGCATCAATGGAAAGAGAGGCCCTTTTGTCCTGTGAAGGCTTGATGCCCCAGTGTAGGGTAATACCAGGGTGGGGAGCAAGTAGGGAGTGGATGGGTATGTTGGGGAGCACTCTCATAGAAGTAGGAGGATGGGGGTGGGGGATGGGGAATTGGATAGGGGTTTGCTGGAGGGGAAACCTGGAAAAGGGATAACATTTGAAAGGTAAATTTAAAAAAATGTGGTATGCATACATGGTATGCACTGCTTCGTAAGAGGATATTAGCACCAAACCTCGAATGCCCAAAATACTATTCACAGACCATATGAAGCCCAAGAATTAAAAATACCAAAGTGTAGATGTTTCAGTCATTCTTTTAAGGGGGAACAAAATTCTCATAGGAGGTAGAGTGTGGGAGGGATTTTGGAGGAAGGTGGAGGATTGGGGGAAAGAGGGGCAGGATCTGGTATTGGAGGAGAAGGAGATGATATACACTGTCAGAAGTTTCAGTAAACGTGTGTAGCAATGGAGGATTAGAAACTGGGAGTAGCCATATACAAGTCCCAGATGCTGGAAAAGCAAGAGGGCCCTAAGACCCAATGGGGAAGGGATCAGCTGAAATGCCCAACAACAGGAGGGAGATCCTATAGACACCATATCCAGAGGTTAGGCAAGGTCCCTGGTTGGGGACTGGGGCCACCTACTTATCTCCAAAATTTAAATCAGAATTGTTCCTGTCTAAATGAAATATGGAGACAAAGTGTGGAGCATGGACTATAGGACGGGCCATCCAGAGACTGCCCCACATATGGATCCATTCCATATGTAGCCACCAAACCCAAACACTATTTCCAATGCCAAGAACTGCTTGCTTACAGGAGCCTGCTCTAGCTGTCTCATGAGTCTCTACCAGAGCCTGACCAATATATATAGATGTGGACGCATGCAACCATCCATCAGACTGAGCAAAAAGGCCACAATAGAACAGTTACTTAGGGGACAGACTGAAGGAGCAAACGGGTTTTGCAACTACATAGGAAGAAGAAGAGTATCATCCAACCAAACCCTCCCAGAGCTCACAGAGCTAAACCACCAAACAAAGAATATACATGTAGGAACCCATGGCTCCAGCTCCATATGTAGCAGAGGATGGCCGTATCTAGCATCAGTGGGAGAAGAGGCACTTGGTCCTGTGAAGGCTCCATGCCCCGGTGTAGGGAAATGCCAGGGCATTGAGGCAGGAGTGCTTTGTGGGGGGGACCATCATAGAATTAGTGGGAGGCTTGATGAGATAAGGGGTTTCTGAAGGTGAAACCAGGAAAGGGGATAACAATCAAAATGTAAATAAAATATCCAATAATAAATAACAAAGGAGAAGATGTACAAAGAAGTGAATTCCAATATTAACAAAGTAGAATTAATGTGTCACCTGTGTAATCTCTCTAGTATGGTACCACTGCTGTAAGATGAAATGAATATTCTTTTTCAAATTCTTTTTTTTTTTTTTTTGTTTCTTTTTTTCGGAGCTGGGGACCGAACCCAGGGCCTTGCGCTTCCTAGGTAAGCGCTCTACCGCTGAGCTAAATCCCCAGCCCTTTTTCAAATTCTTACTTATATAGTCCTAGTCTAAATTTTATATAATGGACATTATATTCTTTTATCATTTTGATTTTAAGCCTATGCTTTAAGTGCTGACAAGGAAGAATTGTAGAAGCCAAAGACAATTAAAAGTCGGGAGAATATGACCAAAAGAATCAACTAAGCAGAGACTGTAGTTACTCACATAGAATGAAATGGCAATCATATATCCTTAGTCTGCATTAAGTCCTTTCTACAATTAAACATTTTGGTTGGTGCACTGATTTTTCTCTCTAGAATAATCAATCCTATCATGGAGCCAAACATTTCTCCTATATTTCATTACACAAAATTATTGTTCACCTTTGGATTTTTATGGGACTCATAACGATTGGATTGGTGAGTCTGACATTTTTGCCTGTTCTTAGGATCTCTTTGATCCTACTGTGTTGCCCCTTCCAGCCTACATATGAAGCTAATTGCCTAATCTTACTTTACATTGTTGTGCTGTGTTTAGTCATTTTCCTTGGAAGGTCTGCGCTGTTCTGTAGGTAATTGAAGGAAGAGTGGATCTGAGGAAGAAGTGACATGGTAGTGGTTACAGACAGAAAAAGGAGGTGTGTAGGGAGGAGAATCTACAGTTGCTATGTATTCCACGAGAGAAAAAAAAGAAAATGAGCAAACAAACTTTTTTTTATTAATTTTTTTTATTAACTTGAGTATTTCTTATATACATTTCAAGTGTTATTCCCTTTCAAGGTTTCCGGGCAAACATCCCCCTCCCCCGTCCCCTTCCTTATGGGTGTCCCCCTCCCAACCCTCCCCCCATTGCCACCCTCCCCCCATAGTCTAGTTCACTGGGGGTTCAGTCTTAGCAGGACCAAGGGCTTCCCCTTCCACTGGTGCTCATACTAGGATATTCATTGCTACCTATGGGGTCAGAGTCCAGGGTCAGTCCATGTATAGTCTTTAGGTAGTGGCTTAGTCCCTGGAAGCTCTGGTTGCTTGACATTGTTGTACTTTTGGGGTCTCGAGCCCCTTCAAGCTCTTTCAGTTCTTTCTCTGATTCCTTCAACGGGGGACCTATACTCAGTTCAGTGGTTTGCTGCTGGCATTTGCCTCTGTATTTGCTGTATTCTGGCTGTGTCTCTCAGGAGCGATCTACATCCGGCTCCTGTCGGTCTGCACTTCTTTGCTTCATCCATCTTGTCCAATTGGGTGGCTGTATATGTATGGGCCACCTATGGGGCAGGCTCTGAATGGGTGTTCCTTCAGTCTCTGTTTTAATCTTTGCCTCTCCCTTCCCTGCCAAGGGTATTCTTTTTCCTCATTTAAAGAAGGAGTGAAGCGTTCACATTTTGATCATCCGTCTTGAGTTTCGTTTGTTCTAGGGATCTAGGGTAATTCAAGCATTTGGGCTAATAGCCACTTATCAATGAGTGCATACCATGTATGTCTTT
The DNA here is from genome assembly GCF_021556685.1 of Rattus norvegicus. Taxonomy (NCBI): domain Eukaryota; kingdom Metazoa; phylum Chordata; class Mammalia; order Rodentia; family Muridae; genus Rattus; species Rattus norvegicus. The sequence continues at coordinate 27,590,935 of NC_141546.1, forward strand.
CTGTGATTGGGTTAGCTCACTCAGGATGATATTTTCCAGTTCCAACCATTTCGAATTTCATAAACTCATTGTTTTTGATAGCTGAGTAATATTCCATTGTGTAGATGTACCACATTTTCTGTATCCATTCCTCTGTTGAAGGGCATCTGGGTTCTTTCCATTTTCTGGCTATTATAAATAAGGCTGCGATGAACATAGTGGAGCACGTGTCTCTTTTATATGTTGAGGCATCTTTTGGGTATATGCCCAAGAGAGGTATAGCTGGATCCTCAGGCAGTTCAATGTCCAATTTTCTGAGGAACCTCCAGACTGATTTCCAGAATGGTTTTACCAGTCTGCAATCCCACCAACAATGGAGGAGTGTTCCTCTTTCTCCACATCCTCGCCAGCATCTGCTGTCACCTGAGTTTTTGATCTTAGCCATTCTCACAGGTGTGAGGTGAAATCTCAGGGTTGTTTTGATTTGCATTTCCCTTATGACTAAAGATGTTGAACATTTCTGTAGGTGTTTCTCAGCCATTCGGCATTCCTCAGCTGTGAATTCTTTGTTTAGCTCTGAACCCCATTTTTTAATAGGTTTATTTGTTTCCCTGCGGTCTACCTTCTTGAGTTCTTTGTATATTTTGGATATAAGGCCTCTATCTGTTGTAGGATTGGTAAAGATCTTTTCCCAATCTGTTGGTTGCCGTTTTGTCCTAACCACAGTGTCCTTTGCCTTACAGAAGCTTTGCAGTTTTATGAGATCCCATTTGTCGATTCTTGATCTTAGAGAGTAAGCCATTGGTGTTTTGTTCAGGAAATATTTTCCAGTGCCCATGTGTTCCAGATGCTTCCCTAGTTTTTCTTCTATTAGTTTGAGTGTGTCTGGTTTGATGTGGAGGTCCTTGATCCACTTGGACTTAAGCTTTGTACAGGGTGATAAGCATGGATCGATCTGCATTCTTCTACATGTTGCCCTCCAGTTGAACCAGCACCATTTGCTGAAAATGCTATATTTTTTCCATTGGATGGTTTTGGCTCCTTTGTCAAAAATCAAGTGACCATAGGTGTGTGGGTTCATTTCTGGGTCTTCAATTCTATTCCGTTGTTCTATCTGTCTGTCTCTGTACCAATACCATGCAGTTTTTATCACTATTGCTCTGTAATACTGCTTGAGTTCAGGGATAGTGATTCCCCCTGAAGTCCTTTTATTGTTGAGGATAGCTTTAGCTATCCTGGATTTTTTGTTATTCCAGATGAATTTGCAAATTGTTCTGTCTAACTCTTTGAAGAATTGGATTGGTATTTTTTTTTCCAGATAAATATATGCCATACTCAATGTTTATTACTAAGTTGTTTCCAGGGACTTTGAAAAAAACAGTGCATGGATACTGCTGAGGATGTTGTCCCGGGATCTTCATTCATCTCTTGTTTCTTTCTGTGCTGTTCGATAACAGTTATCGATCAACTTCCATGTTCCACACTGAGCAGTAGTTGCTGATTTAACTGCTTCATGTCTTCTGCTTCACTCCCTTGATTTAAGCCAGATACACTGGCCACAAGGATGTTCAAGTGCTGGTGTGCATTTCTATGACCCTCACAAAGCTGTTACTATTATAGATGTTCCAGAAATCTACACCAGGAGTTTACAGACATGGTTTACCTGTAACTAAGTGTCTTCTCAATTAATTGCTCAGTAGCGATGACCTTTTTTTTTTGATTCCTATCTTTTTTTTCCCATCTTTATTAACTTGAGTATTTCTTATTTACATTTCGATTGTTATTCCCTTTCCTCGTTTCAGGGCCAACATCCCCCTAACCCCTCCCCTTCCCCTTCTCTATGGGTGTTCCCCTCTCCATCCTCCCCCCATTACCACCCTCCCCCCAACAGTCACGTTCACTGGGTGTTCAATCTTGGCAGGACCAAGGGCTTCCCCTTCCACTGGTGCTCTTACTAGGCTATTCATTGCTACCTATGAGATTGGAGCCCAGGGTCAGTCCATGTATAGTCTTTGGGTAGTGGCTTAGTCCCTGGAAGCTCTGGTTGCTTGGCATTGTTGTTCATATTGGGTCTCGAGCCCCTTCAAGGTCTTCCAGTCCTTTCTCTGATTCCTTCAACGGGGGTCCTATTCTCAGTTCAGTGGTTTGCTGCTGGCATATACCTCTGTATTTGCTGTATTCTGGCTGTGTCTCTCAGGAGAGATCTGCATCCGGTTCCTGTCAGCCTGCACTTCTTTGCTTCATCCATCTTATCTAGTTTGGTGGCTGTATATGTATGGGCCACATGTGGGGCAGGCTCTGAATGGGTGTTCCTCCTGCCTCTGTTCTAAACTTTGCCTCCCTATTCCCTCCTAAGGGTATTCTTGTTCCCCTTTTAAAGAAGGAGTGTAGCATTCTCATTTTTGTCATCCTTCTTTTTTTTTTTTTTCTCATTGAATGTTATAAGTTGTCGTCCTTCATATTTTTTTTATTTTTTTTTTTAGTCTTTTTTTTTTAAATTAACTTGAGTATTTCTTATATACATTTCAAGTGTTATTCCCTTTCCCGGTTTCCGGGCAAAATCCCCCTCCCCCCTCCCCTTCCTTATGGGTGTTCCCCTCCCAACCCTCCCCCCATTGCCGCCCTCCCCCCATAGTCTAGTTCACTGGAGGTTCAGTCTTAGCAGGACCCAGGGCTTCCCCTTCCACTGGTGCTCTTACTAGGATATTCATTGCTACCTATGGGGTCAGAGTCCAGGGTCAGTCCATGTATAGTCTTTAGGTAGTGGCTTAGTCCCTGGAAGCTCTGGTTGCTTGACATTGTTGTACTTTTGGGGTCTCGAGCCCCTTCAAGCTCTTCCAGTTCTTTCTCTGATTCCTTCAACGGGGGACCTATTCTCAGTTCAGTGGTTTGCTGCTGGCATTCGCCTCTGTATTTGCTGTATTCTGGCTGTGTCTCTCAGGAGCGATCTACATCCGGCTCCTGTCGGTCTGCACTTCTTTGCTTCATCCATCTTGTCCAATTGGGTGGCTGTATATGTATGGGCCACATGTGGGGCAGGCTCTGAATGGGTGTTCCTTCAGTCTCTGTTTTAATCTTTGCCTCTCCCTTCCCTGCCAAGGGTATTCTTTTTCCTCATTTAAAGAAGGAGTGAAGCATTCACATTTTGATCATCCGTCTTGAGTTTCGTTTGTTCTAGGGATCAAGGGTAATTCAAGCATTTGGGCTAATAGCCACTTATCAATGAGTGCATACCATGTATGTCTTTCTGTGATCGGGTTAGCTCACTCAGGATGATATTTTCCAGTTCCAACCATTTGCCTACGAATTTCATAAACTTTGTTTTTGATAGCTGAGTAATATTCCATTGTGTAGATGTACCACATTTTCTGTATCCATTCCTCTGTTGAAGGGCATCTGGTTCTTTCCATTTTCTGGCTATTATAAATAAGGCTGCGATGAACATAGTGGAGCACGTGCCTCTTTTATATGTTGAGGCATCTTTTGGGTATATGCCCAAGAGAGGTATTGCTGGATCCTCAGGCAGTTCAATGTCCAAATTTCTGAGGAACCACCAGACTGATTTCCAGAATGGTTGTACCAGTCTGCAATCCCACCAACAATGGAGGAGTGTTCCTCTTTCTCCACATCCTCGCCAGCATCTGCTGTCACCTGAGTTTTTGATCTTAGCCATTCTCACTGGTGTGAGGTGAAATCTCAGGGTTGTTTTGATTTGCATTTCCCTTATGACTAAAGATGTTGAACATTTCTTTAGGTGTTTCTCAGCCATTCGGCATTCCTCAGCTGTGAATTCTTTGTTTAGCTCTGAACCCCTTTTTTTAATAGGGTTATTTGTTTCCCTGCGGTCTAACTTCTTGAGTTCTTTGTATATTTTGGATATAAGGCCTCTATCTGTTGTAGGATTGGTAAAGATCCTTTCCCAATCTGTTGGTTGCCATTTTGTCCTAACCACAGTGTCCTTTGCCTTACAGAAGCTTTGCAGTTTTATGAGATCCCATTTGTCGATTCTTGATCTTAGAGAGTAAGCCATTGGTGTTTTGTTCAGGAAATTTTTTCCAGTGCCCATGTGTTCCAGATGCTTCCCTAGTTTTTCTTCTATTAGTTTGAGTGTGTCTGGTTTGATGTGGAGGTCCTTGATCCACTTGGACTTAAGCTTTGTACAGGGTGATAAGCATGGATCGATCTGCATTCTTCTACATGTTGCCCTCCAGTTGAACCAGCACCACCTGCTGAAAATGCTATCTTTTTTCCATTGGATGGTTTTGGCTCCTTTGTCAAAAATCAAGTGACCATAGGTGTGTGGGTTCATTTCTGGGTCTTCAATTCTATTCCATTGGTCTATCTGTCTGTCTCTGTACCAATACCATGCAGTTTTTATCACTATTGATCTGTAATACTGCTTGAGTTCAGGGATAGTGATTCCCCCTGAAGTCCTTTTATTGTTGAGGATAGCTTTAGCTATCCTGGGTTTTTTGTTATTCCAGATGAATTTGCAAATTGTTCTGTCTAACTCTTTGAAGAATTGGATTGGTATTTTGATGGGGATTGCATTGAATCTGTAGATTGCTTTTGGTAAAATGGCCATTTTTACTATATTAATCCTGCCAATCCATGAGCATGGGAGATCTTTCCATCTTCTGAGGTCTTCTTCAATTTCTTTCCTCAGTGTCTGGAAGTTCTTATTGTACAGATCTTTTACTTGCTTGGTTAAAGTCACACCGAGGTACTTTATATTATTTGGGTCTATTATGAAGGGTGTCCTTTCCCTAATTTCTTTCTCGGCTTGTTTCTCTTTTGTATAGAGGAAGGCAACTGATTTATTTGAGTTAATTTTATACCCAGCCACTTTGCTGAAGTTGTTTATCAGCTTTAGTAGTTCTCTGGTGGAATATTGGGATCACTTAAATATACTATCATGTCATCTGCAAATAGTGATATTTTGACCTCTTCTTTTCCGATCTGTATCCCCTTGATCTCCTTTTGTTGTCTGATTGCTCTGGCTAGAACTTCAAGAACTATATTGAATAAGTAGGGAGAGAGTGGGCAGCCTTGTCTAGTCCCTGATTTTAGTGGGATTGCTTCAAGTTTCTCTCCATTTAGTTTAATGTTAGCAACTGGTTGGCTGTATATGGCTTTTACTATGTTTAGGTATGGGCCTTGAATTCCTATTCTTTCCAGGACTTTTAACATGAAGGGGTGTTGAATTTTGTCAAATGCTTTCTCAGCATCTAATGAAATGATCATGTGGTTTTGTTCTTTCAGTTTGTTTATATGATGGATCACGTTGATGATTTTCCGTATATTAAACCATCCCTGCATGCCTGGGATGAAGCCTACTTGATCATGGTGGATGATTGTTTTGATGTGCTCTTGGATTCAGTTTGCCAGAATTTTATTGAGTATTTTTGCGTCGATATTCATAAGGGAAATTGGTCTGAAGTTCTCTTTCTTTGTTGTGTCTTTGTCTGATTTAGGTATAAGAGTAATTGTGGCTTCGTAGAAGGAATTCGGTAGTGCTCCATCTGTTTCAATTTTGTGGAATAGTTTGGATAATATTGGTATGAGGTCTTCTATGAAGGTTTCTAGAATTCTGCACTAAACCCGTCTGGACCTGGGCTCTTTTTGGTTGGGAGACCTTTAATGACTGCTTCTATTTCCTTAGCAGTTATGGGGTTGTTTAACTGGTTTATCTGTTCCTGATTTAACTTCGATACCTGGTATCTGTCTAGGAAATTGTCCATTTCCTGAAGATTTTCAAGTTTTGTTGAATATAGGTTTTTATAGTAAGATCTGATGATTTTTTGAATTTCCTCTGAATCTGTAGTTATGTCTCCCTTTTCATTTCTGATTTTGTTAATTTGGACGCACTCTCTGTGTCCTCTCGTTAGTCTGGCTAAGGGTTTATCTATCTTGTTGATTTTCTCAAAGAACCAATTTTTGGTTCTGTTGATTCTTTCTATGGTCCTTTTTGTTTCTACTTGGTTGATTTCAGCTCTGAATTTGATTATTTCCTGCCTTCTCCTCCTGGGTGTATTTGCTTCTTTTTGCTCTAGAGCTTTTAGGTGTGCTGTCAAGCTGCTGACATATGCTCTTTCCTGTTTCTTTTTGCAGGCACTCAGTGCTATGAGTTTTCCTCTTAGCACAGCTTTCATTGTGTCCCATAAGTTTGGGTATGTTGTATCTTCATTTTCATTAAATTCTAAAAAGTTTTTAATTTCTTTCTTTATTCCTTCCTTGACCAGGTTATCATTGAGTAGAGCATTGTTCAATTTCCACGTATATGTGGGCATTCTTCCCTTATTGTTATTGAAGACCAGTTTTAGGCCGTGGTGGTCCGATAGCACGCATGGGATTATCTCTATCTTTCTGTACCTGTTGAGGCCCGTTTTTTGACCAATTATATGGTCAATTTTGGAGAAAGTACCATGAGGAGCTGAGAAGAAGGTATATCCTTTTGCTTTAGGATAGAATGTTCTATAAATATCCGTTAAGTCCATTTGGCTCATGACTTCTCTTAGTCTGTCGACATCACTGTTTAATTTCTGTTTCCATGATCTGTCCATTGATGAGAGTGGGGTGTTGAAATCTCCCCCTATTATTGTGTGAGGTGCAATGTGTGTTTTGAGCTTTAGTAAGGTTTCTTTTACGTATGTAGGTGCCCTTGTATTTGGGGCATAGATATTTAGGATTGAGAGTTCATCTTGGTGGATTTTTCCTTTGATGAATATGAAGTGTCCTTCCTTATCTTTTTTGATGACTTTTAGTTGGAAATTGATTTTATTTGATATTAGAATGGCTACTCCAGCTTGCTTCTTCTGACCATTTGCTTGGAAAGTTGTTTTCCAGCCTTTCACTCTGAGGTAGTGTCTGTCTTTGTCTCTGAGGTGTGTTTCCTGTAGGCAGCAGAATGCAGGGTCCTCATTGCGTATCCAGTTTCTTAATCTATGTCTTTTTATTGGGGAGTTGAGGCCATTGATATTGAGAGATATTAAGGAATAGTGATTATTGCTTCCCTTTATATTCATATTTGGATGCGAGGTTATGTTTGTGTGCTTTCATTCTCTTTGTTTTGTTGCCAAGACGATTAGTTTCTTGCTTCTTCTAGGGTATAGCTTGCCTCCTTATGTTGGGCTTTACCATTTATTATCCTTTGTAGTGCTGGATTTGTAGAAAGATATTGTGTAAATTTGGTTTTGTCATGGAATATCTTGGTTTCTCCATCAATGTTAATTGAGAGTTTTGCAGGATACAGTAACCTGGGCTGGCATTTGTGTTCTCTTAGGGTCTGTATGACATCAGTCCAGGATCTTCTGGCCTTCATAGTTTCTGGCGAGAAGTCTGGTGTGATTCTGATAGGTCTCCCTTTATATGTTACTTGACCTTTTTCCCTTACTGCTTTTAATATTCTTTCTTTATTTTGTGCGTTTGGTGTTTTGATAATTATGTGACGGGAGGTGTTTCTTTTCTGGTCCAATCTATTTGGAGTTCTGTAGGCTTCTTGTATGTCTATGGGTGAAAGACCCCAGCTTAGCAGCAGTAACGCCATTTTGCAAGGCTGTACTTAAGATGACTGGTTCAGGGAAAGGTTAGAACACTGAGTACACAGCGGCTGCCAAGCAAGATATGTTTGGTTGAAGGCCTGGCAACAGGACGACTGCGGTTGAGCACCTGACAATGAGAAAAGCCCCAGGAGAGGTCCCACACCCTTGTGGGGGGCCGATTCAGCCGTTATGTTCCAAGAAGGTAACTAGGAAACTTGCCCCCAGGCTAAACCCTTGGGGGGCCGAGTCAGTTGTTATGTTTCAGGAAGGTAGCTAGGAAACTTGCCCCCGGGCTAAACACTTGCCATATTAGAATCCACCAATTATATCCCTGTAACCATGCATCTGCTTCTGTATGCTTGCTTCTGCTCCCCAAAATCCTATAAAAGCCCATCCTTGGTTCCGTGGGGTGCGCCAGTCCCCCGAGTGACTGAAGCGCCCGCAGGTGCCTGTGCCTGTGTATCCCGACAATAAACCAAATCCTCTTGCTGATTGCATCCTGTGGTGTCTCGGTCTGGTCTTTGGAGTTAGAGGGTCTCCATCCCTGAGAGCTTTTCATTGTATCTCTTTTTTTAGGTTAGGGAAGTTTTCTTCTATGATTTTGTTGAAGATATTTACTGGTCCTTTGAGCTGGGAGTCTTCACTCTCTTCTATACCTATTATCCTTAGGTTTGATCTTCTCATGGAGTCCTGGATTTCCTGTATGTTTTGGACCAGTAGCTTTTTCCGCTTTACATTATCTTTGACAGTTGAGTCAATGATTTCTATGGAATCTTCTGCTCCTGAGATTCTCTCTTCCATCTCTTGAATTCTGTTGGTGAGGCTTGTATCTACAGCTCCTTGTCTCTTCTTTTGATTTTCTATATCCAGGGTTGTTTCCATGTGTACTTTCTTGATTGCTTCTATTTCCATTTTTAATTCCTTCAACTGTTTGATTGTGTTTTCCTGGAATTCTTTCAGGGATTTTTGCGATTCCTCTCTGTAGGCTTCTACTTGTTCTCTAAGGGAGTTCTTCATGTCTTTCTTGAAGTCCTCCAGCATCATGATCAAATATGATTTTGAAAATAGATCTTGCTTTTCTGGTGTGTTTGGATATTCCATGTTTGTTTTGATGGGAGAATTGGGCTCCGATGGTGCCATGTAGTCTTGGTTTCTGTTGCTTGGGTTCCTGCGCTTGCCTCTCGCCATCAGATTATCTCTAGTGTTACTTTGTTCTGCTATTTCTGACAGTGGCTAGACTGTCCTATAAGCCTGTGTGACAGGAGTGCTGTAGACCTGTTTTCCTCTCTTTCAGTCAGTTATGGGGACAGAGTGTTCTGCTTTCTGGCGTGTAGTTTTTCCTCTATACAGGTCTTCAGCTGTTCCTGTGGGCCTGTGTCTTGAGTTCACCAGGCAGCTTTCTTGCAGCAGAAAATTTGGTCTTACCTGTGGTCCCGAGGCTCAGGTTCGCTCGTGGGGTGCTGCCCACGGGCTCTCTGCAGCGGCAGCAACCAGGAAGACCTGTGCCGCCCCTTCCGGGAGCTTCAGTGCACCAGGGTTCCAGATGGTCTTTGGCTTTTTCCTCTGGCGTCCGAGATGTGTGTGCAGGGAGCAGTCACTTCTGGTTTCCCAGGCTTGTCTGCCTCTCTGAAGGTTTAGCTCTCCCTCCCATGGGATTTGGGTGCAGAGAACTGTTTATCCGGTCTGTTTCTTTCAGGTTCCGGCAGGGTCTCAGGCACAGGGGTCCTGCCGCTCCTGGGCCCTCCCCCACGGGAGCCCAGAGGCCTTATACAGTTTCCTCTTGGGCCAGGGATGTGGGCATGGGTGAGCAGTGTTGGTGGTGTCTTCTGCTCTGCAGCCTCAGGAGTGCCCACCTGACCAGGCGGTTGGGTCTCTCTCTCACCGGGTCTGGGAGCAGAGAGCTGCTGCGGGCCAGGATCCGCGGGTGTGGGACTTCCGGTAAACACAGAACGTGCCCGGTCCTAGAGAAATTCTGCTTTCCTGTGTCCCAAGCTCACCAGGCAGCTTTCTTGCAGCAGAAAATTTGGTCTTACCTGTGGTCCCGAGGCTCAGGTTCGCTCGTGGGGTGCTGCCCACGGGCTCTCTGCAGCGGCAGCAACCAGGAACACCTGTGCCGCCCCTTCCAGGAGCTTCAGTGCACCGGATTGGTATTTTGATGGGGATTGCATTGAATCTGTAGATTGCTTTTGGTAAAATGGCCATTTTTACTATATTAATCCTGCCAATCCATGAACATGGGAGATCTTTCCATCTTCTGAGGTCTTCTTCAATTTCTTTCCTCAGTGTCTTGAAGATCTTTTACTTGCTTGGTTAAAGTCACACCGAGGTACTTTATATTATTTGGGTCTATTATGAAGGGTGTCGTTTCCCTAATTTCTTTCTCGGCTTGTTTCTCTTTTGTATAGAGGAAGGCAACTGATTTATTTGAGTTAATTTTATACCCAGCCACTTTGCTGAAGTTGTTTATCAGCTTTAGTAGTTCTCTGGTGGAACTTTTGGGATCACTTAAATGTACTATCATGTCATCTGCAAGTAGTGATATTTTGACCTCTTCTTTTCGGATCTGTATCCCCTTGATCTCCTTTTGTTGTTTGATTGCTCTGGCTAGAACATCAACAACTATATTGAATAAGTAGGGAGAGAGTGGGCAGACTTGTCTAGTCCCTGATTTTAGTGGGATTGCTTCAAGTTTCTCTCCATTTAGTTTAATGTTATCAACTGGTTTGCTGTATATGGCTTTTACTATGTTTAGGTATGGGCCTTGAATTCCTATTCTTTCCAGGACTTTTATCATGAAGGGGTGTTGAATTTTGTCAAATGCTTTCTCAGCATCTAATGAAATGATCATGTGGTTCTGTTCTTTCAGTTTGTTTATATAATGGACCACGTTGATGGTTTTCCGTATATTAAACCATCCCTGCATGCCTGGATGAAGCCTACTTGATCATGGTGGATGATTGTTTTGATGTGCTCTTGGATTCGGTTTGCCAGAATTTTATTGAGTATTTTTGCATCGATATTCATAAGGGAAATTGGTCTGAAGTTCTCTTTCTTTGTTGTGTCTTTGTGTGGTTTAGGTATAAGAGTAATTGTGGCTTTGTAGAAGGAATTCGGTAGTGCTCCATCTGTTTCAATTTTGTGGAAAAGTTTGGATAATATTGGTATGAGGTCTTCTATGAAGGTTTGTAGAATTCTGCACTAAACCCGTCTGGACCTGGGCCCTTTTTGGTTGGGAGACCTTTAATGACTGCTTCTATTTCCTTAGGAGTTATGGGGTTGTTTAACTGGTTTATCTTTTCCTGGTTTAACTTCGATACCTGGTATCTGTCTAGGAAATTGTCCATTTCCTGAAGATTTTCAAGTTTTGTTGAATATAGGTTTTTATAGTAAGATCTGATGATTTTTTGAATTTCCTCTGAATCTGTAGTTATCTCTCCCTTATCATTTCTGATTTTGTTAATTTGGACGCACTCTCTGTGTCCTCTCGTTAGTCTGGCTAAGGGTTTATCTATCTTGTTGATTTTCTCAAAGAACCAACTTTTGGTTCTGTTGATTCTTTCTATGGTCTTTTTTGTTTCTACTTGGTTGATTTCAGCTCTGAGTTTGATTATTTCCTGCCTTCTACTCCTCCTGGGTGTATTTGCTTCTTTTTGTTCTAGAGCTTTTAGGTGTGCTGTCAAGCTGCTGACATATGCTCTTTCCTGTTTCTTTCTGCAGGCACTCAGTGCTATGAGTTTTCCTCTTAGCACAGCTTTCATTGTGCCCCATAAGTTTGGGTATGTTGTATCTTCATTTTCATTAAATTCTAAAAAGTTTTTAATTTCTTTCTTTATTTCTTCCTTGACCAGGTTATCATTGAGTAGAGCATTGTTCAATTTCCACGTATATGTGGGCATTCTTCCCTTATTGTTATTGAAGACCAGTTTTAGGCCGTGGTGGTCCGATAGCACGCATGGGATTATTTCTATCTTTCTGTACCTGTTGAGGCCCGTTTTTTGACCAATTTTATGGTCAATTTTGGAGAAAGTACCATGAGGAGCTGAGAAGAAGGTATATCCTTTTGCTTTAGGATAGAATGTTCTATGAATATCCGTTAAGTCCATTTGGCTCATGACTTCTCTTAGTCTGTCGACATCACTGTTTAATTTCTGTTTCCATGATCTGTCCATTGATGAGAGTGGTGTGTTGAAATCTCCCACTATTATTGTGTGAGGTGCAATGTGTGCTTTGAGCTTTAGTAAGATTTCTTTTACATATGTAGGTGCCCTTGTATTTGCGGCATAGATATTTAGGATTGAGAGTTCTTCTTGGTGGATTTTTCCTTTGATGAATATGAAGTGTCCTTCCTTATCTTTTTTGATGACTTTTAGTTGGAAATTGATTTTATTTGATATTAGAATGGCTACTCCAGCTTGCTTCTTCTGACCATTTGCTTGGAAAGTTGTTTTCCAGCCTTTCACTCTGAGGTAGTGTCTGTCTTTGTCTCTGAGGTGTGTTTCCTGTAGGCAGCAGAATGCAGGGTCCTCGTTGTGTATCCAGTTTGTTAATCTTCGTCTTTTTATTGGGGAGTTGAGGCCATTGATATTGAGAGATATTAAGGAATAGTGATTATTGTTTCCCGTTATATTCATATTTGGATGTGAGGTTATGTTTGTGTGCTTTCATTCTCTTTGTTTTGTTGCCAAGACGATTAGTTTCTTGCTTCTTCTAGGGTATAGCTTGCCTCCTTATGTTGGGCTTTACCATTTATTATCCTTTGTAGTGCTGGATTTGGGGAAAGATATTGTGTAAATTTGGTTTTGTCATGGAATGTCTTGGTTTCTCCATCAATGTTAATTGAGAGTTTTGCTGGATACAGTAACCTGGGCTGGCATTTGTGTTCTCTTAGGGTCTCTAGAACATCAGTCCAGGATCTTCTGGCCTTCATAGTTTCTGGCGAGAAGTCTGGTGTGATTCTGATAGGTCTCTCTTTATATGTTACTTGACCTTTTTCCCTTACTGCTTTTAATATTCTTTCTTTATTTTGTGCGTTTGGTGTTTTGACAATTATTTGACGGGAGGTGTTTCTTTTCTGGTCCAATCTATTTGGAATTCTGTAGGCTTCTTGTATGTCTATGGGTATCTCTTTTTTTAGGTTAGGGAAGTTTTCTTCTATGATTTTGTTGAAGATATTTACTGGTCCTTTGAGCTGGGAGTCTTCACTCTCTTCTATACCTATTATCTTTAGGTTTGATCTTCTCATGGAGTCCTGGATTTCCTGTATGTTTTGGACCAGTAGCTTTTTCTGCTTTACATTATCTTTGACAGTTGAGTCAATGATTTCTATGGAATCTTCTGCTCCTGAGATTCTCTCTTCCATCTCTTGTATTCTGTTGGTGAAGCTTGTATCTACAGCTCCTTGTCTCTTCTTTTGGTTTTCTATATCCAGGGTTGTTTCCATGTGTTCTTTCTTGATTGCTTCTATTTCCATTTTTAATTCCTTCAACTGTTTGATTGTGTTTTCCTGGAATTATTTCAGGGATTTTTGTGTCTCCTCTCTATGGGCTTCTACTTGTTTATTTATGTTTTCCTGGAATTCTTTCAGGGATTTTTGTGTCTCCTCTCTATGGGCTTCTACTTGTTTATTTATGTTTTCCTGGAATTCTTTCAGGGTTTTTTGCGATTCTTTCAGGCATTTTTGCGATTCCTCTCTGTAGGCTTCTACTTGTTCTCTAAGGTAGTTCTTCACGTCTTTCTTGAAGTCCTCCAGCATCATGATCAAAAATGATTTTGGAACTAGATCTTGCTTTTCTGGTGTGTTTTGATATTCCATGTTTGTTTTGATGGGAGAATTGGGCTCCGATGGTGCCATGTAGTCTTGGTTTCTGTTGCTTGGGTTCCTGTGCTTGCCTCTCGCCATCAGATTACCTCTAGTGTTACTTTGTTCTGCTATTTCTGACAGTGGCTAGACTGTCCTATAAGCCTGTGTGTCAGGAGTGCTGTAGACCTGTTTTCCTCTCTTTCAAATATTTATGGGGACAGAGTGTTCTGCTTTCCGGCATGTGGTTTTTCCTCTCTACAGGTCTTCAGCTGTTCCTGTGGGCCTGTGTCTTGACTTCACCAGGCAGCTTTCTTGCAGCAGAAAAGTTGGTCTTATCTGTGGTCCTGAGGCTCTAGTTCCCTCGTGGGGTGCTACCCACGGGCTCTCTGCAGCGGCAGCAACCAGGAAGACCTGTGCCGCCGTTTCCGGGAGTTTCAGTGCACCAGGGTTCCAGATGGTCTTTGGCTTTTTCCTCTGGCATCCGAGATGTGTGTGCAGAGAGCAGTCTCTTCTGGTTTCCCAGGCTTGTCTGCCTCTCTGAATGTTCAGCTCTCCCTCCCACGGGATTTGGGTGCAGAGAACTGTTTATCCGGTCTGTTTTCTTCTTGTTCTGGTGGTGTTCAGGCACAGGGGTCCTGCCGCTACTGGGCCCTCCGCCAGGGGAGCCCAGAGGCCTTATACAGTTTCCTCTTGGGCCAGGGATGTGGGCAGGGGTGAGCAGTGTTGGTGGTCTCTTCCGCTGTGCAGCCTCAGGAGTGCCCACCTGACCAGGCGGTTGGGTCTCTCTCTCACAGGGTCTGGGGGCAGAGAGCTGCTGCGGGCCGGGAACCGAGGATGTGGGACTTCTGGTAAACACAGAACGTGCCCGGTTCTACAAAAATTCTGCTTCCGTGTGTCCCAAGCTCACCAGGCAGCTTTCTTGCAGCAGAAAAGTTGGTCTTACCTGTGGTCCCGGGGCTCAAGTTCGCTCGTGGGCTGCTGCCCACGGGCTCTCTGCAGAGGCAGCAACCAGGAAGACCTGTGCCGCCGTTTCTGGGAGCTTCAGTGCACCAGGGTTCCAGATGGTCTTTGGCTTTTTCCTCTGGCGTCCGAGATGTGTGTGCAGAGAGCAGTCTCTTCTGGTTTCCCAGGCTTGTCTGCCTCTCTGAATGTTCAGCTCTCCCTCCCACGGGATTTGGGTGCAAAGAACTGTTTATCTGGTCTGTTTCCTTCTGGTTCTGGTGGTGTCTCAGGCACAGGGGTGCTGCCGCTCCTGGGCCCTCCGCCAGGGGAGCCCAGAGGCCTTATACAGTTTCCTCTTGGGCCAGGGATGTGGGCAGGGGTGAGCAGTGTTGGTGGTCTCTTCCGCTGTGCAGCCTCAGGAGTGCCCACCTGACCAGGCGGTTGGGTCTCTCTCTCACAGGGTCTGGGGGCAGAGAGCTGCTGCGGGCCGGGATCCGAGGGTGTGGGACTTCCGCAAACAAACTTTTAATGCCATGTCATAATATGACATTATGTTATGAAAAGGAACTTTCTAAATGAGTGGTTCTCAACCCTAAAATCCAGTTTCTCATGATATAGTGACCCCAAATATTAAAAGTATTTTGTTGCTACATCATAACTGTGATTTTGCTACTGCTATTAACCATATGTGAATATCTGCTATTCAAAATACCTTGTATGACCAGCAAAGATGCTGAGATCCACAAATTGAAAACCAATAAGGTGATTGACATAGTCGTGGTCTAGAATAGTATTGAATTATGTTGAGATAGATCATTTTTATGTACAGAAATAGATAGCAATCAATATTTTTGGTTGTTTCCTCTACATGAAAAAGTATACACGGTCATTTGGAAACTTTGTAAACTACTTTGTTTTCAGGATCTGGTAGCTAATACACTTCACAAATAAAGAAATTTTAAAAACAGTACAGAAAAATATTCTAGTGTGTTTTTAATTGTAATTCTTTCCTTTTGTTTTTGAGACAGGGTATCAAGTAAACTCTAGAGGCAATTTCTTTCTATAGCTAAGACTAACCTTGTTCTTATGATCGTCCAGCATCTCCCAAGTATTGATGTGATATGTTTGTCACGTTTTAAGAATTTATATTTATTTTGCTATGGTTTAGTTTTCTTTCAAAAGCAATTTTTTATTTGCATGTATCTGTCCCCCCTCTCTGTCTAGTATGGTTGAAGGAACATATATTTTAAAGAATTTATTAAGAAGCTGGGGGTGGAGGAGTGATGGAAGTGCCTTCCTGTTTCTACCTGTCCTCAGGCAGACCCTGTGCCACAGCTTTCTGTACCCAGATCTCACTTTGACAGAGGTGGTCTCCTAGAGTGTTGACACACCTGAGATCACAGGTGAAACCACCACTTCTGCTCCAAGTAACCAGTCTGGAGCCTTTAGGAGACAGGTATGGAGGAATAGAGTGGACCAGAACCCTTCCAGTTTCTGCCTGTGCTGAGAGCTCATTCTATGCCACAGCTTTCTATACCCAGATCCCACTGCGAGAGAGCTGATGTCCCAGTAGTGCTGACAAACAGGCTTCCAGGAGAGCCAAGCCTCTGTCAGAGGTGCAGAGATCAGCTAACACCAGAGATAAGCATATGGTCAGAGGCAAGGGCAAGAACCTAAGCAACAGAATCCAAGGCCACTTAGCATCATCAGAACTCAGATCCTCCATTACAAAAAGCCCTGGAGATCCAAACGCACCAGAAAAACAAGATTTTGATTTAAAATCACTACTCATGATGATGTTAGAGGACTCTGAGAAGGACATATTTAACTCCCTTAAAGAAATACAAGATAACAAAAGTAAACAGGTAGAAGCTCTTAAAGAGGAAACACAGTATCTTTTAAGAATTAAATAAAAATACAATCAAACAGGTGAAGGAATTGAACAAAGACATCCATGATCTAAAAATTCAAATAGAAACAAGAAATTGAAAAGGGAGACAACCGTAGAGATGCAAAGCCTATGAAAGAAATCAGGAGTCATAAACTCAAGAATTACCAATAGAATGCAAGAGATAGAAGAGAGAATCTCTGTGTCAGAAGAGATCATAGAAAATATTGAGACAACAACCAAAGAAAATGCAGACACAAAAAGCTCCTAACACAAAACATCCAGGAAATCCAGGGCACAATGAGAAGATCAAGTCTAAGGATAATAGGAATAGAAGAGAACGAAGACACACAAATTAAAGGGCCAAAATATCTTCAACAAAATTATAGAAGAAAACTTCCCTAACCTGATGAAAGAGATGCCCATGAATATACAAAAAGCCTACAGAACTCCCAAAAGATTGGACCAGAAAAGAAATTTTTCCCTTAATATAATGGTCCAAACAACAATTACACAAAACAGAGACTATTAAAAGCAGTAATGGAAAAAAGGTCAAGAAACACATTAAGGCAGACTTATCAGAACCACACCAGTCTTCTCTACATAGACTATGAAAGCTAGAAAATCCTCAGTAGACGTCATTTCAAGATATTATATCCAGCAAAACTCTCAACACAGAAGGAGAACCAAGATATTGCATAACAAAACCAAATTTACACAATACCTTCCCAAAATGCAGTCTTACAAAAAAAACAAAAAAAAACAAAAAACAAAAAAAAAAAAACAAAAAAAAAACAAAAAAAACTCCAAAACAAGTTGGGAACCTACAACCAAGAAAAAGCAAGAAAGTAGTCTTCTTGAAATAAACCCAGAGAAGATAGCAACACAAACAATTCTGCTTCTAACAATAAAAATAACAGGAAACAACATTCATTGGTTCCTAGTATCTCTCAACATCAATGGACTCAGTTTCCAAATAAACAGTCATAGACTAACAGACTGGATACATAAAGAGGACTCAGCATTTTGCTGGTTATAGAAAATACACTTCAGTGACAAAACAGACACTACCTCAGGTTACAAGGCTGAAAATCAATTTTCCAAGCAAATGTTCCCAAGAAACAAGATGGAGTAGCCATTCTATTATAAAATAAAATTGACTTTCAACCAAAAGTTATCAAAAAAGATAAAGAAGGACACGTCATATTCATCAAAGGAAAAAAATCCACCAAGATGAACTCTCAATTCTGAATATCTAGGCTCCAAAAGGAAGGGCACCTACATTAATAAAATAATCGTTACGATAGCTACAGTGTCATTACTGTCCTTTATTCACAGAGAATGTAATAGTAATGGTATTATAATGATCATACTTTTTATGAGATAATTAGCATATTATAAATCTAGTTACTCATAATAATAAAAATATTGCAGTTGATTCATTATAGATAATACTGTAAGTTTGTATATTTATATTTTCAATGTATGAACAAAAATTATGCAAAGAATATGATTCCTATAAAATATTATAGCATTATCAATTAGTTTTATATCATTTCTTTTCTTAGGAAAAAATACAGCAGCTTAAAACACAAATAGTAATCAGTTAATATAGACATGTTAAATCTGAAATCAAAAGTTTATGCTAATGATAGAATGTTGATACTAAATCTAACACCCATCAAGCAAGGGTCTGCAGCTTCTCAGCCCATGCTTCGTACTTAGGGTATACCTCAAGCTCTCCTTCACATTGCCTTCTTTACTGATTCATGAGAAATTCACTTGACTGTTGCACCCTCCAAATACCACATATCTCTCTCCTTTTCCCCCCATGTTTTGAAAATTAGTCAGATTTTATGGCCTACAGTTTCTCTCAAGTTCTTTCGATCTGACTTTCACCACCATCACTTAGGAAGCTACACACAGGAAGGGCTGTGTGATTGACATTCTTTCTGCTAAACGCAGTGTTGATCCTCAGTCTGATTCTCCTAGGGACTGTGGAGCATTAAATGTTGTTGTATTTATTACAAGGCTGTTTAAACTAAGGTTTATTATTATTTTTGCTATTATTATTCTTTTACTACTACTATTATTATTATTATTATTATTATTATTATCATTATTATTCTCAGTATTGCCTTTAACGGATACATAATTTTAACTCTGCTTTAAGATGGAAAAAAAAGAGGTGCATAAGATTTAAACAACAGCTGAGAAGACAGAGATCGAACTCAGATCTTATTTATTTTTATTAGGTATTTTTATTTATATTTCAAATGTTAATCTCTTTCCTGGTTCCCTGGCCATAAGCCCCCTATCCCATCCCTGTCCCCTTCTTTCATAAGGGTATTGCCCTTTCCTAACCACCTCCTGTTCCTGCCTCTTCCCCAACATTCCCCTACACTGGGGGTCCAGCCTTGGCAAGACAAAGGGATTCTCCACCCATTGGTGCCCAACAAGGCCATCCTCTGTTGCATGTGCAGCTGGAGCCATGGTTCTGCCCATGGGCAGTCTTTAGGTAGTGGCTTAGTCCCTGGGATATATATATATATATAGGCTAGAATGCCTGTGGAGCAGGATCTGAATTGCCATTCCTACAGTCTCTCCTCCAGACTTTGTCTCCATATTCTCTCCCATGAATATTTTTATTTCCCCTTTAAAGAAGGACTGAAACATCTGCTTTTTAAGCTTCATGTGGTCTGTGGGTTTCATCTTGGGTAATTTGAGCATTTGGGCTAATACCCACTTATCAGTAAGTACATACCATCTGTGTTCTCTCCTGATTGTGTTGCCTTACTCAGGAGGAAATTCTCTAGTTGAATTCATTTGGCTATGAATTTTGTGAAGTCATTGTTTTTGATAGCTATGTAATACTCCACTGTATAGATGTGACACATTTTCTGTATCCATTTTTCTGTTAAAGGGCATCTGGGTTCTTTTAAGCTTCTTGCTATTATAAATAAGGCTGCTATGAACATAGTGGAGCATGTGTCTTTGTTATATGTTGGCACATCATTTGGGTATATGCCCAGGAGTGTTATAACTGGATCATCATGTACTAAAATGTCCAATTTTCTGAGGAAACTCCAGAGGGAATTATACAGTGCTTGTACCAGCTTCTAATCCCATCGACATTGGAGGAGTGTTCCTGTTTTTACACATTCTTGCCAGCACCTGTTGTCACCTGATATTTTTTGTCAGGGAGGATGCAGAGGGTACCTGGAAGAGAATGAGGGACAAGAGACACGAAGAAGGGCACCAAGAAAAGAGTCTGATCAAAGTGACAATTTTATTTTTTCCCAAGGCCGAATTTATACCATAACAAAGATAACAGAGGGAGGAGGAAAGTGTGAAACATTTACACAGGCCAAGGACACAGTTCTTGTGGTCAGACAAACGGCTGACATCAACAGGATTTTAGAAAGGTCACAGTTTTTTAAATCTTTTAGTCAGCAGGATGTTGATTTTTCAGAAAGGTTACAGGTTATCACATTGGGCAACTTGTCATCAGACGCATTTCTCAGCAAGGTCAGAACTTTATCATATCATTATTCATCCTGACCACTAGATGGGAATTAATCTTCTGCAGCTGGCTGGAAAAATATTTTCCAACTATCCAGTCATACTTAACTTTAACCATAATGTTAACATCAATAATAGAGGGTTTCAAGGGCATCGCTCCCAGACATTCTGACTGGTGTGAGTTGAAATTTAAGGGTTGTTTTGATTTGCGTTTCCCTGATGACTAAGGATGTTAAACCTTTCTTTAGGTACTTCTCAGCTATTTGATATTCATCAACTAAGATTTCTTTGCTTAGCTCTATACCCCATTTTAATAAGGTTATTTGATTCTCTGGAGTCTAACTTCTTGAGTTCTTTGTATTTTTTGGATATTAGCCCTTTATTGGATGTACGAATGGGAAAGATCGTTTCCCAGTCTTCGTGTTTCCACTTTTTCCTAATGATAGTGTCCTGTCCCTTACAGAAGCTATATGGTCCTATTTGTCAATTGTTGATCTTAGAGCATAAGCCACTGGTGTTTTGTCAGGATAATTTCGCCAGTGCCCATGGGTTCGAGGTTATTCCCAACTTGTTTTCTATTAGTGTGAGTTTATCTGGTTTTATGTGGAGTCTTTGATCCACTTGGACTTGAGATTTGTTCAGGGTGATAAGATTGGATTAATTTGCATTCATCTACATGCTGACCTCCAGTTTAACCAGCACGATTTGTTAAAAATGCTATCTTTTTTCCTACTGTATGGTTTTAGCTCCTTTGTCAAAGATCAAGTAACCATAGGTGTGTGGATTCATTTCTGGTTCTACAATTTTATTCCATTATCTACCTGCCTCTCTTTGTTCCAATACTATATAGTTTTTATCACTATTTCTCTGTAATAAAGGCTGAGGGCAAGAATGGTGATTTCTCCCAGTATTTATTTTATTTTTAAGTGAATTTTTCGATATCCTTGGTTATTTGTTATTCTAAATGAATTTGCAAATTGTTCTTTCTAACTCTATGAAGAATAGACAAGGAATTTTGATGGGGATTGCATTGAATCTGTAGATTGTTTTTGTTAAGTGGACCATTTTTACTATAGTGATACTGACAATCCATGAGCATGGGAGACCTTTCCATCTTCTGAGATCTTCCTCAATTTTTATTATTATATTATAATTTTTGATAATGTCTTTGTACTTTAAATTGAGATAATTCTGATATGGTCTCTATTTAAGGCAATACCTTCAATTACATATAAGTATTATGAAGGAATGTAGTAACTACACATAAGTCTTGAGTTGATACCAATAATGTTCTGAACCTGGAATGTTTACCCTGAAATCCACTTTGTGAGAGCTAATTTTCAGCCTGTTGGCAGTATTTGCAAAGGAGGTTTCATTTTTAAGTAAGTCCCAGTTGGAGGACACAAGTCACTAATTGTGGACCTTTAAATGTTCAAATCCAACCCTTCTTTCTCTACCCCTATTTTTTTTGTCCAATTCCCCTGTGGATATGTCTGTCTCACTCTCTCACAATCATTGATGGCTTCCTTGCCATGCTTTCCTTCTATGCAACTTCATCCTTGAATAGATTCTGTAAGGCACTTGATCACAGCAATACCAAAACATCTAAATAAATTATTAAAAAACAAAGCAAAACAAATACAAAACAAGAAAATTCAGGAGAAGGCAGAGGCATGGGGGCAAATGTAAATCAGCTCTGAAAATATACATTGAAATTAACTGTTTTTTTTTATGCTAGTAAATATAATCATGAAGCTTTTAATACACTCGAAAAACAGAGTATTAAAATGCTATTTGACAACAGGTACTCTGGGTACCTCTGTGCTTTGAGTAAGTGCTTATAGCTGAATCCTGGCATCAATTTAGCAGAATCTTGTGATTTGGGACTGAGTCGGCACAAAACATCATAGTGTTGTTTTGTGGATCTACTTATATTAATGAGTTTCTAGTAATTTCTGCTCTGCATTCTTGAGTCATCTACCATTGCAGAGATAATTACTTAATTGTTTTACTTAATATTTATTAAGTCCCCCTTCCTATTAAGAGATAAAGTCAAGCAACACAGAAACAGCTTTGTTTCTTTTCTTTTGCTGAGTATTAAAGACACTTTCCAACTAGTCAAAAGTATAGTAGGAATTTAGTCAATATTTTGTGTGTTGGTTTGAACATGGGTCACCCTTGGGAAGTGCTACTATGAGAAATTGTGGCCATGTTGGAGTAGGTGTGGCTTTTTATTTTTATTTTTATTTATTTATTTATTTATTTTGGAAATGCTTCACTATGTATTAGAGCTTTCAGGACTCCTTGGCTCAAGCTCCACCTAGTGTGGAACTCTTTCCGCTTTGGCTACTTTCAGATACTTCTTCTCCAGTACCATGTCTGCCTGCAGGCTGCCATGCTTCCTTCCATGATGATAAATAATGGACTGAAACTCTGAAACTGAAAGCCAGCCCCAATTAAATATTTGCCATTACAAGACTTGCCTTGGTCATGGTGTCTCGTCATAGCAATAGAACCTTGACTGATACAGAAATTATTACCAGGGACTGGAATATTGTGGCAGGCTTAGCAATTCTTATGTTTGGAGGAATGTGGATTTCGGAACTTTGAATAGAAGTAGGATGCTTTAAGTGGGGCTTTATAAGACATTACAGAAGAAGCATGGAAGACCCTAGGGCTGTGAGTAATTTGAATGTTGGGGCATGGCTCAAGAGGTGTCAGAGGACAAAACCTCTAGTAAGTTGCTTAGAGAACATTGATATGATACTTGGTTGAAGAAAGTTGGGTCATTTTGCATTTGAGCAATGCATCTGCCTGAGGCTAAGGTAAAAAAAATTAACTTAATGGCATTGACAAAAGATTGCTACAAACTACATATTTTAGAGATTGTCCTGTGGTTCACTCTTATGAAGATCATAAAGGAAATATAGCAAATGTAATGCTCAAGTAATACATGGGCACTAGGTAGTAGAATGGATCTAAACGCTGTGTTAAAGAAAATAAACATATTAAGGGGATGGTGACCTCAGGGTTAAGTCCATCTAGCTATGTTTATTGTTTATTTATTTGCAATTCAATGAGGGATAGTCACTATGTTAGGCATATTAGGCACTGCTATAACCTGGTTATTGTTTTCCTTTAGATATAAGAAAATATGCTTGTGTGTCAAGTTGACAAGGAATAAATTTTGATGTCTATTGTAAATTGTCAAATTGACTGTATTAGAAATGAACTACAATTCAGAAATAGAGGCCACACCTGTGATTCAGATCTTGAAACACAGTGACCATGCTTATAAGAATCTTGTGAAAAGGAATTGAAGAAAAACTTAGGTCCATGAGTGGTGGTACATAGTTTTAATCCTAGAAGACAAAGGAAGGAGATCTCTGAATTCAAGGTAAGCCTAGCACAGAAGTTCTGGGCAAAGTGAAGCGTAGGCAGTAAAGGAGTTGGAAAACCCAAACCTGGTAATAATATAGTAAAACAAGGAGGGCATGGTTCAGCCCCAGAAAGCAGCAGAATTCTACAGCTTCTGCCATGTAGCACTGGCTTTATCCTCAAGAATAGAAGAGGCTACTGGAACAGTTGATCTTGGTTAGCTCGAGCTGAAAATGAATAGATAATTAAGAAGAGATGAAACTCACTGTGAGCTGAAAACCTCTGGAAAGTGTTTTATGAATATACAAGGCAGCTGTGTGCAGAGATAGACTTCATGCCTATAGCCAGACTTGGTAATATTAAATAATCACACAGGTTATACTGTTTTTGATGTCATAAAAGTAATATGGTGAACAGATAAAGCATGGCACGTGAGAGGCCAAAAAATGCCATTGGAGAAGGTATAGCCAATGTAGCATTTGATGGCGCAGGACTGAAGAAGATGACGAGATACTATAAGAGGCTATAGGTAAAGTCTAGCTGCAGAAGATCACAAATTATTGGAGACAACAGTCCCAGTGCATGACCACCAAGAGAGCAGCAGCAATGGAGTTAAGCGGAGCCTAGAGAGTGACAAGGGCAGAGTTGCTAAATGACCTAAGACAATTGGAGAAGCCAAAGAGATCATGGAGGATCTTAGATATTAGAACAAGAAGATTTGAAGTCGAAGTTGCCTTAGATACCCCAAGAAGTTAGAGAAGCCAGAAGTGTATGATAAACTCCTTGTTGGTAACAAGGAGGAGCCCAAGATAACCCTAACCTGTACCCTGACCTTGACCATAACCATGACCCAGACCTAACCTATCCCAAGCCTTAATCGTAACATGACTCTAATCTTACCCCTGAGCCTAAGTGTAACCCTAACTTTAATCCTTACCCTAATGATAACTCTAACTCTATCTCTATCTCTAACACTTATACACTTCTTCCAACAAGGCCACACCTGTTTCAAGAAGGACAAGCCACCAAACATTGCCACTTCCCATGGGCCAAACATTCTACAACCAGGTTTCCATAGATCAAGCCCTTGATTCTATGGTGAATTATGTAACTATAGCAAAGTGCTAAACATATTAAGTCCAACTTCAAAATTCACTGTAGTCCTTCACAGTCTCAGCAATGTTTAAAAGTCCAAAGCTCTAAGTCTCTTCTGAGATTCATATAATTTCTTTATTGTAATCCCCTATAAAATCAAGATTAAAGAGCAGAGCACATTCCTACAACATTGAAGGATATATAATACCATTCCAAAGAATCATAGTAAGGAATACTAAACTAAAGCAAAACTGAAACCAGCTAGGTAAAATCTCATCTATGTACCTTCAAGCCTTATGTCCAACTTCATTCAGCTTTATTGACCACAACACATGTTATTCTCTTGGGCCTTGTTGGTAAATGTGCATTCTAACACCAATAGCAAAGCCATGCATTCACTGATACTTACAAAGCCACATTAAAATCTCATAAACCAATACAGATGTAGCTAGTGATATTAATTCATTTATTTTTTTTATGTCTATTGTTACCTACTGTGTTATGTGGTGGTTTCCTCTGCGTGTTTTACAAATCTATTTTTGGTGAAATTTAAACACACTTCATTTACATTGCAGGTTAAGTGTGTTTGAATAATATATACATAATCAAAAGTAAGTCAGAACTTTAACAATAATAAAATGGACTGGTGCATTTCCCTTTACTAAGGTTTCTCCTTTTCAATTTTGGAATTTTTTATTTTCTGCATATTAGATATCTTCATGATTTCTGTTATAGAACATGATGTTAATTCACTATCAGTGGAGGTATATAATAGACCAGAAAAGTTAAAGGATGGTTTAAGTTCAGAGAAATAATCAAGCTGAGGTTGCTTGTC
This sequence comes from Rattus norvegicus, assembly GCF_021556685.1. Taxonomy (NCBI): domain Eukaryota; kingdom Metazoa; phylum Chordata; class Mammalia; order Rodentia; family Muridae; genus Rattus; species Rattus norvegicus. The sequence goes on from NC_141546.1 coordinate 27,615,915, forward strand.
ACAATTTCATCTTAAATACTCAAACATTTTAAGTTTGTGAAATTGAGAGAATTCTAAGACAAAATTTGACCCTTATAGCAAGATTTACACTTCCAAAAAGTGGTTAGTCCAAAATACTCTAACAACAGCTGTTACCATAGAATATTAGCATTTCTGCTTATGGCAGCAGCTGCTTCTCAGAAGTGCAAAAAATGCAAACATGAGAAATGATCATTTTTAACATTAACTTGAGTTTAAAAATCAGGGACATTCATCACTCCCTAAAGTAATGGATGCATATTATTTTTTTATTAACTTCAGTATTTCTTATATACATTTCAAGTGTTATTCCCTTTCCCGGTTTCCGGGCAAACATCACCCTCCCCCATCCCCTTCCTTATGGGTGTTCCCCTCCCAACCCTCCCCCCATTGCCGCCCTCCCCCCATAGTCTAGTTTACTGGGGGTTCAGTCTTAGCAGGACCCAGGGCTTCCCCTTCCACTGGTGCAATTACTAGGATATTCATTGCTACCTATGGGGTCAGAGTCCAGGGTCAGTCCATGTATAGTCTTAAGTAGTGGCTTAGTCCCTGGAAGCACTGGTTGCTTGGCATTGTTGTACTTTTGGGGTCTCGAGCCCCTTCAAGCTCTTCCAGTTCTTTCTCTGATTCCTTCAACGGGGGTTCTATTCTCAGTTCAGTGGTTTGCTGCTGGCATTCGCCTCTGTATTTGCTGTATTCTGGCTGTGTCTCTCAGGAGCGATCTACATCCGGCTCCTGTCGGTCTGCACTTCTTTGCTTCATCCATCTTGTCTATTTGGGTGGCTGTATATGTATGGGCCACATGTGGGGCAGGCTCTGAATGGGTGTTCCTTCAGTCTCTGTTTTAATCTTTGCCTCTCCCTTCCCTGCCAAGGGTATTCTTATTCCTCATTTAAAGAAGGAGTGAAGAATTTACATTTTGATCATCCGTCTTGAGTTTCATTTGTTCTAGGGATCTAGGGTAATTCAAGCATTTGGGCTAATAGCCACTTATCAATGAGTGCATACCATATATGTCTTTCTGTGATTGGGTTAGCTCACTCAAGATGATATTTTCCAGTTCCAACCATTTGCCTACAAATTTCATAAACTCGTTTTTTTTGATAGCTGAATAATATTCCATTGTGTAGATGTACCACATTTTCTGTATCCATTCCTCTGTTGAAGGGCATCTGGGTTCTTTCCAGTTTCTGGCTATTAAAAATAAGGCAGACCCTGTGGGAAAGAGACCTCACCGCCTGGTCAGGTGGGCACTCCTAAGGCTGCAGAGCGGAAGAGACCACCAACACTGCCCACCCCTGCCCACATCCCTGGCCCAAGAGGAAACTGTATAAGGCCTCTGGGCTCCCGTGGGGGAGGGCCCAGGAGCGGCAGAACACCTGCCTGAGACAATGCCGGAACCTGAAGGAAACAGACCTGATAAACAGTTCTCTGCCCCCAAATCCCATGGGAGGGAGAGCTAAACCCTCAGAGTGGCAGACACGCCAGGAAACCAGAAGAGACTGCACTCTGCATACACATCTCGGACGCCAGAGGAAAGCACCAGGGGCCATCTGGAACCCTGGTGCACTGAAGCTCCCGGAAGGGGCGGCACAGGTATTCCTGGTTGCTGCCGCCACAGAGAGCCCGTGGGCAACACCCCACGAGCGAACTTGAGCCTCGGGACCACAGGTAAGACCAACCTTTCTGCTGCAAGAAAGCTGCCTGGTGAACTCAAGACACAGGCCCACAGGAACAGCTGAAGACCTGTAGAGAGGAAAACTACACGCCCGAAAGCAGAACACTCTGTCCCCATAACTGACTGAAAGAGAGGAAAACAGGTCTACAGCACTCCTGACACACAGGCTTATAGGACAGTCTAGCCACTGTCAGAAATAGCAGAACAAAGTAACACTAGAGATAATCTGATGGCGAGACACAAGCTCAGGAACCCAAGCAACAGAAACCAAGACTACATGGCACCATCGGAGCCCAATTCTCCCACCAAAACAAACATGGAATATCCAAACACACCAGAAAAGCAAGATCTAGTTTCAAAATCATATTTGATCATGATGCTGGAGGACTTCAAGAAAGACATGAAGAACTCCCTTAGGGAAACACAGGAAAACATTAATAATCAAGTAGAAGCCTACAGAGAAGAATCGCAAAAATCCCTGAAAGAATCGCAAAAATTCCTGAAAGAATTCCAGGAAAACACAGTCAAACAGTTGAAGGAACTAAAAATGGAAATAGAAGCAATCAAGAAAGAACACATGGAAACAACCCTGGATATAGAAAAACAAAAGAAGAGACAAGGAGCTGTAGATACAAGCCTCACGAACAGAATACAAGAGATAGAAGAGAGAATCTCCAGAGCAGAAGATTCCATAGAAATCATTGACTCAACTGTCAATGATAATGTAAAGCGGAAAAAGCTACTGGTCCAAAACATACAGGAAATCCAGGACACAATGAGAAGATCAAACCTAAGGATAATTGGTATGGAAGAGAGTGAAGACTCCCAGATCAAAGGACCAGTAAATATCTTCAACAAAATCATAGAAGAAAACTTCCCTAACCTAAAAAAAGAGATACCCATGGGCATACAAGAAGCCTACAGAACTCCAAATAGATTGGACCAGAAAAGAAACACCTCCCGTCACATAATAGTAAAAACATCAAACGCACAAAATAAAGAAAGAATATTAAAAGCAGTAAGGGAAAAAGGTCAAGTAACATATAAAGGCAGACCTATCAGAATCACACCAGACTTCTCGCCAGAAACTATGAAGGCCAGATTTCTTGGACTGATGTCATACAGACCCTAAGAGAACACAAATGCCAGCACAGGTTACTGTATCCTGCAAAACTCTCAATTAACATAGATGGAGAACCCAAGATATTCCATGACAAAACCAAATTTACACAATATCTTTCTACAAATCCAGCACTACAAAGGATAATAAATGGTAAAGCCCAACATAAGGAGGCAAGCTATACCCTAGAAGAAGCAAGAAACTAATCGTCTTAGCAACAAAACAAAGAGAATGAAAGCACACAAACATAACCTCACATCCAAATATGAATATAACAGGAAGCAATAATCACTATTCCTTAATATCTCTCAACATCAATGGGCTCAACTCCCCAATTAAAAAAAACATAGATTAACAAACTGGATATGCAACGAGGACCCTGCTTTCTGCTGCCTACAGGAAACACACCTCAGAGACAAAGACAGACACTACCTCAGAGTGAAAGGCTGGAAAACAATTTTCCAAGTAAATGGTCAGAAGAAGCAAGCTGGAGTAGCCATTCTAATATCAAATAAAATCAATTTTCAACTAAAAGTCATCAAAAAAGATAAGGAAGGACACTTCATATTCATCAAAGGAAAAATCCACCAAGATGAACTCTCAATCCTAAATATCTATGCCCCAAATACAAGGGCACCTACATATGTAAAAGAAACCTTACTAAAGCTCAAAACACACATTGCACCTCACACAATAATAGTGGGAGATTTCAACACCCCACTCTCATCAATGGACAGATCATGGAAACAGAAATTAAACAGAGATGTAGACAGACTAAGAGAAGTCATGAGCCAAATGGACTTAACTGATATTTATAGAACATTCTATCCTAAAGCAAAAGGATATACCTTCTTCTCAGCTCCTCATGGTACTTTCTCCAAAATTGACCATATAATTGGTAAAAAAAAGGGCCTCAACAGGTACAGAAAGATAGAAATAATCCCATGCGGGCTATCAGACCACCACGGCCTAAAACTGGTCTCAATAAGAATCAAGGAAGAATGCCCACATATACTTGGAAATTGAACAATACTCTACTCAATGATAACCTGGTCAAGGAAGAAATAAAGAAAGAAATTAAAAACTTTTTAGAATTTAATGAAAATGAAGGTACAACATACCCAAACTTATGGGACACAATGAAAGTTTTGCTAAGAGGAAAACTCATGGCACTGAGTGCCTGCAGAAAGAAACAGGAAAGAGCATATGTCAGCAGCTTGACAGCACACCTAAAAGCTCTAGAGGAAAAAGAAGCAAATACACCCAGGAGGAGTATAAGGCAGGAAATAATCAAACTCAGAGCTGAAATCAATCAAGTAGAAACAAAAAGGACCATAGAAAGAATCAACAGAACCAAAAGTTGGTTCTTTGAGAAAATCAACAAGATAGATAAACCCTTAGCCAGACTAACGAGAGGACACAGAGAGTGTGTCCAAATTAACAAAATCAGAAATGAAAAGGGAGACATAACTACTGATTCAGAGGAAATTCAAAAAATCATCAGATCTTACTATAAAAACCTATATTCAACAAAACTTGAAAATCTCCAGGAAATGGACAATTTCCTAGACAGATACCAGGTACCGAATTTAAATCAGGAACAGATAAACCAGTTAAACAACCCCATAACTCCTAAGGAAATAGAAGCAGTCATTAAAGGTCTCCCAACCAAAAAGAACCCAGGTCCAGACGGGTTTAATGCAGAATTCTATCAAACCTTCATAGAAGACCTCATACCAATATTATCCAAACTATTCCACAAAATTGAAACCGATAGATCACTACCGAATACCTTCTACGAAGCCACAATTACTCTTATATCTAAACCACACAAAGACACAACAAAGAAAGAGAACTTCAGACCAATTTCCCTTATGAATATCGACGCAAAAAATACTCAATAAAATTCTGGCAAACCGAATCCAAGAGCACATCAAAACAATGATCCACCATGACCAGGTAGGCTTCATCCCAGGCATGCAGGGATGGTTTAATATACGGAAAACCATCAACGCGATGCATTATATAAACAAACTGAAAGAACAAAACCACATGATCATTTCATTAGACGCTGAGAAAGCATTTGACAACATTCAACACCCCTTCATGATAAAAGTCCTGGAAAGAATAGGAATTCAAGGCCCATACCTGAACATAGTAAAAGCCATATACAGCAAACCAGTTGCTAACATTAAACTAAATGGAGAGAAACTTGAAGCAATCCCACTAAAATCAGGGACTAGACAAGGCTGCCCACTCTCTCCCTACTTATTCGATATAGTTCTTGAAGTTCTAGCCAGAGCAATCAGACAACAAAAGGAGGTCAAGGGGATACAGATCGGAAAAGAAGAAGTCAAAATATCACTATTTGCAGATGATATGATAGTATATTTAAGTGATCCCAAAAGTTCCACCAGAGAACTACTAAAGCTGATAAACAACTTCAGCAAAGTGGCTGGGTATAAAATTAACTCAAATAAATCAGTTGCCTTCCTCTATACAAAAGGGAAACAAGCCGAGAAAGAAATTAGGGAAACGACACCCTTCATAATAGACCCAAATAATATAAAGTACCTCGGTGTGATTTTAACCAAGCAAGTAAAAGATCTGTATACTGAGGAAAGAAAGTGAAGAAGACCTCAGAGGATGGAAAGATCTCCCATACTCATGGATTGGCACGATTAATATAGTAAAAATGGCAATTTTACAAAAGCAATCTACAGATTCAATGCAATCCCCATCAGAATACCAATCCAATACTTCAAAGATTAGACAGAACAATTTGCAAATTCATCTGGAATAACAAAAAACCCAGGATAGCTAAAGCTATCCTCAACAATAAAAGGACTTCACGGGGAATCACCATCCCTGAACTCAAGCAGTATTACAGAGCAATAGTGATAAAAACTGCATGATATTGGTACAGAGACAGGCAGATAGACCAATGGAATAGAATTGAAGACCCAGAAATGAGCGCACATACCTATGGTCACTTGATTTTTGACAAAGGAGTCAAGACCATCCAATGGAAAAAAGATAGCATTTTCAGCAAATGGTGCTGCTTCAACTGGATGTCGACATGTAGAAGAATGCAGATCGATCCATGCTTATCACCCTGTACAAAGCTTAAGTCCAAGTGGATCAAGGACCTCCACATCAAACCAGACACACTCAAACTAATAGAAGAAATACTAGGGAATCATCTGGAACATACGGGCACTGGAATAAATTTCCTGAACAAAACACCAATGCCTTACGCTCTAAGATCAAGAATCGACAAATGGGATCTCTTAAAACTGCAAAGCTCCTGTAAGGCAAAGGACACTGTGGTTAGGACAAAACGGCAACCAACAGATTAGGAAAAGATCTTTACCAATCCTACAACTGATAGAGGCCTTATATCCAAAATATACAAAGAACTCAAGAAGTTAGACCGCAGGGAAACAAATAACCCTATTAAAAAATGGGGCTCAGAGCTAAACAAAGAATTCACAGATGAGGAATGCCGAATGGCTGAGAAACACCTAAAGAAATGTTCAACATCTTTAGTCATAAGGGAAATGCAAATCAAAACAACCCTGAGATTTCACCTCACACCAGTGAGAATGGCTAAGATCAAAAACTCAGGTGCCAGCAGATGCTAGCGAGGATGTGGAGAAAGAGGAACACTCCTCAATTGTTGGTGGGATTGCAGACTGGTAAAACCATTCTGGAAATCAGTCTGGAGGTTCCTCAGAAAATTGGACATTGAACTGCCTGAGGATCCAGCTATACCTCTATTGGGCATAAACCCAAAAGATGCCTCAACATATAAAAGAGACATGTGCTCCACTATGTTCATCACAGCCTTATTTTTTTTTTATTAACTTGAGTATTTCTTATATACATTTCGAGTGTTATTCAGTTTCCCGGTATCCGGGCAAACATCCCCCTCCCCCCTCCCCTTCCTTATGGGTGTTCACCTCCCAACACTCCTCCCATTGCCGCCTTCCCCCCACCAGTCTAGTTCACAAGGGGTTAAGTCTTAGCAGGACCCAGGGCTTCCCCTTCGACTGCTGCTCTTACTAGGATATTCATTGCCACCTATGAGGTCAGAGTCCAGGGTCAGTCCATGTATTGTCTTTAGTTAGTGGCTTAGTCCCTGGAAGCTCTGGTTGCTTGGCATTGTTGTACATATGGGGTCTCGAGCCCCTTCAAGCTCTTCCAGTTCTTTCTCTCATTCCTTCAACGGGGGTTCTATTCTCAGTTCAGTGGTATGCTGCTGGTATTCGCCTCTGTATTTGCTGTATTCTGGCTGTGTCTCTCAGGAGCGATCTACATCCGGATCCTGTCGGTCTGCACTTCTTTGCTTCATCCATCTTGTCTAATTGGGGGGCTGTATATGTATGGGCCACATGTGGGGCAGGTTCTGAATGGGTGTTCCTTCAGTCTCTGTTTTAATCTTTGCCTCTCTCTTCCCTGCCAAGGGTATTCTTGTTCCCCTTTAAAGAAGGAGTGAAGCATTCACGTTTTGATCATCCGTCTTGAGTTTCATTTGTTCTAGGCATCTAGGGTAATTCAAGCATTTGGGCTAATAGCCACTTATCAATGAGTGCATACCATGTATGTCTTTCTGCGATTGGGTTAGCTCACTCAGGATGATGTTTTCCAGTTCCAACCATTTGCCTACGAATTTCATAAAGCCGTTGTTTTTGATAGCTCAGTAATATTCCACTGTGTAGATGTACCACATTTTCTGTATCCACTCCTCTGTTGAAGGGCATCTGGGTTCTTTCCAGCTTCTGGCTATTATAAATAAGGCTGCAATGAACATAGTGGAGCACGTGTCTTTTTTATATGTTGGGGCATCTTTTGGGTATATGCCCAAGAGAGGTATAGCTGGATCCTCAGGCAGTTCAATGTCCAATTTTCTGAGGATCCTCCAGACTGATTTCCAGAATGGTTGTACCAGTTTGCAACCCCACCAACAATGGAGGAGTGTTCCTCTTTCTCCGCATCCTCGCCAGCATCTGCTGTCCCCTGAGTTTTTGATCTTAGCCATTCTCACTGGTGTGAGGTGAAATCTCAGGGTTGTTTTGATTTGCATTTCCCTTATGACTAAAGATGTTGAACATTTCTTTAGGTGTTTCTCAGCCTTTTGGCATTCCTCATCTGTGAATTCTTTGTTTAGCTCTGAGCCCCATTTTCTAATAGGGTTATTTGTTTCCCTGCGGTCTAAGTTCTTGAGTTCTTTGTATATTTTGGATATAAGGCCTCTATCTGTTGTAGGATTGGTAAAGATCTTTTCCCAATCTGTTGGTTGCCGTTTTGTCCTAACCACAGTGTCCTTTGCCTTACAGAAGCTTTGCAGTTTTATGAGATCCCATTTGTCGATTCTTGATTTTAGAGCGTAAGCCATTGGTGTTTTGTTCAGGAAATTTTTTCCAGTTCCTATGTGTTCCAGATGCTTCCCTAGTTTTTCTTCTATTAGTTTGAGTGTGTCTGGTTTGATGTGGAGGTCCTTGATCCACTTGGACTTAAGCTTTGTACAGGGTGATAAGCATGGATCGATCTGCATTCTTCTACATGTTGACCTCCAGTTGAATCAGCACCATTTGCTGAAAATGCTATGTTTTTTCCATTGGATGGTTTTGGCTCCTTTGTCAAAAATCAAGTGACCATAGGTATATGGGTTCATTTCTGGGTCTTCAATTCTATTCCATTGGTCTATCTGTCTGTCTCTGTACCAATACCATGCAGTTTTTATCACTATTGCTCTGTAATACTGCTTGAGTTCAGGGATGGTGATTCTCCGTGAAGTCCTTTTATTGTTGAGGATAGCTTTAGCTATCCTGGGTTTTTTGTTATTCCAGATGAATTTGCAAATTGTTCTGTCTAACTCTTTGAAGAATTGGATTGGTATTTTGATGGGGATTGCATTAAATCTATAGATCGCTTCTGGTAAAATGGCCATTTTTACCATATTAATCCTGCCAGTCCATGAGCATGGGAGATCTTTCCATCTTCTGAAGTCTTCTTCAATTTCCTTCTTCAGTGTCTTGAAGTTCTTATTGCACAGATCTTTTACTTGCTTGGTTAAAGTCACACCGAGGTACTTTATATTATTTGGGTCTATTATGAAGGGTGTCGTTTCCCTAATTTCTTTCTCGGCTTGTTTCCCTTTTGTATAGAGGAAGGCAACTGATTTATTTGAGTTAATTTTATACCCAGCCACTTTGCTGAAGTTGTTTATCAGCTTTAGTAGTTCTCTGGTGGAACTTTTGGGATCACTTAAATATACTATCATATCATCTGCAAATAGTGATATTTTGACTTCTTCTTTTCCGATCTGTATCCCCTTGACCTCCTTTTGTTGTCTGATTGCTCTGGCTAGAACTTCAAGAACTATATCGAATAAGTAGGGAGAGAGTGGGCAGCCTTGTCTAGTCCCTGATTTTAGTGGGATTGCTTCAAGTTTCTCTCCATTTAGTTTAATGTTAGCAACTGGTTTGCTGTATATGGCTTTTACTATGTTCAGGTATGGGCCTTGAATTCCTATTCTTTCCAGGACTTTTATCATGAAGGGGTGTTGAATGTTGTCAAATGCTTTCTCAGCGTCTAATGAAATGATCATGTGGTTTTGTTCTTTCAGTTTGTTTATATAATGCATCGCGTTGATGGTTTTCCGTATATTAAACCATCCCTGCATGCCTGGGATGAAGCCTACCTGGTCATGGTGGATCATTGTTTTGATGTGCTCTTGGATTCGGTTTGCCAGAATTTTATTGAGTATTTTTTGCGTCGATATTCATAAGGGAAATTGGTCTGAAGTTCTCTTTCTTTGTTGTGTCTTTGTGTGGTTTAGATATAAGAGTAATTGTGGCTTCGTAGAAGGTATTCGGTAGTGATCTATCGGTTTCAATTTTGTGGAATAGTTTGGATAATATTGGTATGAGGTCTTCTATGAAGGTTTGATAGAATTCTGCATTAAACCCGTCTGGACCTGGGTTCTTTTTGGTTGGGAGACCTTTAATGACTGCTTCTATTTCCTTAGGAGTTATGGGGTTGTTTAACTGGTTTATCTGTTCCTGATTTAAATTCGGTACCTGGTATCTGTCTAGGAAATTGTCCATTTCCTGGAGATTTTCAAGTTTTGTTGAATATAGGTTTTTATAGTAAGATCTGATGATTTTTTGAATTTCCTCTGAATCAGTAGTTATGTCTCCCTTTTCATTTCTGATTTTGTTAATTTGGACACACTCTCTGTGTCCTCTCGTTAGTCTGGCTAAGGGTTTATCTATCTTGTTGATTTTCTCAAAGAACCAACTTTTGGTTCTGTTGATTCTTTCTATGGTCCTTTTTGTTTCTACTTGATTGATTTCAGCTCTGAGTTTGATTATTTCCTGCCTTATACTCCTCCTGGGTGTATTTGCTTCTTTTTCCTCTAGAGCTTTTAGGTGTGCTGTCAAGCTGCTGACATATGCTCTTTCCTGTTTCTTTCTGCAGGCACTCAGTGCCATGAGTTTTCCTCTTAGCAAAACTTTCATTGTGTCCCATAAGTTTGGGTATGTTGTACCTTCATTTTCATTAAATTCTAAAAAGTTTTTAATTTCTTTCTTTATTTCTTCCTTGACCAGGTTATCATTGAGTAGAGTATTGTTCAATTTCCAAGTATATGTGGGCATTCTTCCTTGATTCTTATTGAGACCAGTTTTAGGCCGTGGTGGTCTGATAGCCCGCATGGGATTATTTCTATCTTTCTGTACCTGTTGAGGCCCTTTTTTTTTACCAATTATATGGTCAATTTTGGAGAAAGTACCATGAGGAGCTGAGAAGAAGGTATATCCTTTTGCTTTAGTATAGAATGCTCTATAAATATCCGTTAAGTCCATTTGGCTCATGACTTCTCTTAGTCTGTCTACATCTCTGTTTAATTTCTGTTTCCATGATCTGTCCATTGATGTGAGTGGGGTGTTGAAATCTCCCACTATTATTGTGTGAGGTGCAATGTGTGTTCTGAGCTTTAGTAAGTTTCTTTTACGTATGTAGGTGCCCTTGTATTTGGGGCATAGATATTTAGGATTGAGAGTTCATCTTGGTGGATTTTTCCTTTGATGAATATGAAGTGTCCTTCCTTATCTTTTTTGATGACTTTTAGTTGAAAATTGATTTTATTTGATATTAGAATGGCTACTCCAGCTTGCTTCTTCTGACCATTTGCTTGGAAAGTTGTTTTCCAGCCTTTCCCTCTGAGGTAGTGCCTTTCTTTGTCTTTGAGGTGTGTTTCCTGTAGGCAGCAGAATGCAGGGTCCTCGTTGCGTATCCCGTTTTTTAATCTATTTCTTTTTATTGGGGAGTTGAGGCCATTGATGTTTAGAGATATTAAGGAATAGTTATTATTGCTTCCAGTTATATTCATATTTGGATGTGAGGTTATGTTTGTGTGCTTTCATTCTCTTTGTTTTGTTGCCAAGACGATCAGTTTCTTGCTTCTTCTAGGGTATAGCTTGCCTCCTTATGTTGGCCTTTACCCTTTATTATCCTTTGTAGTGCTGGATTTGTAGAAAGATATTGTGTAAATTTGGTTTTATCATGGAATATCTTGGTTTAGCCATCTATGTTAATTGAGAGTTTTGCAGGATACAGTAACCTGAGCTGGTATTTGTGTTCTCTTAGGGTCTGTATGACATCAGTCCAGGATCTTCTGGCCTTCATAGTTTCTGGTGAGAAGTCTGGTGTGATTCTGATAGGTCTGCCTTTATATGTTACTTGACCTTTTTCCCTTACTGCTTTTAATATTCTTTCTTTATTTTGTGCGTTTTGTGTTTCGACAGTTATGTGATGGGAGGTGTTTCTTTTTTGGTCCAATCTATTTGGAGTTCTGTAGGCTTCTTGTACGTCTATGGGTATCTCTTTTTTTAGGTTAGGGAAGTTTTCTTCTCTGATTTTGTTGAAGATATTTACTGGTCCTTTGAGCTGGGAGTCTTCACTATCTTCTATACCTATTATCCTTATGTTTGATCTTCTCATTGAGTCCTGGATTTCCTGGATTTTTTAGACCAGTAGCTTTTTCTGCTTTACATTATCTTTGACAGTTGAGTCAATGATTTCTATGGAATCTTCTGCTCCTGAGATTCTCTCTTCCATCTCTTGTATTGTGTTGGTGAAGCTTGTATCTACAGCTCCTTGTCTCTTCTTTTGGTTTTCTATATCCAGGGTTGTTTCCATTTGTTCTTTCTTGATTGCTTCTATTTCCATTTTTAATTCCTTCAACTGTTTGATTGTGTTTTCCTGGAATTATTTCAGGGATTTTTGTGTCTCCTCTCTATGGGCTTCTACTTGTTTATTTATGTTTTCCTGGAATTCTTTCAGGGATTTTTGCGATTCCTTTTTGTAGGCTTCTACTTGTTTATTAATGTTTTCCTGTGTTTCTCTAAGGGAGTTCTTCACGTCTTTCTTGAAGTCCTCCAGCATCATGATCAAATATTATTTTGAAACTAGATCTTGCTTTTCTGGTGTGTTTGGATATTCCATGTTTGTTTTGGTGGGAGAATTGGGCTCCGATGATGCCATGTAGTCTTGGTTTCTGTTGCTTTGGTTCCTGCGCTTGCCTCTCGCCATCAGATCATCTGTAGTGTTACTTCGTTCTGCTATTTCTGACAGTGGCTAGACTGTCCTATAAGCCTCTGTGTCAGGAGTGCTGTAGACCTGTTTTCCTCTCTTTCAGTCAGTTAAGGGGACAGAGTGTTATGCTTTCGTGTGTGTAGTTTTTCCTCTCTACAGGTCTTCAGCTTTTCCTGTGGTCCTGTGTCTTGAGTTTACCAGGCAGGTCACTTGCAGCAGAAAAGTTGGTCTCACCTGTGGTCCTGAGGCTCAAGTTCGCTCTCGGGGTGCTGCCATCGGGCTTCTGTGGCGGCAGCAACCAGGAAGATCTGCGCCGCCCTTTCAGGGAGCTTCAGTGCATCAGGGTTCCAGATGGCCTTTGGTGTTTTCCTCTGGCGACCGAGATGTATGTGCAGAGAGCAGTCTCTTCTGGTTTCCCAGCTTGTCTGCCTTTCTGAATGTTTAGCTCTCCCTCCCACGGGATTTGGGTGCAGAGAATGTTTATCTGGTCTGTTTCCTTCAGGTTCCGGCAGTGTCTCAGGCAGGTGTTCTGCTGCTCCTGGGCCCTCCCCCACGGGAGCCCAGAGGCCTTATACAGTTTCCTCTTGGGCCAGGGATGTGGGCAGGGGTGGGGGTGGGCAGTGTTGGTGGTCTCTTCCGCTCTGCAGCCTCAGGAGTGCCCACCTGACCAGGCGGTGAGGTCTCTCTCTCTCACGGGGTCTGGGAGCAGAGCTGGATGCATATTTTTAATACGTATTTTATTCCTTAAGCAGGGTTTGATGCATTCAGAGACTCAGAGGCCATACTTATTAGCTATAAAAAGGTGCATCTCCACAGTTTTTAACTATTCTTAATATTATATATATGATCTTTGATGGAATGGGAGACAAAAATACAATAAATTGCTAATCTCTTAGTCTTTCCATAGTTCATTTGTACACATTTGTGGATATGAATGTGAATTTATAGCCATAATTGATAATAAAATATATGAAAGATAAAATTTTTCCTAATATTTTAAGTGAATAATTGCCATCTCCAGTCCTTTAAAGGAAAATTTTGGTATAGATCATTCTCTAAATAGGTAGACATTTGTTTTAGATGCTATTTTATATTCATTTTCCTGAGAATGTGTATTTTAAACACATTGTCATGAATAACTTATTTTTACCACATCAATTACATTAATAAAGAAGCATGATCAGGTGTTCTAAAAGAGGGATGAAAGGAACATAACAGAGTGTGGTAAATAATGGAGTTCTATTAAGGCATCATGCTTCTGCTAGGTGCCTATCTGGACCACCAAGGTCTGCCTGCAGTCTTCAACTTGCCAGCTGGGGTGCTGGTGGTTGTTCTGTAAGCGGCAGCTGTCTGGTGTTCCGAGTGGGTAAGGTCAGAAACTGGCACTGCTGATGCCTCTGGCACCTATTGGAGCCTCATGCTGGTGTGCATGCTGGTCACCCTGTGCTTGGCTTCTTTGGACCCAACACATTGTTAACTGCAGGACTTCCTGCCAGGTCTTATTGCTCAGCTGCTCAGTGTCCTGTTCTTTGTCATGGGCTTCCTTATGATCTCCTTCCCTTGATGTAGGGGTTATATTGTATTTAATGCAGTGGCTGGCTACCTGTACATCTTCATATTAGGGATGTCCTCATGGTACAAGGCTTCCTAAACATAATCTTTATGTGATCTGAAAATGACTGCCAGGGCCCAAACTGGCTACAAACTGAGTGTTGTCATTCACATCAAGGAGGGAGGAAATAGCCTGAAGGTGGTTGCTCTGACCCAGCTGATTCTCATACTTTTGGGGCTTCAGAATGCAGTGCTTTTGATTACTGATGTTTCTTATACAACTATCTGATGACATCTTCAGTTGGACTGCTTCTGACTCAGCTTCTGAATTCTTACTTGGGTACCACAGTGAGGAGAATGAAAAAAGTCATTGCAGAACAATGTTAGTAGATATTTTGTCTTTTGTTTTCAGAATGTTCTAAGCATAGGCCTCATGTTTCATGTAGTTCAGCACATTCAAGTGGAATTGAATCCAGCTATCATAACTTGTGACAAGGAACTGAAAACCTCCGGTTAAAGGAAATCAACCAATCCCATTGGCCCTTCTACTACAAGATGACCCTCACATTTTCTGGAGGTGGAATCAATATTGTATGATACTTACAAACTGTGATTATTGAGAGCCTGGTTTGCTGGCCAGGCCTAGAAGTCAGAGACAAGTCCTGTTGTATTATGGCACAAACAAAATCACTAGATTTTTAAAATGCACAATTTTCTAAAAACAAGAATCATTTTCTGGGTCTGTAAATGTAAATGTGAATGCAGCTTTGGGTGCTCCTTGTCATACCTGTAATGACATATAGGTGTGTACTTTAATGTTCTTTAAATTATTTTATTGCTGGTACTTATGACCAGAAAAACAACACAGACATTCTTTTTCTGTTTAGTATATTTATAAATTGCATGACTAGCTGTGTGCATCTGTCCTTATCGATGTGTAAAAGTATACAGTTCTCAATGGATCATTGCTGGTTGTTTTTTGCTTGTGTAGTCTGTCCAGAAGGCATAAACCCTGCTATTTTGTTTATTATTCACTGGTTTGTTTTGAGAAGAAAACTTATCTTCACTTTCCTTGCTTGTGAGAAAACAGGTATACTTTGGTTTTCAAGCATTATGTCATTGTGTGCCATTTACACCTTTCTATACAAGCTTAAATCCTCTATCACAGGACTAAAGTGCTCTTAAGACTCCTTTCTATTTTCATGGTGTAATATGCAAAGTGAAAGGGAAATTAGTTAGCAAGTGGCTCACAAGTGAAGCCCCCATTCTTTTTTGATTATATCAGTTTCACCCCTTAGATCTCATCAAAGTCTTATCCAGTAGCACAATTATCAAGCCATTTCCCTTTTTATATTAATAATTAGGCTTAAAATAAACACTATTCCTATAGATTAGTGGGCTTACCATATCTGAAGTTTTCATTCAGGTGGCCTTGTTTACTCAAAATTCCTTGTTTAAATGAAACAGATTTTAATTTCACGTTTATAATTCAAGAAAGTACTTATATATCTGTCCTGATAGTCTTCTTATTTAAAACACTAAACATAATAAACAAAAAGCCTAGGCATGCTGTCTACTCTATTATTACTTTTTCCTTTAGGTCTTTCATATTCCATTTTCCTAATAAGACTCAGGAATTCTGAGATGAAAAATTATCTAAGTTCTTTTGCTAATAGAATGTTTGTTTACTCACTGCACTTAGGACTAGGACTCAGCATAATCCATCATGATTCATATGGGGTACATGTATTTATTGACATTATTTTTAAAAATAGTTTACTTGTAAACTTAATGATTAGTTGTTTTTTGTTATAAATGAGATTCTAATGATAATATAATGTTTTCTGTTAAGTTTTTCATTTGCTATAATTATTCCAACTTAACAGAGGTCTCTCTGCTGCCTTTTCCTTGTAGCAAAAACTTTGGTTAGAACTATTCCCAGTTTTTTCTTCTCAATTCTAGTCTTTCCAAGTACTCCTCCCTTCCACTCCTTCCTTCTTCACTTGATCCTTTTGTTTCCATCCAAATTTGTCCCATTGTACCTGCAACATTTATTTTCCCTTCCCAGGATGATCTATGTGTCCTCCTAGTACCCTCTTTATTATTTACCCTCACAGGATTTGCAGATTGGGAAGTAGATAATCCATTAATAGACAAAATCTGCAACAAGTAAATAGATGATATGTTGTTTTTCTGGGTTGCCTCACCGGGGAAGGTTTTGTTTTTTTTTTTTTTTTTTTTTTTTTTTCTAATCCTGTCCATTTGCCTGTAAATTTTATGATGCCACTATTTTTTAAAAGCTGTGTAATACTCCATTAAGTAAATGTCCCATATTTTCTTTATCCATTATTTGGTTGAGGAAACTCTTGGTTGTTTCCAGTATCTTTGTATTGTGAATAGAGCTCCTATGAACATAGTTGAACAAGTGTCTTTGTGGTATTGTGGAGTGTCTTTTGGCTATATACCCAAGTGGTGTAACTTGGTCTTGAAGTAGATTGATTTCTAATTTTATGAGGAATTACTGTGGTGTAGTGGTGTGTGTGTGTGTGTGTGTGTGTGTGTGTGTGTGTGTGTGTGTGTGTTTGTAGCCAGCTATGATATTGTGTCCTCCTTTCTCTCCTTCAAGGTGTTCAGGCACTGCTTTATGCCAAGCTGGAAGGATGAAGTAGAGTTCAGAAGGATCCCTGGCTAACTGAAAGGTTCTCAATGAAACAGCTCTCTTAAATGATCTTCAGCTTGTACTTGTACATTTTATTTGGGATGGACATGGGCATCATATAAACTGTGAAAACTGGGAAGGAGTTTTCAGGATTAACGAAAAATCAATAACTGGACTTTAAATTACTGAGAATGCCTCATTTGTATTTAAATGAATTCCAGTAATCCTAGGTAATTGTTCAGAAAGAAAAAGATGAACTTGTAGATTTGCAAAGGAATAAGTAACATAATTTAGGTCAAAGATTGGGCGCCAGACTTCCCAGATCAGGCAAAGAAGTGGAAGGTCATTAAAAAATGGCAGTCCTACATTTTTGTATTAACCTTGTGAGAACCCTGTTTGAAATAGCAGGCCAGCTCCCCATGGGTTCACAGCTGAACTAACCTTCTATTCCGTCCCTGACTGCCTGGGGTAGGGACACATAAGGAAATGGCCTAAACAGGGACCGCCCTGCCTAGGGTGAAGACTAGGAGAAAAGACCATGCCAGGATATACCACAAATTCCACAAGATGAAGAGGACAGGGCAAAATGAAGAAGACAACCTTACCATTCGAGTTGACCAATAATTTTAAATGTTGCTCAGGGTAAACAATCGCAGTTGTACAACTCAGGTGACCACTGAGTTCCCAGCCAAAATGTTTATGAAAAAGAATATGCTTTGCGAGTTTGGGGTCTCCTCTTGCCTGCGTGCTGGAGAACCCCAACAATTCTGGTCTCTGTGGCCTTATTGAGTGGGGGTCTTCCGGTGGACTCTTAGAACCTCATAGAAGTTCATCAACCATGTTAGACTGTGACTTTAAGTAACAAGGTATAATAAACTGCCATATTGATTTCCATAGAGGCTGGACTAATTTCTACTTTCGTCAATAATGGAAGAGTTTTTTTGTTTTTTTTTTTTTCCCTTTGGTTTTTTTTTTTTTTTTTCGGAGCTGGGGACCGAACCCAGGGCCTTGCGCTTTCTAGGCAAGCGCTCTACCACTGAGCTAAATCCCCAACCCCTGGAAGAGTGTTTCTTTTCTCCACATCTTTACTAGAATGAACTATCATTGTTTCATTGAACTTAACTATTGTGATACGTGTAAAATATTATCTTAAATAGTTTTGCTTTGTATTTCCTTGATGGCTACAAGGTAATGAATATTTCTTTAACTGCTTCTCACAAATTTAAGATTCTTCTATTGAGAATAATCCGTCTAGATTCGTACCTCATATTTTAATTGAGTTATTTGGTTGTTGATATCTAGTTTTCTGAATTCCTAACCTATTTAGGTATTAAAATTCTGTTGGATATGAAGTTGGTTAAATGCTCTTCCCATTCCATAGCATCCCATTTGTCCTACTGGTGGGATGCTTTTCCTTATGAAAGCTTTTTAGTGAGAGATCATTTATTATTTTTTGATAGCTACAGGTGTTCTGCTTAGGAAGTTGTCTCCTGTACCTGTGCGAATGGGTTCAAGAAAATTTCTTACTTTCTTTAGGTTCAGCTGTCATTGCCTGCACCAACACGGCACCAAGACCTGGTCATAAGTGTGTGGGATTAGAAAACACACATATTCGGGGCATTCATATCATAAGAATGCAAAATATATAGCTTTGTTCACCGACTATATATCCTCTAAGTTCACTTGGGTATATAATATTAATATATAATATATATATATATGTAATATATATATAATATTCAGACCAAACACCATTTTTACTTTTTCTGGATGTAACTATAAGAGAAGCTCCTTGTCATCTGCTAAGTCCAATGATCACTCAGAAATTTTTCTAAGAGAAACAGCCATCAGCTCCCTTACCATCGTAGATCAGAAACCTGCTGGCACATTTTAGATCAGTTGGTATAGACACTCAGCCCCTGCAGAGCTTCTCCAGCTGACCTAGGCTCCTAGATACAGGTGCAGGGCTCCAAAGGCCAATTGAAATTGTTTATTATTTATTTGTTCCTTTTCTGAAATGAGTTAAAACCAAATCAAGGCATGAATGACTGGCAGATAAAGTTTTTACCATTTTTTCTCTTGAACAAGAAACATAAAACATTTAAACAACGAGAACCAAAGACCACAGACATAAACAGACAGACATGAACAGCTCGGTGCACCAAGGACAGACGACAGACATAACTAGATGCTGTCCTACCAAAGGGATCCAGATATCCTACCTATGGAACCCAGAACCAGAACTAAACATTTCTCTAATAAGAGCCAGCAAAGAGGGAGGATGTCTCCTCCCTTCCTTCTGTCCCTAGGAGAGATCTGAAAAAGCTTAAGCTCTTTTTCCTTCGCTTTCTCCAAAGCATCAATGGAGAGTCCTGGATGACTATTTTTCTCAAACCCATTGTCTCTCATGTCAAGGGTGTAACTTTCTCTAGTCAGGGTTCAAACTCTAAAACATAACTCTAAAAGAATACATATGCAAAAATATTTTACCATTACCTTTTGCCTTTTTTTTTTTACAAGTTTAACTCATGCTAGCCCAAATCACCAAGGCCTTCTTTTTTTTTTTTTTTTTTTTGAGCTGGGGACTGAACCCAAGGCCTTGCGCTTGCTAGGGAAGTGCTCTACCACTGAGCTAAATCCCCAACTCCACCAAGGCCTTTTCTAGCCCATCTTACCCCAATATGCTCCTCCTTAGTCACTGGCTGGCTTCCCGGGATGACCCATCAGAAATCCTTTACTTTCCTGGTCTCAGTGAGTCCTCCATTTGTTGATGCCCACACCGACATGTCACAGAGAACTGTGTGTAAGCCTGAGGGATTAAAAAAAAAATTGCGTCACTCTTATCATAAGAATGCCAAATCTGTAGCTTTATTCACCGAATATATACCCGATGTTCACCAGGTGGAAAATTCTAGGAAGCAAGGTGTGAAAACCCTGCTTAAGGCTTTAGAAACAAAAGACAAAACACATGGCCCAAATTTACTGGGGAGAAATCTGGGAAGATGAGCCTAAGTTCCAGAAACAAAGACTGAGATCAAAAGACAGGATTGAATGGCCCAGGTGTGGCACTACTGGACCAGGGAGTCTCTTTGTTTGGAAAAAAGGATTCTAAATGCATAAGCAGGGCTCAGCAGGTGGCAAACGCTGCATGGGACCAAGGAGGTATTACAGTCAGTGTCTTGTCTTTTCTTTTCTTCTCCCTTTCTTTTCTTTCTCTCTTTCTCTCTTTCTTTCTTTCTTTCTTTTTCTTTCTTTCTTTCTTTCTTTCTTTCTTTCTTTCTTTTTTGAGGGCTTTAATCCATATGAACTAGAGATCTATGTAGAGTGATTATTATGGGTCTATTTGCACATGGTTCGACATACCAAAAATCAGTTAGATCAGCGAGCTTTGGCAAAGCTGTGATGATAGGTTTCACAATGACCATTCAGAAAACAAGGCCTAGTTCTCTGTTTCCCAGAACTGGGCAAGTCAGTTATTTGAAAACCTCAGGCTTCAGGCAGCCAATCAGAAACTACGCTGTCTCAAAAATCTGAACTGCCATCTGGCTGAAGCAATCACTAGACAAAAACAGTTTTGAGGTTTATCCTGCAATAGTTTCCTGCCCACAATGCCCTAGCAATGGTTGTGAAATGTCCCTAGATATAGAGCTAACCAATTAAGTTAAAGGTTACCTTCTCCTCCATGGAATTCCCTTAATGTGCTTTAAATTGAGAATGTGAGCTTATATGGGCATCTCCATATTGGAAGATGATATTTCTAACATTCTAGACTTCTACAAAATAAAATACTCCTTGCTTTTGCATACTATTTAATTCTGCTTTGTCATTCTTTGTCCAATCATGTACCTTTACAGATATATTGAAATGTTTTCTTTTCTACATTGTACTCTTCTGATTTCTTTATCAAAATCCAGATATCCATAAGTGTGTAGATTTATGCATTGATCTTTGATCTGATTATATTGAACTGAAAGGTAGAAGTTTTAAGGTTGCCCCCCCCCCGACCCCTCAGACAAAAGTTTAGAGCAGAAGAATTACATCAGCCAGTTCAGGAACTCCCTCCCAGGAACTAGATGACGATAAAGTTAGATTAAAGTGGTAAAGAACAATCTTGAGAAACAGGAAGTTTCTCCCAGGAACTGGCTGACCATAAAGTTATACAATCTTGAGAAACAGGAAGCTTCTCCTTGTGATTTATCAATTGTATTCTCAACATTTTCCAATGAAGCAACCCCTACCCCGTTGAGTTCTGGTTTCTTCCTTTAAATACCCCTTCTCCTAGCTATTCATCGTCAAACTCCTCTACCCCTGCATCGGATACAAATCTTGACCCCAGTGCACTGGTTCCTATCAATACACCTCATCTAATTACAGCAAGGACGGTCTCTTGTGAGCTCTTAGGGGGTCGTGTCACACTGAGACCTGAGTGAGGGTCTTCCTGCTCCCAGGGACTTTCATTTGGGCACTCATCTGGGATCAACGACCAGCCTCATCTCCAGAGACCCATTTGGAGGTGAGATATTGTCTGTGTCTTTGTGTTTTTGTGCCGGCTGAACTCTGGGTCTGTATTTGCTTGTGACTTCTGGTTTTGTTGTCACTCGCATCTCAGGTAGAGACAGAGGTTATGTCTCAGGAGAGATGGTGAGTGTGAGTGGTATATGTGCCAGGGGCTCGCTGATTGTGCTGCGTGGGGGACATTCCAGGAGGTCTCTGGGAACCCCAGGGACACCTGGGAGATTCCCATCTGGTTACCAGTGAGGATTAAGTAGTACTGTAGTTCTCCTGGATTGAAGAAATCTGCACACCCTTCCAGTCATCTATATTTCCAGAGTGGTCTTTGTCTGTGTGTCATAGGTCTTTGTTTTTTGTTACTTGTGACTTTGATGATGGGACAGACTGTGATGGCTCCTCTGAGTTTGACATTAGATCACTGGACTGAAGTTAGGGCTAGAGCACACAACGTGTCATTTGAGATTAAGAAGGGACCGTGGCAGGCATTTTGCTTCTTGGAGTGGATGACATGTGATATTGGCTGGCCTCCAGAGGGCACCTTTGACTTAACCATCATTTTTGTAGAATCGGTTCTCCTCCATCTGTCTTTGGTGTCCCGTTGGAAAGGAGGAGTGATATGGAATCTGCTCCCTTTCATCTGTCTCTGGTGAGCTCATGGAAGCTCCAGTCTGAATCAGTTCAGTTTTGTGGTGATTTCAAGGCAGCTGCTTGTTTTTTGTTTGTTTGTTTGTTTTTGTGCGCACTTCTTTTTTTCTGTCTGTTAATCTTTGATTGTCTTTCTATGTTACTGAATGCTATTTGTCCTCTTCAACAAACCTCTATTTTCTAGACTCTCTTATTGTTTTTCTCACTAGCCCACTTGAGACACTTGATAGTAGCTGTTACAGGAAATACAGAATACTACTAGAGGCCAGAAAGAATGTTTCAGACATGGATGGAAGGCCCTCACTTCTGACTGATGACTTGAATATGGCTGAAGGTAGGGAGCGCCAGGTCTACTGCCAGACTCCATTGGTGGGTCCCTGAGAGGGTGAAAAGTGGCCCACCAATTTGGCTAAGGTAAGAAGAAAATGCAAAGAAAAAGTTGTAGAAACTTGAGGGGTTAAGCTACATTGCTGAGAGAGTTAGTATAAGTTGCAGACAAAGTAAGGTTAAAGTGTGGTTCAGGGTCTGTACACATAAGTGGACAGCACCTAGTAATTACAGAGGATCATAACAGATAAAAGAGAAAGAAGATAGTGAAGAAAAGAGACAAAAAGAAGAAAAAGCTAGAGAACCGTAAAGATAAAAGACAACAGAGGAACTTATACTGGCCACAGTAGTTAGAGAGACTAGAAAGACAGTACCTGGCAACAAAAGAGAATTCCTGCCTAAAGATCAGTATGCCTATAGTAAGAAAAAAGGATATGGGTCAGGGCCTGTCCCAGGAGAGAGGGGAAGCCCACCCAGTGCTTTGTGGAAACAGGGGCCCAACACTCTGTGCTCCTATGCCCAAGTGGGCCAATGTCCATCAAAAGACCTTGGGTACAGGGGGCTACCGGCAACAAACAATATTTATGGACTATCCAAAGAATAGTATATCTTGGCGTAGGCTGGGTAACCCACTAGTTCATGGTCATCCCTGACTGCCCCTATTTCTTGTTCATGAGAAATTTGCTCTCCAAAATGGCTTGTGTGGGCTGAACTGGCTGGGTGAAACCATGTGTATGCATATGGGCAGACTGTGTATGTGGAGCTTAAGACCCATGCTGACCCTGTCTCAGTGAACCAGTACTTCAAAGGTCTTCTCTTCTGCCTGAGCTGTGTACTCCAAAGTAAAAAATACTTTGCCTTTAAATGAAATGTCCCAGAGGATGGGACCACTGGTCAGCTGACATGGACTAGATTCTCCACCGCTTGGGGGCAATCTGGTCACCTTGCTGCCCAGTCCTGATCTGGAGCCACCACAGCACAAGGATCAAGTACTGACAGTAGCCCATGGGTGTAGGGAAGACCTCTGCGATTAACCAATCGAACACTGCTGAAAGCTGAGGCTATCTTGTCTACAGATGGGAACAGTTCTCTTCATGAAGGTCAGAGATGAGTGGTCAGAGAAGGGTGTTGCCATGGTGGAAAATACAAATGTCATCTGGGATGGACAAACCTCTACCCCCACCACATTAGCACAGATGTCTTTGCCATCTCTTGGATGCCCTGATGAAGCCAGAAACTGTGAGTATTATTCTTTTTCCAGGACATTAGGAGGGAAGAGATTCAGTGGTATGGGTCAATAACAAAGCAGATAAAGTGGCTCATAGAATGGCTACGCAGGAGCCTATCCTGGTTGTATGCCTACAAGAGACAGCCACTGGAAACTGGGATCGGACTAAAGGATAGCCTCACTTAGAATGTACAACAGAAGCAAAGGCCCAAATCGCATAGAAAAACAAAAAAGAAAAGAAAAGAGAGAGACAATGGAGCACTTGAGGGAACACTATATTCCCTAGAGAACAAATGAAAGACTCACTTTGCCAAAAACACAAATGTACTGAGTTAGGAGATAAGAAGCTTATCCAAGTAGTTAAGCTATATGTAATAGACTTTAAGATTTTAGCCAGAGAGGCAGTATAAAAGTGTAAGGTATGCCAGCAAGTGAATGCTTAGCAAGAAAACAGGGCAGAGACCTAGGGAGTTTAGTGAGAAGTCAAAGTGAACTTCACTGAGATAAACCTAGGAAAATACAGTTACAAGTATCTCCTAGTGCTTGTAAATACCTTTTCATGAACAGGTAGGAACTGTCCCCACCCAGCAAGAGATGGCCTCAGTAGTCATCAAGAAGATACTGGAAGAAATCTTTCCCTGGTTTGGAGTATCCACAGTAATCGGGTCAGACAACAGCCATGCTTTTGTTGCCAAGGCAAGCCAGGGTGTGGCCAGATATTTAGAGGTAGATTGGAAATTACATTGTACTTGCAGACCTCAAAGTTCAGGACAGGTAGAGTGAATAAATAGAACTCTAAAAGAGTCCCTGACTAAATTGACCATGGAGACTGGCGCAGACTGTGTGGTACTCCTTCCCTCTTGCTCTCTTCAGAGCAAGAAATATCCCTTCCAGATTCAGCCTTATCCCCTTTGATATCTTATATGGGGCCTCAGCTCCTCTGACTGTATTAGATGACGTTATTGAACCAACATGTCATAGTAATAATGATTTGTATGCCAGGCTAAAGGCTACAGGTGATATAGAAAAAAAATCTGGTCACAGCTGGAAGCAGCCTATGCCCCATGGACCCCTGAGACATCTCACCAGTTCCAGGTCGGAGACTCGGCTACATAAGAAAACACTAAGCCCAGACACACGAGCCTTGCTGGAAAAACCATACCTGGTGCTGCTGACCACCCTGACAGCCGTCAAGTCTAGTCTCAGCCCTCACCAGCCGCATACTAGCTGTTGGGGCTATGAGCTGGGACCTTGGAGGTACACTCAGATCTTCAAAAAGCTCCCAGGACCTGCATGTTAGAAAGGTGGATACATCAGAGACGTGATTGATGGGGTTGTTGTAATGCTCACTTGAGGAATGTGCTTTAGAAACAACAATTTCATGTTTGCCTTGTGTTTCATAAGGATAGGTCCCCTAATCATAGGTGTGGGGGTAGGCTTGATTTCTATTGCAAATGATGTAACATCCACTTACTATGAAGGTATTGCATATGTTAGTACTCCTAACACTACTTAGGACTGTGCCTCAGGGATCACAATCTGTATAAGCTCAGAAGTTCTAAAAGGCAGTCATGACTTTTGTGTGTGGGTTCAGCTACTGTCCAGATTGGAATCCTGATGCTAAAGATTTAGTAAGATACAAAAGAGAGTTGAAAATTACTCTGGCAATTATTTTAGGGGTGATTTAGGTACTGCAAGGGCAGCTACAAGGACATCTGCTATTGCTCTGCACCACAAGGCTTATGGAGAATTCAGAACTGCCATTCACTTAGATACAGATAGAGTAAAAAAAAAAAAACTTTTTAGCTGACCTCCAAGAATCCCTAACCTCCCTCTCAGAGGTAGTCCTTCAGAATAAGAGATGACCTGATATTCCTTAAAGAAGGAGGTCTGTGTGCTACACTAAAAGAAGAATGCTGCTTCTATGTAGAATATCCAGGAGTAATTAAAGACTCCATGAGTAAACTTCATAGAAAGATTAGACAAAAGACAGAGAGACAGAAAAGCACATCTGGGATCCTTCAAGAGCTGGCTTAGTAGATCTCCTTGGATGACTACTCTGATATTTTTCCCTTATGGGACTCTTCTTAATTTTGCTTCTGCTTCTGCTTATAGGTCCATGTGTGTTAAATAATCTAGTTACCTTCATCAGAGAAAGAGTAAGCGCTGTTCAGATTTTGATGTTATGTCAGCAATATCATGTTTTACAAGGTAAAAAAAATCAATATTATGAAGATACTGAAATTTAGTTCTATGATTAGAACTAGCCACTAGAAGAAGTGGAGAATGAAAGGTAGAAGTTTTAAGGTTGCCCCCTGCCCCCAGCCAAAAGTTAGAGCAGAACAATTACATGAGCTGGTTCAGCAACTCTCTTCCAGGAACTAGCTGACCGTAAAGTTAGATTAAAATCTTAAAGAAAAATCTTGAGAAACAGGAAGACCATAAAGTTAAACAATGTTGAGAAACAGGAAGCTCCTCCTTGTGATTTTTCATTTGTATTCTCGACACTTTCCAATGACACCATCTCTTCCCCCTCTGGTTTGTGGTTTCTTCCTTTAAATTCCCCTTCTCCCAACTACTCGTCATCTAACACCTCTGCCCCTGCATGGGATATGAGTCTTGACCTCAGGGCACTGGTTCTTATCAATAAATCATGTATGATTACAGCAAGGACGGTCTCTTGTGAGTTCTTAGGGGCTTGCGTCATCCAAATAGTTGAATGAGGGTCTCCCTACTCTGGGGGTCTTTGAGAACAAAGAGTCTAATTTTTGTGCCAATATCATGGGCTTTTTAGTAGTTTAGATCTGTAGTAAAGTTTGAAATCAGAGATGGTGATGCTCCTGGAATTCCATTTATGATTCAGGATTAATTTAAGCAATCTAGGGGATTGTACCTATGTTCTGCTTAACACCCCTTTTCCAGTCTACTTCTCTCTATGTTTTCCTATTTCTCTGGAGATTTCTCTGTCTATATTCTTCTTACTTAATATTCTAAGTGATCTCTTTGTACCCCTTGTTTGTGTGTGTTCTCTAAGCAGTTCTCTCTCTTTTTATCCAAAAGAATATTTTTTCTCTCTGGATAGTTCATCTCCTGCAGAATACATGTATGGTATTTTATTTTCGAAAATCTCTGTACCAATTCCATACAGTTTTTATAACGATTGCTCTGTAATACAGCTTGAGGTCAGGAGTTCTTTTATTGTTGATAATAAGGTTCACTATATTATTTTTTTCTTCCAAATTGACCCGTCCAGCAGGTCAGTTATTCAGGGTCCCAAAGAGGCGCTACCTGAGGGTCAAGGTGGGGAGAAAAGAAGGAGACCAGGCAAGGTTCTGTTTTAAGGTCTCCTCTATTCAGAGAAATGTACAGCATTTAAAGCTATGAAGTAGGAATTGAAGCAGGAACTGAAGCTTAGGGCGGGGGGGGGGGGGTACTGGGAATTTCCCAAGGACATAAGGTAAATCATTAAACTGCAAGATACTCTCCTTAGACACTGAGGCAACAGTCTTCTAGGGACAAGTTCTTTGAAAAGGTCAAGCCCTTCTCAGGAATCTGCTCAGGGCAGGGCTTCAGCTTTGCTTAGTTTGGATGTCTGGTTCCTGACATAAATGAATTTGCAAATTGCTCTACAGAGAATTGAGTGGGGATTTGGATAAGGATTGCATTGACTCTGTAGTTTGCTTTAGGCTAGATGGCCATTTTTACTATATTAATCCTGCCAATCTGTCAGCATGGGAGATCTTTCCAACCTCTGAAAACTTCTTCGATTTCTTTCATCAGATATTTGATGTTTTTTGCATACAGATTTTTCACTTGCTTGGTTAGAGTTACTCCAAAGCATTTTATAGTATCTGTGACTATTGTGAAGGATATTGTTTCCTTAATTCCATTCTCAGCCTGATTATCTTTTGAATAGAGGAAGGCTACCTGATTTGTTTGCTTTGATTTTATATCCAGCCACTTTGTTTCAGTTGTTTATCAGGTTTAGGACTTCTCCAGTTGAGTTTTTGAGGTCACTTAATTATACTATCATATCATCTGCAAATAGTGCTATTTTGACTTCTTACTTTCCAATTTGTATCTCTTTGAACTCCTTTTGATTTCTGAATGCTCTGGCTAGGACCTTGAGTACTATATTGAATAGGTAGGGAGAAAGTGGGCAGCCTTGTCTAGGCCTTGATTTTAGTTGGATTGTTTTATGTTTCTCTCCATTTAGCATGATATTGGCTATTGATTTGCTTATATTGCTTTTACTATGTTTAGGTATGGGCCTTGAACACCTGATCTCTCCAAGACTTTTAACATGAAGGGGTGTTGAATTTTGTCAAATGATTTCTCAGCATCTAAGTAGATGATCATCATTTTTTTTCTTTCAGTGTGTTTATTTATTAGATTAGATTGATGGACTTCTGTATATCAAACCATATCTGCATCCGTGGTATGAAGCCTACTTCATAACATTAGGGATGATGGTTTTGATGTATTCTTCTATTTGGTTTTTGAGAATTTTATTGAGTATTTTTGCATCCATATTCATATGGGAAATAGGTCTGAAGTTCTCTATGTTGGGTCTTTTTGTGGTTTGGGTATAAGCATAATTGTGGTTTCATCGGTTGAATTGGGTAATATTCATCTGTTAATATTTTGTGGCATACTTTGAAGAGTATTGGTATTAGGTATTCTTTGAATGTCTGAGAGAATTCTTTATTAAATCAATTTGGTCATAGCCCTTTCTTTCTTTCTTTGTTTCTTTTTTTTTTTTTTTTTTTTTTTTTTTTTTTTTTTTTTTTTTTTTTTTTGGTTTGGAGACATTTAATGACTTGTTTCTGTTTCTTTAGGGTTCATGGTACTATGCAGATTCTTTAACTGATATGGATTTCTCTTTGGTCCCTGGTAGCTGTCTAGAAAATTGTCCATTTCAACCAAATTTTCCAGTGTTTTCAACTATAGGCTTTCATAGTAGAATCTGATGACTTTGTTGTTGTTGTATTTCCTAGATTTCTATTGTTATATGTCCCTTTTCATTTCTGATTTTGTTTATTTGGACACTGTCTCTATGCCCTCTGCTTAATATAACTAACAGTTTATCTATCTTTTTGATTTTCACCAAGAAACAGCTCTTGGTTTTTTGATCCTTTGTAGAAATATTTTTGTTTCTACTTAGTTGATTTTAGTCCTGAATTTGATTATTTCCTGGTGTTTACTCCTCTTGGGCATATTTGCTTCTTTTTATTCTAGAGTTTTCAGGTATGTTGTCAGGCTGCTACTGTATCTTCTCTCCATATTATTTTTGGAGGCACTCAGAGCTATGAGTTTTCCTCTTAGCATTGCTTCCATTGTGTCCCATAAGTTTTGGTATGCTGGGCTTCAATTTTCATTAAGTTCTAAAACGTCTTTAATTTCTTTCTTTATTTTTTTCATTGGCTAAGTTATCACTGAGTAGAGCATTGTTCAGTTTCCATATATATATGGGCCTTCTCTCTCTCTCTCTCTTTCTTTTTTTGTGCTATTGAAGACCAGCCTTACTCAATGATATTCTAATAAGATGCATGGGATTATTTCAATCTTCTACCTGTTGAGGCCTGTTGTGTCAAAGCTCCTGGGAGTCAAGCTTTTTTAGGAAATTGCAGGAGTTGGTGGGGAGCCAGACCCCTGGGTTTGCTCTGGGCACTGATGCAAGCTGAAAGTAACCTGTGCCTCTGGCTGGGCAGGGGTTTATATTTCCCTGATTCCTGTGAGGGTCCCAGTTAAATTGGATGCTGGCAGAGTTGTTGTGGCCTCAACTGTGATCTTGAGTGTGTCAAAGCTCCAGTGCTCCTAATACTGTATGATTTCTTGGGAATTGAGTTTCCTCTGTGATCCTGTGATCCTGGACCTTTCAGAGCAGCTACAAGGTGGACTCCCTCTGGTTTTTGTAAGAATGGTTACAGAGCCAGCACCCTAGGTCAACTTCAGGTCTAGGTTAAAAGCAGAAGGAACCTGTGCCACTGATGGGGGATCCTAAGTGCCTGGATCCTGAAGGATTTAGTTAATTCGGTGTTGGAGTAGACGTTGTGGCCTCCTCACCTGTGACTGTGGGCACATTACAGAACCTGAAAGAATGGCTCCATCTGGGTATTGTAGGCAGTGTGGATGCAGAGCCAGTACCCCATGTCTGTTCAGGATTCAGGTTCAAACTGTTCCTGGGCATGTTAGAGCACATGGGAGTCGAGCTTACTCTGGGATATTGGGATTGGGTGAGGAGCCATTGCCTAAGGTCTGCTCAGGGTACTGGTTAAGATTGGAAGGAAGCTATGCCACTAGCTGGACAGACAGTTACTATGTGCCTGGATCCTGGGTACCCATTTATTTTGGGTGTTGGCGCAGGTGTATTCTCCTCACCTGTTGTATGAGATGCTAAAAAAAAATGGTATAATCTTTTGTTTTAAGGCAAAATGTTCTGTAGATATCTGTTAAGTCCATTTGGTTCATAACCCCTATTAGTTTCACCGTGTTCTTGTTATGTCCCTATTTCAATGACCAGCCTACTAATAAGCATGGGTTGTTCAATTCTCCTGCTAATATTGTGTCGGGTTCATTGAGTGTTTTGAGCTTTTGTAAAGTTGCTTTTATGAATGTGGGTGTCATTGAATTTGGGGTATAGACATTCTGGGTTAAGAATCTCTCTTGATCCATTTTTCCTTTGATGAATACAAAGTGTCTTTCCCCACCAAACTTGACAACTTTCGGTTGAAAGTCTATATTATTGGATATTAAGATTAAAACTCCCATTTGTTTCTTGTGACCTTTTGTTTAGAAGACTTTTTTTCCCAGTCTGTGGTTTTGATTTAGTGTTTGTCATTGTCATTGAGGTGTGTTTCTTGTATGTGTCAAATTGCTGGATCCTAGTTGGATATCCACTCTGTTAGGTTATGTCTTTTTCACTTGGTAATTAAATCCATTTATATTGAGAGATACCAAAAACAGATCATCATTATTCCTGTAAATTTTGTTCTAAGTCAGCATCCTGTTTTTCTGGTTTGTTTTTGTAGATGGCATAAGATATATGTGATTCTCTCCTTTTGTTTTTTTTAATAAGATGATTGTTATCTTGTTTTTCTCAGGTGTTGGTGTCCTCCTTGTGTTGGAGCTTTTCTTCTAGAACCTTCTGTAGGGTTAGATTAGTGAACACACACACACACACACACACACACACACACACACACACACACACATGTCCATTGACTTCTAGAACATTTATGGCTATCTCTTTCTTTAGGTTGGGGACACTTTCTTATATTATTTTGTTGAAGATGTTTTCAGGTCCTTTTAGATGGGAATGTTTGCTCTTTTCGATTCCTATTTTTATTAAGTTTGGTCTTTTCATTGTGTCCTGGATTTCCTGGTTGTTTTAAGTTAGGAGATTTTTAGATTTTGAATTTTCTTTCACCATTGTGTCAACATCTTCTAAGGTATCTTTTACATCTTAGATTCTATTTTCTATCTCTTGTATTTTGTTGTTGATGCTTGCATCTGTAGTTCCTGACCTTTTTCCTAGGTTGTCTATTTCCAGGTTTGCTTCCATTTTTTTCTTTTTATTTCTACTTTCATTTTTAGGTCTTGGACTACTTTGTTTAATTCCTTCTCCTGTTGATTATGTATTTCAGTATTTCTTTAAGGAATTTTACTTGTTTCCTCTTTAAGGACTCTTACCTGTTTGCCTGTATTTCCTATATTTCTTTCAGTGAGTTATTTATCTCCTCCTTAAAGGACTCTATTATCCTCGTGAGAAAGGATTTTAAGTCAGCATCCTGTTTTTCAGGTGTGTTAGGGTGTCCAATGCTTGCTATGTTAGCAAAACTGGGTTCTGATGCTGCCAGAATATATTGGCTTCTGTTGTATATGGTCTTGTGTTTGACTCTCAGTATCTGGTTATCTCTGGTGTTAACAGGCCTGTCTGGAGCCTGCCTCACATGTTCTTTGGTTGCTTCAGGTTTCCTGGGAGGCTTGTGCCCCTAGTTGTGGCAGATCTCTTATGATATCTTTAGACTCTAGATTTCTGTGGCCCTGGCTATAGCAGACCTCCTGGGCAGAAGGCACCTCCAGACTGTGAGATTTTGAGAGGAGCAGACAAACTGATGATCTGCCTAGGCAGAAGGCACAGCCAGGAATGTGAGTGGAGTTCACACAGGGGTTGGGGAGGAGATGGGTACAGAGTCCACTGGGCTCCTTTGGGTTCCCAGCTGCTATGCTTATTTGGGACGGTAACTTACCTATCAGTCTGGAGGGCCTTCAGACTGTGGGGTCTTCTGAAGAACAGGTGGAAATTGCGGTCCAGAAAGTTCTAGAACTGTACTGAATATTTGCTAATAACTTCTAAAAGATTCTTAAATTTTTTTTAATTATTCCATGTTAAAGATCTCTGACTTATTTTTTCCTCTCACTACGTGATTTATTAAACAATCTCTCTCTGTGATTTATTTAACTCTTTGCTTAAAGAGAAACTAGGGAACCTTAAGTCTTATTGTTCTATGCTTTTTTAAGCACTAACAGCTTTAGTCTTATTACTTGTGCTTTAAAAAGCAATAATATCTGTCAGTTAATACACACTGTTTAGTAGCAATTAATTATATAAAAGGATTTAGTTCTACTACTCCTTTCTCTTGTGAGTTAGCCACAAGCCTCTCTGACTAAACAGGTTAACTCCTTTTAAACCAGAGTGGAAGGTCAATTATGAACAGACACATATAAATTCAAACGCTCATACATGCACACACGCATACACAAACACACACTCACACACACAAACACCCACACCCACTCAAACACACACACACACACACACACACACACACACACACACACACACACACACACTGGCTGGGCCCAATTGTCTGTCACAACTCCATAAATATTCATGAATACTTATATACACACATATGTACCCTACACACAAACATATAGAGAAGCAGACATACACATTTGCATGGACTGATGTATGGATGGGGGAAAGCTTCCCAAGCCAAAACATTCAACCAACAAATTTGTATCTTTTTTTGGTCATCTTTTTATATTTTGTTAGACAAAGTGTTCTTTAGAAAATTACCTCACAGATAAAGTCTTATGTAAAATGGGAGTTACAGAAGGATATAGATATTAAATTCCAAGCAATGTTTCATTGTGATCTACTCATTAAAAGTTTAATGTAACAGTTTTTATATGTCTTGCCTCATCATAGTACAGAGCTGTGACTTTATTGTTGGACCTAAATGTTTTTCCTTAAACACAGTAATTTCCCATGTCTATTTATTTTTTATTTTATTTTTTTTTGTGTGATTATAAAAGCTCATTGTATTTCTTATTGTGCTGCTTTTACTTACTATTATGGGGATGGACAGATTTTATTATTGATTTTAAGTTTAGTATATTTTATAGCAACTAAGACCATGTCTAAAATGTTTTACTTAAAATTATTCTAATCAAATCAGGAATTCCATAGAATTATTATCTATTTGCCTATATAGGATCACTATAAGAAATAAATATCTTTGTAGGTCTGTAGAAATCTACTCAAAAGGATGGATAAATATCTATTGATTGTTATATAGTTAACAATAACAGAAAAAGCATTTTAATAGCAGTGATCTTCCCTGAAATGAAATTCTTTTCGGCCCTCCCTAGAGAAGAAATTCTGTCCTTATCTTTAACTATCCCTAGTGGGACCATCTCAGGAAAGTCACCTGAAACTTTTAATTTCTCCTTGATGGCTCTAGGCAAGAGTCACTGGATATTTTATGTCAGAACATTATAGATTTAACATTTGCTTTGACCAATGTTTCTATTTCTTTTATCTTACCATCAATTTGTGAAATCCTTACTTCTATCTCTCATATTCTGTTTGTGATGCATGCATTTATAATTCACTTTCTTACAAACATTTTCTATTTCCAGAATTCTCTCATTTTTTGTTTTATATTTAGCTTCTATCCTAAATTTTAGGTATTAAACAATATTTTTTAGTTTCTATCGACTTGTCATTATTTAGTCCTTTTTTGTTTAGTTTTCTTTAAGGGATTTACTCACTTGCTCCAATTTTTTAGTTGTTTTTTCTTCACTTTCTTCATATTTTTAATTTATATGTTCTATTTTTTTTTTTGACAGTAAAGACTTTGCCCCACATTCCTGGTCAGCCCTTCTACAGTTCCTTATTATATTCCTCCTCTCCATTACCTCTGAGAAAGTGCTCCTTGCACAAGCCCTCTTCCTTCCCTGGGGCTTAAAATCTCTTGAAAACTAAACTTTTCTTCTCCCACTGAGGCCAGATAGTCCTATCTCTAAATGTGTGTGTCAGGTGTTTGTGACAAGCACAAAAATGCCTTTTTAATGACTTAGTCTCTGGGAGCTCCGTTGAGTCCCTGTTATTTGAGACTCCTGATATTCCAAAGAAATCAATCTCCCTTTCAGGTTCTAAAATCCTGTCTCAAATTCAAGCATAGGGATCCCTGACTTCAGTCCAACTGTTGGGCGTAGAGATCTGCATCAGTCTCGGTCAGCTGATGGTAGGGGCTATCATAGGATAGCCATGTGAGGCTCCTGTCTGTAATCACATAATAGCATTAGTAATACAGCAATGGTGTCAGGACTTGGTGCTACCCCCTAAATCCCATTAGATGTATCTCAATTTGGGCAGGTCTTTCCTTCAGTCTCTTCTTCATTTTTTTTCTTTGTAGTTCTTTTACACAGGGACAATTCTGGGTCAGTTTCTTCTCTCTATTGTTGGACATTTAGGCTAAGGTCACCCCATTGAATCCTGAGAGTCTTTCACCTCTGGGTCTCTGATACTTTTTAGAGTGTCACCCCATCTACTTCCATCAGGGGCTTCATATTTCCATTCATTCTCCTGGCCCTCTATGCTTCTCCCTGTCTTCCAGCCCCCATACTTAATCTAATTCTACCTTTCCCATCCGCCATCCTCTCTCCCACCCAGGTTCCTTTTTAGCTCTGCCTCTCATGATTATTTTCATCCCGTTCTAAGTGGGATTGAAATACACTCACATAGACCTTTCTGTTTGTTATACTTTTTATGGACTGTGGCCTGTACTCTAGGTGTTCTGTACTTTTTGGCTAATATCAATTTATCAGTGAGCACATATCAGGCATATACTTTTAGGCTTGGAATA
Organism: Rattus norvegicus; assembly: GCF_021556685.1. Taxonomy (NCBI): domain Eukaryota; kingdom Metazoa; phylum Chordata; class Mammalia; order Rodentia; family Muridae; genus Rattus; species Rattus norvegicus. The sequence goes on from NC_141546.1 coordinate 27,650,415, forward strand.
TCTCACTCTCAATCAGGATATTTACTTGTTCCCTCCATTTGCCTGCAAAATTTATGAGGTCCTCATTTTTATAAATCAATTTTTTAATATTTATTTATTATGTATTCATCATATACCTTTCTGCCTGCATGTATGCCTACAGTCCAGAAGAGGGCATCAGGTCTCAATACAGATGGTTATAACCCATCATGTGGTTTCTGGGAATTGAACTCAAGACCTCTCGAGGAGCAGACAGTGCTCTTAACCTCTGAGCCATCTCTCCAGCCTGAGGTCCTCATTTTTAACACTGAATAATATTCTGTTGTGTAAATTAACCATGTTTTCTGTATCCATTCTTCAGTTGAGGGACAACTTTTTTTTTTCCAGCTTTTAGGTATTACCGATAATGCTTCTATGAGCATAGTAGTGCATACGTCTTTCTCCACATCCTCTTGGCGTATCTTACAAAGCAAGGGAAATATATGTATGACATGAACTTCAAATCCTTGAAGAAAGAGATCAAAGAAGACCTCAGAAGATGGAACGCTTCCCATGTCCATGGATTGGTCAGTTTAACAGCGTGAAAATGACCATCTTACCAAAAGTAATCTACAGATTCAATGCAATCCCTGTCAATATTCCAACAAAATTCTTCAAAGACATAGAGAAATTCTCAGGTTCATATAGAAAAGCAAAAACCCAAGATAGACAAAACCATTCTCAACAATAAAAGATCTTTGAGGGGATATCACCATCCCTGATCTCAAGCTTTACTACAAAACAATAGCATTAAAGGCAGCAACATATTGACAGAGAGGTAGACATAAATCCACACATCTAGGAACACTTGATCCTGGACAAACAAGTCAAAAGCATACAGTCGAAAAAGAAAGCATTTTCAATAAATGGTGTTTGTATAACTGGTGGTCTATATTTATAAGAATGAAAATACATCCAAATTTGTCACTTTTCATAAAACTCAACTACAAGTGGATCAAGGATCTCAACATCAAACCAGATATATTGAATGCAAAAGAAGAGAAAGTGGGAAAGAACCCCAAATCTCTGCTTGTGTCGAATTTTGAGGCACAAGTAGAAATTTTGTGCATTGGATGCCCCAAGCTCTAAGACCAACAATTGATAAATGGAACTTCATGAAACTGAAAAGTTTCTGTAAGATAAAAGTGACAGTCAATAGGACAAATCAGAAACCTACAGATTGGGAAAATGTATTCACTAGCCCTACATCAGAAAGAGGGCTAATATATAAATATATAAAAAGAACTTATGAAGTTAACCTCCAAAAAAACTGAGTAACCCAAATAAAAAAAATGGAATATCGAGTTAACAGAGAATTCAGAACAGAGGAAGTTTGAGTGATAAAAATCACAAAGAAATGTTCAAAGACCTTAGTCATCAGAGAAATGCTGTTGGGAGTGATGCCCACGAAACCCTCCATGATTGATGTTCATATTATGCAACCTTAATATTAGAGTTAAGTACGACTGTGTTCATGGAAAAACCCCAGCCACCTGCAGAAGACTAATACAAGTCTGATGGTCAGGATGAATAATAATATGATAAAGTTGTGACCTTGCTGAGAAATACATCTAACATCAAGATGCCCAATGTGATAACTTGTAACTTTTCTGAAAAACCATCATCCTGCTGACTAATAGATATGACAAACCTGTGACCTTTCTGACATCCTGTTGACATCAGCTGACCACAAAAGAGCTGTGTCCTTGGCCTGTGTATATATTTCACACTTCTCCCTCTCTCTGTTACCGCTGTTACGGTATGAATTCAGCCTTGGGAAAAATAAAATTGTCGCTTTGATCAGACTCTTGTCTTGGCGTCCTTCTTTGAGTCTCTAGTTTTCCATTCTCTTCCAGGTACCCTCTGCATTCTCTCTGATAAAATGCAAATCAAAATGACCCTGAGATTCTACCATGAATCAGTAAGAATGTGTAGGATCAAAAATTCAAGTGACAACACATTTTCTTTGCTTTATTTAAGGGATTTATTCATTTCTTTTTAAAGACTTCTATCATGATAAAGTTGGTTTCACGGTCTTTTTGATGTACTTCAGTTTTTTTTTTTTTGAATATTCAATTCTTGTCTACTATGACCGGTGGTGTCTGGTGATAATGCTGCCCTGGCCATTGTTGGTTTTGTTCTTATGCTGGCCTCTAGGCATCTGTGTTGGGTTATTAAAGATGTAGGTAACAATTTTGTTATTGGTCCATGTTGGATGGGTATTTTGCTTTTAATTCTATTTCCTCTCTGATCTTCTGGCCTACATAGTCAGTGGTTGAGCAGGGGTCTGTATTTGAGATTGGCGCAGGTTTTCTGGAGTTCTGTATGTTCAATTGTGGATCAAGGGTCCTCTACTCATGTGGCATATTACGATCTAAGACATCATAATGAGACAGGGTGAGGTGAATGAATATAGAGTTGGGGAAAGACCAATAGAATGAAGGAATTGTGATGAATTATTATCATGAAAAATATGGTTGTTTATGTGCCAATAATAGTTATTAGACAAACAATTACTTCTTATTTTTAGATATTTTCTTTAAAATTCTTTTATCTACCTGTTTCACAATAAACTTAATGACTTTTAGATTACTTTTCATTACAAATTATATGCATAATCTAAAAGACATTTTTCAATTTCAACCTATTTAAAATACAATAATTTTCAAAATTCAATGTCTCTTTTTCTCTGTTTTTTCTTTATTAACTTGAGTATTTCTTATTTACATTTTTAATGTTATTCACTTTCCCGGTTTCAGGTTCAACATCCCACTAACATGTCCCCCTCCACTACAATATGGGTGTTCCCGTCCCCATACTCCCCCCATTACTGCCCTCCCTCAAACAATCACATTCACTGGGGGTTCAGTCTTAGCAGGACCAAGGACTTCCACTTCCACTGGTGCTCTTACCAGACTATTCATTGCTACCTATGAGGTTAGATTCCAGGGTCATTCCATGTATAATCTTTGGGTAGTGAATTAGTCCCTGGAAGCTCTGGTTGGTTGGCATTGTTGTTCATATGGGGTCTCAAGCCCCTTCAAGCTCTTCCAGTCCTTTCTCTGATTCCTTCAACAGTGGTCCCGTTCTCAGTTCAATGGTTTGCTGCTGGCATTCGCCTCTCTATTTGCTGTATTCTGGCTGTGTCTCTCAGGAGAGATCTACATCTGGTTCCTGTTGGCCTGCACTTCTTTGCTTCATCCATCTTGTCTAATTGGGTGACTATATATGTATGTGCCACATGTGGGACAGGCTCTGAATAGGTGTTCCTTCTGCTGCTGTTTTAATCTTTGCCTCCCTATTCCAAGCCAAGGGTATTCTTGTTCCCCTTATAAAGAAGGAGTGAAGCATTCACATTTTGATCATCTGTCTTGAGTTTCATGTGTTCTGTGCATCTAGGGTAATTCAAGCATTTGTGCTAGTAGCCACTTATCAATGAGTTTATACCATGTGTGTTTTTCTGTGATTGGGGTACCTCACTCAGGATGACATTTCCAGTTCCAACCATTTGCCTATGAATTTCATAAAGTCATTGTTTTTGATAGCTGAGTAATATTCCATTGTGTAGCTGTACCACATTTTCTTTATTGATTCCTCTGTTGAAGGGAATCTAGGTTCTTTCCAGCTTCTGGTTATTATAAGTAAGGCTGCTATGAACATAGTGGAGCACATGTCTTTTTTGTATGTTGGGGCATCTTTTGGGTATATGCCCAAGAGAGGTATAGCTGGGCCCTCAGGTAGTTCAATGTCCAATTTTCGGAGGTACCTGCAGACTGATTCCCAGAATGGTTTTAGTAGTCTGCAATCCCACCAACAATGGGTGAGTCTTGCTCTTTCTCCACATCCTCACCAGCATTTGCTCTCACTTGAGTTTTTGATCTTAGCCATTCGCACTGGTATGAGGTGAAATCTCAGGATTGTTTTGATTTGCATTTTCCTTATGACTAAAGATTTTTTACATTTCTTTAGGTATTTCTTAGCCATTCAGCATTCCTCAGCTGTGAATTCTTTGTTTAGGTCTGAACCCCATTTTTAATAGGGTTATTTGTCTCCCTGCTTTCTAACTTCTTGAGTTCTTTGTATATTTTGGATATAAGCCCTTTATCTGTTGTAAGATTGGTAAAGATCTTTGCCCTATCTGTTGATTGCTATTTTGTCTGAACAACAGTGTCCTTTGCTTTACATAAGCTTTGCAGTTTTATGAGATCCCATTTGTCGATTCTTGATCTTAGAACATAAGCCATTGGTGTTTTTTTCAGGAAATTTTCTCCAGTGCCCATGTGTTCGAGATGCTTCCCACTTTTTCTTTTATTAGTTTGAGTGTATCCGGTTTGACGTGGAGGTCCTTCATCCACTTTGACTTAAGCTTTGTACAGGGTGATAAGCATGGATAGATCTGCGTTCTTCTATGTGTTGACCTCCAGTTCAAACAGCACCATTTGCTGAAAATGCTATCTTTTTTCCATTGGATGGTTTTGGCTACTTTGTCAAAAAACAAGTGATCATAGGTGTGTTGGTTCATTTCTGGGTCTTCAGTTCTATTCCATTTGTCTATTTGTCTGTCTCTGTACGAATACCATGAAATTTTTATCACTATTGCTCTGTAATTCTGCTTGAGTTCTGGATAGTGATTCCCACGAATTCCTTTTATTATTGAGGATAGTTTTAGCTGTCCTGGGTTTTTTGTTATTCCAGATGAATTTGCAAATTGTTTTGTCTAACTATTTGAAGAATTGGATTAGTATTTTGATGGGGATTGCATTGAATCTGTAGATCGCTTTTGGTAAAATGGCCATTTTTTACTGTATTAATCCTGCCAATCCATGAGCATGGGAGATCATTCCATCTTCTGAGGTCTCCTTCAATTTCATTCTTCAGAGGCTTGAAGTTATTGTACAGATCTTTTACTTGCTTGGTTAAAGTCACACTGAGGTTCTTTATTTTTTTTTGGGGGGGGGGGACTACTATAAAGGGTATCGTTTCCCTAATTTCTATCTTGGCTTGTTTCTCTTTTGTGTAGAGGATGGCTACTGATTTATTTGAAATAATTTTATACCCAGCAACTTTGCTGAAGTTGTTAATCACCTTTAGTAGTTCTCTGGTGGAACTTTTTAGATCACATAAGTATACTATCATATCATCTGCACATAGTGATATTTTGACTTCTTCCTTTCTAATCTGTATCCCCTTGATCTCCTTTTGTTGTCTGATTGCTCTGGCTAGAACTTCAAGAACTTTATTGAATAAGTAGGGAGAGAGTGGACAGCCTTGTCTAGTCCCTGATTTTAGTGGGATTGCTTCAAGTTTCTCTCCATTTAGTTTAATGTTAGCGACTGGCTTGCTGTATATGGGTTTTACTATGTTTAGGTATGGGCCTTGAATTCCTATTCTTTCCAGTGCTTTTATCATGAAGGAGTATTGAATTTTGTCAAATGCTTTCTCGGTATCTAATGAAAAGATCATGTGTTCTTTTCTTTCAGTTTGTTTATATAATGGATCACATTGAGGGTTTTCTGTATATGAAACCATCCCTGCATGCTTGGGATGAAGCCTATTTGATCACAGTGGATGATTGTTTTGATGTGCTCTTGGATTCGGTTTGCCAGAATTTTATTGAATATTTTACGTTGATATTCATAAGGGGAATTGGTCTGAAGTTCTCTTTCTTTGTTGAGTCTTTATGAGGTTTATGTATAAGAGTGATTGTGGCTTCATAGAAGGAATTCAGTAGTGCTTCATATGTTTAAATTTTGTGGAATAGTTGGATAGTATTAGTATGCAGTCTTCTATGAAGGTCTGATAGAATTCTGTTCTAAACCCGTCTGGACCTGGGTTCTTTTTTGGTTGGGAGACCTTTAATGACTGCTTCTATTTTCTTAGGAGTTATGGGATTGTTTAAATGGTTTATTTGTTCCTGATTTATCTTTGGTACCTTGTATCTGTCTAGGAAATTGTCCATTTCCTGCAGATTTTCAAATTTTGTTGAATATATGCTTTTTAGTAGGATCTGATGTTTTTTGAATTTCATCTGATTCTGTAGTTATGTCTCCCTTTTCATTTCTAATTTTGGTAATTCGGACATATTCTCTGTGTCCTCTCCTTAGTCTGGCTAAGGGTTTATCTATCTTGTTGATTTTCTCAAAGAACCAACTTTGGGTTCTCTTGATTCTTTCTATGGTCCTTTTTTTTTTTTTTCTACTTGGTTGATTTCAGCTCTGAATTTGATTATTTCCTGCCTTCTACTCCTTCTGGGTGTATTTGCTTCTTTTTGTTCTAGAGCTTTTAGGTGTGCTGTCAAGCTGGTGACATATGCTCTCTCCCGTTTCTTTCTTCAGGTACTCAGAAATATGAGTTTTCCTCTTACGACAGCTTTCTCTGTGTCCCATAAGTTTGGGTATGTTGTACCTTCATTTTTATTAAATTCTAAGAAGTCTTTAATTTCCTTCTTTATTTCTTCCTTAACCAGGTTATCATTGTATATTTGGGTGTTCTTCCTTTATTGTTATTGAAAACCAGCTTTAGGTCGAGGTGGTCTGATTGGATGCATGGGTTTATTTCTATCTTTCTGTATCTGTTGAGGACTGTTCTTTGACCAATTATATGGTCAGTCTTGGAGAAAGTACCATGATGTACGGCGAAGAATGTATATCCTTTCGCTTTAGGATAAAATGTTCTATAAATATCTGTTAAGTCCATTTGGTTAATGACTTCTTTTAGTCTGTCTACATCTCTGTTTATTTTCTGTTTCCATGACCTGTTCCTTGATGAGAGTGGGGTGTTGAAGTCTTCTTCTATTATTGTGTGAGGTGCAATGTGTGTTTTGAGCTTTAGTAAGGATTCTTTGACGTATGTAGCTGCTCTTGTATTGGAGCATAGATATTTAGGATTGAGAGTTCATCTTGGGGGATTTATCCTTTGATGAATGTAAAGTGTCCTTTCTTATCTTTTTTGATGACTTTTCGTTGAGAATTGATTTTATTCGATATTAGAGTGGCTACTCCAGCTTGCTTCTTCAGACCATTGCTTGGAAAATTGTTTTCCAGGCTTTCACTCTGGAGTAGTGTCTGTCTTTGTCTCTGAGCTGTGTTTCCTGTAGGCTGCAGAATACAGCGTCCATATTGTGTATCCAGTTTGTTAATCTGTATATATTTTATTAGGGAGTTGAGACCATTGATGTTGAGAGATATTAATTAATAATGATTATTGCTTCCTGTTATATTTATATTTGGATTTGAGTTTATGGTTTTGTGCTTTTCTTCTCTTTGTTTTGTTGCCAAGACGATTAGCTTCTTGCTTTTTCTAGGGTGCAGCTTGCCTCCTTGTGTTGGGCTTTACCATTTATTATCCTTTGTAGCCCTGAATTTGTAGAAAGATATTGTGTAAATTTGGTTTTGTCATGGAATATCTTGGTTTCTCCATCTATGTAAATTGAGAGTTTTGCAGGATACAGTAACCTGGGCTGGCATTTGTGTTCTCTTAGGGTCTGTATGACATCTGTCCAGGATCTTCTGGCTTTCATAGTCTGTGGTGGAAGTCTGGTGTGATTCTGATAGGTCTGCCTTTATATGTTACTTGAACTTTTTCCTTACTGCTTTTAGTATTCTTTCTTTATTTTGTGCATTTTGTGTTTTGACTATTAGGTGAGGGGAGGAGTTCCTTTTCTGGTGCAATCTATTTGGAGTTCTGTATGCTTCTTGTATGCTTACAGGCATCTCTTTCTTTAGGTTAGGGAAGTTTTCTTCTATGATTTTGTTGAAGATATTTACTGGTCCTTTGAGCTGGGAGTCTTCACTCTCTTCTATACCTATTATACTTACGTTTGATATTCTCATTGAGTCCTGGATTTCCTTTATGTTTTGGACCAGTAGCTTTTTCTGTTTTACATTATCTTTGACAGCTGTGTTGATGATTTCTATGGAATCTTCTGCTCCTGAGATTCTCTCTTCTCTCTCTTTTGTTCTGTTGGTGATGCTTGTATCTATGGCTCTCTTGTATCTTTTCCTTTGGTTTTCTATATCCAGGTTTGTTTCCATGTTTTCTTTCTTGATTTCTTTTGTTTCCATTTCAAATTCCTTCAACTGTTTAACTGTGTTTTCCTGAAATTCTTTAAGGGATTTTTCTGATTCCACTCAATTGGCTTCTACTTGCTTGTTTATGTTTTCCTGTGTTTCTCTAATGGAGTTCTTCATGTCTTTCTTGAAGTCCTCCAGCTTCATGATCAAATATGATCTTTTTTTTTTTTTTTGGTTCTTTTTTTCGGAGTTGGGGACCGAACCCAGGGCCTTGCGCTTCCTAGGCAAGCGGATCAAATATGATCTTAAAGCTAGATCTTGCTTTTCTGGTGTGTTTGGATATTCCGTGTTTGCTTTCGTGGGAGAACTGTGCTCTGATGATGCCATGTAGTTTCTGTTGCTTGTGTTCCTGCACTTGCCTCTTGCCATCAGATTATGTCTGGTGTTACTTTGTTCTGCCATTTCTGACATTGGCTAGACTGTCCTTTATGCCTGTGTGTCAGAAGTGGTGTAGACCTTTTTCCCTGTTTTCTTTCAGCCAGTTATGGGAACAGTGTATTCTCCTTTCGGGCATATAGTTTTTCCTGTCTACAAGTCTTCAGCTGTTCCTGTGGGCCTGTGTCCTGAGTCCACCAGGCAGGTCACTTGGAGCAGAAAAGTTGGTCTTCCCTGTGGTCCCGAGGCTCATGTTTGCTAGTGGGGTGTTGTTTATGAGGTCTCTGCAAGCAAAGCAACCAGGGGGACCTGTGCGACCCTTTCTGGGAGCCTCCATGCACCAGGGTCCCACATGGCGTTTGGTTATTCCTCTGTAGTCAGAAATGTGGGCAGATTAGTCTCTTCTGGCTTCCCAGGCATGTCTGCCTCTCTGAAGGTTGAGCTCTCCCTCCCACAGGATTTGGGTGCAGAGAACAGTTGATCCGGTCCCTTCAGGTTCCAGTGGTGTCTTGAGCCGCATGGGTCCTGCAGCTCCAGTGCCCCATGTAATGGTTCCCAGAAGCCGTATACAGTTTCCTCTTTGGCCAGGGATGTGGGTTGGGGTGGGCAGTATTGGTGGTTTCTTCTGCTCTGCAGTCTCAGGAGTGCCCAGCTGTCCGGGCGGAGAGCTCTCTCTCCCACGGGGTTTGGGAGCAGTGAGCAGCGGGCGGGGATCAGCGAGGTTGGGAATCCAGCTAAAAACCAGAAGTGTCTGGTCCTAGAGAAATTTTGCCACTGTGTGTCCTTAGACCACCAGTCAGATCGCTTGGAGCAGAAAAGTTGGTCTTACCTGTGGTCCCGTGGCTCAAGTTTGCTCATGGGTGTTGCTTTTGAGCTCTCCGTGATGGCAACAACCAGGAGGACCTGCACCACCCTTTCTGGGAGCCCCTGTGCATCAGGGTCCCAGATGGCTTTTGGTGTTTTCCTCTGGAGTCAGAAATGTGGGCACATTGGAGACTCTTAAGGTTTTCCAGGTGTGTTTGCCTCTCTGAAGGTTTAGCTCTCCCTCCCATGGGATTTGGGTGCAGAGAACTGGTAATCCGTTCCCTTCAGCTTCCGGAGGTGTCTTGGGCGCTCAATGTCTCTTTTAAAATCTAAAATCTTATTAAAAATTCTGTCTTTCAACTAACATCAAATATAAGTTAAATGCACTGTTATATTAAGAGGGAAAATCCATGGCACAGTCACAGTCTGCACAAAACAAAACCAGACCCCAATAGTATAAATAACTCAAAGTCTAATAACTGGACCTAACTCAGAATCTCCTGGGATCATCCAGCAGGCTTGGATTACTTCTCTTCCCTCTACAACTCAGTTTGTCTTCTAAGTTCATGTTTTATGTTATAAGATTGCTATTATTGTTCCATCTTCAGGATGAACAATAAAGCTAGATTATAGATATAGATATAGACAATAATGATATGATTATGTGTCAAGCTGACAAGGGTCAATTGTGATGAATAGTTTTGTACCAATTTGACATGAACTAAAGTTCTTTGAAAGGTAAGATCCTCAGTTAAAAAATAACCATTCATAAAATCAGGCTATAGGCAAGCCCATAAGGTATTTTCTTAATTGTTGACCAATGGGGAGACCCTGGCCATTTGGGTGATGCTGACCCTGAGTTGTGTTCTAGGGTTTAATATTGAAGTGAAAACCAAATAAAACCTTTCCTCCAAAAAAAGGTAAGAGGGAGACATTTTATTGTGTAGCTAGGTAGGCAATTACTTTAGGTACATAACAGCACAAATCCAGTGAAATCTACCATACGGTAAAAATGTCAAAACATTTACACCTTTACCAAGAATTTTTGTTATCCTGGTATTTCTTAACTAATTTTCATGTGTATTTATGACATCTCATCGATAGAAACAATAGCTCTATCAACAACATTTCTTTTATTTTACTACAACTTTTTTTAAAACACCATATATATATATATCCACATCAAACTCTTAAATAAAATACTTGAGTTTGCTCCTTTTGTTTGAAATAATATTTGTTACATGCCTTTCAAGATCTGCTACAATCTTCCTTTTACATATTTCTTTTTGAGTATTGTGTGTCTTCATGTGTGTTCTTGTATTTGTGTGTCTTGTGTTGTGTTATGTTTAAGATACAGTAACCAACACTGCCCATGAATTCTGTATGCCAGGATGGCCTTGAAATAACAATCCTCAGGACTCAGCCACTTGAGCACTATGATGAAAAACTGGAGACATGAATATCTGTCCTTTTCTCTATTTCATTAAAAGGAGTATAAAAACATAAATAATTTCTGAATTTTTGTGATTTTTGAAACCATTAACTATATAACACAGCCTATATTTGAAAAATGTCCTTCATGTTTCACACAATAAGAAATGAAATTGTTGCCCTTTCTTTCTACTGGAAGTGGATTCTACAAGCTCTCTCTCCTCACTGTTGGACATTTTGTCTAAGGTTTCCCCCTTTGAATCTTGAGATTTTCTCACTCCCCAGGTATCTGTTACATTAAAAAAAGTGTTCTTCTACTTCCCATCTCCAGAGTTTGAATATTTCCATTGATTCTGCTGGTCCTCAAAGGTTTATTCGTAGTCCAATCCCATTGACAGGGAATCAAGTTGAGGGATGGGGTCACAATCCTAGTCAAACACTTGGACACAGAATTGTTCCTGTCTAAAAGAACTGCAAGGAAAAAAATGGAGAAGAGGCTAAGGGAGTTCCAAGACTAGCCCAAATCAACACCCATCTCAAGGAGAGGCTCCAAGGCCTTACACTTTTACTGATGTTTTGATGTACTTACAGATAGGATCCTACCATGGTTGTTCTCTGAGAAGTTCAAGAGGCAGCAGACTGAGACAGACACAGATAAATGCAACAAATGGTCTGAAGTTGTGGACCCCTGTGGTTGAATTAGAGAAAGGATGGACGAAGTTGAGGAGGATGGTGACGCCAAAGGAAGACCAGCAACAAATATGGAATCCTGAGATCTCTCAGACACTGAGCCACAAACCAGGCAGCATACACAAGCTAGTCTGAGTCACCCATCCCACAACACATAACCAGAGGACTGCCTGGTCTGGCCTCAATGATAGAAGACATATCTAACCCTTGAGAAACTTGAGGCTTCAGGGAATGCAGAGGCTGGTGTGATATGGGTATGTATGAGGTGTGTGGACATACTCTTGGACACAAGGGAGAAGAAATGTGATGAGTAACTGTTAGAGAGCAGAGCACAAACAGGATAATGAGTGGATTGTAAAAAAAAAGATTAAAGATAATAAAAAGTAAAAACTTGAAAACTGAGTAAAAGTTTAATTATGTCACCCTTTCCTATTACTCTGGCATGTTAAGTCTCTAGGATTAAATTTTTACATTTATTTGAAATTTTTGTTTTCTTCTCTAACATGTTTATACTGCATTCTAGTCATTTTCATTATTTTAAATTAATTTAATTATCCCTCTTACACCCTTGATAAACTAATTTTCAACAAGTTCCCCTCACATGTGTGGGTGTGTAAATATTATGTATGTATGTGTTTCTCTTTCTGTGTGTATGTATTTATGAATGTATATAAGATATTTCCTGACCTATTGAATTTAAGTGACATGGCTTGCATGAATATGGGACACCTAATGCTTTTAGCAATGAAGAAAATGTATTTTGTATGGCCATATACCTAAATGACATATAGTTCTATAAAGTAAAAATGAGTAGGGGGAAGTGGAGTCAAAAATGGGAAGGAAAGAGGTGAGGAATGAAGAAACACAAAGGGAACAAAGAGAAGATAGATAGCATGGATAATACCCTTTTCAGGTTAAAGAGTATGAATATTCATTAGAAATCTACAGGGACTGTAAGATAGAGTTGTTGACATTAGTAAAAGACTTGAAGTACTAGGCAAAATGTGTTTAAATACATAGCCGGTGAGACAATATATTGTACAGAGGTAATGCATAAGAAAATTCAGGAAAAATAGAGACAAAGAGTTCCGTTTGGCTTGTTAGTTAATTATTTTTTAAAAGAAAGCAGTAAGATATAAGATAAAAGTACTGCAATCCAGATGGTAGAAGGTCATGAACATCAGACTGAGAAGTTAATCTTTGATTCACATTGCACAGGGGAGCAGTTATGGGGCTTAAAGAGGAACCTTTCTCAATACAGTGGGAAATTTGTCCCGACAGACACAAAATCATTTTATTGTTCTATACAATGCTTAGAATAGGAAAGCCCCAGGGCTGAACCTGATGTAGATTTGCCAAAAGTCTTTTCAATATAATTCTTTTGTTTATAAATGATTTCATTGAGACGCGATAAATAATTATTTAAAGTGGTCACATGTGGTACCTGCTTTATTTAATTCATATATGGAAATTGGGAATTGCCTTAATCCTCATGCATCATCTGTCTGATCTTTCTATGCCTGCTGATATACCTCCACTGCATCACTCTTCCATTGCTCTTGCATTGAAAATGAAACAAAAAAAAAAGAGATTCTAGTACCATACAGGTGCATAAATTGGTAATCACAATCAACTACAGCAAGGTCTGTGTCCTACACAATTTGCTCCAATTACTGTATTTTTCCTAATGCTAAAACCAAAGAAAGAACATTGTTTTCAAGGATTCAAAGATGTTTTCACACAATATTTTACCACCCTAAAAAAATCTGTTGGCAGGATATATTTAGACAGATAATTTACAAAGTTTGTTTAAAGAAAAAAAACTATCACAGAACAAGAAATGATGACATTCTACAGCTGATGATGTCCCCAATAGGAAGCAAATCTTACACATTCAGATATTTTTTAAAAAAAGAGTTAGTATCCACAAATGAATATGGTCAAATAATTCATCAGTTGATTATACCTTCTCTTCTTTTCATTTAATAAAGAAAAAAATCACTTTAATGATAGCATATATTCAACTCTGGTAAACAGTCAAAGAAGACCCGACCTAGAAGAGAATTTTCTTTCTACATGTGCTGTCAACTTTAAGTCCCTCTTAGGTACAGACCCAATGTTATACTTATACAATTTAAACAAGGACATGAGACTGCCAGTCTACCCACTAAGGCAAACAGAGTTTTACAAAATAAATCTATCTTCTAGAAGATTATGTATGATCTAAAAGGTAAATTGAAAACATGTACCTATAGCACAATTCTAGCGCATATGAAATCTGAAAACACAAACAGAGACAACATCAGGGAAAAGTGATCTAACAGCACCATAGTTGCAGATCTCAGATGAACGACGATGCTGTGCTTTTCTATCCTTTGATAGGATATCCTTAGCCTGTGAGAAGGTTGACTCCAAGGAGGACACAGCTGTGCTAAGTCATCACTATAGAAAATTTCTTTTTATCTCAATTTTTATTTTATGTGCATGGAGGTATTGCTTGCATATGTCTGTGTGCAGTACCTGCAACAGAAGGAGAATTAGATCCATTGGGACTGGAATTATAGGGCATGATTATCTATCAAAAGGTTTTTGGGATTGAAACTTCTTTTCTCTCTCATGAACCTCAGTGCTCTTGACTAGTATCCTGCATCTCTAGCAGTGTTTTTTTTTTTTTCTTTTTGAAAATTGTTTGACTTTTTAATTAAAGTATGTTACACTATTCCTTGTCCTCTCTTCATGCCTTCACTAATTTTTTTCTTTCAAGAAATTCATTTTAAGTATGTTTGAGAACATATGTACAAATACATGAATAAAACATGCTAAATGCATTTCTGCTCTTCTAATCCCTACTTTAATCCAGATATTTATTTTAGCACCCACAAGAGAAATCATTTGCTCGGTGGCTTGGTTTCTTTCTGTTTCTTCTAACACAGAGAAAACCTAAGAAAAAGTGCAGATTAGTTAAGAGAGTTATGCTTTTGAGTGTAAAGCTTCATTACTAAGGGAAAGTAAATCAAAAATGAAAGAAAAAATCATCAAAGAATTTGAATGAGATATGGTTTGTGTGAGTGTGTGTGTGTGTGTGTGTGTGTGTGTGTTTGTGTGTTGGTAATGGTACATGTACTTGTGTGTCCAAGTACATACATTCATGGCATCATTTGGAGGCCAGTGTAGGACAGCTTGTGCCATCCGCGAATACTTTCTGCCTTACTATTTTGAGATAGGATATCTCACTAAATCAAAGTCTCAAGTGTTAAACTAGACTGGCTTTTCAGCTATCTCTGGGAATCCATTTGCCTCTTTTTTCCCTCACAAATGTTGGAATACCCTCTATGTAGGGACATGACTCAGAGGTTCTGTACAAGTTTCTAGAGATTGGAATAAAGTGCTTATAAATGTGCATTCTTTTCCCATGAGCTATCTCCACAGCCAATACATATCATCTACATGCAATTATATTGAAGGTTTATTTTTGATACTTTTATGATATAAATAAATGTCTATAATTTATTTTAAATCTAAGGTTTTGGATATGCATGTATACATGCATATTTTTATATTAGTATTAATGTTTTTACACTAGTATATATGGTATATATTCAATGTGATATATACCGTTACATTTATCACATTTTCTTAGTGGAGATGAACAAGTAAATGCTTTCTGCTATACATATGTTGTTATTGACAATAAACAAATTTTCAAACAATATGGCCATTTATTAAGTCAAGGTTTGGAATGTAATTTAATTAATTAATTAAAAACATAGTGGCTTCGTGATTTATAAAAGTGATTTTTTTGTTGGTGTGGTTAATTTTAAAGCCTTTTTCACTAAAGGAAGGAGCAAATTTGGACTCTTTTGCTTTCTTGGTCTGTCTTATAAGTCATAATAGAGTCTACTAAATAATATTTAATGTAGCTTCCTTGTTTCTAAGGTCCCTAGTTAAATTATTTTAAAGTTATATATATATATTTTTTTTCTTTAATGTTCTCAGTGAAAACAGTAGCTAAAAAGTTACTTTAAAATTATTCATGCTCTAACATATATAAGCTAAGTATATGTAATAGATTTCAAGGCAAAAAAGGATGTTGTTTGTATCATAGGTTAAGAACATTGTTATGGTAGGAAAATCCCATGATGGGATTAATGTCAAATTGATATAATCTAGAGACATTTGTGAAGAAAAACTCTCATTTTAGAAAATGTCCCCATGGCATTGGCCTGTAAACAAGTTTGTGGTACATTTTGTAGATTATTCATTTGGAAGGGCCCATTCACTGTTAATGTTGTCATACTTAGCAGGTTTTACTGGCATAGGTAGGCTGAACAAGGCAGTAAATAGCACTTGCAGCATAAGTGGTCTTTGCATCTGTTCCGGTCACTAGGACCCTATCTTGTTTCAGTTAATGCTCTGACTTGTTTGGAAGATGGGTTACATGGTGTGTGATAAGAGAAAGCTTATTCTGCCTCATTTTCTATTGATTATGTATTTTTACCAAAGTAATAGAAATTCAAACTAAAACATCCCCTGGGAAAGAATTCCAGTAACAGAGAGGGTTCTTAAAATATTAAAAGGGTAGAAGAAGAGTCAGAAAGAAAGAGGAAAATGTACATGTTGTTGTTGTTCTACGTAGTAATATAATGGTTATCAATCAATATAATGGTCATGACTTTCATGGGGTTTATGTCATATATTTACATTTTGATTCATAAGAGTAGCAAAATTAAACCTATGAAAAGACAACAAAAATGAATTTATTTTTGGGGTCACTACATCAAAAGGACATATATTAAAAGGCTGAAGCATTACAAAGGTTGAGAACCAATGCTCATAGCCTCCACAAAATAAGTAGATATAACCTTACGTATTGATTTTTGCCTTCACCAACTCTCCAGGAGTGTAAGAAAGCAGTGTTCCAATTTACCAGACTGACTACTGGTTATTACCCAAATGTATCAGAAACAACAGAATTGAATAGATATTTGCATAAAATGAAATTCATTAAAATAAGCAAGTTTAATTTTCTATACAAAATTTTATGTAATAAATAGTATATAATCATTGTAGAAGTTGCATCCATATCTTGTTTGTAAACATAACTTGTTTATACCTAACAGCAATTTCTGGACCTGCAGGACCTGTACCTCTAACTCTGGGTCCATCAAGTATGCTAACCTTTGCCATAGACTCCCTTGTAATCAAGAGTTTCTGCTGAACTTACTCTGCCATGTTTCATATATATTTGCCCTTCACAAAATGCCTGCTCAGTTTAACTATGTGATCTTTTGGTCTATCATTTGAGTGACATCCTTTTCAGAATTTTTCTTAAAGGAACAAAAAATTCATACACTTTAATTCTTTGTTTATTTTATTTTCTTTACATTTTACTTTTTTACTTGTTTTTAATTTTATTTTTTATTGGATATTTTTATTTACATTTAGAATGTTATTCCCTTTCTTGAATACCTATCCATAAGCCCACTTTTTTTAAATATTGCTCAATTTTGTTATTTGTTTATTTGTCTGAATTAGTACAAACATTAAGAATTTGGTCTTTACCTCATCAGTGATAGTTCACATTAAAATCATATTCTAGCACAAGGCAGGGACAGGCAGGCAGAGGCAAGAGGAGGCAGGCAAAACCAGGCTGAGTCAGGCAGATTATGACTTCAAGGCCAGTCTGATTTACATAGTGAGTTCCAGGACAGCAATGATGACATAGAGAAACACTGTCTCTGAACAAACAAATAAAGAACAACAACAATAACGACACAACAAAACAACAACAACAACAAGAAAGCTCCCCCAAAATGAAAAAAAAAAGGTATTTGGTCCACTTGTTTGTCCAAACTAGCAATGTAAACAATTGCAGATAAATAATTGAAGAAAGGTTCGGTAAACTGTTCTTTGATGGAGTTGAACTATCAACAGCCAACATTTCCTTAAAACTCTGCCTTCTATCAAGAAGTGAGTTTATCAAGTTCCACATTTCAATGTACATAAAACATATCTCATTACTGCATGTAGGTCCTATATATTACATCTGTCCCCAAATATTCCAAATGCACACACTGTTGGAACTAGTAACACATGAAGAATGTAGTCCATTCTCATTTCAGATTTTCTGTATGTCAAAATAGATATATGGTATTATATATTCCTCTCTATAAGAAACAGAATGTGATATAAATAATCAGGTTTGTTAGAAAATGACCAACACACAGTGTAAATGTGTGTTGTTTATGAAAATAGCTAATCACTCTGATATTATATCTATATGCAATCATAACACTGAGAGACATTGTTTAAAAATATTATCCAAGCTAGCCGGACACAAAATAGTGTCTGCATATTTATTTCACATAACAATGTGAAGGTCAAGAAGTATGGACTGACTTTAATGAATGCGAGAAGATTGTGTATTTTTATTCTTCAAGAGGAAGAGTCAGAAGAACCACATTAGCAGCTCTCTCTAAGAGGGCACTCATAATACTTATGAGTCATCAAAATGCTTAGCACAGAAAAATCTCAGCCATGGAGATTTTAATCAAGTGAGCAAGATGACTCATTCTTTATCTGGCAGTTATTTCTCCCAGACACCTGTGTTCTTTCTCATAGGTTAAATAAACAAAGTCCCAGTGACAGAATGAATGTCACCCAGGCAACTT
Source organism: Rattus norvegicus (assembly GCF_021556685.1). Taxonomy (NCBI): domain Eukaryota; kingdom Metazoa; phylum Chordata; class Mammalia; order Rodentia; family Muridae; genus Rattus; species Rattus norvegicus. The sequence goes on from NC_141546.1 coordinate 27,668,476, forward strand.
AGAATGGGGCACAGTACTGTTACCTGACCTTGCCCACAATAGAGATCAACACTAAGTCTCAAATGTTATGAATCAGTGATACTGTGTTTCTTCCAGAAGCCTGAAAATGGGAATACTAAATTCTTCTATGGAGAAGGCAGAATTCCCTAATCATGAGCTTTTTCTTTTTTTTTCCTTTTTTTTGTATTGAATCTTTTTTATTAGATTTTTTTAATTTGCATTACAAATATTATTCTGTTTCCCAGTTTCATAGGCATAAGCTCCTGATTGTATCCTCCTCCCATTCTTCTATAAGGGTGTTCCACTTAACAACCCCAAAACTTACAGACACCCTGATGTTTCCCTGAACTGAGGGAACCAGCCTTGGTAGGGCCAAGGGCTTCTCCTCCCATTGGTGCCCAACAAGGAAATCTTCTGCTCCATATGCAGCTGGAGCCATGTGTCTGTCCATGTGTAGTATTTGGGTTGTGGTTTAGTCTCTGAGAGCTCTGGTTGGTTGGTATTATTGTTCTTATGGCGTTGCCATCCCCTTCAGCTCCTTCAATTCTTTCTCTAATTACTCCAGTGGGGACAACATTTTCAGTTCAGTGGTTTACTCCTAGCATTTGCTTTTTTTTTTTTTTTTTAACATGCTCTGCAGAGCCTCTCAGGAGACAGCTATATCAGACTTCTGTCAGCATGCAGTTCTTGGCTTCATTAATATTATCTAGTTTTTGGTGGCTGTATATATATTGGTTGGATCTGCAGGTGGGGCAGGCTCTGAGTGGCCATTCCTTCAGTCTCTACTAAAAGTTTTATCTCCATATCCTCTCCTATGAATATTTTTGCTCCCCCTTTTAAGAAATACTGAAGAATATGCCATTTGGTTGTCCTTCTTCTTGAACTTCATTTGGTCTGTGGATTTTATCTTGGATAATTTGAGCTTTTGGACTAATATACATTTATCAGTGAGTGCATACAATATGTGTTTTGTGATTCGGTTATGTTGCTCAGGATGATATTTTCTAGTTCCATCAATTTACCTATGAATTTCATGAAGTCCTTGTTTCTGATAGCTTAGCACTCCATTATGTAGATGTAAAACATATACTGTATCCATTCCTCTGTTGAAGGACATCTGGGTTCTTTCTAACTTCTGTCTATTATGAATAAGGCTGTTATGAACATAGTGAAGCATGTGTCCTTGTTGAATGTTAGAGCAACATTTGGGTATATACCCATGAGAGGTATACCTGGGTCCTCAGGTAATGCAATTTTCTATTTTCTGAGGACCCTCCAGAATTATTTATAGAGTGGTTGTACCTGTTAGCAATTCCACCAAAAAATGTAGGAGTGATCTTCTTTTTCCACATCCTCACCAGCATCTGTTATCATTTGTGTGTTTGATCTTAGCCATTCTCACTGGGGTGAGGTAGAATCTGAGATGCTTTGATTTGCATTTCCCGATGACTAAGGATGTTCAATATTTCTTTAGGTATATCCCAGCCATTTGACATTCCTCAGCTTTGTATATTTTGGATATTAGCTCTCTATCAGAAGAAGTATTGGTAAAAAGTTTTCCACTCTGTTGGTTCCCTTTTTGTTCTAATGACAGTGTCATTTGCCTTATAGAAGCTTTGCAGTTTTATGAGGTCCTATTTGTCGATTCTTGATCTTAGAATATAAGCTGTTGGTGTTTTGTTCAGGAAATTTTTCACAGTGCCTATGTGTTTGAGGCTCTTTCCCACTCTTTCTTCTATTAGTTTGAGTATATCTGGTTTTGTGTGGAGGTCCTTGATCCACGTGTCTACAATGATGTCCTCACTCAGGTGAAGGGAGGCACATGATAGAATGAGCCCTGCCAATTAACAAGGATGCAGGATGGGCTAGAGAAAAGGTTTAGAGAAGGGAGAAGACTGAAGGAAAAGAGAAGAGCAGATAGAACATGGAGCTGAAGTTAAGGTTTCTCTCTGCACATTTATAAGTTGTTATGCATATTGGGGATGGATTTGTAAAGTGCTTTGTATATATAGATGGGCAATTATATCTTATCAGTGGGATCAGAGGTTTCTGTGTTTTGTGTTCTTTCATGTGGCAATTTAAATTCACGGGAATATGTGGTGACTGGAGACACTAGGCCGCAATGGAATTGGGATGTATATATCTTGCATGGCGGTAACCTGCCTTGGGAACTAGGTGGGTAGAGAGATTTTTGCCAGGCTCAGAGAGAATCTATAGGCAGAGTGATATGGGATGGAGCAAAGCAGGTGAGACAATTTGCTGACTGACGTGAATTTATCTACCAGATATCTTGGGGATACTGCAGTGCTGGATCTAGTGCTGGGTAAAAGACAGCATTTTGTTTTTTGTTTTTTGTTTTTTGTTTTTTGTTTTTTTTTTTTTTATAATTTACAGCAATACACTTGGACTTAATCTTTGTACTGGGCAATAAGAATGTGTTGATTTGGGGTTGGGAATTTAGCTCAGTGGTAGAGCGCTTGCCTAGCAAACACAAGGACCTGGGTTTGGTCCCCAGCTCCGAAAGAAAAAAAAAAAAAGAATGTGTTGATTTGAATTTGTCTACATGTTGACCACCAAATGAACTAGCACCACTGTTTGGAAATGCTATCCTTTTTCCACCGTATGATTATAGCTCCTTTGTCAAAGATCAAATGATAATAGGTGTTCATTTCTGGGTCTTCAGTTCTTTTCTACTGATCTACCTGCCTGTCTCTGTACCAATACCATACAGTTTTTATGACTATTACTCTGTAATACTGCTTGAGGTCATGGAAGGTGATTCTCCCAGAAGTTCTTTTATTGTTGAGGATAGTTTTAGTTTCCTGGATTTTTTTATTATTCAAAATAAATTTGCAATTTGCTCTTTCTAAATCTATTAAGAATTGAATTAGAATGTTGATGGGGATTGCATTGAATCTGTAGATTGCTTTTGGCGAAATGGCCTTTTTTACTATATGAATCCTGCCAATTCATGAGCGTGGGCTGTCTTTCCAACTTCTGAGATAATCTTTAATTCTTACTTGAGAGGCTTAAAGTTCTTGTCATGTAGATATTTTACTTGCTTTTTAGAGTCACACCAATGTATTTTATGTTATTTATGACTATTATGAACGGTGTCATTTCCCTAATTTCTTTCTCAGCCTGTTTATCCTTTTAGTAGAGGAAGGCTACTAATTTGAGTTAATTTAATAACCTGGCAATTTGCTGAATTTTTTTTTAATCAGGCTTAGTACTTCTCTGGTGGAACTTTTATGTTCACCCAAGTATATTTTCTTATCATCTTCAAAGAATAATATTTTTGACTTATTAATTTCCAATTTGTAACCATTTGACCTTCATTTCCTGTCTGATTGCTCTGGCTAGGACTTTGAGTAGTATATTGAATATGTAGGAAGAGAGGGATTATTGATTGCTAATTTTAGTGAGATTGCTTTGAAAGACCCTCAGACAGAGGAGAATCTCGCTCCAGTCCACGAACACACGGGACTCAGTCTTGATGTAAAAACAAAAGGTTTACTTTGGGATACCAATGCATTGGTGCTCAACACAGTCCTCATGCAGGAGGGATGTGAAGAGCCTCGAACAACAGAAATGTACAGCTTAAATAGTCATTTAAGATTACACAGTTTTGGGGGTTGGGGATTTAGCTCAGTGGTAGAGCGCTTGACTAGGAAGCGCAAGGCCCTGGGTTCGGTCCACAGCTCCGGAAAAAAAAAAAAGATTACACAGTTTTATTAGTTCAGCTATTTCGGTGCCAAGGATAACTAGGCAGATGTTTCTCGTCCTGGAATTCCTGGGATAAGGCCGTAACCACATCAATGCAGCTATTTCAGTACCAAGGACATCTGACTTGATGTATATTTTCTTATACTGGGGTTCCCAGGACAAGGACCTAGGATATCTGTCTTGGCAGGTGTTTCTCTTCTGGAGTTCCTAGGACAAGGCTATAGCTATGTCAGCACAGCTGCATTCATTACCAAGGATATCTCACTTCTATAGTGGTCAGTTAGTTTCCCAGAGATTTTTCCTGTCTTATAATTGCCCTGCAGTAAATATGTTCTATACCATCTGTTCTTATGGTCTGGCAGCTTTTTAGAGACTGGGTGGGAATGTGCTTTCTATACTTTCTGGTCTATTGTCCAACATCTAGGGGCTAAGCAAGGGCCAGCTTAAAAGATTCTCATTCTTAAGAAATGGCTACACTAATATCAAAGGGATCTTGTAGCTTCAAGTTTCTCTCCATTTAGTTTAATGTTGGCTACTGGTTTACTGTAGGTTGCTTTTACAAAGTTTAGGTATGGACGTTGATTTTCTGATATTTCCAGGATTTTATCAAGAAGTGTCAGAGCCTCCTGGGTCCCCTGGAGTGTTTCACCCTCCTTGCCACACCCCTTTGGGGCCCTTGCAGGGTTTGACCCCTTCTGAGCCCTGCTGATGCATGTGGAAGCCTTTTGTTCCTAATAAAAGAGCAGTCTAGCCCAGTGACACACATAGGCTGGTCAATTCATTCCTGTCTTTTGTCTTCTCCTAGCCTTTTCTTTTTGAGATTTAGGCTGGTCTTCCTGGATATCTCCCCAGTAAATTGTTACCAGAGTCTTGAGCTGAGGTTTCCCACTGTGCTTCCCATATTTTTTCACCTGGTCAACTTGGGGTACCTATTTGGTGAATAAAGCTACAGGATTCCTCTTTTTCTTTCTTAACACAAATAAGCCTCATGTGTGTGTTTTCTTAATCCTTCAGGCTTAATCCTTCTCAGTGCCTTGTCAGTGTAAGCATCTACAATGAAGGTGTGTCGAATTTTGTCAAATGCTTTTTCTCTCTTGTACTTTTGTTTTGGTTTTTTGTTTGTTTTGTTTTGTTTGTTTGTTTTTGTTGTTGTTCTTTTTTTTAATATATAGTTGCTTATGAAGATGGATATCTATATATTGAACCATCATTGTATCCCTGGGATAAAGCCTACTTGATTGTGATGAATGATGATTTTCGTGTTTTCTTGGATTCAGTTTGTGTGAATTTACTTGAGGATATTTACATTGATGTTCATAAAGGAAAATGGTCTGCAGTTCTCTTTCTCTCTGTGTTGTTTAGATATAAACTTATCTGTGGCATTATAGGAGGATATAGGTAGTGCTCTTTCTGTTTCAATTTTGTGGAAGAGTTTGGCCAGTATTGGTACAGGGTCTTCTATGAAAATCTGATAGAGTTTTATACTAAACCCATCTGGTCCTGGCTTTTTTTTTTAAATATATATATATATATATATATATATATATATATATATATATATATATATATATATATATATATATATATAACTTGAGTATTTCTTATTTACATTTCAAGTGTTATTCACTTTCCCGGTTTCTAGGCAAACATCCCCTTAATCCCTCCTCCTCCCACTCTTTATGGGTGTTCCCCTCCCCATCCTCCCCCATTGCCGTCCTCCCCCCAACAATCACTTTCACTGGGGGTTCAGTCTTAGCAGGACTAAGGGCTTCCCCTTCTGATCTTCCTAGAATATTCATTGCTACCTATGAGGTCAGAGTCAAGGGTCAGTCCATGTATAGTCCTTAAGTAGTGGCTTAGTCCCTGGAAGCTCTGGTTGCTTGGCATTGTTTCTCATATGGGGTCTGGAGCCCCTACAAGCTTTCCAGTTCTTTCTATGATTCCTTCAACGGGGGTCCTGTTCTCAGTTCAGTGGTTTGCTGCTGGCATTCGCCTCTGTATTTGCTGTATTCTGGCTGTGTCTCTCAGGAGCGATCTACATCCGGCTCCTGTCGGTCTGCACTTCTTTGCTTCATCCCTCTTGTCTAATTGGATCCTGGCCTTTTTTTTTTTTTTTTTTTTTTTTTTTTTTTTGGTTGGGACACTTTTAATAAATGCTTCAGGACTGCACTCTGTTCACATTACTGATTCCAGAGGAAAAGACCAAACGCCATCTGGAACCCTGGTGCATGGAAGCTCCCAGAAAGGGCAGCGCAGATCTTCCTGGTTGCTGCCCCCAGGGAGAGCTCGTAGACAGAACCCCATGAGCAAACTTGAGCCTCAGGAACACAGGTAAGACAAACCTTCCTGATCCAATTGACATGCCTCGTGAACACAGGACACACAGAGGCAAAATTCCTCTAGGACAGGACACTTCTGGTTTTTAGCGGGTTTCCCAAACCCACAGATCCCTGACCACATCAGCTCGCTGCTCCCAAACCCTGTGGGAGAGAGAACTCATGGCCTGGACAGGTGGGCACTCCTGAGACTGCAGAATGGAAGAGACCACAAACACTGCCCACCCCTGCTCACATCCCTGGTCCAAGAGGAAAGTGTATATGGCCTCTGGGTTCCTTTGGATAAGGGCACAGAAGCCGCAGGTCCCCTGAGTCTGAGACACCACCGGAACCTGAAGGGAACGACCAGATAAACAGTTCTTTGCACCCAAATGCAGTGGGAGGGAGAGCTAAACCTTCAGAGAGGCAGACACACCTGGGAAACCAGAGGAGACTACACTCTGCGCACATTACTGATTCCAGAGGAAAACACCAAACGCCATCTGGAACCCTGGTGCACGGAAGCTCACAGAAAGGGTGGCGCAGATCTTCCTGGTTGCTGCCCCTAAGGAGAGCTCATAGGCATCACCCCATATGCAAACTTGAGCCTCGGGAACACAGGTAAGACAAACCGTCCTGCTCCAAGCGACCTGCCTAGTGAACTCTTGACACAGCCTCACAGGAACAGCTGAAGACCTGTAGATAGGAAAAACTACAATACATGAAAGCAGAACACTCTGATCCCATAACTGGCTGAAAGAAATCAGGAAAACAGGTCTACAGCACCCCTGACACACAGGCTTATAAGACAGTCTAGCCACTGTCAGAAATAGAAGAGAAAAGTAACACTAAAGATAATCTGATGGCGAGAGGCAAGCTTAGGAACCCAAGCAACAGAAACCAAGACTACATGGCATCATCGGAGCCCAATTCTCCCACCAAAGCAAACATGAAATATCCAAACACACCAGAAAAGCAAGATCTAGTTTCAAAATCATATTTGATCATGATGCTGGAGGACTTCAAGAAAGATGTGAAGAGCTCCCTTAGATAAACATAGGAAAGCATAAATAAACAAGTAGAAGCCCACAGGGAGGAATCCAAAAATCCCTTAAAGAATTCCAGGAAAACACAATCAAACAGTTGAAGGAATTAAAAAGGATAATAGAAGCAATCAAGAAAGAACACATGGAAACAACCCTGGACATAGACGACCAAAAGAAGAGACAAGGAGCCGTACATACAAGCTTCACCAACATAATATAAGAGATAGAAGTGAGAATCTCAGGAGCAGAAAATTGTATAGAAATCATCGAGTCAACTGTCAAAGATAATGTAAAGCAGAAAAAGCTACTGGTCCAAAACATACAGGAAATCCAGGACTCAATGAGAAGGTCAAATCTAAGGATAATAGGTATAGAAGAGAGTGAAGACTCCCAGCTCAGAGGACCAGTAAATATCTTCAACAAAATCATAGAAGAAAACTTCCCTACCCTAAAGAAAGAGATACCCATAAGCATACAAGAAGCCTACAAAACTCAAAAGATTGGACCAGAAAAGAAACTCCTCCTGTCACATAATAGTCAAAACACCAAATGCACAAAATAAAGAAAGAATATTAAAAGCCGTCAGGGAAAAGTCAAGTAACATATAAAGGTAGACATATCAGAATCACACCAGACTTCTTGCCACAGACTATGAAAGCCAGAAGATCCTGGACTGATGTCATACAGACCCTAGGAGAACACAAATGCCAGCACAGATTACTGTATCCTGCAAAACTCTCAATTAATATAGATGGAGAAACTAAGATATTCCATGACAAAACCAAATTTACAGAATAACTTTCTACAAATCCAGCACTACAAAGGATAATAAATGGTAAAGCCCAACATACGGAGTCATGCTAGACACTAGAAGGAGCAAGAAACTAATCGTCTTGGTAACAAAACAAAAAGAAGAAAAGCACACAAACATAACCTCATATCCAAATATGAATATAAGAGGAAGCAATAATAACTATTCCTTAATATCTCTCAACATCAATGGCCTCAACTCCCCAATAACAAGGCACAGATTACCAAAATGGATAGGCAACAAGGACCCTGCATTCTGCTGTTTACAGGAAACACACCTCAGAGACAAAGACAGACACTACCTCAGTGTAAAACGCTGGAAAACAAATTTCCAAGCCAATGGTCGGAAGAAGCAAGCTGGATTAGCCATTCTAATATCAAATAAAATCAATTTTCAACTAAAAGTCATCAACAAAGATAAGGAAGGATGCTTCATATTCATTAAAGGAAAAATCCACCAAGATGAACTCTGAATCCTAAGTATCTATGCCCCAAATACAAGGACACGTACATATGTGAAAGAAACCATACTAAAGCTCAAAACACATATTGCACCTCAAACAATAATAGTAGGAGATTTCAGCACCCCACTCTCATCAATGGAGAGATCTTGGAAACAGAAATTAAACAGAGATGTAGGCAGACTAAGAGAAGTCATGAACCAAATGGACTTAACAGATATTTATAGAACATTCTATCCTAAAGCAAAAGGATATATCTTCTTCACAGCTCCTCATGTTACTTTCTCCAAAATTGACCATTTAATTGGTCAAAAAACAGGCCTCAACAGGTACAGAAAGATAGAAATAATCCCATGCATGCTATCAGAACACCACGGCCTAAATCTGGTCTTCAATAACAATAAGGGAAGAATGCCCACATATCCGTGGAAGTTGAACAATGCTCTACTCAACGATAACCTGGTCAAGGAAGAAATAAAGAAAGAAATTAAAGACTTTTTACAATTTAATGAAAATGAAGGTACAACATACCCAAACTTATGGGACACAATGAAAGCTGTGCTAAGAGGAAAACTCATAGTGCTGAGTGCCTGCAGAAAGAAACAGGAAAGAGCATACATATGTCACCAGCTTGACAGCACACATAAAAGCTCTAGAACAAAAAGAAGCAAATACACGCAGGATGAGTAGAAGGAAGGAAATAATCAAACTCAGAGCTGGAATCAACCAAGTAGAAACAAAAAGGACCATAGAAAGAATCATCAGAATCCAAAGTTGATTCTTTGAGAAAATCAACAGTATAGATAAACCCTTAGCCAGAATAACGAGAGGACACAGAGAGTATGTCCAAATTAACAAAATCAGAAATGAAAAGGGAGACATAACTAGAGATTCAGAGGAAATTCAAAAAATCATCATATCTTACTATAAAAGCCTATATTCAACAAAAGTTGAAAATCTGCAGGAAATGGAAAATTTACTAGACAGATACCAGGTACCAAAGTTAAATCAGGAACAGATAAACCAGTTAAACAATCCCATAACTCCTAAGGAAGTAGAAGCAGTCATTAAAGGTATCCCAACCAAAAAGAGCCCAGGTCCAGAAGGCTTTAGTTCAGAATTCTATCAGACCTTCATAGAAGACCTCATGCCAATATTATCCAAACTCTTCCACAAAATTGAAACAGATGGAACACTACCGAATTCTTTCTATGAAGCCACAAGTACTCTTATACCGAAACCACACAAGACCCAACAAAGAAAGAGAACTTCAGACCAGTTACCCTTATGGATATTGACGCAAAAATAATGAATAAAATTCTGGCAAACTGAATCCAAGAGCACATCAAAACAATCGTCCACCATGATCAAATAGGCTTCATCGCAGGCATGCAGGGATGGTTTAATATATGGAAAACCATCAATGTGATCCATTATATAAACAAACTGAAAGAACAAAACCACATGATCATTTCATTAGATGCTGAGAAAGCATTTGAAAATTCAACACCACTTCACGATAAAAGTCCTGGAAAGAATAGGAATTCAAGGCCCATGCCTAAACATAGTAAAAGCCACATACAGCAAACCAGTTGCTAACATTAAACAAAATGTAGGGAAACATGAAGCATTCCCACTAAAATCAGGGACTAGAAAAGGCTTCCCACTCTCTCTCCCTACTTATTCAATATAGTTCTTGATGTTCTAGCCAGAGCAATTAGACAACAAAAGGAGGTCAAGGGGATACAGATCGTAAAAGAAGAAGTCAAAATATCACCATTTGCAGATGAAATGATAGTATATTGAAGTGATCCCAAAGGTTTCACCAGAGACCTACTAATGCTGAAAAACAACTTCAGTAAAGTGGTTGGGTATAAAATTAATACAAATAAATCAGTAGCCTTCCTCTACACAAAAGAGAAACAAGCCGAGAAAGAAATTAGGGAAACGACACCCTTCATAATAGACCCAAATAAAATAAAGTACCTCGGTGTGACTTTAACCAAGCTAGTAAAAGATCTATACAATCAGAACTTCAATAATCTGAAGAAATAAATTGAAGAAGACTTCAGAAAATGGAAAGATCTCCCATGCTCATGGATTGGCTGGATTAATATAGTAAAAATGGCAATTTTACCAAAAGCGATATACAGATTCAATGCAATCCCCATCAAAATACCAATCCGTTTCTTCAAAGAGTTAGACAGAACAATTTGCAAATTCATCTGGAATAACAAAAAACCCAGGATAGCTAAAGCTATCCTCAACAATAAAAGGACTTCAGGGGGAATCACTATCCCTGACCTCAAGCAGTATTACAGAGCAATAGTGATAAAAATTGCATGGTATTGGTACAGAGACAGACAGATAGACCAATGGAATAGAATTGAAGACCCAGAAATGAACCCACACACCTATGGTCACTTGATTTTTGACAAAGGAGCCAAAACCATCCAATGGAAAAAAGATAGCATTTTCAGCAAATGGTGCTTGTTCAACTGGAGGACAACATGTAGAAGAATGCAAATCATCCATGCTTATCACTCTGTAAAAAGCTATTCCAAGTGGATGAAGGACCTCTACATCAAACCAGATACACTCAAACTAATAGAAGAAAACATGGGCAGCATCTCAAACACATAGGCACTGGAAAAAATTACCTGAACACAACAACAATGGCTTATGTTCTAAGATCAAGAATCGACAAATGTGATCTCATAAAACTACAAAGCTTCTGTAAGGCAAAGGACACTGTGGTTAGGACAAAACAGCAACCAACAGATTGGGAAAAGATATTTACCAGTCCTACAACAGATAGTGGCCTTATATCCAAAATATACAAAGAACTCAAGAAGTTAGAAAGCAGGGAGACAAATAACCCTATTAAAAATGGGGTTCAGAGCTAAACAAAGAATTCACAGCTGAGGAATGCTGAATGGCTGAGAAACACCTATAGAAATGTTCAACATCTTTAGTCATAAGGGAAATGCAAGTGAAAACTACCCTGAGATTTCACCTCACACCAGTGAGAATGGCTAAGATCAAAACTCAGGTGACAGCAGATGCTGGTGAGGATGCGGAGAAAGAGGAACACTCTTCCATTGTTGGTGGGATTGCAGAATGGTCCAACCATTCTGGAAATCAGTCTTGAGATTCCTCAGAAAATTGGACATTGAACTGCCTGAGGATCCAGCTATACCACTCTTGGGTATATACCCAAAAGATGCCCCAACATATAAAAAAGACATGTGCTCCACTATGTTCATAGCAGCCTTATTTATAATAGCCAGAAGCTGGAAAGAACCCAGATGCCCTTCAACAGAGGAATGGATACAGAAAATGTGGTACATCTACACAATGGAATATTACTCAGCTATCAAAAAAATGACTTTATGAAATTCGTGGACAAATGTTTGGGACTGGAAAATATCATCCTGAGTGAGGTAACCCAATCACAGAAAAACACACATGGTATGCACTCATTGATAAGTGGCTATTAGCCCAACTACTTGAATTACCCTAGATGCCTAGAACACATGAAACTCAAGATGGATGATCAAAATGTGAATGCTTCACTCCTTCTTTAAAAGGGGAACAAGATTATCCTTGGCAGGGAATAGAGAGGCAAAGATTAAAACAGAGATAGAAGGAACACCCATTCAGAGCCTGCCCCACATGTGGCCCATACATATACAGCAACCCAATTAGACAAGAAGGATGAAGCAAAGAAGTGCAGGCAGACAGGAGCCGGATGTAGATCTCTACTGAGAGACACAGCCAGAATACAGCAAATACAGAGGCAAATGCCAGCAGCAAACCACTAAACTGAGAACAGGACCCCGGTTGAAGGAATCATAGAAAGAACTGGAAAGCTTGTAGGGGCTCCAGACCCTATATGAGCAACAATGCCAAGCAACCAGAGCTTCCAAGGCTAAGCTATTACCTAAAGACTATACATGGACCGACCCTGGACTCTGACCTCATATGTAGCATTGAATATCCTAGTAAGACCAGCAGTGTAAGGGGAAGCCCTGGGTCCTTCTAAGACTGAACCCCCAGTGAACGTGATTGTTGGGGGGAGGGCAGAAATGGGGGGAGGATCGCGAGGGGAACACCCATAACGAAGGGGAGGGCGAGGGTTAGGCGGATGTCGGCCCATAAACCGGGAAAGGGAATAACACTCGAAATGTAAATAAGAAATACTCAAGTTAATAAAAAAAAGTAAAAAATGAAAGAAAGAAAGAAGAAAAAAAATAAGTGCTTCTATTTCTTTAGGACTTAGGGCACTGTTTAGATTGTGTATCTGACCCTGCTTTAACATTGGTACTTGATGTTTGTATAGAAAATTGTCCATTTCATCCATATTTTCCAGTGTTGTTGAATACAGGGTTCTATAGTAGGATCTGATGATTTTTTGAATTTCCTCAGATTCTGTTGTTATGTATTTGTTTTCATTTCTGATTTTGCAAATCTGTATACACTCTCTGTATCCTCTGATTAGTCTAGCTAAGGGTTTATATATCTTGTTGATTTTCTCAAAAAACCAACTCCTGGTTTTGTTGATTCTTCATATAGTCCTTTTTGTTTCTGAGAGATAGAGTTTTAAATTAGCTCAAAACTCAGCAACAGGATCTGACTCAGGAAGACAGATGCTTAAAAATGCAGGAAGACTAGTACAGACTCACTGACCCTTGTGATGTCACTGGACATGGGTAAATGAGTAGCAGGTTCTATTCTGCTCCTGTGATGTTTGTTCAAGTACCCAGTTTGCCCTACAGATAATGTTCCAGCCATTGTGTCCTGCAGATAGTATTCCAGGAAACCAGGCCAAAGCCTAACCAGATGTGTTTCAGATGCATTGCCTCATCAGCTCTGACAAACATTTACCCTAAAGGACAGGAATCAAGATCTGTTCTCAGAAGAATGATGGCTTGACCTTTCCCCTAGAGTCTTAAGAACAATCCTGTGTCTTTGAAAGTTTCCCCTTGTGACATTTTTGGTATTTCCTTTTGACATCCCCTCATTTCCTGGGGCTTGTGACTTCTTGCTTTAAAAAGCCCTTCTCCCAGCCACTCAGGGTCGACACCTCTGTCTCCTGCGTGGGATATGTGTTAACCCAGAGAACTCCGTAATAAACCTTGCCTTTGCGTATTACATCAAGATGGTCTCTCGTGTGTCTGGGGTCCGTGACTTCCTGAGACTTGAGTAAGGTTCTCCTTTTGGGGATCTTTCAGTTTCTACTTGGTTGATTTCATCCCTGAGTTTACTTTCTGCCTTCTATTCCTCTTGAGTATATTTGCTTCTTTCTGTTTTAGAACTTTTAGGTGTGATGTCAAGCTGCTAGTGTATGCTAATATCCTATCACTTTTTGGAGGTTTTAAGAGCTATGAGTTTCCCTCTTAGATCTGCTTTCATTGTGTCCCATAAGTTTGCTTATGTTGTACTTTTTTTTTCATTCAATTCAAAGAAGTATAATTTCTTTCTTTATTTCTTCCTTAACCAAGTTATCACTGAGTAAAGCATTGTTCAACTTCCATGTATACATGGGCTTTCTGTCTTTTTCCTGTTATAGAAGACCAACCTTAGTCTTGGTGATCTCATAGGAACCATGGGATTATTTCAATCTTCCTGTATCTGTGAAGAACTGTTTTGTGTGGATTATATGGTCAGTTTGGGAGAAGGTCCTGAGAAGAAGTTATATTTTTGTTTGTTTCAGGATGAAATGTTCTATAACTATCTGTTAAATTCATTTGGTCATAACTTCTGTTGATTTCTATGTCTCTGTTTAGTTTGTGTTTCCATGATTTGTCCAGTGATGAGAGTGGGGTGTTGAAAGCTCCTATTATTAATGTGTGAGGTTCAATATTTGCTTTGAGTTTTAGTACAGTTACTTTTATGAATGTAAGTGCCCTTGCATTTGGAGCATAAATATTTAGGATTGAGAGTTCATCTTGGTGGATATTTTCTTTGACAGAAATGAAGTGTTTTCTTTTTTGATAACTTTTGGTTGAAAGTTGATTTTATTCAGTATTAGAATGGCTACCCCAGTTTGTTTCTTCGGACCATTTGTTTGGAAGATTATTTTCCAGCCTTCTAAACTGAGATAGTGTCTGTCTCTGTTTCTGTAGTGTGTTTCCTGTATGCAACAAATTGTGGGATCATCTTTACTTATACAGTCTGTTAGTCTATGAATTTTTAATTTGTGAATTAAGTCTATTGATGTTAAGAGATATTAATGAATAGTGATTGTTGTTTATTTATTTATTTGTTTAGAGATAGAATTATGCTTGTGTGTCTCCGTTCTATTGGTTTCATTGCAAGGAGCTTAATTTCATGCTTTTTTTCAGTTGTAGTTTCCCTACTTTTGCTGGAGATTTCCATCTATTATCCCTTGTAGACCTGGATTTATAGAAAGATATTGTGAAATCTGGTTTTCTCATGGAATATCTTGCTTTCTCCATCTATGTTAATTGAGAGATTTTATGAATATAGTACCCTGGGCTTTCATTTGCATTCTCTTATGGTCTGTATTACATCTGCCCAGGATCTTCTGGCTTTCATAGACTCTGGCGAGAAGTTTGCTATAATATGTTTGTGCACATCTCTTTCTTTAGGTAAGTTTTCTTCTATTATTTTGTTGAAGACATTTACTGGCCCTTTAAATTGTGATTCATCCCTTTCTTCTATATCTATTATCATTAGGTGTTATGGTTTGCCCTGGAGGTATCTGTATTTTGATGCTAATCACTGCCCCAAGGGCAGCTGCCTTGTCAAGTACTCAGGACTCAAGTGACTTCACCAGAACCTTCTCCCCATTGAATTTGTAAAATACAGGTGGGAGGCAGGTACAGGAGAGAAAGAGGTCTGTCTTTGGAGGAGAAGGAAGGATGGGTGAGAGAGAAGTTTGAAGGAAGAGGAGGAGACTGGAAAGGAAAGGAGAAGAGACAGGAGGTATTGGGAGAGAGGCCATAGCAGGTGACGTTAAGATTCCGCTCTGTGTATTTACAGGTCGTTATTAATGCTCTTAAGGAATGGATGGTTCTGGGCTTTGTATGGTTAAGTGGGCAATTATCAATTGGATCTAAGGTTACAGTGTTGTGTGTTCTTTCTTGTGTCAATTTACCTGTTGTGGAGTGTCAGGCAGCTGGTCTGGGCCACCACGGAATTGGAATGTGGGCTTCTGGCAAGATATCCTGCAGATATCTTGGTGCAATGTAATGCTGGACATCTTGGGGATAAAAGACAAAAATACTTTTATTTTTTATATTTTATAACAACACTTAGGTTTTATCTGCTTATAGTGTCCTGTATTGCTTCTTTGACTCCTGTTCTTTTTCGTAGGTATTCTATCTCCAATATTGTCTCCCTTTGTACTTTCTTTATTGCTTCTATTTCCATTTTTAAATCGTGAATGGTTTTGAAAGAATAAAAAATGCAGCTAAGAAGTCAGAAGTTTAAAAAAGACCTAAGTACCTCAAATTCCAGACCCTGCCCTCTACCTGTACTAACTGACCATAAAGTTAGATTAAAATCTTAGAGAATAATCTTGAGAAGCAGGAAGCTTCTCCCAGGACCTGATGAACCATAAAGTAAACAATCTTGAGAAACAGGAAGCTCCTCCTTGTGATTCACTGGTATTCTTTACACTTTCCAAGGACGCCATCCCTGCCCCCTTGGGTCGTGGTTTCTCTCTTTAAATACCCTTTCTCTCAGCCTCTCAGGGTCGAACTTCACTGCCCCTGCGTGGGATATGAGTTTCAACCCCAGTGCACTGGTTCCTATCAATAAACCTCATGTTTATTACAGCAAGGACAGTCTCACGTGAGTTCTTGGGGGGTTGCATCATCCCAAGACTTGAGTGAGGGTCTTCCCGCTCTGGGAGTCTTTCAGATTTGTTTAATTCTTTCACCTGTTTGGATGTGTTTTCTTGTAATTCGTTAAGGGATTTTTGTGTTTTCTCTTTAAGGAATTCTGCTTCTTTACTTTTGTTGTCCTTCATTTCTCTAAGTGAGTTATTTATGTTCTTTTTAAATTCCTCTATCCTCACCATAAGATGTGATTTTAAATCAAATTCTTGCTTTTCCAATGTGTTTGGATATCCAGTATTTGCTTTGCTGAGAGAATGGGGCTCTGGTGATGCCAAGTATTCTTGGTTTCTATTGCTTAGGTTTCTGTTCTTGCCTCTTGCCATCAGGTTGTCTCTGGTGTTAGCTTGTCTTGGTATCTCTGACAGTGGCTTACCCTCCTTTAAGCTTGTGTGTTAGCACTCCTGTAGAACTGTTTTCTTTCAGCCGGATCTGGGATCAGAGAGCTGCTTCTGGTTTATGTGACCTGAATCCTCCTGTCAGGTTGGCTTGGAGCAGAAGAGTTGGTCTTATGTTTACTCTCAGGAGTGTAGGTGCTCCTGGTGCCGGGCTTTCAGGTAGAAAACTAGAAGTGTTCAGGCAGAAACTAGAAGTGTTCTGCCCATGTCTGCTCCAAGGTCCCTTTGCCCATAGGGTACAGAGAACACTAGGCAATATTGGCAGAAGTGTTGTATCCTCTGAGCTCTCAAGATTATCCTCTCTTCTGAGGGTCCAGCTCTCTCTCCCATGCAATTTGGGTTCAGGAAACTTTGAGACTCATTCAATTCAATCCCAGGTGCAGGCAGAAACCAGAGGTTTCCTTCTCCTGATTGCTCATATATTCCTGTATCCAGAGGAGACAAGGCAGGTTTCTCTTGGAACAGAAATATGAGCAAGAATGGCTGTCTCCCCAAAGCACTTAGGATTGTCTGAACTTCTAAGAATCCAGCTCTCCCTCCTACAGGTCTTGGGTACAGAGAAATGTGGTACCAGTTCAGCTCAGGGCACAGGCAGAAACCAGAATTCAAGCTTTTTCTAGTTATAGATTTTCCTACTTTGTGTATAATATTTCTAATTAAACCTCCATCCATGAAGCTAATATACAGTTTCTTTAATATAATAGTCTTCAATTTAATATTGGGCAGGAAAAAGAAATAATTTATCAGTAAACAAAATGTAGTGAGATAATGATTCATTATAAATTCTTTTTCCATTTTACCCATAATTTTGAAGCAGCTAATCTAATTGTCCATGTAAATAATGAAACGTCAACTGTACTTCAAACACAAGTTGACTTTTTGATATTTAATTGAAATATCCTCCTAATTGAGGTTTAGTCAGTTAATCTCCAATTTGCCAATATTTCTCCCATAAGCAGGATTCTAATATCCTTCAAATCAATGGATTAAAAATGAAAATGAACATACATGATTCTACTAAAAATTCACTGCTCACGAGGAAAAGGTCCCTTCTTATTTTCATAAGTCCTGTCTTTAATGATCTAGTTATCCTAATTCCCTAGACATATCATTCTATTTAGAAACTACACAGAGCCCACCACCCCCCCCAAAAAAATGGAAGAGTGTCACATACACACTTTGGTATCCTCCTACACAATAACCAAGTGATGAAAAAAAAAAAAACCTATCAATATGCCAGGAAGACTGACCATTATGATTTCAAATACAAGTGGAATGTCTACCACTTACAGCCAGTAAGAAGAATACTTTGAATGCAGAAGGTAGGATAACAGAACACTTTCTACTTCTCTGTATCTAAAAATAATCTATGAACAATCATGACTTGGAAAATTAAAAGGAATGTTTATCTTTCAAAAAGAGTGTAGCTGCTTTGCCTGTTTGTGGGAAGAATAGATTATATTTCATCACATATGCCTTGGACAGATGCATCCTATTAGGTTCAACCATGCTTTTGTTATATAAACATTCAGGGTTAGAACAAAAAGAAATGAAATTGTCAGGAAGTAGAGTTTCTGATATAGTTCGTGAGTGTGTCCTTTGTGATTACAAGCCAGAACTAAACAAAAGCAAGTACAACTGATGTTTAGAAGAATGAGATAAAGGAGAGAGTGCTTTCTATACTTTACATTTTAAACTAGAAACTTGACAAACATACAGGAATTTGCGTGGTCACTAGTTGACTATTTTATTACAGGGATGAAGTTTATGTAGGGCCAGAATTCTTTGGACTTCTGTGAATGTTTCAGGTTGAATGTACCTGTTTCCCTGTATGTCAGATAAGATTGTCAAAGACTTTAATGATTTTCACTTGATTCTCAGGTGACCTTATTTGTGTAAGGGAAACCAAATCCTACATATTCTTATCTATTTATATTAAGATCTTCCCCTCTGAATTTCAGCCTAACTCGATCGATGTGACAGACTCAATTGAATATTACTTGATCCCCCAATTTACTGGTTAGATTGCTGTAAAATATTCCTAGTTTTAAGACTATCCAAAAATGCTTCGAACATACAAACATATGCACACTGAAACACACATGAGTATATAAAATGAGTATAATGGATAATGTGCAATACATATTTTATAGTATATAGTATACAGTTTATAATGTATAATATAATATATGATTGATATAGGAAATATGATACATGATAAATGGTATATGGTTTTGTTATCCTATATACTATATATTATATTCTATGTACTATATGGTATATGCCATACATTTTTAATATATAATGTACATATGTATATGTGTGTAGTGTGTATATTTATGTAAATATGTATGTATCACCAATTAGATATAATGTCTGATTTTATTTTCAAATCATCTGAATTGAAATGCCCTGAGAACTTCTTAGTGAGAGTGTAAGCATATAGGTATAGGTGATTAACAGAGTTCTAGTATACATAAGACATGCAGTCCCTCCAAAATATCAATGAATGTATTCTGTCATTGCTTTCCTGAGTGCATAATTGAAATGATTGAACCATAATAGAAAGAATAATTATCATCATTTTTACTTGTGAATTCAGTGCCACTGAGATATGGAAATTCAAATGGAATGTCCTAATATCACCCTTCTACTGCACAGATAACACAAATTCATACCAGGATGAAATGATTAATGCCACCATTAAAGAAATTGATGGTGTTGTTATGGGTAGTCCTAAAATTCAATATTTAGTTTCAGTCTTGCCGTTATAAAACCAATATATTGTGCAGATAATTATGGAGCAGCATAAACTGAATCAAATCTTATCTCAGTTACAGTTGATATATCACATATGGTACTGCTATGCAAGCAATTTAATGGATCCCCTGATCAAAGTTAAGATCTGTCTTAATATCTCAGTGGCATATTTTAAAAATCATGACTTATAGAGATACTTGTTTTGGCAAATAAATTATAATCAAATGGAATATATTCATAAAATACATCTATAAAACCTCAGATAAATCATTTGGAAGAAAAAGGAAAGTCTATTTGGATAAATCCTTGAGAAAATAAAATATCCGAAATCCACTAAAGTGTACTTAAGGTTATTGTTTATTTTATTAAATAAATATTAAAATATTACTATGAAATCTCTGTCATTCACTAATATTGCTAATATGAAAATTATAATGCAGTACTGTTAGAAGGTATATAGCAAAGGTAGTTTTCAAGCATATTGATGACATGTAAATGAAGCAAACAAAAATTGAAACTACTTAGTGGTTTATAGCAAGACTTATCACCTAATAATTTCAAGGTAAATAATGAAAAATAGTTTCAAGAATATTTAATTATAAATAAAGTATTTACAGAAGTACATTTTATTGTAACCTCATAATTAACATACAAGTTCAAATAAACCATAGGCTTAGTAATCTGAAATAACATGATACACAGAGTACCAGAGCAGTAATATTGAATAATTTACTACTCTTTTAAATAAAATAGCTCATTCCATGAAAATAATTTTGAATTGACAAAAGCCATAAAGTGCTGGGGGAGAAAAAGCAATCTACAGTTATAGGAAAACAGTGATCCCTACAATCATGTAAGTGAGAAGCAAAGAGCTAATATTAATTGAAAGAACTACAATCTTGATATTTCACAATCATGTTTAGAAGATTTATATCTACTAGAATTTTCTATTTTGAAAGATTTCCAGTATGAACCCTCCTGACTAACACATTTATTTTAAATTATTTTATAATTTAACAAGTTTTACTTTTGTGGAAAAGACAAATTATATATTCTTGTCCTACTAGAGAATATTTCATGTTCTTTTTGTCTACAATATAGCTTGCTGGATTTATCTACTTTGTTATCACCAGAATACCAACCTGATTTTACTTTATTGATTTGATCATAGCCATTCCAATAACACTAGTTAACATGTAGTACTCTGAGTATTCCTGTAGAGGGCCGCAATAACATGCGCCACCACTAGATGGCGCTGGCTTCCACTGCGCCCCACGTGGAAGGCCAAGTCAGTCAAGATGGCGCCAGCCTTCGCTGCGCCAGCTGGCCCCCCTCTCAGGTAGTTAACTGTGTGCATGTGCAAGAGTGCCTTCCTGCCAGGTCTTTGCCCATTCCGGGGCGTGCCTGATGAGATCATGAGTAAGCAACCAATCAGGTGTGGAGGCGTGCGCGAGGGTTAAATAGGTGTGCCTAGCTGGCACGCAGGGCTTCTCCATGACATAGGAATAAAGTATCACTCATAGCAAGAATTTCTATGTCTCACGTGCTTCTTGCCGGCGGAAAGTCGCGTGTGGGACATATTCCAGAAATACAAGTGCACACTAAACACTGGGAAATAGAGTGCACACTGTTTAAGGAAACTGCCATTTTAAAACCATAGCATGATTTCTACCTTCACATCTTTTCTACAGCAGAGGGATCTGTCTTTTACTTTCTGTGCCATCTTACTTGAATTTGTGAGACTTTTTTTTTTTTTTTTTTTGGGTTGCATTCCATATAATTTGTCAGGAGCATCAATAGTTTATGTACAAAAAAATGTGCAGCATATGTGTACTAAAGTAACTGCAACCTTTCTACCATTAACAGCTAACTTCATAATAAGACATTTTGTATCTGAACAGAAAAAGCACAGACTGCAATTATTAAAAAACTCAAAACAGCTTCGGAGATCATGTCTGACATACTGTTTAGACCATATCTTTTATGAAATAAAACTAAACATCAATTCAAAAAATTGCTATTGGTATTGTTTTAATTCATCTCTGGAATCTTCTTCCTGATTGTTGCTCAAAAGGAGAGTGAAACCCCAACAATATATACTGTTGGATTCTTTGAATATCCAGTACGAAGATCAAGTCATTTTTCTATAATGGTCCATTTATAGAAAAATAAGGCACTGTGTTGCTTTCCTGAAAAGGTCTACAAGTCAAAATATGTTGACTAATTAAATGTATTAACATACAGTTTCCTTATATCTTTTAAGTCAGTTCTTCTAACTAAGTTAGTTTGTACCTGTACAGTGGAAGGAACATCCATAAACCTCACAAGGGAGAACAGTCTTGTTCTCAAGATTACTAGATTGCCATACCGTAATACAGTTATTACTGCATGTTTTCTGTTACATTACAGAAATATGGGCAACAATGTTGAAAACAACAGATAGAGGAAATCTTTTCACCTAGCATAATTATATGTAGTCAACTTCAATGCTATGAACAAATGTGTGTGGTTAAGAAGTACATGGATTCCTGGAAAAGTAGCTGAGATTTTATTTCAGAAGGACTGGAAAAATTCAGCATATAAGCGTTGTCCAAAGCACTTGGAAAACATGGTTTCATGGATACACTCAAGTACAGAACAAGAAAAAACCATATTAGTGTCATGTTTCTATAATGAGTAAACAAAATGGACCACTCTGGAGAAACTGAAAAAAAAGATGGATACAAACATTACCATTCTATGATTGAGTATTCACAGTACAGTGAAAAGATCATGATGTTTCAACCCTAGACAGAAAACTACAAGGATGAAGAAATGCTGAGATCAGGAGACATAGTCTTCTTTTGGTAGTGGTACCAAGAAGTGAACCTGAGAAACATAAACATACGACTAACATTATATGGATGGAATAAGTTATATGTGTAAATTAGGAACACTCAAAAACAATTTGAAAACATCAGGCCATGAATTTTAATATCAATAAGATGAGGTTTATAGGATGATTTGGAGGAAGCAAAGGATAAGGAGAGTTGATGTAATTATTTTATCTTCAAAGCAAATTTTAAAAATATTTTGTCTTCTAGTTTCTGCCTGTGCCTGGAGCTGAAACATTCCCACAATTCTCTGTACCCATATCCCATAGGGGAGAGAGCAGGACTCTTAAAAATATGCACAACCCTCAGAGCTCAGAGGAGACAACTACTTCTGCTCACATTCTTGACCCTAGAGGAAACCACCTAGTGCACTCTGTGCCCTCTGGGCACAGGAACCTAGGAGCGGTAGGGGCAGGACCCTTCCAGTTTCTCCCTGTGCCCAGAGCTGAAAGCCAGTTGCCACCAGCACCAACACACCTGAGATCAGAGGTAAGACCAACTTTTCTGTTACAAGCAACCATTCTGGTGGCCTCGGGACACACAAAGGCAGGAGCAGTCTGGGACAGGACAGTTCCTGTTTCTGCCTGCACCCAGAGCTGAACTGGTCCCACAGCTCTCTGGACACAAGTCCTGTGGGGGAGAGAGTTGGACTCTCAGAAGTATGGATAATCTGGAGATATTTATAGAACATTTCATCCTAAAACAAAAGAATGCACCTCCTTCTTAGCACCTGATGTTGCCTTCTCGAAAACTGACTATATAATCTGTCACAAAACAGTCATCAAGAGAAAAAAGAAAATTGAGAAAAAAAAATCCATGCATCCTATCAGATCACCATGAACTAAGGCTGGTTTTCAATAACAACAATAACAACAGAAAGCATGGTGGTTGAACAATGATCTGTTCAATGATAACTTGGTTAAGGAAGAAAT
Source organism: Rattus norvegicus (assembly GCF_021556685.1). Taxonomy (NCBI): domain Eukaryota; kingdom Metazoa; phylum Chordata; class Mammalia; order Rodentia; family Muridae; genus Rattus; species Rattus norvegicus. Next base: position 27,691,662 of record NC_141546.1, read on the forward strand.
GAAGAAAGTAATTAAAGACATAGCATTTAATGAAAATGAAGGCACAACGTACAAAAACTTATGGGATACAATGAAAACAGTGCTATTAAGAACAATTATCACTCTGAGTGCCTCCAAAATGAAACTTAAGAAAGCATGAACTAACTAAGTTTGATAGGACACTTGAAATTTCTAGGGAAAACCAAGCAACCAACAAACAAACAAAACAAAACAAAACAAAAAAAAAAAAAAAAACAAAAACCAAAACCAAAAACAACAACAACAACAATAAAAAAAAAAAAAAAAAAAAAAAAAAAAACACAAGCAAATACACCCAAGAGGAGTAGTGGGCAACTCATGGATGAAATTTGCCAAGCAGAAACAAAGAGGACTATACAAAGAATTAACAAAACCAGTGGCTGGTTCTTTGAGAAAATCAAAAAGATAGATAAATGCTTAGGCAGAATAACCAGAGGTCCCAGAGAGTATATCCAAATTAACGAAATCAGAAATGAAAAGGGAGACATAACAACAAAATATGAGGAAATTTAAAGAAAACAAAACAAAACAAAACAAGAAACAGATCCTACTTCAGTAGTGTATATTCAAAAACACTGGAAAATCTGGAAGAAATTGACAGTTTTATAGACAGATATCAGGTACCAAAATTAAGTCAGGATCAGATAAAACATGTGAACAGTACCAAAACTCCTGAAGAAATAGAAGCAGTTGTTAAAGTCTCCCAACAAAAAAAAGGCTGGGTGTAGTGCAGATTTCTATCAGACCTTCAAAGAAGTCCTCATACCAATACTGGCCAAATTATTCCATGAAATAGAAACAAAAGGAGTGCTACCTAATTCCTTCTATGAAGTTACAATTATGCTTATATGTATACAATACCAAAACACAACAAAGAAAGAAAACTTCAGACCAATTTTCCTTATGTATATCAACAAAAATGTACTCAATAAAACCTCACAAACTGAATCTAAGAATACGCCAAAACAATCATCCATCATGATCAAGTTGGCTTCATCTCATGGATGTAGAGATGGTTCAATATGCAGAAATTCAAAACACCATCTACTGTGTAAACAAAGTCAAAGAAAAAAAACATGATCATCTCATTAGAAGCAGAGAAAGTATTTAACAAAATTCAACACCCCTTCATGAAAAAAGTCTTGGAAAGATCAAGAATTCAAGGACCATACCTAAATATAGTAAAACCAATATACACCAAACTAGAAGCCAATATGAAACTAAATGGAGAGAAACCTGATGAAATCCTACTAAAATCAGGAATGAAACAAGGCTGCCTCTGTCTTCCTACTTATTCAATATAGTACTTGAAATCATAGCCAGAACAATCTGATGAAAGAAGGTTAAATGGATAGAAATCGGAAAGGAAGGAGATGAAATGGATAGAAATTGGAAAGGAAGAAATGAAAATATCACCATTTGCAGACAATGTGATAGTATATTTCTGTGGCCCCAAAATTCTACCAGAGAACTCCTCAACCTTACCAATAACTTCAGCAAAGTGGTTGGGTATCAAATCAATTCAAACAAATCAGTAGCCTTCCTCTATTCAAAAGATAAACAGGCTGAGAAGGAAATTACGAAAATGACACCTTTCACTATAGTAACAAATAACATAAAATATCTTGATGTGACTCTAACCAAGGGAGTGAAATTTCTGTATGACAAGAAATTCAAGTCTCCGAAGAAAGATATTGAAGAAGATATCAGAAGATGGAAATACCTCCCATGCTCATGGATTGGCTGGATTCATATAGTAAAATGGACCAACGTGCCAAAACAATCTACAGACTTTATGGAGTCCCTGTTAAAATTCCAACTGAATTTTTCATAGAGTTAGAAAGAGCAATTTGAAAATTCACTTGGAAAAATAAAAAACCCAGGAGAGCAAAAACTATCCTCTACAATAAAATAACTTCTGGAGCAATCACTGTCTCTGACCCCAAGCTGTATTACAATGCAACTGTGATCTAAAAAAAAATATGGTATTGCTACAGAGGCAGGCAGGGAGATCAATGAAACAGAATGGAAGATCCAGAAATGAATCTACACACCTATAATCATTTGGTCTTTGACAAAGGAGCTAAAATCATCCAGTGGGGGCCAAAAATAGCACTTTCAGCAAATTGTGCTTGTTCAGCATGCACATTGACCCATTCTTATTGCTCTGTACAAAGGTTAAGTTGTAGTGGATCAAGGAACTCCACATAAAACCAGGTACACTCAAACTAGTAGAATAAAAGTCAGTAACATCCTCAAACATATGGACACTGGGAAATTTTCCTGAATAAATTTTCCTGAATAAAACAAAAATGGCTTATGCTCTAAGATCAAGAATCAACAAATGGTACCTCATAAAACTTTCATTACGATTAAATGAAAACCAAGAGATTGTGTAAAGATCTTTACCAATCCTACATCCTATAGAGGGCTATTATGCAATATATAGAGAGAACTCAAGAAGTTAGACTCCAAAGTGTCGAATAACCCTATTAAAAATTGGGTACACAGCTAAACAAAGAATCCTAAAGAGAGTAATATCCAATGGTTGAGAATTACATAAACACATGTTCAACAACCTTATTCTTCAGAAAAATGCAAATCAAACAAAACTGAGAATCCACTTCCCAGCAGTCAGGATGGCTAAGATCAAGATCTCAGGTGACAACAGATGATGATGATGATGTGGAAAAAGAGGAACACTCCTCCAGTGGTGGTGGGATTCCAAGCTAGGACATGCACTCTGGAAATAAATCTGGAGGTTCCTCAGAGAATCAGACATTGTACTACCTGAGGAACCAGCTAAACCACTTCTGGGCATATTCCAATGTGTAATAAAGACACATGATTCACTATGTTCATTACACCCTTATATATAATAGCTAGAGTCTGGAAAGAACTCAGATGTCCTTCAACTGAGTAATAGATACAGAAAATATACATCTGCACAATGGCGAACTATTCAGCTATCAAAAACAATGACTTCATGAAATTCGTAGGCAAGTGGATAGAAGTAGAAAATATCATCCTCATTAAGAAACCCAATCACAAAAAAAACCATATAATCTGCACACACTTCAAAGTGGATATTTCCCCTATATCTTGAATTATCCAAGATACAATCAACACACCACATGAAGCTCAAGAAGGACGACCAAAGTGAGGTTGCTTCAGTCCTCCTTTCTTCTTCTTCTTCTTCTTCTTCTTCTTCTTCTTCTTCTTCTTCTTCTTCTTCTTCTTCTTCTTCTTCTTCTTCTTCTTCTTCTTCTTCTTCTTCTTCCTCTTCTTATTCTTCCTCTTCCTCTTCTCCTTCTCCTTCTCCTTCTCCTTCTCCTTCTCTTTCTCCTTCCCCTTCCCCTTCCCCTTCTCCTTCTTTTCCTTCTTCTCCTTCTCCTTCTTCTCCTTCTTCTCCTTCTTTCTTCTCCTTCTTCTCCTTCTTCTCCTTCTTCTTCTTCTTCTCCTTCTTCTTCTTCTCCTTCTTCTTCTTCTTCTTCTTCTTCTTCTTCTTCTTCTTCTTCTTCTTCTTCTTCTTCTTCTTCTTCTTCTTCTTCTTCTTCTTCTTCTCCTCTTTTTATTAGATGTATTTTTTAGTTACATTTCAAATGATATTCCCTTTCCCAGTTTCTTATCCATAAGTCCCTATCCCCTATTTCTCCCCCATATGGGTATTCACCTCATCCATCCCCCTAGATGCCACCCCCCCACATTCCCCTGCACTGACAATCCAACCTTGGCAGGACCAAGGGCTTCCTCTTCCACTTGTGCCTCAACAAGGCTATTCTCTGTTACATTTGCAGTTGGAGCCCTGTGTCAATTCATATATAGTCTTTCGGTAGGGGTTTAGTCCCTGGAAGTTCTGGTTGGTTGGCATTGTTGTTCTTATTGGTTTGCAAGCTCCTTCAACTCTTTCAGTACTTCCTCTAATTACCCTCAAGGGAATCCTGTTCTCAGTTCAGTGGTTTTTTGCTAGCATTGACCTCTGTATTAGACATTTTATAGATGTGTCTCTCAGGAGAGATCTATAGCTAGTGCCTTTCAGCATGCATTTTTAGTTTCATCAATCTTATCGAGTTTTGGTGTCTGTATATATATATGGGCCACATGTGATACAGGCTCTGAATGGCCATTCCTTCAGTCACTGCTCTAAACTTTGCTTCCATATCCCCTCCTATGGATATTTTTTCCCCTTTTAAGAAGGAGTGGGAGCCTACGTAAAGACTATACATGGACTGATCCTGGACTCTGACCTCATAGGTAGCAATGAATATCCTAGTAAGAGCACCAGTGGAAGGGGAAGCCCTGGGTCCTGCTAAGACTGAACCCCCAGTGAACTAGATTGTTGGGTGGAGGGCGGCAATGGGGGGGAGGATGGGGAGGGGAACACCCATAAGGAAAGGGGGGGATGGGGATGTTTGCCCGTAAACCGCGAAAGGGAATAACACTCGAAATGTAAATAAGAAATACTCAAGTTAATTAAAAAAAAAAGAAAAAAAAAAGGAGTGGGAGCACCCACACTTGCTCGTCCTTCTTCTTGAGCTTCCTGTGGTCTGTGGATTGCATTTTGGGTAGTTCCAGCTTTTGGGCTAATATCCACTTATCAGTGAGTGCACACCAAGTGTGTTTTTCTGTGAATGGGTTACCTTACTCAGGATGGTATTTTGTAGTTCAATCCATCTGCCTATGAATTTCCTGAAGTCATTGTTTTTGATAGATGTATAGTACTCCATTGTGTAGATGTACCACATTTTTTAAACCATTCCTCTGTTGAAAGGCATGTGCGTTCATTCCACCTTATGGCTATTATAAATAAGGCTGCTATGAACATAGTGGAGCATGTGTCTTTGTTGTATTTTGGATTATCTTTTGGGTATATGCCCAGGAGAGGTATAGCTGGGTCCACAGGTAGTGGAATGTCCAATTTTCTGAGGAACCTCCAGACTGATATCCAGAGTGGTTGTAATTGTACCAGTCTACAATCCCATCATATCCTGAACCAGCACCTGTTGTCACCTGAGTTTTTTATCTTAGTCATTCTGACTGATGTTAGGTGTTAGGTTGTTTTGATTTGCATTTATCTGATGACTAAGGATGTTGAACATTTCCCTAGGTGCTTTTCCGCCATTCAATAATCCTTGGCTGAGAATGTTTCATTTAGCTCTGTACTCCCATTTTTTTATTATGGTTATTTGGCTCTCTGGCATCTAACTTCTTGAGTTCTTTGTTTATTTTGGATAGTAACCCTCTATCAGATGTAGGATTGGTAAAGATCTTTCACCAATCTGTTGTTTGTCATTTTATCCTAATGACAGTGTCTTTTGCCTTACAGACACAGCACATTAAAAAAAAAGACTCATTTACTCAGCATCATGATCAGACTTTTATATTTAGCAATCAATAGCATGGGTGAAAAAAGTCTACAGTAAAACCCTTTGTAAGAGTGCTTTACAATTTCCACAGAATAGAAACTAAAATAACCTGTTATGCAATTAGTCACAGATACAGTCCTGGAGTTTTTGCCCACACACACGAGTATTGTTTAAAATATGTCTTCTTTCTAGCAGCTAGGTCCTGCCACTACTGTGGTTGGTTGAGTTCACAAATCTGTTGTAACCTGTAGCTTCCCTGTCACTTCTCCGGCCCTCCTCTCCTGCTAATCTTTGTTTCCTGGTTGTAATTAGAGCCTCCTGCCACTGCCATAGCTACATCTGCTGCTGGAAGCTCCATAGTCACCTTGGTTTCATGGTTTAGCAAAGTACTGGCCTCCACCACCATAAGGGCCAGAGCTCCTTCCTCTAAAATTTCCTTCTTTCATTCGTCCAAAATTTGAAGACTGGTTGTTGTAATTGCCAAAACCATTGTAGCTTCTAACACCTCCAAAATTGCTTCTACTACCACCACCAAAGCCTCCTCTGCTTCCTCCATTGTTATAGGTGTCATAGCTGCCACTCCCGCCATATCCACTGCCCTGCTTTCCATAATTCTGTCCACCACTTCCATAGCCTCTGCCTCCTCCAGAGTAATCAGGGCTGCCTCCTCCATAACCACTATGATTGCCAAATCCACTATAATCATTCCCACTGCCACCATATCCATCACTAGCAGGGCTGCCACCAAAGCCACCATGACCACTGAAGTTACCTGCTCCACCAAATTTTCATTGCCAACAAAACCACCTCCACGACTACCACCAAAGTTTCCGGAACCACTTCAACCTGTCTGGGTGAATGAAGCAGTAGCTATCTCCTGTTTTGACAGAGCCTTTCTTACTTCACAGTTGTAGCCATGCACATTATGGTATTTCTGAAGGACAATCTCATCCAGAGTCATGGTCATGAAAGGTGACAAAAGCAAAGTCCCTCTTTTTTCCAAGGCCTCTGTCAGTCATAATTTCAATTACTTCAATTTGCCCATATTGCTCATAATTATTTTGTAGGTGATGTTCTTCAGTGTCTTCTTTAATACCACATACAAAACCTTCTTCACAGTTAAGTGGGCACCTGGTCTCTGAGAATCTTCTCTTGACACAGCTCTGTTAGGTTCCACAACTCTTGCATCGACCTTGTGTGGTCTTGCATTCATGGCAGCATCCACTTCCTCCACAGTGGCATATGTGACAAACCCAAAGCCTCTGGATCTTTTGGTGTTTGGATCTCTTCTTACCACACAGTCGGTGAGTGTTCCCCTTTGTTCAAAATGGCTCCTCCGATTCTTGTAGGTTGTTTCGAAGCTCAGTCCTCCAATGAAGAGCTTCTGCAGCAGTTTCGGCTCCTTGGGAGACTCTGACTTACACATGATGGCAAGGTGATGAGTACCTTCAGCAATGCATCCTCGGCAGCATCAAAGAGCAGAAAGGAATAAGATAACAAATATGACCCGCTTCATTCCTTCTTAAAATGGGGACAAAACTATTCATAGGAGGAGACATAGAGATAAAGTTTGGAGCAGAGACTAAAGGAATGATCATTCAGTGTCTGCCACACCTGGGAATCCGGCATATATATATATATATCTCCACCAAAATTAGACAATATTTATGAATCCAAGAAGTGTATATGCTGTATGCTGTCAGGATCGTGATATAGCTGTCTCATTAGAGGCTCATCCAAATAGTGACAAACATAGCTAGCAGCAAACCATTGAATGAGAGCCAGGTCCCCATGACAGAGTTAGAAAAAATATTGAAGGAACTGAAGGGACTTGCAGCCCCATAAAAACAATGTCAACCAACCAGAGCTCATAGAGACTAAACTACTACCCAAATAGTACACAAGGACAAACCCTGGCTCCAGCAGCATATGTAGCAGAGTATGGCCTAGTTAGGCATTAGCAGGAGGCCCTTGATCCTGCCAAGGTTGTATCCTCTTCTAGTGTCATGGAATGTCAGGGTGGGGAGGTGGGTAAAGGGGTGGTTTGGGAGGGGGAACACTCTTATAGAAGACAGTGGAGAGGGATGGGATGGGGGTTTATGGATGGGAAAATGGGAAAAGGAATAACATTTGAAATGTAAATTAAAATTTATTATTTTGTATTCATCTCAAAGAACTAATAAAATTATTTAAGAAATAAAATTTAACTTTTACACATATGTAAATATCCACAACCCATCCACTCCCCCATGTAACACACACATGAACTGTCTCTATATTGAGAACTCGAGGCAATCCTTCTTCCTTGGTATGCCAGCCATAGAACACACCATGTAAAGCTAAATAATCTGTAGTTTTATAATATGATTATCTCAATTCAGTTTTTTAGAATCATAGGATATTAGTATGGGAATGTTCACTAAGTAGAAATTCATCACTATTTAAAATGATTTATTGCTACTATACTCATTTTCAATGGTAGGACCAGCTTTTTTCAGTAAATATATGTTTGACTGCAGACAAACAAAATCCATGATTTCCTAGAAATCTTTATAAACTCCTGTTTCATAATTTTTTTCTGATGCTATGTATTATACCAAAACTCATTTACCTTGTGTATGCTCTGAATCCTACTACAGTGCAGAAAATTTGACTAAGAGCACTAGCTCCACCATGAGGATACAGATATATAAGTGTACTTCAGCACAGAGTCAGAGATAATTACTAGAATCAGGTAGACATGGTATAATTTCTCTTGATTACTGAGACCTCTTATAAATTATGAGTTGCATGTCTTAAGTGCCTCATCACATGACATACTGTCTTAGAGTTGCAATTGACAGATTATGCAAGGAAGTAGAACAGTAGGGAGATTTTAGGGAATGTTTTCAGATGACTTTAAGCATAAGCAGGACAGTGTGGCAAGACTAAAAATGTATTTTCTAATTTCTTGTGTATCTATTATAAATATACTGAAGAATAGTCTTTTATAGATAGATTAATTAAAAATATTTATCTGCTTATCTGCTGATATAGTTGTTTACTTATACTTTAAAAGGAAAATAATTTTCCTAATGTTAAGTAACTAGTTTTGACACAATTAATTAAATTTTACCAAGTGGAATCCATATATGTTATTGAGAGAAAAAGAAAACAATTCACCCTTTATACTGCTTGCATTTTGCTAAATTCATTTTATCGACATATTTTACAATAATTTAAAATTAAACATACTGATTAAAATTCAGCAATAGCAGGAAGGCATAACATGAATCAAAATACAATAAAATAAGAGAAAGATGGAAGAAATGGAGGAAAAGAAAAATGGGGAAAAGAAGGAGGCATGAAGGGAGAGAAAGGATAGTGCTCTCATAGTGCTCCTTGACAAGTTGATCATGCCTTATTCATTCACAGAAAGGTAAAAGAATGATCTTATGGTAAGACTGAAAACCACTTTGATGAGATTAATATTTTGCCATTGTTTCATACAACTATAATCTCGCACTTAGGAAGGCAATTAAGAAAACTGGGTATGGTGTGAAAGACTTTTAATAATAAACAAATTGATTAAACTGAACCGCTGTTCTGGACTGTGTTCTTGTTTGTTATAGGGCAGAGCTGCCCTATGTAGTTCTGGCCTAAATTATCAGGGGATGTGTTATCTTTGCATCACAGGTTTACAGGGTGATGATGCTTGTGGTATTCCATGTACAGGTGAAAGTGAATTTTTTTCTTATTTTAGTCTGTTAGTTTTTTGCTTACTTTTTCTCCATCTACCTTATAGTACTCTACTTTATAAAAAGAAAAAATATTTCTTATTTTAACTGATTTATGCTGAAACTTATAACTACAGATAATGTGTCTAAAGTCTTGTAAACTCAATGAAGAGGTAAATAGTAATTTCAATCTGATTTACTTTGAATCATAAGTTTTAATTTAGTGGACATTCTCAGGTAATAAAGTTTCATATGGACTACTAATAAAATATTAGAATTACAAAGTCATAGCACCAGTTTGTGGAGAAAAAAGTGTAAAGCATCATGAGAAACTAAAGCATTTTTTAAAATTTTTTCCATCTTTATTAAATTGGGTATTTCTTATTTATGTTTCAAATATTACTCACTTTCCTGGCATCCAGGTCAACATCACCCTAGCCCCTCCCTCTACTCTTCTATATGGTTGTTCCCCTCCCTCCATTACCGCCCTCCCCCCAAAAATATCATTCACTGGGGGTCCAGCATTGGTAGGACCAAGGGATTCCCCTTCCACTGGTGCTCTTACTAGGCTATTCATTGCTACCTATGCAGTTGGATCCCAAGGTCAGTCCATGTATAGCCTTTGGGGAGCGGCTTAGTCCCTGGAAGCTCAGGTTGATTGGCATTGTTGTTCATATGGGGTCTCAAGCAACTTCAGCTCTTTCAGGCCTTTCTCTGATTCCTTCAACGGGGGTCCTGTTCTCAGTTCAGTGCTTTGTTACGGGTATTCACCTACGTATTTGGTATATTCTGGCTGTGTCTCACAGGAGAGATCTACATCCGCCTCCTGTCAGCCTGCACTTATTTGCTTCATCCATCTTATATGGTTTAGTGGCTGTAAATGTATAGACTACATATGGGGCAGACTCTGAATAGGCGTTCCTTCAGCCTTTGTTCTACACCTTGCTTCCCAATCTGCTCCTAAGGGTATTCCTGTTCCTCTTTTAAAGGAGTGAAGCATCCACATTTTGGTCATCCTTCATAAGTTTCATGTGTTCTGTGCATCTAGTGTAATTTGAGTATTTGGTCTAATATCCACTTATCAATGAGTACATACTATGTGTGTTTTTCTGTGGTTCGGTTACCTCACTCAGCATTATATTTTCCAGTTCCGACCATTTGTCTATGAATTTCATAAAGTCATTGTTTTTGATAGTTAAGTAGTATTCCATTGTGTAGATGTACCACATTTTCTGTCTCTAATCCTGTGTTGAAGGACATCTGGGTTCTTTCCACCATCTGGCTATTATAAATAAGCTGCTATGAACATAGTGGAACACGTGTCTTTGTTATATGTTGGACCATCTTTTGAGTATATGCCCAAGAGAGGTATAGCTGGGTGCACAGGTAGTGCAATGTCCAATTTTCTGAGGAACCTCCAGAATGATTTCAATAATGGTTGTACCAAGCTGCAATCCCACCAAAAATGGAGGAGTGTTCCACCTTCTCCACATGCTCAACAGCATCTGCTGTCTCCGGAGTTTTTGATCTTAGCCATTCTCACTGGTGTGAGATGGAATCTAAGGGTTGTTTTGATTTGCATTTCCTTAATGACTAAAGATGTTGAACATTCCTTCAGGTGCTTTTCAGCCATACGACATTCCTCTGCAGTGAATTCTTTGTTTAGCTCTGAAGCCCATTTTTTATAGGGTTATTTGTCTCAGGGCAGTCTAACTTTGTGAGTTCTTTGTATATTTTAGATGTAAGCACTCTATCAATTGTAGGATTGGTAAAGATCTTTTCCCAATCTGTTGGTTGCCATTTTGTCCTAACAACAGTGTCCTTTGCCTTACAGAAGCTTTGCAGTTTTATGAGATCCATTTGCCGATTCTTGATCTTAGAACATAAGCCATTGGTGTTTTGTTCAGGAAATTTTCTCCAGTGCCCATGTGTTCTAGATTGTTTCCCACTTTTTCTTCTGTTAGTTGAGTACATCTGGTTTGATGTGGAGGTCCTTGATCCACTTGGACTTAAGCTTTGTATGGGGGGTATGAATGGTTTGGTCTCCATTCTTGTACATGCTTACAACCAGTTGAACCAGCACCATTTGCTGAAAATGCTATCCTTTTTCCATTGGATGGTTTTGGCTACTTTGTCAAAAATCAAGTGACCATAGGTGTGTGGGTTCACTTCTGGGTTTTCAATGCTATTCCACTGGTCTATTTTTCTGTCTCTGTACCATACAATACCATACAGTTTTTATCACTATTGCTCTGTAATACTGCTTCAGTTCGGGGATAGTGATTCCCCCAGAAGTCCTTTTATTGTTGAGGATAATTTTAGCTATCCTGGGTGTATTGTTATTGCAGATGAATTTGAAAATTGTTTTAACTCTATGAAGAATTGGGTTGGAATTTTGATGGAGATTGCATTAAATCTGTAGATCACTTTTGTTAAAATGACCATTTTTACTATATTAATCTTGCCAATCCATGAGCATGTGAGATCATTCCATCTTCAGAGATCTTCAATTTCTTTCTTCAGAGGCTTGAACTTCTTGTCATACAGATCTTTCACTTGCTTGGTTAAAGTCACAATGAGGTATTTTATATTGTTTGGGTCTATTATGGAGGGTGTCGCTTCCCTTATTTCTTTCTTGGCTTGTTTCTCTTTTGTGTATAGGGAGGCTACTGATTTATTTGAGTTAATTTTATGCCCAGCCACTTTGCTGAAGGTGTTTAGCATGTTTAGTAGTTCTCTGGTGGAACTTTTGGCATCACTGAAATATGCTATCATATCATCTGCAAATAGTGATATTTTGACTTCTTCTTTTCCGATCTGTATCCCCTTGACCTCCTTTTGTTGTCTGATTGCTCTGGCTAGAACTTCAAGAACTATATTGAATAAGTAGGGAGAGAGTGGGCAGCCTTATCTAGTCCCTGATTTTAGTGGGACTGCTTCAAGTTTCTCTCCATTTAGTTTAATGTTAGCAACTGGTTTGCTGTATATGGCTTTTACTATGTTTAGGTATGGGCCTTGAATTCCTATTCTTTCCTGTACTTTTATCATGAAGGGGTGTTGAATTTTGTCAAATGCTTTCTCAGCCTCTAATAAAATGATCATGTGATTTCATCTTTCAGTTTGTTTACATAGTTGATTACATTGATGGGTTTTGTATATTAAACAATCCCTCCATGCCTGGGATGAAGACTAGTTGATCATGATGGATGATTGTTTTGATATGCTCTTAGATTCAGTTTGCAAAAATTTTATTGAGTATTTTTGCATTGATATTCATAAGGGAAATTGGTGTGAAGTTCTCTTTCTTTGCTTGGTCTTTGTGTGATTTAGGTATAGTAGTAATTGTGACTTCATAGAATGAATTCGGTAGGGCTCCATCTGTTTCAATTTTGTGGAATATTTTGGACAGTATTGGTATGAGGTCTTCTATGAATGTCTGATAGAATTCTGCACTGAACCCATGTGGACCTGGACTCTTTTTGGTTGGGAGACTTTTAATTACTGCTTCTTTGTCTTTAGGCATTATGGGGCTGTTTAAATGGTTTTTCTGTTGTTGAGTTCACTTCGATACCTTGTATCTGTCTAGGAAAATGTCCATTTCTCACAGATTTTCAAGTGTTGTTGAATATAGGCTTTGGTAGTAGAATCTGATGATTTTCTTGAATTTCTTCTGATTCTGTTGTTACATCTCCCTTTTCATTCCTGATTTTCTTAATTTGTACACACTATGTGTGAACTCTGGATAGTCTGTCTAAGGGTTTATCTATAATGTTGATTTTCTCAAAGAACCAACGACTGTTTCTGTTGATTCTTCATATAGTCCTTTTTGTTTTTCCTTGGTTGATTTCTGCTCTGTTTGATTATTTCCTGTCTTTTACTCCTCCTGGGTGTGTTTGCCTCTTTTCATTCTAGAGATTTTAGGTGTGTTGTCAAGGTGCTCTCTCCTGTTTCTTTCTGCAGGCACTCAGAGCTATGAGTTTTCCTCTTAGCACAGCTTTCATTTTGTCCCTTAAGTTTGGGTATGTTGTACCTTCATTTTCATTAAATTCTAAGAAGTCTTTAATTTCATTTTTTTTTCTTCCTTGACCTGGTTATTGTTGAGTAGAGCATTGTTCAACTTCAATGTATATGTGGGCATTCTTTCCTTATTGTTATTGAAGACGAGCTTTAGACCATTGTTGTCTGATAGGACGCCTGATATTATTTCTATATTTTTGTATCTGTTGAAGCCTGTTTTGTGCCTGATTATATAGTCAATTTTGGAGAAAGTATCATGAGGTGGTGAGAAGAAAGTATATCCTTTTGTTTTAGGATAGAATGTTCTATAAATACCTGTTAAGTACATTTGGTTTATAACTTCTGTTAAGTCTCTCTATGTCTTTGTTTAATTTCTATTTCCATGATCTGTCCATCGAAGAGAATGTTGTGTTGAAATCTCCTACTATTATTGTGTGAGGTGCAATGTGTTCTTTGAACTTTGGTAAGCTATCTTTTATGTATGTAGTTAACCTTGTATTTGTAGCATAGATATTTAGGATTGAGAGTTCATCTTGGTGGATTTTTCCTTTGATGAATATCCTTATCTCTTTTGATTTCTTTTGGTTGAAAAATCAATTTTATTCGATATTAGAATGGCTACTCCGGCTTGGTTCTTCAGACTATTTGCTTGGAAAGTTGTTTTCCAGACTTTTACTCTGAGGTAGTGTCTCTCTTTGTGTCTCCTATGGGTAGCAAAATGCTGGGTTCTCATTACATATACAGTTGGTTCATCTGTGTTTTTTTATTGGGGAATTGAGTCCATTGATGTTGAGAAATAGTAAGAAACAGTGATTGTTGCTTCCTCTTATCATCATATCTGGAGGTGAGATTGTTTTTATGCTTGTCTTCCCTTTGTTTTGTTCCAAAACGATAAGTTTCTTGCTTTATCTAGGGCGTAGCTTGCCTCCTTCTATTGGGATTTACTGTTTATTATCCTTTGTAGGGCAGGATTTGTAAATATATTGTGTAAATTCAGTTTTGTCATGGATTATCTTGATTTATCCATCTATGTTATTTGAGAGTTTTGCTGGAGAGAGTAATCTGGGTTGTAATTTGTGTTCTCTTAGGGTGTGTATGACATTTGTCCAGGAACTTCTGGCTTTCATAGTCTCTGGTGAGAAGTCTGATGTAATTTGGATAGATCTGCTTTTATATGTTACTTGACATTTTTCTCTTACTGCATTAATATTCTTTCTTTGTTTTGTGCATTTGGTGTTTTGACTATTATGTGACGGGAGGATACTCTTTTCTTGTCCAATCTCTTTGGAGTTCTGTAGACTTCTTCTATATTTATGGTCATCTCTTTCTTTAGGTTATGGTTGTTTTCTTCTATGGTTTTGTTGAAGGTATTTACTTGTCCTTTGACTTGGGAGTCTTCACTCTTTTCTATACCTATTATCCTTAGGTTTGATTTCTTATTGTGTCTTGGGTATCCTGTATGCTTTGGACCAGTAGATTTTTCTGTTTTACATTATCTTTTAAAACTGTGTTGATTATTTCTGTGGAATCCTCTGCTCCTGAGATTCTCTCTTCTATCTCTTGTTGGTAGTGTTTGTATCTACGGCTCAATGTCTCTTCCTTTGGTTTTTTATATCCTGGGTTGTCTCCCTTTGTGCTTTCCTTATTGGTTCTATTTCCATTTTCAATTCCTTCATCTGTTTGATTATGTTTTCCTGTAATTCTTTCAGGAATTTTTTTGTTTACTCTCTAAGGGCTTCTACTTGTTTACTTGTTTTTTCCTGCATTTCTCTCAGGGAGTTCTTTACGTCTTTCTTAAAGTCCTCCCTTATTATGATCAAATGTGATTTTAAACCTAGATCTTGCTTTTCTGGTGTGTTTGGATATTCAGTGTTCTCTTTGTTTGGAGAATTGGGCTCTGATGTCTATTCTTGGTTTCTGTAGTAAAGCACACTTTTAATGCCAGCCCTTTAGAAGCATAAGCAGGAAAGTAGTGAACTGGAAGCCAGTTTGGGCTGTAATACAGTATAGGAAATATGTGCTACAAAAGAAGTTCTTTTGTGAAAAACAAGCAAAATCAGTACATAGGTAGATAAAATGTGTGTTTATTTATCTAAATGAAAACTCTACTTTTAGAAACTGCCCATGAAGCCTTATGATTTCAAACATTTCTAAAAGTCTCTCCTTTTGATGGGATCTAAATAGTTAGAAATTAGTAAGAGTCAGTGTTTTCCTAGGTCAATGGCAAATACAAAATAGATTTTCTGTATAAAATAAAACCATTAATTTAGTTTGTTTTCATTATTAAAATTTTATCACAGTCCAATTGGTCAGTTGACATTCCACATTTTTCTCAGAATTAATTTACTTCTGGAGATCTCTTTTAATAATTTTTTAACTTTCCTATCATAGGGGAGAAAAGCAAGGTTTGTTCATTTTAATGGCACCTTTAATGAGAACAGCAGACAATGAAGCTCTCACCAAAAGGCACCTATCCTGACTTTTCTCCAAAAGACCCAACAAGCAGCTAAAAGAGACACATGCAGATATTTGCACCCAACCAATGAACAGAAGCTACTGACACATGTGGTTGAATTAGGGAAAAGCTGGAAGAAGCAGAGTAGGAGGGCGACCCTGTAGGAGGAGCAGCTGTCTCAATTAAAGTGGAGCTCTGAGATCTCTCAGATAATGGATCACCAAATGGGCAGCATACACCAGCTTGTAGAGGACCACAACTTATATATATGTATGTATATGTATATGTGTATGTATATGTATATGATATATATATATATATATATATATATATATATATATATATATCAGATCTGGGTTCAATCAGAGAAGATCCACCTAATCCTCAAGAGACTGGAGGCCCCAGGGTGTTTACAGGTCTGCTGGTGTTAGTGGGGCGAGTACATCATCATGGAGACAGGGGAGGGTTTATGGAGGAGTTATGGGATGTGGAACAGTTAGACGGTGGACCTGGAAGGGCAACAAAATCTGGATTGCAAAATATAAAATAATAATAATAATAATAATAATAATAATAATAATAATAACAATAATAATAATAACAATAATAATAATAGAACTACAACTGCATAACTATTTTCAAAAAGAAAAAATAGTTTTTAATGGAAAAAAATCTCAGTTATTGTATAACCTCTTTCCTGTTATTACTCCTTTTAGCATTTTATATGTGATGGATTATCTGTTTTGTGGATGAAGATTTTGAGGTAGTTTTCTCTTTGTCTGTGACTTTTAAGCACAAAAAAAAAGGTAGTTCATTGTGTCACTTTGGGAACCAGATGCACTTCCAAAGAAAGCTTCAAACTCTAGTGTGTACAACAGACACCAATGACACCAAGATGCTATGTGAGAGTAAAAATAACCTTGAAAAAATTGCCATGGACTGTCAGATATTTTTAAAAAGTAAAATAAGTATCTTCTATGAGGTGAAAACTGTGCCTACAACTTGCTGTATAAGTTTCCTGCATTTTCAATAGTACATATATGTAGAGGGCCGCAATAACATTCGCCACCACTAGATGGCGCTGGCTTCCACTGCGCCTGCCTTCTTCCTTTCAGGAAGTTAACTGTGTGCACATGTGCAAGAGTGCCTTCGTGCCAGGTCTTTGCCCGCTCCGGGGAGTGCCTAATGAGATCATGGGTAAGCGACCAATCAGGTGTGGATGCGCCGCGCTAGGGTGTATATAAGCTGCGCCATGCTGGCGCGCGGGGCCTCTCCTTAAGATTTAATAAAAGTTTTGGCTACAACAAGGATTCGTATGTCTCCGCATGCTTTCTTGCTGGCGAGACAGCGCGGGATATTTGGTGCCGAAACCCGGAACAAACGCCTCACCATCGCCGGCGCCAAGGGGAGCCTCCATTCACGGAAAGGGTTCAGAAGCTGCGGGACGCGGGTGAGACTCTGAGAGACAATGTTTAGCCTTGATCTGTTCCACCTCACTCCTTTGCTAGATGTGGCGGAAGCCTTTATTATCGTTTTGACAGCCCTTGGGCTTTCTCTATTGGCCTTTGAGTTTCTAGTTACTGCCAGACGGCGTCAGAGGTTGCATGGGAACCGCCCAGCTGTAACAGCAAAGCAGAGAGTGTTGGGGGAGGGGCAAGGCGGCATGTCAGAAACAGTGTTAGATAAAAAATTAAAGAGCTCAAGGAAAGACAAGAAGACGGTCCCCTCCAATGCGGAGGCGAGAGAGTGGGGAAAAAACGCCCCAGAAGA
The DNA here is from genome assembly GCF_021556685.1 of Rattus norvegicus. Classification (NCBI taxonomy): domain Eukaryota; kingdom Metazoa; phylum Chordata; class Mammalia; order Rodentia; family Muridae; genus Rattus; species Rattus norvegicus. The sequence continues at coordinate 27,709,004 of NC_141546.1, forward strand.
GATAAAACAGAGAAGGGAGAAAAAGGTATGGAAAAGGAGAAGTCTTTATCCAGTAAAGGATTCAAAGACTTCAGAGCTTGGTAGCTCAGAGACAGACAAGCTTAGCTCCTCTGAGGAAGAGGATTTAGAAGATGAGGCAGCTCGTTATGAAAAAGAAAGATACCACCCAGATGAACAACGAGCTAACAGCTTGGGTAAACAAAAAGAAGTGGGAGGTGGAAACCATGCGGTTTCCCAGCCTATAAGCCCCAGCGCCCCTCCATCTTATATGGAGAGATTTCACTCAGATTCCTTCCTCACTAAAGAGGAACAGAAAAAGATACAACAGACATTCCTGGTGTTTGAGGCCCCCGATGGAGGCCGTGTTCACCTCCATCGATTCCATTAAGAAACTTGCCGAGTCGGTCCATAACTATGGAGTTAGTGCCAGTTTTACTATTGCTCAAGTCGAAAGGCTTGCCACTCTGGCCATGACTCCAGGAGACTGACAGACAACAGTGAAGGCTGCACTCTCTAATAAGGGACAATATATGGAATGGAAAGCCTTTTGGTAATACGCCTCTCAGGCACAGGCCAAAGTCAATGCCATTGCTGAAGACAACCAGAGAGACTGGACGCTTGATCTGCTAACAGGACAAGGGCAATATGCTAATAATCAAACTAACTATGACTGGGGAGCATACGCTCAAATCTCCGCTTCTGCCGTTAAGGCGTAGAAGGCACTTTCCAAGAAGGGAGAATCCGGGGGACACTTAACGAGAATTATACAAGGCCCCCAGGAGCCATTCTCAGACTTCGTGGCTAGGATGACAGAGGCAACAGGCAGGATCTTTGGAGACCCTGAACAGGCAATGCCTTTAGTGGAACAGTTGTTCTATGAGTAAGCCACACAGGAATGCAGAGCAGCTATTACACCTAGGAAGAACAAAGGATTACAGGACTGGCTGAGAGTTTGCCGAGAACTTGGAGGCCCGCTTATTAATGCTGGCCTCGCGGCTGCTATCCTACAGGGCCAAAAGTGCTCAGGTACAGGTGATCGCAGGGTCTGCTATAACTGTGACAAACCAGGGCATTTGAAAAAGGAGTGTCAAGCCCTCACAAGGAAGAGAACACCAGGACTGTGTACTAAGTGTGGGAAAGGCTACTATTGGGCTAGTGAGTGTCGCTCAGTTAAAGATATCAGAGGCAGGCTTATTCAGCCTGGGCCTCCCCAGGCAGAAGCGGGTGAAAACACTCCAAAAATGGGTATCTGGGCCCCAGGTTTCAGGGCGCCAAAACATATGGGACTCCAGCTTACAACAGATGGATACCACGGTTCACAGAGCCACAAAAGGCTCAACAAGAGTGGACCTCTGTTCCACCACCCAATTCATATTAATGCCACTGATGGGTGTGTAACCTGTCCCCACTGACTACAAAGGACCCCTACCCGTGGGAAGTGTTGGCCTTATTATGGGTCGGTCCTCCTTAACTTTAAAGGGACTTATTGCTCACCCTAGAATAATAGATCAAGATTACACGAGAGAACTTCAAGTTCTCTGCTCTTGGCCTCAAGGCGTTTTTTCCATCTCCTCAGGTGACAGGATTGCTCAGTTGATTATTCTTCCAAGCTTACATGATCATTTTCCTTCTTCCGGGGTCCCTAGAGGCACCGCAAAGTTTGGTTCTTCCGGGACTGATTCTGCTTATTTAATGATGGACCTTAATTCCATACCCTCTTTATAGTTGAATATAGAAGGGAAAACCTTTAGGGGAATTCTAGATACAGGGGCTGGTAAGAGCATTATCTCCTCTAGTTGGTGGCCTAAGGCATGGCCTGTCACTCAATCATCCCATTCCTTACAAGGAGTAGGGTATGAGGCCAGCCCCACTATCAGCTCACGCTCCTTGATCTGACATGCTCCAGAAGGCCAATCAGGAAGGTTTATTCCTTATGTCCTCCCTCTTCCTGTTAACCTTTGGGGGAGGGACATCTTACAGGGTCTAGGTCTGACTTTGATCAACGAGTACTCTCGACAAGCTGTCGAGATTATAAAGAGAATGGGCTGCGAGGAAGGGAAGGGATTAAGAAAAAAGGAACAAGGAAAATTAAAACCGGTCCCACAAGAAGGTAATATAGGAAGACAGGGCCTGGGTTTTTCCTAGGTGCCATTGAGGGTTCTATGCCCATACCCTGGCTCACAGAGGAGACAAAATGGGTTCCTCCATGGCATCTATCCTCTAAAAAATTAGAAGCTGCCACTAAATTGGTTAATGAACAATTACAGCTTGGTCATTTAGAACACTCTATTTCACCATAGAATACTCCTATTTTTGTGATAAAGAAAAAAATCAGAAAAATAGAGACTTCTCCATGATTTGAGAGCAATTAATACACAGATTCATTTATTTGGCTCGATCCAACGAGGCCTACCCTTACTCTCTGCCTTACCTAAACAATGGAAGATAATAATTATAGACATTAAGGATTGTTTCTTTTCTATCCCCTCGTGTCCTCAAGACAGACAGAGGTTTACATTTACTATACCAGCTATTAATCAACTTGAACCTGATAAGAGATTTCAGTAGAAGGTCCTGCCTCAAGACATGGCCAATAGCCCCACTATTTGCCAACTATATGTACAACGAGCCCTTGAACCTATAAGGAAACAATTTCCATCTTTGCTTCTGGCTCATTACATGGATGCTATTTTAACGTGTAATAAAGATTTAACAACCTTACAGACCTCATATCCCATCTTAATCAAAACATTGGGACAATGGGGACTACAAGTCGCTACATAAAAGGTTCAAATTACAAAAATTGGCTCATTTCTGAGATTGGTCATTTATCCTGAAAAAATAGTTCCCCAGAAATTAGAGATTCACAGAGATCATTTACATACCTTAAATGATTTCCAAAAATTACTGGGAGATATAAATTGGCTGAGACCATTTTTAAAGATTTCCTCTGCTGAGTTGAAACCTTTATTTGATATTTTAGAAGGGGACTCTCATATCTCCTCTCCGAGAACATTGACTCCAGCCACAAACCAGGCCTTACAAGTTATAAAAAAAGCCTTACAGGATGCTCAATTACAACACATTGATGAGACCAAGCCTTTTGATTTGTGTGTTTTCAACACTATACAATTACCAACAGCTGTCTTGTGGCAGGATGGGCCTTTATTATGGATCCATCCCAATATATCTCCTGCTAAGATTATTGACTGGTATCTCGATGTGGTTGCTCAGCTTGCACTCCGCGGGTTGAAGACAGCTATTACTCATTTTAGAAAAGAACCCAAAACTTTGATAGTACCATATACAGCTATTCAGATTCAAATATTAGCTGCTTCCTCAAATGCTTGGACAGTGTTAGTTACTTCCTTTGTTGGACAGATTGATAATCATTGTCCAAAACACCCAATCCTACGATTTGCTTTAAGCCAAGCCATTGTGTTCCCACACATAATGTCCCAGAAACCACTTGTTGATGGGGTTGTAGTGTATACAGATGGGTCAAAAACTGGTATAGGTGCTTATGTGGTCAATAATAAGGTAGTATCTAAGCAGTATAATGAAACCTCACCTCAAGTTGTGGAATGTTTAGTGGTGCTAGAGGTCCTCGAGACCTTCCCAGGCCCGCTTAACATTGTGTCAGATTCCTCCTATGTGGTTAATGTAGTTATGGTTCTTGAGGTGGCTGGATTAATCAGGCCTTCCAACAAACTTGCTCAAATTTTTCAACAAATTCAATCTATCCTTCTCGACAGGAGATCCCCTGTATTCATAACACATATTAGAGCTCACTCGGGCCTTCCTGGGCCAATGTCCCGCGGAAATGACCTAGCAGACAAAGCTACAAGAGTGATTGCAGTTGCCTTGTCCCCTCAATTAGATGTAACAAAAGAATTTCACAGACAGTTTCATGTGACGGATGAAACTTTATGCCGCCGATTAGCTTTGACTAGAAAAGAAGCTAGGGAGATAGTTACCCAATGTTAAAATTGTTGTCAATTCCTGCCTGTACCCCATGTGGGAGTTAAACCACGAGGAATCCGACCGCTACAGGTCTGCCAAATGGATGTTACTCATAACCCTTCTTTTGGAAGACTTCAGTATCTACATGTTTCTATTGATACATGCTCTGACATCATGTTTGCTACACCTCTAACAGAAGAAAAGGCCTCACATGCAATTCAACATTGCCTTGAGGCGTGGAGTGCTTGGGGTAAACCCAAACTCCTTAAGACAGACAATGGACCAGTTTATACTTCTCAAAAATTTCAACAATTCTGCCACCAGATGGATGTTACTCATCTGACTGGTCTCCCGTATAATCCTCAGGGACAGGACATTGTAGAACATGCCCATCGCACTCTCAAAACCTATTTAATTAAACAAAAAGGAGGAGTCGAGGAATCTCTACCCTCAGGACCAAGAGTAGCTGTTTTCATGGCACTCTTCACTCTTAATTTTTTAAATCTTGATGCCCAAGGCCATACTGCAGCCGAACGTCACTATTCAGAGCCTGATAGACCAAAAGAGATAGTAAAATGGAAAGATGTTTTGACTGGTCTATGGAAAGGCCCAGATCCTTTTTTAATAAGATCCAGGGAAACGGTTTGTGTTTTCCTGCAGGAAGAAGACAACCCATTCTGGCTACCGGAACGACTGACACAGAGAATTCTGACGCCTAGAAATGACTCCTGGATGGATCCCTCGGAAACTACCTCTAGCCCTCACACTGCCTCATTGGATTTAGATTCCTCGTACTTCAAAGAATGGGTGGGGGTGGCTCTGTTTGGTGCAGCCCTATGCTGTGGATTAGTGTTCATGCTATGGTTGGTTTACAAACTAAGATCTCAACAGAAACGTGACAAGGCCGTTATCATTCAAGCACTTGTGGCCATTTGATCAAGAGGCCTCCCCTAAAATTTGGTTATCCATCTTCAAAAATTAGTCGGTATCTGAGTTCTCTGCTCTTACACCCCATGGATCTGTGGATCCATTACACTGGGATGAGAGAGACTCAATGATTCTTTGATCAGCCCTTCTACATCGCTGAGGTTTCCTCATTACTCGCGATAGGGTGATCATGATCTCCCCACTGACTCACCTTCTGGCTGGCCTCTTTTTAGAGTTCACCCTAGGTCATTATCAGTTACTGTCACACAGCACTGTGGTATCTAGAGACGGGCAACTTTCCTCATGCACAGACCAATCTAAGACACGGGGCCCGGTGGCGATAGGGTTACCCTTCGACGGATAAGGCTGTGACATAGAGGAACGACCTAAGACAGGAGCCGCAACAGATGGACGTAACTACAGGGACCTAGACCAGCCTAGACAATAATTTACTGTTATTATTAATAAAATAATAAGGGGGAGATTTAGAGGGCCGCAATAACATTCGCCACAACTAGGTGGCGCTGGCTTCCACTCCGCTCCACGTGGAAAGCCAAGCTAGACAAGATGGCGCTGGTCATCTTAACTTTCAGGAAGTTAACTATGTGCAGATGTGCAAGAGTGCCTTCGTGCCAGGTCTTTGCCCGCTCCAGGGTGTGCCTAATGAGATCATGGGTTAGCGACCAATCAGGTGTGGATGTGCTGCGCTAGGGTGTATATAAGCCGCGCCATGCCGGCACCCGGGGCCTCTCCTTAAGATTTAATAAAAGTTTTGGCTACAACAAGGATTCGTATGTCCCCGCATGTTTTCTTGCTGGCGAGACAGCGCGGGACACATATAGACTTGTAAAAATGAAATCTGCTCTCTACTTATACAAATGCAATAGGACAGTGAATTCACTTTTGTAGTTCTTTGGTGAAAGAAAAAAGCTTGTTTTCAGTAAAACATAATTTGAGCATTATTATAAACAAGAAAATATATACTAGCCTTTCATAAAAACAAATTTCAAATACATTGAATATATATTGTATCAATATACATAGGAAAAATTATTTTAAAGCAAACTTTACGTATGTTCTTATAGGTCATATCTGTCTCCATGATTTCATTTTTTATATGCTACTTTATATTAAAGTCAATTTCTCATAGTTTAAACTTTGTGAGATGTTATCATTTTTAAGTCTATTATAAAGTGATTCAAAGGAAGAAAACTATAGAATAAATGATCAAATTTTGATAAGAGTGACATTTTCGTTTTTCCTTTTCAATCAATTCTATTTTTAATAAATAAATACATTTATTTATTTACCTTGAGTATGCTCCCCCTTCCTCCCACCCACTTCCAAGTCAACACACTGGCATTCCCTTACACAGGGGAAATGAACCTTCACAGGACAAAGTGCTTCTCCTATTGCTGCCAGACAATACTATCCTCTGCTACATATGTACTTGGAGCCATGATTCCCCTCATGTGTAGTCTTTGGTTGGTGGTTTAGTCCCTAGGATCCCTAGGCGTCTCATTACTTGATATTATTGTTCTTCCTATGGGGTTGCAAACCCCTTTAGTTCCTTCATTCCTTTCTCTAACTCCTCCATTGGGGTTCATATGATCATTCAGTTTGTTTGCTGCAAGCATCCTAATCTTTATCAGTAAGGCTCTGGCAAAGCCTTTCAGGAGACTTCCATCTCAGGTTTTTATCAGCAAGCACTTCTTGGCTTCAGCCAATAGTGGCTGTGTTTGGTGCCTGCATATGGAATGGATACCCAGTTTGTTCAGTCTCTAGATATCCTTTCCTTCAGTCTCCACTCCTGAACAATACATTGTTCCTGTATTTCCTCTTGTTTCCCGTACAAAGAAGGACTGATGCATCCATATTTTGGTTTTCCTTCTTCTTGGGTTTCATATAATGTATGAATTCTTTCTTAGATATTCCAAACTTTTGGGCTAATATCCACTTATCAGTGAGTATATACCATTTATGTTCTTCTGTGACTGGGTTATTTCACTCAGCATGCTATTTTCAAGTTGCATCCATTTGCCTACGAATTTCATGAAGTCATTGTTTTTAAAAGCTGAGTAGTACTCCCTTGTGTAAATGTACCACAATGTCCAGGAACATCTGGGTTCTTTCTTGCTTCTGACTATTATAAATTAACCTGCTATGAACATAGTGGACCATGCTTCATTGTTATATGTTGTAGCATCTTTTGGGTGTATGCCTATCAGGAATATGGTTGGGGCCTCAGGTAATTTATGAGAAACTGCCAAACTGATATACAGATTGGTTGTACAAGCTTTCAATCCATACATACATCACACAATCATTATTTTTAAATCTTTACTTGTATAATATATATGTAAGTATGCAAAAAATTATAGAATCTATATTGATATAAAATATTTACTTACTTAAATTCTTAGTTGGATTTTAAAGTTGTATTTGATTTTACTGCCTGGGACTTTCATCACACTGAGGCTCTAATTAGTAAGTTAATTAGAGATCAAACATATTGTGAAACCCTTTTTGATCTGCCTAGTAATTTGTTGTTTGTCATACACTGAACTGGAGTCATATCATCTGTAAAAGTGATGAAACTTTTCACTACAGTGAAAAAACACTAAATCTTGAAATAGAGTCCAATATTTGAACACAGAGTAATAGCACACTTTAACTGGTAGCTATGACTTTCAAAAAGCAAAATAATCAAGATATTTTGTTATCATATCTTTATGAATCTAAATTTAGAATTCAAAGTTACTACATAAATTGAATCTTTAAAAATCCATGAGTACATTTACACTTTGATCATTGATTTGTTAAATATGCGATTAATTATTTAAAATAATTATGCTGTCAAATATATACTTATTATAAACTTGACTCTCTCTCTCTCTCTCTGTGTATGTGTGTGTGTGTGTGTGTGTGTGTGTGTGTGTGTGTGTGTGTGTGCATTGGGTCTATATTCTGATCTTGAATTTCACTAGGACAATACTTTCTGTCATTTCAATCTTTCTAATTTGCCATCTCTATGATAAGGAACTGGTTTACATGATTACTTAATTCTGTTGCCTCATGTTTCCTGGAGACATTATATCAGGACAGAATAATACATATTTGTAAGGAATTTGATGCTTGATCACTAAATATATTTTGTCAAAAGAGCCTTTAGTTTTTTTGAGTATAAATCATTTGAGTATAGAAAGATTTTTGAGAGTTGTTTCAATTATGTAGGACAGTAGTATTTTTGGTTGTTATCATTTTGTTTTGATTTGGCCTATTGATTTTTTTAATGGCCACAAAATACCTAAACCTAACCTCAAACTTGTCAATTGTATAAACTGGATATTTCCTAATTTCATTTGGTCATTGATAAGAATCCTCAAAAACTGAAGGAGAAAGAATTCATGTTACAAATCATATCATCCTGGGCAATGCACCTTTCTAGTAAGCCTATTTACCCTACTTTTTTTTTAGATCCAATTGATAAGATATAATTGCCCACAGAAACATACAAAGCCCAGTACCAGCCTTCCATTAAGAACATTAATAACAAACTGTAAATACACAGAGCCGAATCTTAACATGTTCACCTGTCATGGCTTTTCTCCCTCTCCCTCCTATCTTTCTTCCTTTCTCTATTTCCCCTACTTTTACAGGCTTTTCTCAGCACAGTTACTAGTGTTTCTTGAAAGCTGTTAATAGCATATATTGCTCACAGTGCTGATTTGTATCTCCTCATAGTAATTTCAAACCTTGTAAAGGAAGATAAAAAGTCTCTGTGGAGATTGAATTCATAAAGTCAGTTTACAGTTTTATGTTATGTGGATATCGAGAAACAAATATATCTTATTTTTAACTCTATTTGTATTGCTCTATATACAATATGCTCACATATTACTCAATTATTTCAATATTTAGATTAGTCATCCTTCACATAAGAGAAACATAAGGATGGATTCTGAAAAACTTTTGCAAATCCTTTTATAAGATGGGGAGTTTGGGGAAAATGATAACCTACCATTGATACATATCTACTACATTATGATCTCTTTCTCTTGCCATTTTACATAGACTTTTCTGAATAACTTTGTCAATCATTATTCGTCTATTAACACATTTACTCAGTCACAAAATATTAAGCTCTATGTTCATTATTGGTAAATAATCATTGTGGTATGATGTCACAGGTGAGGCAAGTATAAGATAGAATGAAGCCTGTCATTGGATGAAAAGGAAGGATGAGCAGGAGACAAGATTGAAGGAGGAGGAGGAAGAAAGAGAAATGGAAGATGGACTGAGACAGATAGTAGGCGAGAGACAACTTAGAAGCTGATGTTAAAATTCCACACTGTACCTTTACAGGTTGTATAAATGTTCCTAAGAGATGGATGTGTACAGGACTTTGTATGTTTAGGTGGGCAATTATATCTTATCAATTGGATCAAAAGTTATTATGTTGTGTGTACTTTCAAGTAGCCATTTAAGTGTAAGAAAGTGTGGCGACTACAGACAATGGGCTGCCACTGAATTGGGATGTGTGCTTCTGGCAAGATATCTACCAGATATCTTAAAGCACTGCAGTGCTGGTTCTAATGAGGGATAAAAGACAGTTTTTATTTTCAATAATTTTACAACAATAGATGGTGAACTAGCCTGATGGGCAAGAATCTGAGTTGAGAAAAGGTTTTATTTTCTAAGTAAGAGAAGGCCAGTTCCATATTGAGTCACATGATACCTCAAGGACGGGAACTTTAAAAAAAGAAACACAGGAGCAGCCTGGACTGGCATGTTGTAGGTCCCCTGCTGTGTGATAAATAATGGCAGCTCTGAGAGTTAGAAATTAAGATCTGTCTTTTAAAGAAAGTTGTTTAGAAACTCTTTCAGGATATTCATAGTCCTTCTAAGGTTGGCTCCACGGGAATTTTGGGCTGAAATTCTAGTTAGACAAACTACCTCTTAATGACAGGTATTATTAGAAGGTTATTAAGATTGTGTTTTAAGGAGAAGAGAGTACAGAGATTACCTGAGTCACCTGGGAATCTTCATCCATGGTTTGGAACTTAGATTGGGAAAAATTAGTCACTGACTCCAAGTAGAGTATTGTGATATTTACAAGTTATTAAGATTAAATAAAAATCTGTGGCTTCAGGTAGAGACCTTAACAGATGGACATATTTTGGGCTATAGTCCTGGTTTGATATGTTGCCTATTGATATTGGAATTGATTGAAGGTATTTGGTTTGTTTTATGAATTATCCTGCTAAAGGCCATATGGCTTGTTGATGCTGTCTAGTGAGGTTTTGTGGTTATTTTTGATATTAACCACAACAGGAAGTTCAGATTCTCTTAATGTGGGATCCACAGGTATTTTGTGTTAATTTCCTGATAGTACAGAGTACAAAAGCCTATCAGGCTCATTGTTTAACACTATTGTTTAGCATACTTCCTTTTTTTAAAAAATTGTTTAATCTTCATATTGAGTGTGAATTTGAGTTTTATGATTATATTTTTACTTTGGGAGAGAGTGCAAGATACAAGATTTTCTGGTTACAAACTAAAGAACACAGTATTTTGGGAGAAAGACTTTGTCTTTGTGTTTTTAAGAAGTGTGATTAGGCTCTGGAAACCTCACAGAGTCATACTGATCAGATTTGAGAGAGGTAGACCACCTGAAAAACTAGATTCAGGAGATTGAAACAAAAAGATATCTTGATTCTAAACTTTTGTCTTGAGAGTTCTATTTTGCAGTGTGCCTAATTGGACTCCTGGTCTCAAGGACTTTCAGCTGGGTCCAGTCAGGACACATCTGGCTACAGCATTTGTTTCATTCTTCTTACCCACTACTCCCAAGAATATCTCAACGCCCATGTACACTTTGAAGAAGTTATAAAGGAGCCATCACTCCAATTCCCTGTACTTTTAGGGGGCTGAAAATGGTTATTCTAAAGTTGTTTTTATGAGGAATGTAAAAATGGTTGTAATTTAACAGGGAGGAATTAGCTAGATTGAGTTGTATAGTCATAATCTCATTTGGTAGCTAGGCTGGCATCATATCTTTGCTTTGGTATAGAATTTATTTGTCAAAAAAAGTTTAAAAGTACAAGGTTTAGAGGGAGTAATTCTATTATATTCTATTGATGCCATTACAAACTTCTGAGTTGATTACACATGTGAGTTAAGGGCCAAATAACAGTTTCATGACTCTGAGTTTGTGAGAGTACTTTCAAGAAAATATTTAGGGTATGGAGACAACAGTCTAGATTACCTTACATAGATTTTTTTTCAAAAACATCAGAAATCCACAAAATTTGAGATTTTTTTTTTTGGTTCTTTTTTTCGGAGCTGAGGACCAAACCCAGGGCCTTGCGCTTCCTAGGCAAGCGCTCTACCACTGAGCTTAATTCCCAACCCCAAAATTTGAGATTTAAAGTTATCTTTTATTGAGACATATCTTCTCCTAACAGTTCCCCTTTGGTGAATTTAATGAAGAAGTTGAACATCTCTACCTCCAGGTGAGGCAGTACATTGTACTATGCAGCCACTGGACAAAACTGCCTGTTTCATCTACAGACTAATACTGTACAGAAAAGGACAAATTATGCAGAATAGTTGACTGACAATCCCTGCCAGGACAGGGTGATCAGCCCTTCAAAATCTGCATTTCAAGAGTCTGTCAGTTGATTTTGGGTCAGGAGGCTGAAGACTTCTACTCACATGTTGCTAACAGAGGACTGTGCTAGTGCAGATTTGTCTCTACAATCTCTCAGTTTTGGAAGCTGTGTTAGGCCCCCTATGTGTATAGATATTTGGTCATTCTCAGATTTCATCCAGGGTTAAAGACTGATTATAGTCTCATAGCCTATCAGGCTGTTTAACCCTGAAAATACATATTTTATTAGATAGTATATAAGCTAGCCAGGATATAACATAGATTTTAAGCCTTTCTTAAACTGGAATGGATAACTAAATGTTCTGTTTAACTGATAAAGTGTTGGACTGGGTGTTAGATATATTTATGCTTTTAATTATGAAAAGATAATAGTTGTACTCAGCTTATATTTCAGAGAAAAGTTTGTTTTTTTTTTCTTTTTTTTAATTAGACAAAAAGGATGAAATGTGGGATGATGTCACAGGTGAAGCAGATACAAGATAGTATGAGACCTATCATTGTACAAGAAGGAAGGATGGGTGGGAGAAACATTTGAAGGAAGAGAAGGAGACAGAAACAGAAGAGGCAGGGGAGGGAGACAGAGAGTAGCAGAGAGACAACATGGAAGCTGACATTAAGATTTCATGCTGTACAGGTTGTTACAAATGTTCTTAAGGGATGGATGTGTACAGGGCTTTGTATGTTTAGGTGGGCAATTATATTTTATCAATTGAATCAAAGGTTATTGTGTTGTGTGTAATTTCATGTAGCGATTTAAGTGTAAGAAAGTGTGCATTGGCTAGAGACACTGGGACATCGCAGAAATGGGATGTGTGCTTCTGGCAAGATATCTACCAGATTTCTTAAGACACTGTGTTGCCGGATCTAGTGGTGGATAAAAGACTGTTTTTATTTTCAGTAAATTTATAACAACAAATCATGAATTCATTACTTTAATTTGTATAGATTGTTTATATTTTGTAATATCTTAAATTCACATGTTCCTATCATTTAATAAAAAATAAGCACAGGGACCCCAATGGAAGAGTTGGGGAAAGACTGAAGGAGCTGAAGGGGATTGCGACTCTACAGGAAGAAGAACAATATCAACCAACCAGACCCTCCAGAGGGCAAGAGGAATAAACCACCAACCGAAGAATATACACGAAAGGATCCAGGGCATCAGCTGCATATATTGCAGAGGATTGTCTTATCTAGCATCAATGGGAGGGGTGGCCCTTGGTACTGGGGAGGCTTGAAGCACCAGCATAGGCAGATGCTAGGTTGGTGAGGCTGAAGTATTTGGGTGACCATGGATCACCAACATGGAGTTATGGGGGAGGAGATGGGATAGGGTCATTGTGGAGGGTAAACTGGAAAGGGAGAGAACATTTGAAATGTAAATAAATTAAATAACCAATAAAAGTGAATATTTTTCATATATTAATATATAACGTGAATAGATCCAAGATCATAGTGCATGTTACTAAAACTAAATTATGATTAAGAATATATTGAGAACACATAACTCAAACTTGACTAAACACATTCAATCCAGTATAAAACCAGTATCAAAACCAGTCACCAGAAGCACCTACACACATGAGAACAGAGATAAGACCAACTTTTCTGCTCCAAGTGACCCACCTGGTAGCCTCTGGACAACAAAGAAGTTTCCCAGAAGTTCCCTGGGAAAGAACACTTCAAGTTTTTGACTGTGCCCAGAACTGAACTGAAACTGTTCCACAGTTCCTTGTACCCAAATCCCATGGGGCAGAGAGCAGAACTCCAAGAAGTGAGTAAAATATTGAGAGCTCAAGGGAAACCACCCTTTCTGCTCACATTTCTGCTCACATAGGGGCCTCTGGATACAGAAATTTAGGAAGAGTTAGCAGCAGGAATCTGCTGATATCTGCCTGTGCCTAGAACTGAACTGACCTAGTCCCAAGACTCCCTGCACACAAATCCCATTGGGGAGAGAGCTGGACTTTCAGAAGTGTGGACAATCCTGAGAACTCAGAGGAGACAACTACTTTCTACCTACATTACTGACCCAAGAAGAAACTGCTTATTGTCATTTGTGCCCTCAAGGCACAGGGATCTAGGAGGTTCTATCTCCTCTGAGATCATCTACACACCTGAGAGCAGGGGTAAGACCAACTCTTCTGTCCCAAACAATCCACCTGGATGGTTCAGATCACACAAACCCAGGAGCAGCTCTCTGATCCCATATCCAGGTGAAAGAAAACAGGTCCAAAGGAGTGCTGACACATAGGACTAGAGGAGGGTCAAGCCACTGTCAGAAACAGCAAGACAAGCTAACATCAGAGACTACCTAATGGCAAGAGGCAAGCACAATAACCTAAGCAACAGAAACCAAGACTACATGACATCATCAGAGACCAGTTCTCCCATTAAGCAAATATTGGCTATTCTAAAACACCAGAAAAGCAATATTTGGATTTAATATCACATTTTATTATGAGGATAGAGGACTGTAACAAGAATGTAAATAACTCCCTTAAAGAAATATAGGTCAACACAAGTAAACATGTAGAATACCTTAAAGAGGAAACACAAAAATCCCTTAAAGAATTACAGGAAAATTCAACCAAACAGGTGAAGAAATTGAACAAAACAATGCAGGATGTAAAAATGGAAAGAGAAACAATAAATAAAACACAAAGGGTTGACAATTCTGGAGACAGAAAACCTAGGGAAGAGATAAGAAGTCATATATGCAAGCATCATCAACAGAATGTAAGAAACAGAAAAGAGAATATCAGTGACAGAAGATATCATTGAAAACATTGACACAACAATCAAAGATAATGGAAAACATAAAATGTTCCTAGCACAAAACATCCAGGAAATCCAGGACACAATGAGAAGATCAAATTTAAGGATAATAGGTATAGTAGAGAGTGAAGACTCCCAACTTAAAGGACCAGTAAATATCTTCAACAAAATTATAGAAGAAAACTTCCCTGACCTAAACAAAAAGATGCCCATAAACATACAAGAAGCCAAATTGATTTGAAAAGAGAAGTAATTCTTCCCTTCACATAATAGTCAAATCAACAAATGCAGAAAACAAAAAAAAAAAATATTAAAAGCAGTAAGAGAAAAAGGCAAAGCAACATATAAAGGCAGACCTATCAGAATTACACAAGACTTCTCACCAGAGACTATGAAAGCCAGAAGATACTGGACAGATGTCATACAGACCCTATGAGAACAAAAGTGCCAGCTCAGGCTACTATATCCTGTAGAGGGCCGCAATAACATTCACCACCACAAGATGGCGCTGGCTTCCACTGCGCCCCACGTGGAAGGCCAGGATAGCTTTCGCCATTACAAATGGTGCTGGCCTCCGCCGTGCCAGCCGACTTCCTTTCAGGAAGTTAACTGTGTGCGCAGGTGCAAGAGTGCCTTCGTGCCAGGTCTTTGCCCACTCCAGGGCGTGCCTTATGAGATCATGGGTAAGGTACCAATCAGGTGTGGATTCGCCGCGCTAGGGTGTATATAAGCCGCGCCATGCCGGCACATGGGGCCTTTCCTTAAGATTCAATAAACGGTTAGCTGCAGCAAGGATTCGTGTGTCTCCGCGTATTCTTGCTGGCGAGAGACAGCGCGGGACAATATCCAGCTAAATTCTCAATTAACTTAGAT
The DNA here is from genome assembly GCF_021556685.1 of Rattus norvegicus. NCBI lineage: Eukaryota > Metazoa > Chordata > Mammalia > Rodentia > Muridae > Rattus > Rattus norvegicus. The sequence goes on from NC_141546.1 coordinate 27,724,218, forward strand.
GGAGAAACCAAGATAATCCATGACAAAACCAAATTTACACAATATCTTTCCACAAATACAGCCCTACAAAAGGTAATGGGTGGAAAATTCCAATACTAGTACACAAACTACACCCAACAAAAAGCAAGAAAGTAGTCTCTTTGCAACAAAACCAAAAGCAGAAAAACACACAAACATAATTTCAACTCTAACAATAAAAATACCAGGAAACAACAATCACTATCTTCAATATCTCTTAACATCAATGGATTCAATTCCTCAATAAAAACATAGACTAACAGGTTGGATACATAAAGAGGACTATGCATTTTGCTGTATAGATAAAACACAAGTCAGAGACAAGACAAACACTATCTCAAAGTAAAAGGCTGGAAAACGACTTTTCAAGCAAATGTCCCAAAGAACCCACCTGAAGTAACAATTCTAATATCGACTAAAATTGACTCTCAACCAAAATTTATCAAAAAAGATGAGGAAGGACACTTAATAGTCACCAAAGGAAAAATCCACTGAGTTGAACTCCCAATCCTAAATATTTATGCTAAAAATGCAAGGGCACCTACACTCATAAAACAAACCTTAAATAAGAACAAAACATTCATTGCAACTCACACCATAATAGTAGGAGATTTCAACTCCCCACTCTCATTAATGGACAGATCATGGAAACAGAGACCCAGAAAAACTCACAGAAGTTATGAACCAAATGGATTTAACAGATATTTATAGAACATTCAATCCTAAAACCAAAGAATATACCTTCTTCTTGGCACCTCAGGGTAACTTCTCAAAAACTGACAATATAATCAGTCAATATAAGAGGATTGAAATAATTCCATGCATCCTATCAGATCTCCATGATAATAAAGATGAGCTTCAATGACAACAAAAATGACAGAAAGTGAACAAACAAATGGGAGCTGAACAATGTTCTACTCAATGATAATTTGGTCAAGGAAGAAACAAATAAAGGAATTAAAGACTTTTTAGAAGGTATAACATACTGAAACTTATAGGACACAATGAAAGCATTGCTTGGAGGAAAATTCATAGCTCTGAGGTGCTCCAAAAAGGAAACTAGGCAGATAAAACACTAGCAGCTTGGTAACACATCTAAAAGCTTTAGAACAAAAAGAAGTAAATACAGCCAAGAGAAGCATAGGACAAAAAAATAATCAAACTCAGGGCTGAAATCAACCAAGTAGAATCAGAAAAGACTATACCAAGCATAAACAAAACCAGGGGCTGGTTCTTGAGAAAAATCAACAGGAGAGATAAACCCTTAGCCACAGTAAAGAGAGGGTACAGAGAGTGTTTTGAAATTAACAAAATCAGAAGTAAAAAGGAGACATAGCAGTAGAATATGAGGAAATTCAAAAAAATCATTTAATCCTAGCACACAAGCCTATATTCAACAAAACTGGAAAATCTGGAGGAAATGGACAACAATCTTGACAAGGACCAGGTGCCAAAGTTAAATCAGTATTATATAAACCATCTAAACAATAACATAACTCCTAAAGAAATAGAAGCAGTTATTAAAAGTCTCACAACCAAAAGGAGCAGATGGGTTTAGTGCAGAATTCTATCAGACCTTCATAGAAGATCTCAACAAATATTATCCAAACTATTTCACCAAATGTAAATAGACAAAGTACTACCCATGTCCTTCTCTTAATCAAAATGATTTCAAACTTCACTGACAATTCTTCTTTTTCTACACCTTTTTTTTAAATCCACAGATAAGAGTATTTCTTACCCACCATCATAGTAGCTGCTTTGTGTAGCAGATATAGATAACAACAGAAAAAAAAAACCAAAAAACACAATGACTGTAACATAGAATACAGCTGATTTATGGTTCCAAGTCCAAGTTGCTACATCTAAAACAGTATTTGTACAAATATGGCTCAGGGAACATTGAAAAATGTAAGATTTTAAGAGCTTTGTGGTTTACCTAAACTTAATGGGTCAATAGATTATATCTTAAGGTATTTCCTTGGAAAACTGGGAAGAACCTGCTATGCCACTATCCATCGTAGACCCAAAGGATGCTCCATCTTACCACAAGGACACATTAAATTATGTTCATTAAAACTTTTATAATAGCTAAAATCTGGGAAAAACTTAGATGCCCTTGAACAAATCAATGGATAAAGAAAACACAGCATCCAGAAAAACAATAAGCTAGGTACTCATTTGTAAGATGATATTAACTGTTAAAATTTTATGAGAATAATTTATTTTAAAATTTTTATTTTGTATATTTATATTATGTGTAGTATTTTTAAATTTTGCTTTTATGTTTTCTACTGGTTCTTATTTTACTGACCTATATGCACAATTTTAATTAAAACAGCACTATGATATCCATGCATACCTGAATTATATCTCCTTAGCTAATATATGTTATTATTCTAATATGAAATGGAGCTTACTCTGGTCACTGAAATAACAATAGTCCCAGTTTGTAAGGGGAGATATCAAATCATAATGTTTAAAGCCTTAAAGATTCAATTGCCCTTAGAATATCTGCTTCACTATTGGTCTTTGTATTGATTGTTTTTTGGAAACATGAGAATTTTATTAAGATGAGCATGAACATAGGTATTTTTTAAATAATTACATTATGAAGATAGCTTTAGAATAATGGTACTCCTTCATTGCTTTAGAAGACCCCTTATATATTTACTTATCATATTAAATATTAAATATCTATAACACTAAATTCACAAAGAGAAAATAATCTCATTGATAGAATTCAATAAGGTCTTTGAAAGTCCAAGATTCAGTACTATTGTACTTTTATATTTTGTGATTTACCATTAATGTTTGTTTAACATTTTCTGGTCACCAAATACATATATGGTTTGCATGTCTTCTCACTCAACTGTAACTTTTTTTTTTTTAACATTTTCTTTCTTTATTAACTTGAGTATTTCTTATTCACATTTCGATTGTTATTCCTTTTCCGGTTTCCGGGTCAACATCCCTCTAACCCCTCCCCTTCCCCTTCTATACGGGTGTTCACCTCCCCATTATCCCCCCATTACTGCCCTCCCTCAAACAATCACGTTCACTGGGGTTTCAGTCTTAGCAGGACCAAGGGCTTCCCCTTCCTAGCTCTTACTAGGCTATTCATTGCTACCTATGAGGTTGGAGCCCAGGGTAAGTTCCTGCATAGTCTTTGGGTATTGGCTTACTCCCTAGAAGCTCTGGTTGGTTGGCATTGTTGTTCATATGGATCTTGAGCTCCTTCAAGCTCTTCCAGTCCTTTTTCTGATTCTTTCAACGGGGGTCCCATTCTCAGTTCAGTGGTTTGCTGCTAGCATTTGCCTATGTATTTGGTGTATTTGCCTCTCTATTCCCTGCCAAGGGTATTCTTGTTCCCCTTTTAAAGACGGAGTGAAGCATTCACATTTTGGTCATCCGTCTTGAGTTTCATTTGTTCTAGGCATCTAGGGTAATTCAAGCATTTGGGCTAATAGCCACTTATCAATGAGTGCATACCATGTGTGTTTTTCTGCGATTGGGTTACCTCACTCAGGATGATATTTTCCAGTTCTGACCATTTGCCTACGAATTTCATAAAGTCACTGTTTTTGATAGCTGAGTAATACTCCATTGTGTAGATGTAACATATTTTCTGTATCCATTCCCCTGTTGAGGGCCATCTGGGTTCTTTCCAGCTTCTGGCTATTATAAATAAGGCTGCTATGAATATAGTGGAGCATGTATCTTTGTTATATGTTGGGGCATCTTTTGGGTATACACCCAAGAGAGGTATAGCTGGATCCTCAGGTAGTTCAATGTCCAATTTTCTGAAGAACCTCCAGATTATTTCCAATAATGGTTGTACCAGTCTGCAATCCCACCAACAATGGAGGAGTGTTCCTCTTTCTCCACATCCTCGCCAGCATTTGGTGTCACCTGAGTTTTTGACCTTAGCCATTCTCACTGGTGTGAGGTGAAATCTCAGGATTGTTTTGATTTGCATTTCCCTTATGACTAAAGATGTTGAACATTTCTTTAGGTGTTTCTCAGCCATTCAGCATTCCTCAGCTGTGAATTCTTTTTAGCTCTAAACTCCACTTTTTAATAAGGTTATTTGTCTCCCTGCGGTCTAACTTCTTGAGTTCTTTGTATATTTTGGATATAAGCCCTCTATCTTGTAGGATTGATAAAGATCTATTCCCAATCTTTGGGTTGCCATTTTGTCCTAACCACAGTGTCCTTTGCTTTACAGAAGCTTTGCAGTTTTATGAGATCCCATTTGTCGATTCTTGATCTTAGAGCAGAAGCCATTGGTGTTTTGTTCAGGAAATTTTCTCCAGTGTACATTTGTTTGAGATGTTTCCCCACTTTTTCTTCTATTAGTTTGAGTGTATCTAGTTTGATGTGGAGATCCTTGATCCACTTGGATTTAAGCTTTGTACAGGGTGATCAGCTTGGATCTATCTGCATTCTTCTACGTGTTGACCTCCAGTTGAACCATCACCATTTGTTGAAAATGCTATCCTTTTTCCATTGAATGGTTTAGGCTCCTTTGTCAAAAATAAAGGGACTATATGTGTGTGGTTCATTTCTGGGTCTTCAAATCTTTTCCATTGTTCTATCTGTCTGTCTCTGTACCAATACCATGCAGTTTTTATCACTATTGGTCTGTAAGACTGCCTGAATTCAGGGATAGTGAATCCCCCTGAAGTCCTTTATTTTTGAGGATTCCACTGTAATTCTTAAATTATTGTGGTTGATGTCTTTAGTTTTCTGATTATAGAGATAAGCCCTATTATCTTTTGTCCTTATTTATAATTTGACAAACTACAGAATTTTTAATTATGTTGGTAAGAAACATCATCTATCCTCTTGAGGAGATAATTTTTTGTCAATAATTGAAAAGGAGATTAGAATTTGGAGAACTGATGTATCTCTAAATTACCTGATACTTCAGGAACTGAAGTATAGTTAGAAAAGTGAAATGAAAGAAGTTATGTTAACTTTTAATTAGAATTTTGTAATTTAATAGTCCACTTATATGATCTACATGAGTGACTAAAATACTACATCTGAAAGATTGTTGTCAGTTAAAAATAAGCCAGTACAGTTGTCAAAAATCATTATTTTCAGACCAGTAGAAATTACATAGACTTCAATTTGCTTGATTTTTTAAAAAGTTCTTTTTATTTATTCTCTTTCCTGTTCATTGCCCCACTCACAGTTACCCTTTCCACATTCCTTTCCCCATTCCCACTCCCCTTCTCCTCTGAGAGGGTGGCAACACCCTGGGTATTGCCCCAATCCTGGCACATCATGTCTCTGTGGAGCTAGGCACATCCTTTCTCACTAAGGCCAGACTTGACAGGCCAGCTATAAGAACATAACCCACTTAGAAGCAACAGCTTTTGGGATTTCCCCAGTTCTAGTTGTTCAGGATGCATATGAAGACTAAGCTACAAATCTGCTACATATGTTCGAGGAGGCCTATGTACAACCTGTGCATGTGATTTGGTTGATAGTCAGTCTCTGAGAGCTACAAGAATCCAGGTGTTAGTTGACTCTATTAGTCTTTTTTTTCCCTCAGTTAAAAGATTTATTAAAAAACAATCAAAGAAAGAAAAGCAAAGAAAAACAAGATACTTTATTTCCTCCCAGGTCACAGGCTGGAATCCACTAATGATTCCCCCTGGAAGTTGTAGGTAACAACATCTGCATTTTCCCATTCACTCCACAGGCACAAAGGATTTCAAAAGTGAGCCAAGACTCTCCCTTCCTTATTAAAAAAGATATGATGATAACTTCCCTACCAAATGATACTGACTTATTTTTCTAGGCAATTCTATTATTCATTAGGAAAAAACAAAGTCCCTTTTTATTTAATAGATAAGGAAATGAAAAAAGAAAATACATTTTATTGACATTACACGATAAAGTGAATACTAATATTAAAGAAACTGAAGATTATTTCAAACACTATGTGAGGTTAAAATTTAAAATTGTGAATATAAAAATATGAAAAAATATAAATATCCTCTCAATTTGTCTTTTCTAAATTTGACTTTAATGAAATTATGTTTTTTAAATTATTAAATAGGATTTCTTTTTATTAACTTGAGTATTTCTTATATACATTTCAGGTGTTATTCCCTTTCCCGGTTTCTGGGCAAACATCCCCCTCCCCCCTCCACTTTCTTATCGGTGTTCCCCTCCCCATCCTCCCCCCATTGCCGCCCTGGAGTTTCTATCCCCTTAAATGCCGCAATCCTTCCTCCTTTTCTTCCGTAAAAGTACCCAAGCTCCGTCCACTACTTGGCTGTGGGTATTTGTATCTGTCTGAGTGAACTGCTTGGTGGAGCCTCTCTGAGGACAACATGCTCCTTTCAGCAAGCATAATAATGCATCATTAATAGTGTTAGGGGTTGGTGCTTGCTTATGGGATGGGTCTCAAGTTGGGGTAGTTATTGTTGGGCTATTCCCTCAGTCTCTGCACCATTCCCTGTACTTGCATTTCTCTTAACCAGGCAGAATTTTGGGTCAAACATTTAGGGGGTGAATTGCAATACTATTTAACCTCAGACAGAACAACATGTATGGTTTTTTAATAAGGTCCAGTCTTACATTCTGTGTAAGTTTCCTGTTAACACACAGATGCCTTGAAGACCAGCAAAATGATTGCAATGATATGGTGCCAAAAACATGTAACAAGCAAGAACCTTCATTGAGTTCCTCAAATGAGACCATTGCCTTCTGTTTGCATTTAAAGAGTAAATAAAATATTACAAGTATGAATGTTATTTTACCTGACTTACTGTTTGCACTGAAACAAATTTCATCTTGGATAGTTCTTCAAACACAGTAAGCAGATTGTATTTCTTCTTAAAACAGCCCTCATGCAAAGAAGACAACAGTCAGTAAGGCAATGTAAGTTGACAATGCCAATTAAAGAGTCAACAAAAACTCAAGGGAGGGAGTGAAGATTGAAAAGGAAAAGACAATTGAACAATATTATAACATGACTACAGTCAGTGCTGAGGATGAAGTGAGTTCATTTTTTCCTAATCAGCATTTTTACCATTCTACATAATTGCAGAGTATACAATTAGTTCTTAGATCAAAGACAAAACAATTAAACAAGGCAATAAGCTAAGCCCCCTGGTCACTGTTTCTATGGCCTCGTGGTACTGCAAACTGGTACCACTACTCTGGAAATCCATGTGCAGGCTCATCATTAAATTGGAAATGGATCTAACTGAAGACCCAGCTATACCAGTCTTGGGCATATACCCAAATGATGTCCCACCATACCATAGGGGTACTTGATCCATTATGTTCAGAGTAGCTTTATCTTTGATAACCAGAAGCTAGAAACAACCCAGATATTCCATAATGGAAGTATGGATACAGAAAATGTGGTTCATTTACACAACAGTATACTATTAAGCATTAAGAACAAGGACATCGTGGATTTTGCAAGCAAATGGTTGGAACTAGAGTATATGCTGAGTGAGGTAAATCAGACCCAAAAGGACATACATGGTATGTACTCACTAAATAAGTGGAAATTAGCCAAAGTGTACAGAATACCTAGGATATAATCCACAGAACTCAGGAATGTTAACAAGTAGAAGGGCCCAAGTGAGAATGCTTCAATCCCACTTAGGTGGGAGAAGAAAAAAAATCACCATAGGCAGAAGTCTGGAGGGACCTACATTGGAGAGGGAAAGGGGAAGGCATAGGAGAACATGATCAGGTAATAGGGAAGGGAGGGGGTGAGTAAGAGCAGACTGAAGCCCTGAAGGCCAGCAGAAAGAATCAAAGCAGGGGACCTTTGGAGGTAAGAGGTGGCGGGTACTTTCTAGAAAGTATCAGAGACCTGGTATTTGATACTCTCAGACTCAAATGCCAAACAGTGAAAAAAGGAAACATGTAAATGTAACTTTTACTTGCTAGATACAAATGCCATCTTGTGACTTACTGCAGAATAAGCTCACCATTTCTAGCTCATTGGGAACTCTGTCTAGCTGGGTCAATTCACCTGTTCTGGTGCAAACTCCTCTTCAAATAAATTAACTGATTCAATCTGGCTTCTCTTGGCTTCCGGCTGAATTATTTTTATCTGACTCAAACTAACTCTGGCATTCTGTTCTAATCTCCTGGCTCATTTCTTTTTCTCTAGATTATTCTGTCTTTACCTGAAACTTATCATTGTAAAACTATTCCAGTAAAACTGTCTGTTCACCCAACAGGAAATGTATGATCTCACAGACAAACTCAATTTCATTGCTTTTACACAATGGATTTCAACTGCACTAAATTGAGCTGAAAGATACTCTGTCCCTGCACTGCTCTGTCCTGTTGGTTCTCATGAGAGTTCAGTGCATCCTATTCCTGACTCATTCTGCCAAATATTTTTCTGATTAATCACTTTGTTTGATCTTCAGTTAGATGTCACTTTCAAAAATGAATGCTTGCTTCTACAAACTATGAAAAATATGTTTTCTTTCATTGTTTGGGATTAAAGATATGTAGAGTGACTTCATTCAGCATCAATCAGAAAAACCTAGAAGGTCTTTGGATGTGACTACTTTTCAGAGCACCCTTGATTCTGGATGCATGGTATTGGTACAGAGCCAAACAGGTTGATCAATGAAATAGAATTGAAGATCCAGAAACAAAACTGCACACTTACAGATGCTTGATCATTGAAAAAGAAGCCAAAAATATACAATGGAAAAATAAAAGCATCTTCAATAAATGGTGCTGGTTTCACTGGCATTCTGTTTGTACAAAAATGGAAACAGATCCATATTTGCCATATTTCACAAAGGTCAAATACAAGTGGATCAAGGACCTCAACATCAAACCAGATCCAGTGAATCTAATAGAAGAGAAATTGGAAAAGAACCTTGAATTCATTGGCACAGTGGAATATTTCCTCAACAGAACTCCAATGGCTCAGGCTCTAATATCAAGTATTGATAAATGGTACTGAATGAAACTAGAAAACTTCTGTAAGGCAAAGGACATAATTAATAAGACAACTCACCAATCTACAGATTGGGAAAATCTCCAATATCCCCTTATTCAATAGAGGCCTGTTATCGAAAATACTTAAAAAATTCAAAATGTTCACCCCCAAGAAACCAAAAATCCAATCAAAACATGGGATATAGAACTTAACAGAATTCACAACAGAGCAATCTCAAATGGATGAGAAACACCTAAAAATGTTCAAAGGTTTTAGTGATCAAGGAAATGCAAATCAAAATGACCCTGAAATTCCACCTTCAACCAATCAGAATAGTTAAGTTCAAAAACTCAGGTGACAGCACATGTTGGCAAGGATGTGCTGAAAATGGGACACTTCTCTATTTTTTTCTGGGATTGCACACTGGTACCTCTACTCTGGAAATCAGGCTGGAGGTTTCTCAAATATTGGAAATAGATCTACTTGAAAACGCAGCTATACCACACTTGGGCATATGCCCAAAAGATGCCCCACTATGTCACATGTGTACATGTTCCAATATGTTCCTAGCAGCCTTATTTTTGATATCCAGAAGCTGAAAACAACACAGATATCTCACAATGGATGAATGTATACAGAAAATGTGGTTCATTTATGTAATGGAATACTACTCAGCTATTAAGAAGGAAGACATCAAGAGTTTTGCAGACAAATGGATAAAACTGGAAAAATCATCGTTAGTTAAATAACTCAGAACCAATAGAATATACAGGGTATGTTTTCACCAATAAGTGGATATTAGCCAAAAAATGCAGAATTGGCTGCATAAATTGATAGAAGTCGAAAAGGCTACTAAGCCAAAGGGCCCAAGTGAGTATGCCTCAATCCCACTTTGGAGGGAGATGAGAATAATCCCAGGGGTGAAGGGGAAGGAGGGAAGAAGATACTGGATGGGAAAGAGGACAAGGTGGGGAAGAGTGGAACAAAGTCAGGTATTGGGATAGGGAGGGTAGAGTAGACTGAAGCCCTGAGGGCTAGTAGAAAGAAGCAAAGCAGGCAACCTCTGGTGATAGGAGGTGTGAGTGGGGACCCTGTAGAATATAGACCAGAGAACTATGAGGCTAGGGACTCTCAGGACTCAGACAGAGGGAACTTAGATGAAATGCCCATATGTGGGGAGAGTAATCTTATGAAGTTCACCTCCAGTAAAAAGACAGGACATCAGGTGAAGTGATGGGATTGCCATCCCACACTCAAAAACCTCTGATCCAGAATAGTTCCTGTCTGAAAAATCTGCAGGAAAAAAAATAAAGAAGAACCTGAGGAAAAGAAGGTCCAGTGAGAGGCCCAAATTAGTATTGAGCTCAGGGAGTGGCCCAATCCTTGACTCTATTCCAGACATTATGATGTACTTACAAATGGGGCCTATCATGACTGTCCATTGAAAAGCCCAAAAGTAGCTGAGAGTCATATGCAGATGTTTGTATCTAACCAATGAACAGAAGCTGTTGACTCCAGTGGTTGTATTAGGGAAAAGGTTAAAGAAACTTCGGAGGAAGACCAGCAGTCTTAACTATCCTGAACCCCCAGGATCACTCAGACACTAAGCAACCCACCAGGCATCATACACCAGTTGATATGAGGTTCCCAACACACATACAGCAGAGGACTGCTGGCTTTGGACTCAATCAAAGTAGATGCACCTAACCCTTGAGATCCTTGGAGCCCCTTGAACTAGAGATGTTTATTGGGGTGGGTATGGGGTTGGAACACCATCTTGGAGACAAGGGTTGGGGAGCAGGTGTTGGATATGGGACAGTCAGAGGGTGGTAAAGGAGGAGGACACTCACTGGATTGCAAAAATAAAATTAAGGAATAAATAAAAATAAATAAATACAAATTGCATCTACAAACTATGACCCTAATCTCAAAATGATATCTAGAAGAGGGAATTACTAGAGCAATTTGTCAATGTTTAAGAACATGGGATGTGGGACCCTCACAGGGTAGACCAGTAGGGGAATAAAATCTGGAGTGTAAAAATAAATTAAAAAAAAAAAAGAACACATACTATTCTTCTTAAGGACAAGGTTTTGGTTTCCAATATCTATGATTCACTTATGTTAATCACACGAATCAATAGCATACCAGATCTTTCACTCTTCTGATACCTTCTTCAATATCTTTTCAGAGACCTAAAGCTGTTATACAAATCTTCCACTTGCTTGGATAGAATTACAAAAAAAAAAAAAAAAAAAAAAAAACAAAAAAAAAAACAAAAAAAACAAACAAAAAACAAACAAACAAACAAACAAAAACCATATATTTTGTTAATCATGGCTACTGTAAGGAATGATGTTTTCCTAATTTCATTCTCAGCCTGTTTATCATTTATGTAAGGGTGGGCCACTGATTTCTTTGAGTTAATTTTGCATCCACCCAATTTGCTAAAGGTGTTTATCACCTGTAGAAATTCTCTGGTAGAGTTTTGGGGGGTCTCTCTCATGTACTCACATCATCTGCAAGTAGAGATATTTTACTTCTTTTCCAATTTGTATCCACTTGATCTCCTTTAATCGTTTATTGTTCTGGTGATGACTTCATGTATAAATATAAATGTATAAATAGAAAGAGAGTGAACAGCCTTTTCTTGTACATGATTTTAGTGGAATTGCCTTAAATTTCCTTAAATTTAGTTTCATGATGGCTACTGGCTTGTTATATATTGTTTGATTACATTTAGGTATGTACTCTGGATCCATGATCTCTTTAATATTTATAACTTAAAGTGCTGTTTAATTTTTAATGGCTTTTTCATCATTTAATGAGATGGTCATATAAATTTTCCTTTCACTTTGTGTAGACAATGGATTACTTTAATGGATTTTCATATATTTAACTATCCCAGCATCCCTGTGATGAAGCCTGCTTGACTAATAGTTTTCATATATTTATATAATGCATTTACATGAAATAAGAGTTCTTTTCAATGTTAACCCAAACAGAAAAGTTGCATTGAAAAGCCCTTGATGAAATGAAAAATAGCCAGGTTTAGTGGCACACACCTCTAAGTCCAGGAACTTGCTGCAGTGTTAATAAAGTGAAGGCTATTGAGTAAGATCTAATGGTCTTGCTTTCCTCAGTCTTTGCTGTTACGTCTTTTTATTTATTTATTTATTTATTTATTTATTTATTTATGGTTTTGTTTATTTGGATACTGTTTCTATCTTATGACTAGTTTGGCTAAGGTTTTGTCTATCTTCTTGAATTTCTGAAATAATCAGATCTAGGCTTTATGATTATTGTAGTGTTTAATTTATGTCTTCCAGGTTGATTTCAGTTCTGATTTATATTATTTATGCCTTTCTACTCCACTTTTTTGTACTTGCCTCTTTTTTTCTTGTTTTCATTTGCTAGTGTTTTCAGGATTCCTTTTAAATTGCTGCTATGAGAACTTTCTAATTTCTTTATGGGGACATTTACTGCTATTGATTTTCCTCTAAACATAAAAGTAGAGTAAATCCAATGTGACTTTTTATTTTTTATACTTAAGTTTTATTTCAGCAAAAATATTCAAAAGTATACTAATAATGTACTAAGAAAAAGCATATCAAGTGGGTGCACAGGGGTTCCGGAAAAGGCTGTGCAGGCCCTCCTGGTAAGGGAGAGCTCAAAATCAGCCACCCACGAGCAACTTGAGCCACAGGACCACAGGTAAAACGATCTTTTCTTCTCCAAGTGACCTGCCTGGTTGTCTCAAGACACACAGAGGCAAAATTCCTCTGGGATCAGACACTTCCGGTTTTTAGCTGGAGCCCTAACCTTGCTGATCCTGTCCTGCAACTCACTACTCTCAAAGACCTTGACTGAGAGAGCTCACCGCCCAGACAGGAAAGACCACCAATACTACCCACCCCTGCCCACATCCCTGGCCCAAGAGGAAACTGTATAGGGCCTCTGGGAATTGGAAGTTAGGGGTACTTAAGGTTCAGGTCCCTGTGCTCCAGACACTGCTTGGACCTGAAAGGACACAGTTAGGCATTCTCAGCACCCAAATCCCTTGGGAGGGAGAGTAAAACTTCAGAGGGTCAGACATGCCTGGGAAGGCAGAAGACGCTACACTCTGCCCACATTTCTGACTACAGAGGAAAACACTAACACCATCTGGGACCCCGGTGCATGGGGGCTCCAAAAAAAGGCAACGCAGGCCCTCCTGGTTGCCGTCCTTATGGACAGCTCAAAAGCAGTCCCCCACGAGCAACTTGAGCCACAGGACTACAGGTAAGACCAACTACCTGCCTGGTGGACTCAGGACACAGGCCCACAGGAACAGCTGAAGACCAGTAGACAGGAAAGTATACATTCCCGAAAGCAGAACATCCTGTTAACATAACTGGCTGAAAGAAAACAGGAAAAAAGTGTCTACAGCACTCCTGACACACAGTCCTATAGGAAGGTCTACCCATTGTCAAAAATAGCAGAACAAAGTAACACCAGAGACAATCTGATGGTGAGAGGCAATAGCAGGAACCAAAGCTACAGAATCCAAGACTACATAGCATCGTTGGAGCCCAATTCTCCCACCAAAGCAAACACTGAATATCCAAACACAAGAAAAGCAAGATCTAGATTTAAAATAATATTTGATCATAATGCTGGAGGACTTTAAGAAAGTAATGCAGAACTCCCTTAGGGAAACGCAGGAAAACATACAAAACAAGTAGAAGCTTATAGAGAGTAATCACAAAAAAAATCCCTGAAAGAATTCCAGGAAACAGAATCAAACAGTTGAATGAAGTAAATATGGAAGTATAAGCAATAAAGAAAGAACATAGGGAAACCATCCGAGATATAGAAAACCATAGGAAGAGACAAGGACCTGTAAATACAAGCATCACCAACAGAATACAATAGATAGAAGAGAGAATCTCAGGAGCAGAAGAGTCCAAGAAATCATCAACACAACTGTCAAAGATAATATAAAACAGAAAAAGTTAATGGTCCAAAACATACAGGAAATCCAAGACTCAATGAGAAGATCAAACCTAAAGATAATAGGTATAGAAGAGAGTGAAGACTGCCACCTCAAAGGTCCAGTAATTATCGTCAACAAAATCATAAAAGAAAACTTCCCTAACCTAAAGAAAGAGATGCCTATAAACATACAAGAAGCCTACAGAACTCCAAATAGATTGGACCAGAAAAGAAACTCCTCCCATCACATAATAGTCAAAACACCAAACACACAAAATAAAGAAAGAATATTAAAAGCAGTAAGGGAAAAAGGTCAAGTAACATAAAGGCAGACCTATCATAATCACACCAGACTTCTCACCACAGACTATGAAACCCAGAAGACTTTCCCGATGGACAGATGTCATACAGACCCTAAGAGAACATAAATGCAATCCCAGATTACCTTATCCTGCAAAATTCTCAATTTACGTGGATGGAGAAACCAAGATATTCCATGAAAAACCAAATTTACACAATATCTTACTACAAATCCAGCGTTACAATGGATAATAAATGTTAAAGCCCAACATAAGGAGGCAAGGTACACCCTAGAAAAACCAAGAAACTATTTGTCTTGGCAGCAAAACAAAGGGAAGAAAAGCACACAAACAATCTCACATGCAAACACAAATATAACAGGAAGCAATAATCTCTATTCCTTAATATCTGTCAACATCAATGATCTCAACTCCCCAATAAAAAGACTGGTTATAAAACAAAAAAACTGATTAACAAACTAGTTACTCAGTGAGGACCCTGCATTCTGCTTCCTACAGGAAACACACCTCATAGACAAAGACAGACGCTACCTCAGAGTGAAAGGATGGAAAACAAATTTCAAAGCAAGTGTTCGGAAGAAGCAAGCTGGAGTAGCCATTCTAATATTGAAAAAAATCGATGTTCAACTAAAAGTCATCAAAAAAGATAAGGAAGGATACTTCATATTCATCAAACGAAAAATCTACCAAGATGAGCTCTCAATACTAAATATCTATGTTCCAAATACTACGGCACCTACATACATAAAAGAAACCTTACTAAAGCTCAAAACACACATTGTACCTCACACAATAACAGTAGGATATTTCAACACCATACTCTCGTCAATGAACAGTTCATGAAAACAGAAATTAAACAGAGACATAGACAGACTACAAGAAGTCATGAACCAAATGGACTTAACAGATATTTATAGAACATTGTAACCTAAATCATAAGGATATACATTCTTCTCACCAGCTCATGGTACTTTCTCCAAAATTGACTATATAATTGGTAATAAAACAGGCATCAACATATAAAAAAAGATAGAAATAATCCCATGCGTCCTATAATACCACAACGGGCTAAAGCTGGTCTTAAATAACAATAAGGAAAGAACGCCCACGTATACATGGAAGTTGAACACTGCTCTATTCAATGATAACCTGGTCAAGGAAGATATAAGAAAAGAAATTAAAGACTTCTTAGAATTTAATGCAAATGAAGGTACAACATACCCAAACTTATGGGATACAATGAAAGCTGTGCTAAGAGGAAAACTCATAGCTCTCAGTGACTTCAGAAAGAAACAGGAGAGAACGTATGTCAGCAGCTTGACACCACAACTGAAAGCTCTAGAACAAAAAGAAGCAATGACACCCAGGAGGAGTAGAAAGCAGGAAATAATCGAACTCAGAGCTGAAATCTACCAAGTAGATACAAATAGGAACATACCAAGAATCAACAGAACTAAATTTTTTTCTTTGAGAAAATCAAAATATAGGTAAACACTTAGCCAGACTAACGAGAGGACACATAGAGTGTGTACAAATTACCAAAATCAGAAATGAAAAGAGAGATTTTACTACAGAATCAGAGGAAATTCAAAAACTCATCAGATCCTACTACAAATGCCTATATTCAACAAAACTTGAAAATCTGCAGGAAATGGACAATTTACTAGACAGATACCAGGTACTGAAGTTAAATCAGGAACAGATAAACCAGTTAAACAATCCCATAACCCCTAAGGAAATAGAAGCAGTCATTAAATGTCTCCCAACCAAAAAGAGCCCAGGTCCTGAAGGGTTTAGTGCAGATTTCTATCAGACCTTCATAGAAGACCTCATGCCAATATTATACAAACTATTCCACAAAATTGAAACGGATGGAACACTACCGAATTCTTTCTATGAAGCCATAACTACACTTATACCTAAACCACACAAGACCCAACAAAGAAAGAGAACTTCAGACCAGTTACCCTTATGGATATTGACGCAAAAATACTGAATAAAATTCTGGCAAACCGAATCCAAGAGCACATCAAAAAAATCGTCTACCATGATCAAATAGGTTTCATCCCAGGCAAGCAGGGATGGTTTAGTATACGGAAAACCATCAACGTGATCCATTATATAAACAAACTGAAAGAACAAAAACACATTAGATGCTGAGAAAGCATTTGTCAAAATTCAACACCCCTTCATGATAAAGGTCCTGGAAAGAATAGATATTCAAGGCCCATACCTAAACATAGTAAAAGCCATAGACAGCAAACCAGTAGCTAACATTGAACTAAGTGGAGAGAAACTTGAAGTAATCTCACTAAAATCAGGAACTAGATTTATTCAATATAGTTCTTGAAGTTCTAGCAGAGCAATCAGTCAACAAAAGAAGATCAAGGGGATTCAGATTGGAAAAGAAGAAGTGAAAATATCATTATTCGCAGATGATAGTATATATAAGTGATCCCAAAAGTTCCACCAGAGAACTACTAAAGCTGATAAACAACTTCAGCAAAGTGGCTGAGTATAAAATTAACTCAAATAAATCAGTAGTCTTCCTCTGCACAAAAGAGAAACAAGACGTGAAAGAAATTAGAGAAATGACACCCTTCATAGCAGTCCCAAATAATATAAAATACCTTGGTATGACTTTAAGCAAGAAAGTAAAAGATCTGTACGATAAGAAATTCAACCCTCTGAAGAAAGAAATAAAGAAGACCTCAGGAGTTGGAAAGATCTCCCATGCTCATGGATTGGCAGGAATAATACAGTAAAAATGGCCATTTTACCAAAAGTGATCTACAGATTCAATGAAATCCCCGTCAAAATACCAATCCAATTCTTCAAAATGTTAGAAAGAACAATTTGCAAATTCTTCTGGAATAACAAAAAACCCAGGATAGCTAAAATTACCCTCAACAATAAAAGGACTTCTGGGGGAATCACTATCCCTGAACTCAAGCAGTATTACAGAGCAATAGTGATAAAAACTGCATGGTATTCTTACATGACAGATAGACCAATGGAATAGAATTGAAGACCCAGAAATGAACCCACACACCACATGTAGCCCATACATATACATCCACCAAACTAGATAAGATTGATGAAGCAAAGAAGTGCAGGCCAACAGGATCCGGATTTAGATCTCTATTTGGAGACACAGCCAGAATACAGCAAATACATAGGTGAATGTCAGCAGCAAACCACTGAAGTCCGAACGGTACCCCCGTTGAAGGAATCAGAGAAAGGACTGGAAGAGCTTGAAGGGGCTAGGTACCCCATATGGCCAAAAATCCCAAGCAACCAGAATTTCCAGTTACTAAACCACTACCCAAAGACTATACATGGACTGACCCTGGGCTCCATCCTCATAGGTAGAAATGAATAGACTAGTAAGAGCACCAGTGGAAGCGGAACCCCTTGGTCCTGCAAAGACTGAACCCCCAGTGAACGTGATTGTTCGGGGGAGGGGTTTAATGGGGGGGTGGATGGGGAAGAGAACTCACATAAAGAAAGGGGGTGGGATTAGGGGGATCTTGGCCTGTAAACCAGGAAAGTGAATTACAATCGAAATGTAAATAAATACTGAATTAATAAAGATAAAAAAAAGAAAAGAAAAAACATGAAGTAGACAATTTGGAATAAAAAATAAAGCATGAATATGATTTATAGAAATCCTGTCTGGAATAACACATGCTTTTTACTTTTATTTGTGTTTGTGTGGTGTGTGTTTATGTGTGTGTACATGTGTGTGTGTATGTGTATTTGTATGTGTGTTCATGTAAGTGTATATATGTATATTTATTTTTATGTGTTTGCTTTGTAAATAATGCTTTTAGTAACGTGTGTGTATGCGTCTCTTCAGGTATCTATGTGCATGTGTAAGTACGGAGTTCAGGTGTGGTGTGGATACATTCATGCTTGTATTTTTATTTGTTTATTTGTGTATGTGTGTGAGTGAGTGTCTCCCAAGAGTTGGCTTGACCTGTCTTCAGTAACTGCTTTTCAGCTTTAACTTTAAGTTATTATTTTATTTTTGAGATTATATTTACTACATTTCTCCAACCCCCTTTTCCCTCCCCAAACCTTCTTTTATCCCTCCCTCTGTCTCTCTGCTCTCCTTTAAATCTATTGCCATATCCACCACTATTAGGATTCCTTATGAGGATCACCCTCAAAAATTCCAGGAACTCAGTTCTGTACCTTGTTTCCTTACCCACCCACAGTGCTCCCCAATTACAGCTGTCTCTCCCATATACTCTCTCCCTCCATTGCTTTCAAACTTCATCAGATATTTTCTGGTTCCATTCCACCTGGTCTGAAGTGGACCCATAAAACCTATTCTATTCTGCTTCCCAAAACATAATTTAGTACCTACTACATTTTTCCATTTTAGCTAATGTCTCTAGGTCTGTAAATTCCAGCTTAATTTTTCTTACTTAAGATCAAACATTCAATTATAAGTGAATACATATCATATTTTTCTTTCTTAATCTGGGTTACCTCATTTGGGATGAACAAGAAACTGGAGAGCCTAAAATAAAACTAAAAGCATCTGGCAAAAGTAAAATAAAATAAAATAAAATAAAATAAAATAAATAAGTTTCATGATTTCTAAAGATATGTTGCTATCCTCACAGAATTTTGTCTTATCTAGTCATCATCAGGGAGGCTTCCTATGGTACTAGATTGGAGCAACTGAAGTGACCTGTAATCAGATATTATTCAGATAGAAAGACTGAGTTGGAAGTTTCTATCTGGTCCCTCCCTTGGTGATTTGGAAACCCCATGGAAGAGGGGAAGGAAAGATTGTAGGAGGGTATGAAGAATAACAGCTGATCATGGCCTACTGAATCAACAAATGAAAATCTCAAACAAAAATCTCAGAGACTGAAGTGGAAAGCATGAACCAGATGCTCTTTGTGTATGTCATGACTTTTACCATGCATTATTTTGGAACTACTAACAGTGGGAGTATGTGTATCTGACTGTTTTGCCTGCTCTTGTTACTCTTTTTTTCTTGGGTTGCCTTGTCCAACCTGGATATGACACTTTCACTCTGCTGTTTTGTCCTGTTTGTTTTTGTCTTTCTGAAATAAATTTGAGAAGAAGATCTGGGGAAGGGATATTAGTGGAAAAAGGGGAAACTATTGCTCTGATGTATTGTATAAGAGAAAATATCTTAAAAATAAGTTGGAACTCTTTTCAATTATAGGGCCTTGACCGAATCCTACATATATTTTTATCACTGCTTTCTCAGATTAGGAGTTTCTTGGATGTGATAGACTTTTCTCTGGCTTCCTCTCTGGAATCAAACCTTGATACCTCATTCTGTCCTCATGGTAACACAGTAATGGTAGACACAGTAATTACCATTGAAAGATCATCAGGCTAAAATGTGAATGGGTCATCACCATCATGGGGGTCAGGAAGGGAAAGGAGATGGAGGTGGAAAGGACAGGAGATCAGCTAGAGTTATCTAGAGTCACCAAAGCTGACAGTCTTACCTCTCTATCTCAGTGCTGGGAGAGAGATGAGGACTTTGACTCTGAATTCAGGATATAAATTCATAAAATAAATCCATGTACAAAATACTTATCACATTGTTGAACAATGCACACATTAGCTATTTACAAAATGTGGAAGATAGAAAATTTATCACTGTGTCAATTTCCTCATTATCTTACTTAGAGAATATTACTTACTCATCTTTTATATTTTGTGGCTATAAAATATTAAAATGAAATAAAAAGAATTTCATATTTTTATAATCATTTCAGTAAATTGGGGACATCATTATTAGTCACTTATTTTGCATCTAATATAGTAAATGCAAAGCCTCAATAAACTTACTAATACTATCAACAAAACATTGGTGTCAAAGCAGAAATACAAACAAAATGATTATCAAGCAATTTTGTCAGTAAATTACAATCATTGTCATAGATCACTAAATGGTTTGCCCCCAAATCTGATTTTTTAGTAGCATTTACCCATTTATATGAAGTATTGTGAATTAATCAGTACTAACTTGTTATGTATTTGAAGCAGCTCAAATTGTATAATTATGCATTAAGAGTTAAATTGACATTGAATTATTAAATTCTTGGCATCTAAAATTAAATTAAAACTGAAAGAAAAGAGGTAAGATATAGTAAAAATATCAAATAATATATATAAAGAATATATTTTATAAACTTTTATATTGATATTAAACATATTCTATTTTATTTTACTCATATGAGCCTGCATAATCTATTAATTCATCATGAAAGATGTTTGCATGTTTTAACCTGATGTTTTTTTTTGGTAAATACTGTCCATTTCAATAGAAACACACACACAAACACACACATTTTTCTTAATTTTTAGGATGGAAAACTACACAGGTAATAATGCTTGTAATCATATAAGTAGATTAAAAGACAATATACAAAAGTAAACTAGAATAAAAATTTCAATTTAGAGTATAACAAGCTATATAGAATGGTAATGTGAACTACTAATCCTCTAACTTTGTAAATATATAGTGGAAGTTAAATTAGTCTGTGGATTAGTCATCTGCCATCCTGTGCTTGTTTCAGTACAAAATGAGACAACATATGTGTTCCAAAAATGTGGTTAAAATATATGGTGGATTACTATTAATATAATGAATATAAATATAATGTTGTCATTTGTAACTGATCAATAGAACTGGAAATCATTAACTTAAATTTAGGAACAGAAAGATGACTTATCTCCCATCATGTGATTGAAAATTATTGTTCCCATCAAAGTTGATCTTTGATGGTAGCTTAAAATACTGAGAAGTAAAGACTGTCTGAAGCAATGCAGAGATATTTACTTATGAATGCTTAGTAATAACTAACAATAGTAGTTTTAGTATTTGATATCTGCTGATAAGAATAATATCTCAAATGTAAACCTTAAGAAAAGTTATTTCATTTATTTATCACATTTGAATTAAAAATATGTTCATATCAAAATCAATATATATATATTATTCACAAAATATAAACTTTTATTTCATTTAAAATAAATATTTTTTAAAAATATAACTCTGAAATTAATTGTTGAATTTTTTAGTACTCAATTGCAGGAAGGAAAGCTTACCACAATGTGTTAGCGAACTTTGAATTTCTGCGTGGTTTTCCTTTGTTAGGTTGTGTTAGTTCTGTTTTTCTGTTTTCTTGTATGTTTCACCTCTAGTCTCAGAATTATGTCTTATCTTTGGTTATTCACCATCCATGTCAGTGACTTGGCTTTAAATTTTGCTAACTTTAATAATGCTCATTATACTGGAGAGCCTTATATGTCTTTAAAGTACCCCATATCTGTGAAAGAAATTTTTTCAAGCCACTATTTCTCACTGTAATTTTTGCAAATAATTTACAACTTATTTCTTTACATATGTGGCTGAGGCTAGCATTTCTCAATATTTCAATACCTTTTTAACCATGAACTCTAAAACATATGTTATGTGTTGCCTACACAAATCAGCTAGTCAAAACTCCTATGTGTACTTTGAAGAGGCTTATATAATGTTACAGTTCCTAGAAAGAAATATTAAAGATTATGGCTGATGGGGCATGAAAAATTCATTTTTCTTAGAAATTATAACCTCTAGTATGTTTACAATGTTCCAGCTAATGGTTACACAATCATGAGTGTGTTGAAGATAAAACTCAAATATGCATTTGATTTTTTTTTAAAAATAAGGTTGATATAGTTTAGATGGAGGTTGATTAGGAGTGTAATTTAGAAACATTAGAGTAGGATATCATCAAAAGATGAGATGTATGCATGTATGAAATTCACAAAGAATTACTAGAAACATTTTTAAATGTAATAAAGCCATAAAAAAGCAAAGAAATAAGAAAGGTAATGCAAGAGAGTAAAAGAAAGGGATAATTAGAAAATTTCATATAAATAGCTGAACAAAATCCAAAAAACCAACACACACACACTCACACACACACACACACACACACACTCACACACACACACACACACACACACACACACACTCACACGCATTGATATTCCTGTTTTCTTCTCCAGCTTGAAATGTGTGGTTCTTTTTCCACATCTTTAGTTCTGTGCATAAATAACAAAGCACTACTCTACAAGGTGCCTTTCTTATGGTCCCTTTCTATTTTCAAATAAAATGATTTCTTCTAAATCAAAACAAAATGAAGGGAATGGATATATTTTGGCACTTCTAACTTATAGTCATACAAAAAATCTTAATGACTAATTAGCATAATACATAATTTTGGAGTCCTTTCATATGGCCTGGAGTAATTTCATTATGCACAACAAATATTTCCAGCACTAATAATAAGGAGTATTTAATGCTGTTTATTGCAATGTCAACCTAATTTTGGACTGTATGCTTACATTTCTTTCTTCAGATGTGGCTTGGCAGTGCATCAAAGGAAATGCTGCATAGTCATCTCACAGTCTGTTCACACTTTGAGGTATTCATCAGAATTGTCTATTCCATTTGTTTATCTTAACTGTCATTCTGTTTATATTACCTTTATAGTTTTCCAAAATCTTGACTTTATACTGCATATCTTTGAACTGGCTTTTTACCATCATCCTTGTTTATGTGACTTATTCATATCTCATGATCTGCATGCCAAAACTCAATTCAATTAATGACAACTCTCTATATACTTTAATGTCTATATCATATTCCTGTCAAATAAAATACACACTGATAGCACCCATACTGTAAGATACACCTAAAAATAATCTGTATATATAGAAGGAAAGATATTCCATAAATAAAGATTGAAATGCAAAACAAACCAGTGGCTGATGAAATAGAAGTACATAGTGTTATATACTTTGGACAATGAAAAAAACTGCATGCTGGATATTTGAGAAACAGGCATCCTAAGCTAGTTGTTGGAAAAGAGCAAGGCTACATTCACAGCAGGTGCAAATGTTCTTAAATGCACGCAAAGTTCCCAAGAAATGAGAAAAGTGTAGCATCTACAATTTGGTGTGATCTTCTTTCTTCTTGAGTTTCATATGACCTGTGAGTTGTACCTTGGGGATTTTGAGATTCCTTTTGAGTAAAACCCACTAATCAGTGACTACATACCATGTGTTTCTTTTCTGTGTTTCCTCACTGAGAAACATATTTTCTTATTCTGTCCATTTGCATGAGGAGTTCATAAAATCATTGTCTTAAAGAATTGAGTAGTACAACATTGTATAAATGACTCACTTTCTGTATTCATTCTTCTGTTGAGGGACATTTGGGTTGTTTCCTGAATCTGACTATTATATATAAATAAGGTTGCTATGGACACAGTGGACCATGTGACCTTGTTATATATTAGAACATCTTTTGGTTTTATACACAGGAGTCATATAGCTGTGTCCTCAAGAGGAGTATTTCCAATTTTCTGAGAAAATATCAGATTGACTTCTAGAGTCTTGTAACACCTTGTAATCGCACCGACAATAGAGTAGTGTTCCCTTCTCTTCATCCTTGTCAGTGACTGCTGTCAACTTAGTTTTTTGTCTTAGCCATTCTGACTGGTGTGACATGGAATCTCAGGGTTGTTTTGATTTGCATTTCCCTGATGACTAAGGATGTTGAACATTTCTTTAAGTCCTTCTCAGTCACTTGAGATTTCTCAGTTGAGAATTCTCTGTTTAGCTCTCCACCTCATTTTTAATAGGTTTATTTGGGTCTCTGGAGTCCAACTTCTTGAGTTCATTGTATATTTTAGATATTAGTCCTCTAATAGATATAGAGTTAGTTAAGATCTTTACCCAATCTATGGATTGCTATTTTGTCCTATTGACAGTGTCTTTTGCCTTACAGAAGCTTTTCAATTTTATGAGTTCCCATTTGTAAATTCTTGATCTTAGAGCATAAGCCATTGGTGTTCTGTTAAGAAAATTGTCCCCCATGTCAGTGTGTTGGAGATATTTTCCTACTTTTTCTTCGTTTAGATTCATGGTATCTGTTTTTTGTGGAGGTCCTTGAACCACTTGTACTTGACCTTTGTACAAGGAGAAAAGAATGTGTCAGTTTGCATTCTTCTACATGAAGACAGCTAGTTGAACCAGCACCATTTGTTGAAAAATCTGTCCTTTTTTTCACTGAATGGTTTTGGCTCCTTGTTCAAGGATCAAAGGACCATACAATTGTTCGTTAATTTCTGTGATGATACAGTACTATTAGGGGGGCATAATAATCTCTGGG
Organism: Rattus norvegicus; assembly: GCF_021556685.1. Classification (NCBI taxonomy): domain Eukaryota; kingdom Metazoa; phylum Chordata; class Mammalia; order Rodentia; family Muridae; genus Rattus; species Rattus norvegicus. Next base: position 27,748,705 of record NC_141546.1, read on the forward strand.
AAGGAGAGAGAGAGGAAGAGAGAGGGGGTGGAAGAGAACTAGGAGACATACGAGGGGAGGAAATAGGGGAGCAGTTCAGATATGGAAGGAGATGGGGGAGAAGTACAGAGGGTCACAAATTTGAAAGCAGGTGTGTAGCTGTGGGGGAGGGGAACTGGTGGTATCCACTAGAAAGTCAAAGAACCGAGGGACACCACAGGTGTCCAGGTCACAACCGGGAGGACTTTAGCCAAAATGCACAACAATGGGGAGATAGAACCTATAGAGACCATATCCAGCAGATAGGCAAGCCTGCATTGGGGCATGGGCTACCAATATATCTCAAAAATATTAATTCAGAATTCTTCCTGTCAAAGGAAATGTAGGGCCAAAGAGTAGACCAGAAATGAAGGGAAGGCCATCCAAAGACTGCCCCACCTAGTGATCCATCTTATATTTGAAACCAAACTCAGATACTATTGCTGTTGCCAAGAAGTGCTTAATAACAGGAGGCTGATATAGTTGTCCTCTAAAAGGTTCTACCAGAGCTGGATCAATACACATGTGATGTACACAGTCATCCATTGGACTGAGCATGGAGACCCAAAGGGGGAAATTAGGGCAATGAGTGTAGGAGATGAAAAGGTTTGCAATCTCATAGAAAGAAGAACAATATTAACCAAGTAAACCCTCCCCCCAATGTTCCCATTGACGAAAAAACCAAAGAGAAGACAGTTGGTACCCATGGTTCCAGCTAGATATGTAGCAAAGGATGTCTTATTTGGTATCACTGGTAAGGGAGCCCCTTGGTCCTGTGGAGAATTAATACCCAGGATAGGGAAACGCCAGACCACTGAGATAGGAGTGGGAAGGGGGCAGGGGGAGCACCCTTCTAGACACAAGGATAGGAAGAAGGGATAAAGGGGAGGTCAGGGGGTAGGAACTGGTAAGGGGATAATATTCAAAATGTAAATAAATAAAATAACCAATAAAAATAGCAAATGAGAAAAGAATGCTTTCTATCAGATCCTGAGTTACTGTATTATGACTCTAAAGCCAGCATTTTTACACAAGGAGTAATGTAGATAAAATTAGTCCAAACACAGAGATAGAAAAGTAATACTGGAGAATAAGCAAATCTAAAAGACTATCCCATGTGTTATTAATGAAATTATAAACATCTAGAGAAGAAAATTCAAAATTTTAACACTTTAAATATAAAACATTGAAAAATTCAACAGAAAAAGCCTTAAGTAACATCAGAAAGGCACAGATGTGTTCCAAATTATTGCATCACTGGTAGTAATAATTTCTTATCAAAAATTATGAAATAAGTAATTATTTTTTATTCTTGTTCTCTCAAGAGAAATATGCAGTTCTAAATGTTTAAGAAGGCCTCTTGACATGAAATAAGAGGGTATAATCAACTTAAGCAGAAATGACTGTCTACATGGATTACCATAGTTTATAGATTAAGTACATACTCATTATGTACCCAAAAAGAACACTTTTACACAACTGATATATATTTATAATAATAAACCTTAACAACCTAGGACTAGAACTAACTATCCATTAACAGATTTACAAAGGATTTCTTAAATGTCAGAGTGAGGACTTTCACTTATGATTATAGTCAGTATGATTATAAATGCATGCATGTGCTGATGTACTCAGTTCTATTTACTAGCTTCATAGATTACTCTGCAAAAAGAAAAATGAAAAAAAAAAAAGAAACATAAAAGCAGCATGTCCTGCCAGAAGGAGCTGGTCTCCTAAAGTGCTGTTAAAACCAAGATACAGGAGACACTACCACTGTTGATCAAATAGCTGGTTCAAGGGGGACCCAATAGGAGACTTTAGGGCAAAGAAACCATGGAGTGCCTGGGGATAGGATTTTTCTGGTTTCCATCTGCACCCCAGAGATAACTTTGTACCACGGTTCTCTGTACCCAAAATCTCCACAGAGAACTGGTCTCCCGTGAGTGCTGAGACACCTAAGATTACAGGCTCACAGGTTCACAGGAGGGACAAGCTCCAATCAGAGACAGCAAGGCCAGCTAACACCAGAGATACTCAGATAGCAAGAGGCAAGCACAAGAAACTAAGCAACAGAAACAAGGATACTTGGCATTATCAGAACCCAGTTAGCCCAACACAGCAAGAAATGCATAAAACAAAGAAAGAAACTTAAACATAAAGTTAGACCTATCAGAAATACACCAGACTTTTCACCAGAGACTCAAAAAGTCAGAAGATTCTGAGCAGATGCCATATAGACTCTAAGAGAACACAAATGCGAGCCCAGGGTACTATACCCAGCAGAACTCTCAACTACCATAGATGTAAAAACCAATATATTCCATAACAAAACCAAATTTATTCAATATCTTTCCACAAATTCTCTGCTACAAAAAATAAAATATGGAAAACTCCAACAAAAGAAGGGAAAGAACATACTAGCAAAAACAAGAAAGTAATCTTCTTTCAACAATCCTGAAAAAAAATTCCACCTCTAACAACAAAAATAGCAGAAAACAACAATCACTGGTTCTTAATATCTATTGACATCAATGGACTCTATTTCCCAATAAAAAGGCATAGGTTAACAAACTGGGTACATAAACAAGACCCAGCATTTTGTTTCATACAGGAAATGCACTTCAGTTGCAAAGACTGATTACACCTCAAAGTAAAAGTCTAGAAAATAATTTCCAAGCAGATGATCCCAAGACACAAGCTGGAGTAGCCATTCTAAAATTGCATAAAATCAAATTTTAACCAAAAGTTATCAAAGAAAGATAAGGAAGGACACTTCATAAAAATCAAAGAAAAACTCTACCAAGATGAACTCTCAATTCTGAAAGGTTTTAAATTATTTTTTTTAATGATATGGGCCTCTTTAGAAAGTTTATCTGCTCTTGGCTTAACTTTGGTTTCATTTATTTCATCTGATTTTCCAGTTTTGTTGAATATAGGCTTTTGTAGTAGAATCTGATGATTTTTGGAATTTCCTCTGTTTATGTTGTTATCTCTCCCTTTTCATTTCTGACTTTATTAATTTGGATACTGACTCTGCGACCCTGGGTTAGTTTGGCAAGGAATTTATCTATCTTGGTGATTCTCTCAAAGAAGGTTTTTTTTTGTTTTGTTTTGTTTTGTTTATTCTTTGTATTATTCTCTTTTGTTGTACTTGGTTGATATCAGCTGTGAGTTTGACTCCTACTCCTCTTGGGTGAGTTTGTATCTTTTTGTTCTAAAATGCTCAGGTGTGTTGTTAAGTTTTTAGTATAAGACCTCTCCAGATTCTTTACCGGGGTACTTAGTGCTATGAATTTTCCTCTTAGCCCTGCTTTCATTGTGACAGATAAATTTGGTTATGATGTGTCAACATTTTCATTCAATTCTAGGATGTCTTTAATTTCTTTATTATTTCTTACCTGACAAAATTATCGTTGAGTAGAGAGTTGTTAAGTTTCTGCATGTACATGGGGTTCCTATATTTTTTTGCTGTTATTGATGACCAGCCTTAGAAAATAGTGATCTGGTAGGGTGCATTGGATTATTTCAAACTTCTGGTATGGTTTGAAAGTTCGTTTGCCACCAATTATATGGTCATTTTTGGAGAAGGTACCATGAGATTCTGATAAGGAATATTCTTTTGTTTTGGGGTTAAATGTTCTGTAGATACCTGTAAACTCCACTTGATTCATAACTTATATGAGTTCCACTGTATCTCTGTTTAGTTTCTGTTTCATGACATGTACACTAGTGAGAGAGGGATATTGAAGTATCCCAAAATTATTGCCTCGGTTTCCGTGTGTGCTTTGAACTTCAGCAAAGTTTCCTTTATGTGAGTGTCCTTGAATTTTTGCCTTAAATGTTCAGAATTGAATCTTTCTCTTGGTGGATTTTGATGTTGATGAATAACAAATGTCCTTCCTTACCCTATTTGATATCTTTTGATTGAAAATTTATTTTATTGGATATTAGGACTGCAACTACATGTTGATTTTGGGGCCATTTGATTGGAAGATCTTCATCTTTTGAATCTAAGATAGTGTCTGTCTCTGTTATCGGTGTGTGTCTTTTGTATGCAACAAAATGCTGGACCTTATTTTCATATCCAATCTGTTAGCTTATGTCTTTTTATGGGTGAGTTGAGTACATTAATATTGAGAGATATTAAGGGCAGATGACTGTTGGTTCCTGTTATATTTGTTTTTACATGTGGCTTTATCTGCTTGTTGTTCTTTCCTTTTGGCTTTTTTGTGAGCTGTTTAATATATTGTCTTTCTTTAGTGTAGGTACCTTCCTTGTGGTGGAGTTTTCATCTTGGGATCTTCTGTAGGGCTGTATTGACAAATAAACACTCTGAATTTGGTTTTGTCCTGGAATATTTTGGTTTCCCCATCTATGCTGATTTAGACTTTTGCAGGATATAGTAGGCTAGGATGGCATCTGTGGTCTCTTAGAATCTATATGACTTCTGACCCATCTCTTCTGGCTTTTATCATCTCTATTGTGAAGTCTGGTATAATTCTGATAGGTCTACCTTTGTATGCTACTTGGCAATTTGCTCTTGTAGCATTTAGCATTATTTCTTTGGTCTGTGCATTTAGAGTTTTGATAATTATGTGATAAGAGGATTTTATTATCTGGTCCCATTTGTTTGGTGTTCTATAGGCTTCTTATAACTTTATGGAAATCTCTTTCTTTAGGTTGGGAAATTTTTCATCTATGATTTTGTTGTAGACATTTTCAAGTACTTTAAACTGGGAATCTTTGTTCTCTATTCCAATTGTTATTAAATTTGGTGTTTCATTTTCTCTTTAATTTTTGAGGTGTTTGGATTAGTTTTTTTATGTTTTGAATTTTCTTTAACAGTTGCATCAATCTATTCTTAGGTTTCTTCTACACCTGACTTTTTTTATCTCTTTTATTCTGTTGAGGAAATCTTACATCTTTAATTCCTGACCTCTTTTCTAGGTTTTTCATTTCCAGGTTGTCCTCCATTTGTGTTTTCATTTTTTTTCTACTTCTACTTTTAGATATTCGACTACTTTATTCAATTCCTTCACCTGTTTCATTGTGTTTTCCTGTATTTCCTTTAATGGATTTGGTTCCACTTTCAGGGCTTCTAGCTGTTTATCTGCGTTTTCCTGTATTTCTGTCAGTGAATTATTTATATCTTATTAAAGGGCTCTATTATATTTATAACATAGTATTTTAGGTAAGCTTCCTGACTTTCGTGTCTGTTGGTGTATGCAGAGCTTGTTGTGGTGGGAGAATTGTGTTCTGATGATGCACCATATATTGGCTCCTGTTGCTTATTGTCTTGTGCTTGCCTTTTGCAATCTGGATATCCCTTGTGTTTACTGATCTAAGTGACTCTGTGAGGGTTCTGCTTCTTTTGTCACTGGGATTCTACATGTCTTCTGATATGCCTATGGCACTGGCTGTAAGGAAACCCCTGTGGGGCTTTCCAAGTGGAGGGTTTTTCAGAGAGGCAGAGAAACTGCTGATTTGTTGACCTTGCTGTAGTAGATCTTCTGCAGGGCTTCAGATTGTTGGATCTTCATAGGAAAAGTCCTGTCTTCCAAGTGGACCTATGGACTATGGTGTCTGTTTCCCTGTTTGCAGCTGAACTCCAGGCACGCTTTGAATTTTTTGGGTCATTTATCCTGCATGTCATAGCCCCCACAATGTCTTCAGACTGTAGTGTTGGTTGCCCTGTCCTGGGTTCAGTGGATCTCAAAGGATGTCTCCAGATAGGGTATCAAATGCTCTGAGTGTAGCAGTTTTATTGGTATACCTCAGAACATGGAGTCTCCAAGGAACATACTGGCTAGCAGTCTGTCCCAGCAGAAAGGAGTGGGTAGAAGGGAAGTGATATTTGACTGGGGGTTGTTTGGTGGGTCCCCAAGAACACTAGATTCCCAGCAGCAGTAGTAGAACTTTAGGAAGGTTCTGATAAAATGCTGTGGGTGCAAGGGATTCCCTGATTTACCTCAGCATATGGCCTCTTCCAAGGGGCAGATTTGCTATCAGTCTGTCCCAGCAGAAAGGCAAAATTAATCCATACTTAGACCCTTGTACAAAGTTCAAGTACAATTGAATCAAAGACCTCCACATAAAACCAGATTCACTACTTCTAATAGAAGAGAAAGTGGGGAAGAGCATTGTGCAAATGTGTACACAGGAAATATTTCTGAAAAGAACACCAACGACTTATACTCTAAGTTCAACCACTGACAAATGAGACTGCATAAAGTTTAATAGCTACTGTATGGCAAAGGACAGTATGAATAGGACAAAATGGCAACCAACAGATTGGGAAAAGATCTTTACTAACCCTACATCTGATATAGGACTAATATCCAATATATACAAAGAACTTAAGAAGTTAGACTCTAGAGAATTAAATAAACATATTAAAAATTGGGTACTGAGCTCACTGCTCCCAAACCCCTTGGGAGAGAGAGCTCACTGCCTGGACACTCCAGGTGGGCACTCCTGAGACTGCAGAGCTGGAGAGACCACCAATACTGCCCACCCCTGCCCACATCCCTGGCCTAAGAGGAAACTGTATAAGGCCTCTGGAGACCGGAAGATAGGGGCACACAAGCCAGAGGTCCCCTGTGCTCCAGACATGGTCAACAGTTCTCTGCACCCAAATCCCATTGGAGGGAGAGCAGACATGCATGGGAAGCAGGAGGCGAGTACACTCTGCCCACATTTCTGACTCCAGAGGAAAACACCTAACGCCATCTGGGACCCTGGTGCACAGGGGCACACGAAAAAGGCAGTGCAGGCCCTCTTCGTTGCCGCCCTCATGGACAGCTCAAAAGCAGTGCCCCATGAGCCACTTGAGCTGCAGGACCACAGGTAAGACCAACTTTTCTGCTCCATGGGACCTGCCTGGTGGACTCAGGACACAGGCCCACAAGGAACAGCTGAAGAAGAGTAGACAGGAAAGACTTTACGCCTGAAAGCAGAACACTCTATTCCCATAACTGGCTGAAAGAAAACAGGAAAACAGGTCTACAGCACTCCTGACACACAGGCCTATAGGAAGGTCTCACACCTGTCAGAAATAGCAAAACAAGGTAACACCAGAGACAATCTTATGGTGAGAGGCAAGCACAAGAACCCAAGCAACAGAAACCAAGTCTACATAGCATCATCAGAGCCCAATTCTCCCACCAAAGCAAACACTGAATATCCAAACACCCCTGAAAAACAAGATCTAGAGTTAAAATCACGTATGATCATGATGCTGGAGGACTTCAAGAAAGACATGAAGAACTCCCTTAGAGAAATGCAGGAAAACATAAATAAAAAAAGTAGAAGCCTATAGAGAGGAATCACAAAAATCCCTGAAAGAATTCCAGTAAAACACAATCACACAGGTGAAGGAATTAAAAATGGAAATAGAAGCAATAAAGAGAGCACAAAGGGAAACAACCCTGGATATAGAAAATCAAAGGAAGAGACAAAGAGCAGTAGATACCAGCATTACCAACAGAATACAAGAGATAGAAGAGAGAATCTCAGGAGCAGAAGACTGCATAGAAATCATTGAAACTATGGTCAAAGATAATGTAAAACGGAAAAAAACTACTGGTCCTAAACATAAAGGAAATCCATGACTCAATGAGAAGATCATACCTAAGGATAATAGGTATAGAAGAGAGTGAAGACTCCAAATTCAAAGGACCAGTAAATATCTTTAACAAAATCAAAGAAGAAACTTCCCTAACCTAAAGAAAGAGATGCACATAAACATACAAGAAGCCTACAGAACTTCAAAAAGATTGGACCAAAAAAGAAAATCCTTCTGTCACATAATATTCAAAACACCAAATGAACAAAACAAAGAAAGACTATTAAAAGCAGTAAGGGAAAACGGTCAAGTAACATATGAAGGCAGACCTATCAGAATCACACCAGACTTCTCGCCAGAGACTATGAAAGCCAGAAGATCCTGGACGTATGTCATACAGACCCTAAGAGAACACAAATGCCAGGCCAGGTTACTGTATCGAGCAAAACTCTCAATTAACATAGATGGAGAAACCAAGATATTCCATGACAAAACCAAATATACACAATATCTTTCTACGAATCCAGGGCTACAAAGGATAATAAATGGTAAAGTCCAACAAAAGGAGGCAAGTTATACCCTAGAAAAAGCAAGAAACTAATTGCCTTGTCAACAAAACGAAGAGAAGAAAAGCACAGAAACAGAATCTCACATCCTAATATGAATATAGAAGGAAGCAATTATCAGTATTCCTAAATATCACTCAACATCAGTTGTCTCAACTCCCCAATAAAAGGATATGCAATGAAGACCCTGCATTCTGCTGCCTACAGGAAACACACCTCATAGAAAAGACAGCCACTACCTCAGAGTGAAATGCTAGAAAACAACTTTCAAAGCAAATGGTCGGAAGAAGCAAGCTAGAGTAGCCATTCTAATATCGAATAAAATCAATTTTCAACTAAAAGTCATCAAAAAAGATAAGGAAGGACACTTCATATTCATCAAAGGAAAAATCTACCATGATGAACTCTCAATCCTCTATATCTATGCTCCAAATACAAGGGTACTTACCTTACTAAGCTCAAAGCAAACATTGCACCTCACACGATAATAGTAGGAGATTTCAACACCCCACTCTCATCAATGGATAGTTCATGTAAACAGAAATTAAACAGAGGCATAGAAGGTTAAGAGAACTCATGAACCAAATGGATTTAACAGTACATACATACATATATATATATATATATATATATATACATATATATATATATATATATATATATATAACATTCTGTCCTAAAACGAAAGGATGTAACTTCTCCTCATTACCTCACGGTGCTTTCTCCAAAATTGACCATATAATTGGTCATAATACTGGCCTCAACAGATATAGAAAGATAAAAATAATCCCACTGAGACAGAACTCAAAAAGTTAGACCGCAGGGAGACAAATAACCCTATTAAAAAGGGGGTTCAGAGCTAAACAAAGAATTCCCAGCTGAGGAATGCTGAATGGCTGAGAAACACCTAAAGAAATATTCAACATCTTTAGTCATAAGGGAAATGCAAATCAAAACAACTCTGAGATTTCACCTCACACCAGTGAGAATGGCTAAGATCAAAAACTCAGGTGACAGCAAAGCAGGGAAGAATGTGGAGAAAGAAGAACACTCCTTCATTGTTGGTGGGATTGCAGACTGGTACAATCATTCTGGAAATCAGTCTGTAGATTCCTCAGAAAATTGGACATTGAACTACCTGAGGACCCAGCTATTCCTCTCTTGGGCATATACCCAAAAGATGCCCCAACATTAACAAAGACACGTGTTCCACTATATTAATAGCAGCCTTATTTATAATAGCCAAAAACTGAAAAGAATCCAGATGTCCTTCTCCAGAGGGATGGATACCGAAAATGTGGTATATCTACACGATGGAGTATTACTCAGGTATCAAAAACAATGACTCTATAAAATTCACAGGCAAATGGAAGGAACTGGAAAATATCATCCTGAGTGTGGAAACGCAATCACAGAAAAACACATATGGTATGCACTTGTTGATAAGTGGCTATTAGCCCAAATGCTTGAACCACCCTAAATGCTCAGAACACATGAAACTCAAGAAGGATGACCAAAATGTGAATGCTTCACTCCTTCTTTAAAAAGGGAACAATAATACCCTTGGGAGAGAATAGGGAGTTAAAGTTTAGAATAGAGGTAGAAGGAACACCCATTCAGAGCCTGTGCCACATGTGGACCATACATATACAGCCACCCCATTAGATAAGATGCATGAAGCAAAGAAGTGCAGTCCGACAGGAACCGGATGTAGATCTCTCCTGAGAGACACAGCCAAAATACAGCAAATACATAGGCAAAAGCCAGCAGCAAACCAGTGAACTGAATACGGGACCCCCATTGACGGAACTTATTAAGGGCTGAAAGAGCTTGAAGGGGCTTGAGACCCCATATGAACAACAATGCCAACCAACCAGAGCTTCCAGAACCGAGCCACTTCCCAAAGGCTATATATGGACTGACCTTGGGATCCAGCTTCATAGGTAGCATTGAATAACCTAGTAAGAGCACCAGTGAAGGGGGAAATCCTTGGTCCTGCCAAGACTGAACCCCCAGTGAATGGGATTTTTGGGGGGAGGGTGGTAATGGGGGGAGTATGGGGATAGGAAAACACAATAGAAGGGGAGGGGGAGAGGTTCGGGGGATGTTGGCCTGGAAACCAGGAAGGGGAATAACAATTGAAATGTAAATAACAAATACTCAAGTTCATAAAGATGGGAAAAATAATAAATATGAATTCTATATTTAAAAAAATGGGTTACTGAGCTAAACAAAGAATTCTTAACTGAGGAAAATTGAATGTCCATGAAGCACATAATGAAATGTTCAATATCCTTAGTCATCAGGGAAATTCAAATCAAAACAACCTTGAGATTCTATCTCACACCAGTCAGAATCACTAAGATCAAAAACTTAGGTGACAGCAGATGTTGATGAGGATGTGGAAAATGAGGAAAACTCCCCCATTGTTGGTGGGATGGTATGTTGGTATGACCACACTGTAAATCATTCTGTTGTTTCTTTAGAAAACTAAACCTAGTATTACCGCTACCTGAGGACAAAGCTATACCACTCCCAGGCTTAAAACCAAAAGATGTTCCAACAGACCACAAGGAAATATGCTTCACTATGTTCATAGCAGTCTCATTTATAATAGCCAGAAGCTTAAAACAACCGAGATATCTGTCAACAAAGTAATGGATACAGAAATTGTGGTACATTTTCACAATGGGATACTTCTCAGCTATTGAAAACAATGATTTCATGAAGTTTTGACAAATGGATGGAACTAGTAAATATCTTTTTGAGTGAGGTAAACCAGTCAAGAAAGAACACACATGGTATGTACTCAGTGATAACTGAATATTAGCCCAAAATCTTGTATTACTCAAGATACAACTCACAGACAATTTGAAACTCCAGAAGAAGAAAATACAGGTATCAATGCTTCAGTTCTTATTAGAAGGGGACACAAAATACTCACAGGAGGTAGAGGGTAGGAGGGATGTCATGGGAGCAAGGAAGGAGGGAGAGTGGAAAAAAAAGGGGGGTCATATCATCTATGAAAGGAAACTAGGAAGATGAACAGAGGGTCAGGAAATTGTACAGAGGTGTTTTCCAATGGAAGATGGGGAACTGGTGGTAGCCACCAGAAAATCCCAGATGCCAGGAGACAGAGATTCCTAGGACCAAACTGGGATAAGATTAGCAGAAGTACCCCAAAAAATGAAGAGAGGAACTGTTGAAACTGTATGCAAGGGTTAGGCAAGGGTTGGGGGCTGGAGCCATCCACTCATTTCCAAATTGTTAACCCAGAATTTCTCCTGACTAAAGGAAATACAGGCATAAAATGTGACAGAGATACTGAAGGAAAGGTCATCCAGAAACTGCACAACCTGGGGACCCAACTCATGTGCAGATACTAAATCCAAACAATTGCTCATAACAAGAAATACTTGCTGACAGGAGCCTGATAGAGCTGTCTCCTGAAAATCTCTGTGAGAGTTTGACAAATGCAGATGTTGGTCCTTGCAGCAAATCATTGGCTTGACCATGGGGACCCCAATTAAGAAGTTAGAAAACTCTGAAGGAGATAAAGGGGTTTGCAGTCCCACAGGAAGAACAACAATATCAAATATGCAAACTACTCCACAGCTCCCAGAGACAAAATTACCAATCAAAGAGTAAGCATAGAGAGACCCATGTCTTTAGCTGTATATGTAGCAGAGAATCACCTTGTCTGGGAGAGAGGCCCTTGGCTATGTGAAGCCTCAATGCCCTCATATAAGGGAAGGCCAGGGCAGGGAGTTGGAAATGGGTGGGTCCTTGGTGGAGAATCCGCACAGAAGGAGGGAGTGGAATAGGGAGTTGTGGAGGGGAAACAGGAAAAAGGATAACATTTAAAATATAAATAAAGTATTCCATAAAATGTGAAAATAGGAAATACACAGAAGAAAACTAACTTCTTGTTTTATATCTATTTTTGTATTGAAGATACATAAGGAAGACAAAGAATCCAAGTTACTGATAATCAATTCAGCATAGTATGGGATATGTAAACCAACAAAATAAATCTCTTATTTTGGCAACAAGAACATGTGAAGTTAATGATAAGATATTACCCTTTCTATGCTTATCCAAAACATAAACTAACAAATATAATGTTTAAAAATTTTAAGCATTGATGTACTAAATCATTTCCTTGAAACTATTAGATGGAACTTATTTTGTTTGTTTTTGCTTTTGTTTTTGTTTTGGCTAAGCATCTTTTATTTGAGTATATTTTAATCTAATATAAAATTATAAGATTTTAAATAATATTTTATTGGATATTTATTTATTTACATTTCAAAATGTTATTCCCTTTCCTGGTTTCCCATATATATTCCCCCTATCCTATTCCCCCTCCCTCCTTCTTCCATGAGCATGCTCCCTCACCCACTTACATCTTCCTAACTCCCTGATCTAACATTCCCCTACAAATGGGGGCTCAATCCTTGACAGAACCAAGGGCTTCTCCTCCCCTTGGTAACCGACATGGACATCTAAACTACATATGCAGCTGGAGCTATGGATCTGTCCATATGTACTCTTTGTATGGTGGTTTAGTCCCTTGGAGCTCTGGTTGGTTGCTATTGTTGTTCTTATGGGGTTGCAAATACTTTTAGTTCCTTCAATCCTTTCTCCAACACCTCTAATGGAGACCCCAATCTCAATTCAATGGTTGGTCACAAGCAACTGCCTCTATATTTGTCATGCTCTGGCACAACCTCTCAAGAGACAACTATATCAGCTCCTCTCAGCATGCAATTCTTGGCATTAGCAATATTTTATGGGTTCGGTGGCTGTATGTATATGGGCTGGGACACATGATCCACCAGGTGTGACAATCTCTGTATGGCATTTCCTTCAGTATCTGCTCCAAACTTTGTATCTGTATCTCCTCCTATAAATATTTTTGTACTACCTTCCCAGAATGACTGAAACCATCAACACTTTTTTATCTTTCTTCTTGAGCTTCATGTGTTCGGTTGATTGGATCTTGGGTAATCTGAATTTTGGGGATAATATATATTTATCAGTTAGTGCACACCATGTATGTCTTTTTGTGGTAGGGTTTCCTAAATCAAAATGATATTTTCTAATTCCATAAATTGGCATATGATTTTCCTGAAGTCATTAGTTTTTTTTTCTAAAAAAATTTTCCTTTATTGAAAATAATTTTTCATACATCATGTTTCAGATTACAGTTTTTCTTCCCACTTCCTCCCCATTGCCCTTCCTTCCCAGATCCACATTCTTTTTTTTTATTTAGACATATAATTATTTTATATATTTTTTTATTATTTTTTAATTTATTTAATCCTTAATAATAATTCTTTGTTTTCCGGGCAAACATACCCCTCCCCCTCCCCTTCCTTATCGGTGTTCCCCTCCCAACCCTCCCCGCATTGCCACCCTCCCCCCAACAGTCTAGTTCACTGGGGGTTCAGCCTTAGCAGGATCCAGGGCTTCCCCTTCCACTGGTGCTCTTACTAGGATATTCATTGCTACCTATGAGGTCAGAGTCCAGGATCAGTCCATGTATAGTCTTTAGGTAGTGGCTTAGTCCCTGGAAGCTCTGGTTGCTTGGCATTGTTGTACATATGGGGTCTCGAGCCCCTTCAAGCTCTTCCAATTCTTTCTCTGATTCCTTCAACGGGGGTCCTATTCTCAGTTCAGTGGTTTGCTGCTGGCATTCGCCTCTGTATTTGCTGTATTCTGGCTGTGTCTCTCAGGAGAGATCTACATCCGGCTCCTGTCGGTCTGCACTTCTTTGCTTCATCCATCTTGTCTAATTGGGGGGCTGTATATGTATGGGCCACATGTGGGGCAGGCTCTAAATGGGAGTTCCTTCAGTCTCTGTTTTAATCTTTGCCTCTCTCTTCCCTGCCAAGGGTATTCTTGTTCCCCTTTTAGAGAAGGAGTGAAGCATTCACATTTTGATCATCTGTCTTGAGTTTCATGTGTTCTAGGCATCTAGGGTAATTCAAGCATTTGGGCTAATAGCCACTTATTAGTGAGTGCATACCATGTATGTCTTTCTGTGATTGGGTTAGCTCACGCAGGATGATATTTTCCAGTTCCAACCATTTGCCTACGAATTTCATAAAGCCATTGTTTTTGATAGCTGAGTAATATTCCATTGTGTAGATGTACCACATTTTCTTTATCCATTCCTCTGTTGAAGGGCATCTGGGTTCTTTCCAGCTTCTGGCTATTACAAATAAGGTTGCGATGAACATAGTGGAGCACGTGTCTTTTTTATATGTTGGGGCATCTTTTGGGTATATACCCAAGAGAGGTATAGCTGGATCCTCAGGCAGTTCAATGTCCAATTTTCTGAGGAACCTCCAGACTGATTTCCAGAATGGTTGTAACAGTCTGCAATCCCACCAACAATGGAGGAGTTTTCCTCTATCTCCGCATCCTCGCCAGTATTTGCTGTCACCTGAGTTTTTGATCTTAGCTATTCCTACTGGTGTGATGTGAAATCTCAGGATTGTTTTGATTTGCATTTCCCTTATGACTAAAGATGTTGAACATTTCTTTAGGTGTTTCTCAGCCATTCGGCATTCCTCAGCTGTGAATTCTTTGTTTAGCTCTGAACACCATTTTTTAATAGGGTTATTTGTCTCCCTGTGGCCTAACTTCTTGAGTTTTTTTTGTATATTTTAGATATAAGCCCTTTATCTGTTGTAAGATTGTTAAAGATCTTTTACCAATCTGTTGGTTGTCATTTTGTCCTAACCACAGTGTCCTTTGCCTTACAGAAGCTTTGCAGTTGTATGAGATCCCCTTTGTTGATTCTTGATCTTAGAGCATAAGCCATTGGTGCTTTGTTTAGGAAATTTTCTCTAGTGCCCATGTGTTCGGAATGCTTCCCCACTTCTTCTTTTATTAGTTTGAGTGCATCTGATTTGATGTGGAGGTCCTTGATCCACTTGGACTTAAGCTTTGTACAGGGTGATGAGCATGGATTGATATGCATGCTTCAACATGTTGACCTCCAGTTGAACCAGCACCATTTGCTGAAAATGCTATCTTTTTTCCATTGGATGGTTTTGGCTCCTTTGTCAAAAATTAAGTGACCATAGGTGTATGGGAACATTTCTCGGTCTTCAATTCTATTCCACTGGTCTGTCTGTCTGTCTGTCTCTGTACCAATACCATGCAGTTTTTATCACTATTGTTCTGTAATATTGCTTGAATTCAGGGATAGTGATTCCCACAGAAGTTCTTTTATTGTTGAGGATAGTTTTAGCTATCCTGGGTTTTTTGTTGTTCTAGATGAATTTGCAAATTGCTCTGTCTAACTCTTTGAAGAATTGGATTGGTATTTTGATGGGGATTGCATTGAATCTGTAGATCACTTTTGGTAAAGTGGTTATTTTTACTATATTAATCCTTCCAATCCATGAACATGGGAGATCTTTCCATCTTCTGAGGTTTTCTTCAATTTCTTCCTTCAGAGGCTTGAATTTCTTATCTTACAGATCTTTTACTTGCTTGGTTAAAATCACACCGAAGTATTTTATATTATTTGGGAATATTATGAAGGGTGTTGTTTCTCTAATTTCTTTCTAGGCTTATTTCTCATTTGAGTAGAGGAAGGATACTGATTTATTTGAGTTAACTTTATACCGAGCCACTTTGCTGAAATTGTTTATCAGCTTTAGTAGTTCTTTGGTTGAACTTTTGGAATCACTTAAATATACTATCACATCATCTCCAAATAGTGATATTTTGCCTTTGCAAATCTGTATTGCCTTGATCTCCTTTTGTTTTCTGATTGTTCTGGCTAGAACTTCAAGAACAATGTGGAATAAATAGGGAGAGAGTGGGCAGCCTTTTCTAGTCCCTGATTTTAGTGGGATTGCTTCAAGTTTCTCTCCATTTAGTTTAAGGTTACCGACTGGTTCTGTATATGGCTTTTACTAAGTGTTGGTATGGGCCTTGGATTCCTATTCTTTCCAGAACTTTTATCATGAAGGGGTGTTGAATTTTGTCAAATGCTTTCTCAGCATCTATTGAAGTGATCATGTGGCTTTGTTCTTTCAGTTTGTTTATATTATGGATAACGTTGATGGTTTTCCGTATATTAGAACATCCCTGCATGACTGGGATGAAGCCTACATGATCATGGTGGATGATTGTTTTGATGTGCTCTTGGATTCGGTTTGCCAGAATTTTATTGACTATTTTTGCGTTGATATTCACAAGGTAAATTGGTCTCTTTCTTTGTTGGGTCTTTGTGTGGTTTAGGTATAAGAGTAATTGTGGATTCATAGATGGAATTCAATAGTGCCCCATCAGTTTCAATTTTGTGGAAGAGTTTATATAGTATTGTTATGAGTTGTTCTATGAAGGTCTGATAGAATTTTGCACTGAATTCATCTGAATTTGGGCTCTTTTTGGTTGGGAGACCTTTCATGACTCTTTCTAAATCATTAGGAGCTATGGGTTTGTCAAATGGTTTATCCGTTCCTGATTTAAAATTGGTACCTTGTATCTGTCTAGAAAATTGTCCATTTCCTGCAGAATATAGGCATTTATAGTAGCATCTTAAGATTTTTTTAATTTCCTCTGATTCTGTAGTTATGTTTCCCTTTTCATTTCTGATTTTGTTAATTTGGACACATTCTCTGTGTCCTCTTCTTTGTTTGGCTAAGGGTTTATCTATCCTGTTTATTTTCTCAAAGAACCAACTTTGGATTCTGTTGATTCTTTCTATGGTCCTATTTGTTTCAACTTGGTTGATTTCTGCTCTGAGTTTGATTATTTCCTTCCTTCTACTCCTCCTGGGTGTATTTGCTTCTTTTTGTTCTAGAGCTTTTAGGTGTGGTGTCAAGCTGCTGATATATGCTCTCACCTCTTTCTTTTTGCTGGAACTCAGGGATATGAGTTTTCCTCTTTGCCCAGCTTTCATTGTGTCCCATAAGTTTGGGTACATTTTTACCTTAATTTTCATTAAATTCTAAGACGTCTTTAATTTCTTTCTTTAGTCGTTCATTGACCAGGTTATCATTGAATAGAGCATAGTTCAACTTCCATGTATATGTGGGCATTCTTCCCTTATTGTTATTGAAGACCAGCTTTAGCCCTTGGTGTTCAGGTAGGATGCATGGGATTACTTCAATCTTTCTGTATCTGTTGAGGCCTGTTGTATGATCAGTTATATGGTCAATTTTGGAGAAAGTACCATGAGCTGGTGAGAAGAATGTATATCCTTTTTCTTTAGGATAGAATGTTCTATAAATATCTGTTAAGTCCATTTGTTTCCATGACCAGGCCATTGATGAGAGTGGGGTGTTAAAATCTCCTACTATTATTGTATGAGGTGCAATGTGTGTTTTAAGCTTTAGTAAGGTTTCTTTTATGTATGTAGGTGCCCTTGTATTTGGAGCATAGATATTTAGGATTGAGAGTTCATCTTGGTGGATTTTTCCTTTGTGGAATTTTAAGTGTCCTTCATTATCTTTTTTGATGACTTTTAGTTGAAAATTACTTTTATTCAATATTAGAATGGCTACTCCAGCTTGCTTCTTCTGAACATTTGCTTAGAAATTTGTTGTCCAACCTTTCACTCTGAGGTACTGTCTGTCTTTCTCTGAGGTGTGTTTCCTGTAGGCAGCAGAATGCAGGGTCCTCATTGTGAATCCAGCTTGTTAATCTATGTCTTTTTATTGGGGAGTTGAGACCATTGAGGTTGAGAGATATTAAGGAATAGTATTTATTGCTTTCTTTTATATTCATATTTGGTTGTGAGGTTATGTTTGTGTGCTTTTCTTCTCTTTGTTTTGTTGCCAAGGCGATTAGTTTCTTGCTTTTTCTAAGGTGTACCTTGCCTCCTTATGTTGGGCTTTATCATTCATTATCCTTTGTAGCACTGGATTTGTAGAAAGATATCAGAGCCTCCTGGATCCCCTGCAATGTTCCACCCCGCTTTGGAGACCCTTCTGGGTCTCCTGCAGGGTTTGACCCCTACTGAACCCTGTTGATGCGTGTGGAAGCCTTTTGTTCCTAACAAAGGAGCAGTCTGGCCTGGTACTGACACACCTTGTGGTGCTCAATTAGTTCCTGCCTTTTGTCTTCTTGGTCTTTGTCTTTGAGATTTAGGCTAGTCTTCCTGGATTTTTTCCCTAGTTTACTCAGGTCAGGTAGTCTGCCTTTTGTTAAAGATGTCTGGAGCCAGGGTTTCCCAGAAAGTTTCCCAGATATTTTCTACCTGGTGTACTTGGGGTATATATTTTGGTGAATAAAGTTACAGGAAGCCCCTTCCTCTTCTGGCTTTGCACGAATAACCTGTCTGTGTCTGTTTCTTTAATCCCGAAGTCTTTCACCCAAATTTCAGTACCGTGTCAGTGCAGGCATCGACAACTGGAGGTCCCATGGACAACTGAACTTTGAATCCAGCGATCTGACATCAGAAAAGACAAGGTCTCCTGTCTGGGCGTCCCAGGAAGCTGGCGCAGAAGCAGGGATGTGTTGGGGTAAGATGGGCTAGAAAAGCCCTCGATTATTTGGGCTAGTGTGAGTAAAACTTGTAATAAGAAAGGGACAATGTAATGGTAATGTGTTTTTGTGTATGCGTTCTTTTAGAGTTATGTTTTAGTCTTTGGACCCTGACTAGAGATAGTTTGCACCCTAGACATGAGAGAAAATCAATGGGTTTGGGAAAAACAGTCCTCCTGGACTCTCTACAGATGATTTGGGAAAGAGAAAAACTTTTTCAGAGCTCTCTTAGGAACAGAAGGAAGGCAGGAGATGTCCTGCCTCTCTGCTGGCTCCTATTGGAGAAATGCTTATTTCTGGTACTGGATTCTATAGGTAGGATATTTGGGTCCCTTCTGTTGGACACCATCTAGTTTTTCCATCTATGTCTATTGTCTGTCCTTGGTGCACCAAGCTGTCCATGTCTGTCAGTTTATGTCTGTGGTTTTTGTTTCTTGTTGCTTAAATGTTTTGTGTTTCATGTTCAAAAGAAAAAAATGGTAAAA
Source organism: Rattus norvegicus (assembly GCF_021556685.1). Lineage (NCBI taxonomy): Eukaryota > Metazoa > Chordata > Mammalia > Rodentia > Muridae > Rattus > Rattus norvegicus. Next base: position 27,767,856 of record NC_141546.1, read on the forward strand.
ATTTTATATGCTGGTCGTTCACACCTTGATTTGGTTTTACCTTGTTTCAAAAATGAAACAAATGAATAAAAAGCACTTTTAATCAGCCTTTGGAGACCTGCACCTGTAGCTAGGAGCGTGGGTCTGCTGGAGAAGCTGCCCGGGGGCTAAGAGTCTGAACGAGCTGATCTTAAAGGTGACAGCAGCTCCTCAGCTTCTACGGTAAGGGAACTGATGGCTGTTTCTCTTAGAAAAATCACTGACTTATTATTAGTCTTAGCAGGTGACAAGGTGTTTCTCTTAAAATTACAGCTAGAAAAAGTAAAAATAGTCTTTAGTCTAAATATTAAAGATATGTGTAGCCACTTCAATTTTGTTTCTGACTGGATTTAAATGTATAAATATGCTCTACATGCCTTGGTTATGCTTTTAAGTTATTGGATATGGTTAAAAAATTGTAACGTTGTTTACAAAGTTGGCTTAAAACTGTAATTTGGATTGAGTCATTCTAGACAACATGTGGCATGAGCCAACCTAGGGAAACAGGTCTAAAATTGGGATAATATTTTAAACTCTTAAACTAGAAACCAGGCGTCTAAAAGATTTTAGGGCAATGTCTCTTTGTCGAGGTATTGGAGACTGCACCATCGTGCGTTCATATGTAGTAATTGGCAGTCAAACCTTGTAGCATAAAGATAGATTCAGTGTTTTGGAGACTGGATTTTGGAGACTAGACTAATTGTTGGAGATTGAATTTTGCTTTCCAAAGTTGGGGTTTGCCCTGAAGTTATCTGTATTCTGATGCTAAGTCCACTGCCCTGAGGACAGCTGCCCAGTCAAGTACTCAGAACTCAGGTGACTTTCCAAAGTTGTGGTTGTGCTCTGGTGTTACAAGGAGAATTTAAAGATTGTGGTTAACGATTCCCAGTGTTACATTGACTAACTCAAACTTATTTATTAAAAAAAAAATCAAACAGGTAGAGATTGTTGCAGGATTTACAAAGGATTGATGAGGTTTTGGAACTTGTGAGAGCATTACAGCCTGTTTGTTTACTCCAACTGCAATTTCAAGATAGATTTAGAGGATTGATTTTATGCGATTTGTTTACGTCCTGGAGATAGTGAGTTTTCATTTCGTGCGCTTGCTTATAATTTTAGAGAGCCCATGAAGTGATATCATTAAAAATTTTACAAAAGAATGGCTAATAGCCTTATGTTATGTAATTTTGTCACTTCTTCAATGTAAGAAGTTAGAACTTTTAATCTTTCAGTGTATATGGAAATTTTTACTACAAACCTTTGCTCTCAAAATGAGATTTAATATTTGGGGAGTAACTGTTACTCCAGAAATTCAATATTCCTTTTTAATATTTGAAACTAATTTTAAGCTTCTAAGGATATGTTAACTGCCTAAGTACCTCACCTTACCAGAGGATTTAAGCCTTTGTTATCCTCATTGGAGATAAAGCTTTTGTCATATTAGTACCAGAATTGTATGCTAGAGTCATGGAAGTATTTGAAAAAGAAACCTGGTGAAACATACCTTATTCCAAACAGCAATTAAATTGGTTATTAAAAAAATGCTGATATTTGACCTATCACATATACCAATTTTTCAGGCAAAATTGATAATTTTACTCTTTACATGCTTTTGTATTTCCTGTAAATTTGTGTATGCAACCCATAGAAAATACGCTAATTGTATTTATAGGTTGTTCATCTAATGAAAATGCTACGGGCTGGAGAGATGTCTCAGTGGTTAAGAGCACCTACTGCTCTTCCTGAGGTCCTGAGTTCAAATCCCAGCAACCACATGGTGGCTCACAACCATCTGTAATGAGATCTGATGCCCTCTTCTGGTATGTCTGAAGGCAGCTACAGTGTACTCCTATACAATAAAATAAAATCTTAAAAAAATAAATTTATAAAAAAAATCCTCTTTAAAAAAAAAAAAGAAAATGCTACATATATGATTGGACCACTTGTTTATTCTCTAGAGTTTCCCCTTGTTCAGCACAGATTATTGAATTATATGCTGTAGATGCTGTTTTTTAAATGGTGAAAAATTAAGCTTTCAATTCATATACTGATAGCTAATTTGTTGCTTATGGTTTACAATTGATTAAAAAGTTTTCTTTTTTTTTTTTTTTTGATACTACTAACCCTTAAATTTTACAATTAGTTAATGCTTTATTAGAGACAAGTTTTCTACATGAAACCAGTTAGTGATGATTTCAGTGTTAATGTCTGACAACTCTCTGTCCTTTTAGAGCTCTGGCTCAGACAACTAAATTAAACCATAGACTCATACCTAGCTTTGTGTAAATGGTAATGGAGTTGATAGCACACCCTCATGAAAAGAGGAAGACTCCATTTACTTACTATCAACTCCCAGCCTTGGGCTGCCAGCTCAGGGATTTCTAGTAAGGCTGAACCTGGACAATATTTACAGTATTTGACATTTCTAATTAATGCTATGTTTAAGTAAATGAAGTTTGTGAGGTGCTGGAGAGGTGGCTTAGTGGTTAAGAGCACTAAGTACTGTACTTTATAGGCCATTTAAGAACTCAAACTGGATTGCCTGGACCATTTAGCAAGGGAGAACAATGAGACCAGGCAGACTATAGGCTTACATAGGAACAATTAGTCAATAAATCTCATTTTTATATCACCAAAACAATAATGCTGGAGACAATAATTTGGTATACAAGTCTATTTATAAATACAAGTGCTCACAGTCCTCAATTTAATCCTTGAGGACTTAGATTAATAAATAATAACTTAAAAGTATCTTAATAAATAAAAGGAGGGAATTATATCCCTGTATGCTATACAATTATTTAATAATATGCCTTTTATTTCCAATTTAAATATGTGTATGCCAAGGAACACTCTGAGTGTTTATTGCACCCTACAACTAGGCATACTTCTGCCTAGGTGAAATAGAACGATTCACGTATTGGCATGATCCTGTTGAGATATTTTATATGAGGAAGAAGTTATGTTTGTGTTTTTCCTACAGGATGCTGTAGGAGTATGCCAGCTTCCAGAGGTGGTTGGTGAGACTTGCTGATCCTGGTTGCATGAAGATTCAGCTCTCATGGTTCGGGTCCCTGGCGTCATTCCTGTGCCCTTAGAGGAAGATGGAGGATTCCCCCTCATCTTTTGTCATCACAGAGATTTTGACTTTGCTGCAGTCAGTGTTACCAGTGCGTGTGTCCCGTCGAACTGTGGCCTATGGTCAGACCCTCTGTGCACTGCTGCTTGCTTGAGAAGACTGGACTCCAGCCGTTACCATTGACCCCCCCCTCATTCACCTGAGGTCTCTTGCCGCCTTGACTGGTGTTGTCATTTTGCAGTCTGTAGCTTCACAGGAATGCCATCTGCGTGAACCTGCTGTGGACTGGGGAACTCTGCCCTGGTTGTGCAGATCTCAGACATGGTTCCATTGCCTGTGGTTGTTCCAGAGAAGAATGTGTGATCCTGAACTGTCCTGGGAAAGACCTTGGCATTTTCGATGCTATTGCAGGGTCTGGATTTACGTGCCCCCAGTCTATTGTTAGGCAAGCACAGTGGGTGAACTTTCTGGAGTAGTTGCTGACAATTGGGAATTCTAAATTTTAGTACAGGAGCAGATTGACGAAGGCCCTTGGTGTTATGGCCCTCCCAGTTTGGCCATAGGGCCCTTGTGCTACCTATCACATGTGTAAACAGTACTTCCAGTCCTGGACAGCAAATAAACTGGTGTTGTTCTCCTTGATAGGAGACAAAGCTTCTGTCCAAATTGGACTCACCCTTCATGAGAAGCAGTTAGCTGACGACTGGCAACTCTTTGGGACCAGGCCTCACCTAAGGCAGGAAATTCTGAGGCTGGCAGAATATTCCAATGACAGGGAATAAGCTTGTTATGTCAAAGTGATGTAAAGACAGGCTGCTGCTTGAAATTATATAGGGGGACTTGCTTAATAAAAAAAATAAAATAGGGGGACTTGTCAGAGACTTCTGGGTCCCCTACAATGTTTCACCCCACTTTTCAGACCCTTCTGGGTCTCCTACAGCGTTTAACCCCTGCTGAGCCCTGCTGATGCATGTGGAAGCCTTTTGTTCCTAACAAAGGAGCAGTCTGGCCTGGTACTGACACACCTGGGTGGTGGTGAATTCGTTCCTGCCTTTTGTCTTCTCCATCTTTGTCTTTGAGATTTAGGCTGGTCTTCCTGGATTTTTCCCTAGTTTATTCTGGTCACATAGTTGGTCTTTTGTTACCGAAGTCTAGAGCCAGGGTTTCCCACTGTGCTTCCCAGATATTTTCTACCTGGTGTGCTTGGGGTATATTTTGGTGAATAAAGTTAGAGGAAGCCCCTTCCTCTTCTGGCTTGACACAAATAACCTGTGTGTGTGTGTGTGTGTGTGTGTGTGTGTGTGTGTGTGTGTGTGTGTGTGTTTGTTTAATCCTGCAGGCCTTTGCCCAATTTTCGGTACTGTGTTGGTGCGGGCACTGACAGAAAGATATTGTGTTAATTTGGTTTTGTCATGGAATATCTTTTTTTCTCCATCTATGTCAATTGAGTGTTTTGAAGGATACAGTAACCTGGGCTGGCATTAGTGTTCTCTTTGGGTCTGTATGACATCTATCCAGGATCTTCTGACTTTCATAGTCTCTGGCAAGAAGTCTGGTATGATTCTGATAAGTCTGTCTTTGTATGTTACTTGACCTTTTTCCCTTACTGCTTTTAATATTCTTTCTTATTTTGTGCATGTTGGAACCAACCCTGACCAGCAGGAAAGGAGCGACACCACGACGTTCTTCTCAAAGCAGTTTATTCAGGAATCTTCCAACCTGCAAACAAGAATCTCTCTTTTCTTCCCCCTCTTTTCTCACCCCCCCAAGCACACACCCTTATATCTTCCCTCATCTCTGCCTCCTCAGTCCAGACTATGTGGTATCAGTTCATAGGTCCATGTCACATGGCCTGATCTTGCATCATGGTATGCCTGTGCAGCTCTCACAGTGACGTGGCTAGTTTCAGGTGTGTGAGGAAGTCAGGTGCTAGTCATGAGACTTAACTGCAGTACTGGGCACCATCTTGGGACTGCCGCCACACCTGCTCTGCATATCCTTTGTGACTGTATAGCTCAGAATGCCTCCCTACATGTACATTTGATGTTTTGATTATTATGTGACAGGAGGAGTTTCTTTTCTGGTCCAATCATTTTGGAGTTCTGTAGGCTTCTTGTATGTTTATGAGCATCTCTTTCTTTAGGTTAGGGAAGTTTTCTTCTATGATTTTGTTGAAGATATTTACTGGTCCTTTGAGTTGGGAGTCTTTACTCTCTTCTATACCTATTATACTTAGGTTTGATCTTTTCATTGAGTCCTGGATTTCCTGTATGTTTTGGACCAGCAGCTTTTTCCATTTTACATTATCTTTGACAGTTGTGTCAATGATTTGTATGGAATATTCTGCTCCTGAGATTCTCTGTTCTATCTCTTGTATTCTATTGGTGATGCTTTTATGCCTCTCGCCATCAGCTTCTCTCTGATGTTACCTTTTTCTGCTTTTTCTGACAGTGGCTAGACCATCCTATAGGCCTGTGTGTCAGGAGTGATGTAGACCTGTTTTCCTGTTTTCTTTCAGCCAGTTATGAGAACAGAGTCTTTTGCTTTCGGCCATGTAGTCTTTCCTGTCTACTGGTGAAAGAACTCCAGAGAGGCCTTTTCCCTCAGCAGGAGACCCAAGTGCCCAATGACCAAGCCGAGTCCACTCGGATGCAATCAGCAAAAAGGTTTATTGAAAAACACAGGTACCTGCGGGCACACAGTCTCTTCAGAGGACTTGCGTGCCCAGCAGCTCCAGCATGGGGCTTTTATAGGGTTTGGAGAAGCAGAAGCGGGCGTACAGAAGCAGATGCATAGTTACGGGGATTGGTGGATTCAAATGAGGCACATAGACATGTTCACATATGATTGGCTATTTCACATGATGAGGTAATAAGATATAGCTAAACACATTGGCAGGTTTGGGGCGTCCTGAATGTCGTGTGCTTGGGGCTTATCTCTACCTGCCATGTGGCCTGTGAGTCATATCCGGTACTCCTGGTCTGTTCTGCATTCCTTTCCTTTTATGGTCTGTTAGTTCTAGCGGCAGGGCAGGGTTGCCTGGACTTGCTTTTCACAGTGTTTAACCCTGAGTTTGTGAATTTTGAAACTTACTCTTTTAACTTCATATTTTTAAACCTTAAATCTGTATAATTTTCCTTTCACTGGTCTTCAGCCGTTCCTGTGGGCCTGTGTCCTGAGTCCATCAGGCAGGTCACTTGTAACAGAAAAATTGGTCTTACCTGTGGTCTCATGGCTGAAGTTGTTCCTGGGAGGCTGCTTTTGAGCTCTCCGTGAGGGCAGCAACCAGGAGGACCTGAGCAGTCTTTTCCCAGGGTCCTGTGAACTGGGGTGCCAGATGGCATTAGGTATTTTCCTCTGGAGTCAGAAATGTGGGCAGAGTGTAGTGTCTTCTCTCTTCCCTGGTATATCTGCCCTTCTTTTACATTATCTTTAATGGTTGTTTCATTGTTTTTTATGGTATCTTCTGCAACTGAGATTCTCTCTTCTATCTCTTGTATTCAGTTTGTGATACTTGTGCATATGATTCCTGGTCTCTTCCGTAGGTTTTCTATCTCCAGCGTTCTTTCCCTTCGTGTTTTCTTTATTGTTTCCCTTTCCATCTTTAAATCCTGGATTTTTTTTCTGTTCCTTTGCTTGTGTTTTCCTGTAATTTTGTAAAGTATTTTTGTTTCCTCTTTAAGGGCTTCTATTTATTTTGTTGTTTTGTCCTGTATTTCTTTAAAGGAGTTATTTATGTCCTTCTTAAAGTCCCCCATCATCATCATCATCATCATCATCATCATCATCATCATCATCAAACGTGATTTTATATATAATTTTGCTTTAACAGTGTGTTTGGGTATCCTCTCTTTGTTTGGTGTGAGAGATGGGCTCTGATGATGCCAAGATTTCTTTGTTTCTCTTGCCTAGTTTCCAGCGCAGTCTTTTCCCTCATGGGATTTTGTTTCAGGGAGCTTTTGGAACAGTTCAGATTAGTTCCAGACACAGGTAGGAACAGAAAACCCAGAGGTTTTCTGCCTTTGTTTGTCCTGAGTCCACCAGGCAGGTCTCTCAGAGCAGAAACATTGGTCTTACCTCTTCTCCCAGGTTTATAGGCCCTCCTGGTGACCGGCTTTCAGCTTTTTTTGCAGGCAGACACCCAAATGGTCCTGATCCTAGGTTCCTGTGCCCCAAGGGACCCAGATGGCACTAGGTGATCTCCTCTTGGGTCAGGAAAGTGGGCAGAGAGTAATCTCCTCTGAGTTCTCAGGAGTGTCCCCACTTCTGAGGCTCCAGCTCACTTACCCATGGGATTTGGGTACAGAGAGTTATGTGACCAGTTCAGTTCAGTTCTGGGCACTGCCCAGACACAGGAGGTTCCTGCTTTTGACTGCTCCTATATGCCTGTATCCAGAAGCACTATGCAATTTACTCCAGGACCAGAGATGTGGGAGAGATAGGAAGAAGAGGCAGACTGTCCTGGGCTCTCGGAATTGTTCAAACTTCTAGGTATTCAGCTCTCTCCCCCATGAGATTTGGGGGCCAGAAGCTGTTGGATCAATTCCACACATATAACTTTTTACGGCGTGCACATAATATTTTACTTGAACATAAAGTGGATCAATTTTCAAAAACTCAGCCTACTTTGTTGAGTATGAAATTATCTTTCAATTCTTTTAATTGTACATACAAATAAAAATTATAGATCAAAATCTCCCCAATCTAATAATCTATGAGACATGATAGTAATGTAACATATCAATTAATATTAATTATACATTATCTAATTACATATTATGCAGACTGGCTACCCATGTCTGAAATAAAGAAAAAATTGTCAGGCCTGGTCTGAAACATTCATTGTTACCCACTTAAATTTTTTCATAGATGTGTATGCCTTAAGATGTTTAACACCATTAGACCAAAACTCACATGAAGGTCGTCCATGGGCTTACAACTTTTATCATGTATTGTGATCCCTACTTTTAAACTAGGATATGAAATTACCATAACACTAGATAAGACACTTATAATATGATAGAGAGTAAATTCGACAAAAATAAACAAAACCAATACATTTGGTGGTGTCAGAATAAAGTTCACAATATCCTGAACCTAAAACAAAATATCTTCTATATTTGAGTATCATTGAAAAATTTTAAATATTTGATATTCAAAATATGGACCCAGGTAGCAGTGTAAAAGGATGAGTGCATATGTTTTAAAATCTAAAGATTATTTGAATACATTAAAATTATTTTGCATGGGTGACACATAGATTTTTTTTAGATTAAAATATTGTAAGAAACTCACAGAAAGAGAAAGGTCCTCCTCTTGGTTTTATTTATATACCACTGCTTGGGATGAGAAGACATTTCAGTGCAGCTATCTACCAGTTACACAGAAAACTTCAATAGTAAGGTATGCAAGACACCAACCTTGATGGAGTGGGCGTTCAGGAACTCTGCTGGCTTTCTGTCACTAACATTTCTACATAAACCCAATAAACTTATTGATTTACCAACCTAGATTTTAATGGAATTTTTTCATTGGTCTATTCTCAGTATTTTTTCTAAAGAATATACAAACACATTTGTTCAGATTTCTCTGGAAAAAGCAAAATAAAACTGTTTTGATAATATTACTTGTTATTAAACTCTACTGGAACAAGCCACATATAACTTGAACCATGAAATGAATGTGCTGTGATGTTTCATCAGAGTTATTATGCACGTTCTGACTTGAAACCATCTTGCTAGTTACTATTTATGGCATAATATTATTTTTGTTTTCAAGCTTATCTAGCATAAAAGTATTCATGAAATAAGCCATGATATATATATATATATATATATATATATATATATATATATATATATATTCATGATATATTTAAGAAGAAAAAGGTATCAGAGTACCCATATAGTTATGTGCCAGCTCCAGCAATGGGAAACCAAGGAATCACACAACAAAGGTGCAACTTTTATTTTAGCATCCTGAAACAAAATAAGATTTTAAATTATTAATAATATTCTAAAAGTGGGCCAATGATGATGTCTAATAGTAACCTGGTATATATATGAAGTTTCCTAAACAATGAAATGTTGTTATGCCCAGACCATGGGGTCCCAGAAGTCTACCAGGAGTCCAAATCATATGAAAAAGCAAAGTGTTTTCATTCAAGCTCCAAGTCAGATTTATCTAACCTCTATAACACAGTGGATATGTGTGGAAATGACTTGAGTTGGGGTCAGCCTTTCCTTCTATGCAGTTTAATCAGGACAAGTTGCTTTTCAACTTGGCAGTTACATGACTGGTTGACATTTCAGAAAGCATAACTTGCCAAAAAATTTAGGAAACTCTAATAACTTTGCCATGTTTAATTAATTGTGGTTAACTTAGTTCATTTGCCTAAGACATTACACTGGACATTTTTCATTACTAGGTAGAGTGGCTGTTGTTTGTGGGAGTGTCATGTTTCCTGGAACAAGCTGTTACTAAGTTCAGTTACTAAATTCAAACTAAGGACAAGCTGAACATAATATGGAGTCTGAACACAAAATACGATTAGCTAGCCTGGGTCCTTCATTCCTCCATTCACAAATAAGTAAGGGACCTCAGTAGTTAACATGGTGTCAAGAGTTAATAGTTGATAATGAGAACTACCTCCCATAAGTCAGACAGTATTAATTTAGTCCTTGACAAGGTTAACAAACTCATTAAGAATCCGTGATCCAAAAGTAACAGGAGTAAAATTTATAGTGTGTTGTGGAAATAATAAAAATAGGTGAGAGTTCATTTCTGGGTCTTCATTTCTATCCCACTGATCTACCTGCTTGTCTCTGTAACAATACCATTCATATTTTATTACTACTGTATATAAAAGAATGCAAATTGATCCATTTTTATCACTCTATACAAAGCTTAAATCTAAGTGGATCAAGGACCTCCACATCAAACCAGATACACTCAAACTAATAGAAGAAAATGTGAGGAAGAGTCTCGATTTTATGGGAAATGGGGAAAATTTCCTGAACAAAACACAAATGGCTTTTGCTCTAAGGTTGAGAATCTCCAAATGGGACCTCATAAAACACCAATGCTTCTGTAAGGCAAAGGACACTGTCATTAGGACAAAACAGCAAACAACAGATTGGGGAAAAGGTCTTTAACAATCCTACTGATAGCGGGCTAATATCCAAAATAATATAAAGAACTCAAGAAGTTAGACTCCAGAGAGCTAAATAACCCTATTAAATATGGAGTACAGAGCTAAACAAAGAATCCTCAGCTAAGGAATATCTAATTGCTGAGAAGTACCTAAAGAAATGTTCAACATCCTTGGTCATCATGGAAATGTAAATCAAAACAAACCTGAGATTCCACCTCACACCAGTCAGAATGGCTAAGATCAAAAACTCAGGTGACAACAGATGTGGAGAAAAAGGAACACTCCTCCATAGTTGGTGGGATTGCAAACTGGTACAACCACTCTGGAAATCAGTCTGCAGGTTCTGCAGATAATTGGACATTCCACTACCTGAGGAAGCAGCTATACATACACTCCTGAGCATATACCCAAAAGATGCTCCAACCTTTAACAAAGACACATGCTCCGCTATGTTCATATCATCCTTATTTATAATTGCCAGAGACTGGAAAGAACCAAGATGCCCTTCAACAGAGGAATGGTTATACAAAACGTGATATATCTACACTACTCAGCTCTCAAAAACAATGACTTCATGAAATTCATAGGCAAATGGATTGAACTAAAAAATATCCTGAGTGAGGTAACCCAATCACAGAAAAACAGACACAGTATGTATTCACTGATAAGTGTGTATTAACCCAAAAGCTCGAATTACCCAAGATACAATCCACAGACCATATGAAGCTCAAGAAGAAGGATGACCAAAGTGTGGATATTTCACTCCTTAAAATGGGGAACAAAAATATTCGCAGGAGGGGTTATGGAGGCAAAGTTTAGAGCAGAGACTAAAGGAATGGCTGTTCAGAGCCTGCCCTTCATGTGGCCTCTAGATATGTATATATACATGCATATATATGTATGTATATACAGTCACCGAAACAAATAAGATTTATGAAGCTAAGAAGTGCAAGCCAACAGAAACCAGATATAGACGTCTCCTGAGAGGCTCTGCCAAAGTATGTCAATACAGAGGCTAATGCTAGCAGCAAACCACTCAACTGAGAATGAGACCCCAGTTGGAGGAATTAGAGCAAGGACTGAAAGAGCTGAGGGGGCTGACAACCCCATAAGAACAATAATGACAACCAACCAGAGCTCTCAGGGACTAAACCACTACCCAAAGATTATACATGGACTGACCCATGGCTCCAACTGCCTAAGTAACAGATGATGGCCTTCTTGGGCACCAATGGAAAAAGTAGCCATGGTTGGGCCCCCAGTGTAGGGGAATGTTGGGGGTGGGTGTAGGAAAGTGGGGTGGATAGGGAGAGGAACACCCTTATAAAAGAAGGGGAGGGGGCTGGGATAGGGGGCTTATGTCCTGGAAAATGGGAAAGGGAATAACATTTGAAATATAAGTAAAACAATAGTTCAATAAAACAAAAAATAGGTGTGACAGGTTCCCACACGTCACCGTTCTACACTGGACACCTGATACTCTCAGATCCAGGTGGTCCCTCCCTACTGGTGGTTCTGGCACCGAAGGGCCATGTAGAACTAACATTAATTTATGTCAGCAGCAGTTGGTTTCAGTGTGGCAACACAATATGTTATTCTAGCTATCTTCTAACCCCAGAGGTTTCTCTGTTCCTATTGCTATTCGCCCTGGCCAACCCAGGAACTCTCTGCTTGTAGCCACCCACCTGGTAAAAACAATACTCAACAAATTGTAATCCAACAGTCAGATTTACATGTTAAATTTTCAATCCACAATATATCCATGGAATAAATTCACTGCCAATAAGATAGAAATTGCCCACCTAGACAAGGTGAAATTGACATAGACTCCAATCAGAATCATCTTCCTCCATTGTCTCCATCTTAACTCCTCTTGCTCTTCTTCCTCCCTCCTTCCTAGACTTCTCCCTTCCTATCCTTCCTTCTCATCCAATATTAGGCTAGATCCGCCTTACTGCATGATGGCCACCTACATCAGTGTGTCACCCTCAGAACATACAATTAACCTTTGAATAAACTTTCATACCATTCTTTTAACTGTTCTCTTACTATTTGCTTATCTTGAAATTGTTTCCTCAAGTTATCTCTGTTTTCTCTGACAACTCCTGCGTAATCTATACATATAAGACATTTTTCTCATAGAGCAATATATAGCTCTCCTTTTTGTAGGAAGACTTTTGTAAGTCTAAATCTCTACAATTTTACAAAACTATTTTGGCTGAAGATGAGTGAGTTTGATATTTCTAGGGCTGTCCCTGATTATTGTAATTGTTGGACATCTCTGTTGTTGGCTTCCCATACATTGCAGTAGTGGGCAACTTGTAATAGTAAAGCAATGATCCCTGTTCCTATAGCTCCTGCTACACCAGTGTTATAATAGTGGCAAATTGATGGCTATAAGGGATTTTCTCTTAAATCTTCTATGAGAGTTTGAGATGAGGTGATTAAGAACCAGTTTTCCAGAATAGTAAATTACCCTATGGAACAGGTTGACCAGTACAAAGAAGTCAGAGGAGGCATTAATAGCCTCCATGTGGATATAGAGTGTTAGTCCAGTTGAGCAGGCCCACCAGGCATCTTTTGGGGGAACTAAGTAGTACCAATTATGATAGTTCCAAGTAACAGTCTGAGTACAAAGGTAAGAGTAACTTTGGGGTACTTGTTTATCTGCATAGCCTTTGTCCCTTAATTGATTGTAAAGTAATGTGACTAGGGGTAGTTTATTGCCCTTTATAGTTGCTAATTTCTGAAAATTCTATAACCGAAGCATTATAAGCAATGTCATTATAGTAGGGTTGCTTAACATGTAGGCATAGCCAGCAATCAGAAATTAATTCACTATGGGGAGGATTTTGGATCTCCTAAGTTGGTTTCATAAAATTAAGGATATCTAGGTCCTCATTCCTCTGGTTATGTGATGTTTGAATCTTTGGGGATGAAATCAAGTTGGAATTACTGCAAGGAACCTACATGCAGATTTTGGTGAGACAATACTGGATTGAGTCCCAGACCAAAAGAAGTAGACTGGAGCACTTAATTTTAAAATAAACAGAGTTCCCTTAACTTGTGGAAAGAGGTGGACATAATCATATATCATTAGCCACCAGGTTTCCCCTATTTTGCAACCTCTGACCTTTGTTCCTTGTTTGGTAAAATGAACAATTACAGTATTGGAAGACTTTTTCTATTTAGAGCAAATTCACAGGGATAACCACCAGAGCCTTAACCTCCCCTCATAAAGTCCTGTGGTACTGTGGGTATCCACCAAGGTTCTTCTGTGTTTACATTATCCCATGATTTTCAAAACTATCCTTCTACCACACTACACTTGTCTCTCCAAGCCCTTATCTTATTTTTTGTGGCCTGGCAGATATAAAAAGGACAGTTGCAGACACCACTATCTATTTCAAAGTAATGATAGAAAATCAAAAGTGAGGTGAGAACAAATCCCCAAAGCAAATTCTTATTTAACTGGTTGAGAATTATTCCAATGAATGCTTCACTTAGGACCCATATCAAGTTTCCAAGCTGATGTGGCTTGGTATGTTGGTGGGATTCCCCAAACTGGAAGTCAAACAAGCAAGAAACCTAGGAACAGAGAAATTTTCGGGTTGTCCTTGTTGGATGTATCAGGTGTGACATCATCTAGGTATGGATGAGGGTTGGCTAGGCCAACATGAGTGTTGATGAATCCAGGTGGAGATCTCTTCTATTTTGAAAGCCATGGGAATGGTCTGCACAAATATATATGGCCCAAGAATCCCAACGTGGTTCTTGGGATTGCCTTTAATGTTGCTTGGTGAACTCCTAATCACCAGGCCATTAGTAGTTTAGGTCAGGTAGAGGATCAGCCTCATAAATCACCTTTAGGACCTCAACTTACTCTGGGTCTTTAGAGAAACAAGTTCTTTTCATCCGCAATCTCAGTTCTTTCACCTCATTTTAGGTTAGGAATTATGGGAATGGGCCTTCTGTACATGATCTCAAAGGAGGTCAGTCCCAAGGTATAGCATGCGTTCCTGAACCTATAAAGGGCAAAAGGAGAAGAGCCATCCAGTGCCCACAAGTCTCCATTGTCAATTTGGTAAGATTCTCCTGTAGAGTTCTGTTCATCCTCTCTATCTCGCCTCAACTTAGGAGCCTATAGGCACAATGTAATTTTCAATCTGCCACAAAGGTCTTGTCTATTCCGTGAATTACCTGAGCTGTGAAGGCAGGTCTATTGTCAGAACCCAACATGGCTGGCATATCATACCTAGAAGTATATCTTCTAATATCTCCTTGATCATTGTCTGCACTATTTCATGTTTGGTAGGAAAGGCCTCAGTATATCCTAAAAAAGTTTCTACAAGTACTAGTAAATATCTGTAGCCATATTTTCCTGGTTTTACCACAGTGAAGTTCATTTCCAGTAGACACCCAGTTTGGTGACTCTTTGCAGAGAGCCTTTTTCATTGGGCTAATCGTATGCATTGGTCAGCTTTCAGGTAAGGCCCGTAGAAGCAATTTTTTCTAACAAGAATTTAGATGAATAATCTGTAAGTTCACATGTTGAATGAGTTCTTCTGTTTTCACTTCTTCCAAGTGAATTGTCTGGTAGATATGCTAGAGCAGGTCCTAAGTAAGTGTTTTAGGCAGGATTAGCTTACAGTGTCATGTCATCCACCAGTCTCTGGGCAGGTAAGAAATAGGTAATTTTTTTTTTTTTGGATATAAGCAATGGTCTCCATAGAATATATTGGTTTGTCTGGCAGAGTAGATAGCACAGGTCTGGAAACTGAAGGGCCAGAGTTGGCAGAGGATTAAGGACTGGCAAAGGATTAAGGGCAGCAGCCTTTCCTGCTGCATCTACCTTCTAATTGTGTTTTGCTTTACCCTTTTGATAGCCTTTTGTTCTGATAGCCATGTAATGAATAATTGCCAACTTCCTGGGTAGCCAGAGGCTTGTAATAAGTCTAAAATTTCTTCTTTGTTTTTGACAGTCTTTCCTTCTGCTGTAAGCAATCGCCTTTCTTGATATATGGCTCCATGAATATGTTCTGTGGTAAAAGGATACCTGCTCAGTATAAATATTTACTCGATTGTGCTTGCCGAAATAAAGGGCCTATCACTCAACTGTAATTACAAGTTAAAATAGGAAATTTGTAAGTAGATGAGTGGAACTAGTAAGCATCCTACTAAGTGAAGTTATGGAGATGCTTATAGAATAAAACATTGCATGTTTTTTCTAGTTTATATTCCCTTTAAAGCTTTAGAAATGTGTGGTTGATTCAGTATATACAAAGAGTTTAGGTACTTAATAAGTATTCAAAGGTGAATAGGGAACTTTCTCAGGAATGTGGAATAGGATGAAGTGAAACCTAGAATAGAAAGATTTATGGGGAGGTTATGTAAAGATGGAGTAAAAGAAAGAATATGGTGAGGAAAAATTCACATTTTAAAGCTGATGAAAAGCCAGATGGAAACATACTACTCTAGAAGTTTCCTAGAACAGATATTCATTTAGAAAAAGAAAGTTAAATGAATTAACATTTACATGAGAGTAAATGACCGAACTAGACATGATCTATTATTATACATGATTGTACACATGCATTATACATATACATGTATAAATATAATGTACATAATACATATATACATGTATTATATATACATGTTTTATATACACACACATATATATGCATATATATATATATATATATATATATATATATATATATATATATGACAACACAGGAAAAAAGTGACTCCCTATGACTTACTAATATACTCATTAATTACTGTATTTGTCCACCCTCATTAGAAAATCTTCTTGCAATAGATGGTAATTGAAACCCAAATAGACAATTTATAGAGAATGAGACACTTTGTTGTACTAATCCAGAAATGAGATCTAAAACCTATTGTCATGTGTCAGAGATGTGTAGGGATCTATATAGACGAGGAAGCAGAAGCATTATAAGATCAAGAGGTGGTAGATGACTGTATAGAAACTACATCTTTCATAAACTAGATGGATATACATATGAACTCAGATAAATTTTGAATGCATACAGACCACCTATATAAATTCAAGCCAGAGAGAATCTGAGCATGGAGAAAGATGATTTTTCTCAGAGTCCTGTCCCCAACCGAGGAGCAATTTGAAATTGATATATGCTGGGCAAAGTAGATCAGTTTTTGGCAGGGGAGTGATACTAAGTGCATCACCAGCACTCAAGAGCAGGACTCATGTTCAGTTGTAGGTGACAAAAGCAAAGTGGATTCCATGTGTTTGGTTTTGGTGACTTTTTTCCTTTTGTTTTTCTTTTTTTCTTAGCTTTGCTGTTTTAAGAAATAAAACAAAGAATATGAAATTTTGTATATAGAGTAGTGGAAATGATCTAGAAGGAATTGAAGTTGGGAAAGAAAACAATTAAAATATATTGTATAAATTCTTAAAAATAATAAAGTTGCAATTTGAAAGTATAAAACAAAGCTACTAAACCAATATTTTAAAATAGCTCATTGAGCATCACTGTTATTTCTGATATAACATTTTCCCCTTATGTTTTCTCTCAATTTTTCCTAGAGGACTCCAGTCTGTGGACATAGTTGTTCTGATTTTGTGTCTTTTAGTGGGGTGAATATAGGTGAGATTGCTGGCCAGTGTGCTTGACAGGAACTAGGGATACCTAAAAAAAGAGAGAGAATACCATCTGAGTGATTACTTCCATCCAATTAAAGAGGGGGCATGTCTGTGAAGTATTATCTTGATTGATAGTTGATGTGAATAGGCCCACCAGACTGTGGGAGGCACCATACTTGGAAAATTGGTCTTTTGTTATGTAAGAAAATATGGTATATAAACCATGAGGAGCAATCCAGTAAGCAACATTCCTCCATAGTTTTTGCCTCTATTCCCATTTGAGTTCCTGCCCTGAGTTTCCGTAGCGAGGGGAGGGACTGTTACTGAGAAACCTGAAATGAAATAGTTCTTTTTAACTCTAAGGACATTTTATTTATGATATGTATCTCAACAAAGACAGAAAGTAGAGGATTATGAGTCTTCACACCCGATACAATGTTAAATTTCAAATTGATTGTATTAGCATTTTAAAATGTTTGGCAATAAAGTTTCTTTTGAAAAAAATTCCATATCTTTCTTTTTAAGGAAAATGATGGAATGGAATACATTGTGTTTAGGTGATTCTATCAATAGAAGACAGATTGGATTTTAGTAGATCCTTAATTTAAAATCAAAGTTTTAATTCTAAAGTAAAATGTATGTAAAATGTATTAAGTCTCATTTATCAACCAAATTTTAGGTAGAATTTATATTCATTCTGAAAATTTTGTAGTGAGTTAGTTTCTTTAATGTGTTTTTATGTTTTAGATCATTGATTCAGATGCTGACTTGCTAACAAGTGTGTCCTCCATGATGTTATGCAATAAAAGAAGCTATCATATACTAATTAATGCAGTTATAGTCAATGCAAAATTAGAATACTCTACTGTAATAGTCTCCAGCTACTTAAATGAGTTACCCAATATTTCTGGAAATACAGCTCAGTGTTAGAGGTGGATTCCATATAACAAAGCCTAAGGAAATCGTCCAATCTTTAAACAGAAAAAACAAAACAAAGCAAAACAAAAATAGCCTGAGTAAAACTTGTCATAAAAAAGGGACAAGGTAACGGTAAAGTGTTTTTGCATATGCATTCTGTTAGAGTTATATTTTAGTCTTTGGACCCTGACTAGAAATAGTTTAAACCCTAGACATGAGAGAGAATGGGTTTGGGAAAAACAGTCCTCCCGGACTCTCCGCGGTTGCTTTGGAGAAAGAGAAAAAACTTTCCTGAGCTTTCCTAGGAACAGAGGGAAAACAGGAGACGTCCTGCCTCTCTGATGGCTCCTATTGGAAATGCTTATTTCTGGTTCTGGGTTCCATAGGTAGGATATGTGGGTCCCTTCGGTGGGACACCATCTAGATTTTTCCCTTTATGTCTATTGTCTGTCCTTGGTGCACCAAGCTGTCCATGTCTGTCAGTTTATGTCTGTGGCTTTTGTTTCTCGTTGTTTAAATGCTTTATGTTTCATGTTCAAAAGAAAAAATGGTAAAAACTTTATCTGTCAATCGTTCACTTCTTGATTTGGTTTTAACTCATTTCAAAAAGGAAAAAATGAATAAAAAGCACTTTTAATCAGCCTTTAGAGCCCTGCACCTGTAGCTAGGAGCATAGGTCAGCTGGAGAAGCTGCCCGGGGGTGAGCGTCTACATGAGCTGATCTTAAAGGCGCCAGCAGCTCCCCAGCTTCTATGTTAAGGGAGCGGATGGTTGTTTCTCTTAGAAAAATCTCTGACTTATTATTTGACTTAGCAGGTGACAAGGTGCTTCTCTTAATATTACAGCTAGAAAAAGTAAAAATGGTGCTTGGTCTAAATATTAAAATTATGTGTAGCCACTTCAATTTTGTTTCTGGTTGGTTTTAAATGTATAAATATGCTCTACATGCCTTGGTCATGGACTATTG
Organism: Rattus norvegicus; assembly: GCF_021556685.1. Taxonomy (NCBI): domain Eukaryota; kingdom Metazoa; phylum Chordata; class Mammalia; order Rodentia; family Muridae; genus Rattus; species Rattus norvegicus. Next base: position 27,786,622 of record NC_141546.1, read on the forward strand.
GCTTTTAAGTTACTGGATATGGTTAAAAAGGTATAATATTGGTAACAGAAAGTTGACATAAAGCTAGTAATTTGGATAGAGTCATTCTAGACAACATGTGACATGAGCCAACCTAGGGAAACAGGTCTAAATTGAGATAATATTTTTATGGAACTCTTATTCTAGAGACCAGGCTTCTAAAATAATTTAGGGCAATGTCTCTTTGTTGAGGTATTGGAGACCGCACCATCATGCATTCATATGTTGGAATTGGCAGTCAAACTTTGTAGCATGAAGGATAGACTCGGTGTTTTGGAGACTGGATTTTGGAGACTAGATTGTTAGAGGTTGAGTTTTGCTTTCCAAAGTTGTGGTTTGCCCTGAAGTTATCTGTATTTTAATGCTAATTCCATTGCCCAAGGACAGCTGCCTAGTCACGTACTCAGAACTCAGGTGATTTCCCAAAGTTGTGGTTGTGCTCTGGTGTTACAAGGAGAATTTAAGGATTGTGATTAAGGATGGCCAGTGTTACATTGACTAACTCAAACTTATTTATAATTGAGAAAAAAATCAAACAGGTAGAGATTGTTACAAGATTTACGAAGGATTGATGAGGTTTTAGAACTTGTGAGAGCATTATAGCCAGTTTGCTCTCTCCAACTGCCATTTCAAGATAGATTTAGAGGATTGTTTTTATGCAATTTGTTTACGTACTGGCGATTGTAAGTTTTCATTTTGTGAGCTTGCTTATAATTTTAGAGAGCCCATGAGTGATATCATTAAAAATTTTTACAAAAGAATGGCTAAGAGTCTTATTATGTAATTTTGTTGCTTCTTCAATGTAAGAAGTTAGAACTTTGAATCTTTCAGTGTATATGGAAATTTTTACTTCAAATCTTTGCTCTCAAAATGAGCTTTAATATTTGGGGAATAGCTGTTACACTACTCCAGAAAAGAATATTTGAAACTAATTTTAAGCTTCCAAGGATATGTTAATTGCAAAGTACCTCACCTTACCACATGACTTAACTTTGTTATCCTCATTGGAGATAAATCTTTTGTCGTATCAGTACAAAATTGTAGGCAAGAGACATGGAAGTATTTTAAAAAGAAACCTGGTGAAACATACCTTATTCCAAACAACAATCAAATTGGTTATTACAAAATACTGATATTTGGGCTATTACATATACAAATTTCAGGCAAAATTGATAATTTTACTCTTTGCATGCTTTTGTATTTACTGTAAATTTGTGCATGCAACCCATAGAAAATGTGCTTATGTATTTATAGGTGGTCTAATGAAAAGGCTACATATATGATTGGATCACTTGTTTATTCTCTTGAGTTTCCCCTGCTTCAACACAGACTATTAAATTACGTGCTGTAGCCACTGTTTTTAAATGTTAAAAATCAAGCTTTTAATTCATATACTGATAGCCAATGTGTGGCTTGTGGTTTTACAATTGATTAAAAAGTTTTCCTTTTTTTTTATATACTACTAGCCCTCAAATTTTACAATTACTTAATGCTTTATTAGAGGCAGGTTTTCTACTTGAAATCAGTTAGTGATGATTTCAGTGTGAATGTCTGACAACTCACTGTACTTTCAGTGCTCTGGCTCAGACAACTAAACAAAACCATAGACCCAGCTCTTTGAAAATGGTAATGGAGTTGATAACACACCCTCACGAAACGAAGAAGACTCCATTTGCTTATTTTCAGTGCCCAGCTTCACCCTGCCAACCTAGGGATTTCTAAAATAGGCTAAAACTGGACCTTGTTTACAGGATTTGGCATTTCTAATTAATGCTTATGTTTAGGTAAATAAAGCTGGTGAGGGGCTGGAGAGATGGCTTAGTGGTTAAGAGCACTAAGTACTGTTCCTTTATACGTCATTTAAGAACTCAAACTGGATTGCCTGGACCCCTTAGCAAGGGAGGACAATGATATCAGGCAGATTATAGGCCTTACATAGAAACAAGTAGTCATAAAATCTCATTCTTTATATCACCAAAACAATAATGCTAGAAACAATAATTTGGTATACAAGTCAATTTATAAATACAAGTGCTCAGTGTCCTCAATTTAATCCTCGAGGACTTATCTTAATAAATAATATTTTAATAAAATTTCAATAAATAAAAAGGGGGAGTTATCCGTGTATGCTAAATAATACTCTTTTTATTTCAATTTTAAAATTTGGATGCCAAGGTTTAAGGCACCCTACAACTAGGCATACTTCTGCCTAGGTGAAATAGAAAGACCCGCATATTGGCATGATCCTGTCTAGGTATATTTATGGGTAAGAGGGAATGTTTGTGTTTTTTCTACAGTATGCTACAGGAGTGTGCCAGCTGCCTGACTGGCTGGTGAGACCTGTTGATCCTGGGAGCTCTCGTGGTTTGGGTTCCAGGAGTCATTCCTGTGCCTTTAGAGGAAGACTGAGGATTCCCCCTCATCTTTTGTCATCACAGAAAATCTAGCCTTGCTGCAGTCATTGTGTCCCGTCGCACCATGGCCTGAGCTCTGACCCACTGTGACCTGCTGCTGGCTGGAGAAGACTGGACTCCAGCTGTTACCCTTACCCCCCTCATTCCCCTGGTGTCTCTTGCTGCCTTGACTGGTGTTGTCATCTTGCAGTCTGTAGCTTCACAGGAATGCCATCTGTGTGAAGCTGCTGTGGACTGGGGAACTCTAGCCCTGGTTGTGCAGATCTCAGAAATGGTTCCATTGTCTGCTGGTTGTTCCAGAGAAGAATGACCGATCCAGAACTGTCCTAGGAAAGACCTTGGCATTTTAGCTGCTATTGTAGCAGCCATTACTACTGCAGCCATTGTGTCTGCAGTGTCTAGAGTTACCCTACCCCAATCTATTGTTAGGCAAGCACAGTGGGTGAACTTTCTGGAGTAGTTGCTAACAATTGGGAATTCTAAATTTTATTATAGGAGCAGCTTGACTACTGCTCTTGGTGGTAGTAGCTGAGGAGAACCAGAGAGACAAGGAACTAGATGACGTCCACACTACATATTGGGAGAGGCTCAACTTCCACAATCTCTTAAATTAATGCCATCTGGCCCCTGCTCCTTCGCCCCTGGGCTCAAGTAAGAGGAATGAGAAGATGATCCAATGTAGCTTTCCTCAGCGACGGGCAACTTCCTCTGACCCTTGACCAATCTAGACATGGAGCCTTGAGGGCGACAAGGTGGTCCTATGACAGAGAGGCTGGGGTTCGAGAGGTCGATCCTAAGACAGAGGTGGCTACACCCCGTTTAAATGTACGGGCCGGTCAAATGTTCCTCTGCCCAGTTTCTCCCCCAATAAACACACACGTATAGCCAGAACGGTGTGTTACAGCATAAGATCATTCCTAGCCATTGGGGTGCAGTCCTAACTGCAAGAGTGGCTCGGCATGGCCGAGCTGGGTACTCTTGAAGCATGTCTGATCTCTCTCAGACCACTACTTCCACCTAATGGTCTTTTATAAAAGAATAACGGGGGAGATGTAGTGAGCCATATTGGATTTGGGCCTAGCCGCTTTGTAACTATATGGCCACAGTTATAGTCATGGGATTGTTGGACAGAGGGCTCTCTCATGTATTTACGGCACAGGAAGAAAAGACCAAGTAGTAAACACCCGGTGTCTCCACTGCATGACCTCTGCTGATCCCAGCTGATTCATGTGGAACTGACACATCTGGACCACACCTGGGTGGTGGTCAATTTACTTATGCCTTTTGCTTCCTCAGCCTTTATCCTTGAGATTTAGGCTGATCTTCTTGGATTTCTCAATAATTAATTCAGGTCTCCTAGTTGGTCTTTTGTTACCGAAGTCACGAGCCAGGTAGTCACGAGCCAGGGTTTCCCACTATGCTTCCCAGTTATTTTCTACCTGGAGACTTGGGTATATAAGTGGTGAATAAAGCTACAGGAGACTCTCACTCTTCTTCCTCACTCTCAGTCTTCCTTCCGCTCTTCCATTCTCTCTCTCTCTCTCTCTCTCTCTCTCTCTCTCTCTCTCTCTCTCTCTCTCTCTCTCCCAGTCTCTCTCTCTCTTCCTCTCCTCCTGTCCTGGCTTGACACGATAACCTGTGTGTGTGTGTGTGTGTGTGTGTGTGTGTGTGTGTGTGTGTTTCTTTATCGTGTAGGCTTTCGCCTGATTCTCGGTACCATGTCGGTGCTGGCGCCGACATGTGGGTTCATTTCTAAGTATTAAATTCCATTCCACTGATGATTGTGCCTGTCTTTGTACCAATAGCATACAGTTTTATGACTGTTGTTCTATAATAGCTTGAGGTTAGGGATGAAGAGTCACCCAGAAATTCTTTTATTGTTGAGAAGTTTTTGATATCCTGAGTTTTTCTTATTCATATGTCTTTGCAAGTTGCTCTTTCCAATTCTGTTTAGTATTGAGTTGGAATTTTGATGGGCATTGCTTTTAATCTGTAGATTGCTTTTGGTCCACAGTGCAGGGGAACGTTGGGGGTTGGGGGTAAGGGAGGTGGATGGGGGGAACACCCATATGAGGGAAGGGGTGGAGATGTGGGCTTATGGACCGGAAACCAGTTTTGCAAGAATTTACTTGAATATTTTGGCATTGGTATTCACAAGGGAAGTTGGTCTGATGTTCTCTTTCTTTGTTTGGTCTTTGTGTATATTAATTCTGGATTCATGGAATGAATTGGGTAATGTTCCTCCTGTTTCTATTTTGTGGAACAGTTGTGACAGTAGTGGTATTAGATCTTCTATGCAGGTCTAATAGAATTTTGCACTAAACCCATCTGGTTCTGGGCTTTTTTTTTTTTTTTTTTTTTTTTTTTGTGGTTGAGATGCTCTAATTTTTTTAGGAGTTATGGGACGGTTTCAATGGTTTTTCTGATTGTGATTTAACTTTGGGACCTCGTATCTGTCTAGAAAATTTTCAATTTCTTCAAGATTTTCAAGTTTCGTTGAGTATAGACTTTTGTTGTAGGATCTGATAATTTTTGAATTTTCTTGGTTTCTGTTGCTTGTCTCCTTTTTAATTTATGATATTGTTTATTTGCATACTGTCTTTGTGGCCTCTGATTAGTCTGTCTAAGTGTTATCCATCTTGCTGATTTACTCAAAGAATAAACTCCAGGGTTTGTTAATTCTTTGTATAGTCCTTTTTGTTTCTACTTGTTTGATTTCAGCCCTGAGTTTAATTTTTCCTGCCTTAAGAGACACACTGAAGAGAAGTCTCTTAGACATAATTGCTTCTTTATGTTCTAGAACTTTTATGTGTGCTGCCAAGCTGCTACTGTATGCTCTCTCCAGTTTCATTTTGGAGACACTCAGAACTATGAGTTTTCCTCTTACACTGTTTTTACTGTGTTCCATAAGTTTGGATATGTTGTGCCTTCATTTTCATTAAATGCTAAAGAGTCATTAATTTCTTTCTTGACAAGTTATCATTGAGTAGAGCCTTGTTCAGATTCCATCTCTATGTGGGCTTTTTGTTTTGTTTTTCCTGTTGTTGTTGCTGCTGCTGCTGTTATTAAAGACCAACCTTAGTCCATGGTGACCTAATAGAATGCAGGGGATTATTTCAATTTTCTTGTATCTGTTGAGGCCTGTTTTATGACTAATTATGTGATCAATTTTGGAGAAACTCCCATGAGGTGCTGAGATAAAGGTATATTCTTCTGTTTTAGGATGAAATGTTTTATGAATATCTGTTAAATCCATTTGTCTCATAACTTCTGTTAGTTTAATTGTGTCTGTTTAGTTTCTGTTTACAAGATCTGTCTATTGATGAGAGTGTAGTGTTGATGTCTTCCACTATTATTGTGTGAATTGCATTGTGTGCTTTGTGATTTAGTAAGGTTTCTTTTATGAATGTGGTCTTCTTGTATCTGGAGCATAAATGTTCAGTTCATTTTTGTGTATTTTTCCTTTGACAAATATGAAGTCACAGTCCTTATCTTTTTTGAATAATTTTTGGTAGGAAGTCTATTTTATTAATATTAGAATGCCCAATCTTGCTTGTTTCTTGTGACTATATGCTTAGAAAAATTTTTCCCAGCCTTTTACTTTGAGGAAGTGACTGTCTTTGTCACTGAGGTGTGTTTCCTGTAAGCAGCAAAATTCTGGGTCCTGTTTAAGTAACCAGTCTATTAGTTTATTTCTTTTTATTGGAGAATTCAGTTTACTGAAGTTGAGAGACATTAGGGACCTATGAATGTTGTTCTTGATTCCTTTTTTGTTAGAGGAAGAATTATCTTTGTGTGGGTATCTTCTTTTTGGTTTAGTTGAAATAAGTTTACCTTCTTGCTTTTTTTTTTTCCTTTAAGAAGCCGGTGTTTTAATCTTATTTCAGCCTCAAACCGAAGAAACTCCCTGAAAGGGTACAAACATTCAACACAACATTGTATCAGGTACATTTATCACTTAGAAAAAGCTATCAAGTATTTTATTATTTTATTCTACATTATATACAGGTCATAAAAGGCCACAGCAGTTTTTCAATACATAACCCTTTAAAAGTAGAGGGCACTATGAAGGACAGACAAGTATCAAGATGAAGTCCAGTAATGAGGGTGTATACTCAGTGCAGTATTTCTGAGGAGTAACAATGCAGATACCAACAAGCCATCCACATTTAGTTTATAACTATGCTATAGTTCTTTGTGACTCTAGTCATTTATGGCTCCACATCAGAGAGCTTCCCCTGCCACCATCAGTGTCACAAACATAAGTAGTGGAGACACTTGCTATTATACAAGTTCTTTTACTTGGAGCTCTCCTTTCCTGTGGGGTCTCCTTAGAGTATACTTTAGTAACTTCAAATTCTTAACTGTGTAATACTGTACTCTCTTTGAATAGTAACTCAAAAGCATTGGTTTTTCACTTTGAAAATACAGTCTTTAAACCTATAACTGGTATCGGTAGATCAATATAAAAAAATACAGTACCAAGCTACACTGGTATATTTCCATATTAAGAACTTCAAAATATACTTATCACTGAGACCATAGTCCTTGCATTAATTTTCAGTCCATTATGAACAATTATCTGCTGCATGTAAACATGTCTAAATAACTATAGATAAAATACAATCATAAATTTCTGTAAAAGATAATAAAATATCTTCTTTAAAAAAACAAAACAATAATAAGCTATTACTGCATTGTTTCCAATTTTATGAAAATGGAACAACCATATGGTTGTTGCCAGTCCTGAGTTCATTTGTAAAAAAAAAATGGCCCTAGTTCCTGGATAAAGTCAGCAACTAATTCTTTCTCTTCAAAGATGTCTTCTGGCACAGTAAGCAGGATCGGTATTAGGTGGTATTCTGTCCATTGATAAAATTATAGACCAGAAACTGACCAGTGCCACAGTACTGTGTTGCAAACAGCTTTCCATCAGGAGTGGGATCTGAGAAAGCAATTTCTTCTTTACTCAAATATAAGCCATAAATAAAGTTACTCCTTAGGCATTCAATCATGCGAGAAGCTATCTTTTTCCGTCGCATCATGCTGAACAGCCGAATTCGACTGATCCCACATATTGCAGGTTCTGGCAATGTTGAGCAGCACCAGGCTTTTTGCCTTTCAAATCAGACTTTTTCTTCTTCTGATCTGATAACTAGAAGTTTCTCTTCTATAACTCGATAGCCCCACTGGATATGTTCTGCAATTAGGCAACCAACTACTTTTTTGTCATTAGAAATAAAGAGAAGTGTTTTAGTTCTGGAATAGCACATTAGTGGAGCCTGTTGGAAACCCAGATCATTGTCAACCATCTCTCTAATTTCGTCAACCTTTTTCAGGGCATACTTTGGATCTTCAGGGAGAACCATTATTATCCTACCATCAGGATATTCAGCCAGAATTCTTTCTTTTTTCCAGCCCACATACATTACAGCACTTATAAACTGGTTGTGGAAAAGCAGGTGCTGGGTTTCATCTTCTGGATTTGAAGCTGTATAAAGCATTCCACAGATATTACAGGACACTGCTCCAAATCTTTTGTGTCCTGCATCTATAACCAGCTGTTTTTCATCCACTCTCTCTGAGTCTTTCAGTTTCAAAGACTTTGGAATTGTTATCTCTAGATTAGAATTACACTTCAGCTGAGAATGATTTGGCGGTGTATCCCTTGATAGATGCTTCATTACTGAGTATACTGTGCTGCTGATTAAGAGCTGAACCTGGAAATTTTCTGTCCCCATCAATCCTAGCTTGACTAAGAAGAGTTGAGACAGCAGCAGTGTTTTCTAGTGGATTAGTCTCCACCTCTGACGCTGAACATATGCTGAAATTCTGATCTGGTGCTGACTCACAAGAATGTTTCATCTGATTATCCAATGATGAGTCAGAAGAGGGTTTAATATGATTATCCAAATTACAATTTCCAGGAGCCCTTTTTGTGGCTTTATTAATTTCAATTGCAATATTATTAATTTTAACATCTTCAGATTTAATTCCTTTCATTTTATCTTGTTGGCAAGTTACAGTACCATGCGGTTTCAACTCTAAAAACATACTTTGAGACACTGAATGAGGCATTTCTAAAACTGGTGGTGACAAACAAGTTTGTAATAAGCTCAACTTAGGAGACACTTGAGAGTCCAATTTATGTTTCTGCACAGAGTTAAATTTTGAGAGTTTAATTTTAGTCCAGTTGGAGTTCTTCTTAGTTGAACTATTTATTCATTTAGTACACATTTCACAGGCTTTGTTTTCCTACTGAGAAAGAAACGATTGCACTGCACGTCCTGGTTTGTTTCTTTCTGATGGAGTGTTTGTCTTTCAGCATCAGTCTCTTCCAATTTTACTTCTGCAGGCTTCTCCTCCTTTACACTTTCCACACAGGATTCCTTTTTTACCTCTACAGTGTCTGATTCAATTTCTCCAGCAATCTCATCACAAAGTTGGAGAATGCTGCCTCTTTTGCTCTTTCCAGCTTGCTTCAACTCATGGTCAGGCACTAACGGCAGTGGGATTTGGGGAAACTTTGTGCTAGCACTCACTTGTGTATGAGCTGATTTCCTCAGTTCATTCCTTGTAAAGACCACTGAAGTAGCTGTTTTTAGTTTTCTAATCTCAGCAGTAACAGGCTCAGGTTTTGTTTCTTCTTTTCTAATAGTCTTCTGGAGACATTTTTCAGATCCTTGGATGCACTGAGAACTACAAGTAGAAGTTGTCTGATGCTGTATTTTGCGCTTTTTTCCTTTGGGAGAATTTATTACTTCATTTGTAACTGAATGTCTGTCCTCCTTACAATGAGACTTTAATTCAAGCACTTTTCTTTTCACATGCTTTTGATTTACTTTATTACATTTACTTTGAGTACTGTTACACTGTTTTCTTCTTGCTGGTTGCAAATTCTGTTTTACTGTTTGAATTTGACCCTGAATCTCTCTACTGCGCAAAGACTTAGTTAAAGACTCCGTTAACTGTTGTAGTCTTTGTGATCTGCGTTTAAGTTGCTCACTCCCTTTGAAGGTTCCAAATGATCATTTTTCCTGACATAATTTCTTCTTTTTTAAGGATTCTTGTGATTGTCCCTTCACAGATACCATATTTTTATTAATGGAGTTAGTAGCATTTTTATCAGCTGAACATGATGCTGACCTTGTACTCATTCGTGTTCCAATTTCAGACTGATTTACTTTACTTTTGTTGGAAAATCTAACCACTGACTTTCCAGCTTCCTTGGAGCCTGATTTCTTTGCTAGGCTGTTTTGAGAACCTTCGATTTCTTGTTCTAAATACTCATCTTCACTTTCTTTAATAACTTTGGAGGAATTTTTCTTTGATTTCTCCTGAATGGACATTATTCCTGAGTAATGACTTTCTTTCTGAAGAGTTGAGGACTGTGTCCAGGTAGATGCATATGCTAAGTACTTAGTATTATCACTAAGGAGAAGATCTTTTAAAAATAGACTTTAACTTATACTGATTACATTTCCAACAAAAATACCAGGTTATTTCAAGTAAGGTTGCTCTTGGCAATTTCTAAGACATGAGAAAAGCTAGCATGAATGTTGAAAGATATTTGCTTTCTGCTGGATAGAGAAATGAAAATCTGAAGAAAACTCTCACTTAATATTTTCAGAAGTTTTTATTTTTTAATGAAAAAAAAAACTTCATTCAGATCCAATTTGTTTTAATTACGATTAGTTTCCGGCCTAACCTTATTACTAGAGGAGTTATTTATCACTGACCTGTCTCCTTTGACAAAATTTCTGAAAAGTTTTTTCTTCTGAAGTCCACAGCTACTGAACGTTGATAAATCTGTAACATGTCTTATGGCTAACAGGTTTCTTTCCTTGTTTGCCAAGTTTGCTGGTTTGTGGCTTCTATTTACTCTCCTTCGCTTAGTAAAGTACTCTATTAATATAGATTTCCTTTTGTGCTGCCATTTAGTTCTTTTCCCACAAGATAGAAATGATGTTTCAGCCACCATAACTCAAGAAAATCTGATAAAAGCATTCCTTATAACCTCTTCTTAACACATTATACAGCACCTTCCTGCTGCGGGGCCGGGGTCCTCCTGCAGCCCACAGGTCGCCTCACATCCGGGTACCCAGAGACACTCAGCTGCTTCTGTGGCGGCCGTCGCCGCCCCGTGGCACAAACACCCCTTCTTGCTTTTTTTGGGTGTAGTTTCCCTCCTTGTGTTGGAGTTTTCCATCTATTATCCTTTGTATGGCTGGATTTATAGAAAGATGTTGTGTAAATTTGTTTTTTTCATGGAATATCTTGGTTTCTCCATCTATGGTAATTGAGAATTTTGCTGGATATAATAGACTGGGTAAACATTTGTGCTCTCTCAGTGTCTGTATGAACTCTACCCAGGATTTTCTATCTTTTATAGTCTCTGTTGAGAAGTGTGGTGCAATTCTGATAGGTCTGCCTTTATATGTGACTTGAACATTTTCCCTTACAGATTTTAATAATCTTTCGGGTTTTTTTTTAATTTAGTGTTTTGGTTATTATGTGACAGGAGGAATTTCTTTTCTGGCCCAATCTATTTGAAATTCTACAGGATTCTTGCATGTTTATGGGAATATTGTTTTTTAGGTTAGCAAAATTTTCTACTAAAACTTTTTTGAAGATATTTAGTTAACCTCTAAGTTGGGAGTCTTCGATCTATACTTATTGTACTTCACTTTGATCTTTGCATTGTGTCCTGGATTTCCTGGAAGGTTTTGTTAGAAGTTTTTTTTTTGTTTTTTGTTTTTTTGTTTGTTTGTTTGTTTGTTTGTGGTTTTGTTTTTTTGCATTTTCTTTGACTGTTGTTTCAATGTTTTCTATGGTATTTTCTGCTCCTGTGATTCTCTGCTCTATCTCTTTTGTTCTGTTAGTGATCCCAGTATCTATGTCTCTGATCTCTTTCCTAGCTTTTTTTATTGCCAAGGTTGTTATTGCCTTTTTTTTAAATATAAATTTTTTATTTTATTAACTTGAGTGTTTCTTATATACATTTCAAGTGTTATTCCCTTTCCCGGTTTCCGGGCAAACATCCCCCTTCCCCCTCCCCTTCCTTATGGGTGTTACCCTCCCAACCCTCCCCCCATTGCCGCCCTCCCCCCATAGTCTAGTTCACTGGGGGTTCAGTCTTAGCAGGACCCAGGGCTTCCCCTTCCACTGGTGCTCTTACAAGGATATTCATTACTACCTATGGGGTCAGAGTCCAGGGTCAGTCCATGTATAGACTTTAGGTAGTGGCTTAGTCCCTGGAAGCTCTGGTTGCTTGACATTGTTGTACTTTTGGGGTCTCGAGCCCCTTCAAGCTCTTCCAGTTCTTTCTCTGATTCCTTCAACGGGGGACCTATTCTCAGTTCAGTGGTTTGCTGCTGGCATTCGCCTCTGTATTTGCTGTATTCTGGCTGTGTCTCTCAGGAGCGATCTACATCCGGCTCCTGTTGGTCTGCACTTCTTTGCTTCATCCATCTTGTCTAATTGGGTGGCTGTATATGTATGGGCCACATGTGGGGCAGGCTCTGAATGGGTGTTCTTTCAGTCTCTATTTTAATCTTTGCCTCTCCCTTCCCTGCCAAGGGTATTCTTTTTCCTCATTTAAAGAAGGAGTGAAGCATTCACATTTTGATCATCCATCTTGAGTTTCGTTTGTTGTAGGGATCTAGGGTAATTCAAGCATTTGGGCTAATAGCCACTTATCAATGAGTGCATACCATGTATGTCTTTCTGTGATTGGGTTAGCTCACTCAGGATGATATTTTCCAGTTCCAACCATTTGCCTACGAATTTCATAAACTTGTTGTTTTTGATAGTTGAGTAATATTCCATTGTGTAGATGTACCACATTTTCTGTATCCATTCCTCTGTTGAAGGGCATCTGGGTTCTTTCAAGTTTCTGGCTATTATAAATAAGGCTGCGATGAACATAGTGGAGCACGTGTCTCTTTTATATGTTGAAGCATCTTTTGGGTATATGCCCAAGAGAGGTATAGCTGGATCCTCAGGCAGTTCAATGTCCAATTTTCTGAGGATCCTCCAGACTGATTTCCAGAATGGTTTTACCAGTCTGCAATCCCACCAACAATGGAGGAGTGTTCCTCTTTCTCCACATCCTCGCCAGCATCTGCTGTCACCTGAGTTTTTGATCTTAGCCATTCTCACTGGTGTGAGGTGAAATCTCAGGGTTGTTTTGATTTGCATTTCCCTTATGACTAAAGATGTTGAACATTTCTTCAGGTGTTTCTCAGCCATTCGGCATTCCTCAGCTGTGAATTCTTTGTTTAGCTCTGAACCCCATTTTTTAATAGGGTTATTGGTTTCCCTGCAGTCTAACTTCTTGAGTTCTTTGTATATTTTGGATATAAGACCTCTATCTGTTGTAGGATTGGTAAAGATATTTTCCCAATCTGTTGGTTGCCGTTTTGTCCTAACCACAGTGTCCTTTGCCTTACAGAAGCTTTGCAGTTTTATGAGATCCCATTTGTCGATTCTTGATCTTAGAGCATAAGCCATTGGTGTTTTGTTCAGGAAATTTTTTCCAGTGCCCATGTGTTCCAGATGCTTCCCTAGGTTTTCTTCTATTAGTTTGAGTGTGTCTGGTTTGATGTGGAGGTCCTTGATCCACTTGGACTTAAGCTTTGTACAGGGTGGTAAGGATGGATCGATCTGCATTCTTCTACATGTTGCCCTCCAGTTGAACCAGCACCATTTGCTGAAAATGCTATCTTTTTTCCATTTGATGGTTTTGGCTCCTTTGTCAAAAATCAAGTGACCATAGGTGTGTGGGTTCATTTCTGGGTCTTCAATTCTATTCCATTGATCTATCTGTCTGTCTCTGTACCAATACCATGCAGTTTTTATCACTATTGCTCTGTAATACTGCTTGAGTTCAGGGATAGTGATTCCCCCTGAAGTCCTTTTATTGTTGAGGATAGCTTTAGCTATCTTGGGTTTTTTGTTATTCCAGATGAATTTGCAAATTGTTCTGTCTAACTCTTTGAAGAATTGGATTGGTATTTTGATGGGGATTGCATTGAATCTGTAGATTGCTTTTGGTAAAATGGCCATTTTTACTATATTGATCCTGCCAATCCATGAGCATGGGAGATCTTTCCATCTTCTGAGGTCTTCTTCAATTTCCTTCTTCAGTGTCTTGAAGTTCTTATTGTACAGATCTTTTACTTGCTTGGTTAAAGTCACACCGAGGTACTTTATATTATTTGGGTCTATTATGAAGGGTGTCGTTTCCCTAATTTCTTTCTAGGCTTGATTTTCTTTTGTGTAGAGGAAGGCTACTGATTTATTTGAGTTAATTTTATACCCAGCCACTTTGCTGAAGTTGTTTATCAGCTTTAATAGTTCTCTGGTGGAACTTTTGGGATCACTTAAATATACTATCATATCATCTGCAAACAGTGATATTTTGACTTCTTCTTTTCCGATCTGTATCGCCTTGACCTCATTTTGTTGTCTGATTGCTCTGGCTAGAACTTCAAGAACTATATTGAATAAGTAGGGAGAGTGTGGGCAGCCTTGTCTAGTCCCTGATTTTAGTGGGATTGCTTCGAGTTTCTCTCCATTTAGTTTAATGTTAGCAACTGGTTTGCTGTATATGGCTTTTACTATGTTCACGTATGGTCCTTGAATTCCTATTCTTTCCAGGACTTTTATCATGAAGGGGTGTTGAATTTTGTCAAATGCTTTCTCAGCATCTAATGAAATGATCATGTGGTTCTGTTCTTTCAGTTTGTTTATATAATGGATCACGTTGATGGTTTTCCGTATATTAAACCATCCCTGCATGCCTGAGATGAAGCCTACTTGATCATGGTGGATGATTGTTTTGATGTGCTCTTGAATTCGGTTTGCCAGAATTTTATTGAGTATTTTTGCGTCGACATTCATAAGGGAAATTGGTCTAAAGTTCTCTTTCTTTGTTGTGTCTTTGTGTGGTTTAGGTATAAGAGTAATTGTGGCTTCGTAGAAGGAATTCGGTAGGGCTCCATCTGTTTCAATTTTGTGGAATAGTTTGGATAATATTGGTATGAGGTCTTCTATGAAGGTTTGATAGAATTCTGCAGTAAACCCGTCTGGACCTGGGCTCTTTTTGGTTGGGAGACCTTTAATGACTGCTTCTATTTCCTTAGGAGTTATGGGGTTGTTTAACTGGTTTATCTGTTCCTGATTTAACTTCGATAACTGGTATCTGTCTAGGAAATTGTCCATTTCCTGAAGATTTTCAAATTTTGTTGAATATAGGTTTTTATAGTAAGATCTGATGATTTTTTGAATTTCCTCCGAATCTGTAGTTATGTCTCCCTTTTCATTTCTGATTTTGTTAATTTGGACACACTCTCTGTGTCCTCTCGTTAGTCTGGCAAAGGGTTTATCTATCTTGTTGATTTTCTCAAAGAACCAACTTTTGGTTCTGTTGATTCTTTCTATGGTCCTTTTTGTTTCTACTTGGTTGATTTCAGCTCTGAGTTTGATTATTTCCGGCCTTCTACTCCTCCTGGGTGTATTTGCTTCTTTTTGTTCTAGAGCTTTTAGGTGTGCTGTCAAGCTGCTGAAATATGCTCTTTCCTGTTTCTTTCTGCAGGCACTCAGCGCTATGAGTTTTCCTCTTAGCACAGCTTTCATTGTGTCACATAAGTTTGAGTATGTTGTATCTTCATTTTCATTAAATTCTAAAAAGTTTTTAATTTCTTTCTTTATTTCTTCCTTGACCAGGTTATCATTGAGTAGAGCAGTGTTCAATTTCCACGTATATGTGGGCATTCTTCCCTTATTGTTATTGAAGACCAGTTTTAGGCTGTGGTGGTCCGATAGCACGCATGGGATTATTTCTATCTTTCTGTACCTGTTGAGGCCCGTTTTTTGACCAATTATATGGTCAATTTTGGAGAAAGTACCATGAGGAGCTGAGAAGAAGGTATATCCTTTTGCTTTAGGATAGAATGTTCTATAAATATCCGTTAAGTCCATTTGGCTCATGACTTCTCTTAGTCTGTCGACATCACTGTTTAATTTCTGTTTCCATGATCTGTCCATTGATGAGAGTGGGGTGTTGAAATCTACCACTATTATTGTGTGAGGTGCAATGTGTGTTTTGAGCTTTAGTAAGGTTTCTTTTACGTATGTAGGTGCCCTTGTATTTGGGGCATAGATATTTAGGATTGAGAGTTCATCTTGTTGGATTTTTCCTTTGATGAATATGAAGTGTCCTTCCTTATCTTTTTTGATGACTCTTAATTGAAAATTGATTTTATTTGATATTAGAATGGCTACTCCAGCTTGCTTCTTCTGAGCATTTGCTTGGAAAGTTGTTTTCCAGCCTTTCACTCTGAGGTAGTGTCTGTCTTTGTCTCTGAGGTGTGTTTCCTGTAGGCAGCAGAATGCAGGGTCCTCGTTGCGTATCCAGTTTGTTAATCTATGTCTTTTTATTGGGGAGTTGAGGCCATTGATATTGAGAGATATTAAGGAATAGTGATTATTGCTTCCCGTTATATTCATATTTGGATGTGAAGTTATGTTTGTGTGCTTTCATTCTCTTTGTTTTGTTGCCAAGACGATTAGTTTCTTGCTTCTTCTAGGGTATAGCTTGCCTCCTTATGTTGGCCTTTACCATTTATTATCCTTTGTAGTGCTGGATTTGTAGAAACATATTGTGTAAATTTGGTTTTGTCATGGAATATCTTGGTTTCTCCATCAATGTTAATTGAGAGTTTTGCAGGATACAGTAACCTGGGCTGGCATTTGTGTTCTCTTAGGGTCTGTATGACATCAGTCCAGGATCTTCTGGCCTTCATAGTTTCTGGCGAGAAGTCTGGTGTGATTCTGATAGGTCTCCCTTTATATGTTACTTGACCTTTTTCCCTTACTGCTTTTAATATTCTTTCTTTACTTTGTGCGTTTGGTGTTTTGACAATTATGTGACGGGAGGTGTTTCTTTTCTGGTCCAATCTATTTGGAGTTCTGTAGGCTTCTTGTATGTCTATGGGTATCTCTTTTTTTAGGTTACGGAAGTTTTCTTCTATGATTTTGTTGAAGATATTTACTGGTCCTTTGAGCTGGGAGTCTTCACTCTCTTCTATACCTATTATCCTTTGGTTTGATCTTATCATTGAGTCCTGGATTTCCTGTATGTTTTGGACCAGTAGCTTTTTCCGCTTTACATTATCTTTGACAGTTGATTCAATGATTTCTATGGAATCTTCTGCTCCTGAGATTCTCTCTTCCATCTCTTGTATTCTGTTGGTGAAGCTTGTATCTACAGCTCCTTGTCTCTTCTTTTGGTTTTCTATATCCAGGGTTGTTTCCATGTGTTCTTTCTTGATTGCTTCTATTTCCATTTTTAATTCCTTCAACTGTTTGATTGTGTTTTCCTGGAATTCTTTCAGGGATTTTTGCGATTCCTCTCTGTAGGCTTCTACTTGTTTATTAATGTTTTCCTGTGCTTCCCTAAGTGTGTTCATGTCTTTCTTGAAGTCCTCCAGCATCATGATCAAATATGATTTTGAAACTAGATCTTGCTTTTCTGGTGTGTTTGGATACTCCATGTTTGTTTTGGTGGGAGAATTGGGCTCCGATGATGGCATGTAGTCTTGGTTTCTGTTGCTTGGGTTCCTGTGCTTGCCTCTCGCCATCAGATTACCTCTAGTGTTACTTTGTTCTGCTATTTCTGACAGTGGCTAGACTGTCCTATAAGCCTGTGTGTCAGGAATGCTGTAGACCTGTTTTCCTCTCTTTCAGTCAGTTATGGGGACAGAGTGTTCTGCTTTCGGGCGTGTAGTTTTTCCTCTCTACAGGTCTTCAGCTGTTCCTGTGGGCCTGTGTCTTGAGTTCACCAGGCAGCTTTCTTGCAGCATACAAGTTGGTCTTACCTGTTGTCCCGAGGCTCAAGTTCGCTCGTGGCGTGCTGCCCACGGGCTCTCTGCAGCGGCAGCAACCAGTAATACCTGTGCCGCCCCTTCTGGGAGCTTCAGTGCACCAGGGTTCTAGATGGCCTTTGGTGTTTTCCTCTGGCGTCCGAGATGTATGTACAGAGAGCAGTCTCTTCTGGTTTCCCAGGCTTGTCTGCCTCTCTGAAGGTTTAGCTCTCCCTCCCACGGGATTTGGGTGCAGAGAACTGTTTATCCGGTCTGTTTCATTCAGGTTCCTGCGGTGTCTCAGGCAGGGGTCCTGCTGCTCCTGGGCCCTCCCCTACGGGAGCCCAGAGGCCTTATACAGTTTCCTCTTGGGCCAGGGATGTGGGCAGGGGTGAGCAGTGTTTGTGGTCTCTTCTGCTCTGCAGCCTCAGGAGTGCCCACCTGACCAGGCGGTCGGGTCTCTCTCTCACAGGGTCTGGGAGCAGAGAGCTGCTGCGGGCCGGGATCCGCGGGTGTGGGACTTCCCGTAAACACAGAACGTGCCCGGTCCTAGAGGAATTCTGCTTCCGTGTGTCCCAATCTCACCAGGCAGCTTTCTTGCAGTAGGAAAGTTGGTCTTACCTGTGGTCCTGAGGCTCAAGTTCGCTCATGGTGTGCTGCCCACGGGCTCTCTGCAGCGGCAGCAACCAGGAAGACCTGTGCCGCCCCTTCCGGGAGCTTCAGTGCACCAGGGTTCCAGATGGTCTTTGGCTTTTTCCTCTGGTGTTCGAGATGTGTGTGCAGAGAGCAGTCTCTTCTGGTTTCCCAGGCTTGTCTGCCTCTCTGAAGGTTTAGCTCTCCCTCCCACGGGATTTGGGTGCAGAGAACTGTTTATCTGGTCTGTTTCCTTCAGGTTCCGGGGGTGTCTCAGGCAGGGGTCCTGCCGCTCCTGGGCCCTCCCCCACGGGAGCCCAGAGGCCTTATACAGTTTCCTCTTGTGCCAGGGATGTGGGCAGGGGTGGGCAGTGTTGGTGGTCTCTTCTGTTCTGCAGCCTCAGGAGTGCCCACCTGACCAGGCGATTGGGTATCTCTCTCACAGGGTCTGGGAGCAGAGACCTTTTTAAATTCTTTATTGCTTATATTTCTACTTTTAGATCCTTAATGGTTTTGTTCAATTTCTTTACATGTTTTTTGTATTTTCCTATAATTCTTTTAGGGATTTTTATGTTTCCTCTTAAAAACTTCTACATGCTTACCTGTGTTGTCCTGTATTTGTTTAAGGGAGTTATTTATGTCATTCTTAAAGTCCTCCATCATCAAAATGAGATGTGATTTTAAATTGGAATCTTGCTTTTTTGGTGTGTTGTGGTGTCCAGGACTTGCTGAGGTGGGAGAACTGGGTTCTTATGATGCCAAATTACCTTGGCTTCTGTTTGTTAGGTTCTTGCACTTGCCTGTTGCCATCTAGTTATCTCTAGTTTTAGCTGGCCTTGCTGTCTTTGACAGTGGCTAGACCCTCCTATAAGCTTATGTGTTAGCACTCCTGGGAGACCAACTCTCTCCAAGCTAGATTTTGGTACTAAGAGCTGTGGCACAAGGTTACCTCTGAGCACAGATAAAAACTGGTAGGATCCTGTCTGAGATTTCACCTAGGTTCCTGTGTCCTGAGGAGCAGTTTTTTCTTGGGCCAGGTATTTGAGAAGAAGTGGTGGTCTTACCTTTATTTTTCAGCACTCCTGGGAGAATAGTTGTCTTTTTGTGTGATCAATGCATAGCACTGGATCAGTGCAGGATGCAGATGAAAAGTGTAATGATCCTGTCCAAGACTATTCCTCCAATGCTGTGTCCTGGGGGCTCCAGGCAAGTTCCTTTTCCATTTTTTCCCCATTTACTTTACATCTCCATTATATCTTATATCATTACATCTACCTTATCTCTTCCCAGTTTCTTCTTCTCTTCTTCCCTCCCATTCCATCCTCCTGTCCTCCCTTTTGTCACAGAAAATAAGGCCTTACATAGATATTAACTTGTCTTGGCATGTTGAATTACTGTAGGAGTGTTTTCATCTCCTATGTTGTCTATACAAGACTTTCCAGGTTGAGAAAAAGGATTCAAAGGCTAGCAATTAATCTGCTGTTCAGAGTCACATATAAACTAAGAGATGTACAACTATTAGAAATGTGCCAATTGCTTAGGTCTGTCCTATTCAACCTGTCTGTAAGTTCAGTCTCTGTGGGCCTCTATGCATTAACTCTGTTTTCTTGTGGTGTCCCTGACCTCTCTTGTTCCTTCAATCCTTCCTCCCAATCATCAAAAACTATTTTATAGTCCTGTCTTTACTTTCAGTAATTCCCTATGATATTCAAACGTCTGAGATAATTTTTAAAACTTTTTAATAATACTTAAACACACAAACTAAATCATTGTAGGTCTTCTCTGCATATGAGCTTTAACTATTGTTTCTATTTTTCTCAGCATACCTTTTGATGGCAAACTATCATTTCTTTGTATGAACAAGATTGTCTAGGATTTTCTCACACTTATCCCCATTCAGCTTTCTGTTTGAAGAACAACATCGCTCACAAAAAATTTAAAATTTCAAAATATAAACTAATTACTTATATGAGCTCATGTAACTGCATTTTCTTTTAGAGAAAATACTTGCCTTATGATAATATAATGATATATTAATAATGTTTTTACATAACACATAGATATATGCTTGGTAAATGTTCATAAACTAACCTTTCTGAATTTCTGTTTTTGATTTAGTTTTAATTAGTTTTGAATTTCTGTTATTTTGATTTATCTCATCATCAATTATATGGGTTCATTTATGACTTGAGGATATACAATAATTTATATTAGGAATGCTGTGTTTTCACAGTCTAGCTGGAAGAAAAAATACTGTGACATAACTGATAAACAGATTTATGTATTAGATTTAATAGGAGTTTAGTGAAATTTACTGTTATATTTGTTACTTTATATTTATAATTAAATTTTTAATTGAAGAGCCTGATAATGGTCTTCAGCAGTTTCTAAAACCTGTAGGAGGTTCATCACTACCCATGACTCTAGTTCAGGGCTAACCAATGATCTGTTCTATCCTCTGCAGGTACCTACACTTATATGCAGATATCCATATATTGATATACATATGTATATAAAAGAAAGAGGGAAAGGAAGAAAGAAAGAAAAAAAGAAAGAAAGAAACAGACATACAAACAAACAAAAACAAGAATCAGAAGGAAAAAAGCAGGGAAGTAAAATAATAAAGAACAAGAAATAAAAATGAAGAAAGAGAAAATATAAAATTGTAGAGATCCGAATTAGGATCAGGAATTTTATTGCCTATGATACATTAAAATGGTAAATTTTTAACAACATTAAAACTAAAAATAGGGGTTGGGGATTTAGCTCAGTGGTAGAGCACTTGCCTAGCAAGCACAAGACCCTGGGTTCAGTCCCCAGCTCCGAAAAAAACAAAAAACAAAAAACTGAAAACTAAAAACTAAAATTAGCATCATAAATAAACAACACAGTGATCTTAGGGAACTTAGTGCATGAGGATTAGACATCTCAAAATCAGTGTTTTACTTACTGTTACTAGAGTATGATATCTTAAATAATTAACTTACAATTCCATAAATTTATGGAGAGTGTGAAAAATTTAAGTTCTAGGCACCTGTAGTTTTCTTTTTACTTTTCTATGAGAGCACAAGCTGTAATTGTATCAGCCTTCTTATATAGAGGAAGCAAATCTGGTCCTCAAATCTTCTCTGAGAAAAAAATACCAATCTTATGAAGATGGGATATTTTTGTCTCAGGTACTTTTTTATAGCATCATGTTTGAAGTGTGGTTTAATTATAACTTTTGAGACATAGGATATTGGTGTATACTGTTATGGTTGATTGATTTGATTGGAAGATGGATATATGAACTTTTTATTAATTGTTTGACAATTTTTAGTATGTATCTTGTACTGATCACTTACACCCTACCTCCCTGAGCTCCCTATTTACCTCTTCACTTCTAAAACATTTCTGTCTTTTATTCATGTATATTTGCTACTGTGTGTGTATGTGTGTGTGCTTGTTTGTCCCTGCCACTCACATGAGATAACCATCTGTGTGACAGTCTTCAGGACAAACTTTATGAAAGCCTGTGAGCTCAGTAAAGTATGCAAAAAAGATTCTATTTTCTGCCTTCCCAGATGGTTTTAAAATCAAAAATTTGAATACTGTCTGATAATTAAAATTCACAAAATTGTTTTATTAATGCATGAACAATATCTTATAATAACCCTAAATCTATTTAATATGCATTATTTACTAAGAGTTCCAGTTATTGAAATTAAAACATTTCTCTTTCATGAAATAAAATGAGTATGTAATGAAGACCTCATTCTCTTTGACTTCCATGCAAAGTATATCAACAAAGAAAGACATACACCACCGTTGCTTAAAACTTACGGGAGTTCAAATTTTGGTGAGAAGCACAGGAAGAATGATCATAACATGAAGAAACAGTTTTAATAATGAAAGTGTCAGAGAAAAGCCATGTACAGACATGAGGGAGATCCTCCAGTCTGACACTCAGAAATTTGGTAACAACAATTACACATCTCTTCTATCAGCAGATGGGGAAAAGGTGAATATGGCTCTCCTCATTTAGCTCTAGTTTACAGATGCATAGTACAAGCTGATCTATCAATCTGGTCTCATCAGAGAAATGAGGGACAAAGCTGTAAACTTGAATATGTCACAGATAGTGAACGGGAAGACCTGGAGGTGTTAGAGAATGATAAATGTATGTCTCACCTATTCTGTAACTGAAATTGGAATAACCAAAAGACAAATCTCTCATTCAAATCTACCACAAATGCAATGGTGCTGTGATTTCTCTCTGCAATACTTTAAGCATGGAGGCAACTGATTTTTCTTTTGTTGTTGGTCAGAAAAGAAGCTTTATTAAACTCTTAAATATTTTTCATATTAACTTTGAAGACAACTTAATGCACTAAAACTATGAACTAGTATAATTTAGTCTGTTTTTACCGCTGGTAGGAGGTAGGACATATGGTACATTCTATGTCTTGTTAAACTACTAACAGCTTCAAAAACATAAATAAGATGGAATTAACATGGTTTAATTTGAGCAAATTCCTTCATTTTTTAAAAACCATTAAGTGAATGAAAACAGCTGCTACCCAGGAAACCGTGATGTTGAGAGTCTTAACTATATATCTTCTCTAGGTTCACAAATACCTTTTGTCACAAGCATGTGCCTATTTTGTTAAACAATATGTTCCTTTATAAGTAGGGTTGAATTATTCCCTACGACTGTCCAGAATTCAGAAAAATGTTTCAAAATGTTTTAAATGAAATTGGTTTTGCCCTACAATCTAAATTAGATACAGTATATTTCACAAATTTTTGACTCTGTAACTTCAGCTTTAAAACTCTCTAGAACGGCTGGCCCGCAGCAGCTCTCTGCTCCCAGACCCCGTGGGAAAGAGACCTCACCGCCTGGTCAGGTGGGCACTCCTGAGGCTGCAGAGCAGAAGAGACCACCAACACTGCCCACCCCTGCCCACATCCCTGGCCCAAGAGGAAACTGTATAAGACCTATGGGCTCCCGTGGGGGAGGGCCAGGATCGGCAGGACCCCTGCCTGAGACACCACCGGAACCTGAAAGAAACAGACCGGATAAACAGTTCTCTGCACCCAAATCCCGTGGGAGGGAGAGCTAAATCTTCAGAGAGGCAGACAAGCCTGGGAAACCAGAAGAGACTGCTCTCTGCACACACATCTGGGACGCCAGAGGAAAACACCAAAGGCCATCTGGAACCCTGGTGCACTGAAGCTCCCAGAAGAGGCGGAACAGGTCGTCCTGGTTGCTGCCACTGTAAAGAGCCCATGGGCAGCACCCCATGAGCGAACTTGAGCCTCAGGAGTACAGGTAAGACCAACTTGTATGCTGCAAGTGACCTGCCTGGTGAACTCAAGACACAGGCCCACAGGAACAGCTGAAGACCTGTACAGAGGAAACACTACACGCACGAAAGCGGAATACTCTGTCCACATAACTGGCTAAAAGAAAACAGTAAAACAGGTCTACAGCACTCCTGACACACAGGCTTATAGGACAGTCTAGCCACTGTCAGAAATAGCAGAACAAAGTACCACTAGAGATAATCTGATGGCGAGAGGCAAACACAGGAACCGAAGCAACAGAAACCAAGACTACATGGCATCATCGGAGCCCAATTCACCCACCAAAACAAACATGGAATGTCCAAACACACAAGAAAAGCAAGATCTAGTTTCAAAATCATATTTGATCATGATGCTGGAGGACTTCAAGAAAGACGTGAAGAACTCCATTAGAGAAAGACAGGAAAACATTAATAAACAAGTAGAAGCCTACAGAGAGGAATCGCAAAAATGCCTGAAAGAATTCCAGTAAAACAAAAATAAACAAGTAGAAACCCATAGAGAGGAGTCACAAAAATCCCTGAAAGAATTCCAGGAAAACATAATCAAACAGTTGAAGGAATTAAAAATGGAAATAGTACCAATCAAGAAAGAACACATGGAAACATCCCTGGATATTGAAAACCAAAAGAAGAGACAAGGAGCTGTAGAAACAAGCTTCACCAACAGAATACAAGAGATGGAAGAGAGAATCTCAGGAGCAGAAGATTCCATAGAAATCATTTACTCAACTGTCAAAGATAATGTAAAGCAGAAAAAGCTACTGGTCCAAAACATACAGGAAATCCAGGACTCAATGAGAAGATCAAACCTAAGGATAATAGGTATAGAAGAGAGTGAAGACTCCCAGCTCAAAGGACCAGTAAATATCTTCAACAAAATCATAGAAGAAAACTTCCCTAACCTAGAAAAAGAGATACACATAGGCATACAAGAAGCCTACAGAACTCCAAATATATTGGACCAGAAAAGAATCATCTCCCATCACATAATAGTCAAAACACCAAACGCACAAAATAAAGAAAGAATATTAAAAGCAGTAAGGGAAAAAGGTCAAGTAACATATAAAGGCAGACCTATCAGAACCACACCAGACTTCTCGCCAGAAACTATGAAGGCCAGAAGATCCTGGACTGATGTCATACAGACCCTAAGAGAACACAAATGCCAACCCAGGTTACTGTATCCTGCAAAACTCTCAATTAACATAGATGGAGAAACCAAGATATTCCATGACAAAACCAAATTTACACAATATCTTTCTAAAAATCCAGCGCTACAAAGAATAATAAAGGGTAAAGCCCAACATAAGGAGGCAAGCTATACCCTAGAAGAAGCAAGAAACTAATCGTCTTGGCAACAAAACAAAGAGAATGAAAGCACACAAACATAAACTCACATCCAAATATGAATGTAACAGGAAGCAATAATCACTATTCCTTTAATATCTCTCAATATCAATGGCCTCAACTTCCCAATAAAAGACATAGATTAACAAACTGGTTATGCAACGAGGACCCTGCATTCTGCTGCCTACAGGAAACACACCTCAGAGACAAAGACAGACATTACCTCAGAGTGAAAGGCTGGAAAACTATTTTCCAAGCAAATGGTCAGAAGAAGCAAGCTGGAGTAGCCATTCTAATATCAAATAAAATCAATTTTCAACTAAAAGTCATCAAAAAAGATAAGGAAGGACACTTCATATTCATCAAAGGAAAAATCCACCAACATGAACTCTCAATCCTAAATATCTATGCCCCAAATACAAGGGCACCTACATACGTAAAAGAAACCTTACTAAAGCTCAAAACACACATAGCAACTCACACAATAATAGTGGGAGATTTCAACACCCCACTCTCATCAATGGACAGATCATGGAAACAGAAATTAAACAGAGATGTAGACAGACTAAGAGAAGTCATGAGCAAAATGGACTTAATGGATATTTATAGAACATTCTATCCTAAAGCAAAAGGATATACCTTCTTCTCAGCTCCTCATGGTACTTTCTCCAAAATTAAACATATAATTGGTCAAAAAACGGGCCTCAACAGGTACAGAAAGATAGAAATAATCCCATGTGTGCTATCGGACCACCACGGCCTAAAACTGGTCTTCAATAACAATCAAGGAAGAATGCCCACATATACTTGGAAATTGAACAATGCTCTACTCAATGATACCCTGGTCAAGGAAGAAATAAAGATAGAAATTAAAAACTTTTTAGAATTTAATGAAAATGAAGGTACAACATACCCAAACTTATGTGACACAATGAAAGCTGTGCTAAAAGGAAAACTCATAGTGCTGAGTGCCTGCAGAAAGAAACAGGAAAGAGCATATGTCAGCAGCTTGACAGCACACCTAAAAGCTCTAGAACAAAAAGAAGCAAATACACCCAGGAGGAGTAGAAGGCCGGAAATAATCAAACTCAGAGCTGAAATCAACCAAGTAGAAACAAAAAGGACCATAGAAAGAATCAACAGAACCAAAAGTTGGTTAATTGAGAAAATCAACAAGATAGATAAACCCTTAGCCAGACTAACGAGAGGACACAGAGAGTGCGTCCAAATTAACAAAATCAGAAATGAAAAGGGAGACATAACAACAGATTAAGAGGAAATTCAAAAAATCAATAGATCTTACTATAAAAACCTATATTCAACAAAACTTGAAAATCTTCAGGAAATGGACAATTTCCTAGACAGATACCAGGTACCGAAGTTAAATCAGGAACAGATAAACCAGTTAAACAACCCCATAACTCCTAAGGAAATAGAAGCAGTAATTAAAGGTCTCCCAACCAAAAAGAGCCCAGGTCCAGACGGGTTTAGTGCAAAATTCTATCACACCTTCATAGAAGACCTCATACCAATATTATCCAAACTATTCCACAAAATTGAAACAAATGGATCACTACCAAATACCTTCTCCGAAGCCACAATTACTCTTATACCTAAACCACAGAAAGACACAACAAAGAAAGAGAACTTCAGACCAATTTCCCTTATGAATATCGACGCAAAAATACTCAACAAAATTCTGGCAAACCGAATCCAAGAGCACATCAAAACAATGATCCACCATGACCAAGTACGCTTCATCCCAGGCATGCAGGGATGGTTTAATATACGGAAAACCATCAACGTGATCCATTATATAAAGAAACTGAAAGAAAAAAACCACATGATCATTTCATTAGATGCTGAGAAAGCATTTGACAAAATTCAACACCCCTTCATGATAAAAGTCCTGGAAAGAATAGGAACTCAAGGCCCATACCTGACCATAGTAAAAGCCATATACAGCAAACCAGTTGCTAACATTAAACTAAATGGAGAGAAACTTGAAGCAATCTCACTAAAATCAGGGACTAGACAAGGCTGCCCATTCTCTCCCTACTAATTCAATATAGTTCTTGAAGTTCTAGCCAGAGCAATCAGACAACAAAAGGAGGTCAAGGGGATACAGATCGGAAAAGAAGAAGTCAAAATATGACTATTTGCAGATGATATGATAGTATATTTAAGTGATCCCAAAAGTTCCACCAGAGAACTACTAAAGCTGATAAACAACTTCAGTAAAGTGGCTGGGTATAAAATTAACTCAAATAAATCAATTGCCTTCCTCTATACAAAAGAGAAACAAGCCGAGAAAGAAATTAGTGAAACGACACCCTTCATAATAGACCCAAATAATATAAAGTATCTCGGTGTGACTTTAACAAAGCAAGTAAAAGATCTGTACAATAAGAACTTCAAGACACTGAAGAAGGAAATTGAAGAAGACCTCAGAAGATGGAAAGATCTCCCATGCTCATGGATTGGCAGGATTAATATAGTAAAAATGGCCATTTTACTAAAAGCAATCTACAGATTCAATGCAATCCCCATCAAAATACCAATCCAATTCTTCAAAGAGTTAGACAGAACAATTTGCAAATTCATCTGGAATAACAAAAAACCCAGGATAGCTAAAGCTATCCTCAACAATAAAAGGATTTCAGGGGGAATCACTATCCCTGAACTCAAGCAGTATTACAGAGCAATAGTGATAAAAACTGCATGGTATTGGTACAGAGACAGACAGATAGATCAATGGAATAGAATTGAAGACCCAGAAATGAACCCACACACCTATGGTCACTTGATTTTTGACAAAGGAGCCAAAACCATCAAATGGAAAAAAGATAGCATTTTCAGCAAAAGGTGCTGGTTCAACTGGAGGTCAACATGTAGAAGAATGCAGATCGATCCATGCCTATGAACCTGTACAAAGCTTAAGTCCAAGTGGATCAGGGACCTCCATATCAAACTAGACACACTCAAATTTATAGAAGAAAAACTAGGGAAGCATCTGGAACACATGGGCACTGGAAAAAATTTCCTAAACAAAACACCAATGGCTTACGCTCTAAGATCAAGAATCGACAAATGGGATCTCATAAAACTGCAAAGCTTCTGTAAGGCAAAGGACACTGTGGTTAGGACAAAACGGCAACCAACAGATTGGGAAAATATCTTTACCAATCCTACAACAGATAGAGGCCTTATATCCAAAATATACATGAACTCAAGAAGTTAGACCGCAGGGAAACAAATAACCCTATTAAAAAATGGGGTTCAGAGCTAAACAAAGAATTCACAGCTGAGTAATGCCGAATGGCTGAGAAACACCTAAAGAAATGTTCAACATCTTTAGACATAAGGGAAATGCAAATCAAAACAACCCTGAGATTTCACCTCACACCAGTGAGAATGGCTAAGATCAAAAACTCAGGGGACAGCAGATGCTGGCGAGGATGTGGAGAAAGAAGAACACTCCTCCATTGTTGGTGGGATTGCATACTGGTACAACCATTCTGGAAATCAGTCTGGAGGATCCTCAGAAAATTGGACATTGAACTGCCTGAGGATCCAGCTATACCTCTCTTGGGCATATACCCAAAAGATGCTTCAACATATAAAAATGACACGTGCTCCACTATGTTCATTGCAGTCTTATTTATAATAGCCAGAAGCTGGAAAGAACCCAGATGCCCTTCAACAGAGGCATGGATACAGAAAATGTGGTACATCTACACAATGGAATTTTACTCAGCTATCAAAAACAACGACTTTATGAAATTCGTAGGCAAATGGTTGGAACTGGAAAATATCATCCTGAGTGAGCTAAACCAATCACAGAAAGACATACATGGTATGCATTCATTGATAAGTGGCTATTAGCCCAAATGCTTGAATTACCCTAGATGCCTAGAACAAATGAAACTCAAGACGGATGATCAAAATGTGAATGCTTCACTCCTTCTTTAAAAGGGGAACAAGAATACCCTTGGCAGGGAAGAGAGAGGCAAAGATTAAAACAGAGACTGAAGGAACACCCATTCAGAGCCTGCCCCACATGTGGCCCATACATATACAGCCACCCAATTAGACAAGATGGATGAAGCAAAAAAGTGCAGACCGACAGGAGCCGGATGTAGATCTCTCCTGAGAGACACAGCCAGAATACAGCAAATACAGAGGCGAATGCCAGCAGCAAACCACTGAACTGAGAATAGGTCCCCCGTTGAATCAGAGAAAGAACTGGAAGAGTTTGAAGGGGCTCGAGACCCCATATGTACAACAATGTCAAGCAACCAGAGCTTCCAGGGACTAAGCCACTACCTATAGACTATACATGGACTGACTCTGGACTCTGACCTCATAGGTAGCAATGAATATCCTAGTAAGAGCACCAGTGGAAGGGGAAGCCCTGGGTCCTGCTAAGACTGAACCCCCAGTGAACTAGACTGGTGGGAGGAGGGTGGCAATGGGGGGAGGGTTGGGAGGGGCCCACCCATAAGGAAGGGGAGGAGGGAGGGGGATGTTTGCCCGGATACCGGGAAAGGGAATAACACTCGAAATGTATATAAGAAATACTCAAGTTAATAAAAAATAAAAAATAAAATGTAAAAAAAACTCTCTAGAACGTTCTGTAGAAGGTGTGAAAGACATAGAGAAAATATACTGTACATTTTACTGTTAATAATTGAAGATCAAACAAATGTATTAAGAGAATTATATTTTTGATCATAAAATATTAACATTGGACAGTGTATGAATTATCTTTGACCACCTTTATTAATGAATATCAAAATCAAAATTCACACATAATTTGTACATAAAATATTATATCTTTTTCTGACATTTTACATTGATTTAAAACTATTTGCACCCTAGAAAAATGTATTAAGTCTGAATGAATTTTAATGTAGTATGGAATTTAGAGCTTATTCAATGGCATATTTCTTGACCTTTCTCTCCACTGCCATTGTGATAAAATTTAATAAGTATTTTGTGGGCGGTTTGTGTTTACTAAAATGAGTCTGGCTACTAATTGGCTAAATTGGACAGCTGCTTCCTATTTCATTGAGCATAGCATGCATTAAGCAAAAATTCAATATGTGGAGTCAAATACCCTCAAATCAGCATATCAGGAAAAATGCTGTCTTCATCTCCAAATAAATACTACAGAGTTGAGCAAACTTATTTCAGTAGCTATAATGTAAAATAGTTTTCCACTTCTCTTGATGCAAAAGGCAAAGCACAGTGAATTATACCCTTTGAACCTAAAAGGCACATTTCATTTTATAGTGAGCAGCAGAAGAAATGCTGTTTCACAGAAAAAAATCTTGAGGTTCACACAAAATTAAGCTTGTTTGGCAGGGTTTCTGTAACTGTATGCCAAGCACATATTAAGATACGCTTTTCTCTCTTGGCAGCCTAAGATTGCATTAGGCAAGAATTTTCACATCTGTAAACACTTTCTGAATAATTTCATCTCATGGTGGCTTTATTATAAGGTATTTAAATATATCCCAGGAAAAAGTCCCTAAATTGATTCTGTCCCAGAATAGAAGTGCTATGGGTCATAGGTTAGTAGTGTAATCTGGAAAACTAAACGATACTCAGCAGGGTGAAAACAGCTTTGGGTAAGATATTGAGGATGAAATAAACAGTCTCAAGACATGAGACAAAGTGTCAGTCTTACAGAAGAAAGAAAGTAATTGAAATTCACAGCAGAGAAAACATTTTCAGTTAGGTGATGAAGAACATGTAATCTCAATATATAATTTCTTAGGTAGTAAGGTTCAAAGTAAGTCTTAACTACCCGGAGATGCCCCCCAGTGAGGCAAGAAAATGGAGCTCAATGCAAATGCATAAGGTTTATATTCTGACACATTGGGTCAACCTTCAATCAACCCTTCATTGCAAGTGACTAGAAGTCAACCCCGATTGGCTATAATAAGCAGTTTTTACACTTTTCAAGGGTTGCATCAGCAAGGTTACAGTTTGAACTTATTAGCTAAACATTTTGACCTTTGAATCTATTGGCTAGCAAGCATATGGCATGCATTCGAACACTGTCTGGAACCAGAGGGTCAGGTGACTGTCAGTCAGTACATTCTGTGTTTTTTTTCAAAAATGCCCCCGCTCTTCCTGAGAATTGTTAGTGGAGAATAGAACTTGGACTAGCCTTGACCAGATGCAGGAAGCTGGTACATGGCCAAATCTTGACCCGAGGGTGTGGGTGAAAATATAGCGAAAGCCCTTAGGGTCCTTCACAGGAACACCATAGCCTACCTACTTTCTACCAGGCCTAGTCTCTTAATATCTATTGAACATCAGTAAGAAGTAGGGTCCTTCAAGGTAACTTCTTACCTTTATTGCTTTTGACATCCAGTTCACAAATGGGTTGTTCTCAAGTTGATATATGTGTACATATTAAGTTATTTTAAAACTACCCACATCCAACTTTGACCCAAAATGAACAATGTTTTAGGTAGTATTTTTTAATTCCCTATTGTACATTTCTTACTTACATTTCAAAGGCTATTCTCCTTCCCAGTTTCCTGTCCATAAACCTCCATTCCCTTCCCTCCTCCTCACCCATAAGAGTATTCCTCTTCTGGATTTGGCTCACTGGTAGAGTGCTTGCCTAGCAAGCACAAGGCCCTGGGTTTGGTCCCCAGCTCTGAAAAAGAAAAAGAGTATTCCTCTTATACATCCCCCTTATTGCCCTCCCCCATATTCCCCTGCATTGGGAGTCGAACCTTGGCAAAACCAAGGGCTTTCCCTTCCACTGGTGCCCCAACAAGGCTATTCTCTGTTACATAAGCAGTTGGAGCCCTGGGTCAGTCTTTCGGTAGTGGTTTAGTCCCTGGAAGCTCTGGCTGGCTAGCATTGTTGTTTTTATGGGGTTGCAAGCATCTTCAACTCTTTCAATACTTCCTCTAATTCCCTCCAAGGGGTCTTATTCCCAGTGGGGTGGTTTGCTGTTAACATTGACCTTTGTATTGGGCATGCTCTGGATGTGTCTCTCAGCAGAGATCTATATCCTGTCCATTTCTGCATGCATTTTTTAGCTTCATCAATCTTATCTAGATTTGGTGGCTGTATATATATATGGGCCATATGTATGTCAGGCTCTGAATGGCCATTCCTTGACTTGCTGCTATAAACTTTTCTTCCATATCCCCTCCTATGAAAAATTTCCCCCTTTTTAAGAAGGAGTGGGAGCACCTGCATTGTGGCCGTTCTTCTTCTTGAGCTTCCTGTTGCCTGTAGATTACACAGTGGGTAATTTGAGAATTTTGGCTAATATCCACTTATAAATGAGTGTATACCAAGTGTGTTTTTATTTGATTGAGTAACCTTTCTCATGATGATATTTTCTACTTCATTCCATTTGCTTCTTAATTTCATGAAGTCATTGTTTTTGATAGTTGAGTAGTATTCCATTGTGTAGATGTACGGCATTTTTTTAATCCATTCCTCTGCTGAAGGGCATCTGGGTTCTTTCCAGCTTCTGGCTATTGTAAATAACGCAGTTATGAACATAATGGAGCATGTGTCTTTTATGTATGTTGGAGAATTTTTTGGGTATATGTCCAAGAGAGGTATAGCTGGGTTCTCAGGCACCATAATGTCCAATTTTCTGAGGAACCTCCAGACTGATTTCCAAAGTGGTTGTACCAGTTTGCAATCCCACCAACAATGAACGAGAGTTCCTCTTTCTCAACATCCTCGACAGCATCTGCTGTCAACTGAGTTTTTTACTTTATCCATTCTGATTGGTGTGAGGTGGAATCTCAGGGTTGTTTTGATTTGCATTTCACTGGTGACAAAGGATATTAAACATTTCTTTAGGTCCTTTTTGTCCATTCAATAGTCCTCAGCTGAGAATGTTTTGTTTAGCTCTGTATCCCATTTTTAAAAAGGTTATTTGGCTCTCTGAGTCTAACTTCTTGAGTTCTTTGTGTATTTTGGAATTTAGCCCCCTATCAGATGTGTGATTGGTAAAGATCTTTTAACAATTCGTTGGTTGCTGTTTTGTCCTAATGACAGTGTCTTTTGCTTTACAAAAGCTTTGCAGTTTTATGAGGTCCCATTTGTCAATTCTTGATCTTAGAGCATAATCCATTAGTGTTTTCTTCAGGAAATTTTCCCCACTGCCCATGTGTTCGAGACTCTTCCCCAGTTTTCCTTGTATTAGTTTGAACGTATCTGGTTTGATGTGGAGGTTCTTGATCCACATGGACTTAAGCTTTGTCCATGGTGATAAGGATGGATCTATTTGCATTGTTCTACATGTTGACCTCTAGTTGAACAAGCACTATTTGTTGAAAATGCTATCTTTCTTCCATTGGATGTTTTTAGCTCTTTTGTCAAAAATCTTTTGTCAAGTGGCTATAGATGTGTGGGTTCATTTCTGGGTCTTCAATTGATCTATCTGCCTGTCTCTGTACCAATACCATACAGTTTTTATGATTATTGCTCTGTAATACTGCTTGAAGTCAGGGATCATGATTCTCCCAGAAGGTCTTTTATTGTTGAGTATAGTTTTCGCTATCCTGGTGTAGGGGACTGGACTGCCGGACTGAGCAGATTCATTAGAAGGGCTTGACCATTTCATAGAAAAAACATGTCCCTAGAAGACTGTTGCCTCTTTGTGTAAGGAGGAAACCTTGCAGTTTAGAGATTCACCTTATGTACTTGGGCACTTCCCAGTACCCCCCCACCCTAAACTTCAGTTCCTGCTTCTATTCCTGCTTTTATTCCTGCTTCAGAGCTTTAAATGCAGTACATTCCTCTCAATAAACAGACCTTGGCAAGTACACTGCTTGGTCTCGATCCTCTTTCTCGCCCATTCTCCTACAGGTATGGGTCCCCCACAAATAACTGGGTTCCCGCTGGCGGGGGCATCAAGGGTTTTTTGTTATTCCAAATGAATTTGCAAATTGCTTTTCTATCTCTATAAAGAACTGAGTAGGACATTTGATGGGGATTGTATTGAATCTCTAGATTGCTTTTGGCAAAATTGTCATCTTTACTACATTCATCCTGTCAATACATGAGCATGGAAGCTCTTTTTAATTAATTTTTTAAAAAAACATTTCAAAATCTTGCTTTTGTTTATAATTTTTTTGTGTTTTAAAACTATTTCTGATGTATTAAAAAGAATAAGTGAAGCAACTTAGGTGAGCATACACAATACAACAATAGTCAGTTAATATTAGAGTGAGTGATAATGCACAGGATAATAACAAGAAAGTGTTGACCCAACATTTTCACGAGTTTCTAACAGCACAAGATGAAGTTTTGAGTAAGTTTTAAGAACAATTGATAATATTGTATAATAAAATTAAATCTCAAGTACTGTTTGGGGAACAGCATTGTAGGAGAATGGTTAGAGAAGTTTAGAGGCTCCTGAAACAATATAAAATAATTTCATTATAAAAATAAAAAAATACACCCCATATTTACTATAAAGGGAAACATAAAATAAGAGTTTTAGGTGGCTTGGAGGTTGCAATTGTTATACAATTATATTTGAGCTGCTTATATAGAAAGACAAATGTAGTTCAAATTGACATAAATGTAAAGTTAGTGAATCAACAAATACAAAATAATAGATTCAACACATCCAATATCAGATTAAATGTGAATGTTCAGGCTTATTAGCAAAATAGAAGAAACATAATTGATTATAAATTGATATTGAAAATTTCTCAGAGAGAACTTTTTCTCAGAAAGGAGACCCTTAAGCCCATTGACCAGACCGAGACCACTGGATGCAATCAGCAAGAGGGTTTACTTTCAGGATACACAGGCACCTTCAGCCAACTCAGGGGACTGGTGCTCCCAGCGAAACCAAGGGCGGGTTTTTATAGGGTTCTGGGGAGCAGAAGCAGGCATACAGAAGCAGATGCATGGTTACAGAGACATAATTGGTGGATTCTAATGAGGCGAGGGTTTAGCCCGGGGGCAAGTTCCCTGGCCACCTTCCTGGAACATAACGGCTGACTGGGCCCTCCATTAGGGTGTGGGACCTCTCCCGGGGATTTTCATTTCTCCCTTTTGTTGTCAGGTGCTCAACTACAAACATCCTGTTTTGGCAGCCACCATGTTCTCAGTGTTCTGATCATTCCCTGAACCAGTCATCTAAGTACAGCCTTCCAAAATGGCGTTACTGCTGCTAAGCCGCGATCTCTCAATATAAAATAGAAATGCTCAAAATCAACGATTATGTGTTACAGTGAACAAAGAAAAGAAAGTTAAATTGAAACAGTACCAAAATGTTTAAGATTTAAAAGTACAATGAGATTCACAGAAAGATTAATAAAAATGTATTTGAAAGGAAAGTGAACTATAATTTTATAAAATAGAAAAAAGAAATGTCTAAAGTCTGGAAAAGTTTGGATGAAGTGATATTCAACTAAAGTTAGACGTTTTATAATAAAAGCATTGAAATCTGAATGTGAGAAGAAGTCTTGAAAGATTCCAAAATCGGAGTAGTCATACTGACCAAGCTAGCTCAGACAGTAAACAGGTTCTCTAGGGCAGGAGCAAGGATTAAAAACAAACAAACAAACAAACAAACAAACACACAAACAAAAGAACAATCAGATAACATTGTAGCATGACCCCAGCCAGTTCTTAGACTGAGAAGAATTTATTTTTTCCCAATCTGCTTTTGTACCATTTTAATTATATAAAAGTAATGAGGTCAGTTAAGGAACAAAGAAGACAATGAGCACAAACAGTCAAGGAATAAGCAAAGCAATGAATACATACAGTTAAGGAACAAACAAGACAATATACATAGCTTCATGATCACTCTTTCTAAGGGCTTATCAGGATGACCAAGATATCTGAGCCTAGTTCCCTTATCTAGTCCACAGTCATATTCTTCTTTGAAGCCTACTTCTTTGTTCTAGCCTAAAATCATATTCCTTCCTTAGCTTACTTCCCAGTCTGCCTGGCCCAATGTCAAATATCTGCCTGAACTTGCTTCTTTGTTCTAACCTAAAATCATATTTGTGCCTCAGCTTATTTCCTTGGCATGGTCCACTGTCAAATTCCTGCCTTGAGTCTACTTCCTTGTCCTGGTCCAATGTTAAGTTCCTTCAAAGCCACCCCACCAGAGCTATCCATATCATATTAAAAGAAGTTTGGAAACAGGGAGGAAGAAAAAGCAGTACAAAGTGATCAATATAGGTGCAAATGCACATTTTTTGGTGTTTGCCTTTTAAATCAATATGTTTGTGTATGTGAGTTTGTAACAAACATAAGCCATGGTGGAAGATATTTATATTTCAAGAACTTGAGAAGCAAAGGAAACAGAATGATCATTTCAGGGTCATTCTGGACTACTTAAAGAGTCTGCCTGGGAATATGAGCAGAGTCTACAACAGGGAAGCCACAAAATTGTCTGTCTCTACATGGGGCCAGCCATGGAGGCAGTAAGACTGCTGACACCAGGGAGTAGCAGGAGATAGTGTGAGATTAAAAAAAACTTTTTTAAATTTTTAATGCTACAGATATTTGAAGCATCACTCATTACCTACATCTTTCTCTTTCTTTAATTTAATTGTTGTAGCATTTCCTATTAAGTGAGCTCAGACTGGATACATTCAGCAAAGAAAATATGGTTTATTAGAGAAGTGAGTCAATATCAAGGGTGATAATTTATAATCACTTCATTTATATTTATTCATATAAGATTTAAAGGGTAGGAGATATGCTTCACCAGTTAAGTGTACTCGTTTTCTTTTGTTGTTGTTGTTGCTGTTGTTGTTGTTGTTGTTGTTGTTGTTGTTGTTATTTGGTTGTTTTTTTTTTTTAAGAAGTCAAGAATGGTTCTCAGTCCCATATCTGGTTGCTTTAAACATTCTGGAAAACATCTCTAAAATAATCCTCACCTTCTTATGGCCTGTGAGGGCACCCGTGGACCGTCGCGGCATGCTGCCATCCAGATTATCCATTTCCTATGTAGAATAATTTGTTTATGTATATAAATAGCTGTGGTATGACATAGGGAGCAAGATATTTCCCAAGTTTTAGTTATTTTTATTTCTTTAAACTAGCTTCAGAAAGAAATATTATAATTTGTCAGGAAATATTAAAATACATTTATATATTACTTGGATTTTGATGGATATTAATTTTTTTCTGAAATTATGACTTAAAATATG
Source organism: Rattus norvegicus (assembly GCF_021556685.1). NCBI lineage: Eukaryota > Metazoa > Chordata > Mammalia > Rodentia > Muridae > Rattus > Rattus norvegicus. Next base: position 27,823,428 of record NC_141546.1, read on the forward strand.
CTCCATGGTCATAAATGTTAGTATTACACACTGCTATCACAGCATACCAGATATATTTGGAATAAGCACAATTAACCAGATGTGGATGGAGTTCTTTTCTTTTGCCAGGCAGCAAGCCAGATTTTTCTTTATCCCTCCCCTCCACTTTCTCAAAGGTACATCCAGACTAAACAATAGTGGAATATATTTGTTTCAGTAAATGTGGCTGAGGATTTAATGACTTCATGCCTGTTGAAGGTATTTTGGTCCCCCTCAGACAGAGCTGTTCTTAGCAGAAAATAATATTTAATCTTTTATGTATTTACTATATCCCTGTGTGTCTGATAGATTTATGTCAACTTAACATAAGTTAGCGTTATCAGAAAGGAGGGACCCTCAAGAGGCAAAATGCCTTTATATGATCCAGCTATAGGGCATTTACTTAATTCATGATTGACAAAGGAAGTACTAGACTGGTAGAGATTGTGACATCCCTGCGATGATGGTCATAATTTATTTAACAAAGCAGGCTGGACATGCCACTCATCAGGAACTCTATATGGCCTCTGCATCAGTTCTTACGCCAATGTCCGGCCCTGTTACCATCTTGGCTTTGGTTTATTTCATGCTGAACAGTGAAGTGGAAGTGTAGTCCAAGTAAAATCGTTTCTGTCTAACTTGCCAACTTCTGTTTCAACACAGCAATAGAAATCCTAATGTAAATAGCGTGTCTGCTTCCACCTCCATTGATTTTGCCAAGGTAGGGGTTTTGGCACAATTATAAAATAGATATATTTTATGGTGGTGTACTTACAACGATATTGCTTCTTGGAAGGGAGAGTTGTTTGAATAGCTTGATTGTATAGATAGAAAATGTACTAAGTTTAACTAAGTTGTACAAAGAGTTGATGTTGATTAAATAATAATAGAATGTGGAAGGAACAGCTGAAGACCTGTAGATAGGAAAAACTACACACCCGAAAGCAGAACACTCTGTCCCCATAACTGGCTGAAACAAAAGAGGAAATCAGGTCTACAGCACTCCTGACACACAGGCTTATAGGAGAGTCTAGCCACTGTCAGAAATAGCAGAACAAAGTACCACTAGAGATAATCTGATGGCGAGAGGCAAGTGCAGGAACCCAAGCAACAGAAACCAAGACTACATGGCATCATCAGAGCCCAATTCTCCCACCAAAGCACACACGGAATATCCAAACACACCAGAAAAGCAAGATCTAGTTTCAAAATCATATTTGATCATGATGCCGCTTGACTTCAAGAAAGACGTGAACTCCCTTAGAGAAACACAGGAAAACATTAAGAAACAAGTAGAAGCATACAGAGAGGAATCACAAAAATCTCTGAAAGAATTCCAGGAAAACACAATCAAACAGCTGAAGGAATTAAAAATAGAAATAGAAGCAATCAAGAAAGAACACAAGGAAACAACCCTGGATATAGAAAAACAAAAGAAGAGACAAGGAACTGTAGATACGAGCTTCACCAACAGGATACAAGAGATGGAAGAGAGAATCTCAGGAGCAGAAGATTCCATAGAAATCATTTACTCAACTGTCAAAGATAATGTAAAGCGGAAAAAGCTACTGGTCCAAAACATACAGGAAATTCAGGACTCAATGAGAAGATCAAACCTAAGGATAATAGGTATAGAAGACAATGAGGACTCCCAGCTCAAAGGACCAGTAAATACCTTCAACAAAATCATAGAGGAAAATTTCTCTAACCTAAAAAAAGAGATACCCATAGGCACACAAGAAGCCTACAGAACGCCAAATAGATTGGAGCAGAAAAGAAACACCTCCCGTCACATAATAGTCAAAACACCAAACGCACAAATAAAGAAAGAATATTAAAAGCAGTAAGGGAAAAAGGTCAAGTAACATATAAAGGCAGACCTACCAGTATCACACAAGACTTTTTGCCAGAAACTATGAAAGCCAGAAGATTCTGGACAGATGTCATACAGACCCTAAGAGAACACAAATGCCAGCCCAGGTTACTGTATCCTGCAAAACTCTCAATTAACATAGATGGAGAAACCAAGATATTCCATGTCAAAACCAAATTTACACAGTATCTTTCTACAAATCCAGCAATACAAAGGATAATAAATGGTAAAGCCCAACATAAGGAAGCAAGCTATACCCTAGAAGAAGCAAGAAACTAATCGTCTTGGGAACAAAACAAAGAGAAGAAAAGACCACAAACATAACCTCATATCCAAATATGAATATAACATGAACCAATAATCACTATTCCTTAATATCTCTCAACATCAATGGCCTCAACTCCCCAATAAAAAGACATAGATTAACAAACTGGATACGCAACGAGGACCCTGCATTCTGCTGCCTACAGGAAACTCACCTCAGAGACAAAGACAGACACCACCTCAGAGTGAAAGGCTGGAAAACAATTTTCCAAGCAAATGGTCAGAAGAAGCAAGCTGGAGTAGCCATTCTAATATCAGATAAAATCAATTTTCAACTAAAAGTCATCAAAAAAGATAAGGAAAGACACTTCATATTCATCAAAGGAAAAATCCACCAAGATGAAATCTCAATCCTAAATATCTATGCCCCTAATAAATGGGCACCTACATACGTAAAAGAAACCTTACTAAAGCTCAAAACACACATTGAACCTCACACAATAATAGTAGGAGTTTTCAACACCCCACTCTCATCAATGGACAGATCATGGAAACAGAAATTAAACAAAGACGTAGACAGACTAAGAAAGTCATGAGCCAAATGGACTTAACAGATATTTATAAAACATTCTATCCTGAAGCAAAAGGATATACATTCTTCACAGCTCCTCATGTTACTTTCTCCAAAATTGACCATATAATTGGTCAAAAATCGGGCATCAACAGTTACAGAAAGATAGAAATAATCCCATGCATGCTATCAGACCACCAGGGCCTAAAAGTGGTCTTCTATAACAATAAGGGAAGAATGCCCACATATACATGGAAATTGAATGATGCTCTACTCAATGATAACCTGGTCAAGGAAGAAATAAAGAAAGAAATTAAAGACATTTTATAATTTAATGAAAATGAAGGTACAACATACCCAAACTTATGTGACACAATGAAAGCTGTGCAAAGAGGAAAACTCATAGCACTGAGTGCCTGCAGAAAGAAACAGGAAAGAGCATATTTCAGCAGCTTGACAGCACACCTAAAAGCTCTAGAACAAAAAGAAGCAAATACACCCAGGAGGAGAAGAAGGCAGGAAATAATCAAACTCAGAGCTGAAATCAGCCAAGTAGAAACAAAAAGGACCATAGAAAGAATCAACAGAACCAAAAGTTGGTTCATTGAGAAAATCAACAGGATAGATAAGCCCTTAGCCAGACTAATGAGAGGACACAGAGAGTGTGTCCAAATTAACAAAATCAGAAATGAAAAGGGAGACATAACTACAGATTCAGGGGAAATTCAAAAAATCATCAGATCTTACTATAAAAGTCTATATTCAACAAAACTTGAAAATCTGCAGGAACTGGACAATTTCCTAGACAGATACCAGGTACCGAAGTTAAATCAGGAACAGATAAACCAGTTAAACAACCCCATAACTCCTAAGGAAATAGAAGCAGTCATTAAAGGTCTCCCAACCAAAAGGAGCCCAGGTCTAGACGGGTTTAGTGCAGAATTCTATCAGACCTTCATAGAAGACCTCATACCAATATTATCCAAACTATTCCACAAAATTGAAACAGATGGAGCACTACCGAATTTCTTCTATGAAGCCACAATTACTCTTATACCTAAACCACACAAAGACCCACAAGGAAAGAGAACTTCAGACCAATTTCCGTTATGAATATCGATGCAAAAATACTCAACAAAATTCTGGGAAACTGAATCCAAGAGCACATCAAAACAATCATCCACCATGATCAAGTAGGCTTCATCTCAGGCATGCAGGGATGGTTTAATATACGGAAAACCATCAACGTGATCCATTATATAAACAAACTGAAAGAACAAAACCACATGATCATTTCATTAGATGCTGAGAAAGCATTTGACAAAATTCAACACCCCTTCATGATAAAAGTCCTGGAAAGAATAGGAATTCAAGGCCCATACCTAAACATAGTAAAAGCCATATACAGCAAACCAGTTGCTAACATTAAACTAAATGGAGAGAAACTTGAAGCAATCTCACTAAAATCAGGGACTAAACTAGGCTGCCCACTCTCTCCCTACTTATTGAATATAGTTCTTGAAGTTCTAGCCAGAGCAGTCAGACAACAAAACAAAATGAAGGGGATTCAGATTGATAATGAAGAAGTCAAAATATCACTTTTGCAGATGATATGATAGGAGGGGGGAGGGGGATGTTTGCCCGGAACCCGGGAAAAAGAATAACACTCAAAATGTATATAAGAAATACTCAAGTTAATTAAAAAATAATAGAATGTGGTAAACTGGAAAATGATGTGTGACTGCAGGTTGAATTTTTGAGAGATCTTTGAACTGGAAAATGTAAATTCTAATTTATAAAACAAAAAGGAGGGAAAATATACTAATCAAAAGGATTCCAAAGAACTTAGTAAACAAAAATGAAAAGGTGTATTAAAACTGCATTTTAAGATAGTAGTGCAGATCAGTAGTAGATAAAAGAGAATATTGGTTTTATCTTGTTGCTGCCACAGCTTACAAACATGCTGGTTATATTTATTTTTTCATTGCTCTTATTAGAGTTATAACACTGCTTTTTATAAATTAGGAAATTAAGATTTAGAAAAGATTTATATTTCTAGTCCAAGAAACATTTTTGAAGACAGAAACTCTCTGCTTTCAGTCTAGCCTAGATTCTAAATATGGTACATGTTTGTAGGTGGTAAATAGAAAGGGAATAATAGGAAAAAGGCAAAGAGTGGATAAGAAACTGAAAGAGTGTGTCTCTTTCTCTATCTTCCCTTCTTTTCTTTTCCCCTCTGTTTCTTTCTCCAAGTTGCTCTATTCTGTTTCTTTGTACGTTATTTATAAAACAAAAGGCAGTGAATTGAGTACTGAATTGAGAGCAAAAGACTTTTGTAAGTCAATATAAGTTTGATGTTTAGATCAGTAAAGATTTAGACTTGTTAGAAGTCCAAAGATAACAGACATAGAAAGCATAACTCCTCATTGAATAATATACAATTTGGAAAAATAATGCAATATATTTTACAAATCACTTTTTTAATGTGTTATCCATATATGGAAGAAAAATTTACACTTTGTGCCTTTTAAAAATAATATATGTATATACAGTCTTAATATTTACTGAGGTTAAAAATGTACTTAATATGGATTCTACCTGCTTATTGTTTGTAAAGACTCATTTTATTTTTATTTCCATGCATCTACATATGTGTTTGGATCTTTAGGTGGTAGGTGATTATGAATGTAGGTGCATTCAGAGGGCATAAGCATGTAATGACAGTTTTATGTAGCATAATAATACTACTGGGAAACAAACTCGGTTTCTCTGTAAGAACAATGGTTCCCTTAACCACAGAGCCACCTCTCTAATCTCTTTCACAGACTTATACCATTTTCAAGTGTTATTAACAATACATAGAGTTGGAGAGACCCAACCGCCTGGTCAGGTGGGCACTCCTGAGGCTGCAGAGCGGAAGAGACCACCAATACTGCTCACCCCTGCCCACATCCCTGGCCCAAGAGGAAACTGTATAAGGCCTCTGGGCTCCCGTGGGGGAGGGCCCAGGAGCGGCAGGACCCCTGCCAGAGACACCGCCGGACCCTGAAGGAAACAGACCAGATAAACAGTTCTCTGCACCCAAATCCCGTGGGAGGGAGAGCTAAACCTTCAGAGAGGCAGACAAGCCTGGGAAACCAGAAGAGACTGCTCCCTGCACACACATCTCGGACGCCAGAGGAAAAAGCCAAAGACCATCTGGAACCCTGGTGCACTGAAGCTCCCGGAAGGGGCGGCACAGGTCTTCCTGGTTGCTGCCGCTGCAGAGAGCCCCTGGGCAGCACCCCACGAGCGAACCTGAGCCTCGGGACCACAGGTAAGACCAAATTTTCTGCTGCAAGAAAGCTGCCTGGTGAACTCAAGACACAGGCCCACAGGAACAGCTGAAGACCTGTAGAGAGGAAAAACTACACGCCCGAAAGCAGAACACTCTGTCCCCAGAACTGACTGAAAGAGAGGAAAATAGGTCTACAGCACTCCTGACACACAGGCTTATAGGACAGTCTAGCCACTGTCAGAAATAGCAGAACAAAGTAACACTAGAGATAATCTGATGGCGAGAGGCAAGCGCAGGAACCCAAGCAACAGAAACCAAGACTACATGCCATCATCGGAGCCCAATTCTCCCACCAAAACAAACATGGAATATCCAAACACACCAGAAAAGCAAGATCTAGTTTCAAAATCATATTTGATCATGATGCTGGAGGACTTCAAGAAAGACATGAACACACTTAGGGAAGCACAGGAAAACATTAATAAACAAGTAGAAGCCTACAGAGAGGAATCGCAAAAATCCCTGAAAGAATTCCAGGAAAACACAATCAAACAGTTGAAGGAATTAAAAATGGAAATAGAAGCAATCAAGAAAGAACACATGGAAACAACCCTGGATATAGAAAACCAAAAGAAGAGACAAGGAGCTGTAGATACAAGCTTCACCAACAGAATACAAGAGATGGAAGAGAGAATCTCAGGAGCAGAAGATTCCATAGAAATCATTGACTCAACTGTCAAAGATAATGTAAAGCGGAAAAAGCTACTGGTCCAAAACATACAGGAAATCCAGGACTCAATGATAAGATCAAACCTAAGGATAATAGGTATAGAAGAGAGTGAAGACTCCCAGCTCAAAGGACCAGTAAATATCTTCAACAAAATCATAGAAGAAAACTTCCGTAACCTAAAAAAAGAGATACCCATAGACATACAAGAAGCCTACAGAACTCCAAATAGATTGGACCAGAAAAGAAACACCTCCCGTCACATAATTGTCAAAACACCAAACGCACAAAGTAAAGAAAGAATATTAAAAGCAGTAAGGGAAAAAGGTCAAGTAACATATAAAGGGAGACCTATCAGAATCACACCAGACTTCTCGCCAGAAACTATGAAGGCCAGAAGATCCTGGACTGATGTCATACAGACCCTAAGAGAACACAAATGCCAGCCCAGGTTACTGTATCCTGCAAAACTCTCAATTAACATTGATGGAGAAACCAAGATATTCCATGACAAAACCAAATTTACACAATATGTTTCTACAAATCCAGCACTACAAAGGATAATAAATGGTAAAGGCCAACATAAGGAGGCAAGCTATACCCTAGAAGAAGCAAGAAACTAATCGTCTTGGCAACAAAACAAAGAGAATGAAAGCACACAAACATAACTTCACATCCAAATATGAATATAACGGGAAGCAATAATCACTATTCCTTAATATCTCTCAATATCAATGGCCTCAATTCCCCAATAAAAAGACATAGATTAACAAACTGGATACGCAACGAGGACCCTGCATTCTGCTGCCTACAGGAAACACACCTCAGAGACAAAGACAGACACTACCTCAGAGTGAAAGGCTGGAAAACAACTTTCCAAGCAAATGCTCAGAAGAAGCAAGCTGGAGTAGCCATTCTAATATCAAATAAAATCAATTTTCAATTAAAAGTCATCAAAAAAGATAAGGAAGGACACTTCATATTCATCAAAGGAAAAATCCACCAAGATGAACTCTCAATCATAAATATCTATGCCCCAAATACAAGGGCACCTACATACGTAAAAGAAACCTTACTAAAGCTCAAAACACACATTGCACCTCACACAATAATAGTGGGAGATTTCAACACCCCACTCTCATCAATGGACAGATCATGGAAACAGAAATTAAACAGTGATGTCGACAGACTAAGAGAAGTCATGAGCCAAATGGACTTAACGGATATTTATAGAACATTCTATCCTAAAGCAAAAGGATATACCTTCATCTCAGCTCCTCATGGTACTTTCTCCAAAATTGACCATATAATTGGTCAAAAAACGGGCCTCAACAGGTACAGAAAGATAGAAATAATCCCATGCGTGCTATCGGACCACCACAGCCTAAAACTGGTCTTCAATAACAATAAGGGAAGAATGCCCACATATACGAGGAAATTGAACACTGCTCTACTCAATGATAACCTGGTCAAGGAAGAAATAAAGAAAGAAATTAAAAACTTTTTAGAATTTAATGAAAATGAAGATACAACATACTCAAACTTATGGGACACAATGAAAGCTGTGCTAAGAGGAAAACTCATAGCGCTGAGTGCCTGCAGAAAGAAACAGGAAAGAGCATATTTCAGCAGCTTGACAGCACACCTAAAAGCTCTAGAACAAAAAGAAGCAAATACACCCAGGAGGAGTAGAAGGCCGGAAATAATCAAACTCAGAGCTGAAATCAACCAAGTAGAAACAAAAAGGACCATAGAAAGAATCAACAGAACCAAAAGTTGGTTCTTTGAGAAAATCAACAAGATAGATAAACCCTTAGCCAGACTAACGAGAGGACACAGAGAGTGTGTCCAAATTAACAAAATCAGAAATGAAAAGGGAGACATAACTACAGATTCGGAGGAAATTCAAAAAATTATCAGATCTTACTATAAAAACCTATATTCAACAAAATTTGAAAATCTTCAGGAAATGGACAATTTCCTAGACAGATACCAGTTATCGAAGTTAAATCAGGAACAGATAAACCAGTTAAACAACCCCATAACTCCTAAGGAAATAGAAGCAGTCATTAAAGGTCTCCCAACCAAAAAGAGCCCAGGTCCAGACGGGTTTACTGCAGAATTCTATCAAACCTTCATAGAAGACCTCATACCAATATTATCCAAACTATTCCACAAAATTGAAACAGATGGAGCCCTACCGAATTCCTTCTACGAAGCCACAATTACTCTTATACCTAAACCACACAAAGACACAACAAAGAAAGAGAACTTTAGACCAATTTCCCTTATGAATGTCGACGCAAAAATACTCAATAAAATTCTGGCAAACCGAATTCAAGAGCACATCAAAACAATCATCCACCATGATCAAGTAGGCTTCATCTCAGGCATGCAGGGATGGTTTAATATACGGAAAACCATCAACGTGATCCATTATATAAACAAACTGAAAGAACAGAACCACATGATCATTTCATTAGATGCTGAGAAAGCATTTGACAAAATTCAACACCCCTTCATGATAAAAGTCCTGGAAAGAATAGGAATTCAAGGCCCATACCTAAACATAGTAAAAGCCATATACAGCAAACCAGTTGCTAACATTAAACTAAATGGAGAGAAACTTGAAGCAATCCCACTAAAATCAGGGACTAGACAAGGCTGCCCACTCTCTCCTTACTTATTCAATATAGTTCTTGAAGTTCTAGCCAGAGCAATCAGACAACAAAAGGAGATCAAAGGGATACAGATCGGAAAAGAAGAGATCAAAATATCACTATTTGCAGATGACATGGTAGTATATTTAAGTGATCCCAAAAGTTCCACCAGAGAACTACTAAAGCTGATAAACAACTTCAGCAAAGTGGCTGGGTATAAAATTAACTCAAATAAATCAGTTGCCTTCCTCTATACAAAAGAGAAACAAGCCGAGAAAGAAATTAGGGAAACGACACCCTTCATAATAGACCCAAATAATATAAAGTACCTCGGTGTGACTTTAACAAAGCAAGTAAAAGATCTGTACAATAAGAACTTCAAGACACTGAGGAAAGAAATTGAAGAAGACCTCAGAAGATGGAAAGATCTCCCATGCTCATGGATTGGCAGGATTAATATAGTAAAAATGGCCATTTTACCAAAAGCAATCTACAGATTCAATGCAATCCCCATCAAAATACCAATCCAATTCTTCAAAGAGTTAGACAGAACAATTTGCAAATTCATCTGGAATAACAAAAAACCCAGGATAGCTAAAGCTATCCTCAACAATAAAAGGACTTCAGGGGGAATCACTATCCCTGAACTCAAGCAGTATTACAGAGCAATAGTGATAAAAACTGCATGGTATTGGTACAGAGACAGACAGATAGACCAATGGAATAGAATTGAAGACCCAGAAATGAACCCACACACCTATGGTCACTTGATTTTTGACAAAGGAGCCAAAACCATCCAATGGAAAAAAGATAGCGTTTTCAGCAAATGGTGCTGGTTCAACTGGAGGGCAACATGTAGAAGAATGCAGATTGATCCATGCTTATCACCCTGTACAAAGCTTAAGTCCAAGTGGATCAAGGACCTCCACATCAAACCAGACACACTCAAACTAATAGAAGAAAAACTAGGGAAGCATCTGGAACACATGGGCACTGGAAAAAATTTCCTGAACAAAACACCAATGGCTTATGCTCTAAGATCAAGAATCGACAAATGGGATCTCATAAAACTGCAAAGCTTCTGTAAGGCAAAGGACACTGTGGTTAGGACAAAACGGCAACCAACAGATTGGGAAAAGATCTTTACCAATCCTACAACAGATAGAGGCCTTATATCCAAAATATACAAAGAACTCAAGAAGTTAGACCGCAGGGAAACAAATAACCCTATTAAAAAATGGGGTTCAGAGCTAAACAAAGAATTCACAGCTGAGGAATGCCGAATGGCTGAGAAACACCTAAAGAAATGTTCAACATCTTTAGTCATAAGGGAAATGCAAATCAAAACAACCCTGAGATTTCACCTCACACCAGTGTGATTGGCTAAGATCAAAAACTCAAGTGACAGCAGATGCTGGCGAGGATGTGGAGAAAGAGGAACACTCCTCCATTGTTGGTGGGGTTGCAGACTGGTAAAACCATTCTGGAAATCAGTCTGGAGGTTCCTCAGAAAATTGGACATTGAACTGCCTGAGGATCCAGCTATACCTCTCTTGGGCATATACCCAAAAGATGCTTCAACATATAAAAGAGACACGTGCTCCACTATGTTCATCGCAGCCTTATTTATAATAGCCAGAAAATGGAAAGAACCCAGATGCCCTTCAACAGAGGAATGGATACAGAAAATGTGGTACATGTACACAATGGAATATTACTCAGCTATCAAAAACAACGAGTTTATGAAATTCGTAGGCAAATGGTTGGAACTGGAAAATATCATCCTGAGTGAGCTAACCCAATCACAGAAAGACATACATGGTATGCACTCATTGATAAGTGGCTATTAGCCCAAATGCTTGAATTACCCTAGATCCCTAGAACAAACGAAACTCAAGACGGATGATCAAAATGTGAATGCTTCACTCCTTCTTTAAATGAGGAAAAAGAATACCCTTGGCAGGGAAGGGAGAGGCAAAGATTAAAACAGAGACTGAAGGAACACCCATTCAGAGCCTGCCCCACATGTGGCCCATACATATACAGCCACCCAGTTAGACAAGATGGATGAAGCAAAGAAGTGCAGACCGACAGGAGCCGGATGTAGATCGCTCCTGAGAGACACAGCCAGAATACAACAAATACAGAGGCGAATGCCAGCAGCAAACCACTGAACTGAGAATAGGTCCCCTATTGATGGAATCAGAGAAAGAACTGGAAGAGCTTGAAGGAGCTCGAGACCCCAAAAGTACAACAATGCCAAGCAACCAGAGCTTCCAGAGACTAAGCCACTACCTAAAGACTATACATGGACTGACCCTGGACTATGACCCCATAGGTAGCAATGAATATCCTAGTAAGAGCACCAGTGGAAGGGGAAGCCCTGGGTCCTGCTAAGACTGAACCCCCAGTGAACTAGTCTATGGTGGGAGGGCGGCAATGTGGGGAGGGTTGGGAGGGGAACACCCATTAGGAAGGGGAGGGGGGAGGGGGATGTTTGCCCGGATACCGGGAAAGGGAATAACACTTGAAATGTATATAAGAAATACTCAAGTTAATAAAAAAAAAAAAAAAAAACAATACATAGAGTTGCCCTAATGTCTTTAGAACTATTCTTTATTATTGTATACATGTATTTATAGCTAATAACTGAACAGTATCTCCCACAAGTCTGGTAACTATTCTCTTTTTGGATTTTATGATAACATTTTAATACTGCAAGCAAGTTGAAACATGGAACATTTATTTATTTATCTAACGTGAACAGGTTTTTCCTTCATGAACTTCCTTCAGTATATCTAATGGTCAGGGAGTCTAAGAAAGAATGCATATATTTCTTCATCATTTTCTTACCAGTTTTCATTTTCTTATACCATTTTTAATAGAAAAAATTCCATATAAAAATAGAATGTTCATAGAAATATGAAATTACCAAAGGACTGCCATTATTTCCTTAATTTTTAAAAACGTTTCCTTGTTTTTTTTGTTTCGTTTTTTAAATTATTTGTTATATGTTTCTTTACTTACATTTCAAAGGTTATTCCCTTCCCAGTTTCCTGTCCATAAGCCCCCTTTCCCTCCCCTCCCCCTCCCCCTTATGTATTCCCCCTATACACCCCCTTATTGCCCTCCCCCATATTCCCCTGTACTGGGGATCCATCCTTGGCTAGACCAAGAGCTTTCCCTTCCACTGGTTCCCCAACAAGGCTATTCTCTGCTACATATGCAGTTGGAATCTTGTGTCAGTCCATATATAGTCTTCCGGTAGCGGTTTTGCCACTGGAAGCTCTGGTTGGTTGTCATTGTTGTTTTTATGGGGTTGCAAGTTCCTTCAACTACTTCAATACTTCCTCCAATTCCCCGCAAGGGGGATCCGATTCTCAGTTGGGTGGTCCAACCTCTATATTGGACATGCTCTGGATGTGTCTCTCAGGAGAGATCTATACCCAGTCCCTTTCCGCATGCATTTTTTAGCTTCATCAATCTTATCTAGTTTTGGTGACTGTGTGTGTGTGTGTGTGTGTGTGTGTGTGTGTGTGTGTGTGTGTGTGTGTGTGTGTATACACACATGTGTATCAGGCTCTTAATGGCCATTCCTTGAGTCGCTGCTCTAATCTTTGCTTCCATACCCTCTCCTATGAATATTTTCCCCCTTTTAAGAAGGAGTGGAAGCATCTGCATTTTGATCATCCTTCTTCTTGAACTTCCTGTAGTCTGTAGATTGCATCTTGGGTAATTTGAGCTTTTTGGCTAATATCCACTTATCAAAGAGTGCATACCAAGTGTCTTTTTCTGTGATTAAGTGACCTCACTCAGCATGATATTTTCTAGTTCATTCCATTTGCCTATGAATTTCATAAAGTCATTGTTTTTGATAGCTGAATAGTACTCCATTGTGTAGATGTACCAAGTTTTTTTGAATCCATTCCTCTGTTGAAGGGTATCTGGGTTCTCTCCAGCATATTTCCTTAATTCTAAGACATATTTTTAAAGAAACAATGCTTTGTTTTTAAAAATACATCTTCTTTATTTATGTTGTACATTCATCTTTTAATTTACATGCTCAGATGACTTTTCTGTTTCTTTCACATGCCTTTTAAAACTTACATTACACTATAATCATTAATGTATCTAAATAGATGCTAAATTAAAGCACAACCCATATAAAAATAGAGTCATTTTAATTTTTAATATTATCATTATCTTTCTTTGCCCTTTAACTTCAGCTTTTATTGCAAAGCTCCAAAACTGGCATTTTAAATTAATTTAGAAATTATCTAAATAATTATGTGATGTTAATATATGTCACTATTACAAAGGAATGAGAGGCTCTTGAATATATAATACATTAAAACACTATGCCTTTTGCAATCTTAAGCTCTCACATTTTTTAAGGACACAAAGAATTTAATTACATTCATAGTAATTAATTCGTGACAACTTTTATCTATTAATAAAGAAATGGAATACCAATTGCTTTAGGATTATGTTTATTAGCTTACTGATTGTAGCTTACTCATTGTTCTCTGGATGTAAATCATTTATTACCTATAATACAGTAATTAAATACACATATATCAATTCTCATTTCTGCAATATCTGTTGTTTTTCATTAATCTCTCTATTTGCAGTTTCCTAAAGCTTAAATTTATTATTTAACTTGACTACATTACAATAACAACAATGTTCTACTTCTTAAATCTCTCTTCTTTCTTCTCTTCTCTTCTTTCTCTCTTTCTCTCGCTCTCTCGCTCTTTCTTTGTGTGTGTGTGTGTGTGTGTATGTGTGTGTGTGTGTGTGTGTGTATGTGTGTTTTGTGTGTGTGAATGTGTGCGTGTGGTGTGAGAGATGAAGTTCAGAGGATAACGCACTAGTCTCATTACTTTCCCATTACCATATGGAAAGTGTTGATTGAATTTACATATTAAATGTTCATGGCAGGTATCTTTACCTCTGATTAAAAATAAAATTATATACTTAAAGACATTCTTTTTTTTTCTTTTTTTTTAATTAACTTGAGTATTTCTTATATACATTTCGAGTGTTATTCCCTTTCCCAGTTTCCGGGCAAACATCCCCCTCCCCCCTCCCCTTCCTAATGGGTGTTCCCCTCCCAACCCTCCCCACATTGCCGCCCTCCCACCATAGACTAGTTCACTGGGGGTTCAGTCTTAGCAGGACCCAGGGCTTCCCCTTCCACTGGTGCTCTTACTAGGATATTCATTGCTACCTATGGGGTCATAGTCCAGGGTCAGTCCATGTATAGTCTTTAGGTAGTGGCTTAGTCCCTGGAAGCTCTGGTTGCTTGGCATTGTTGTACTTTTGGGGTCTCGAGCCCCTTCAAGCTCTTCCAGTTCTTTCTCTGATTCCTTCAACAGGGGACCTATTCTCAGTTCAGTGGTTTGCTGCTGGCATTCGCCTCTGTATTTGCTGTATTCTGGCTGTGTCTCTCAGGAGCGATCTACATCCGGCTCCTGTCGGTCTGCACTTCTTTGCTTCATCCATCTTGTCTAATTGGGTGGCTGTATATGTATGGGCCACATGTGGGGCAGGCTCTGAATGGGTGTTCCTTCAGTCTCTGTTTTAATCTTTGCCTCTCCCTTCCCTGCCCAGGGTATTCTTTTTCCTCATTTAAAGAAGGAGTGAAGCATTCACATTTTGATCATCCATCTTGAGTTTCGTTTGTTCTAGGGATCTAAGGTAATTCAAGCATTTGGGCTAATAGCCACTTATCAATGAGTGCATACCATGTATGTCTTTCTGTGATTGGGTTAGCTCACTCTTAAAGACATTCTTAAATCAATGCACTTGTGAGGAATTTAAACACTAAGCTATCAATGAGGGATTAAAAAAGGGCCTTTCAATTTAATCAAATACCAAAAGTATTACTGGTCGTGTTAACTATCCCTACCACAATTGTTCCTAGGTTTTCACTTCCTTTTCTACCAAAATGTATTTCTTTTTCTTCGTATCAAGGTCAATTTATTTATTCTAATCATCCACCCAATAGAGATGGATTGCTTTACCAGAGCCTAATCTCATAGAAATGTAATCTTTCTCTGGTGGTCTGAATGAAAATAGCTCCCATATATTTTTGGGGAATAATGAAACAATTAAAAATTGTGGCATTTTAGAAATAGATATGGCCTTGTTATAGAAAGTATGTTATTGGGAGTGGGAAGGACATTAAGGTTTCAGGAGCTCAAGCCCAGTCTAGTGTTTCACTCTTCTTGCTGCCTATGAATGCATATGTAGCAATCTTCAGAATCATGTCGAATGAGTGCTGCCATGCTTCCAGCCGTGCTTCGTGCCATAATAATAATGGACTAACTACTTGACTGTAAACCATTCCTAATTCAATGTTTTCCTCTATAAGGGTGGCCATCAACATTGTATCTCTTCACAGCAATAGACACCCCAACTGAGAAATGTTCTTTTCCCAGCAGCAATAAATTATCAGTAGCTTCCTGGCTAGTGGTGGAGTGGACCAATTCCACTCTTCATGATAAATTTCATCTGACTTGTGGTAGAAATTTGCTAACCCCTGTATGTTCACAGGAGTAACTGGCCTGTAGTGTCCAAAAAACATCTTTTGCTTTGAGTCAGTGATTCACTGACTCTGCGTCCCTTATTATTTAAATATCCTCAATTGTTTATGGGCCATGGAGTCATGTAATTATAATACTGTAAAAAGGAATGCAGAGATAGTCAGGTTTCTGATTTTGAGTTCAGTCTTGTCTACAGAGTGGGTTCCAGGACAGGCAGGGTTGCAGAGATGAATCCTGTCTCCAAAACAAAGAAAAAAATTGTCAGTCCTTTAGAAGAGAATATATAGAATGCATGGTCTCTTTAAGGAAATCATGAACACCAATGGATATGGATACCTGATTTTTGATGAAATAAACCAAAACCATACAATGGTAAAAAAGAATGTATCTTCAAAAAAAATGGCATTGGGCTTACTGGATGTCTACATGTACAACAATTCAAATGGGCCAATGACCTCAACCAAATATTACATACACTAAGTGTCACAGAAACATAAGTGGGAAATAGCCTTGAATGAATTGGTACAGGAGATAATTTCCTGAAAAGAACATTGAATTTCTCAGGCTTTAATGACAGCAATTGAAACTGGCAGGTTTCTGTAAGGCAAAGGACACTGGCATTAGTATAAAGGGGCAGCCTACAGATTGGAAAAAAGATATTAATCATTCCTACATGAGAGAAAGAGCTAATATCCAAAATATATAAAGAACTCAAGAATTTAGATGCCAACAACACAAATAGCTCAATTAAAACACGAGTACAGGAACTAAACAAAGGAATCTTAACAGAGGAATCTCTGAATGGCTAAGAAGTACCTAAAGGAATGTTCACACTAGTCTTGTTACTTTCCCTGTAGTCATCACAGAAAAGCAAATGAAAGCAACCCTGAGATTCTATTTTACACCAGTCAGAAGGGCTAAAAATAATACTCAAATAGTAGCACATGTTGGCCAGGATGTGGAGCAAGTGGAACATTCCTCTATTGCTGGTAGGAGTGCAAACTTGTACATATACTTTGAAAATCAATTAATTCTTTTCTCAGAAAACTGGGAAACTTTTAGATCATGAAGCAGCTATACTACTCCTGTGTATGTACCCTAAAGAAACTTTCATGAAGAAACTGGCTTAACACCATTCATAGCAGCTTTATTCTCTTTTTTTTGGATATTTTTATTTATATTTCAAATGTTATTTCCTTTCTCAGTTTCTCAGACATAAGCCCCCTATCCCATCTCCTTCCCCTTCTTCTATAAGGGTGCTCTCTGCTAGAAACTAGAAGCAACTCTCATGTCACTCAATTGAAGAATGGATAAATAAATACGCAACATTCACACAATTGAATAATATTCAGCTATCAAAAACAAAGACGTCATGAATTTTGCATTCAAATGGATGGAAGTTGAGAATCTCATCTTGAGTCTGGTAACCCAGTCCCCAGGAACATGCACGGTATATACTTACTTATAAGTGGCTATTAGGCATAACATGCAGGATACACATGATATCTTCCTCAGATCCAAAGAAGCCAAACAAGAAAAAAAGGCACAAGTGAGAATGGGTGAGTCTCAGTTATAATGGGACATAAAATAGTCATACAAGGCAGTGATAGCAGGGGAACTTGATAGAAGAGGGAATGAGGAGGCTTAGGATTGGGTGTTTGGCAGGACAGAAGAGATTGTGATTGAATGAATAGAAATCTGCAACCGACAGCAGTAGAGAGGTTGTGGTTTCTTCAGTATGTGATTTAGACATAAGATAAGGGAAGTGAACAATAATCATTGGGCTTGAGCATGAACTTAGCTGTGACTCACAGCATTGTGGATATGAAACTTAAAGCATAGTTAGGCAGGAACACCAGTAGAGCAATAGGCACACAAAACCAACTACAAAGCTTTCAACCCAAAATTTGTCCTGTCTATAAGAAATGCAAAGCTGAAGGACAGAGCAGAGACTTTTGGAATGACCAACCAATAACTGGTCCAACTTGAGACCCATCCCATGGACAAGAATCCAACCCTGACACAGTTAATGAAACTAGGTTTTACTTAAAGACAAGAGTCTAAGCCTGGCTGTCATTTGAGACACTTCACTCCACATCTGACTCGGAGGAATGCAGACACTCTCAAGCAAACAGTGGATAGAGCTTAGAGACTCTTAAGGAAGATTTTAGAAGGAAGAATTATGGGCCACAAGGATTTAGGAACTCCACAGAAAGGCAAACAGAATCAACTAACCTGGACTCTTGTGGCTCTCAGAAATTGAACCACCAGCCAAAGAGCATACATATGCTTAACCTAGGTTTCCCATATATTTGTAGTACTTGGTCTTCATGCGGGTCCCAAAATATGTTGTGAGGTCATGGAATATAGATAGGTAGAAAGATAGATAGATTGATAGATAGATAGATAGATAGATAGATAGATAGACAGATAGATAGATAGATAGTAGACAGATAAATAGATAGAAATAGACAGATATAGATAAATATAAATATAGATAGATATAGATATAGATAGATATTGATAGATGATAGATGATAGATAGATAGATATAGATATAGATATAGATATAGATATAGATATAGATATAGATATAGATATAGATATAGATATAGATATAGATATAGATATAGATATAGATATAGATATAGATATAGATATAGATAACTGGTAATGGAATCTTTTGAGGTCTGTACCACTATTACATCAGTTGGTATGTTTTGAGGAACTTGTAATTATTTTAATACAAAGGATACATCACTAAAGATAACCAATGCTTACTTTTCTTCTGGGACTCTCCAGCACTGGGAATGATGAGGTTACATTTATTTCTTCATGTTCTGAGTCACAAACATGGTGCCTTCAGCAAAGAAATTGCCAAGTTCTGGAGAGTAAGCAAGAGTCAATTTCACTACTAATATAAAGGGACTTCATGCCTGGTTCCCCCATATCCCTCTTGCTCAACTCCAAAGGATAATAAAATCATGATACTCTTATGCATCCCTCATGTCCACCCAAGCTTTAAAAATGATGGACACCAATCGCTGAGGATTCAAATCCAATGCCTTATGGCAAATTGATGTCACCCATATTCCCCAATTAGGTAGACAGAAATATGTTTTTGTCACTATAGACAAATACTCCCATTTTATATGGGCCACAGCCGAAACAGGTGAAATCTCAAAAAGGATATTCACCATATACTCTCCACTTTTGCCATCATGGGCATTCCTCAACAGATAAAAACTGATAAGTGCCCTGCTTTCACTAGCTCTCAATTCAAAACCTTCTGCACATGTTGGGAAATTGTCCTCCATAAAGTGAAACCCCACAACCTCAGAGTCACGAAATAGTACAAAGAACACATCAAACCCTAAACGTCCAACTGCTAACATAAAAGACAACCACCCTAATGTACAATTAATTATGGCTCTGACTATTCTAAACACATTTAACATCTGTGAAAACTCCAAAATCCCTCGTATCTTCCTCCATTGCCACACACCAAAATTAACCACCATCAATCCTATTTTGATGGTGAGATCATTTGGATGTAATTTGGAAGAGACCATATCCACTCCTTACAACTGTGAGGGATTTTGCTTGTGTTTTCCCACAGGACCAGCCAAAGCCTATCTGGGTTCCCAGCAGAAATATCTGACACCACCCCATCAACCAAGAAGATGCCCCACATCTTACTGGCAGATCAAGGACAGAGGAAGAGGAGGAAGCAGAGGAAACATCACATCCAGAGGGACAACATGGTCTCCTGGAATGACATCTATGGCCAGGTGATGGCTGCCCAGACCACGTGCACTCCACAAGTCCCACACCCCCTATATTCTTATGGCTGTTTTGTCATTTTTCATGCTAACTATGCTACTGTCCAGCCTCTCCCTAACATATCCAATACATACCACCAGAGATTTTATGCTAGGGAAACACAATTGAAACCACAAAGTTATAGTAACGCAGGACTGCCCACTTGAAGGATGTCGGACCAGGACTGAGATCTCCCTGTCCCCAGACTCTATCTACACTATCCCCATCCCTTTCTTCTGCTTACCTTCCCAAAACATATGTGAATGTTTCCAGGAGATCTTCACATATGGAGGGTGCAGATATTGGAGCTGCAGAACGGAACCCACCAGCAGAGGTGGCACTGTGCTCACCAACCTTAAAACTCATTTCAGCTTTACATCAGTGATCCATAGGATGGACTTTTCCATCTGTGATCCATGGGATAAACTTTGGCGAACCAGAGTCATTGATAAACTTTACCCCAAATACAATATGGCTGGCCTGAACACCTCCCGTGAGCTCATTCATCTCTAATTCAGTCTTTACTCATGCTTACATTATCCAACAGGAAAAACAGTCTCAAAAGGAACTCCAACATACCCTCTCCTAGCTACAGTACAATCCAATATGCAGCTGACCTCCTTCCGTCAACAACCCATCCAAACTTTTCCCAATGATTTTTCCGTTCTTCTCTCCCTTGACCATTATTAACAGCTATTCCCATTAACATTTCATTTCACGACTTCTATGTACCCATACCCATGAGGAAATCAGGACAATCATCACTTTGACCTTCCGCCTGCCCCCATTGCCTCATATGACCCTCCTTAAAACCTCATCTTACATATGTCAGTGACATCACCATCATCAAATCAGTATGTGTTAACCCTCCTGCCCTGCTGTGGTGCTAAGGCACTACAGGTGGGTATATTAACTCCCCTTTACAAGGTCCCACTATTCTTAGTGGAGTTTGGTATTTCACTAGCCAACAATTGTAATAGACATACTAATTTCTGAACCTAAATAATTTTTGTTGGTTTCTATATTTCTATATGTGTTGGTATATGTATTGTTTTCCTGCAGTAAGACACTTAAATTTTAATTTTTGCCTGTGTACATGTGTAGATCTATCTGCAAAAACTTATGAAGTAGTAGGTTTTCATATATATATTTGGAAAACTCTGTAACATTATTTATTTTCCTCAATTACCACAATTCATTCCTTCCTGTCCCACAATTTCATTTAAATTGGTCTTCTTTGTCTGCATTCTCATATAAGGACTTTTCCGTGGATGCTTACTAATTTCTTGACCTATGTGAGTCCTCAAAATGAGTCTTCAAAGCTATCATACACAAATGACATAAACCATGCAACATTTATCTTTTCAGTTTATGTTACCTTGCTGATTATGAATTTTTTATGTTACCACACATTTTGCTGGAAAAAAAAGCAACAGAGAAGCAAGAGTAATGTACAACATGTAAGCTAGGAACATAGCACAAAAATCAAAATTTTTACAACGTAGGAATAGAGTTAATTTATATAATTAAAGTTAAATATTAGAAACATTCCATTATAAAGAGCTAATGAGAACTGCAACCCCATAGGAAAAACAACAATAATAACTAACTGGATCCCCCAAAGCTCCCAATGACTAAACCATCAAGAAAAGTGCAATAGGGATGGTTCTATGGTTCTAGCTACAGGTATACCAAAGAATAGGCTTATCTGGCATCAATAGCAGGGGAGGCCCTTGGTCTTATAGAGGCTTGTTGCCTCTGCATGAGGAGATGGTAGAGGGGTGAAGCTGGAGTAAACAGATGGGTAGGGGAGCACCCTTTTAGAGGCAAAGGCAGGGGATATGAGGAGGTTTACAAAGTGGAGCCTGGGAAGGGAGAAAATTGATATGTAAATGAATAAAATAAACAAAAAATATGAAAATATAATAAGTTAGAAAACAAGAACAAACAAAAAGAAAAACCAAAGTGATAAAAGTGTTGACACAGACTTTATTTCATAACTTAATTGGTGAATGGATATTACATGTTAAATTGTGAAATATCACCTGATCAAACAAGTAACCTAGTGATATGAATGTTTTGATTTCTAAAAATGTTTTCACAAATATTAATTATAATCTTTGCAATAATAAAATTACATTAAGTAGTCACATACACATATTAAAAACAACTTTACATGTGACTACGTTACAGCGGTCTCTGCAACTGATTTTATATTAACACAACTATCGACTGTTGTCAAATATATTGTGAAAATGTGTTAAAAAATTATATATCATGGTACAAAAATTAACCAGTGGAAGCAACCAAAATAAAGGATAACTAATACCATGAGTTACATTGTACATCATTTAATTTGATGTAATATGTAATAAGAAAATAAGTTTTCAAATAATATGAATATTACAAGAAAATATATTTTCATAACACCAATTAAACTTAAAATATTAATAAATTAACTATATAAAGTATGTTTGGGTTCCTAAAATGTGCACTGAGAAAGTGTTTCAACTATGAACATAATTACTTGTGATTTTAGTTTGTTTTTAAAGACAATAGATGGATTTTTTTTCCCAAAGAAAGGAATTCCTTAACCATAAGTTCCATTTCTCCTTAAAGTAGGAGGAGGATCAAAATTGCAGTGGGAAGTCTAAAATCAAACCAACACTCAAGGTCAGAGAGTATGCCAATTTTCACTGACTGTCATTACCCATTAGTTATGGAGTGTGTGGAAAGAAAAATGAAAAAATGGAGATTGTGTCAGCTATCAATCAAAACCAAGGATGCTCTGAGTAGTCCAGAAGCAAAACAGCAAATGAAGTGTTGACTTCATTAAGCTGCTCTCATTTGAACACATTGTTTTCTGTTAAGCATGATGGAAAAGAAGTGAATCAAATTAGTTATAAATAATAGCACCAGTGATATTAAAATGTACTTTCTTTGTAATAAAACAATTTGTAATTTTGTTCAATTACAATTAATAAAATTGTATATGTAGCTCCACTCCTCTGTTAAAGTAATGTGTCCATTGTAAAATTTATAAGAAACTTATAATTACTCAATCTATAGGATCCTACTTTGAAACTGTTCATTATTATTCCTAGTTGCTTGTTTACATGCTTATGAATTGATATTTTGAAAGTTTTAAATAACTTGGCTTGTCTGAAAACTGAAAAACATATCTTTGCTTGTTTTAAATCTTCCTTTATGATGTTTATTTATGGTTATATAGATATAAGAATTTTCACATAGCAACAACAGTATTTATTCTTTTTAAAGTTCTGCACAGTGTAAAGTTAAACAGTATTCCAGTATATAGAGTGAAGAGGTTATAAGATAATAGCTAGCATGCTATCTATAAGAAGATATAGATAATTATTTGCATCTGAGAGATGGATAGTCAATTTATTTTAAGGCTATGACTCTGGCAAGTCAACAAAGCAGCAGTGGATGGCTCCTCACCAGTAATTATACGGAAAATACACATATATTCAGAATGTTATAAAAGAAAAGTGGGCATAATATTGGAAGTGATATCACAGTTCTGAAACCTGCTGGCGTTACAGGAAATAATGTGGATAAATATGATAAAATCATATTGAATGTATTCATCAAACTTATTAAAACAATTAATACTTGTCATCTGGAATAGCTAGAAAAAACTTCCAAATAATTTAGTCTTAATTATTTAATAATGCTACAGCAAATAGCCTTACCATGTAACTAGAATAGAATAATTTATATTAGAATATATATTCCTATCCTACTCATTATTCTATTTATAATAGGATATAAACACTTGAATATATTTTATTGGATTTACTCAAATCCTCCTAGAAAAGAACATTGTCAGATCTATCAAAGCAACTGACGACTCAGTAGCAATTTTGTTCTAGCATGATACTCTGCTACTATAAAATAAAGTACCTAAAATGTCTTGGGAAGGAAAAGATTTATTTCATCTTATTCTTTCAGATAGCAGTTCATCAATGGAAAGCTAGTAAAGGAATTCAATACATCTGAGAAAAAAAGGGAAAGAAGATGAAAAATATTTGGATAATGAAAATATAGCAGCCAGAAATTTATATAAAAACAAATTAATAACATAAGGAAGAAGAGATTATTAATCATTTTCATTTCATTAAATGCAAGTATCTAATTGAATTCTGAACTCAAGCATTTACTGTATGCTAATTTAGAAACCATACAGGATACAATATAATATTCAGGTACAGAAAAAAAAAAAGAAAAAGAAAAAAGGGCACTTCATATTCATGAAAGGAAAAATCTACCAAGATGTGCTCTCAATCCTAAATATCTATCCTCCAAATACACGGACACCTTCATTCATAAAAGAAACCTTACTAATGCTCAAAGCACACATTGTACCTCACACAATAATAGTAGGAGATTTGAACACACCCATTCTCACCAGTGGACAGATCATGGAAACAGAAATTAAACATAAAGAAACTAACAGAAAATATGAATCAAATAGAATTAACAGATATTTATACAACATTTAAACCTAACACAAAAGAATATACCTTCTTCTCAGCACCTCATACTACATTCTTCAAAATTAACTATATAATTAGTCACAAAACAGGGGTCAACAGATACAAGAAGATTTAATAATCCCATGCATCCTATCTGATCATCACAGATTAAGGGTGGTCTTTAATACCAAAAAAACAAAACAAACAAACAAACAAACAAAAACAAAAGTACAACAAAACAAAACAAAATAAAACAACAACAACAACAACAACAACAACAACAACAACAAAACAGAAAGCCTGCATATACATGGAAGTTGAACAATGCTCTACTCTGTTAACTAGGTCAAGGGAGAAATAATGAAAGAAATAAAAGACTTTTTAGAAGTTAATGAATATGAAGGCACAACATATTAAAACTTATGGGATAAAATGGAAGCAGTGTTTTGAGGAAAACAGGTAACTCTGAGTGCCTCCAAAAAGAAGCAGGGGAGAGTATATATCAGGAGCTTGACAGCACACCTAAAAGCTCTAGAACAACAAGAAGCAAATACACCCAAGAAGAGTAGAACGAAGGAAATAATAAAACTAAGGGCTGAAATCAACCAAGTAGAAACAAAAAGGACTATACAAAGAATCAACAAAACCAAAAACTTTTTTTTTGTTTTTGTTTTTTTTTTTTTTGAGAAAATCAACATGATAGACAAATCCTTAGCCAAACTAACCAGAGGGGACAGAGAGTGTGTCCAAATTAACAAAATCAGAAATGAAAAGAGAGACATAACAACAGAAACTGAGGAGATTAAAAAAAATCAGATTCTAGTACAAAAAACCTATATTCAACAAAACTGGAAAATCCCGAGGAAATGGACAATTTTCTAGACAATATCAGTTACCAAAGTTAAATCAGAAACAGATAAACCATCTAAACAACCCTATAATGCCTAAAGAAATAGAAGCAATTATTAAAAGTCTCCCAGCCAAAAGAGTGCAGGACCAGATGAATTTAGTGCAGAATTCTATCTGACCTCCATAGAAGACCTCATAACATACTGTCCAAACTATTCTACAAAATAAAAACAGATGGAACACTATGGAATTCCTTCTAAGTAGCAACAATTATGCTTATACCTAAACCACACAAATACCCAAATAGAAAGAGAATTTTAGACCAATTTTAATATACTCAATAAATTTCTCACAAACCAAATATAAGAACACATCAAAAGGTTCATGCATCATGATCAAGTAGGCTTCATCCTAGGGATGTGGGGATGGTTCAATATATGGAAATCCATCAGTGCAATCCACTATATAAACAAATGCAAAGGAAAAAAGAACAAGGTCATTTCATTAGATGGTGAGAAATTATTTGACAAAATTTGGCATCTACCATGATAAAACATGGATAAGTCCTGGAAACATCAAAGGCTGGAGAAAAGTGGAGATCCAGCCAAGTAACTACATAGAAGAGGATTCAAGGAATATACCAATATTGACAAGCTAGTTCAAGGCTAAGAGATCTTCCAATGTTTGCATAGCAGGGTGGTTTGTGTAGTCTAGAGTGGATTCACCAAATAGGAAAAAACGTGCTCAGTGTGTCATGTTGAAAGGTGCTGGATGATTATGTAGGGTGGGCTAGGTCATTGTAATAAGCTTTTGTTTTGAGATAGGAGGTTAAACCTGAGTTTTAACCAGAAGAATTACATCATCACTTTAACTGCTGTGTTAAGAAGAGGCTGTAGAAAGTTAAGCGTGAAAAAAGGGAATTAGCAAAGAGGCTGACACAATAATCCAGGCAAGAAACAACAGCTTGGCAAGAAGAGGCCATATGTGGTGTGCAATTTTAAGATAACCAGGATGATAAATCATTTAAAACATAAAGACAGATACAAATAATGATGACACATATGTTACTGGAAGAATAAATTTATTATTATCAGAATTCAAAATGTGGTAAGTACAGTGGAAGAAATCAGTTCTGCTTCAGAAATATTAAATATAAGAAACTTAATCATAAGATAAAATTAACAATAAAGCAGCTGAGATATTCACCTTTCAAGCATCACAGATGATACTGAACATACAAGCACATACATAAATAAAGATACTGAATCAGATTATCATGGGGTTAAAGAAACCATAGAAGAAAAAAAGTCTGAGTACAGGGCCATATGGCTTCTAATAAGAGGAGTTGTAAAATGAGGAAGAGTAGCAAAATGTCAGCCTCTGATGTGGAGACCCTACTGTTGTGTCTTGGGTTCATCTGGTGTCTTCTATTGACTTCTATGAGCTTTTTCATATCCGTGGTGCACATACATACTCAGGCACACATACATATGCTAAATCTCTAAAAAAGAATTTATGGTCAGTTGTAACTTTAAACTCATGCCTATATATTTGACAGATACCTTACCCTCTGTCCTTTAAGATTTACTTAGTAGAACAAAAAAGGCATACATACCACAAAGTAAGAATAAATGTCATAAACAGATTCAGAGAAGATGTTGTAGAATTAGAAGAGGGTAATGTTACTTGTTCTCAGGGAGTCTTAACAAATGAGCAGCAGAGAAAAGTAGGATTATATCCAAGGGATCCCACACTGAAAGCAAGGGACCCAAAGGAAAACTTTTATATCTTCGTTGGCTAGACTTTGATTTTTATTGTTTTTGTATTTATTGGCATAAACTACAGTTATATCTTACAGTTCATATTATCTTCAGTACTTCCTAATAGAATAATAGCATCTAACTTATTGATGATTGTAATTGTTAAATAGAGAGACTGTTGATGCTCTAATATTATTTAAACATGAGTTACACTGGTCAAATTGCTTCCTACACAGATTCTAGTCCATCCAGTTTTATCACCTTACTTCCATTGCCCTTTTGTTCCATGCTGTCAGGTTTTATGACACCTATTCTATAACCTCAGATTCTACTATGTCAGTGAATATGACTTACTTTTTGATGAGAGTAGCCAAGGTCTTCAGTTTCTTTTTTCTGTTCCATATGAATTCATGTTCTATGGCTTTATTTTCTATATCAGTTTATATGTCACAGGTTCTGTGTCCTTCATATCTATGACCTACATTTGTGTGTAATTGGTTTTTGTGATCTCTTTTTCTTTGACATCAACTTTTACTACCACCTTTGATATCACATTTATATATATGGCCTGAATTTCAGCAACAACAATTGTTATAAAATTTTGTGTGATCTCAAATTTGTGGTTTCTGTCTTTATGGGTTCATTTTCTCTGGCCTCATTTTAGTATCTTGGTTTCTATGAATGCAGACTATGCACATTGTGGCTACGTGATTTGCAGTCTACTATCTTTGTAAACACCAACTTACTTTCAATCAAACCAGATTCTATGCTCTCATTTCCTGGGATCCAATGTTCTATTATCTCAGATTTCTAAATACTTTGTTTTTGTTGCTTCAGTTCACGTATTCTCAATTTCTGTGACCTACATATGCAGCTTCATTTCTTGTTATCCAGTTTCTATTATATCAGATACTGTTTTTAATTATTTAGATCTCAGTATTTATGATCATCAGTTTTCTGTTTTCAATGTTTATGAACTCAAAGTTCACAACTTCCCTTACTGATTCCTCTGTCTCTTTGAATAATCTAATTAATTACTATCTACCTTCTGTTCTGAAATAAGCCTTTCAGCAAACTTGATGTTACCTCATTTGCTTGACAAATTGGCTAACAAGTTCCCAGAACCTTCCTGTCTCCATCTCCACACTTTTGCAAATATTGTGTGTACAACTGCAATTTTCTTTTGTAAGGGGGTTCAAGGAGACTAAACACAGTATATCTTAACACAGGAAGTACATTATTAACTAATCTGTCTCCTCACTTCTGTTATTTCATGTTTTTTTTAATTTACTCAGTTTATATCCTTCTGACTGCCCTCCTCCCTGTCACCCCCTACCTCATTCCACACCTAATCCTTTTTTATTATTCTCCTGAGTGACAGTCACTGTGGTTGGTG
Organism: Rattus norvegicus; assembly: GCF_021556685.1. Taxonomy (NCBI): domain Eukaryota; kingdom Metazoa; phylum Chordata; class Mammalia; order Rodentia; family Muridae; genus Rattus; species Rattus norvegicus. The sequence goes on from NC_141546.1 coordinate 27,851,692, forward strand.
TTGTACTCATTATGGTATACCATGTCTCTGCAAGGATAGGTGCATCCTCTCCCACGGAGGGCAGACAAGGCAACTCAGCTGCAAGAACACATCCCACAGGCACACAATAGCTTTTTTGACAGCCCCTGCTCCAGTTGTTTAGGACCCACATGAGGACCAAGTTGTGCATCTGCTGCATATGCTAAGGAAGGCCTACATTCAGCCTGTGCATGCTCTTTGGTTCAATCTCTAAGAGCCCTGAGGGTTTAGGTTAGTTGATTCTGGTGATCTTCCTGTGGAGTTCCTATCCCCTTCATTACCCATAATCCTTCTCCCTATGCTTGCTCCCATAATAGTCCTCAAGTTCTATTCACTATTTGCCAGTGGATGTCTGTATCAGCTGCTGGGAGGAGCCTCTCAGAAGACAGCCATGCTAGAATCCTCCCTATAAGCATAATCTAATATCATTAATAGTGTCAGGTATTGGTGCTTCCCGTAGGGTGGGCTTCAACTTGGGCTGATTATTGTGTGGTCATTCTCTCAGTTTCTGCTTCATTCCCCATCCATGCATTTCTTATAGACAAGTTAAATTTGGAGTAGAAAGGTTTTTTTGGGTAGATTGCTACACTGGGATTCCTGCCTGGGTACAGGAGGATCCTCTTCAGGTTCCATACCCCTGTATCACAGCCTATTATATTTAAGTGATATCAGGTAATGTGTTCTCAGATTTTATAATCTCATTTTTGTCAACTCACATTGTTTGACATCCATTTCTTCTATCTATTATTTTATTTCCATAACATGCATGGGTTTGTGCTAGGGTCTAGCCTCGACACAAGTCAGGGGTCATCATGGACTAAGGATACCTGGTAGGGGAATAAAAAACACAATAATTGAGAAAACTGACAGGCTTGTTAATTTCCATGAGAGCTTTCTGAACTCGGGACTCAAAATGTCAATGTACACTTGACTCAGCCCCAATCTTTTAGTGAAATCATATAAGGAAGCTGGGTTACAAAGGTCATAGGGTGGTGGTTAAGTGCTTCTCTCGTTTCCTGTGGAAACATTTTCTTGTGATACAGAGTAGTACAGATTTAAAACAGAAAAAAAAGAGCTATAAAACTGTAAATATAAAAGTTTTGTAGCAAGCACAATTTTTTTATATCTCTCAACCACCAGTCTCTGGTGAGTTTGGGGGCAGCAGTATTGTGGTTACAAAGTCAATGTCTTTAAGACATGTGTGAGACAGTGTGGTTTCATAAAAGTGCAAACATGATGTCACACTGCTGACCTTGAAGTCTTTTTTTTTCCTTTTTTTTTTTTATTAACTTGAGTATTTCTTATATACATTTCGAGTGTTATTCCCTTTCCTGGTATCCGGGCAAACATCCCCCTCCCCCCTCCCCTTCCTTATGGGTGTTCCCCTCCCAACCCTCCCCCATTGCCGCCCTCCCCCCACCAGTCTAGTTCACTGGAGGTTCAGTCTTAGCAGGACCCAGGGCTTCCCCTTCCACTGGTGCTCTTACTAGGATATTCATTGCTACCTATGAGGTCAGAGTCCAGGGTCAGTCCATGTATAGTCTTTAGTTAGTGGCTTAGTCCCTGGAAGCTCTGGTTGCTTGGCATTGTTGTACATATGGGGTCTCGAGCCCCTTCAAGGTCTTCCAGTTCTTTCTCTGATTCCTTCAATGGGGGTTCTATTCTCAGTTCAGTGGTATGCTGCTGAAGTCTTTGAATGAACAATCCGGGTAAAATGTTCAAGCACCCATCCGTCTGCCTATAAAAACATCCTCGTTTAACCTGTATGAAGAATTCCTAGGGCCCTGCCACCATCGTTCCTGAACCCAAGGAGTCCATTGCGGACTTCCTGGAAAATATCTATAAGTTATTCCATCTTCAGTTTTATAATAAAAATGTCCTATTTTTATTATATGGAATTGCGGTTAAGACTGGAGGAACAGCTTCAGATTTACTTATCTCTGCCCATGACTCTAGTTTACTTTCATTTCCACATCGAGCAAGTGACTGTAACATACATTTCTCTTAAATTCATGAACAGCTTTCACTTTAATATTATCAGTAACATCTAGTTCCTGGATATCAAGCTGGCTCCTACCGGGTATTGTCTGGTCACCAAACACCGATTTAATTAAGAAAGGAAAGAAGAGAAGGAACAGATAATAGAAAAGGAGAATGATAAATACAAAGAAGAGGCACTCCCACAAAAGAAGTAAGCTGTGAGAGCTCTCAGTACTCATAATGGCCATAGCCTAATGCTTAGAAACTTAGTACCAAAGCAGGATTTTTTCCCTTATCATCAGGAGTCCAAGGTATCTGAACTTAATGTGGCATGTCTCCAACAGGTTTTTATTCTAGGGTCTTTGTTTCTAGGACTCAGATTCCATTATGTTGTAAGGCTCTAAGTGAGTCTTAACTACTGAGAGATAATCCCTGACCCCCAAGTGAGACATGAGAGTTGAGTTTGATGCAAATGCAAGAGAGTTATTTTTCAGGTGCATCAGGGTTCAACCTCAATCAGCCCCTCATGACAAATGACTAGAAGGTGACCCTGATTGGCTATAATAAGAAGTTTTTATACTCTTTAGGGGTACAGGTTATATCACCTATCACCAAGGTTATAGTTTGAAGTTATTGGCTAAGCATACTGACCATTGAATCTATTGACGAGCAAGCACATTACATGCATTTGAACTCTATTCAGGACCAGAGGGTCAGGTGACTATCAGTCAGTACATTCTGTGGTTTTTCAAAAATGTCCCTGCTCCTCCTCTCCTCCTGAGAATTATGGGTGGAGAATGGAACTTAGCCTATTCTTGACCCACGATGGGAAGCTGGTACTTGCCCTAATCCTGACCTGAGGCAGTGTGTGTTAGGCTGGCAAAAGTCCCCAGGGTCCTTCAATGTTAGTTTTTACATCTTCATTTTTGTACAAGTTCATTGTCTATAACTTTATTTTATGTGGTATCATTTTCTTCATGCTCAGTTTTTAGCACTCAACAGTGCAGTCAGATGGTACTATGACATCAATGGATAGATCAATGCTTGAATTTTCATTTACCTTAGTTACTATGTCTCAGCTTTGTACTTTATGTTGTGAGTTTCTAGGACATCAGTTTCTATCAATTCAGTTTTGATGACTTCAAGCTCTGTAGCTTCATTTTCTTTGGTCTCAGTTTGTACAACAGTTGATTTTCTGGATAAATTGCTTTCATTGGTAATTTTTAGTTTTTATTATTTGTATGATTATGTTATGCAATGTATTTGATCATACTCACTATCTCCCAACTTCTCCAAGATTCAGTACCCTAACTACATGCCCAATTTTGTATTCTTATTTTATTGAAATCCATCACATTTTGCTGCTTCTATCCATATGGTCTTAAATGTGTAACCTTCCATTGAAGCATGGTCAACTTAGATGAGACAACACCCATAAAGATAACTGATAGTGTCCTTGTCTAACAGCTATCAATTTTTAAAAGCTCCTTAGATAGGTGTGAAATTCATTTTATTGCTTATCTCACCATTCTCTTCTGAGATTTACTTGGCTTGACTGTATTCATCTCATGAGTGCTACATGTCATTCTTTGAATTTACATGTGAATCTGCCCTGATATGTCAGGAATACTTGTAGGCACCCACCCATTACCTCTGTTTTTAAAATTGTTCAGCTTCATCTTCTCCAATTATTTCTGATCCATGGAAACAAGGAGAATATATTAATTATGGTTACTCTTGCTGTAATGCAATGTAAGGTAATATCCTGATTAAAGGCAACTTGGGAAGAAAAGTGCTTATTCACAGTTTATTATAATAGTTTATCATCAAAAACAGTGAAGACATGAATTCACATATGGCAGGAACCTGAAGGCAGCAGCCGATACAGAGAACATGGAGGAATATTACTTATTCGCTTGATTCTTATGAGTTGCTCAGCTTGCATTTATTTATGTTTGTCTGTCTGTCTATTTCTCTATCTATCATCTATTATTTGCTCTTTTTTCATAATTTACATCCTGAGTGTAACTTCTCCTAACTCTACAACTCCATGTATCCTGATATACCTCTCCTCTCTAGATCCATTTTCCTTTGTTTCCAATGAGAAAAGAGTAGGGTTCACAGGGATATCAAGTAAACACAGTACAACATGTTTTAAGAAGTGTAAGTACAAATACTCCTATCAAGGCTGGAAAGGGCGACCAACTAGGAGGAAAACATTTCCAAGAACACAGTCTATTTTCCTACAGAACCCAGGATTACTAGTCTGGGGATGATCCAACATATAATTCTATGATTAGGAAATGCTGTAAAGCCTTCTTGTAGTCCAATATTATGGAGACTTTTTTTAAATTCAAGTTCCCTTTTCTGATGACTCTAGCTTGTGTCAGGTTGAAATAAAGAAGGCCAGAACAGAATATATTATAGATATGCCATTTATGTTTGGACATTAAACAGTCTCTTGATGTTTGTATCTTGAGCAGTTGTGGATTTCTATATTAATCATCATTTACTTGAACAAATGAGGTCTTTACAAGCATGCTTCAGAGATTCATTAATCTATAGAAATAGCAAAAATAATTAAGAGTTTCACTTGGTACTAAGATTTTTCATGTGTTCCACTAGTGTCTAGCCCCATTAATTTCACTAGCACCACTCCTTAATCCACGACATTCTGCAAGCCAATAGATCTTACCAGCAGTGTTCCTGGCTAGTCTTATCTGCACTCCCCAAATACTCTAACCATCAAACAGGACATGCCAACGTAATGTCCAACATTTCCATTCATACTGATCTGCGAGACACTCTAGGGTTGTATGGACCAAGAAGCACATCCTGTACAGGAGCTTAGTTACTGCTGTCCACCTGGCATTATTCCATACCAGAAGCCGATTCTATGCTATAGGTCTCATGTAGGTCTAATCTGACCACATATTTTTTGTCTACCCCATACTTCTGTATCCATAATGACTCAGAACTAAGAAAAGATGGCCACATATACAGATGTCATCGCAAAAAATAAAATAATATGAAAGATTAAGCCAGTATTTTCTTTTACAAAAATCAATAGAGAAACAGAGAAATGTTTGCTAAGAAAAATTGGGTAGATAAAATACAAGAGGTTAAAATGATAGTCAAAAACGTCACCAAAGAATTTAAGAAACTTATCAAAGACACAAAGAAACATTTAAATGTAATAAAAGAGAAAGAGGTTAAGGCAAATAAAATTCTGGTTGATGTCTATGACAATAACCAACAAAGAAACACACAAACAAATCAAATAGGTGATAAGGTTAAAGGAAATTATAAATATAATCCAAGATTTGAGAACAGAACTCAATAAGGATATTGAAAAATTGAAGAGACCTCAGGATGAAAGGAAGATGAAATTATAATAATGAAAAATGAAAACCCTTACTAGACTTAAAGCAAAGTACAAGTACCATGAATGAATCAAAATACAGACTATCCTAGGAAAGCACAACCAAATAAAATAAGAAACACAGAGAATGGAAAATAGGCAAATTCAACAAACAAAAACCTTAGTGCATATCATAGGTAAAACACTAAATTTATATAACAAAGAAAATGAATTGAAAGCTAAAGTAGGAAAAATACATGTCACATGTAAATGAAAATCCACTGGAGTGAAAGTTGCATTTGTAATGGAAACTTTGAGCCAGGAAAGCCTAATACAATATATTCCATGTCCTAAGAGATTATGAAACAAACAAACAAACAAACAAAAACAATATAACAAGAATAAAAGCAACAAGAACACCAAATCTACATCATTATTCTCCCAAATTATGTTTCATCACTGTAGAAGAAACAAAAACTTTCAATCAGATATATAGCCTAAGAAATTTATTCATCAAACTGAATCTAAGGAGCATACAGAAAACATTATTTGAACTCTGGAAAGAATGAGTATAGCAGTGAGAGAGGGGTAAGATACATGAGGGTATAATTATTAATGTACTAAATACAACAACAAGAACAACAACAAGAACAACAACCACAACAAAATACACTTAAACCCAAAAAAAGCATGGCCACAATTAATCAAATTTCGATAATAATTTAAAATGGAAATATACTCAATCATCCCATGAAATGAACAAGGAGTCTGAAGGGATCAGGAAATAAAATTTATCTGTACTTTATCTGTAAGAAAATGCAACTTGTCCAATAAGTGGATTAAGGAAGCAAGCAGACTTCACTATTTTAATTTTTGTCACACTATATTTAATCTAAGACTAATCAGAAGATTTAAGAGGAATACAGCTTTCTAATCGAGTGGTCAGGTCACCAAATTGGCATTACCATTCTCGACAAAATATGCATCAAATCTGGCGTAAGACTAAACACATATTAATAGCTGATTTCAATATCACACTTTCTCATACACAAAGGTTAGACAGACAACAAAGAGATAAGCCTCAGGTTTAATTGGCAGTATATATCAAATGGGACAAACATATATATGCAGTTTATTCTACCAAAATACTGAAGGATACATTCTACGCTAAAAAGTATAGTAATGATTTCCTAAAATAGACTATATCTTGAGAAATAGAACTTTTCTTTTGAATTAAAAATATTAATATCATTCTTTTATTCTAGGTGACCACAAGAGTATAAAATTAAAATTGATGGGGGACATATCCCTAGTAAATACACTCATATGGATTAAAGACATATTACTGAATAAAGAATGATCAATAAACAAATCAGGAAAAATAAAAAAATTGGGTGGCATTAAAATCAAATCACAACACAATGCTTTGGGGATACATTGAAACTATCCCTAAAAGTTAAATTTATAGCTCTAAATTCCTGGATGAAAAATAATCAGAAAAAAATATTAAAAAGACATATATTGTCTAAAAATTGAGTAACCAAGATCAAGCCAAACCCTATCTGTGGCAAGAAGAAGAAAAAATCCAGAGAGGAATCAATGAAATATAAATGGAGGAAAGAATACAAATATGAAATAAAGGCCACAGAATCGTAAAATGTAAAAAGTCACAACAGAAACCCAATAAATTTGCAATATGGTAAGGGAATACTTAAAATCTGCACACTTTAAATCTGGAATGTGTAAAATAAATTAATGAATTTCAAAATTTTGCCTAACCTCCAAAGTTAAACCAAGAATTCAACAACATCAAAACTTTGTAAATAATTAATGAAATTGAAGTTGTAATAAAAGATTTCCAATTAAAATAATTTCAGAGCCAGATGGATCTAAAACATAGGTATGTCAAACATTCAAAGATGAACACTTCCACAGTCCATCTTTCTTAAACTATTTATGAAAATAGTAAAAGAGCTTGCCTTTAAGATCCAACAGTAGTGAACTATACCTCATACCCTTTGTTCCATTTCCAGGGCCAACACTCTATCTGCTTTACTGGAGGCCTGCCTGTATCAGGAATCCCATGCAAGTTCCAAACCCCTTTCCAAACACCTTGCCCACCAATTCCCCTAAATGTGAATCCATATACTCCATATCCTCAAATCCATCTTACCACGTTTTCTGCATTACCAGGAGCCTGCCCACACTAAGAAAAACAGGTAAGCTCCCCTTGCTCCAAGATCTTACCTGACAACTCCTGTGAAAGCACATTCAAAAGCCATAAACAACTTCTCATATCCTGTGTTTCAGTTTTCAATCTATTCCTATGCTTGATTTCTAGGAGCCCAGCCAGCATTGGGGACATCGGGTAAGCCTCACCTCAACCTAAGACACAGCCTTACTACTTTCCTCCATGTACTCCTAGCAACAGTAAATTATAAACCATACCCTGTTCCCCTTTTCCTACCTGCCAATTTTGTTTCCTTTCTGCAAACCTGTCCATGCCAGAGACATAAGATAAGCCCATCTTCCCAACCATTATCCCAAGTACCTTGTGGTAGATTGTACTGTGTTTTCTGTGCTCTATTTTCTGCCCCACGACTCTGCATTTCTGTAGACCTGTTGACACCAAGTACAACAATGTATGACCCTAACACAAATCTTTTCCAGCCATATTCCCCTAAACCATAAGCTCTTGCTTAAACTGCATACAATCCCTTCTCCTCCATTTTCCAGCATACAGCTTTACCATTAGACCTGGAGAACAGCCCTCACAAGAGATTTCTGAGCAAGCTGGTATTAAGTACTCCTGATGCAAGGTTAGCACTCAAAAGTCCAGAGGCCTCAGATACCATAAACAAAACTATATGATAGATAATCTACTGGACCTAAATATTAGGGAGTCTCCCAAACTACATGCCACTCAGGCCATTAGACAGAGAAGAAACAGAAACCAAAAAGAAAATATCCCCAAACACCCATGTAACAAAGACAAACTCAGAAATAAGCATCTAAACCTAAAGTAATTATACAATCCAAACACCTACAAGCCAGTGTAAAAACACAATCAATAACATCCAGGGCAATATGGTACCACCAGATCCAAGCAATTCTACTGCAGGAAGCTCTACATATCCTGACATAGGGAAAACCCAATAAAATAATCTTAAAGGCAATGTTATGAAGATAGTAGAAACCCTTGAAAAGGAAATCAATAAATCCCTTAAAAAATACAGGAAATGTAGGCTAACAGGCTAAGGATATGGATGCACCTATTAAAAACCTGAAAAGAGAGACACAAGCAATGAAGAAAACACAACTGAGGGAATCTTTGAGATAGAAAACCTAGACAAGAGACCAGGATGCACTGATAAAAGCATAACTAACAAAACACAAGAGAAGGAAAATAGAATCTTAAGGGTAGAAATGATAAAAGAAATCGATACATAGGTCAAAATATGTAAAATCTAAAATAATCCTGAAACAAATATCCAGGAAATTTAGGACACTATGAAAAGACCAATCCTAAAAATAGAGGGAGGAGAAGATATCCTGCACAATGGTTCACACAATATTTTCAACAGATTCATAGAAGAAAATTTCCCTAACCCAAACAAAAAGATGTCTGCAAATATTCAAGAACATTAAAGAACAACAAATAGATTAAACCAGAAAAGAATATCCTCCTTCCACATAATAATCAAAAGGTTCAACGTACAGAAAAAATAATATATATTAAAAACTACAAGTAAAAAAGTTCAAGTAACATATAAAAGCAAAATTATCGGATTTATATCAGTCTGCACAATAGGGACTCTAAAATAGCTGTCATAGTTTTCTCAAGAGACCACAAATGCCAATCTAGACTAGAATACCCAGCAAAATTTTCAATCATCATAGATGAAGAAAAATATTTTACAATACAGAACCAATATCTACATAAAAATCAACCTATAGAATATAGTAGAAAGAATACTCCAACCCAAGGAGGCTAACTAAAGCAAAGAACACATGGACTAAGAAAAACATAGAAAATAAATAATTTAATTCCAGAAAAAACAGGATAGCAGACACACACACACACACACACACACACACACACACACACACACACTCACATACACACACACACACATACACACACACACACACACACACACACACACACACTACCACCACCACCACCAAAATAATAGGAATTAACCATCATTAGTTTGGTCATTTTATAGGATCTATAAGTTCGGCAACATACACAAAACTCATTTAAGCAAAAAATGTAGATATTGAGTGAAACTAATAGACTGGAAAGAGATTTTTCAAGCAAACAAAGACAGAAGGTAAACTGAAGTAGCCATTCTCATATCTATTAAAATAGCCTTTAAAAATCACTTCATACCCATCAAAAAAATCACCAGGAGGACATCTCAATTCTGAATATCTATGGCCTAAATATAAATGTAACACAATTGTATAAGAAGCATCAGGAAATGTTAAATTACAGATTGAACTGTACACAATAATAATTGGAGACTTCAATATCCAACTCTCACCAATGAACAAATAATTGAAACAGTAAGTAGACATATTATGAAATTAAAGGATGTTAAGAATCAAATAGAACTAACATATACCTTCAGAAGATTTCACCCAAACAAAAAAATATATATATACCTTTCCCTCAGTACATCACATAACTTTCTCAAAAATTGATCATATGCTAGGACATAAAGTATGTCTCAATGGAAACAAGAAAACTGAAATAACCCCCTGCATCTTATCAGACCACCATGGATTAAAGCTTATAAACAACAGAAACAGCAGAATACACACAAACTTATAGAAACTGAACAAGTGCCTCCTCAATGAGCACTGGGTGATGAATAAAATAATGAAATAAGCTAAAGACATTCAAGTATTCAATGAAAATTAATGTACAACACAACCAACTATGTGGGAAACAATGAAAATAGTACTAAAGGGAAAGTTCATAACTCTAAGTGTCTTCATAAAGAAAGTAATGAGATATCATTCTAGCAACTTTACAGCATACCTGCAATCTCTAGAATTAAAAGAAGTTTTGAAGCCCAAGAGGAGTAGATGGTAGAAAACAATCAAAATCATGAATGAAATCAGCAAATTAGAAACAAAAGAATAATAAAAAAAACCCAACCAAACAAACAAATAAACAAAATCTAGATTTGGTTCTTTGAGAAAAATCAACCAGCCCGTACCCAAACAACCTGAAAGATAGAGAGAAAATTTCAAATTGGTGTTATAAATGAAGGGGGACACATAACAGCAGACATGTATGTAATCAAAAGATCTTTATATCTTACTTCAGAAACCTGTATTCTACAAAATTGGAAAATCTAAATGAAATGGACTATTTATTTAATAGATACCACTTACCATAATAAAATCAAGTATAAAATTTAAATAATTCTATAATCTCTTTTGGAAATTGAAGGAGCCATTACTTTTCTCCCAATCAAACTAAAAAACAAATAAGGAAAAAAAATCCCCAGAACCATATGGTTTTAGTGCAGAGATATTTGAAACTTTCAAAGAATTACTAATACCCATACTTCTTAAATTATTCCAGACGTAAGAAACTGGATTAACACTGTCAACTTAATTTTCCAATCACACTGAACTCTAAGCCACACAAAATCTCAACAGAGAAAAATGGTCAGATGAAAGTCACTTGGGAACATTAGTGCAAATATATTCAATTAAAATATTTGGAAACCAGATCAAAGAATGTATCATCTACATCTATCAACACAACTTCCTGTCCAGTGAAATGAAATGAAAGAACCAAACATAAGTACATGAAAATTCAACTAATATTTGAAAACGATTCGAAAAACATAAACTGGGGATAAAGATTGTCTTCAAAAAATAATGCTTTCACACCTGAATTTCCACATGCAGAAGAATACAATTAAAGTGGTATCTATCACCTACAATAAAAATTATATCCAAATGGACCAAGTACTTAAACATTGAACCTATAACACTAAAACTGCTCAAAAGAACGACGGCCATTCCCAACATGAAGTAGGTGAAGTAAAAGACTTTCAGGGTAGTACTTCCTTTGCCTAGGAATTAAGGCCAGCAAGTGAGAAATGGAATTTCATACAAGCTTTTGAACAGCTTAAAATAATCAACCACATATAGAGGAAATCCACAAAATATAAGATAACCTTTGTAAGCTATACATCTCATAAAGAATGCATATGCACAATTTATAAAGAATTTAAAGACAATAATGAGGAGAAGATAAAAAAGAACAAAAATGCAAGCAAAGGAATAGTTAAAATATGGGGCATGGAAAGTGTACAGAGAGTTAGCAAAAGATTAATGAATAAATAAACAGACAAGCAATAGGAAGTATCTCATAAAATTGTTAGGGAAATCAAAATCAAAACAACTGGGAAGTTTCATGTAACCCCAGTCTAAAAGGAAAAGATTACCAAAACAACATAAAATAATCTCAGGGAAGACATTTAACAAAAAGGAATCCTTGATCACTGTCAGTGGTATTGCAAACTCATACAGTCACTGTGGAAATCAGTATGGAGAATTTGGAACTTGCAAATAGTCCTGTGGCAATATGATCTAGCTATAGTATGCTTTCACATATGTCCAAGGGACACAAGATCCTACTCTATAGGTCCTTGCTCTGCCATCTTCATTGCTGCTTTATTTACAGTATCTAAGAAATGGAAAGAGCCTAAGTTCCCCGTCTTCTGATGATGGGATAATAAAAGTGTGGTACATACACTGAAGTGGAAACTTAAGGGTTCTTTGAAAAGTGGGTTGGATGGTGTTTTCGTCAGCAAAAACATAAACAAGTGTTTAGCTGAAGTGGACACAGATAAAACACTAACACAGACCCATGCAGGAATGTTTCACTGAAACATACACAGGAGAGAGAATACTTTGCTAAAGCAAGTGCACGAAAGGACAGGAGATAAAAGGAATTGTTGCTATTGACACACATGTATTTGTCTGCCTTCATAGAAATACGATAAAATACTTTTGGTGATGTGCTGCAGTTTAAAGAAACTTCTTCCACAGACTATGGGTTTTTGTCTGATTTCAGCTGTGACAGATGGGCATGTTGAGGCAAGAGCCATGGGGGACACATGATGCTCGGTGGATATAACTAGGACTCAATGGGCACTGATGGAGTCTGAGCTAGGCTTGCTGCTACAGCAAGCTGTGCAATGCTTGTGGGTCTCCAATCTTCGCTGATCTTCAATTCTCTGAATGAGGCAAAGCAAAGAACCTCTACTGGCATTGCTCTTGGTCCTTCCTGCTGACTCGAGCCTAGGATGAGACCTGGCTGTCTGTGCTAGGTAGTGGCATCACTGCTGAAATGTGTGTGTAATCGTCACTCTACTGAACTGGACTGCTGGTGTATCTGTGAAGTGTTTGCCAGTGGATTGAGCTGCTGCTGCTAACCTGTGAACTGAACTGCTATCTTTCAGACAAGACAGATGGGAGTTGCTTCAAAGAACCTTTCTGAACATGTCCACTTCCGCATATCCTTTCTTTTTCACTACCTCTGGTGGGTGGTGGGTTACAAGAAAGGTTAAAGCATTTAAGAACCAACATTAAAAATTAGGCTCAATTTTGGTCCTCTGCTGAGGGACATCTATGTTATTTCCAGCTTCTGGCTATTATAAATAAGGCTGCTATGAACATAGGGGAGCATGTGTCCTTGTTATGTGTTGGAGCACCTTTTGGTTATATGCTCAGAACTGATATTGCCAGGTCCTCAAATAGCACTCAGTTCAGTTTTCTGAGGAACCAACAATCTGACTTCCAAAGTGGTTGTACCAGCTTGCAGTCACACATGCAGTGGAGTAGTGTTCCTCTTTCTCTGAATTTTTGCAACAATCTGTAGTCACCTGAGCTTTTTATCTTAGTCAATCTGACTAGTGTGAGGTGGAATCTCAGGTTTATTTTGAGGTGCATATATCTGATAACTAAGGATGTTGAATATTTCTTTCGGTGACTCTCAGCCATTCAATAATGCTCAATTGAGAATTCTTTGTTTGGCTCTGTATCCCATTTTTAAATAGTGTTATTTGGTTTTCTGGAGGCGAACATCTTGAGTTCTTTGTATATATCGGATATTTATCAGATGTAAAGATTTGTAACGATCTTTTCCTAATCTGTAGTTTGCCGTTTGGTCCAGATGACAGTGTCCACTGCCTTACAGAAGCTTTGCAATTTTACTAGATCCCATTTATAGTTCATTGTAGAGTCTGAGCCATTAATATTCTGTTCATTAAATTTTCCTTTGTGCTGATGTGTTCAAGGATCTTTCCCAATTTCTTCTTTAATAGATTCAGTGTATCTGATTTTATGTGGAGGACTTTGATTCACATGGATGAAAGAAATAAGAATGGGTTAATTTGCATTCTTCTACATACTGATTTCCACTGAAAGAATACTCATGGAGGCACCTGTGGCTCCAGCTGAATACATATAAGAGGATTATGCTATTTGGCATCAATGGGAGGGGAGTTTCTTGTTTTTATGAAGGCTTGATGTCCCAGATTAGGGGAATGCTAGGTAGGTGAGGCCAGGGGTGGTGTGGGTAAGGTTTCAGGAGCACGCTCATAAAAACAGGGGGAAGGGAATGAGATAAGGATTTTGTGGAGGTGAAACCAGGATGGGGGATGCCTTTTGAAATGTAAATAAATAAAGAAACCAATACAAATGTTTTTAAAAAAAATTGAAAGACTTAAATGACTTTTATCAATTTATTTATTTACCATGCCAATCATGTTTCCTTCCTTCCTCTCAATCTCTTCCTCTAACTTCTCCCCTGATTAATCTCTCTTTTTCTGAGGAAAAGGGGAGGCCTCTCACAGATATTAACATGCTTTATCATATCAAAGTTTGAATCTGACTAGTCACATATTCTAATGAACCTAGACAGGAAGCCCAGTTAGAGGAAATGGGCCTAGAGTCAAGTAACAAAGTCAGAGACTTATTATTTTTAGGTGTCCCATGGAAAGAACAAGCTGCAGATCTATTCCATACTTGTAGGAGAGTTTAAATCTGTCCTGTACAGTCTGTGGTTGGGCATTAAGTCTTTGTGAGCCCCTAGGCTCCAAAGTTAACTGACTCCATGTGTCTTGTGATGTATTTGATTTACCTGTTTCTTTTAATCCTACCTCCTTCTTTTCCACAAGATTTCCTAAACCTCAACTGTTTGGCTGTGAGTCTCTGCATCTGCCTCCGTAAACTGCTGGGTGAAGCCTCTCAGAGGACATTTATGTTATGTTCCTATCTGAAAATGTAGGAAAATGTTAACAATGTCAAGTGAAGATTCTCTCGTGGCTTAGGTCTTAAATTTTATAAGTTTTTAGTATTTTTAAGATAATTTGACTGAAAATCTTCTGTGGAATGCCTGATAATACTCTACTGTATAGTCACATAGGTTTAGACTTTTTAGTTAAAAGGCTTTCCTTTTTATTTTTTTTAATTTTTTATTAACTTGAGTATTTCTTATATACATTTTGAGTGTTATTCCCTTTCCCGGTTTCCGGGCAAACATCCCCCCTCCCCCCTTCCCTCCCCATCCTCTCCCCATTGCCGCCCTCCCCCCAACAATCTAGTTCACTGGGGGTACAGTCATAGCAGGACCCAGGGCTTCCCCTTCCACTGGTGCTCTTAATAGGATATTCATTGCTACCTATGAGGTCAGAGTCCAGGGTCAGTCCATGTATAGTCTTTAGGTAGTGGCTTAGTCCCTGGAAGCTCTGGTTGCTTGGCATTGTTGTACATATGGGGTCTCGAGCCCCTTCAAGCTCTTCCAGTTCTTTCTCTGATTCCTTCAACGGGGATACTATTCTCAGTTCAGTGGTTTGCTACTGGCATTCGCCTCTGTGTTTGCTGTATTCTGGCTATGTTTCTCAGGAGAGATCTACATCCGGCTCCTGTTGGCCTGCACTTCTTTGCTTCATCCATCTAGTCTAATTGGATGGCTGTATATGTATGGCCACATGTGGGGCAGGCTCTGAATGGGTTTTCCTTCTGTGTCTGTTTTAATCTTTGCCTATCTATTCCCTGCTAAGGGTATTCTTGTTCCCCTTTTAAATAAGGAGTGAAGAATTCACATTTTGATCATCTGTCTTGACTTTCATTTGTTCTAAGCATCTAGGGTAATTCAAGCATTTGGGGTAATAGCCACTTATCAATGAGTCCATACCATGTGTGTTTTTTTGTGATTGGGTTACCTCACTCAGGATGATAATTTCCAGTTCCAACCATTTGCCTATGAATTTCATAAAGTCGTTGTTTTTGATAGCTGAGTAATATTCCTTTGTTTAGATGTACCACATTTTCTGTATCCATTCCTCTGTTGAAGGGCATCTGGGTTCTTTCCAGCTTCTGGCTATTATAAATAAGGCTGCTATGAACATAGTGGAGCACGTGTCTTTTTTATATGTTGGGCATCTTGTGGGTATATGCCCAAGAGAGGTATAGCTGGATCCTCAGGCAGTTCAATGTCCAATTTTCTGAGGAACCTCCAGACTGATTTCCAGAATGGTTTTTCCCGTCTGCAATTCCACCAACAATGGAAGAGTGTTCCTCTTTCTCTACATCCTCGCCAACATTTGTTGTCACCTGAGTTTTTGATCTTAGCCATTCTCACGGGTGTGAGGTGAAATCTCAGGCTTGTTTTGATTTGCATTTCCCTTATGACTAAAGATGTTGAACATTTCTTTAGGTGTTTCTCAGCCATTTGGCATTCCTCAGCTGTGATTTCTTTGTTCAGCCCTGAACCCCATTTTTTAATAGGGTTATTTGTCTCCCTGCAGTCTAACTTCTTGAGTTCTTTGTATATTTTGGATATAAGGCCTCTATCTGTTGTAGGATTGGTAAAGATCTTTTCCCAATCTGTTGGTTGCCGTTTTGTCCTAACCACAGTGTCCTTTGCCTTACAGAAGCTTTGCAGTTTTATGAGATCCCATTTGTCGATTCTTGATCTTAGAGCATAAGCCATTGGTGTTTTGTTCAGGAAATTTTTTCCAGTGCCCATGTGTTCCAGATGCTTCCCTAGTTTTTCTTTTATTAGTTTGAGTTTACCTGGTTTGATGTGGAGGTCCTTGGTCCACTTGGACTTAAGGATATCCTGGTCAAGGAAGAAATAATGAAAGAAATTAAAGACTTCTTAGAAAATGAAGGTACAACCTACCCATACTTATGGGACACAATGAAAACTGTGCTAAGAGGAAAACTCATAGCTCTTAGTGTCTGCAGAAAGAAACAGGAGAGAGCATATGTCAGCAGCTTGAAAGCACACTTAAAAGCTCTAGAACAAAAAGAAGCAAATATACCCAGGAATAGAAGACAGGAAATAATCAAACTCAGAGCTGAAATCAACCAAGTAGAACCAAAAAGGAGCATAGAAAGAATCAATAAAATCAAAAGTTGGTTCTTTGAGAAAATCAACAAGATAGATAAACCCTTAGCCAGACTAAAGGGAGGACACAGAGAGTGTTTCCAAATAAACAAAATCAGAAATGAAAAGGGAGACATAACTACAGATTCAGAGGAAATTCAAAAAAAATCTTCAGATCTTACTATAGAAGCCTATATTCAACAAAACTTGAAAATCTGCAGGAAATGGACAATTTCCTAGACAGATACCAGGTACCCAAGTTAAATCAGGAACAGATAAACCAGTTAAAAAACCCATAACTCCTATGGAAATTGAAGCAGTCATTAAAGGTCTCCCAACCAAAAAGAGCCCAGGTCCAGACAGGTTTAGTGCAGAATTCTATCAGACCTTCATAGAAGACCTCATACCAATATTATCCAAACTATTCGACAAAATATAAACATATGGAGCACTACCGAATTCCTTCTATGAAGCCACAATGACTCTTATAACTAAACCACACAAAGAACCAACAAAGAAAGAGAACTTCAGACCAATTTCCCTTATGAAAATCGATGAAAAAATACTCAATAAAATTCTGGCAAACCGAATCCAAGAGCACATCAAAACAATCATCTACCATGATCAAGTAGGCTTCATCCCAGGCATGCAGGGATGGTTTAATATATGGAAAACCATCAACGTGATCCATTATATAAATGAACTGAAAGAACAAAACCACATGATCATTTCATTAGACGCTAAGAAAGCATTTGACAAAATTCAACACCCCTTCATGATAAAAGTCCTGGAAAGAATTGGAATTCAAGGCCCATACCTAAACATAGTAAAAGCCATATACAGCAAACCAGTTGCTAACATTAAACTAAATGGAGAGAAACTTGAAGCAATCCCACTAAAATCAGGGACTAAACTAGGCTAACCACTCTCTCCCTATTTATTGAATATAGTTCTTGAAGTTCTAGCCAGAGCAATCAGACAACAAAAGGAAATCATGGGGATTCAGACTGGTAAAGAAGTCAAAATATCACTATTTGCAGATGATATGTTAGTATATTTAAGTGATCCCAAAAGTTCCACCAGAGAACTACTAAAGCTGATAAACAACTTCAGCAAAGTGGCTGGGATATATAATTAACTCAAACAAATCAGTAGCCTTCCTCTACACAAAACAGAAACAAGCCGAGAAAGAAATAAGGCAAATGACACCCTTCATAATAGACCCAAATAATATAAAACACCTCGGTGTGACTTTAACCAAGCAAGTAAAAGTTCTGTACAATAAGAAGTTCAAGACTCTGAAGAAAGAAATTGAAGAAGACCTCAGAAGATGGAAGGATCTCCCATGCTCATGGATTGGCAGGATTAATATAGTAAAAATGGCCATTTTACCAAAAGCGACCCACAGATTCAATACAATCCCCATCAACATACCAATCCAATTCTTCAAAGAGTTAGAACAACTTGCAAATTCATCTGGAATAACAAAAATCCTGGGATAGCTAAAACTATTCTCAACAATAAAAGGACTTCAGGGGGAATCACTATCCCTGAACTCAAGCAATATTACAGAGCAATAGTGATTAAAAACTACATGGTATTGGTATAGAGACAGACAGATAGACCAGTGGAACAGAACTGAAGACCCAGAAATGAACCCACACACCTATGGGCACCTGATTTTTGACAAAGGAGCCAAAACCATCCAATGGAAAAAAGATAGCATTTTCAGCAAATGGTGCTGGTTCAACTGGAGGTCAACATGTAGAAGAATGCAAATCGATCCATGCTTATCACCCTGTACAAAGCTTAAGTCCAAGTGTATCAAGGACCTCCACATCAAATCAGATACACTGAAACTAATAGAAGAAAAGGGCAGCATCTCGAACACAGGGGCACTGGAAAAAATTTCCTGAACAAAACACCAATGGCTTATGCTCTAAGATCAAGAATCGTCAAATGGGATCTCATAAAACTGCAAAGCTTCTGTAAGGCAAAGGACCCTGTGGTTAGGACAAAATGGCAACCAACAGATTGGGAAAAGATCTTTACCAATCCTACAACAGATAGAGGCCTTATATTCAAAATATACAAAGAACTCAAGAAGTTAGACCACAGGGAGACAAATAACCCTATTAAAAAATGGGGTTCAGACAAGCCTGGGAAACCAGAAGAGACTGCTCCCTGCACACACATCTCGGACGCCAGAGGAAAAAGCCAAAGACCATCTGGAACCCTGGTGCACTGAAGCTCCCAGAAGGGGCGGCACAGGTCTTCCTGGTTGCTGCCGCTGCAGAGAGCCCCTGGGCAGCACCCCACGAGCGAACCTGAGCCTCGGGACCACAGGTAAGACCAAATTTTCTGCTGCAAGAAAGCTGCCTGGTGAGCTTGGGACACACGGAAGCAGAATTTCTCTAAGACCGGGCACGTTCTGTGTTTACCGGAAGTCCCACACCCGCGGATCCCGGCCCGCAGCAGCTCTCTGCTCCCAGACCCGGTGAGAGAGAGACTCAACCGCCTGGTCAGGTGGGCACTCCTGAGGCTGCAGAGCGGAAGAGACCACCAACACTGCTCACCCCTGCCCACATCCCTGGCCCAAGAGGAAACTGTATAAGGCCTCTGGGCTCCCGTGGGGGAGGGCCCAGGAGCGGCAGGACACCTGCCTGAAACACCGCCGGAACCTGAAAGAAACAGACCGGATAAACAGTTCTCTGCACCCAAATCCCGTGGGAGGGAGAGCTAAACCTTCAGAGAGGCAGACAAGCCTGGGAAACCAGAAGAGACTGCTCCCTGCACACACATCTCGGACGCCAGAGGAAAAAGCCAAAGACCATCTGGAACCCTGGTGCACTGAAGTTCCCGGAAGGGGCGGCACAGGTCTTCCTGGTTGCTGCCGCTGCAGAGAGCCCCTGGGCAGCACCCCACGAGCGAACCTGAACCTCGGGACCACAGGTAAGACCAAATTTTCTGCTGCAAGAAAGCTGCCTGGTGAGCTTGGGACACACGGAAGCAGAATTTCTCTAAGACCGGGCACGTTCTGTGTTTACCGGAAGTCCCACACCCGCGGATCCCGGCCCGCAGCAGCTCTCTGCTCCCAGACCCGGTGAGAGAGAGAACCAACCGCCTGGTCAGGTGGGCACTCCTGAGGCTGCAGAGCGGAAGAGACCACCAACACTGCTCACCCCTGCCCACATCCCTGGCCCAAGAGGAAACTGTATAAGGCCTCTGGGCTCCCGTGGGCGAGGGCCCAGGAGCGGCAGGACACTGGCCTGAGACACCACCGGAACCTGAAAGAAACAGACCGGATAAACAGTTCTCTGCACCCAAACCCCGTGGGAGGGAGAGCTAAACCTTCAGAGAGGCAGACAAGCCTGGGAAACCAGAAGAGACTGCTCCCTGCACACACATCTCGGACGCCAGAGGAAAAAGCCAAAGACCATCTGGAACCCTGGTGCACTGAAGCTCCCGGAAGGGGCGGCACAGGTCTTCCTGGTTGCTGCCGCTGCAGAGAGCCCCTGGGCAGCACCCCACGAGCATACTTGAGCCTCAGGACCACAGGTAAGACCAAATTTTCTGCTGCAAGAAAGCTGCCTGGTGAACTCAAGACACAGGCCCACAGGAACAGCTGAAGACCTATAGAGAGGAAAAACTACACACCCGAAAGCAGAACACTCTGTCCCCATAACTGACTGAAAGAGAGGAAAACAGGTCTACAGCACTCCTGACACACAGGCTTATAGGACAGTCTAGCCACTGTCAGAAATAGCAGAACAAAGTAACACTAGAGATAATCTGATGGCGAGAGGCAAGCGCAGGAACCCAAGCAACAGAAACCAAGACTACATGCCATCATCGGAGCCCAATTCTCCCACCAAAACAAACATGGAATATCCAAACACACCAGAAAAGCAAGATCTAGTTTCAAAATCATATTTGATCATGATGCTGGAGGACTTCAAGAAAGACATGAACACACTTAGGGAAACACAGGAAAACATTAATAAACAAGTAGAAGCCTACAGAGAGGAATCGCAAAAATCCCTGAAAGAATTCCAGGAAAACACAATCAAACAGTTGAAGGAATTAAAAATGGAAATAGAACCAATCAAGAAAGAACACATGGAAACAACCCTGGATATAGAAAACCAAAAGAAGAGACAAGGAGCTGTAGATACAAGCTTCACCAACAGAATACAAGAGATGGAAGAGAGAATCTCAGGAGCAGAAGATTCCATAGAAATCATTGACTCAACTGTCAAAGATAATGTAAAGCGGAAAAAGCTACTGGTCCAAAACATACAGGAAATCCAGGACACAATGAGAAGATCAAACCTAAGGATAATTGGTATGGAAGAGAGTGAAGACTCCCAGATCAAAGGACCAGTAAATATCTTCAACAAAATCATAGAAGAAAACTTCCCTAACCTAAAAAAAGAGATACCCATAGACATACAAGAAGCCTACAGAACTCCAAATAGATTGGACCAGAAAAGAAACACCTCCCGTCACATAATTGTCAAAACACCAAACGCACAAAATAAAGAAAGAATATTAAAAGCAGTAAGGGAAAAAGGTCAAGTAACATATAAAGGGAGACCTATCAG
The DNA here is from genome assembly GCF_021556685.1 of Rattus norvegicus. Taxonomy (NCBI): domain Eukaryota; kingdom Metazoa; phylum Chordata; class Mammalia; order Rodentia; family Muridae; genus Rattus; species Rattus norvegicus. The sequence continues at coordinate 27,873,086 of NC_141546.1, forward strand.
AATCACACCAGACTTCTCGCCAGAAACTATGAAGGCCAGAAGATCCTGGACTGATGTCATACAGACCCTAAGAGAACACAAATGCCACCCCAGGTTACTGTATCCAGCAAAACTCTCAATTAACATTGATGGAGAAACCAAGATATTCCATGACAAAACCAAATTTACACAATATCTTTCTACAAATCCAGCACTACAAAGGATAATAAATGATAAAGCCCACCATAAGGAGGCAAGCTATACCCTAGAAGGAGCAAGAAACTAATCGTCTTGGCAACAAAACAAAGAGAATGAAAGCACACAAACATAACCTCACATCCAAATATGAATATAAAGGGAAACAATAATCACTATTCCTTAATATCTATCAATATCAATGGCCTCAACTCCCCAATAAAAAGACATAGATTAACAAACTGGATACGCAACGAGGACCCTGCATTCTGCTGCCTACAGGAAACACACCTCAGAGACAAAGACAGACACTACCTCAGAGTGAAAGGCTGGAAAACAACTTTCCAAGCAAATGCTCAGAAGAAGCAAGCTGGAGTAGCCATTCTAATATCAAATAAAATCAATTTCCAACTAAAAGTCATCAAAAAAGATAAGGAAGGACACTTCATATTCATCAAAGGAAAAATCCACCAAGATGAACTCTCAATCCTAAATATCTATGCCCCAAATACAAGGGCACCTACATACGTAAAAGAAACCCTACTAAAGCTCAAAACACACATTGCACCTCACACAATAATAGTGGGAGATTTCAACACCCCACTCTCATCAATGGACAGATCATGGAAACAGAAATTAAACAGTGATGTAGACAGACTAAGAGAAGTCATGAGCCAAATGGACTTAACGGATATTTATAGAATATTCTATCCTAAAGCAAAAGGATATACCTTCTTCTCAGCTCCTCATGGTACTTTCTCCAAAATTGACCATATAATTGGTCAAAAAACGGGCCTCAACAGGTACAGAAAGATAGAAATAATCCCATGCGTGCTATCGGACCACCACGGCCTAAAACTGGTCTTCAATAACAATAAGGGAAGAATGCCCACATATACGTGGAAATTGAACAATGCTCTACTCAATGATAACTTGGTCAAGGAAGAAATAAAGAAAGAAATTAAAAACTTTTTAGAATTTAATGAAAATGAAGATACAACATACTCAAACTTATGGGACACAATGAAAGCTGTGCTAAGAGGAAAACTCATAGCGCTGAGTGCCTGCAGAAAGAAACAGGAAAGAGCATATGTCAGCAGCTTGACAGCACACCTAAAAGCTCTAGAACAAAAAGAAGCAAATACACCCAGGAGGAGCAGAAGGCAGGAAATAATCAAACTCAGAGCTGAAATCAACCAAGTAGAAACAAAAAGGACCATAGAAAGAATCAACAGAACCAAAAGTTGGTTCTTTGAGAAAATCAACAAGATAGATAAACCCTTAGCCAGACTAACGAGAGGACACAGAGAGTGCGTCCAAATTAACAAAATCAGAAATGAAAAGGGAGACATAACTACAGATTCAGAGGAAATTAAAAAAATCATCAGATCTTACTATAAAAACCTATATTCAACAAAATTTGAAAATCTTCAGGAAATGGACAATTTCCTAGACAGATACCAGGTATCGAAGTTAAATCAGGAACAGATAAACCAGTTAAACAACCCCATAACTCCTAAGGAAATAGAAGCAGTCATTAAAGGTCTCCCAACCAAAAAGAGTCCAGGTCCAGACGGGTTTAGTGCAGAATTCTATCAAACCTTCATAGAAGACCTCATACCAATATTATCCAAACTATTCCACAAAATTGAAACAGATGGAGCCCTACCGAATTCCTTCTACGAAGCCACAATTACTCTTATACCTAAACCACACAAAGACACAACAAAGAAAGAGAACTTCAGACCAATTTCCCTTATGAATATCGACGCAAAAATACTCAATAAAATTCTGGCAAACCGAATTCAAGAGCACATCAAAACAATCATCCACCATGATCAAGTAGGCTTCATCCCAGGCATGCAGGGATGGTTTAATATACGGAAAACCATCAACGTGATCCATTATATAAACAAACTGAAAGAACATTACCACATGATCATTTCATTAGATGCTGAGAAAGCATTTGACAAAATTCAACACCCCTTCATGATAAAAGTCCTGGAAAGAATAGGAATTCAAGCCCATACCTGAACATAGTAAAAGCCATATACAGCAAACCAGTTGCTAACATTAAACTAAATGGAGAGAAACTTGAAGCAATCCCACTAAAATCAGGGACTAGACAAGGCTGCCCACTCTCTCCCTACTTATTCAATATAGTTCTTGAAGTTCTAGCCAGAGCAATCAGACAACAAAAGGAGATCAAGGGGCTACAGATCGGAAAAGAAGAGGTCAAAATATCACTATTTGCAGATGACATGATAGTATATTTAAGTGATCCCAAAAGTTCCACCAGAGAACTACTAAAGCTGATAAACAACTTCAGCAAAGTGGCTGGGTATAAAATTAACTCTAATAAATCAGTAGCCTTTCTCTATACAAAAGAGAAACAAGCCGAGAAAGAAATTAGGGAAACGACACCCTTCATAATAGACCCAAATAATATAAAGTACCTCGGTGTGACTTTAACCAAGCAAGTAAAAGATCTGTACAATAAGAACTTCAAGACTCTGAAGAAAGAAATTGAAGAAGACCTCAGAAGATGGAAAGATCTCCCATGCTCATGGATTGGGAGGATTAATATAGTAAAAATGGCCATTTTACCAAAAGCAATTTACAGATTCAATGCAATCCCCATCAAAATACCAATCCAATTCTTCAAAGAGTTAGACAGAACAATTTGCAAATTCATCTGGAATAACAAAAAACCCAGGATAGCTAAAGCTATCCTCAACAATAAAAGGACTTCAGGGGGAATCACTATCCCTGAACTCAAGCAGTATTACAGAGCAATAGTGATAAAAACTGCATGGTATTGGTACAGAGACAGACAGATAGACCAATGGAATAGAATTGAAGACCCAGAAATGAACCCACACACCTATGGTCACTTGATTTTTGACAAAGGAGCCAAAACCATCCAATGGAAAAAAGATAGCATTTTCAGCAAATGGTGCTGGTTCAACTGGAGGTCAACATGTAGAAGAATGCAGATCGATCCATGCTTATCACCCTGTACAAAGCTTAAGTCCAAGTGGAACAAGGACCTCCACATCAAACCAGACACACTCAAACTAATAGAAGAAAAACTAGGGAAGCATCTGGAACACATGGGCACTGGAAAAAATTTCCTGAACAAAACACCAATGGCTTATGCTCTAAGATCAAGAATCGACAAATGGGATCTCATAAAACTGCAAAGCTTCTGTAAGGCAAAGGACACTGTGCTTAGGACAAAACGGCAACCAACAGATTGGGAAAAGATCTTTACCAATCCTACTACAGATAGAGGCCTTATATCCAAAATATACAAAGAACTCAAGAAGTTAGACCGCAGGGAAACAAATAACCCTATTAAAAATGGAGTTCAGAGCTAAACAAAGAATTCACAGCTGAGGAATGCCGAATGGCTGAGAAACACCTAAAGAAATGTTCAACATCTTTAGTCATAAGGGAAATGCAAATCAAAACAACCCTGAGATTTCACCTCACACCAGTGCGATTGGCTAAGATCAAAAACTCAGGTGACAGCAGATGCTGGCGAGGATGTGGAGAAAGAGGAACACTCCTCCATTGTTGGTGGGATTGCAGACTGGTACAACCATTCTGGAAATCAGTCTGGAGGTTCCTCAGAAAATTGGACATTGAACTGCCTCAGGATCCAGCTATACCTCTCTTGGGCATATACCCAAAAGATGCCTCAACATATAAAAGAGACACGTGCTCCACTATGTTCATCGCAGCCTTATTTATAATAGCCAGAAAATGGAAAGAACCCAGATGCCCTTCAACAGAGGAATGGATACAGAAAATGTGGTACATGTACACAATGGAATATTACTCAGCTATCAAAAACAACGAGTTTATGAAATTCGTAGGCAAATGGTTGGAACTGGAAAATATCATCCTGAGTGAGCTAACCCAATCACAGAAAGACATACATGGTATGCACTCATTGATAAGTGGCTATTAGCCCAAATGCTTGAATTACCCTAGATCCCTAGAACAAACGAAACTCAAGACGGATGATCAAAATGTGAATGCTTCACTCCTTCTTTAAATGAGGAAAAAGAATACCCTTGGCAGGGAAGGGAGAGGCAAAGATTAAAACAGAGACTGAAGGAACACCCATTCAGAGCCTGCCCCACATGTGGCCCATACATATACAGCCACCCAATTAGACAAGATGGATGAAGCAAAGAAGTGCACACCGATAGGAGCCGGATGTAGATCGCTCCTGAGAGACACAGCCAGAATACAGCAAACACAGAGGCGAATGCCAGCAGCAAACCACTGAACTGAGAACGGGACCCCCATTGAAGGAATCAGAGAAAGAACTGGAAGAGCTTGAAGGGGCTCGAGACCCCAAAAGTACAACAATGCCAAGCAACCAGAGCTTCCAGGGACTAAGCCACTACCTAAAGACTATACATGGACTGACCCTGGACTCTGACCCCATAGGTAGCAATGAATATCCTAGTAAGAGCACCAGTGGAAGGGGAAGCCCTGGGTCCTGCTAAGACTGAACCCCCCGTGAACTAGTCTATGGGGGGAGGGTGGCAATGGGGGGAGGGTTGCGAGGGGGACACCCATAAGGAAGGGGAGGGGGGAGAGGGATGTTTGCCCGGAAACCGGGAAAGGGAATAACACTCGAAATGTATATAAGAAATACTCAAGTTAATAAAAAAAAATAAATAAATAAAAAAAAATAAAAAAAAAATGGGGTTCAGAACTAAACAAAGAATTCAAAGGAATGCCGAATGGCTGAGAAACACCTAAAGAAATGTTCAACATCTTTAGTCATAAGGGAAATGCAAATCAAAACAACCCTGAGAATTCACCTCACACCAGTGAGAATAGTTAAGATCAAAAACTCAGGTGACAACAAATGCTGGCGAGGATGTGGAGAAAGAGGAACACTCCTCCATTGTTGCTGGGATTGCACACTGTTAAAACCATTCTGGAAATCAGTATGGAGGTTCCTCAGAAAATTGGACATTGAACTACCTGAGGATCCAGCTATACCTCTCTTGGGCATATACACACAAGATGCCCCAACACATAAAAAAGACACGTGCTCTACTATGTTCATAGCAGCCTTATTTATAATAGCCAGAAGCTGGAAAGAACCCAGATGCCCTTCAACAGAGGAATGGATACATCTACACAGTGGAATATTCCTCAGCTATCAAAAACAATGCCTTTATGAAATTCATAGATAAATGGTTGGAACTGGAAATTATCATCCTGAGTGAGGTAACCCAATCACAGAAAAACACACATGGTATGGAGTCATTGATAAGTGGCTATTACCCCAAATGCTTGAATTACCCTAGATGCATAGAACACATGAAACTGAAGATGGATGATCAAAATGTGAATTCTTCACTCCTTCTTTAAAAGGGGGAATAAGAATACCCTTGGCAGGGAATAGAGAGGAAAAGATTAAAATAGAGACAGAAGGAACACTCATTCAGAACCTGCCCCACACGTGGCCCATACATATACAGCCACCCAATTAGACAAGATGGATGAAGCAAAGAAGGGCTGGCTGAAAGGAACTGGATGTAGATCTCTCCTGAGAGACACAGCCAGAATACAGCAAGTAGAGAGGCGAATGCCAGCAGTAAATCACTGAACTGAGAATAGGACCTCAATTGATGGAATCAGAGAAAGAACTGGAAGAGCTTGAAGGGGCTTGAGATCCCTTATGAACAACAATGCCAAGCAAGTAGAGCTTCCAGGGACTAAGCCACTCCCTAAAGACTATACATCGACGGACCCTGGGCTCCAACCTCATAGGTAGCAATGAATATCCTAGTAAGTTCACCAGTGGAATGTGAAGCCCTTGATCCTGCTAAGACTGAACCCCCAGTGAACGTGATTGTTGGGGGGAGTGGGGCAATGGGGGTTGTGTGGGAAGTTGAACACCCATAAAGAAGGGGAGGGGGAGGGATTAGGGGGATGTTGGCGGGAAACCGGGAAAGGAAATAACATTCGAAATGTAAATAAGAAATACTCAAGTTAATAAAAAAAATTAAAAAAAGAAATTTATTTGTACGTTTTCTAGTCTTTAATATAGATTTTTTAACGTGCAAATTTGCATAAAATATACATTTCCTTTATAGGATTTATTTCAGTATTTTCCAGAGATTTTACTGTGTTTTCTTTTATTTCAGTTTAGTTCCAGGAAAATTTTCTGTCTTTTCAGTTTATGTTTTTCTTTGACTTATTAAGTATTGAGTCATTTAATCTTTGTGAATTTTGTACCTATTTGAGATGTGTTACTAGTTTATTTTCTGTTGTTCCATTATTCTCAAAGAAGATAATCATGGTTATTATAGGGTTACTCCTTCTGAATTTGTCAATATGTGTTTTGTGTCCCAGGATATACTATATTTTGTAAAGTTTTTTTGTGATGTTAATTATAATACACAATCCTTTGTGTTTAACAAAGTGCTTTTAAACCAATTGAATCCATGTGGTGGATGATATTTATTTCTGAAAAATTTCTCTTTATATTTGGTCAAGAATGTAACTCTATTGAAGAAATTGAGGTATTTAAATTATCTTATTAATGGGTTTAAGTTATACTGCATCTTTAATTTCAGTAATAGATTTTCATAAATTTGGGTATATCATATTTTTGTTTATATATGTTTAGGACAGTAATATCTTAAGCTTTGTTTTTTGTTGACTGCAGAGATCCATTACTGAAATGAGAGCTCCTTTTTTGAAGACCAGATTCCATGGGACTAAAGGGGAGCCTGCAACTAAAGGGTATCATGCAGTCTCTTAGGCATAGAATAAATCAAAATCATACCTAGAATTATGCCTTTAAAATAAACAATGACTGGCACAATGCAATACCCCTAAATGTAGTTAATGATATACATGTCATAAAGGTAACTAACAAGTTTCTGATTAAATCTAAGGCTTGATCAACATGAAGGACTTACAAATCATGCTTTGTGCTGGGGAAAAACAATTATCTGTAGCTGTTGAGGTAATGGCTTCTTTAGAAATACATATTGCTTACATTAAACCATTCCAACTCCTAAAGATAATCTAAATATTTATTCGATATTCATTGATATGTATATGGTTCACTCCTCTACAAAGCAATGTCTAGCAGCACCAGATGAATATCATAACAGAAAACCATAGCTGAACAAAATGCACAGATCAAATGAAAGAATATTACCCATGATGTAGTACTTGATCTGTGAAACACCTCCTCCATTTGAGGCTTGGGGATAAGAGGAAAAAAGAAAAAAAGTTCTTAATAGTCAAGAGTAACAGAATATTTCGAGAACTGTTAAATTTACTACACTAATAAATTATCATCAACATAGTTGCCTAAACAACAACAACAATGCACACAGACACAATTTTTCTATATGTATATAGCAGATAAATGAACAACTCTATTCCTGCACATTACAAATATAATATGACAAATATTTAACTAAAATTGGAAAAGTTTAGAAGGAGAAATAAAATTCACAAATCAATAGATCCAGTCTACTGTAACATGATGTGACACAGATGAATTTTCAAGACATTCATGAGAAGAACCCAAAAAAGGCATGGTTATATATTTGGATGCATGCATGTGTGTGTGGGAACTTGTGTGTCTGTGTATTTATGTGTGTTTCCTTAATATTGCAAATTCAAAATAAAATTACTTGTGGCAGCAATTTCACTTTTTTAAGGCTTAGTTGGGTGAAGTTGACAGAATGTAGAGTGCAAAACTTTATTAATTTCAAGTATTTTAGAATACATTTTATAACTGTTTCTATTAAAAATATTGATAGTAAATAAAAACATCATACTCGAAAATAGACAACATTCAAATTTTACATTCAAACTTAATTTTGTAGACAAAAATAACACTTTCTACACTGACAGAGATATTTTATACTTTGATGCTGTTATGACATCAAAGTACACTGATTTGTATCTTTGGTTAAAAATGTCAAAATATGAAATTAACATTGGTGTTTTTGTGTAAATTAAACCCAAATTCCATTACATTCTCCATGTGTACATATCATTGAACTATATATGATAAATATCATGTAGCATACATAATTTTCTAATACATAATTACTGATTGTATATATGTCATATATATGTGTTTATATATTTATTTCATGTTAATATGATATATTAGGTACTTGAACTAAGATAAGCTATCTTCCAGGAAAACTAAATGAACTACAGAGATTGATTACTTTTTAATGTAAACCACCACCACCACAAAAATCCTTCAATTTACTCATTGTACTATTCACTGACCAAAAATTAGATATATGAAATACTCACAGATGTACTAAAAATTGGGTAGAATTTCATCACAAATTGAGAAAACTGAGTAGATAATTTCTTGAATATTTCTTAAAAATAAAACAAAGTAAGCTAACGTCTCAATTAAATGTAAATAAAACAAAGAGTAAATTAGCATTATAACAGTAACCAAGAAATAGAAGAGTATCTACAAAAAAATTATGAATGTGTTATATATACAACTATATGCATAAAATTATACTGCTCTATATATCCAATTTTTAACAAGATTCACTATATAAGATGGTATTAGCATTCAGTTATATGAAGTAATGTAAAAACATTCTGAAAATTCAATAATATATTAATGCAATAATTCAAGGACTAGTTTTTACTACCAATGATTAAAATGTCTACAAAATTAGGACCTAGAAGACTTCATCAAGGTGATTCTAGTGTTTTTCTTAATTGGGTCTGCATGATGTGTATAATATGTAGTTAATCTAGGTTGTTTTTGGTAAAATTTAAAGCATTTTTCAAAGCATTCCTAGGTGCTACAACATGTGTATGAAAATTAAATGTCAGTGATAGAAACATGAAAATCCTTACAGAAAGGATAGTGGTAGAAATCCTGCTTTAGGCACTGTAATAGATTTTCTAGTTGGCACAACTTGATGATAGTTTGCACAATCTTTTCATTTTCTTTTATATCCTTCATCATTCTGGGATTAAATTTTAAAATAAGTTCTTAATCATAAGTTATCAAGTTTTTATATTTCTTGGCAGGTATTCTAGCTCTGGGCTTGAATTCAAAAATTTGTACCTCAATAGTAAAGAAAATGTTTCTAAAGCACTGCTCTACATGTCAAATAACTGTTAAATTTGTCTCCATTATTCTTAAGCAAAAGTAGCAGATGATCTTCTTCAGTTCTAAATACTAACAATTTAAGTTATTCACAAGTTATCTGGATATACTTAAGTATAATAATAAACAATTTTCTATTAAATCTGAGTCACTATAAGTTATTCACTACTATGAAAGGATGGATATACACTTTGACTTCTGTCACACATTGTATGGTTATCAATGGAATTTTTTTCATAAAAAACTTATTCACTGTGCAAACTTCTTCGGTAAAGGTACAAGAGTTCTGAAGACCTGTTTTTATAAACAGGTATATCTACTACTTTATAAAATGAATTCACAAAATGATAGGCAATCTATGAATTAATTATGAAAAATTTTAAAAAAATACTTTCTTTGGGGGTAATTTAAAGCAATAGTAAGGCCAAACTTGAACCATCATATCTTCTCAGTTTTTGTTTTCTCACTTTTCCTAATATGTGGTTTTAATCTGTATTTATTAAACAGTATAGAAATATGGTATGCAGAAGAAATAAGGAATTCTCTTCTCTGGTAACTTTCAACAGAATATTACATGAGAATTAGCTACCATACTGATTTCAAGGAATGAATCCACAGGTTTTTGTAATATTCCTTTCAAAATTTATGGAATATATATTGGTTTTACCTTTTTTGCCATTTTCAGCAAATGATTACCACAACACACACATGCACGCATGCACGCACGCAGGCAGGCATGCACAGGAACATGAACATACTTTTGTGGGCATGGAAGAGTAGAGAATTAAAGCTATGTATCAGTTGCAATTCTAAAAGTTTATTAGTTGGGAAATACAAGACATAGTAGGGTTGGTAACATTAACATTTGACAACAATGTAATGGGGTTCAAATATAATACCATAGGATAGCAGATTACTACTTCTGTAAATAGTAGAAAGGCAAATTACTAGCTTGATAGCAAATTCTCTCAAAGTTCATTCAATTCAAAGGCAAGAGATATTTTTTGCAAACGATATTACCATAAATAAGCACAAGGTAAGCAGCTATAGATTCCTTTGTATGACTCTAAATAACATGATGTGAGAGAAAATGGAAGATAAAATTTAATTTTCATCTTGATTAAACATCATTTAAAGCTCCTTCCGCCCAGTCATTTCTTTTTTCTTTTTTTCTTTTCAAATTGTATAATTCTTCATTTACATTTCAAATGTTATCCCCTTTCTCGGTTTCCTCTTCATAAGCCCACTATCCCCTCCACCTCCCCTTCTTCTACAAGGGTGTTACCTTCCCCATCTACCCCCCTTACCAACCCCTCTCAACATTCCCTTACACTGGTGGTCCAACCTTGGCAGGACCAAGGTCTTCTACCATTGCCACCCTGTAATTTCTACTGGGACAGACTGCTAGATTCTGAGGCACACCAGAAGATCCTCTGCACTCAGAGCATTTGGTAAGAATATTTCCAAAGTTCCACATCTGCTGCTGGGAGGTCAGTGGACTTGGGGAAGTATCACACACCAAAACCCCTGCTTGCTGAATACCACTCCCTTTCTGCCCCATCCCTTCTTTTGGGACAGACTATAATCTAGTCCACTCAACAGAAGGCCCTGAAGCATTCCAGATCTGCTGTACTCAGAGCATTTGGTAAGAACCTTCCCAAAGTCCCACAGCTGTCCCTGGGAGCACAGTGTACTCTGGGACCTGTCATACAAAAAAAAAAAAAAAAAAAAAAAAAGAAAAAAAAGCAGAATATAATTTGATAAAATACAACCCCACTTTACATTAAAATTAACTAAACACAGTAAAAATATGTATATAATTTAAACCAACCACCTATATCAAATTACATTACTATTTGAAAGCAATTCCATTAAAATTGGGGACAAGACAAGGATGTCCACTCTGTATTTAGTCAATATAGTACTCAAAGTGCTACTTACAACAATAAGACAACAAGAAGAGATCAAGGGTATTCAAATTGGCAAAGAAGAAATAAAGGTATCACTATTTGCAGATGATTTGATAGGCAACCCCCATATTACTGCCAGAGAACTTCTCCAGCTGTTAAACAACTTCAGCAAAGTTGTTGGATATAAAACTAACTCAAATAAATTAATAGCTTCCCTTTATACAACTGATAAACAGACTGAGAAAGAATTAGGAAAAAAACTCATTCATAATAGCCACAAATAAGTGAAATATCTTGGGGTAATTCTAACCAAACAAGTGAAAGATCTGTATGACAATAACTTCAAGTCTCACAAGAAAGAAATCAAACACGGTCTCAGAAAATGTAGAACTCTCCCATGCTCATAGAATGGGAGAAATAACGATAAAAATGACCATCTTACCAAAGGCAATTTTTTGAATGCCATTCCCATCAAAATCCCAACACAATTCTTCAAAGACATGGAAAAAAGCAAGTCTCAAATTCATCTGGAAAGGCAAAACAACAACAACAACAACAAAAACAAACAAACAAAAAACCATAATAATGAAAACAATTCTTAACAAGAAAAGAACAGCTGAGGGAATCATTGTCCCTGACCTTAGCTCTACTGCAGAGCAATAGTGATAAAAACTGCATGGTATTTATACAAAGACAGATAGTTTGATCAATATAATAGAATTAAAGACACAGAAATAAAACCACACAATTATAGACATTTAATCTTTAACAAAGAAGCCAAAAAATATGTAATGGAAAAAGAAACCATCTTCAAAAAACTGGTGCAGGTCTAACTGGCTCACTGAAAAATGAAAATAGACCCGTATTTGTCACCATGCACAGAGCTCAAGTCCAAGTGGATCAAAGACCTCAACATAAAACCAGAGACACTCAATCTAATAGAAGAGACAGTGGAAAAGAGCCTCCAGCATACTGGCACCGGGGAGATTTCCTGAACAGAACTCCTGTTGCTCATGCTCTAAAATCAGAACTTGATAAATATAACCTCATGAAATTGGAAACCTTCTGTAAGTCAAAGGACAGGGTCAATAAGACAAAGCAGAATCCTACAGATTGGAGAAAAAAAAAATCTTCACTAACCCCACATCTGATAGCGGGCTAATATCCAAAATATATGAAGAACTCAATAAGCTTACCACCAAAACACAAAACAACCCAATCAAAACAACAACAACAACAACAACAACAACAACAACAACAACAAAAAGGGTTATAGAACTAAACCGAGAATTCACAACAGAGGAATCTCAAAAGGCTGAAAAGCACCTAAAGAAATGTTCAAAGTCTTTTGTGATCAAAAAAAATCAAATCAAAATGACCTTGAATTGCCACCTCACAACAATCAGAATGTCTAAGTACAAAACCTCAGGTAACAACACCTGTTGGCGAGGATGTTGATAAAGAGGAGCACTCCTCTTTTGCTGGTGGGATTGCAAATTGCTACAACCACTCTAGTAACCAACCAATTTGGAGGTTCCTCAAAAATTTGGAAGTACATCTACGTGAAGACCCAGCAAAACCACTCTTGGTAATATACCCAAAAGATGCCCCACCATGCCTCAGGGGCATATGTTCCACTATGTCCATAGTATCCTTATCTGTGGTAGCAAGAAGCTGAAAACATCCCAGATGTCCCATGACAGATGAATGGATACAGAAAATGTTCTTCATTTACACAATGGAATTCTTATTTATCTCTTAAGAACAAGGACATCATGAGTTTGGCAGACAAATAGATGGAACTAGAAAAATATCATCCTGAGTGAGGTAAGTGGATATTAGCCAAAGAACAAAGTACAGAATACCTAAGATATACTCCACATATCTCAAAAAAAAAAAATCAACAAGCTGAAGGCTTCAAGTGAGGAACTACAAAGCAGGGAGGGAGGGGCCTGGGAAGAAAAGGGGGCAGTGGTTGGAAAGATGGTAACGGGATCTGGTATAGGGTGGAGAAAAAGGACTTGAGCCCATAGTGCAACAGAAAGAATGGAAACAGGCAACCTCAGGAAGTAGGAGGTTAAGAGGACACTCCAGAATGTACCTGAGACCTGGGAGGTGAGAACTCACAGCTCTCAGCTCTTGATGGGGGCTGGGAGGGGGCTGAATGAAATTCTATGCAGTGGGGAGAGGAAACTTGTAGATACCACCTCTAGCAAAAGATAAGGCATCAGGTGAGGGATGGGGTTGCTATTCCACAGTCAAAACTCTGACCTACATTTTTTCCCCTCTGAAACAACTGGGGAAAAGAACTCTGAAAACTGGGGAACAGACTGAGGAAAAGAACTGCAGCAATAGGCCCAAAGTGGGATCTAGCTCAATGGGAGGCCCCAAGCCCTATTACTGAGATTATAGAGTACTCACAAAAAGGGACCTGTCATGACTGCCCTCCAAAAGATGCAACAAGCAGCTGAAAGAGATGCAAATATTTGCACCCAACCAATGAACAGAAGCTGCTGACCCCTTTGGTTGAATTAAGGAAAAGCTGGAAGAAGATGTGAAAGACAACCCTGTAGGAGCACAAGCAGTCTGAATTAACCTCGACCCCAGAGAACTCTCAGACACTGGACTACTAACCAGCTGATATGTGGCCCACTACACATATACAGCAGAGGACTGATGAGTCTGGGAAGATGCACCTTATCCTCAAGAGAACGAACACACCAGGAAGATTAGAAGTCTGGTGGTATGGGGCCTTCCTAGTGGAGACTGGTGTTGGGGAGGGGCAGTGAGGAGGTATAAGATGTAGAACAGAAAGGGTAAACCAGGAAGGGAATAAGTCTGGAATGTAGAAAAAATAAATTAAAAATGTAAGAAAGAAAAAAATAATTTTGAAAAAAAGATCATTTAAAGCAAGATTTATTTAAAAATTTTTATTGGTTATTTTATTCATTTACATTTCAAATGTTATCTCTCTTCCAGGCTATTTTGCTTCAAACCTTCTATGTGATCCCCACTACCCCTGCTTCTGTGAAGGTTCTTCCCACCCACACACCCACCCAATTCCTCCTCACTGCCCTTTTATTTATCCATACTAGAGCATCAAGGAGCCTCCATAAGATCAAGGATCCCCCTACCATTGATGCCAGATAAGACAGTCCTCTGCTACATATGCTGCTGGAGCCATGTGTACTCTTTGGTTGGTTGTTAGTCCCTGGTAGCTCTGAGGTTTCTGGTTGACTGATATTGTTGTTCTTACTATGGAGTTGTTAAACCTGTCCTTCCCCTAACTCCTCCGTTGGCTTCCCATGCTCAGTCCAGTGATTGGTTATGTGCATGCATTGGCATTTATATTGATCAGGCTCTGGCAGATCCTCCAGGAGACAGCTGTACCAGGTTCCTGTAGGCAAGCAATTTTTATCATCAGCAATAGTGTCTGGGTTTGATATCTGTATATGGGATGAATCCCTAAGTGGGGCAGTCTCTGGATGGGTTTTTCTTCAGTCTCTGCTACTCATTGCCCCAGTTTCATTTAGAGAGGACCAATTCAAGATTCTTATTTAAGTATAAGAAAAGTAAGGCAGGAAGAGATAAAATTAACTTTATTCATTGCAAGGAAATAACTTACTGTTTAAAGATATTAGTAATGTCTTTTACTTAGGTCCAAACATATTTTTATTGCTTTTGGAGATAGGTTTTCACTATGTAATATTGCTAGTCTTTAGCTGTTTAGACCAGCCTAGCCTAGAACTGATAGTGACCTACCTCCCTCAGCCTTTCAAGTATTAGGACTGAAACATGTCAACATTTCCTGCTTTAAATCATGAATCAAAAATTAATGGTTTAATTTAACTAACCAATTTTAATATATTATGTATTACCCTAGTATGTGATAATTCCAGTCTGAGTTACCAGTCCAAGGAGAACACAATCATTTATTTATTGCTACTAACTTAGCTGTAAAATGGCAAAGGGAATGTAAAAAACACTCATAAATGCAAAGGTATATTTAGCAACTTTGGATAAACTGAGTTTGAATACTGTATGTATTTATGAGAAAAAATAAAAATGTCATTTGAGTAAAATGTGATATAGCAAAACTGATTGCTAATTTGGCTTTATCATGCTTGCATCTAAAATGAATTCTAATATGGACCAAACTATTAAATTTTATTAAATATTAAGTCACTTGTATTAAATCATATAGCCTATAAATTAATAAATTTTAGATTTATTTGAAACTGTAGAGGAACACTTTGTTTTCTATTATGTGGTAATGAACTTCCATAAATGTCATAGCTTGAATCACTAAAATAAATCTCTACCATTCTATAAATTAGAGGTCTGTTCTGAATGATATGAAAATAGTCATGGTATCAGCAATCTGTGTTAATTCTAGAATCTCTAGAGTAACTGTGATTTTTGAATTTTGTAGGCTTTTGGTGATACATTTCTTAGATTATGCATACATCACTAGAACCTTTGAGGCTAGCACTAACATACCTTACCTAATGGATCCTCTTGACTTACAGTTATGACAAACTTTAAATAATATTCGGATCTAGTAAACTTTTATCCATTTAATTTAATTTTATATGCAAATTTTCTTGAAAGGGGAATATTGTTCAGAATTTTTGAGAATGGAAATGTGACTGTATTGGTAGAAACACTGTTTTACCTTGTCTAAAACAAAAATAATTGTACTTCTCAGAGACTATGAGTATAATAAATATGAAATTGTTTTACCATATCTACTAGGGAAACTATATCTGTGAATATATAGGAGTCAACTACAGGACTCAAAAAATTAATTTTTTTAAATACTATTTCATTCAAATGAAAAGGTTAGAGAAGTTCAGATTTTATCTTAGAAGCACATTGCCCCCCCAAAAAAAGTTAGTCACTGAAAATATTACAGAAGAGAATTTTGTTTCTTGATGGTATTGTTATTTTTTAATTGGATTTTTTAAAATTTACATTTCAAATGTTATTCACTTTCCCAGTTTCATAGACATAAGACCCTTATCCCACTGCCCTCCCTTTTTTCATAAGGGTATCCTCTCTATATCCACCCCCCTTCTAGCCACCCCAACATTCCCCTACACTGGGGATCAAACCTTGACAGGACCAAGGGCTTCTCATTCTGTGGGTAGCATTCCTTTGCTACATATGCATGGATCAGTCCATGTATAGTCTTTGGGTAGTGGTTTAGTTTCTGGGAGATCTTGGCTGGCATTGTTGTTCTTATAGTGTTGCTAGCACCTTCGGCTCTTTCAATCCTTCCTCTAATTCCTCCAACCGGGGTCCCATTCTCAGTTCAGTAGTTTGCTGCTAGCATTCTCCTCTGTATTTGACATACTCTGACTGTGTCTCCCAGGAGACATTTATATCCGGTTTCTGTCAGCATGCACTTCTTTCCTGCATTCATTTTAACTAGTCTTGGAGGCTATACGTGTGTGTGTGTGTGTGTGTGTGTGTGTGTGTGTGTGTGTGTGTGTGTGCATGTGTGCATGTGTGCGTGTTTGTGTGTGTGTGTGTGTGTGTGTTTGTGTGTGTGTGTGTGGGTATATCACATGTGTGTCAGGCTCTGAATGGCTGTTCCTTCAGTCTCAGCTCCAAATTTCGCCTTCATTACCCCTCCTATGAATATTTTTGTTCTCCCTTTAAAGAAGGCCTGAAGCATCAGAACTTTGGTAATCCTTCTTCTTGAGCTTCATGTGATCTGTGGACTGTATATTGGGTAATTTGAGCTTTTGGACTAATACCCACTTAACAGTGAGGGCATACCAAGTGTGTTTTTCAGTGATTGGGTTACCTAACTCAGGATGATATTTTCTAGTTCAATCCATTTGCCTATGAATTTCGTGAAGTCATTGTTTTTGATAGCTGAGTAATATTCCATTGTGTAGATATATCACATTTTCTGTATTGATTCTTCTGTTGAAGGGCATCTGGGTTTTTTTTCCAGCTACTGGCTATTATAAATATGACTGTTATGAGCATAGTAGAGTATGTGTCTTTGTTGTATGTTGGAGCATCTTTTGGGTATATGCCCAGAAGAGTTATAGCAGGGTCCTCATGTAGTGGAATGTCCAATTTTCTGAGGAACCTCCAGGCTGAATTC
This sequence comes from Rattus norvegicus, assembly GCF_021556685.1. NCBI lineage: Eukaryota > Metazoa > Chordata > Mammalia > Rodentia > Muridae > Rattus > Rattus norvegicus. The sequence goes on from NC_141546.1 coordinate 27,890,448, forward strand.
TAGAGTGGTTGTACCAGTTTGCAATCCCACCAACAATGGAGGAGTGTTCCTCTTTCTCCACATCCTAATTAGCATCTGTTGTCATCTGAGTTTTTTATTTTAGCAATTCAGACAGGTGTGAGGTAGAATCTCAGGGTTGTTTTCATTTGCATTTCCTTGATGACTAAGGACTTTGATCATTTCTTTAGGTGCTTTTTGGCCATTCGATAGTCCTCACCTGAGAATGTTTTGTTTAGCTTTGTACCCCATTTTTAATAGGGTTATTTGGCTCTCTGGAGTCAAACTTCTTGAGTTCTTTGTATATTTTACATATTAACCCTCTGTCAGATGTAGGATTGGTAAAGATCTTTTCCCAATCTGTTGGTTGCTGTTTTGTCCTAAAGACAGGGTCATAAGCCTTACAGAAGCTTTGTAGTTTTGTGAGGTCCCATTTGTCGATTCTTGATCTTAGAGCATAAGTCACTGGTGTTTTGTTCAGGAAAATTTCCCCAGTGCCCATGTGATCAAGACTCTTTCCCACTTTTTCTTCTATTAGTTTGAGTGTATCTGATTTGATATGGAGTTTCTTGATCCACTTGGAATTAAGCGTTGTACAGGGTGATAAAAGGGATTGATTTGTGTTCTTCTATATGCTGACCTGTAGTTGAACCAGTACCATTTGTAGAAAATGCTATCTTTTTTCCATTGGATGGTTTTAACTCCTTTGTCAAAGATCAAGTGACCATAGGTCTGTGAGTTCATTTCTGGGTCTTCAATTATAAACCACTTATATACCTGTCAATATCATACAGTTTTTGTAACTATTGATCTGTAATACTGCTTGAGGTCAGGGATGATGATTCCCCCAGAATTTCTTTTATTATTGAGTATAGGTTTTGCTATCCTGGGTTTCCTGTTAATCCAAATAAATTTGCAATATCCTCCTTCTAACTCTGTGAAGAATTGACCTAGAATTTTGATGGGGATGGCAATGAATATGTAGATTGCTTTGGGCCAAACGGCCATTTTTACTATATTAATCCTGACAATCCATGACCATGGGAGGTCTTTCCATCTTCTGAGATCTTCTTCAATTTCTTTCTTCGCAGACTTGAAGTTCTTGTCATACAGAGCTGTTGTGGTTTTATTTGTTTGGATTTTGAGGGAATCTTTGATAATTAAAGTGAATTTCATTTATCTGAGAATAGCATATTTATATGTAAGTACAACTGCAATTATGTAGTAATATTAATATCAGATTTAGAGGAGAAGCTCATTTAAAAAAAACAACAAAAATGCAAAAGAAGTGTTGCTCCACAAAACTGATTAATTTTCACTATGTTGTTGTGTATTTTATTCAATATATTTGTTTGCTAAAATACATCACTTAGTCAAAGTAAGTATGATATATTAATTTTTCAAAATTTGTCTTAATTAAAAAGAAAGATGGAAAGAAATTTAATGAAAGAAAGAGATTATCCAGCTTAGTTGTACATATTATAAAGAGTCTGATACTGTTCAACTATTGTCAAAATTCAACCTTAAAATTTAATTATATTTAGTTAATATTTACTATATTACATCTGTTGAGTCTTGGAGGAATTAGGAAGTGAACTATGTATTTCAGTACAATGGGTATTTTAAGGAATAATTAAATGTACAAATTATATAATTCCCCACAAAATACAAATTTTTATGTTTATGTTCAGACAATAAGCATATGCAAAGTGCAGCAATTTTCATCATTTTTAGTATGTGTATATTAAGGACTAAAGACACAAGTGGTACAAAATAATTTTACCAACATGCTGTGCCATACTAATCTATGTCACTTTATAAGTAGAACTCAGTTGGTAAGACAGCATAGGTGTAGATTCTATTTCCAGAAGTCATCACTCTACAGTCGCATCTTATTTTTTTAGCTTACACAATGGTTCCTTCCCTTCTTCTGCAAAATTTCCTACAAGGGCTATAATGTAAATATAACAGCTGGGACTGTGTTTCATTGTTTTGTGTTTTGGCTCCTTGAACTTTTTTTTGTAACAATCTACATCCTGTGTACACAAAGTTTTCTTGAAGATGATTCCTCACCTATAGGTAAAAACCTACAAGAAACTTAGGAATACCAAGAGTAAGAGAAATTTTCTTCCCCACAAAAGAACTTACCAACTGCTTATGCAAAAACAAAGGGTCAGACCTGGAAATATGCATACAAGTACAATTATAACATATAAAAGTAACATTGTAGAATAACAAGGATGGGATTGTTACAAGAAAAGGGAGGTAGAAATGATGTAATTATCTTATATCTCAGAACATTTTAAAAATATTTTTGTAAAAGGAGAATTCATTACTCATTAACTATATCTTCATGTTAAAGTGTCTCATAAGTATTCATTTAGAAATCACATCACACTAATTTGAACAAAGTCATAAAAATGTTTCGTGAAATCAGTCAGTGGGAAATATGCTTAATTAGAAAATTAAAGCAAATATAGTAGTTTCTGTCAAGTTTAATCTAAGTGTAAAACAAAGCATCATACTCAGCATTATAACAGTCACAAAAACCAAAGACTTCGTTCTGAAATGAGTAGTAGAATAAAACCCCTTAACATATCTTTTTATTTAATCTTTAAAAACTTAAAATAGATCTATATTTTGATATATATTTTATTTCTGATATTTATAACCAGGTATTTGCACTATTTAACTTCAGCTATTGAGACATTGCTCTTTTTTTAATTTTCTTAAGAGTGAAAATTAATTAATTAATAACCTTGAATCCAAGTAAAATAAATAATTAAGAATTATATTTGAAATAAAAATTTCATTAAAAGTATGAAAACAGATCACTGGTTCCTCTGCATGCTGCTGTTGTCTCTCACAACACTGCAAACATAAATGATACTGATTATTCATGCGACTGCACTTTATTATTCATGAACTGTTGATAGAGCATCTTAAAACTGCCTGTCAATTCCTACCATATTCCATCAAAGGGCCATATGCTGCTCTCCCAGAGTATGGCTATCAAGGTATACATAAAGCCAGAAAGGCATATGGACACATTAGTGGCTTTCTGATGAGGCTAGGAAAATGCTTATTCAGTGTTTCGAATGTCACATATGATTATGCTACGCTTGTACTAGCAAGCTTAAATAAAAATAGGCAATAAGTAGCCTTTCCTAAGCAATATAAGCAATATTATGACTAATGATCAATGGTGTACCCTAGGATCCTTGCCATACAAGTTTTCACTCACCTGTCAAATGGGGTCACCATGATTGCTAATTTTAATGGTATGAAAATTGGTTTAATCCTATTTTCTCTGTACCAGTTAATTTATTTGTCATTAACTTTTCCTTACAGTATTTTGGGGATTAAAGAAAGATCATGTTGGTTCTGGGTTCTAGAGAATCAAGTTCATGTAGTCAAATTGAAGTATCAAGTCACTGTATCATATAAAGAAAGGATTCCAATATCTATCTTTGCTTCATTCATAATAAAACTTTAACATCTAATTTTCCAGACTTTACCAAGACTATCTTTTCTTATCTTGACTATCTCCTGAGCCCCATGCTAGAAGAATATTTCTGTGTTCCAAATATCCAAGAATGGTATATAAACTCTAAAATTGATAATGAAGAAGCCAAGCACATTTAAACCAAAGTGGTATATTAGAAACTATCAACTATTTACTGCAGTAGCCAGATTCCTACATGTAGAAAAGAACTGTGGAACAAATCATAAACCTAATACAACTGTGGATGTGATGTTGTACATATTCCTCATAAAATCATGTGCAGTTGGATCTCTACATAAGCACATTAAAGATTTGCTCTTTTGAGATAATGGAAATAATGCTTTGGTTACAGGCACTTTTAGACATTATGCAGTTATCAGAATTTTACATTTTGGGATTATTTCCTCAGCTACTTTGTAGGTAGAATTGAATATAATTTCACCATATTCAAAGCATAAAATCTAAAAATGAACTAGACACATTCCTTTAGAGATGCAATATGAGAAGGTATTATATCTGTTTTTAAACCAGAATTCAGAAAATGGTTTAAAAAGAATTAATAGGTTAAAATTACAAAGTAAGCCTTTGACTTAGGTAAATTTTTCTGGAATCTGGTGTTCCACCTAGCTTGCACAGTAACAAGGAATATTATCAAGAATATTTGGAAGGAAAGTCAGTTAAATCAACCATAATGCTCATAGAACATTGATATGAACAAGTAATTTATTTGTTGAATTAGACATTTATACCTGACACTTATGGAAGACCTCTGAATCACTTACGTCTTTTGAAAATGCAAATGATCTGGTCAACAGAAGACTAGAAAAATATTTGTGTGTGTGTGTATACATATATATATATATATATATATGCATATGTATATGAATATGGATAATGTGTATGTGTAATTAGTTTGTAGCTGCTTGCTCCAGAGAGTGGCACTATTTGGAGCTGTGATCTTGTTGGAGTATATTTGTCCTTGTTTGAGTAGGTGTGTCATTGTGGGTGTGTGTTGCATATAGTTTTAAGACTCAAACCAGGTTAAAACAGTAAAGGACTGGTATGGGGAGGTCTTGCCAGCCCCCATACACCTATGGTTTCCGCAGCTATGTTGCTGTCAAGTCACTCACACTTCCCAGGCCATCCACCCCATGGATAGCCTGCAAAAAGTCAGCTATAAGTCGGTCAGATTCCCTTACCACCACAAAAAGGTAACACAAAAGATTTGTAATGTACCAAGAAACATACACAAACACACACACACACACACACACACACACATATGTAAAATCTCAAAACATTTAATTGAAATAACTGTATAAAATTATTATCTCCAGACAGCTTAAACTTTTGAACTTATATAACCCCACCCCAGAAGCCTACTCAAATAAGGGTCACAGAAACACAGCTGGTAAATAAATTAAGGGCTTGAGACTCTGTCCACTACCCCAGCATTCAGAGCCAACAAGCAGACTGTACAAGGTCAATAATTTAAACCCTCTCCCCAGGGCACAGTGCCCAGGGTGACAAGGACTCCCACTCCCCTTTAATTAGCCACTGTACAAATTCTTCATCCCAGAAACATGAGGTTAGGGACCTACTCCAGGTGCAGGTATCAGGACGTGGTCTGTGGACTGAACAGCTATCTTTGACTTTCCTGAACACCTCAGGGGCCTGGAGAAGGTCGTTGCTTGGAGGAAGTAGCCTCAGCAAATAAACTAAACATTAAATAGCCCCAGCAGGACAGTGATGCCCTCCAGGGTGATCACACCATAAATAACAGACCATGGCACACTTAAGTTGTGTGCAATGCCTGGGAGGCAAATGGGCAGCAGTGGCCCAGTTGCATTGCTTGTACACACAGTCCCAGACGAAGTAAATCTTCAACCAAAAATGCACACACAAAGAACACAAAATTCAATTAATGTAAATACAAGCTAAACACCGAGATTGGACAAATTTACCCTACATTATTTTATTGACCATCTATGAAAGCTACTTGCAGCTTTTCCATATCATTTGGGTCAGCTCTGGTTTCTTCTCCTGATTCCATCTTCTCTACCATCCTCCTTCCCCCCTTCCCCATCTCTCTCTTCTTCTCCCTTCCCCATCTCCCTCCCATCTCTCCCTCTTCCTCTGTTTCCCTCTCCCTGTCTTCTCTTTCCCTTCTTAAACTTTCATAACTGCCTTTCCTTCTACTACCCCAACACAGGCTTTAGATTTTATTTTACCAGTTTAAATGGAGATTCACATGAAGTCACCAGAATATGTGATTCACTCCTTTGAAGCAGCCCCTCGGAGGGAAGCATAATTAGCATCAAAATACAAACAGCAGTAGTGCAATCCACAAAAGGCTTGGGCTTTAAGACCCTACTCTTAGCTGCCTGGAAACCAGTCTTCCACTAGCTGCTTTCAAATAAACATGTAGAACTCTTAGCTCTGCCTGCACCATGCCTGCCTAGAAGCTGCCATACTCGCACCTTGAAGATATTGGACTGAAACTCTGAACCTTTAAGCGAGAGCCAAATATATATTGTTCTTTATAAGGCTTGCCTTGGCCATGTTGTCTGTTAATAGTAGTAAAATCGTAACTAAGACAGTGTGTGTGTGTGTGTGTGTGTGTGTGTGTGTGTGTGTGTGTGTGTGTGTGTGTGTAATTACATAGAATATATTTTTCATTTAAACATTAGTATAAATATTATAAAATACACATGTGCTATAAAACACATATGCAAGATATACAATAACAACGGGTATAGAGGCACATAGCATTTCCCCCTTTTTTAACCCATTAATTTATCTATTCACTTTACACTTCTATCGATGTTCCTTTTCTCCCTGCCCCTCCCTCACAAAGTCCCTCCTCCCACACCCTGTCTGCTGTGATAGGGTGGAAGAAAACTTGGGTATCCTTTCACCTTAGCACATCAAGTCTCTCTAAGGCTACATGCATCCTCTACCACTGAGGCTAGAAACAGCTGAGATAGGGGAACTGAATCCACAGACAGGCAACAGCTTTAGGGACAGCCTCCTTTCCAGTTGTTGGGTACACTAGATGAAGACTGAGCTGCATATCTGCTACAATTGTGCTAGGGACCTAGGTTTTTTTGTTGTGCTTTCGTTGTTGCTGTTGCTGTTGTTGTTGTTGTTGTTGTTGTTGTTGTTGTTGTTGTTGCTCTTGTTGTTCTTGTTCTTGTTGTTCATGATTCAGTATCTGACATCCTTCAAGGGTCAGGTTAGTTTATTCTTTTGTTTTTGTCTGTAGAGTTCTCACCCCCTTCAAGGCCCTGGATCCTTCCCCTACCTCCTCCATTAGACTCTGTCCAACATTTTGCTCTGGGTCTCTGTATCTGTTTCAGCCAGCTTATGGGTGAAGCCTCTCAGAGAACAGTTTTACAAGGCTCCCCCTCTGCAAGCATAGCAGAGTATCATTAACAGTGTCACAGATTGGTATTTGTCCTTGGAATTGGTCTCAAGATGGGTGCTTATTTATTAGTCTTTCTCTCAGTATCTGGTCCATTAATGTCCCTGCTTTTCTTTTATACAGAACAAATTTTGGTGAAGGGTTTTGGGGGTTGCTATACTTTTCACTCCACTGGGAGTTCCTGGATGAAAACAGAAGGGGTCTACATTAGGTTATGTTATCCCCTCTGTTAGGAGTTTCAGCTAAAATCAACCCCATAGACTGCTGGGAGCCTCCTCCTCCATTCCTGGTCTCTGGCATTCTTCGAGATGGCTCCCCACTCCTACCCCTGTCATCCATTGATTTCCATCCACTCCCCTGGCTCTTTCACCTTTCTTTCACCACATTTTATCCACAATGACCCTATTCCCTTCCTCATCCCTCCTCCCACCAGATCCTTCCCTTCACTTATCTCCCATGACTATTTTGTTTTTTCCTCCTAAGCTAGATTCTAACATAATAGTTTGGATCTTCCTTCTTATTAACATTTTTAGGTCTGTGAATTGTAGCCTGGATATCCTGCATTTGAACTAATGTCTATTTGTAAGTGAGTGCATAGATGTTTATCATTTTGGATCTGGGTTACCTGAGTTAGTATATTTTGTAATTCCATTCCTTTTCCTGGATATTTGATGATATTTATATTTTAATAGCTGAGTAGTATTCCGCCACATTTTCATTATCTATTTTTCTGTTGAGATTCATCTGGGTTACTTCCAATTTCTAGCTATTAGGAATAAAGATGCCTTGAATATAGGAGTATAGATGTCTTTGTAATAAGGTATAGCACCTTTGGCTTATATTGGAGACTTAAGATAGAATTATTCCCAATTTTCTGAGAAATCACCAAATTCCAGAGTGATTATACAAATTTGCACTCCTACCGGCAGTTGAGGAGTGTTTTCCTTACTCCATATGCTTTCCAGCATGTGCTAACTCTAGAATTTTTGGTCCTAGTCATACTGATGGGTATAAGATGGAATCTCAGTATCATTTTGTGTTCATTTATATGGTAACTAAAGATATTGAACATTTCCCCTGTTTCTTTTTACCCATTTGAGATTACTTTGTTGAGGATTCTGTTTAGTTTTGTATGTCATTTTAGACTGGAACATTCATTTTGTTTGTGTTTAACTCCTTGACTTCTTTATATATTTAGCTTATAAGGGCACTGTCACATTTCGAGTTTTTGTTTTCCCAATATGTTAGAAGTTTGTACTATTGACCGTGTCCTTTGTATTATGGAGACACTTCAGCCTTTTTAAGCCTGAGCCTGGTGTTATGTTCAGGAAGTTGTCTCCTGTACTAATGAGTTCAAGTTTATTTCACCTTTTGTTTACTAATGATTTAGAAACTGATTTTATATTGAGGTCTTTGATCCACTTTGATTTGAGTTTTGTGCATGATGATGAATATAGATCTATTTGTATTCTTCTATATGCGGACATCCAGTTGGACCAGTATCATTTGATGAAGATGCTTTCCCTTTTTCATTTTTGGATTCCTTTGGAAAATTCAAGTGTTCGTGGGTGTTTGGGTTTATTCCTGGCTTTTTGATTTGGTTTCATTGATCAACCTGTCTGTTTCTATACCAAAACCATGGCTGTGCAGTACAGCTTGAAATCAGAGATGGTGATGTTCCAGGAGTTCTTTTATTGTGCAGGACATTTTAAAATCTATCCTGGCTTCGCTGTTGCTGTTGTTGTTTTCCCCATGAAGTTTAGTAAAAAATTGTGTTCAAATTTTCCTGGGAAATACATTGAATCTGTAGATTGTTTTCGGTAAAATGGCAATTTTTATTATGTTAATCAAATAGATCCATGAGCACTATCAGAAATCTTTCCATTTTCTGATATATTCTCCAAGTTTTTTCTTCATTGTCACAAAGTGCTAGTCAAATAAGTATTTCAATTGCTTGCTTAGAGTTATATCAAGATATTTTAAAGCATTTGTGCCTATTGTGAATGAAATTTTCCCCTGATTTCTTTTTCAGACCCTTTTTTCTTTGTATAGACTAAGTATACTGATTTTTTAGTTAATTATGTATCCAGTCACTAACCTCAATGTGTTTATCACTTGAACTCATACAAATTCTGTAGAGTTTTTGTACGTTTGACTTGTACAACTTGCACAATTCACAGGAGTTCTTTTATAGAGTTTTATATAAAGTTATATATAAAGTTATAGAGTTATATAAAGTATCATGCCATCTGAGAATAGTGATACTTTGACTTCTTCCTTTCTAATTTATATCCCATTGACCTCCTTTAATTGTTGATAGATATGGGGAGAGTGGACAGTCTTGGCTTCCTGATTATACTGGAATTGCTTTAAGTTTCTCTTCATTTAATTTGATCTTTGGTATTTGCTTAGTGTTTATTTCCTTTATTGTGTTAAGGTATGTGCGTTGTATCCCTGATATGTTCAAGACACTTATCATGAAAAGGTGTTGAATTTTGTGACAGCATTTTCAGAATCTAATGAAGGGTTTTTTTTCTGTGAAGTTATTTCTATTGTGGATTATAGTAATGGATTTTCATATACTGAACTCCCCCTGCATTCCTAGTAGGATGAAGCCTACTGGATCTTGGTGTTTTTGATGTGTTCTTGGATTCAGCTTGCCATTATTTTATTATTTTTCCATCATTGTTCAAAGGGATAGTGTTCCAACATCCTCTTTCGTTTTTGAGTCTCTGTGTGCTTTTGGTATTTGGGTGCACTGTGGTTTCATGGAATGAGTTTGTCAATATTCTTTCTCTTTCTGTTTTGTGAAAAACTTTGAGGGGTATTGGTATTAGCTTTTCACTTAAAGTCTGCTAGAATTCTGAACCAAAACCATCTGACCCCTGAGGATTTTTATTTTTATTTTTTTATTTTTTTTTTTTTTTGGTTGGGAGGCTTTCAATGACTACTTCTACTGTATAGTGGGTTATAAGACGATTTACATAACTTATTTGATATTGATTTAACTTTCAATCCGTCTTAAAAATTACCCATTTAATTTAGATCTTACCATTTTGTGGAAGTACATATAGGCTTTGAGGTAAACCTAATGATTTTTTTTTATGATTTTTTAATTTTATTTTTTCTGTCTCTTGTTATGGCCTCCCTTTTCATTTCAGATTTTGTTAATTTGGATACAGTTTTTCTGACTTTTACATATTTTGGCTAAGAATTGGTTTATCTTGTTAATTTTTTCAACAAACCAGTTTTTGGTTTTGTTTAGTCTATTGTTCTCTTGTTTATAATTGATTGATTTCACCTATAAGTTTAATTTCTGTTATCTACTTTTCTTGCTTCATTTATTTTCTACAGCTTTCAGGTGTATGTTTAAATTCTTAGTATGAGAATTCTTGAATTTCTTTATGAAGGCACTTAGTGAGCTGAACTTTCACTGAGCTTTCCTATTAGCATTGCTTCACTGTTTCCTAGTTTGGGTATAGTATGCCTTCATTTTCATTGAAAATCTTTTTTTTTTTTTTTTTTTTTTTCTATTTTTCGGAGCTGGGGACCGAACCCAGGGCCTTGCGCTTGCTAGGCAAGCGCTCTACCACTGAGCTAAATCCCCAACCCCTTCATTGAAAATCTTAAATTTCTTTCTTTATTACTTTTTTTACCCAGTGGTCATTGAGTAGAGTTATTCAGCTTCCATATAATGGTAGGCATTCTGTTTGTTGTTGATGATGATGATTATTAAATCCAAATTTAATCCATTGTTATTTAATAAGAATCATGGTTTATTTGAAACTTCTTTAATCTGTTGAGGTTTGCTTTGCAATGGAGTAAATGGTCAGTTTAGGAGAAGGTTTTATGAGGGTGCCGAGATGCAAATACACACACACACACACACACACACATATAGTTTTAGATGAAATATTCTGGTGATATCTGCTAGCTCCATTTGACTCAAAGCCTCTGTTTAGTTTCTGTTTTGATGACCTATGCCTTGGTGACAGTGGGGCATAGGAGCCTCTCACTATTAATATTTGGGTCTTAGTGTGTGATTTTAGCTTTAGGAAGGTTTTTTTTATGAATATATTTGCCCTTCCATCTGGTGCATAAATGTTCATAATTGAGACATCATGTTGTTGGATTTTTCCATTGATGAGTATGAAGTATCCTTCCCCATCTTTTTAATTACTACTGGTTGAAAGTCTATTTTATTAGATATTAGAATGGCTACTCCAGCTTGTTTCTTGGGTAGATTTGCTTGGAAAATTTTTCCTGCCCATTACTGTGAGGTAGTATATCCTTGAAGCTGAGGTATGTTTCTTGTGTTCAGCAGAATGATAGATTTTGTTTGTATATCTACTCTGTTAGCCTGTGTCTTTTTATTGGTTCTCTCATGTTGAGAGATATTAATGGGGGTATTAGTGTATATGTGTTTTTGTATGTGACTCTCTTCTTTTCCTTTTCCTGCTGTGAAAATATTTCTTCTTGGGCTGATTCACCCTCATTGTTTTGGAGTTTTTCTTATCTGTAGGACAAGATTAATATAAAGATATTGTTTAAGTATTTTTCATGAAATTTCTTGTTATCTCCATCTATGGTGATTGAAATTTGGCTGGATACAGTAGTCTGGGCTGATAACTTTGGTCTCCTATAGACTGAAATACATAGTCCATGCCCTTCTTGCTTTCAGAGTCCCTCTTGAGAAATCAGATATAATGCTTTTAGGTTTACCTTTATATATTACTTAGCTTTTTAACCCTTGCAACTTATAACATCCTTTATTTGTTCTGTTCATTTAGTTTTTTGTTTTTCTTTTCTTATCTAATCTAATTGGTGCTCTTTAAGCTCCTCATATATTTATTTGGAAGTTGTTTTTTTTTTTTTTTTTTTTTTTTTTAGTTTACAGAAATTTTCTTTAATGATTTTTGCTGAAGATACTTTCTAGACCTTTAATCTGTACATCTTCTTCTTATTCTATTCTTCTTATTTCTTATGAGTGATGCCCTTGAAGTCCTCCATTACTAATGTTATTATTATGGTTAGAACTAAGTATGACTGGGTTCTTGGAAAATCCCCAGCCAGTTGCAGAAGACTAAGACAAATATTGTGGTCAAAATAAATAAAAATATGATAAAGCTGTGACCTTGCTGAGAAATACATTTGATATCAAGAATATGATGATCTGTAACCTTTCTGAAAAACTAACATCCTGCTAATGGATATGACAAACCTGTGACCTTTCTGACAACCTGTCATCATCAGCCTATTCCCTGACCACACGAAAATTGTGTCCTTGACCTGTGTAAATGTTTCTTACTTGCCCCCTCCCTCTGTTACCCATGTTATGTTACAAATTCAGCCTTGGGGAAAAATAAAATTGTCGCCTTGATCATACTCTTGTCTTGGCATCCTTCTTCTTGTCTCTTGCCCCCCATTCTCTTCCAGGTGCCTCCCAACACCAGTCATTTACACTTATTCTTGTGTTTGGTCTTATTATAGTGTCCCATGTATTCTGGATGTTTTATTTTATAGATTTTAGACTTTGTATGTTTTTTTGACCTATTTGTCAATTTATTTTATTATACTCTGTTGCGGATGTTTTCATTTACAGTTCCTCTTCTTATCTGTAAGTTTTCCATCTCCAGGTTTGTCTCTATTTGTGTTGTCCTTATTTCATCTATTTCTGTTTTTAGGACTTAAATAGTTCTATTAATTCAATCTACATATTTGTATTTTTCTGTATTTATTTATATTTATTCATTTTCTATTTAAAGGGCTCTGTTCATTTGTATTTCCATGCATTTCTTTAAGGGATTTTTATTTTCTCTTTAAAGGACTCAATCATCTTCTCTCATGTGATTTAAAGCTATTGTTTTGTTCTTTAGTATATTAGTACATCTAGGGCTGGCTATTGTAGGAGGACTGGGTTCTGACTTAGCAAAAATACCCTGACTTTTGTTGATTCTGATCTTGCACTGGCCTTTAGCCATCTGGTTGTTTCTAGTTTGGGCTGGTTTGGTAGTATCTGGTGGTGGCAGACTTCTAGAATGTAGCAGGCTTCCTGTTGACTTGAGTGACAACAGGCATATATAAAAGTGTGCTTTGTCCCAGAGAGTAAAGTGCAGATCTGGGATTATAGGTAGAAGCACATATCTTAAATATAACATTTTAAACAATTGTTTGAACCATGAGGGTAGAGTCAAATCCGCCTGCCCCCCACCTCATATATATATATAGATCTATATAAGTATGGTTTGCAATTTATTTTATACTATGTTGTGTAGTTGACTGTAAGCTCAGCACAGTCATTTATTTTTATCAAAGGACCCATTCAGGCCATTTGAATAAAATTTGACAAGTTCAATTCTATAATCATCATTTTTCTAGAAAATTGTCTAAGATAATATTTATTAATGCTATGATTTTATTTTTTCTTTTTTTACCTTTATTAACTTGAGTACTTCTTATTTACATTTCAGTTGCTATTTCCTTTCCCAGTTTCCAAGCCAACATTCCCATAACCACTCCCCCTCCCCTTCTATATGGGCTTCCCCTCAACATCCTTCCCCCATTACCACCCTCCCCCTGGGTTCACATTCACTGGGTGTTCAGTCTTGGCAGGACCAAGGGCTTCCCCTTCCGCTGGTGCTCTTACTAGGCTATTGAGTGCTACCTAGGAGGTTGGAGCCCAGGGTCATTCCATGTATAGTCTTTGGGTAGTGGCTTAGTTCCTGGAAGCTAAGGTTGCTTGACATTGTTGTTCATTTGGGTCTCAGGCCCCTTCAAGCTCTTCCAGTCCTTTCCCTGATTCCTTCAACAGGGGTCGCATTCTCAGTTCAGTGGTTTGCTGCTGACATTCACCTCTGTATTTGCTGTATTCTGGCTGTGTCTCTCAGGAGCCATCTACATCTGGCTCCTGTCGGCCTGCACTTCTTTGCTTCACCAATCTTATCTAGTTTGGTGGCTGTATATGTATGGGCCACATGTGGGTCAGGCTCTGAACGGGTGTTCCTTCTGCCTCTGTTCTCAACTTTGCCTCCCTATTTCCTGCCCAGGGTATTCTTGTTTCCCTTTTAAAGAGGAGTGAAGCATTTGCATTTTGATCATCCCTCTTGCATTTCATGTGATCTGTGAATCTAGGGTAATTCAAGCATTTGGGCTAATAGTCATTTATCAATAAGTACATACCATGTGTGTTTTTCTGTGATTGGGTTACCTCACTTAGGATGATATTTTCCACTTCCATCCATTTGCCTATAAATTTCATAAAGTCATTATTTTTGATAGCTGAGTAATATTCTATTGTGTAGATGTACCACATTTTCTATATCCATTCCTCTGTTGAAGGGCATCTGGGTTCTTTCCAGCTTCTGGCTATTATAAATAAGGCTGCTATGAACATAGTGGAGCACATGTCTTTTTTATATGTTGGGGCAACTTGTGGGTATATGCCCAAGAGAGGTATAGCTGGGACTTTAGGTAGGTCAATGTCCAATCCTCTGAGGAACCTCCAGACTGATTTCCAGAATGGTTGTACCAGTCTGCAATCCCACCAACAATAGGGGAGCATTTGTTGTCACCTGAATTTTTGGTCTTAGCCATTCTCACTGGTGTGAGGTGAAATCTCAGGGTTGTTTTGATTTGCATTTCCATTATGACTAAAGATGTTGAACATTTCTTTAGGTGTTTCTCAGCCATTTGGCATTCCTCAGCTGTGAATACTTTGTTTAGCTCTGAACCCCATTTTTTAATACGGTTATTTGTCTCCCTGTGGAATGATTTCTTGAGTTCTTTGTATATTTTGGATATGAGCCCTCTATCTGTTGTAGAATTGGTACAGATGTTTTCCGAATCTGTTGGTTGTCGTTTTGTCCTTAGAACAGTGTCCTTTGCCTTACAGAAGTTTTGCAGTTTTATGAGAATCCATTTGTTGACTCTTGACCGTAGAACATAAGCCATTGGTGTTTTATTCAGGAAATTTTCTCCAGTGCCTATGTGTTTGAGAATCTTTCCCACTTTTCTTCTAATAGTTTGAGTTTATCTGATTTGATGTGGAGGTCCTTGATCCACTTGGATTTAAGCTTTGTACAGGGTGATAAGCATGCATCAATATGCATTCTTCTACATACTGACCTCCAGTTGACCCAGCACCATTTGCTGAAAATGCTATCTTTTTTCCATTGGATGGTTTTTTGATCATATTTGAAAAAAACAAGTGATAATAGGTGTGTGGCTTCATTTCTGGGTCTTCAATTCTATTCCATTGGTCTATCTGTCTGTCTCTTTACCAATGCCATGCAGGTTTTATCACTATTGCTCTGTAATACTGCTTGAGTTCAGGGAAAGTGATTCCCCCTGACGTCCTTTTATTGTTGAGGATAGTTTTAGCTATCCTGGGTATTTTGTATTCCAGATGAATTTACAAATTGTTCTGTCTAACTCTCTGAAGAATTGGATTGGTATTTGTTGGAGATTGCATTTAGTATGTAGACCGCTTTTGGTAAAATGGCCATTTTTCCTATATTTATCCTGCCATTCCATGAGCATGGGAGATCTTTCCATCTTCTGAGGTCTTCTTTAATTTCTTCCTTCAGAGGCTTGAAGTTCTTTTCATACAGATCTTTTTTCATTTGGTTAAAGTCACACTGAGGTTTTTTTATATTATTTGAGACTATTATGAAGGGTGTCGTTTCCCTAATTTTTTCTCGGCTTTTTTCTTTTATGTGTAGAGGAAGGCTACTGAGTTATTTGA
Source organism: Rattus norvegicus (assembly GCF_021556685.1). Taxonomy (NCBI): domain Eukaryota; kingdom Metazoa; phylum Chordata; class Mammalia; order Rodentia; family Muridae; genus Rattus; species Rattus norvegicus. Next base: position 27,906,117 of record NC_141546.1, read on the forward strand.
GTTAATTTTATATCCAGCCACTTTGCTGAAGATGTTTATCAGGTTTAGTAGTTCTCTGGTGGAACTTTTTGCATCACCTAAACATACTATCATATCATCTGCAAATAGTGATATTTTTACTTCTTCTTTTCCAATCTGTATCCCCTTGATCTCCTTTTGTTGTCTGATTTCTCTTGCTAGAACTTCAAGAACTATATTGAATGAGTAAGGAGAGAGTGGGCAGCCTTGTCTAGTCTCTTACTTTAGTGGTATTGGTGTAAGTTTCTCTCCATTTAGTTTAATGTTAGCTAATGGATTTGTATATTGCTTTTACTATGTGTAGTTATGGGCCTTGATTTCCTATTCTTTCCAGGACTTTTATCATGAAGGGGTGTTGAATTTTATCCAATGCTTTCTCAGCATCTAATGAAATGATCATGTGGTTTTTATCTTTCAGTTTTTTTATATAGTAGACTACATTGATGGCTTTTCTGTATATTAAACCCTCCCTGCATGCCTGGAATGCAGACTACTTGATCATGGTGGATGATTGTTTTGATGTGCTCTTGGATTCGGTTTGCCAGAATTTTATTGAGTATTATTGCGTCGCTATTCATAAGGGAAATTGGTCTGAAGTTCTATTTCTTTGTTGGGTCTTTGTGTTTTAGGTATAAAAGTAATTGTGGCTTCATAGAAGGAATTTGGTAGTGCTCCATCTGTTTCAATTCCATGGAATAGTTTGGATAGTATTGTTATGAGGTCTTCTATGAACGTCGGATAGAATTCTGCACTGAACCTTTCTGGACCTGGGCTCTTTTTGGTTGGGAGACCTTTAATGACTGTTTCTATTTCGTTAGGAGTTGTGGGGTTGTTTAAATGGTTTATGTGTTCCTGATTTAACTTGGATACCTGATATCTGTCTAGGAAATTGTCCATTTCCTGCATATTTTCAAGTTGTGTTGAATATAGGCTTTTGTAGTAGTATCTGATGAATTTTGAATTTCCTCTGATTCTCTAGTTATGTCTCCCTTTTCATTTCTGATTTTGTTAATTTGGACACACTCTCTGTATTCTCTCTTTAGTCTGGCTAAGGGTTTATCTATCTTGTTGATTTTCGCAAAGAACCAACTTTTGGTTCTGTTGGTTTTTTCTTTTGTCCTTTTTGTTTCTACTTGGTTGATTTCAGCTCTGAGTTTGATTATTTCCTGTTTTTTACTCCTCCTAGGTGTATTTGCTTCTTTTTGTTCTAGAGCTTTTATGTTCTTTGAGGTTCTGTATGACATCTGTCCAGGATCTTCTGTCTTTCATATTCTCTGGTGAGAAATCTGGTGTGATTCTTATCGGTCTGCTTGACCAATATGTTATTTGACCTTTTCCCCTTACTGCTTTTAATATTCTTTCTTTGTTTTGTGCATTTGGTATTTTTAGTATTATGTGATAGGAGGAGTTTCTTTTCTGGTCCAATCTATTCGGAGTTCTGAAGACTTCTTGTATGTTTATGGGGATCTCTTTCTTCAGGTTATGGAAGTTTTCTTCTATGGTTTTGTTGAAGTTATTTACTTTTCCTTGGAGTTGGGAGTCTTCACTCTTTCTATACTTATTATACTTTGGTTTGATATTCTCATTGTGTCCTGGATTTCCTGTATATTTTGGGCCAGTAATTTTTTTTTTTCCATTTTCCATTGTCTTTGACAGTTGTGTTGATGATTTCTATGGAATCCTCTGCTCCTGAGATTCTCTCTTTTACCTCTTGTATTCTGCTAGTAATGTTTGTATCTACGGTTCCTTGTGTTTTCTATATCCAGGGTTATTTCCTTTTGTGCTTTTTTTAACATTTATTTATTTATTATATATAAGTACACTGCAGCTGTCTTCAGATACACCAGAAGAGGGCATCGGATATCTTTACAGATGGTTGTGAGCCAACATGTGGTTGCTGGGAATTGAACCCCTGACCTCTGGAAGAGCAGTTGGGTGCTCTTAACCGCTGAGCCATTTCTCCAGCCCCATTTTGTGCTTTCTTTATTGCTTCTATTTCCATTTTTAATTCCTTCACCTGTTTGATTGTGTTTTCCTAGAATTCTTTCATGGATTTTTGTGATTCCTCTGAATAGGCTTCTACTTGTTTACTTATGTTTTCCTGCGTCTCTCTAAGGGAGTTCTTCATGTCTTTCTTGAAGTCCTCCAGCATCATAATCAAATGTGATTTTAAATCTATATCTTTCTTTTCAGGGGTGTTTGAATATTCAGTGTTTGCTTTGGTGGGAGAATTGGGCTCCGATGATGCCATGTAGTCTTGGTTTTTGTTGCTTGGGTTCCTGTGCTTGCCTCTTGCCATCAGGTTGTCTCTGGTGTTACCTTGTACTGCTATTTCTTACAGTGGCTTGACCGTCTTATAGGCCTGTGTGTCAGGAGTGCTGTAGACCTGTTTTCCTGTTTTCTTCAGCGAGTTATATGAACAGAGTGTTCTGCTTTCGAGCCTGTAGTCTTTCCTGTCTATGGCTGTTCCTGTGGACCTGTGTCCTTAGTCCACCTGGCAGGTCACTTGGAGCAGAAATGTTGGTCTTATCTGTGGTCCCATGGCTCAAATTGTTCATGGGGGGCTTCTTTTGAGCTGTCCATGAGGCTGGCAACCAGGAGGGCCTGTGCAGCCTTTTCTTGGAGACCCCATGCACCGGGTTCCCAGATGGTGTTAATTGTTTTCCTCTGGAGTCAGAAATGTGTGCAGTGTGTTGTCTCTTCTGGCTTCCCAGGTGTGTCTGCCCCTCTGCATGTTTAGCTCTCCCTTCCATTGGATTTGGTTGCTGAGAACTGTTGACTGGCTTGCTTCAGAACTGGGTGGTGTTTGAACTTCAGGGGACCTGCCGCTTGAATGCCCCTATCTTCTGGTTCCCAGAGGCCCTATACAGTTTCCTCTTGGGCCAGGGATGGGCAGGGGTGGGCAATATTTGTGGTTCTCCCACTCTGCAGTCTCAGGAGTGCCCACCTGTCCAGGCGGTGAGTTCTCTCTCTCAAGGTGTTTGGGTGCAGTGAGCTGTGGGCCGGGATCAGCGAGGATTTTATTTTAGTCTTAAATAAATTAATTACAGGACTTTGAATTTGAAAAAAGTTGAAGTTGAAAAAAGAAAATTCTAATCATTCTAAATATGTTCATTAATCTTTTGTAATAACAACTAGAGTTGCTCAAGTAAGTTTAATGTGTGTTTGTGTGTATTTGTGTGTGTGTGTGTGTGTTTGTGTACATTTCTCAGAAATGATTGCATTAGAAATGGCTGAGTCACAAAGATAACAGTAAATGCAATTACAACATTTTTAAGTTAACTATTTTTTTTCATTTTTGTTTTCTGGGTATGACATTTGGAAACTCTATTCCTTAGGATGATTCCTACATTTTTCTGTTTAATCTAATATTAATTTTACCAGCTTTATGTAATGTAGCAGGCTTCTGGTTGCTATGTTTAGAGATCAATGTCCTCATGTATTTCTCTTCCATTTTGAGGCATTGAAGAGGATCATAATTTTTTGTGCCATTGTCTATAATACAGAATAAGACTTTTTGGAAAGTTAAGTGTGCACACATGACCATTCATTTCCTTAGATCTTACATCAAAGTTACCTAGAAGTCATCTTTAATGTTTTAAGACATACCAGATCCCGAAAGAATGTACATTTCTATGCCAATTTCTCTTCAGTTATTGATTTTAAATGTTTTATCTCCTAAATTCTTTTATCATGATAAAGTAATTGAGGTAATTTATTCAATTTTCTAATTGCCACAAAATGTAGTTTTTCATGTTTAGATATTTAAAATATTAAATAATTTCATTAACAATTGAAAATAGTTTACTCCTTTATATCAAATTTAATGTAAGACAACAGTTTCAAATTATTTTCAGTAAAATGCTTAGTATGGATGACAAGAATAAAATATGTATATGATTACATATTCTTCATCAGAACATTGGGAAAGAAACTTGACAAAGTTAAGTTTAAAACACATCTTTTGGTTATTAAAAGTCTATGGTATTACTAAACTATGTGTGCACATTCCAGCCCCCCACACACAAAAACACACAAACACATACACACACATAAGATGAATCTCAATCTTTGGAGAGAACTTTCCTTTGTATCTAAGTGATAAAATGCTGTAAAATGGTTTAAGTGATATTAATGCCTTAAAATGAGATCATGCTAATTAGCTAATTTCTAGTCCTGTAAATAAAATTTTAGATAATATCAGTAGAATTTTCTATATTTGCCAAAAAATCAATAAAAAAGCACCATACTATATAATTTCAAATCATTTGTAAGGAAAAAATTTATTCTATGGAAAAAATTTGTACACCAATTCAAAAATGCAGAAACTGTTTTTTAGAAAATTCTCTTACATCAACTGAACATTTATTATCTATGAACAAAATATCTAACTTACATCAACTGAACATTTATTAGTCTATGAAGAAAACATCTAACTTGAAACAACCCTGAATGTATGATAGTCTTTCTAGTATATTCTCTGTTTAGCCAGACTATCATCTTCCCTCTGGAGACAAGGAATAATAAAATGAGAAAAAAAATCCGAAAAACTTTAATTCCTAATTTGATGCTGAAGCCGTAATGCCTCTGCCAATAAATGTGTCAGCCTAATGGTGGATAACCTAGTGATGTTTGTGAAATGTGATAGTGAAAAGATATTTCTACGTATTTTTGTTATAAATGTTGTATAAATGTTGACCTCTATGCATCCCCTTAGAGATTTAGGTATCTGTTTGAAAATCCTAGACAGGTGTTATTATATCACTATATCGGCACATATGACTTTTGAAACGTTGCTCTTAAAAATGACACCATTTATGGGATCCATAAAGAAAATGGTTTCTCTGGAGTTTTAGGTGATTCTAGAGAAATATTGAAAACTATGTTACATTAAATATACTATCACTGGAAATGTCCTCTAAGGAAAATTAAGTGTGTTTGCAGTAACGTACCGTCATGTAGTCTATTCCTAAATTACATGAAATAATTTAGAAAATTAAAATGTGAAGAAAATAAAATGTGATGATGATATTTACATGTGATTGTCTAAATTTTTTACTTCACGTAGTTTTTTAAATGTTTCATTTTCTTTCTTTACAATGCATTATTGTAAAATAAAAGGTGAGGATTTTGACATGTGACATTTTTAGATAGTTTTTTACATGTTTCATTTTATTTTTTCAAAAAACTATTTAGAAAATTTACTTAAGTTACATTAAAAGTGGTCAGTTATTCTTCATCATATTTTCTCATTTTCACTTTAATGTTAAGCTTAGTAATCCTGAAAGATGAAGAGCAATTGGGGGCATTTAAATTTTTCAAATTAGAGTGATAATTATTATCTGGATGTCATTGAATCAAGTAATTTACTGTCACCAAGAAAATCAACTATCATAGAAATACATGATTAATTGGCATGGTTTTCCTGACTTCTACAACTTTTTCTTTCCTTCTTAGTGCTTCAGCTTAATTCTTTATCATTCCAGTAAATGTTGAAAGGCAGTCACATGTTCAGTTTAAACTTCATGAAAAGAATTTAGAACGAAGTCTGAATTTTCAGAGTATTTCATCAGATATGAAGTTTAGTAAACAGAATAAATATCTAACGATCCATGCTCAAAGAGTAGATGAAGTCATATTAAAACAATAGAAGCCTATCTAATGCTCCACTGAAGTATTGTTAATATATGATAGCATGGTTGCCAACACTAATTCTTGAGAATAGTTTTTATAATTCTCTATTGACTAACAGCTTATACCCTCTTCTATGAATTATATTTATCCTCAAAATGTACTTGAAAAATATAAATACAAAAAGCAGTGAAATTTAACTAGAAAAATGTTATTCTCTGGAATAATAGACAAAACAGGCAATATTTAACATTGTTCCCAAGGAATATTTAGGCTCTAACAAAGTGGCGATATCTTGACCAAATCACTTCTGAAAAATATTGGCATACAATTAATATTTTTGTAAATTTTCCTACTTTATTGTTTAGTCATTTATCAGGTTAAAACTATAAAAATTATGGTAAAACTGTTTTTGAAGTTGTGGTGATTTTCCATTTACAAAATTGCTTTGAAAACTTCTAGGCAAGTAATTTTCCTTCTCTGCATTTTGTGATTACTCTATGCTTTGCTCTTTTCAACATCTCCAAGAATTTACTTCATATATTAAAAAACTACTTTGCTAACATGAATACTGTCACGTTTATTACTTCTACAGAAAGAGATAAGGCCTACAGAACAAAATACTTAATATGGCATTTGTGAATCCAAACCAAGATTTATGAAAGGAAAAAAATTAAGATAAATAATCTAATTCACTATTATATTAACTTACATTAGTATTTCTAATTTGGATTTATAAACGACACCTTTTATAAAGTATATTCTTAGCAATAAAATTGTCACACTCTTTCAAATATACTGTTTAGAGAACCACTGTCTTCAATGAAAGGACTTTGTTGAGAAAGATATCTTCTTATTAGAGTGATGGCTCAGTGGTTAAGAACACTAACTGCTCTTCCAGACATCCTGAGTTCAATTCCCAGCCACTACATGATAGATTGTAACCATCTGAAATGGGATATGATACCATCTTATGGTGTGTCTGAAGAAAGTAAAAGTGTACTCAAATACACAAAATGATAAATCATATTTATATATATGAGGTAGTTTTACATTGAAATCACTGAAAATAATAATGCAATCCCCAAAGAGTATTGAATATAGTTGATATTAGTCACTATATTTCTATTTATCTCCATGGAAAGCAATACTATAAATTATTGAACCTGCCAGAGACTCGCTTGTTCTCTGCAATCAGAGAAGTTAAATCTCTGTATAAAGTATGTTTTCAGATGAGGGGTGAAAGTTGAGCTAAGGTTAAGAATAAGAATTTAAAAGGCCTTTAGTAGTATATCCCTTTACCTCCAATATTAAACAATTCCCTGGCCTCTCTCACTACCTCTCCTTAAACCTGATTCCAGTCCCATTCTATTCCCCTTCCCACCTTCTCGTTCACCCAGTCATCCCCTTTAATTCACTTCTGACTGCCTTTTCCCTTTCTGAATGAGTTTCAAGTACCCTCCTTTGAATTTTTCTCATTATTTAGCTTCTTTGTGTACGTGGCTTGTGGTGGGGGCATCATGTACTTTATGGCTAGTATCTATTTCTAAGTGAGTGTATACCATGTATGTCATTTTGAGTCTCAGTGGTATCACTCAGGATGAAATTTTCTAGTTCTACCTATTTACCTTCATATTCCACTATGTCGTTTTCTGAAATATTTGAGTAATATTACGACATTTCCACTGTGGGAAGGAATCATGTTTTCTTTATACATTCCCGGTTTACAAGATAAAATCTGAGTTGTTTTCAGTTTCTGGCTATTACAAATAAAGATGCTATGATTGGAGTGAAGCAAGTATACTTGCTGTATGGTGAAATATTTTTGAGTATATGTCCAGGATTGATATAGATGGATCTTCATGTCCTAATTTCCTGAGAAAAGAGAAATTGATTTCCAGAGTCATTGTAAAAATTTGCACTCCCACCAGCAATGTAGAAGTATTTCCATTGCTGTACATGCTTATCAACGTTTTCTGTCTTTGAGTTTTTTTGTTTGTTTGTTTGTTTGTTTGTTTTTTGTTTTTTGTTTTTTATCTTATCTATTCTGATGGGTGTAGTTAGAATCTCAGAGTTGATTCAATTTACATTAACGTGATGACTAAGGACATTGCAGACATTTTAAATTAGTTCTCAGCCAATAGAGATGCCTCTCTTGATAACTGTTTATTTTAGTACCTCATTATTAAATACTTGATTATTTGTCTGTTGGTACCTATTTTCCTCATATTTGGATATTAGTGCACTGTTGGATGTAGGATTGATGAAAACAGTTTCCCATTCTGTTGGCTATGCTTTTTTTTTCTACTTTAGTGTTCTTTGCCTTATACAACATTTTCAAGTTCATGAGGTTCCATGTATTAATTGTTTATTTTAATGCATGAACTATTGGTTTACTTTTCTCTTTTCTCTTGAACCAATGCTTTCAAGCTATTACACACTTTCCAATCAATTAAATGCAACTTTTTTTTTTTATGTTGAGGTTTTTAATCCACTGGAATTTGTGTTTTTTGCAGGGTGATTATAAATTGGACGTATTTTCATTTATTTTTCATGCTGATATGCAGTAACTCCAGCATTCGAAGATGCTTTCATTTTTCCATTTTATAGTTTTGAATTCTTTGTTAAATATGAAGAATCCAGACATCTTTCAGTTAATTTCTGAGTCTTCAATTTTATTCCATTGATCATCTGGTCTATTTTTATGACATGACCATGCAGTGTTTACTACTATTGCTCTGTAGTACAACCTAAATCAGGGATGGTGATACCTCCAGTAATAACTTTAATACAGTGTTGCTTTAACTATGCTGGGATTTTAGTTTTTCCACATTATGTTGAAAATTTTTCTTTCAATGTCTGTAAATAATTATGTTAGTATTTTGGTGGGAATTGCATTGAATCTGTAGAATGCTACTGGTAAGGTGACCATTTTTATTATGTTAATTCTACTAATCTACAAGCATGGGGGATCTTTTCATCTTCTGACACCTTGCTCAAATTTCTGCTTCAGACACTTGAAGTTCTTATCTTACAGATTGCTGACCTACTTGGCTATAGTCACACCAAGGTATTTTATAGCATTTTTGGCTATTCGGAAGGGTATTATTCACCTATTTCTTTCTTAGCCTGTATAAAATTTTTATAAAGGAGGGTTCAGGATTTCTTTCAGTTGTTGTTTTTTTTTTTTATCCAGCCATTTTGTTGAAGGTGTTTTTCAACTCGAAAAGTTCCCTGGTAGAAATTTTATAGTCACATATGTACACTCTCATGTCATCTGTGGAAATTGATTCTTTGATGTCTTCCTTTCCAATTTGTAATCACCTGATCTGCCGCAGTTGTCTTATTGCTATACGTAGGATTTCAAACACTGTATTAAAGAGATAGAAAGAAAGTAGAAAGTCTTGTTCTGTCTCTGATTTTAGTGGAATTGCATTAAGATTTTATCCACTTAATTTGATATTGGTATTGGATTACTGGATGCTGTTTTTTATTATAGTTTAGGCATGTCCTCTGTTTCCCTGATAGCTGTAAGACTTAACATGAACTGGTGTTGGATTTTTTTCAGTGTCTAATTATCCGGTTTTTACTTCAGTTTGTTTATGTGGTGGATTACATTCATGGATTTTCACATATTGAACCATCCCTGTATTCTTAGAATGAAACCTACTTGATCATGATGGATGATGTTTTGCTATGTTCTTTTGTTCAGTTTACCAGTATTATTTTGCGTACTTTTGCATAAATGTTCAGAAAAATTGCTTTGAAATTCTTTTTTTTCTTCAGTCTTCGTGTATTTTATGTATTAAGGTGACTAAGGTCTCATAGAATGAGTCATATCTGTTCTGCTTCTATTTTGTGGCCTTGTTTAGGGAGTATTGGTATCAGCTTTTCTCAAGTCTGTACTAATTCTGCTACAAAATAACCTCTTTCTACCCTTTTTGTTTTGTGTGTCTGGTGGGGGGAGACTGTTCATGATTCTATCACTGCTTCTATTTACTTAGGTGTTATACAATTATTTAGATTGTCTACCTGGTGTTGATTTATTTTTGGTACGTGGAATTTACAAGAAACATCATTCATTACATACAGTTTTTCAAATTTCTGGAATACACATTTTTGAAGTAAAACCTAATGATTCTTTGAATTTCCTGAGTATCTGTTATATGTTCCCTTTTTCATTACTGATTTTGCTAATTTTGACATTTCTCTCTGTTTTTTAGTTTGGCTAAGTATTTGTTGGTTTAGATTTTTTTCAAGGAACCAAATTTTATCTGTTCATTTTTGTATTGTTCTGTTTGCTTCTAATTAATTTCATTCTTGGGTTTGGTTATTTCCTGCAACTTTCATTGGGTGTGTTTTTCATTTTTCTTCTTTTTTTCTAGAGCTTTCAGTTGTGCTGTAAATTTGGTAATATGCGGTCTTTGAAATTTCTTTATGAAGGTAGTTAATGCTAGGGACTTTTCTCTTAACATAAATTTCATCCTGTCTTATAAATTTGTTTACATTGATCCTTCATTTTCATTGAATTCTAGAAATTCTTTGATTTTTTTTTGTGGTCATTGAGTACAAAGTTGTTCATTTTCCATGAATTTCTCATCTTTCTGTGGTTTCTTTTGTTGTTGAAGCTTAGCTTCAATCCATGGCAATCTCATAAGATATAATATCTTATTTCAGTCATCTTTTGTGTGTCAAAGCTTCCTTTCTGACCAAATACATGATCTATTTTGGAACTAGATCAGTTCAATCACTCTCTAAATATATAGACTGAATATTGCAGTTGGACAAAAAAGTATACTAGGTAAGAGATGCTCTATAGCAGTGTGCTCAGAACATTCATTTCTGCTTATTCAGAATATCTAATATTACACATGTTGAAAATTTATCACATTGTCAAGAACATTATCAAAAAATGGTATGGCAGAACATTATGAAGTATTTGATTGCATTGGTGAAACTATAGCCTTCGACATGGATAGCGCTAGAAGATCATATAGATTTAAGTTAAGAAATATTAAGTAAAAATTTATTAATTAAATATTAAATATTAATCGAATAATGAAGAAATGAGAAGATACCTATTTAAGGCATTTAAAAGTCAATGTAACAATGCAGGATGTTGTGGCTATTGCAAATTTATATCAGAAATAGAAATGAATTGTTATTGTGTATAGATAACTTTAAAAATTATAACCAGTGAATAAAATTATGGCTGTCAGTTTAAAATGATTGCATTGGTCATATATTAGAATTAAGTCATAAAAATAACAAGAAATTTGGTACATAATGTTGAATAGTGAAGATAATAATGATTATAAACTTAATTTTGTGCTTGCTCCTTGTTGTCCAAGGAATTGGTTTTATTTAAATTTTAATTAAAATTACATGCAATCAAATGTGGGAGTAGACAGAGACTTCATACTTACAGTATTGCCTAGAAAATTATTTTATAATTGGGAAACACTTGTATTAAACCTTTGGTATAGTCGAACATGTTTCTAATGATATTTTTAGTAGTACTTTATTCAAACTGTTTCTGTACAAAATATTTATTCAAAATATGTCTTTATATTTTTAAGGCACTAATGATGTTACAGACAAATAATAGTTCTGATTAGTTAAATAAATTAATTAGTCACTGTGACTGTGCTTAGTATGCAAGTTGCAGTAGCTAAAATCATATTACCCAGACTCTACATAAATGTAGTCATGTACAGAACTACATGTATACATGTATAGAAATGTAATCATGTATATTGCTAATGCTGGCACCTGGGTGTATGGAGACTAGAGGAGAAAGTGGTGGAGGAGTTTAGGACAGATCCATGATCATCTATGCTAGAAAATTGGTGAGCTTCAGATTCATTAAATGACTCTTTTTTCTCACAAGCTAAGGTAGGGATATGATTGTGGAATATATTCGAATATTAATCTAATATGACTTCTGCACATACACACACTGATTATTGTTTATTAATACAGGTAATCACATACACAATATCATATTCTCCCACCTACCTCCAGGCCCTAGCATTCCCCTACACAGAGACATTGAGCCTTGACAGGACCTCTGGCATCTCCACCACTGTCACCTGACAAGTCAATCCTCTGCAACATTTGTGGCTGGAGCCATAGGTCCCTCCCTGTGTATTTTGGAAATGGTGCTTTAGTCCTGGGAGCTCTGATGGGTTCGCATGTTTGATATTGTTCTTCCTTTTATGGGGTTGCAAACCCCTTGAGATTCTTCAGTCGTTTTACTAACTCCCCCATTGGACATCCTTTTCTCAGTTAAATTCTTAGCTGAAAGCATAATCATCTGTATTTGTTAAGCTCAGGCAAAGTCTTTCAGGCTCCTGTTAGTATGCAATTCTTGGCATACACCATATTGCCTAGTTGTAGTGGGTGTATATGGGATGGATCTGCAGGTAGGGCAGTGTCTGGAGAGCCCTTCCTTCAGTCTCTGCTCTACATGTTGTCTCGATATTTTCTCTATGAGTATTTTTGTTTCCCTTCTAAGAAGATCTGAAACATCCATACACTGGTCTTCCTTCTTTTTCAGCTTCATGTGGTCTGTGAATTTTATCTTAGGTAATCCAAGGTTTTGGGCTAATATCCACTTAACAGTGAGTGCATACAATGTGTCTTCTTTTGTGATTGGTTTACCTCACACAGAATGATATTTTCTAATTCTATCCATTTACCTATGAATTTCAAGTCACTGTTTTCAAAGGCTACTCAGCTTTTACTCAGTATTTCATTGTGTAAATGTACCTGATTTTCTGTGTAAAAATTCCTCTGTTGAGGGATATCTGCGTTCTTTCCAGCTTCTGGTTATTGTAAATAAGTCTACTATGAATATAATGGAACATCTTTTGGGTATGTGCCCAGGAGTGGTGTAACTGGGTCCTCAAGTAGTGTTATGTCTAACTTTCTGAGGAACCACCAGACAGCTTTCCAGAGTGGTTGCACCAGCTAGCAATCTCACCAACAATTGAGAAGTGTTCCTCCTTCTGAATTTCCTTGCCAGCATCTGCTGGGACCTGAGTTTTTGTTCTTATACATTCTGACTAGTGTGAGGTGGAAGCTCATAATTGTTTTGTTTGGCATTTTACTGATTACTAAGAAAGTTGAGCATTTCTTTAGGTACTACTTGGCCATTTGAGATTCCACATTTAAAATACTTTGTTTAGCTCTGTACTCAATTTTCCTAAGATTATTTGATTCTAAGTAGTTTAACTTCTTGAGTTCTTTGTATATATTGGATAGTAGCCAACTATCACATGTAGGATTGTTAAAAATTTTTTTCCAATTTTTTGGTTGCCATTTTGTCCTAATAACATTGTCCTTTGCCTTACAAATATTTTGCTATTTCATGAGGTCCCATTTATTGATTTTTGATCTTAGAGTGTAAGCAATTGCTGTTCTGTTCAGGAAAATTTACACTCTGGCCATGTGTTGGATACACTTCTCCACTTCCTCTCCTATTAGCTTCAGTGTATCTGGTTTTATGAGGAGGTTGTTCGTCCATTTGGACTTGAGTTTTTTGCATGGAGATAAGAATGAATCTATTTGCATTTTTCTAAGTATTGATCTCAAGTTGAACCAGCACAATTTGTTGAAAATGCTGTCTATTTTCCACTGGATGGTTTTAGCTACTTTGTCAAAGATCATATGGTCATAGGTTTGTGGGTTTTATTTATGGATCTTCATTTGGAATCCATTGATCAACATGCCTAGGTCTGTATCAATACCATGCAGCTTCTTTCACTTTGCTTTGTAATACAGCTTGAGGTCAGGGATGCTAATTCCCCCAGAAGTTATTAAATTGTTGAAGATGGGTTTTGCTAGACTTTGTTTTTTGTTTTTCCAAATTAGTATGCAAATTGTTTCTTCTAACTCTGTGAAGAATTGAATTGGAATTTTGATTGTGATTGCATTGAATCTATATATTGCTTTGGCAAGATGGACATTTTTACTATATTAATCTTGCTAATCCATGAGCACAGGAGATATTTCCATATTTTGAGATCTTCTTTAATTTCTTTCTTCAGAGACTTGAATTTCTTGTTATACAGATTTTTACTTGACTGGTTAGAATCACACCAAGTATTTTATACTATTTGTGATTATTCTGAAGGGTGTTGTTACCTAACTTCTTTCTTAGCCTGTTTATCCTTTGAGTAGAGGAAGGCTACTGATTTGCTTTAGTTAATTTTATAACCAGCCACTTTGCTGAAACTTTATCTGCTGTAGGAGTTCTGTGGCAGAATTTTGGGGGTCGCTTATGCATACATCATATCATCTACAAATGGTGTTATTTTGATTTATTCCTTTCCTATTTGAATCACTTTCACATCCTCTGGTTGTCTAATTGCTCAGAGTATGACTTCTAGGACTATATTGAAAAGGTAGGGAGAGAGTGGAAAGCCTTGTCGAGTCCCAGATTTTCATCAGTTTGCTTCAAGTTTCTCTCCACTTAGTTTGATGTTAGCTACAGGTTTGTTGTAAAATGCTTTTATTATATTTATGTATAGGTCTTGAATTCCTAATTTTTCCAAGGCTTCTGACATGAAGGGTTATTAAATTTTGTCAAAACCATCTCAACATCTAATAAGATTATCATGTGAATTTTTTTGAAATTGTTTATATAGTGAATAACTTTGGTGGATTGCTATATTTTGAACCTTCCCTGTATTCCTGTCACGAAGCCTACTTCCTCATTATGAATGATCTTTTTTGGGGTGTGTGTGTGTTTGTTTGTGTGTGTGTGTGTGTGTGTGTGTGTGTGTGTGTGTGTGTGTGTGTGTGTTTATTTTCTTGGATTTGGTTCGTGAGTATATTATTGAATAATTAGCATTGATATTCATATGGATATTTGGCTGAAGATTTATTTTGTTATTGTGCCTTTTTGTGGTTTAGGTATAAGTGTAATTGTAGCTTCATAGAACAAATTTGGTATTGTTCCTTCTTTTTCTATTTGGTAGAAGAATTTGGAGAGTATTGGTATTAGGTCTTCTGTAAAGGAAACCCATCTGATCCTGGGCTTTTCTTGATTAGGATATTTTATTGACTGCTTCTGTTTCTTTAGGAGTTATAGGACTGTTTAGATGGTTTATCTGATCCTGATTTAACTTTGGTACCTGGTATGTGTCTAGGAAATTGTCCATTTCATCCAGGTTTTCCAGTTTTATTGAATATAGGCTCTTGTAGTAGGAGCTGATGATTTTCTGAATTTCCTCAATTTCTGTTTTTTTCCTCCCTTTTCATTTCTGTCTTTTTTTTTTTTTTTTTTTTTCGGAGCTGGGGACCGAACCCAGGGCCTTGCGCTTCCTAGGTAAGCGCTCTACCACTGAGCTAAATCCCCAGCCCCTGTCTTTGTTGATTTGGATACTGTCCCTTTACCCTTTCTTAGTCTGCCTAAGGGTCTATCTATCTCGTTGATTATCTCAGAAAACCATCTCATGGTTTTGTTGATTCTTTGTATAGTCCTTTTTGTTTCTACTTGGTTGATTTCTGCCCTGAGTATGATTATTTTCTGCCATCTTCTTGGGTGTATTTACTTCTGTCGATTTATATCTTTTAGATGTGTTGTCAAGCTGCTATTTTATGCTCTCTCAAGTTTCTTTTTGAAGGCACTCAGAGCTATGATTTTTCCTCTTAGCACTGATTTCATTGTGTCTCATGAGTGTGCCATGTCTTCATTTTCATTAAATTCTAAAAATTCTTTAGTTTCTTCCTTTATTTCTTTCTTGGTCAAGTTATCATTGACTACAGTGTTGTTCAAATTACATGTGAATGTGGCCTTTCTGTTATTTTTGTTTTTATTGAAGACCAGCCTTAGTTTGTGGTGATCTGGTAGGATACATGTGATTATTGCTATATTCTTGTATCTATTAAGGCCTGTGTTGACTGTTTATATGGTCAACTTTTGAGAAGGTACCATGAGGTGCTGAGTAGAAGTTATTTTCCTTTGTTTTAGAATAAAATGTTCTATAAATATTGGTTAAATACATTTGGTTCATAGCTTCTGTTAGTTTTTCTGTCTCTGTTTAGTTTCTGTTTCCATGATCTGTTGGTTGATGAGAGTGGCATGTTGAAATTTCTCATTATTATTGTTTGATGTGCAATGGGGTCTTTCAGCTTTAGTAAAGTTTTTGTTATGACTGTGGGCGTGTTTTCATTTGGAGCATAGATATTCACAATTGTGAGTTCATCTAATTGGATTTTTTCCTTCGATGAGTATGTAGTGTCCTTCAATATCTATTTTGAGAAATTTTGGCTAAGAGTTAATTTATTTGATATTAAAATGCATACTCTAGACTCTTTCTCTTTTCCTTGTCCTTTACCCTCAGGAACTGCCTGTCTTTGCTACTGTGGTATATTTGCAGTATTCAGTGAAATATTGGATCCAGTTTCTGTATAGAGTTCGTTAGTCAATGTCTTTTTATTGGGAGATTGAGTCCAGTAATACTGAGCGATATTAGGGAAAATTATTGTTGTATCTTATTATTTTGTTGTTAGAGCTGGAATTATGTTTGTGTGAAAATTTTCTTTTCGAGTAGATCAAAGAAGATGACTTTCTTGCTTTTTCTAGAATGTAGTTTCTCATTTTGTGTTGGAGTTTTCCAACTATTATTATTTGTTTGGCAGCATTTGTGGAAAGACATTGTTTAATTTGGTTTTGTCATGGAAAATCTTGACTACTCCATGTATGGTTATTGAGAGTTTTTCTGGATATAGTAACCTTGGCTGGCATTTGTGTTAAGAGAACACAAATGGGTCTGTCTGACATCTATTCAGGATATTCTAGATTTCATATTTTTGCTGAAAAGTATGATATAATACTGATAGGTCTGTCTTTGTATGTTACTTGAACGTTGTCCATTATTGCTTTTAATATTCTTTCTTTATTTTGTACATTTGGTGTTTTGATTATTATGTGACAGAAGAAATTTCTTTTTTGGTCCAATCTATTTGGAGTTCTCTAGCAATCTGGTATGTTTATGGACATCTCTTTCTTTCTTTCTTTTTTTTTTTCTTTTCTTTTTTTCGGAGCTGGGGACCAAACCCAGGACCTTGTGCTTGCTAGGCAAGCGCTCTACCACTGAACTAAATCCCCAACCCCTGGACATCTCTTTCTTTAGGTTAGGGACATTTTCTTCTGTAATTTTTTTAATATATTTAATGGCCTTTTGAGGTAAGAATCTTGACTCTCTTCTATAACTTTTATCATTAAGTTTGATCTTCTCTTTGTGTCCTAAATTTCTTGGAAATTTGGGGTTAGGATCATTTTGTGTTTGCAGTTCTTTGAGAGTTGTGACAATGTTTTCTATAGTATCTTCTGTCCTTGAGATTTTCTCTTCTATCTCTTGTATTTTGTTGGTAATTCTTGCATCTATTGCTCCTGATCTCTTTCCTAGCTTTTCTAATCTCTAGGGTTGTCTCTCTTTGTGATTTCTTTATTGTTTCTATTTTCCATTTTAGATATTTGATTGTTTTGTTCAAATCATTCTCCTGTTTGTTTCTCTTTTCCAGTCTCTCTTTAAAGGTTTTGTTTTGTTTTGTTTTGTTTTGTTTTTTGTTTCCACTTAAAGGGCTTCTACCTCTTTACCTATGTTGTCCTGTATTTCTTTAAATGAGTTATTTATAGCCTTTTTAAAGTCTTCTATCATTATCATGAGATGTGTTTTTAAATCCACCTCTTTCTTTTCCAGTTTGTTGGTGTATCCAGGACTTGCTATAGATTGAGAACTGTGTCCAGATGATGGCAAGTTGCCTTGTTTTCTGTTGCTTAGGTTCTTAAATTTGCCTCTCACCATCTGGTTATCTGTTATGTTATTTGTTCCTGATGCCTCTTACTGTAACTTGTCCCTCCTATGGGCCTACGTGTCAGTACTCCTGGGAGACCATCTCTCTTCCATGGGAGTTTGAATTCAGAGAGATGTGGCACAGGTTTAGCTATGGTACACATGTAAACTGGTAGGATCCTACACCAGAATGCTCCAAAGTTCCTATATCCTGTGGACTCCAGGTATGTGCCTCTGAGAAGAAGTGGTGGTCTTAACTGTGCATGTCACACTGCCAGGAGTCTAGCTTTCTCTGGGCAGCATATGGTCTCAGAGAACTGTGGCACAGGGTCATCTCCAGGTAACCAGAAGCACATTTATACTCTTTAAATGATGAATAAGAACAGTTTCTCCTTAAAACAAAGCAAAAATATAGTTTTCCTTTGCACCACTCATAAGAACTTGATAATATGTTGAAAGATATTGCATTTTTAATTAAAAATATCCTTTAATGCAATTATCTTTGTTCTCTAAAAGGTAACTGTTGACAAATTTTCATTAGTATTGATTTCCAATTTCTAAGAGGTTTAAAATCAGATATGGAAATTGCTCTTTATCATTATCCTTGTTGCATATTATATTATTACTGGTACTATGATGGCTAAAATCAAAAATTAGTGCTGAGAAACCTAAACAGTGATAGTTTTGCAAATATTTCTCATTTAGGTATATGCATAATACACATTTGGAAAAATATTACCACATTTATTAGCAAACATTTCATGGAGACGTTTTCATGTAAAATACAAGAAATAAATATTCCTTTTAGAAAATACTATGATTGATAACAACACCAATAGTATAGGATATCAATCTAAATATATATATTTAACATAAATATGCTTTATACAATAGAATGTACTTTGCCCAATAATAAGACATTTGGTGAAACATGTATTGTTAAACTTTATCTATCTATATCTATATCTATATATTGCAAAACTATTTCACTCTATTTTAAATTACTTTTCTTTCTATTTTCCCAATACTTGTACCATGTCATGATCATTATTCAACTAAAGAATAAAGTGCACAAAACAATGACTACATGAAATTCATAGGCAAATGGATAGATATAGAAAATATCATCCTGAATGAGGTAACCCAATCACAAAAAAACCAAACATAGTATGCACTCACTAATAAGTGGATGTTAGCCCAAAAGCTAGAATAACCCAGGATACAATCCACAGACCACCTGAAACTCAAGAATAAGGATGACCAAAGAGCAGATGCTTCAGTCCTTCTTAAAAGGGGGAGCAAAAATATTCATAGGAGGGGATATGGACACAAAGTTTGGAGCAGAGACTGAAGGAATGGTAATTCAGAGCATGGGGCACCCACCTTGGGATTCTGTCCACATACACACAGGCACCAAACCTAGACAATATTGATGAGGTCAAGAAGTGCATGCTGACAGGTGCCTGATATTGCTGTCTTGTTAGAGGGTGAGCCAGAACATGACAAATACAGAGGCAAATGCTAGCAGCAAACCATTTATCTGAGAACAGGGTCCCTGTTGGAGGAATTAGAGAAAGGATTGAAAGAGCTGAAGGGGTTTACAACCCAATAAGAACCATACCAGTCAACCAGAAATCCCAGGGACTAACTGGGACTAAACACTACCAAAAGAGTACACATGAACCGACCCATGTCTTCAGCTGCATATGTAGCAGAGGATGACCTTGTTGTGTAATGATGGGAGGAAAAAAGTCCATGGTCCTGCCAAGGCTTGACCTTCCCCATGCCCTCAGTGTAGGTGAAAATCATGGTGGTGAGGCAGGAAGGGGCGGTTGTTTGGAAAGGGGAATACCATTATAGAAGAAGGGGGAAGGGGATGTGATAAAGGGCTTATGAATGGGAAACCTGGAAAGGGACTAACATTTGAAATGTAAATAAATATATCTAATAAAAATAAAAAAAAATAAATTACACATGAAAAGCTTGTCTTATGTAAATAAAATATAATTTTTATTTCCTATTTAGAATTGGCAACATGAGGCGGAGACTGCTCATCTCCATTAGAGAAACATAACTTCATCCCAGCACTCCCATCACATATCTCACAACTCAGCTATTTCTTCTATTTCAGTATATTTTACATATTCTTTTCATTTATGTGGACTCATTCCATAATGTGAAAATTCTTGCATATGGAAAAGTACATTTACTAATAATTAAAAATGAAATACTTTTTAAATGAATGGCAAATTTTACCTGCAATGGCAAGTTAAGTGCTGTCGCTTTTGTCTCCTACCTGCAGAAAAGAGCGATGACACAGCATTCTTCTCAAAGCAGTTTATTCAGGAACCTTACAGCATGAAAGCAGGATATTTTTTTTCTTTTTTTCTTTTTTTTTCTCCCAGCCCCTGAGCACACTCCCTTATATCCTCCCTCAACTCTGCCTTGTCAGTCCAGTCTGCGTAATCTCACTTCATAGGTCCAAGTCACATGGCCTGATCTTGCATCATGGTGCGCCTGTGCAGCTCTCACAATGGACATGGCTAGTTTCGGGTGTGTGAGGAAGTCAGGTGCTAATCATGAGACTTAGCTGTAGTCCCGGGCGCCATCTTGGGACTGCTGCCTCACCTGCTTCCCACATCTCCCCCTTCTTCATGGTTTTGGCAGAGAGAATGCCTGTGTTAGGTTGCCCCCTATAGCAATGCCCCTTACCCATCATCGGGAGACAAACAGCTTAGGTTTGATCCGTGTCTTAGGTTGGTGACACGCCCAGGGAGTCTTACCTGTCATTGACTACTTCTCTAGCATGCCAAGCCTCACTTGAGGAGACTGTCCTGTCTCCACTGCTGCAAAAGCTTGTATCATTAAGGCTTGAGTTCTGTGCTGATGAAACTGTATACGGCACATGCACCAAAAGGCCAGGACGCTAATAAGAATCAGGCATAGGGCAAGTCCAGCAAGTCCAGCCCATTCTTTCAGCGGTGAAGCAGTGGTGGTGATCCAATCGGCCAGTCTTCCAGCTAAGGGCACTTCCACTCGGGTGGAGATGATATGGAGGATGGATTGTCTCAATTCCTGAACTAGTCCATCAAAATGTTGGGACCAGTTTCCTGTAAGATACTGAGATATATTACAGGATAACTGAGCAGCACGACACTGACATTCACAAATGGTATGGCGGTGACACACAGTCCTGAATATTTCCACTCAAAACCCAAATGCATTAACTCCATCATAATATCCACTTCTTCCTGTAGCAAATCGACCCTTTGATACAGCAGCAAAATTCCTTCTTTCAAGTATTAATATTACCTTGAACATCCAAAGCTTCTGGAACACCTGCGGATAAATTATTTACAGCTGCCCCAGTCTGTACTGCATAAGGGATATGGCTGCAGCAATGGCTGCGGCAGCAGAAACTGCTGTAGCAGTAACAATGGCTGCAGTAACGCCAAAATCCCTTTTTGGCCTCAACAAAGTCATAGCAGATGGAGATTGAACAGGCCAGGGTACAAAGTGAGGCATCCTAGTCACAACAGCCAAAGAATATGCAGATGCATTCCAACACATGCTATAATAAAAATTACCATTATAACAATTTAAAATCTTATCATCATAACTACCTTTATAAATACTAAACACAAAAGGAGGCCACATACACACAGGTGTAGCCTTAAATGTAACATTTAGCTCTCTAGCACATTGAGATACAGAGGTCTCAAACCCTATAGACCCATTCCAATGAAATCTTGCATTACCCCAACCCCCTCCCATCAGCATACTCAGAGCGGAAAGATCTGTGCAACTGCCATTCACCCCACACAAAAACCACACATCAAAAGTATTACTAGCTACTGACTGAGCTGGATTTCGATAAGTCCAATTAAATCCTAAAAATGAGCTATTATGGCCTGTCCTAATATAAGGAGAAAAGGTAAAATAATTCTTTACAGCCCAAGCCGCCTTTCTTGCCTCACACCCAGTCCAAGGTGGAAGGTAATCATGGGTACCATTGCAAAAGGGAGCCCATCTAGGTTGAGAAGGTATGCTAGCATTGCCTTTGGAAATCATGGCAGGCCACACTCCTTGAATCCATGTGGCATTAGCTCTGGTAGTAATATTAATTGGCATATCAAACCGTGCTGCTGACTGATTATACAATTGAATGCAATCACTTGTAGTGAGCCATATTTGATTTGGGCCTGGATAGCTCAAAGTGGCTACGTGACTCTTGGCCACACATACTCCACGAGAGCCTCTTCCATGTATTTACGGCACAGGAATAAAAGACCAGGTAGTAAACACCTGGTGTATCCACTGCATGACCCCTGCTGAGCCCGGCTGATGCATGTGGAACTGACACACCAGGACCACACCTGGGTGATGGTCATTTCTCCCTAATTAATTCAGGTCTTTTGTAGTCGTTCTTTTGTTACCGAAGTCATGAGCCAGGGTTTCCCACTGTGCTTCCCAGATATTTTCTACCTGGGGAACTTGGGTATATAAGTGGTGAATAAAGCTACAGGAGTCTCTCTCTCCTCCTCTCCTGGCTAGACACGAATAACCTGTGTGTGTGTGCTTCTTTCATCCCGTAGGCTTTCACCCGATTCTCGGTACCAGGTCGGTTCTGGTGCCGACAATCACTATTCTGAGAAATATTAGAGATCATCTGAAAGCATAGCAATCCTTCTAACTAAAGTCGCATCAAATCATTTATAGGCATTACATATCCATGCCAGGGTAGGAAGGGTAGCTTTAGCGAAGCATTAGAGGAAAAAATTCGGAAAAACACTTGCGCCGAATGAGTCAGCAACAGGGACTTGGGAAACACGGATAAAAGCCCCCAGCATAGGTCTTCAGCCATCACTTCGGGAAGCTTCGGCAACATTAGGAACATCCATAGTACCCTCCTTCCGTTCATCTTGGACCGCTCTGGCCAGCCTCTCTGGAACCCACAGCAACTTCCAATGATCCTGAGGAAACACACAAACAGACCCTCTTGCCCAAGACAACACTGGATCAGGGCCCTGCCAAGTACAAATTAGGACGTCCTTCCACATGACCATGCCTTAAGAAGCATCAGGGTTGCCCTGATGCTCGACCGAGACCTGCTCATGTTTGTCTTCATTCAAAAAATTCAAGGTAAAAAGGGCAATGGCTAATCTTTACCTAGGGGTGGAGCCAGCAGAGGCAATTCCCCCTTTTGTTTAAGTATTCCTTTAGGGTGTGATGGGCTCATTCAATAATGCCCTGCCACTGAGGGTTGTAGGGAAATCCATGAGTCAATCAAACACCCATCATTTTACAAAAGGACACAAAAGAAGCAGAAGTATAGTCCGGCCCATTATCAGTTTTCAATTCTTTAGGTTGCCCCCAGGCACCCCAAGCTTCAAAGCAATGTGCAATCACGTGACATGCCTTCTCTCCTATATGTAGAGAGCAAAAACAACTCCAGAAGCTGTATCGATGGAAACATGAAGATATTTTCATTTTCCAAATTCTGGAAAGTGGGTAACATCCATTTGCCATAGGTGTAGAGGGCACCACCCACATGGATTGACCCCAACCCCTATCTGAGGCAATAACGGGGCACATTTTTGGCACATTTTTACAATATCTCTCGCCTCTGCATGAGACATTTTAAATCGGGAGGACAAGGTCTTGGAGTTAACATGAAAATGTGAATGAAAATCTTGGGCCAATGTAACAGGTGAAGCAATGAAGAAGGTCATGCATGCCCTAGAGGCTTTATCTACAATATCATTCCCCTCAACCAGGGGTCCAGGCTATCCGGTATGAGCACGAATTTCTTTTACAAAAAAGGGTGAGGAACTCTTTAAAATTAAATCACGTAAGGTAACAACTAAATTTCCAGTGATAGATTTTAAATTAACTTTGCCCACCACTTCCAAACAAAGTAACATATTAACAACATATTGGCTATGAGAAAGCAAATTAAAAAGACCTGGAAATAATTCAAACACCTTAATCACAATTTGTAACTCAATAACTTGGGGTGATGTAGGGGGAAATTTTATGGTAACAGGTGAGGACCCTGCCACCAAATATGCTCCCTGTCCTGTCTTGGAGCCATCTGTAAAGATAAGCAGAGCATCTGATAAAGGATTTTTGAAGTAATATGAGGAAAAAAATCACATGATGAGCTATAAGCAGTTGTAGGATTGGATCTTTGGGAAAGCGATTATCAAAGTTGCCCTGAAAACTGCACCTCATATAGCCCAATCATCTATTGAGGCTGACAAAACTTCCAGCTACTTTACATTATAGGGAACTATCAAATCCTTTGGCGGGATGCCAAAGTACTGTATACATTGCTGAATGCCAAGCGAGGCTAACTGAGCCAATGAGGTGGGATAATCAACAAGTGTTTTGCCTGGGGATATCTTTGGATGTATCCAGAGCAAGGGAGCTCCCTGCCATAAGACCCCCATTGGCTGTGCTTCTCTTGGCAAGATACACAGCACAATAGGCTTTGACTCATCTCGGCATTTCAAGGAAGCAACTTGAATACCCTGCCCTACTAAATCCAAAGCCTCTCTGGCAGCGTCAGTAAGATATCTGGGAGAATTCAAGTCAGTATCACCTGGCAAAAGGTCATATAGTGGCTGCAATTGTTTATTGGTTAAAGACAAATAAGGTCGAACCCACTCAATGTCTCCCAAAAATTTCTGAAAATCATTTAAGGTACATAACTTATCAGTACGAATGTGGATCTTTTGTGGTGTCATTGAATCTGCAGTCATTTTTGTCCCTAAATAGTTTACTACTAAGTCCTTTTGTACCTTTTCTGGGGCCACAGCTACGTTCCTTTCCTGTAGCTGTGTTACCACGAAGCTATATTCTTCATCAAGCAACTCCTCTCTGGGAGCTGCAAGAAGGATGTCATCCATGTAATGATAACATTTCACCTTAGGAAATCTCTGTCTAACCCCTTTTAAGGCCCTGTCAACATATAATTGACACATAGTAGGACTATTTGCCATAGCCTGTGACAGAACCGTCCATTCAAATCTTTTATCAGGCTCATCATGATTTTGAGAAGGGATAGTGAAGGCAAACCTAACCATATCATCCTGATGTAAAGGAATCGAGAAAAAACAATCTTTAATATCTTAAACTATTAAAGGCCAATTTCTGGGTAAGGCAGAAGGCAATGGAAGACCTCTCTGTACTGGTCCCAATAGAACCATTGGTCTATTTATTTCTCTCAAATCATGTAAAAGTCTCCATTTTCCTGATTTTTTTTCTTTATAACAAGTATAGGGGTATTCCAGGGAGACTAAGAGGGTTGTAAATGGCCCAAGTACAGCTGTTCCTTCACCAGTTCCAGGGTAGCTTTCAATTTTTCTGAGGGTAGTGGCCACTGAGGAACCCACACCAAATTCTCAGTTTTCCATACAATCGGTAGTGCTTCCACAGTGGCGCCTAGGAAAAACCCAGTCCACCACGATCAGTCTTTTTGTGGGCTGTCACCGGGGAGGCCCTTCCCTGTAATGAGTGGCTTAGCCCTCTACCAGGGACATAGCCCATCTTTCTCATGATACTCTGGGCCATGGAGCTATAGCTTCCTTCATTAGCTAAAATAAAGCCCATCTCCCTCTTTAAACCCCAGCTCCACAAAGACACTGGGACAGCCCATACATATGGCTGAAACTGGACAGAATATCCCTCCTTATCCTTCCAATGCAGGGAACGAGAGTTCATTTCCGGCATTTGAGCATATCCTAATCCTCATAAAGTTTGCTCTGACTGTTGTCTTGGCCATCCAGTGGGCCAATCCTTGATGCTGATGATGCTATGGTCACCACCTGTATCGAGGAGACCAGATATGGACTTTCCTTCAATAGAGAGCTGTAATAGCGGCCGGGTCTCAAGGTCCAAGGAGCAAAAAATGTTAGAGACCCCAGTGGAGCCAAAACCCTTGCTTCCCTGTTCAAAATCTTTAGCAGAAAACATAGAGTGATAGCTAGGTAAAAGGAGCAATTGAGCTATCCTATCCCCAGGAAAGATTGCAACAATGCCTTGAGGGGATGACACCATTATCTTAACTTGTCCGGTAAAATCTGGATCAATCACTCCCAGATGAACTATTAGTCCTTGCATAGTAACAGAACTCCTTCCTAAAATCAAACCTACGGTGTCAGCAGGTAAGGGGCCTTTATTTTTTTTTTCTTTATTTTTTTTTCTTTTCTTTTTTTTTTTTTTCGGAGCTGGGGACCAAACCCAGGGCCTTTCGCTTGCTAGGCAAGCGCTCTACCACTGAGCTAAATCCCCAACCCCCGGGGCCTTTAAAATCTGTATCCACCACCTGAGTTCCCATTAGAGGGGTCAATACGAGTCTGGTGGTGGAACTGAGGTCGAGTCCTATGCTTCCTTTTGTTGCTCTCTGAGGCAGCCCCACTGCAGCGGAGGATTCAGATTGGGCCATCCCTCTGATACCACCCCATATGTTTGCAGGCCCTGGGGTTGGGGGCCCCTCCTCAAGTTTTTTGGCTGGGCACCAGGGTTAAGTGGCTGCCCGTGAATGTCCTTTACTGAATGGCACTCATTGGCCCAGTGATTACCCTTTCTGCATTTTGGGCACAGTCCAGGCATCCTAGGCAGCTGAGGTCACTGCTTTTCGAACCCACTCAGCTGTGGGCATTGGCACTTCATGTGACCAGGCTGCCCACATTTAAAGCAGTTATTCTTTTGGCTGTTCCTTCCTTGGGACATCTGCATGATAGCAGCAGCCAGTCCTGCATTAGTCAAAGGCCCCCCTAAGTCCCTGCAGAGCTTCATCCACACCTCCAATCCTTTATACTTATAAGGAGTAATAGCTTGCCTACACTCTTTAGTACATTGCTCAAAGATAAGCTGTTTCAACAGGGGCATGGCAGATTCAGGATCTCCAAAGACACAGCCTCCAGCTTCCATTATCCTTGCCACAAAATCTGCAAAAGTCTCTGTGAACCCTTGGAGGACCTTAGTCAAATTCCCACTCACCTCTCCTCTATTTCGAAGGGATTTCCATGCCCTGGTCCCTAGGGTATTGATTTGTTCATACACTTGAAGGGGATACTTGATGTGTGCTACTATAAATCTCCCTTGTCCTAACAACATATCTTGATCCCAAGCAGGCTGCCCATTACAAGCGTTGAGCACTGCCTGCTCAGTGGCAAACTCAATATAATATGCCTTCCAGTCCAAGTACTGGCCTGATGTCAGCCAGGCTCGAGCCAGATTTTGTCAATCGCTAGGAGTCATGCAAAACCGGTGTAAGGATTCTAGTTGTGCCACTACATAAACGGCGCTAACCCCGTATACTCCCTCAGCCAGCCTTTGGATGATCTTCAAGTCTAGCAGCTCATGTGTGCAATTGCCCTGCCCATCCTGAAATACAGGGAAGCATTGGGCTCGCAGTGCTCTCCAGGTTTCTGGGTGTAAACTACGTCCCTCTGCCCTGCTTGAGCATACAGAGGCAGATGAGGGGGCCCCAGAGCCAATGGTTCTCCCTTTAGTTTCACTTTCTCTAAGCTGTCGGCAATGCTTTCCAGATTGTCTTCCAACATTTCCCCCTCGATAGAATTTCCTTCGGTCTCTGATTTTTGAGAACGTTCCTCCCTAACCTGATTTAGTGTGTCATTTCCCTTTTGGAGCTCCGCGCCACACCTTTCCTCATCTTCTATTCAAATTTTCACTAATTTCCACACTGGCAGCACTCCTTTTGCTAAAACCCCGTGCTCCTCAGCAAACCTCAAATCTTTCCCTAATTTCTCCCAACTGGGCATTGTAAGATGTCCTGTCACTGGAAACCACGGAGCAACCTGGTCCACTACTTTTAAAAAATTCTCTACTGTTTCTTTCTTTAGCCCGATTCCTTTCGCTTTTAACAAATCTTTGAGGACTTGGTGAACTGTCTGAGCTGATGTTGAGTTCCCCATTGTGCTTCATGTGACTTGTCCCAAAACTGAGAACCTTATAGTCTCAATCCGAGAGCTATTCTCGTCCCACTTACCTAGGAACATACCAGCTAGCTACCCTGACTGAGATGAGTTCTGAATGAAGGAGGAGGGTCCCCGTACAGGCCACCACTCATCGCTTCTGTCTCGGACCCGCAGAAAAGAGAGATGACACAGCGTTCTTCTCAAAGTAGTTTATTCAGGAACCTTACAGCTTGTAAAGAGGAATCTTTTTTTTTCTTCTTCTCTTTTTTTTTCTCCCAGCCCCCGAGCACCCTCCCTTATATCCTCCCTCAACTCTGCCTTGTCAGTCCAGTCTTCTTAATCTCAGTTCATACGTCCACGTCACATGACCTGATCTTGCATCATGGTGCACCTGCACAGCTTTCACAATGGACGCGTGGCTAGTTTCGGGTATGTGAGGAAATCAGGTGCTAGTCATGAGATTTAGCTGCAGTCCCCGGCGCCATCTTCGGACTGCCCCCACACCCGCTCCCCACAAAGGGCTTTATAAGTCTTTAGTACCTTTCATAGTCTTGGTTGCTGGGGTAAATGACAGATTTTCCTATTATAATAGCTTATGGAAGAGAAATTGTCTGTAGGAATTCTGATATGAGGAGTTAGATCTTTAAGGTACGTTCAATACATTGAAAAGAACTATCACCCTATGTAGTAATCTTTTTTTTTTATCTTTATTAACTTGAGTACTTCTTATTTACATTTTGATTGTTATTCCCTTTCCTTGTTTCCGGGCCAATATTCCCCTAGCCCCTCCACCTCCCCTTCTATATTGATATTCCCCTCCCCATCCTCCCCCCATTACCGCCCTCCACCCAACAATCACATTCACTGGGGGTTCAGCCTTGTCAGGACCAAGGGCTTTCCCTTCCACTGTTTCTCTTACTAGGCTATTCATTACTACCTATGAGGTTGGAGCCCATGGTCAGTCCATGTATATGTTTGGGTAGTGGCTTAGTCCCTGGAAGGTCCGGTTGGTTGGCATTATTGTTCATATGGGGTCTCGAGCCCCTTCGAGCTCTTCCAGTCCTTTCTCTGATTCCTTCAACAGGGGTCCCGTTCTTAGTTCAGTGGATTGCTGCTGGCATTCACCTATGTATTTGCTGTATTCTGGCTGTGTCTCTCAGGAGAGATCTACATCTGGCTCCTGTTGGCCTGTACTTCTTTGCTTCATTCATCTTATCTAATTTGGTGGCTGTATAAGTATGGGCCACATGTGGGACTGGCTCTGAATGGGTGTTCCTTCTGCCTCTGTTTTAAACTTTGCCTCCCTATTCCCTGCAAAGGGTAATCTTGTTCCCGTTTTAAAGAAGGAGTGAAGCATTTGCATTTTGGTCATCTCTCTTGAGTTTCATGTGTTCTGTGCATCTAGGGAAATTCAAACATTTGGGCTAATAGCCACTTATCAATGAGTGCATACCATGTGTGTTTTTCTGTGATTGGGTTACCTCACTCAAGATGATATTTGTTATATGTTGGGGAATCTTTTGGGTATATGCCCAAGAGAAGTATAGTTGGGTCCTCAGGTAGTTCAATTTTTTTACATATTCATTTTATTCTTCTCTCCCATATTACATCCTCACAAAAGTTTTCCCGGTCTTCTCCCTTCTCAATCCCACCCTAAGCAATCCTTTAATTTTTTTTTTTTTTGAGAAAAGGGCTGTGGCCTTCAGATATCTAACAAATATACATATCACGTGTCTGTAATAATAGGGTCCTCCTCATATATTAAGGCTGGAAGAGACCAACAAGTAGGAAGAAAAGGGTCCCCGAAGCAGCCAAAGAGACACAGACAAGAATCTCTCAGCAATTCTAAGCTACACAGTGGTTACAGATGTTCAGTGCGTCCAGGTCAGACCTTTACATGCTCTCTGGTTGGTGGCTGAGTCTCTGTGAGCTGGTATGGACCCACATTACTTGTTTCTGTATTTTTTTTTTCTGGTGTTTTTTGACCCTGCTGCCTGCTATAATCCTTTATGACCTTCTTTCATAGGACTGCTCAAGCACTGCCTAATGTTTGGCTGAGTGTCTCTGCCTCTATTTCTATCAGATGCTGGATCAAGGTTTTTCTGATGGAATTGGTCTAGCCACCAATCTATGGCTATAATTAAGAATTATTTAATTGCCCAGTTTGTTTCTATCCTATATCTCTATGCAATACAGCCACAGGGTCTTGGCTTTCCTGGTAATGTCAGAAGTAGCCTCTCTCTTACATGAGTCTCAAGCTGGACCAATTATTCTTTGACCACCAATTTCTATGCCACATTTACTTTAAAACAACTTATAGGCAAGATAAATTTTAGGACAAAGATTTTGTGGCTAAATTATTGTTCCCACCCATCCACTGAGAATTTTGCATGGTTGTAGTAGACAACTGATTTAAGTTGCATATCCCTTATTACTGGAGTCTTAGATAAGATCACTCTCATAGATACCTGGGAGATTGTACTGTAGTATGCTTCTAGCTCATCAATGATATGCCCACAAATCACACTTGTCTCTACCAGTATTCTTTACTTCCATCCTTCCTACACCTGATGCTTACTGTTTCCATACATATTCTATCCCAGTTCACTCATAATTTTTATTTTCCTTTCTATGAATCACCCACCTCCTGCCTTAAACCCTTATTGTTACTTAGCTTCTCTTAGTCTGTGTCTGTGGTCATGGTTATTCTTTTTTTTTTCTTTTTTTTCAGAGCTGGGGACGGAACCCAGGGCCTTGTGCTTGCTAGGCAAGCGCTCTACCACTGAGCTAAATCCCCAACCCCCATGGTTTTTCTTTATTTTACACCTAATATCCACTTGTAAGTGAGTTGGTGCCATGCTAGTCTCTCTGGGTCTGGGTTACATCACTCAGAATACTTTCTTCTAGTTTTATCCATTTGCCTACAAATTTCATGGTGCTTTTGCTTATAACAGCTGAGTAATACTCAATTGTGTAAATGGACCACATTTTGTTACACATGTTTTCAGTTGAGGCAAATTTATGTTGTTTTCAAATTTTGGCTATATTGAATAAAGCTCCTTTGAATATTGTAGAGTAAGTGTCCTTATAGTAGAATGATTTTATACTTTCTGAGATACTGCAATTTACATTCCAAAGTGGTTATTCAAGTTTGCACATCCACCAGCAATGGAGCAGTATTACTCTTCATCCTTTTTTTTTTTTTTTTCATCTTTATTAACTTGAGTATTTCTTATTTACATTTCGATTGTTTTTCCCCTTCCCAGTTTCTGAGCCAACATCCCCCTAACCCCTCCCCCTCCACTTCTCTATGGGTGTTCCCCTCCCGATCCTCCCCCTATTACCACCCTCCCCCCAACAATCCTTAACAAAGTGAGTTCTCATTGTGTTTTTAATTCCAGCAATTTTTACAGGTGTCAGATGTAATCTCAGACTTGTTTTGCTGTTTCAACTGGATGTCTGTATGAGGAAAAATGCAAAGAAATTCATATATGTTGTACTTCACAAAACACCAAGTACAATTGGAT
Source organism: Rattus norvegicus (assembly GCF_021556685.1). Classification (NCBI taxonomy): domain Eukaryota; kingdom Metazoa; phylum Chordata; class Mammalia; order Rodentia; family Muridae; genus Rattus; species Rattus norvegicus. The sequence goes on from NC_141546.1 coordinate 27,937,047, forward strand.
CAAATATCTCAACATAAACATTGAACGTGATAAAAGAAACTGGGGGGCTGGAGAGATGGCTCAGCAGTTAAAAGCACTGCCTGCTCTTCTAGAAGTCCTGAGGCAAGTCCCAGAAACCACATGGTAACTCACAATCATCTGTAATGAGATCTGATGTCCTCTTCTGATGTGTCTGAGACAGGTACAGTGTACTCATATACAATAAATAAATAAATCTTTATAAAAAGACATAAAACTTATATTAAAAAAGACAGAGAGAAACTAAGGGATAGCCTTATATGCCTTGGCACAGGAGATATCTTCCTGAACAAACATCTATTATTGTCACTAAAATTGATATTTAATAAATGGAACCTCATGAAATTGTAAACTTCTGTAAGACAAAAAACACTGCCAATAGGAATAAATTGCAGCCTATATAATGGGAAAATTTTTTCACAAAGTCTACATAGGATATATATATATATATATATATATATATATATATATATATATATATATAAATGATCTGTTCAAGAAATGAGACATGAACAAACGAAATAATCCAAATTAAAAATGAGGTACAGATCTAAACAAAAAAATATCAATAAAGGAATTTCAAATGCCCATGTATATTAATTTGATTTTCTTTTTTTAGGTTATTTTATTTGTTTATATTTCAAATGTTGTCCCCCTCCAGGTTTCCCCTCTGCAAAAACCCTATCTCATCCCCCTGTCCTTCTTCTGTGAGGCTCCTCCCTTTATCACCTACTTATTCCTACCTCATCACCCTAGCATACCCCTATGCTAAGGCGTCAAGCCTCCATAGAACAAAGGGCCTCCCCTACCATTGATGCCAGATAAGGCAGTCCTCTATTACATCTGTGACTAGAGTCAGGGGGTCCCTCCATGTGTATTATTTGGTTGGTGGTTTAGTCTCTTGGGGCTCTGGGGAGTCCAGTTTAGTTGATGTTGTTCTTCCTATGGGAATGCAATCCTCTTCAGCTCCTTCAGTCCTTCCTCTAACTCTTTTTCTCAGAATCCCCAGGCTAATTTCCATGGTTGACTCTGAGCACCTGTATCTGTATTGGCCAGGCTCTGGCAGAGACTCTCTGCTGATCACTATACCAGGCTTCTGCCAGCAAGCCCTACTTGGCATCAGTCACAGTGTCTGGGTTTAGTGTCTGCACATGGTATGGATCCCTAGGTGAGGCAGTCTCTTCAGGGCCTTTCCTTCAGTCTCTGCTTCACTCAGTCCCTGTATTTTCTTTAGACAGAAACCATTCTGGATTAAATTTTTTGAGATGGATGTATGACCCATCCTTCAACAGTGGCTAAGTTATTATTAAATAACAAAAAACAAAACCAAACAAACACACAAAGAAACCAAATCCAGTTAAAGGTCTAAAAACCTGTACTATCTTGTTTTCTCTTTCTAGAAATGTCATGTTGTGGTAATCATTAAAAAAGAGGAATAAACACCTTTTCTGACATTTCTTGAAACCAGAAGTTAAAAAGTTGCTTTTCTTAACAACTAATTTGACAACAATGCATAACTGTTCATTTGGAAGCTGTAAGTTTATTCCTAGTACACATTTAATCTCATTCTATAGATGGGCTTTTAATTATAGCAATACCAAGAATAGCTCTCATAGAACCTGTGATTCAGTCTCAATTAAGGAGAAAGCTAGATCAACTAAGTCTGTGACACTCATTGACATTCAGTTACTTTCAATCATAATATACATGGAATCTTACTGAAAGAGAGGGTTCAAAGAATGTAAGGGTCAGAGGTTGAAGAGAACTGGTATAAGCCAGTATTTTCAGACATGAGAGAAATGTTACTAATATAAAGTGACTTTAATTGTTTGCAAGAGATATGTGTAAGATTAAGACCTTCAAATTTATATAATTAATGGGAGAGGGATACAGCAACTTCTACACTACGCTAAAAAGTTATTGCGTATACATGACTTCTGGAGAATAGAGAATCAGTGTTCTTTGAAGCTGACACGTGATAGTCTGCTTATTTTCAATAAATGGCCAAATAATTGTGAATGTACTGGTAGCCCTAAAATAAAGTCAGTGAGTTTAAAATAGTCTCTAAAATTCGAGGTGAAAATGTCAATAGTTGGAAGGGATTAGAGAAGACAAATGCATTTTTCCAAACCCATTATATTTAAACCTGTAAATATCAAACAATAAATTAAAAAAATAAAATTCTTTAAAAGTCAGATATTGTGTCAGTGGCCAATTGATGATTGGTCTAAGATGAGGCCCTCAAAAGGAGAGGAAACTCATGCTCAAGAATGCATAGAAGGCCAGAATCTGGAAGCTGGATGGCTCAGAGACATAAAATAGAACCTGATATGACTGGCAAAATTTAAATAAAAAAAAAACCTGGATTGATTTCTAACGATATTCTTCTAGCCTCCTAGATCTTTAAATTTGTGCCTATCATAAATGTCAAAAGGTTTCATCTAGCAGCTGAGGTGAAGCTTTGGGAATTCCACAGAAGACAACAAGTAAAATTTTGAGGAGCCAGAGGGGTTGAAGATATCAGGTGAATACTACTCCCAGAATCAACTAAGTAGGGTTCATAAGAACTCACAGAGACTAAAAGGTAATTGTGAATACAGCATGATTCTACACCTGATCCTCTCATACGTACTGTGGTCTTTAGCTTTGTGTTTTTATTGGACATTTATCAATGTTAATGGGGTTGCTTCTGACGATTTTTCTTGCTCATGGGACATTTACTTCTTATTGGGCTACTTTGTCCAATCCTGCATTGATATGGTGGTACATGTCTAGTGTCTTGCACCTTGTCATGCAGAGTTTGGTTGATATTCTTGAAAGGTTTGATGTTTTCTAAAGAGAATTGGAGAAGCAGTGGGTATGTGGGAAAATGCAGAGGGGACATTGGGTGGAGGAAAGATGTATAGAATGACAGAAGAATAAATAGAAATAGATAGATAGATGAAAATAGAAAAAAAGGCTAAGTGGATACAGCAAACTCTTGACGAGGACCTGGATACAGATGCAGTACCCAAATTATGTGCATCATGTCCTCCTATAACTCCATTTCTCAGGATTACAATACAGTTTTCTGGCTTCTGTGAATGCATGGTATAAAAAATACATGCAGAGGTATACATATGCATATAATATAATTAAAATGTCCAAAAACTAAAAATATAGTTTTCAAGAGAGACGCTACTCAACACAAGCTTAAAATATAGAAGTTCGTTACTGATTAAAGAGAAGAAAAACTTATCTAGATCATTGATTAAATTTTATTGGTATATTTATCATTTTTGCTTCATTCAGCTTTATTCACTTGACACATGTTTTAACAATTAAACCTATTTTTAATAATTCATTTGCATTGCTCTAGAACATTTAATTTTTGAATGATAGCCTATTTCTTTATTGTACATCAATAAACTTTTAGGTTTTATTTTATTGTGGCTGCTCCTTTCCTATAGAGGTGAAATGTACATCTTGGTAATAATACATCTTTGAACACTTCCATCACTATCCAGAGCAAAACAGTATTTTACATGTACACTCACACACACAAACACATACACACAAATGCAGAAAACAAGAGGAACCAGGAATGATGATAGCAAGCCAGAGGTATGACAACAACAACAAAAAAAAAGACATTCTCTTGTGTAATACAGGACAAAATGGTGATGGATAAGCAAAGATTAATTGTTTTGAGTAATTATTTTGTACATATCTTCTGCACAAGGGTGTACACAATTATGAGAGTATTAGGGTAGCATAAACAAATATATCCTGGAATAAGTTTTAATCGTTGGCTAATGGTATAGCTGCTTGCCATATCTCATATAGTGCTGATTCAATTGCATCCATTCATATATTCTAATTTTAAAGCTCTTTCTTCATTTAACACCTTGTAGTATTAATTTCCAAACTATCATATATCTAATATGTAACTTTTTCTATCAAGAATTTTCTTGTTAGATGAGGTAATTTGTCTTACTTCTCTTTGTCCTTGTAGATTGTTTATGAGAAAGAATCAGAACTGAAGAATCAGTATGTTCTACTCTTCGAAGCTCACTGATGAAGCAGTACCATGAATATGGTTTATTTTGAAGTGCTTGTATTGTAAATGTTTAAAGGGATTTCTCATATATTTACAGTATAATGTTTGTTCAGTCTAAAGTAAATGACATTATCACTGTTACATATGAACCAATAAAATATAGAATGGCCAGGAGCTTTGACCCACTCTGGATTATAATTAAGAAAATAAATGTAAATGTAAAATAACACTTCTTTCCTGGTTGCTGCCGCTGCAGAGAGCCCGTGGGCAGCACCCCATGAGCGAACTTGAGCCTCGGGACCACAGGTAAGACCAACTTGTATGCTGCAAGAAAGCTGCCTGGTGAAATCGGGACACAGAGGCAGAATTCCTCTAGGACCGGGCACGTCCTGTGTTTACCAGAAGTCCCACACCCGCGGATCCCGGCCCGCAGCAGCTCTCTGCTCCCAGACCCCGTGGGAAAGAGACCTCACCCACTGGTCAGGTGGGCACTCCTAAGGCTGCAGAGCAGAAGAGACCACCAACACTGCCCACCCCTGCCACATCCCTGGCCCAAGAGGAAACAGTTTAAGGCCTCTGGGCTCCCGTGGAGGAGGGCCCAGGAGCGGCAGGACCCCTGCCTGAGACACCGCCAGAACCTGAAGGAAACAGACCTGATAAACAGTTCTCTGCACCCAAATCCCGTGGGAGGGAGAGCTAAACCCTCAGAGAGGCAGACAAGCCTGGGAAACCAGAAGAGACTGCACTCTGCATACACATCTCAGACGCCAGAGGAAAACACCAAAGGCCATCAGGAACCCTGGTGCACTGAAGCTCCCGGAAGGGGCGGCGCATATCTTCCTGGTTGCTGCCGCTGCAGAGAGCCCATGGGCAGCACCCCACGAGCGAACTTGAGCCTCGGGACCAGAGGTAAGACCAACTTTTCTGCTGCAAGAAAGCTGCCTGGTGAACTCAAGACACAGGCCCACAGGAACAGCTGAAGACCTATAGAGAGGAAAAACTACACGCCCGAAAACAAAACACTCTGTCCCCAGAACTGACTGAAAGAGAGGAAAAGAGGTCTAAAGCACTCCTGACACACAGGCTTATAGGACAGTCTAGCCACTGTCAGAAATAGCAGAACAAAGTAACACTAGAGATAATCTGATGGCGAGAGGCAAGCACAGGAACCCAAGCAACAGAAACCAAGACTACATGGCATCATAGGAGCCCAATTCTCCCACCAAAACAAACATGGAATATCCAAACACACCAGAAAAGCAAGATCTAGTTTCCAAATCATATTTGATCATGATGCTGGAAGACTTCAAGAAAGACATGAAGAACTCCCTTAGGGAAACACAGGAAAACATTAATAAACAAGTAGAAGCCTACAGAGAGGAATCGCAAAAATCCCTGAAAGAATCGCAAAAATCCCTGAAAGAATTCCAGGAAAACACAATCAAACAGTTGAAGGAATTAAAAATGGAAATAGAAGCAATCAAGAAAGAACACATGGAAACAACCCTGGATATAGAAAACCAAAAGAAGAGACAATGAGCTGTAGATACAAGCCTCACCAACAGAATACAAGAGATGGAAGAGAGAATCTCAGGAGCAGAAGATTCCATAGAAACCATTGACTCAACTGTCAAAGATAATGTAAAGCAGAAAAAGCTACTGGTCCAAAACATACAGGAAATCCAGGATTCAATGAGAAGATCAAACCTAAGGATAATAGGTATAGAAGAGAGTGAAGACTCCCAGCTCAAAGAACCAGTAACTATCTTCAACAAAATCATAGAAGAAAACTTCCCTAATCTAAAAAAAGAGATACCCATAGGCATACAAGAAGCCTACAGAACCCCAAATGGATTGGACCAGAAAAGAAACACCTCACGTCACATAATAGTCAAAACACCAAACGCACAAAATAAACAAAGAATATTAAAAGCAGGAAGGGAAAAAGGTCAAATAACATATAAAGGCAGACCTATCAGAATCACACCAGACTTCTCGCCAGAAACTATGAAGGCCAGAAGATCCTGGACCTATGTCATACAGACCCTAAGAGAACACAAATGCCAGCCCAGGTTACTGTATCCTGCAAAACTCTCAATTAACATAGATGGAGAAAACAAGATACTCCATGACAAAACCAAATATACACAATCTCTTTCTACAAATCCAGCACTACAAAGGATAATAAATGGTAAAGGCCAACATAAGGAGGCAAGCTATACCCTAGAAGAAGCAAGAAACTAATCGTCTTGGCAACAAAACAAAGAGAATGAAAGCACATAAACATAACCTCACATCCAAATATGAATATAACGGGAAGCAATAATCACTATTCCTTAATATCTCTCAACATCAATGGCCTCAACTCCCCAATAAAAAGACATAGATTAACAAACTGGTTATGCAACGAGGACCCTGCATTCTGCTGCCTACAGGAAACACACCTCAGAGACAAAGACAGACACCACCTCAGAGTGAAAGGCTGGAAAACAATTTTCCAAGCAAATGTTCAGAAGAAGCAAGCTGGAGTAGCCATTCTAATATCAAATAAAATCAATTTTCAACTAAAAGTCATCAAAAAAGTTAAGGAAGGACACTTCATATTCATCAAAGGAAAAATCCACCAAGATGAACTCTCAATCCTAAATATCTATGCCCCAAATACAAGGGCACCTACATTTGTAAAAGAAACCTTACTAAAGCTCAAAACACACATTGCACCTCACACAATAATAGTGGGAGATTTCAACACCCCACTCTCATCAATGGACAGATAATGGAAACAGAAATTAAACAGAGATGTAGACAGACTAAGAGAAGTCATGAGCCAAATGGACTTAACGGATATTTATAGAACATTCTATCCTAAAGCGAAAGGATATATCTTCTTCTCAGCTCCTCATGGTACTTTCTCCAAAATTGACCATATAATTGGTCAAAAAACGGGCCTCAATAGGTACAGAAAGATAGAAATAATCCCATGCGTGCTATCGGACCACCACGGCCTAAAACTGGTCTTCAATAACAATCAAGGAAGAATGCCCACATATACTTGGAAATTGAACAATGCTCTACTCAATGATAACCTGGTCAAGGAAGAAATAAAGAAAGAAATTAAAAACGTTTTAGAATTTAATGAAAATGAAGGTACAACATACCCAAACTTCTGGGACACAATGAAAGCTGTGCTAAGAGGAAAACTCATAGCGCTGAGTGCCTGCAGAAAGAAACAGGAAAGAGCATATGTCAGCAGCTTGACAGCACACCTAAAAGCTCTAGAACAAAAAGAAGCAAATACACCCAGGAGGAGTAGAAGGCAGGAAATAATCAAACTCAGAGCAGAAATCAACCAAGTAGAAACAAAAAGGACCATAGAAAGAATCAACAGAACCAAAAGTTGGTTCATTGAGAAAATCAACAAGATAGATAAACCCTTAGCCAGACTAACGAGAGGACACAGAGAGTGTGTCCAAATTAACAAAATCAGAAATGAAAAGGGAGACAAAACAACAGATTCAGAGGAAATTCAAAAAATCATCACATCTTACTATAAAAACCTATATTCAACAAAACTTGAAAATCTTCAGGAAATGGACAATTTCCTAGACAGATACCAGGTACCGAAGTTAAATCAGGAACAGATAAACCAGTTAAACAACCCCATAACTCCTAAGGAAATAGAAGCAGTCATTAAAGGTCTCCCAACCAAAAAGAGCCCAGGTCCAGACGGGTTTAGTGCAGAATTCTATCAAACCTTCATAGAAGACCTCATACCAATATTATCCAAACTATTCCACAAAATTGAAACAGATGGATCACTACCGAATACCTTCTACGAAGCCACAATTACTCTTATACCTAAACCACACAAAGACACAACAAAGAAAGAGAACTTCAGACCAATTTCCCTTATGAATATCGACGCAAAAATACTCAACAAAATTCTGGCAAACCGAATCCAAGAGCAAATCAAAACAATCATCCACCATGACCAAGTAGGCTTCATCCCAGGCATGCAGGGATGGTTTAATATACGGAAAACCATCAACGTGATCCATTATATAACCAAACTGAAAGAACAAAACCACATGATCATTTCATAAGACGCTGAGAAAGCATTTGACAAAATTCAACACCCCTTCATGATAAAAGTCCTGGAAAGAATAGGAATTCAAGGCCCATACCTGAACATATTAAAGCCATATACAGCAAACCAGTGCTAACATTAAACTAAATGGAGAGAAACTTGAAGCAATCCCACTAAAATCAGGGACTAGACAAGGCTGCCCACTCTCTCCCTACCTATTCAATATAGTTCTTGAAGTTCTAGCCAGAGCAGTCAGACAACAAAAGGAGGTCAAGTGGATACAGATCGGAAAAGAAGAGGTCAAAATATCACTGTTTGCAGATGATATGATAGTATATTTAAGTGATCCCAAAAGTTCCACCAGAGAACTACTAAAGCTGATAAACAACTTCAGCAAAGTGGCTGGGTATAAAATTAACTCAAATAAATCAGTTGCCTTCCTCTATACAAAAGAGAAACAAGCCGAGAAAGAAATTAGGGAAACGACACCCTTCATAATAGACCCAAATAATATAAAGTATCTCGGTGTGACTTTAACAAAGCAAGTAAAAGATCTGTAAAATAAGAACTTCAAGACACTGAAGAAGGAAATTGAAGAAGACCTCAGAAGATGGAAAGATCCCCCATGCTCATGGATTGGCAGGATCAATATAGTAAAAATGGCCATTTTACCAAAAGCGATCTACAGATTCAATGCAATCCCCATCAAAATACCAATCCAATTCTTCAAAGAGTTAGACAGAACAATTTGCAAATTCATCTGGAATAAAAAAAAACCAGGATAGCTAAAGGTATCCTCAACAATAAAAGGACTTCAGGGGGAATCACTATCCCTGAACTCAAGCAGTATTACAGAGCAATAGTGATAAAAACTGCAATGTATTGGTACAGAGACAGACAGATAGACCAATGGAATAGAATTGAAGACCCAGAAATGAACCCACACACCTATGGTCACTTGATTTTTGACAAAGGAGCCAAAACCATCCAATGGAAAAAAGATAGCATTTTCAGCAAATGGTGCTGGTTCAACTGGAGGTCAACATGTAGAAGAATGCAGATCGATCCATGCTTATCACCCTGTACAAAGCTTAAGTCCAAGTGGATCAAGGACATCCACATCAAAGCAGACACACTGAAACTAATAGAAGAAAAACTAGGGAAGCATCTTGAACACATGGGCACTGGAAAAAATTTCCTGAACAAAACACCAATGGCTTACGCTCTAAGATCAAGAATCGACAAATGGGATCTCATAAAACTGCAAAGCTTCTGTAAGGCAAAGGACACTGTGGTTAGGACAAAACGGCAACCAACAGATTGGGAAAAGATCTTTACCAATCCTACAACAGATAGAGGCCTTATATCCAAAATATACAAAGAACTCAAGAAGTTAGACCGCAGGGAAACAAATAACCCTATTAAAAAATGGGGTTCAGATATAAACAAAGAATTCACAGCTGAGGAATGCCGAATGGCTGAGAAACACCTAAAGAAATGTTCAACATCTTTATTCATAAGGGAAATGCAAATCAAAACAACCCTGAGATTTCACCTCACACCAGTGAGAATGGCTAAGTTCAAAAACTCAGGGGACAACAGATGCTGGTGAGGATGTGGAGAAAGAGGAACACTCCTCCCTTGTTGGTGGGATTGCTGACTGGTACAACCATTCTGGAAATCAGTCTGGAGGATCCTCAGAAAATTGGACATTGAACTGCCTGAAGATCCAGCTATACCTCTCTTGGGCATATACCCAAAAGATGCCCCAATGTATAAAAAAGACACGTGCTCCACTATGTTCATTGCAGCCTTATTTATAATAGCCAGAAGCTGGAAAGAACCCAAATCCCCTTCAACAGAGGAATGGATACAGAAAATGTGGTACATCTACACAATGGAATATTACTTAGCTATCAAAAACAACGACTTTATGAAATTCGTAGGCAAATGGTTGGAACTGGAAAACATCATCCTGAGTGAGCTAACCCTATCACAGAAAGACATACATGGTATGCAGTCATTGATAAGTGGCTATTAGCCCAAATGCTTGTTTACCCTAGATGCCTAGAACAAATGAAACTCAAGACGGATGATCAAAATGTGAATGCTTCACTCCTTCTCTCTAAGGGGAACAAGAATACCCTTGGCAGGGATTAGAGAGGCAAAGATTAAAACAGAGACTGAAGGAACTCCCATTCAGAGCCTGCACCACATGTGGCCCATACATATACAGCCACCCAATTAGACAAGATGGATGAAGCAAAGAAGTGCAGACCTACAGGAGCCGGATGTAGATCGCTCCTGAGAGACACAGCCAGAATACAGCAAACACAGAGGTGAATACCAGCAGCAAACCACTGAACTGAGAATAGAACCCCCGTTGAAGAAATCAGAGAAAGAACTGGAAGAGCTTGAAGGGGCTCGAGACCCCATATGTACAACAATGTCAAGCAACCAGAGCTTCCAGGGACTAAGCCACTAACTAAAGACTATACATGGACTGACCCTGGACTCTGACCTCATACGTATCAATGAATATCCTAGTAAGAGCACCAGTGGAAGGGGAAGCCCTGGGTCCTGCTTAGACTGAACCCCCCGTGAACTAGACTGGTGGGGGGAGGGCGGCAATGAGGGGAGGGTTGGGAGGGGAACACCCATAGGGAAGGGGGGGGAGGGGGATGTTTGCCCAGATACCGGGAAAGGGAATGACACTCGAAATGTATATAAGAAATACTCAAGTTAATTAAAAAAAATAACTCTTCTTAAATCAATAATGAATATTATTATCTATTCTCATTGACACTGAAGTGCTTCTTAAATGTATTATTCATTATATAAATTTATATAATATGTGATTTATATGATCTATGCAATGCAATTATAGCTGATTTCTAAATATTTCATAAGGTAGCATGATTATATGTAAGTTTACTAAGAGATGATATCTGAAAGCAGAGAGTAGCAGCTTCCTAATAACCTGTTTGAGAATTCTAACAAGACTTCAGGATCACTTGGAATTTTTCAAAGTTTTTAACCAAAAATTTCAGTGGATGTATATACACTTGTATCATTGCATTTTAAAGGTAAAGTCATAATTTCCTATATTATTTCCACCACACATTTCTTTTACTAAAGCTGTTATTAGTATTCTCCACAAGCCTCAATGTAAGTATGAAATGGGTTATTATGTTCACTAAAAACTTTTTGTACTTCTTTCTCTAGGGTATGGTTCCAAGTTAATATTGGTTGGTCTTTTGCATGAAGATATTTGTACTATTCCAATATTACCTTCAATTTGTATTTGTTATCAAGCTTTAAAAGATTCAATTTCAGCATCAGTCTCCATTTTGCTGATGCCCTCAATCATCATGAGGTAATACAATTTTTTAAAAAAGTATTGGTTGCTGTTGTTGTAGTGGTGGTTAACAATTGTTTTCCAGGAACAACTGCCATCAAAGATCTCACAAAAACAGAGCCATTTTTTTTTCACTAATATCTACTCAGTAGTATCATGAGTGTCTCTCTGATGCTTTGAGTGAAAATAGACCTGAAATAATCAAAGAGAATAATAGTATTTGGAGGTATTACCTTGTTGAAGTAGGTATGGTTCATTAAGAGGGAGTGTGCCATTGATGTATCAAGTGTTCAAGCAATGATGTGTCTTTCCTATAGCCTGCTGAACTACATATAGAAGTTTCAGTTGCGTCTCAAGTACCATGTCTGGTAATGTACACCCAGGCTTCTCACCAAGAGTATAGTGAACTAAGCCTCTGAATAGTAGGCCACAGTCCTGTGCGTTTACAGCAATAAAAATTCTAAGACAGAAGGTGGTACCAGAGATTAGAGTACCACTGTGATAAGTCTGACTTTGCATTTGTTTGGAGTATTGTGGATTTTAGAACTTTAAATTAGGAAAACTGTTGAATGATTTAAACTGATTATATGAGCCATACAATAAGGAACAGAAAAAACAGTGGTACTGAGTGTGACCTGAACTGTGGGAGCCAGTTCTAGGAGATTTCTGAGGACAGGAATATTAGTATGTTTCTTGTAACCATCCTTGTGATATTTTTGTGAAGAAGAAGAAGAGCAGAAGGAAGAGGACTACTTTTTGTTAAAAAAAAATAGTCTGAGTGTCAGCTGAAGAGTTATGGATTAACACATTTGGCAGAGGAAATTTCATCACAGTCTAAGGTTGACTGTATGATTTGGTTAATAGTGGCTCCTCCTCAGCAACTCTAAAATTAAAGAGAGCAAGCTGAGAAAAAAAAAAAAACCAAAAAACAGGGTACAGATTTAGGACACAGGACCATGAGGAAATGTAAACAGATTAGAAAATTCTACTGTTAAACAAAACAAAGAGAGTGGTGATCTCAGAGCAAGACCTGCCCAGCTAATGTTTAAACTTGTGGAAAAAAATAAAGGAAAATGAAAAGGAATTTTTAAAACTTTAGGAGCTGTTGAGGTGGCATATAGCTATAATACTAGCACTTAGAAGACAGAAGCAGTGACATTTCTGAGTTGGAGGCCAGGTTGTTCTACAGAACAAGTTCCAGGAAAATCAAGTTTAGACATGAAGGTAACCATTGAAAGCAGACACTTGATAAAAAATGTATTTGGACAAGAGAGTCAAGTTCCAACCTCAGCAAGAAGAACTTGGCAACTTCAGTCACATGTTTCTGGTTTTAAAGTGAAGGATACAAAATAAGGATTATGGATTCTCACTCTACAACTAAGAAAAGATGCTAAGGCCAGGAATATGACAGGGAAATCCCTGCAGGGAGACTCAGAAACTCCATTCCGAGTGAAGCCTGGATTGTCTTGGAGAACTCAAGATATTAGAAATGCCAGAATAGTGTAATACATGTGAATATCTGTCTATCTGTCTGTATATCTACCATCTACCAATTTTTCTATCTACACACACACACACACACACACACACACACACACACACACACACACAAAACTATAAGCAAGCACCAATTAAATGTTTTCCTATATAAAGTGGTGCCATAATAGTCATGGTGTCTTTTTTCAGCAATAAAAACTCTAAGACTGTCTGATTACTTAACATTAAATAACTGGTTTTATTCTTTGAGAACAGCCATGGAATTATGTCTCCTCAAATACTGAAAATCTTGTCATATTACACATTAATATATTTGTTCCTGAAGGTATGTTTTCAGCCTTACCACTGGTCATGATCTTTTATGAAGACTCTGCAGATCTATTAAAAAATGTTATTAATACTGAACTTAACTGCAAGAGACAGAAAGTCCACATTGTTGTCAGCATGAGTTGATCCTTTTAGAAAGTTCTGTTTTAGTTTAAGCTGCAAGGACACTCTTGGTGAACTGTTGTTAGAAAGATTGTTCAAGATACTCCTTCTCTGACAAAGACTTACCTAGCCATGAATGTTAGATATTGCTTCTGAAAAAAGAGGTTCTAAATGTAAGGAAGAAAAATTAGACAGTAAACAAGATGAAACATATTTGAGCATAATAAAATTCTCAGTTGATTTACTATGATGTTTTTAATCTGAAAGAAGCTTTAGGTATATGCCAACCTGAGGTAAGATATATGCATAACTGACATAGGACCCTTACTTGCACATCAAAAATTCAATGAGATGGGAAGACCTTATTGAATACGGGATGAAGCCTTAATCAAAACATCTTCTTTAAAAGGGAAACAATTGCTAAGCATGCTCTTAGTTCTGCCATTATGAGAGAATACCCTAACACCATAGAAAAAAGTCCGAGATTTATGAAAGAGATTTCTATTCACAATGTTAAAGTAGCCAATCCATCATGCTTTCAAAACTGATGAACATATTAACAATGCTTTAAAAAGAGAGGAAAATCATTGCCTCAGGATACATATACAACTTGCTTTGGTTATAATGCAAAGTTGCTCACTATCATCTTAAAAAGAGTTAATGCAAAGCTAAAGTTTCAATCTGGGAGCACTTATGTGTTAACTTAGATTTTTCTATCTTCTTTTAATTTCCTTGAAAGTGATTGGTATGCGCTACATTCTTAGCATTTCTTAATTATTGTCACATTTTCAAATATTGAAAATAGCTTTAATTTCTTCTTTAAGTCTGGCAATTTCTATGGTTTTAGGATTTATCATTGAAATTACTGAAAAATTATTTATTTATTTATTTATTTATTTAATTATTAAGGAAATCTTAACTAACAAAATGTTTTCAAATGATATTTTTATTTTATGTATTTTATAGTATTCACCTTCAATATCTGTAATCATTGTTAGGTTTATTTCTCAAGCTTCTCATTCTATATAGTTTGTAAAAGTTTCAATACACCAAATGTTCATTTCATAGTCCATATTTCTTCTTTGTACTTTATTTCGTTGCCCTCATAATACACTCCAGTTTTATTTCAGCTTCTAGGTGAAATTTATGTGATCTTTTGGTATTGTTTTTCAAGAAATTGTTAGAAGGTCAGTTTCCTTGTGCTCTGTGGACACTGTCATTTTCCTCAGTAAGGCTCTTAACAGATTCCTTCTCCCTGAACTGTAGATTTCAGTAACTACTATAGGCTTTGAATTTATTTGTTGCAAATACTTTGATATGATTCTGAAAGACCGCAGAGAAAACAATCAACCCCTTATGTTTTCATGTAAGTTTTGATATTTTCAAATCTAATTATGTTTCTAATGTAGAGAAATTCACAACTGTATTTCTATCAGTTTCTATTCCTCTGAGTTACTACCTTCCAAACTCTTGCCTTACTCATTACATCATTTAAATATCCATAATCATATAGCACTCTGGAGATTATAATATACAGATATGTTTGTGATAGAACAAAGAATTTAATAGAACATATTAGATCCATAAAGGTTCATGATTTAATTAGGATTTATATCAATTTTATCAATTGATTAAAGCAAAGGACATTTTTAAGTAGGGGAGGAATATTAAGTTACCTTCCTTATTAGTAACTTTTACTTAGAGAACTATAAGTGATCATTATTATTAATGAGATTTCAATACTCTCTTAGTTAAGAGTTCTATTGCTGTGAAAAGACAATATGACTATGACAACTCTTATGAAGAAAAACATTTAATTGATAGCTGGAATACAGTTTAGAAGTAAACATTCATTGTCATATTCAGGAAGAGGGTGTTATGAAAGCAAACATGGTGGAAAAGTATTTGAGACATCTATAGACTGATTTAAAGGCAACAGGAAGAGAGAGTGACACTTGTCTTGAACATCTGAAACCTCAAAACCTGACTCCAATGATACACTTCCTCTAATAAGAATACACAACCTAACAGTCCCACTCCCTAGGAAGCTATCAGGCTGTCTTCATTCAATCCTCCAGAAATACCAACCAGAACAATTCTTTCCCTTTCACCTTTGTGTCATATTTCTAACAAGTCAACAACAGTAGATATTCACTGTAACTAACACTGAATAGTGAGTTAAGATTCACTGTAAGTACAATGTAATATTGAGAAAGAATTAAAGGGAATCAGAGTAAGCACAAAGGATTTCATATACAGTAGAAATGAGCAAGAATTTCACAACCAATGCAGTCACCTAGTGTACTTATGAAGTAAATATGTTATTAATTAGAAGATGACTGTAAATCTCATGGTTCCTTTGGGAAGATGCCTTCTGTCCAATTACAGGCATGTCTACCAGAAAACATGTATGCCATCTGTCCATAGACTTTCCCCATTCTCTAACATTTAACAGACCAAATCCTCAGTCATCCCTCCCCACCTATGGTGGTTTGAATAATCTTGGCCCATGGGAAGTTGCACTATTAATAGGCTTGGCCTTGTTTGAGCGCTTCTTGCCACAGGACCCAAGGCTCTAGATTCACAAATAACAGACATACACATGAGGGTTTATTCTTTAATATACCTTAACTAGTTCAATGGCTGGGCACTTTCAAATCTCCTCAGCTAACACATTCCTTTCCAAAAGTTTGGAGTTAATTCTTTCTAAATATATATTTTATCTTTGTTGTCCTATTTCCTTCTGGTAGGCCATCCATGAGTTCTCTCTTCCTTTGTACCTATAGTCCATCCTGTGTTACTCTCATGGCAGAAACCCTTCTCCTCTCTACTGCATTTTTTGCCTGAAAATTGTAAAAGTCCCACCTTTTGCTCCCTGTCAAGGCATTGACTGCTGATAAGTGTATTTCCCAATTAAAACCAATTCGAGTCAGGAACCTACAGGCAGGCAAATTCCTGTGTAATTTGGGAATCCATTAAATCAAATCACTAACAAAAACTCACTACTACCTCAGCCCAAAGTTGAAAAGAAAATCCTTGCTATACAACAGGGTATCATGCTGCCCATGCACACATGTACTTCCTTCACTCATTGTTGCTGATTCCAAAATATTTTTATTGGATACATTTAATTTACATTTCAAATGTTATCCCCTTTCACAGTTTCCTGTCCATAAAATCCTTATCCCATGACCCCTCCTCCTTCTTCTATGAGGGTGTTCCCCCAGAAACCCACCAACTCCTTCTGTCCTCCACACCCTGAAGTTCTCCTACAATGGGGGCTCCAGCCTTGGCAGGACCAAGGTGTTCTTCTATTGGTGCTGAATAAGGCCATCCTCTGCTACATATGCATCTGGAGCCATAGGTCCATGTACTCTTGGGGTAGTGGTTTAGTCCTTGGCAGCTCCGGTTGGTTGGTATTGTTGTTATTATGGAGCTGCAAACCCCTTCAATTCCTTCAAACAATTCCCTAATATTGATTGGGGACCCTTTTCTCAGTACAATATTTGGCTGCAAGCATCCACCTCTGTATTTGTCATGCTCTGGTAGAACCTTTCAGGAGACAGCTTTTTCAGGCTCTGGTCAGCATGCACTTATTAGCAACAGCAATATTGTATGGGTTTGGTGGCTATATGTATATGGGCTGGATCACAAGGTAGGGCAATCTCTGGACGGCCTTTCCTTCAGGCTCTGATCCAAAGTTTGTCACTGTATTTCCTCCTATTAATATTATTATCCCCTTTCAAAAAAGACTGAAGCATTCACACTTTGGTCATTATTCTTCTTTAGCTTCACATGGCTTCGGGATTGTATCTTGTGTAATCCAAGCTTTTGGGATAATATCAACTTATCAGTCAGTGAGTGTGTGTGTGTGTGTGTGTGTGTGTGTGTGTGTGTGTGTGTGTGTGTGTGTGTGTTTGTTTGTTATTGGGTTAATTCACTCAGGATGATGTTTTCTAGTTCTTTCCATTTTCCTATGAATCTCATGAAGTCATTGTTTTTAATAGCTGAGTAGAAGTCCATTGTGTAAATGTACCTTTTCTGATTCTATTCCTCTGTTGAGGGACATCTAGGTTCTTTCCAGCTCTTGCTTATATAAGCAAGGCTGCTATGAACATAGTGGAGCATGTATCCTTGTTTTATGTTAGAGCATCTTTTGGCTATATGCCCAGGAGTGGTAAGGCTGGGTCCTCAGGTTCTGAGGAACCTCCAGACTGTTTTCCGGAGCAGTTGTACCAGCTTTCAATCCTACCAAAGAGAGTGTTCCTCTTTCCCAATATACTTGTCAGCATCTATTGTCACCTGAGTTTTATCTTAGCCATTCTGAAAGGTTTGAGATGGAATCTCAGGGTTGTTTTGACTTGTATCTCCCTGATGACTAAGGATGTTGAACATTTTTTTAGGTGCTTATGATACATTCAGTATTCCACAGTGCAGAATTATTTGTTGAGTTCTGTACCCTATTTTTCGACAGGATTCTTTGATTCTCTGGAGTCTAACTTCTTGAGTTCTGGATTATACTGTTTATTAGCACTCTGTCAGAAGTATGATTCGTAAAGAATTTTCCCAATCTGTTGCTTGGCATTTTATCCTAATGACAGTGTCTTTTGTATTTCAGAAGCTTTGCAATTTTATGAAGTCCCATTTGTCAATACCTGATCTTTGGGCATAAGCCACTGATGTTCTGTTCTGGAAATTTTCCCCAGGGCCCATGAGTTCGAGGCTCTTCCCCTTATTTTCTTCTATTAATTTAGTGTATCTGGTTTTATGTGGAGGTTGTTGATGCAGTTGGACTTGAGCTTTTTAACTTGGTGATAAGAATGGATCAGTTTGCATTATTCTACATGCTGACGTCCAGTTGAACCAGCATCATTAGTTGAGAATACTACTTTTTCCAATGGATGGTTTATGCTTATTTGTCAAAGATCAAATGACCAAAAGTGTGTGGGCTGCATATGTAGCAGGGAATTGACCTATATGAAATTAATTGGAGGGGAAGCACTTGGTCCTGTGGTGGTTTGATGCCCTAGCACAGGGGGAGGCATGAGCATTCAGAGAGGAGAAGGTGAGTGGGTGAAGGAGCACCCTCCTAGAGGCAAAAGGGAGGGGGAGATGGCAGATAGTGTGGGTAGGGTTGTTGTAGAGGGGTATCTGGTAATTGGGAAGCAGGATATCATTGGAATATAAATGAATAAAATGGCTAATAAATAAATAAAAGAAAATAAATCTTTAAACAAGAGTATATGATGAATTTTTCAGGCAAATATATAGAACTGAAAAAACACCATCATAAATAAGGTATCTCAGACCTACAAGAACATATTTGATATGTACTCACTAATTTGCAGATATTAGCCAAATAACTATAGAATATCTAGGAAACAAACCACAGTCCTTAAGAAGTCTAACAAGTAAAAATAGAATGTTTCAGTTCCACTTAGAAGTGTGAAGAAAATAATCAAGGGAGGAAGAGGGAGTTGAGGACATGGTTGTGAGAGATAAGGAAAATGGGAAAATAAGAACAGGATAAGGTATGGAGTGGTGGTGGTGTTGGTAAAGACACCCATAAGGCCTAGAGAATGAATATAGGTAAGCAACATTGGAAGCTAAAGTGGAGTGAAAGAGGGGTGACCCTATAGAAAATATCAGAGAACTTGGAGGTGAGAGACTAAGGATTCAAAATACCCAACATTACTGAGAGGGAATTCAAAGAGCCCACCAGTAGTAGATAAACATGGCCACAAGGAAAGAGACAGGGAGACTAATCTACAGTCAAAATTTCTGATCCAGAATTATTCCTGTCTAAAAGAACTGACGGGGAAAAAACTGGAGAAGAGTCTGAAGGAAAGGTGGTTCAATGACCAGCGCAAGTTGGGATCCATCTTATTTGGGAATGGGGGTGGCACAAAGGCCTGACCCTATTACTGATGCAGTGATCTGCTTATACTGGGAGCCTGGTATGGCTGTGATCTAAGAAGCCCCACCAGCATCTGACTGAGACAGTGCACATACACCCAGCAATTGCACTAAAATGAGGAGCCCTATGGTTTAATTAGGTGAAGGATTGAAGAAGCGTAAAGTGAAGGAGACCCCATAGGAAGACCAGTAGTCTTAACTTATCCAGACTCCAGGGAGCTCACAGACTGATCCACCAACCAGAAGCATACATGGGTCAGTCTGTGGCCCCTGGCACAAATATACCAGGGATTTGCCTGTTTAGGCCTTAGTGAAAGAAGATGAGTCTAATTCTCATGAGACTTGAGACCCAGGGATGAGCCTAGTGGGAAGGGCCACTGTCTCAGAGGCAAGTGTGAGGAGGAATGATATGAGGAACCATGGGAGGAGGGAACAAGGTGGGGACAATAACCGGAATGTAATTAAATAAATTAATAAATACTGAAAAATTGAATTCTGTTGTTTATATAATAAAGGATTATAAAATAAGTGTCATACAAATAAAATTAGTATATAATTTGAAATAATTCATGTATCAAATGGCAAGTATATATTCATACATTAGAATTTATATTCATATATTATAGAAAGTATGGCTATGACTTGACCCTATGAGAAATACCTAGTTTCCTTCCTCAAAATATTTTACCCTATTTTAGAATTTTGCAGTATTTAGATTTCTATTTAACTAAGGACATCATATGAACCCTGAAAGGTGTTTTTCGTGTGTGGAAGAATACATCGTCTTCTAATAAGCACATCTAGTAGTTACAAATCAAGTAGTTCATTTTTATACTCCAGTAATTGTACTTAGTGTGTCAAATATTTGAGCAGGTGTGCCACCACTCTCAAGAGTGTAACCGTGGCAAGAAAGGAAGAAAAAGATGATAGGTCTAAGGAGAAGTGAGAGACCCTGTTAACACCTCAGGGTGCCATGGGTAGCTGCATAGGACCTATAGCACAAGGTGTCAAAGGGGAAGACAGGCAAGGTCACAACAGGGACAAGAAAGCTTTGAGCAAGGTGGTAATTCGAAGATTAACCCCCACTTTGCCAAGGAGCAGGTTTAGGAAAAACTTCAACCTATGCCTGAGTATGATTATGTTGAGTTATTGTCTAATGATACTATTCTTTATCCCCAGATGTATGGTAGAGCATATATCAACTTTAAAAACCTAGAGACATTCTTTTATTCAGGAATCAATTTGATGACTATGTATTCTTTGACAATAAAGAATCAGAATACAGATAATGAGAAAAGGACATTTACTCCAGAGACGTTGCTAGAGGAAACTGAAGCCAAAAATCAAGAATTAATAGCTAAAAGAAAACAACACTTTTGAGCTTCCTGAAGACAAAGCAGAAAATGAAAGTAGAAAAGAGTGAAGGAGGAGAGAGGAAATAGGGTGGAAAGAGATGAGAGAAGAAAATGGAAAGCAGAGGAGAAACGAAAAAGAAAGGATAATGAAAAACTAAAGAAAGTAGAAAGAATTCCAGAAAGGGACAAGATAACAGATGAACCAAAGTTTAAACTGCTCAGAAAACCAGAAAATTTAGATGAAAAACAACTTGATAAAACAGACAAAACCCAGAGACTGGACAAGGAAAATCTGAATGAAGAAAGAGCCAATGGGCACAGTTATACTCTGCCCAGGTGTTCTGATATCAAAGTGAAGCCTGATGACAAGAGTGTCAGAGATTACAGATGCAAGGATCGGGATTATGAAAGAGTTCACGGGCTCATGATCTGAGTGAGGCATTGAAGCTTCAAGAAGAGCTCCCGAAGCAGCTGCAGAAGGAGCACTATGAGACAGAGAAGGCTTTTAAGTGAAAGGAAGAAGAAATGAAAAGACTTTGGAAGCGTGAGAACACAGAATTACAGAATCATACGCTTGTTAGAAAAAAAGATATGAAAGAAGAGAGGGATAGAGAGAGAGAGAGAGAGAGAGAGAGAGAGAGAGAGAGAGAGAGAGAGAGAGAGAGAGAGAAAGAGAGGTTGAGAGAGACTACATAAGGAGCAAGGATCATCCAGCAATGCAGTTTTACCAACCAGGAGCTCGAAGCCTAAGTCGACTTTGTCCTGCTGATTACTGCATCAAGCCTGGAGATTCCAAATGGCCATAGGTGTGCTGACTGTCCAGGCAGGCAGAGAAAATGTATTATGCTATTCAGAAGTGCCTTCAGGGCAAAGGGACAGAGCACAAGAAAAGGGGTCACTGTGCTGGTGGGGCACTACAGAGGAGTGTGTTTACGCAGAATAAGATTGCAGGTTCAGAAACGAAGGACAATTTCATTGTTTTCTGCAGTTTCCACAAGTTAATTTTCATGTCTCAGAAAAAGATGATGGCAAATACAGTGCAAGAGAAAAATGTCAAATAAGGGCTGAATTTGACATGTAAAAAAGAGAAGGTTCAAACTCAACAGGTGATTTTTAAAAATTTTTTATTAGATATATTTATTTACTTACATTTCAAATGTTATTCCCCTTCCTGGTTTCCTGTCTTAAATCCCCATCCCCTTCTCTCCCCTTCCCCCATACTGGTATCCCCCCATACATGCCCCTTACTGCCTCCCCCCCATACTCCCCTGCCCAACCATGGCAGGACCAAGGGTTTCCCCTCCCACTGTTGCCCCAACAAGGCTTTTCTCTGCTACATACACTGTTGGAGTCCTGGGTCAGTCCATGTATAGTCATTCCTTAGTGGTTTAGTCCATGGAAGCTCCGGTTGGTTGGCATTGTTATTGTTATAGGGTTGCAAGCTCCTTCAACTCTTTCAACCCTTCCACTAATTCCTCCCAAGGGGTTCTTATTCTTAGTTCAGTGGTTTGCTGCTACCATCGACCTCTGTACTGGACATGCTCTGGATGTGTCTCTCAGGAGAGATCTATATCCAGTTTCTTCCAGCATGTATTTTTTTAGCTTTATCAATCTTATCTATTTTCGATGGCTGTACATATATGGGTCACATGTAGGGCAGGTTCTGAATGGCCATTCCTTGAGAGGCTGCTGTAAACTTTGCTTCCATATCCCTTCCTGTGGATATTTTGTTTCCCCTTTTAAGAAGCAGTGGGAGCATCAGCATTTTGGTCATCCTTCTTCTTGAGCTTCCTGTAGTCTGTGGATTGCTTCTTGGGGAATTCGAGCTTTTTGGCTAATATCCACTTATCAATGAGTGCATACCAAGTGTGTTTTTCTGTGATTGAGTTAACTCACTCAGGTTATTTTCTAGTTCATCCCATTTGCCTAGGAATTTCATGAAGTCATTGTTTTTGATAGCTGAGTAATACTCCATTGTGTAGATGTATCAAGTTTTTTAATCCATTCCTCTTCAACATGTGTTCTTAATTCTGGCTTGTCCCATATTAGTTTGAGTGGAGGAGAAGTGCACTAAGTCTCCTTGGGATATAACTATTTTGCACAGTTGGTTTTAGCTGTTGTCTCTGTAGTGTAGAAGCAACAATCAGGTAATTGCCGCCAAAGTAGTCCAGAAGAAAGAGAAAATTATGTGTGATGGAAAGTATTTAAATTGTCACATTACATCTATATACCATGTCTGAAGTTTTTGTAATAACTGACTGTTTTACTTCTTTGAAATAGGATCAAAAAAAAATACTTTTTGAACTCTCAATTTTGCCTTTAGCATTTTTTTCTATAAAAAGGATAACACATGCTCCTCAGTTATTTACTGTCAATCTAATCTTTGTTTTATCTTAGATCTGATGATTTGGGTGCATACCCTCTCCAGTAAGGAAACTACAAAAAATTTGTTACACTTATGGGATCTTTCAGTGTTAGCTTGTTTTGTAATGCTGACAATAAATTTCTTCATTCAAGAAAAAAAAATCACTTAGTTAATAAAGAAAGTTCTCAGAAATGCTTCTTTTTTATTTATTTATTTTTTTATTAACTTGAGTATTTCTTATGTACATATCGAGTGTTATTCCATTTCCTGGTTTCCGGGCAGACATCCCCCTCCCCCCTCCCCTTCCTTATGGGTGTTCCCCTCCCCATCCTTATGGGTGTTCCCCTCCCCATCCTCCTCCCATTGCCGCCCTCCCCCCAACAATCTAGTTCACTCGGGGTGCAGTCTTAGCACGACCCAGGGCTTCCCCTTCCACTGGTGTTCTTACTAGGATATTCATTGCTACCTATGAGGTCAGAGTCCAGGGTCAGTCCATGTATAGTCTGTAGGTAGTGGCTTAGTCCCTGGAAGCTCTGGTTGCTTGGCATTGTTGTACATATGAGGTCTCGAGCCCCTTCAAGTTCTTCCAGTTCTTTCTCTGATTCCTTCAATGAGGGTCCTATTCTCAATTCAGTGGTTTGCTGCTGGCATTCACCTCTGTGTTTGCTGTATTCTGGCTGTGTGTCTCAGGAGTGATCTACATCCGGCTCCTGTCAGCCTGCACTTCTTTGCTTCACCCATCTTGTCTAATTGGATGGCTGTATATGTATGGGCCACATGTGGTGCAGGCTCTGAATGGGTGTTCCTTCTGTGTCTGTTTTAATCTTTGCCTCTCTATTCCCTGCCAAGGGTATTCTTGTTCCCCGTTTAAAGAAGGAGTGAAGCATTCACATTTTGATCATCAGTCTTGAGTTTCATGTGTTCTAGGCATCTAAGGTAATTCAAGCATTTGGGCTAATAATCACTTATCAATGAGTGCATACCATGTGTGTTTTTCTGTGATTGGGTTACTCACTCAGGATGATATTTTCCAGTTCCAACCATTTGCCTATGAATTTCATAAAGTCATTGTTTTTGATAGCTGAGTAATATTCCATTGTGTAGATCTACCACATTTTCTGTATCCATTCTTCTGTTAAAGGGCATCTGGGTTCTTTCCAGCTTCTGGCTATTATAAATAAGACTGCTATGAACATAGTGGAGCACGTGTCTTTTTTATATGTTGGAGCATCTTTTGGGTATATGCCCAAGAGAGGTATAGCGGGATCCTCAGGCAGTTCAATGTCCATTTTACTGAGGAACCTCCAGACTGATTTCCAGAATGGATGTACCAGTCTGTAATCCCACCAAAAATGGAGGAATGTTCCTCTTTCTCCTCATCCTCGCCAGCATCTGCTGTCATTGGAGTTTTTGATCTTAGCCATTCTCACTGGTGTGAGGTGAAATCTCAGGGTTGTTTTGATTTGCATTTCCCTTATGACTAAAGATGTTGAACATTTCTTTAGGTGTTTCTCAGCCATTCGGCGTTCCTCAGGTGGGAATTCTTTGTTTAGCTCTGAACCCCATTTTTAATAGGGTTATTTGTCTCCCTGAAGTCTAACTTCTTGAGTTCTTTGTATATTTTGGATATAAGGCCTCTATCTGTTGTAGGATTGGTAAAGATCTTTTCCCAATCTGTTGGTTGCCATTTTGTCCTAACCACAGTGTCCTTTGCCTTACAGAAGCTTTGCAGTTTTATGAGATCCCATTTGTCGATTCTTGATCTTAGAGCATAAGCCATTGGTGTTTTGTTCAGGAAATTTTTTCCAGTGCCCATGTGTTCCAGATGCTTCCCTAGTTTTTCTTCTATTAGTTTGAGTGTATCTGGTTTGATGTGGAGGTCCTTGATCCACTTGCACTTAAGCTTTGTAGAGGGTGATAAGCATGGATCGATCTGCATTCTTCTACATGTTGACCTCCAGTTGAACAAGCACCATTTGCTGAAAATGCTATATTTTTTCCATTTGATGGTTTTGGCTCCTTTTTCAAAAATCAAGTGCCAATAGGTGTTTGGGTTCAATTCTGGGTCTTCAGTTCTGTTCCACTGGTCTATCTGTCTGTCTCTGTACCAATACCATGCAGTTTTTATCACTATTGCTCTGTAGTACTGCTTGAGTTCAGGGATAGTGATTCCCCCTGAAGTCCTTTTATTGTTGAGGATAGTTTGACCTACCCTGGGTTTTTTGTTATTCCAGACGAATTAGCCAATTGTTCTGTCTAACTCTTTGAAGAATTGGATTGGTATTGATGGGGATTGCATTGAATCTATAGATCGCTTTTGGTAAAATGGCCATTTTTACTATATTAATCCTGCCAATCCATGAGCATGGGAGATCTTTCCATCTTCTGAGGTCTTCTTCAATTTCTTTCTTCAGAGTCTTGAAGTTCTTATTGTACAAATCTTTTACTTGCTTGGTTAAAGTCACACCGAGGTACTTTATATTATTTGGGTCTATTATGAAGGGTGTCATTTCCCTAATTTCTTTCTCTGCTTGTTTCTCTTTTGTGTAGAGGAAGGCTACTGATTTATTTGAGTTAATTTTATACCCAGCAACTTTGCTGAAGTTGTCTATCAGCTTTAGTAGTTCTCTGGTGGAACTTTTGGGATCACTTAAATATACTATCATATCATCTGCAAAATGTGATATTTTGATTTCTTCTTTTCCGATCTGTATCCCCTTGACCTCCTTTTGTTGTCTGATTGCTCTGGTGGAACTTCAAGAACTATATTGAATTAGTAGGGAGAGAGTGGGCAGCCTTGTCTAGTCCCTGATTTTAGTGGGATTGCTTCAAGTTTCTCTCCATTTAGTTTAATGTTAGGAACTGGTTTGCTGTACATGGCTTTTACTATGTTTAGGTATGGACCTTGAATTCCTATTCTTTCCAGGACTTTTATCATGAAGGGGTGTTGAATTTTGTCAAATGCTTTCTCAGCATCTAGTGAAATGATCATGTGGTTTTTTTCTTTCAGTTTGTTTATATAATGGATCACGTTGATGGTTTTCCGTATATTAAACCATCCCTGCATGCGTGGGGTGAAGCCTACTTAATCATGTTGGATGATTGTTTTGATGTGCTCTTGGATTCAGTTTCCCAGAATTTTGTTGAGCATTTTTGCGTCGATATTCATAAGGGAAATTGGTCTGAAGTTCTCTTTCTTTTTTGTGTCTTTGTGTGGTTTAGGTATAAGAGTAATTGTGGCTTCAAAGAAGGAATTCGGTAGTGCTCCATCTCTTTCAATTTTGTAGAATAGTTTGGATAATATTTGTATGAGGTCTTCTATGAAGGTCTGATAGAGTTCTGCACTAAACCCGTCTGGACCTGGGCTCTTTTTGGTTGGGAGACCTTTAATGTCTGCTTCTATTTCCTTAGGAGTTATGGGGTTGTTTAACTGGTTTATCTGTTCCTGATTTAACTTGAGTACCTGGTATCTGTCTAGGAAATTGTCCATTTCCTGCAGATTTTCAAGTTTTGTTGAATATAGGCTTTTATAGTAAGATCTGATGATTTTTTGAACTTCCCCTGAATCAGAAATGCTTCTTAAATTGTGTTTGCTTCTTCCATTGCTAAAGGTTTCCTAATTTATCACCATTTTATGAACACTAGAAAAAATGAGCTTCTTTTAAGATAAAGATGGTGTGTGTGTGTGTGTGTGTGTGTGTGTGTGTGTGTGTGTCATCACCTAAGTGCACCTGCTTGAAGGGACAGAAGAGGGAATTAGAGCTTTTGGAGCCACAGCTACAGTGGTTTTGAGCCCTCGCCATAGGAGCTAGGAGTTGAACATTGATCCTCTAAATTGTCTGATGTCCTCTTAATAACTGAGCTTTTTCTCTAGTCCACAAATTCTAAGAATTAATTTACAAGGCATGGGATACAATCTACTTAAGTTATTTTTTTAGATATTACATTTATATTCACATAGATTGGTAAGAAGGTATCATAAAATGATGAGTCAAATTGGATGTAAAATATTGTAATTTTAATAGATTATATTTGTATAATGCTAGATCATCATTACTGATAAATATGTTAGTTATGGCAATATCTAAATGTTCTTTGACAATGGATTGCAGTTAATATTTCTATTTTTTAAAACTTCACATAGTGAAGCTTATTCTTTATACTAGTAAATTTCTTTAATATTTAATGAATATATGTACACATACAGATTTTTAAAGCACTCTGATTACAGTTTATAACAACCAGTAAAATATATGCGTGACATAATTTCAAATAACTTTATTATTACAGATATCTATGCATTTCTCACATATTTGAGTCTGCATTTTAGTTTTCAAATAAAACTGTATCTTAAATTACAAGAATGCACAGCTTCATTTATACAGATATTCTTATAATATTGTTAACAGTCTTAAAATAGTTCAAATCTTAACAAAATGAATTTTAAAAAATAAGTAAGTTGTTATGTCTAGATGAATGATTTTAAATTCTTTTAAACACCTTATTTTTCCCAGAGGTTTTTGAAACAAGAAATGTAATTTTCATTGTTATAGTAAGTCATTTATCCTGAAACAGAAAGGGAGTATCTATTACTTGAATATTTTAAAACAATTTCCAAGTTACATTTCTTTATTTTTTCCACTCTTTTAATTCAATCTTTTTTTTTTTTATTGTTCAGACTCTTACCTGGTCCACCCTCTGACTTTTCTACATCCCAAAGCTATTCCCCTCATCTTCACAAGGATATCCTCACCTCCATCCCTCACCCCTACCCCACTAGACCCCCCCACTCCCTAGAACCTCAAGTCTCTTGAGGGTTAGGGGCATCTTCTCTGACTGAGTCCAGACCCAGCATTCCTCTACTGTATATGTGTTGAGTACCTCATACCAGCTTGTATATGATGCCTGGTTGGTGGTCCGGTGTCTTAGAGATCTCAGGGTCCAGGTTAATAGAGACATTTGGTCCTCCTACAAGAATGCCCTCCTCTACATCTTCCAGCTGTTCCCTAATTCAACCACAGAGGTCAGAGGTTAGTTGGGAGTAAACATCTGCGTCTGACTCTTTCAGCTGCTTTTTGTTCTTTCAGAAGGTTGTTGTGACAGGCTCCTTTTTCTGTGAGCACACCATAGCATCAGTAATAGTGTCAGGACTTAAGGCATCCCTTTCAGCTGGATCTCACTTTGGGCCTGTTGCTGGAATTCCTTTTCCTCAGGCTCTTCTCCAATTTTGTCCCTGCAGTTCCTAAAGAACTGTTCCTAAAGGGAACAATTATGGGTCAGAGTTTTTGACTGTGGAATAGCAACCCAATCCCTCACTTGATGTTCTCTCTTTCAGGTGGGGGTGGGCTCCACAAGTTCCCTCTCCACAGTATAGGGCATTTAACCTTAGGGCCCACATTTTGAGCCTGAGATTCTCTTACTTCCAAGGTCTTTGGTACATGCTAGAGGTTCCCCCCATCTCCTCCCTCCCCAGGTAGCCTCTTTCCATTCTTTATGCTGTCACTCAGGGCTTCAGTACTGTTTCCCCTACCAATACTTGATCTTGTTTCTCTCTTCCCCTACCTGTCCCCCTTTCCTGTCCTGTGATTTCATTCTTCTCTTTCTCAACTGTGATTGGAATGTTCTCACTTTGTCCCTTTGAATTGTTAACTTTTTTGAGTTCTGTGGATTGTATCCTTGGTATTCTGTGCTTTTTTGGCTAATATTCCCTTACTAGTGAGTATATACCATGCATGTCTTTAGGGTCTGAATTACCCTACTCAGATGATATTTTCTAGTTCTGTTCATTTGCCTGCAAAACTCTGGATGTCCTTGTTCTTAATAAGTGAGTAGTATTCAATTGGGTAAATGAACCACATTTTCTGTATCCATTCTTCTGTTGTGAGGCATTTGGGTTATTTCCAGCTTCTGGCTATCACAAATAAGGCCACTATGAACATAGTGGAATTAGTGGCTGAGAAACACTTAAAGGAAACTTCAAAGTCCATAATGATCAGGGAAATATAAATCAAAATGACCCTGTGATTTCACATTACACCAATCAGAATTGTTAAGATCAAAACCCCAGGTGACAGCATATGTTGGTGAGGATGTAGAGACAGAGGAACATTCTTCTATTGCTGATGGGATTGCAAACTGGTACAACCACTCCTCAAATCAATCTGGAGTTTCCTCAGAAAATTAGAAATAGTTCTACCTGAAGTTCAAGCTATACCACTCTTGGGCATATACCCAAAAGATTTCCCACAATGTCACAGGGGCTGAGTTCAAAGATACATTACTGATACATGAGACTTTGCAGTGCCAAACTATAAAGGATAAACTCAAACACACTATTCTTTCATTATTGCCTACTACTAATAAGGATGGTGTCTTCTAGATCTCTAAAAGTTATTGTAATTTGATTTTTAATCACAGTGCATCTTCTAGTCCATTAGCAAAACGTTAGTTAGGTTTGTTTGTTCATGCATTTCTTAGCAAAATTTACCCAAAATATACCCTTTTGCCCTTGGTATTATTTCCAAAAATTTCTTCTAATAATGAGTTTAGAATGAGCATTACTTCTAAAAATGAGAGTTTAGATGACAACTGTCCTGGTCTTCAGAAACAGCTCTTACACTTAGTGTCAAAAAAAAAAGAGCCTGAAAAATATCATGCTGCAGATAGTATGTTGCTCTTAAACTTAACTCCATGCCTTGATTGATGTGCTAATTTAGTCAATGAAACAAAATATCTTATTTTAGAAAAAATGTTAAATTTAATGTACCTTTTAAATTTGATTGATTTAACATTTTAGAGTATGGTAAGTGACCCCATAAAAATCCTTATTTTCTGGCACTTTCTTTTCTGGGAATGAATACATGGGTATGGTTTCTTTGGGCTTTGATAGTTTCTACTAACAAGATTGAGGATTATAATAGATTTTGTTCATATGGAAAGTTCTAAAATTGAAAAAAAAACTATATGAAAGAACTAGAGTCATTAGTGTCAAAAGGAAAAAAAAACTGTTTATGCATTCTAATAGTATTCCTAATGGTTCATGGATTATAGAACTATATCTCTTGTAGATTTAGAGTATGACATAAAGATGCATAAAATGTATTCTTACATTATTTATGTTTTGCGATAACAAATTCTCTTAAAATATTCTTTATGTTTTTGTTGATTTAAAGTAGTTATTCAGATCTTGGTGAAAGATTTTAAGAACAACCCTTTTAATTTAAACAGAAAAAGAGGATTTGAGTCTGGAGTTCTTGCTCAAATTTTGGTTATGATAAGGGGAGGAGGCAATATGACAAATATGCATTTTGTACATATATGAGGCTATCAATTAATAAAAGTTGTGCATTGGTAAATGTCCTGAACATAAATAGGATACTGGATGTAGTGATTAACCTCTTTAAAAGACATGTATATTAAATTTAATGTGAGACATGGATAGAATTACTGTTATCTTGAAAGAAATTCAAGTAGTTTACATAAATGTATTGTGTAGGTTTCTATTTGTGGGTGAGGGCTGGCACACGTTAGGTCAAGGCCATGGTTGGACAGTAAAAAAATAAGTCAGGGACAAAGCTTTTGTAAAGCAGGATAGAAGGATAAGGAAGGAGAATCAAGATGGAGACAGGGAAGGATGACCCAGATCTAGGTGGTCCTGAATTGCCAAGGTTTTTAGGATGAATTTCTGTAGGCAAATTTATTTTTTCTTGGTGGGTAGTTTATATCATTATCGATTGGTTGTAAGTTTATTGTGTGGATATATTGTGGATGGAGAATTTAACATTTAAATCTTATTGTTGGGTTGCAGTTTGTTGGGTCTTGATTTTTAACAGGTTGTTGGGAGTCATAGACACAAGTATCACCAACAGAATATGAGATAGAAGAAAGAATCTCAGACACAGAAGGTACCATAGAAAGCATTGACACAACCATCAAAGATAATGTAAAACAAAAAACATTCCTAACCGAAAGCATCCAGGAACCCGAGGACACAAGGAGAAAATCAAACCTAAGAATAATAGGTATAGAAGAGAGCAAAAACTTAAAAGGCCAGTAAATATTTTCAACAAAATTATAGAAGAGAACTTCCCTAACATAAGGAAAGAGATGGCCTTAAACATACAAGAAGCATAAAGAACTCCAAATAGGGTGGACCAGAAAAGAAATTCCTCTAATCACATAATAGTCAAAACACCAAATGCACAAAACAAAGAAAGAATATTAAAAGCAGTAAGGCAAAAAGGTCAAGTAACATATAAAGGCAGACCTATCAGAATTACAGCAGACTTTTCACCAGAGAAGATGAAAGCCATAAGATCATAGGAAGATATAAGACCCTAAAAGAACACAAATGCCAGCCCAGGCAACTACATCCAGCAAAAATCTCCATTAACATACATGGAGAAACCAAGGTATTATATGACAAAACCAAATTTACACAAAATTTTTCTACAAATCCAGACTTAAAAAGAATAATAGATAGAAAACTCCAACATAATAAGGGAAACTATACCCTACAAAGAGCAAGAAAGTAATCTTGCAACGAAAACAAAAGAAGAGAGACACACAAACATAGTTCTATCTCTAACAACAAAAATTATCAGGAAATGACAATCAGTATTCCTAAATATCTCTTAACATCAATAGACTCAATTCTCCAATAAAAAGACATAGACTAACAGACTCGATAAATAAAGAGAACCCAGCATTTTGTCGCAAACAGGAAATACACCTCAGTGACAAAGACAGAAAATACTTCAAAGTAAAAGGCTAGAAAATGGGTTTGGGGACTTGGCTCAGTGGTAGAGCGCGTGCCTAGCAAGCGCAAGGCCCTGGGTTCGATCCCCCGCTCCAAAGGAAAAAAAAAGGCTAGAAAACAACTTTCTATGCAAATGGTCCGAAGAAATAAGCTGGAGTAGTCATTCTAATTTTGAATGAAATCAATTTAACCAAAAGTTATCAAAAACAATAAGGAAGGGCACTTCATATTCATCAAACAAAAAATCAAGCAAGAAGAACTCTCAATCCTAAATATCTATGCTCCAAATGCAAGTGTACCTACATTTATAAAAATAACCTTACTCAAGCTCAAAGCACATATTTTATCTCATACAATTATAGTAGAAGATTTAAACGCCCCAGTATCATTAATGGAGAGATAATGGAAATAGAAACTAAACAGAGACCCAGAAAAACTAACAGAAGTTTTGAACCAAATAAATTTAACTGATATTTTTAGAACATTGCATTCCAAATCAAAAGAATATAAATTGTTCTCAGCACCTTATGGTACCTTCTCCCAAATTGACTGTATGATTGGCCACAAAACAGGCCTCAACAGATATAAGAGGATTGAAATAATTCCATGCATCCTATCAGATCATGACTGTTCTTTGGTAACAACAATAACGGCAGAAAGCCCACATATACATGGAAGTTGAACCATGCTCTAGTCAATGATAACTTGGTCAAGGAAGAAATAAAGAAATTAAAGACTGCTTAGAATTAAATGAAAATGATTACACTACATACTTGAACTTGTGGGACAAAATGAAAGGAATGAATCCCTCCAAAAAGAAAAAGAAAAGGCAGAGAACATACATTTAGAAGCATGACAGCACACATAAAAGCTCTATAAAAAGGATTAGAAGGGAGGAAATAATTAAACTCAGTGCTGAAATCAACCAAATACAAAGAAAAAGGAATATACAAAGAATCAACAAAACCACAAGCTGATTCTTTCAGAAAATCAATAAGATAGACAAACCCTTAGCCAGACTAACCAGAGGGCACAGAGAATGTGTCCAAATTAACAAAATCAGAAATTTAAAGGGAAACATAACAACAGTATCTGAGAAAATTCTAAAATTCATCAGTTCCTACTAAAAGCCTATGTTCAACAAAACTGTAAAATCTGGATCAAATGGACAATTTTCTAGACAGGTAAAAAATAACAAAATTTAAATCAAAATCAGATGAATGATCTAAACAATCCCATGGCTCTTAAAGAAATAGAAGCAGTTATTAAAAAATCTGCCAATCAAACAGAGACCAGGTCCAGATGGGTTTAGTGAAGAATTCTATCAAATCTTCATAGAAGACATCATACCAATAGTGTTCAAACTGTTCCACAAAGTAGAAACAAAAGGAGCACTGCAAAATTCCTTCTATGAAGCCACAATTATGCTTATACCTAAACTACACAGAAACCCAACAAGGAAAGAGAACTTCAGACCAATTTCCCTTATGAATATCGACTCAAAAATACTCGATGAAATTCTTACACACCGAATCATAGAACACATTAAAACAATCATCCATAATGATCAAGTAGGCTTCATTCCAAGGGATTCGGGGATGGATCAATAAACAGAAATCCATCAACATAATACTCTATGTCAACAAACTCAAAGAAAAATAAACATAATCAATTCATTAGATGCTTAGAAAGCATTGGACAAGATTCAACACCCCTTCATGATAAAAGTCCTTGAAAGATCAGGAATTCAAGGACCATACCTAAACCTACTAAAAGTAATATACAGCAAATCAGTAGCCAACATTAAACTAAATGAAGATAAACTTGAAGCATTCCCACTAAAATAAGTGACTAGACAAGGCTCCCCAATCTCTCCCTACCGATTCCCTATAGTACCCAATGTCCTAGCCAGAGCAATCAGATAACAAAAGGAGGTCAATGGCACATCAATTGGAAAGGAAGAAGTCAAAATATCACTATTTGCAGATGATGCGGTAGTGTACTTAAGTGACCCCAAAAGTTCACCAGTGAACTACTCAGCCTGATAAACAGATTTAACAAAGGGGTTGGGAATAAAATTATCCAAATCAGTAGCCTTCCTCTACGCAAAGGATAAACAGGGTGAGAAAGGAATCAGGGAATTGACAGCCTTCACAATAGTCCCAAATAATATACCTCAGTGTGACTTTAACCAAACAAGTGAAAGATCTGTATAACAAGAACTTCTAATCTATGAAGAAAGAAATTAAATAATATCTCAGAAGTTGGAAAAACCTGCCATGCTCATGAATTGGCAGGATTAATATAGTATAAATGTCCATTGTTCCATAAACTGTCTTTATATTCAATGTGATACCCATCAAAGTACCAATTCAATTTGTCATAGTGTTAGAAAGTGTAATTTGCAAATTCATTTGGAATAACAAAAAATCCAGGATAGCGAAAATTAACCTCAACAATAAAAGAATTTCTGGGGGAATCACCATCCCTGACCTCAAGCAGTATTACAGAAAAATGATAATAAAAACTATATGGTATTGGTACAGACATAGGCACAAAGAACAGTGGAATAGAATTGAAGTCACAGAATGAACTCACACACTTATGGTCTCTTGATCATTTTTAACAAATGGTGCTGGTTCAACTGGAGGTCAACATGTTGAAGAATGAAAATCACCCCATTCTTATAACCATTTACAAAGCTTAAATCCAAGTGGATCAAGGACCTCAACATAAAAGCAGATACACTCAAACTCATAAGAGAAAAAGTGGGAAAGTAACATTAACCACAGGTTACTGGGGAAAATTTCCTGAATAAAACACCAGTGGTTTATGCTCTAAGATCAAGAGTCAACATATGGCACTTCTTTAAATTGCAAAGCTTCTGTAAGGCAAAGGACACTCCCATTAGCACAGAAGAGCAACCAACAGATTGAGAAAAGATCTGTACCAATCATAAATTTGATATAGGGCTAATATCCAAAATATATAAAGAACTCAAGAAGGTAGACTCGAAAAAGTCAAATAACCATTTTAAAAAATGGGTGAAGAGCTAAACAAAGAATTCTCAGGTGAGGAATATTGAATGGCTGAGAAGTACCTAAAATAACGCTAAACATCCATAGTTATCAGCGAAATGCAAATCAAAACAAACCTGAGATTCTCCCTCATACCAGTCAGAATGGTTATGACAAAAATCTCAGGTGACAACAGATGCCTGTGAGGATGTGGAGACAGAGCAATCCTCTTCCAATTTTGGTGGGATTGCACCTGTCCCAACCACTGTGGAAGTCAATCTGGCGTTTCCTCAGAATATTGGATTTTGCACTACCTGAGGAATCAGCCATACCTTTCCTGCACATATACCCAAATTATGCTCCAACATGCAACAAAGTCACATGCTCCACTCTGTTCATACCAGCCTTATTTATAATATCCAGAAGCTGGAAAGAATTCAGATATCCTTCAACAGAGGAATGGGTTCAGAAAATGTGGTACATCTACACAATGGTGTACTTCTTAGCTATCAATGATTATAAGTACATGAAATTCATTGGCTAGTAAATGGAACTAGAAAAAAATCATCCTGAATAAGATAATAAAATCACGGAAAAAGAAACATGGTATGCAGTCACCGATAAGTGGATATTAGCCCAGAAGCTTGAATTACCCATGATAAAATTCATAGACCACATGATGCTCAAGAAGAAGAACACTCAAGGTGCAGTTGCTTCTGTCCTTCTTAAAATTGTGAACCACATTTGTAGGAGGAGATATAGAGACAAAGTTTGGAGTAGAGACTGAAGGAATGTCCATTTGGAGCCTGCCCCAACTGGGGATACAGCCCATATGTATATGTATGTATGTGTGTGTTTTGTGTGTTTATAACATATATGTAACATATATATATATAATATATATAACATATATAATAACATATAATATATAATATATAACATACATAATATATAACATATATAACATATATAATATATGCTATATATAACATATATAATTATATATATATATATATTATGTGTGTTTGTGTGTTTGCAAACCATCACCAAAGCTATATAATATCTATGAATCCAAGAAGTTCATGATGACAGCAGCCTGATATAACTTTCTCTGCAGAGCTCAGTCAATGAATTACAAATACAGAGGTGAATGCTAATAGCTTTCATTGAACTAAGAACTTGAGAATGAGAATTAGAGAAAGGATTAAAGGAGCTGAAGGAGTTTGCAACCCCATAAGAACAACAATACCAACCAACCAGAACTCCCAGTGACTAAACAACTACCACATGGACTGACCCATGAATCCAGCTGCATATGTAGCAGTCGATGGCCTTGTTGGGCACCCATGGGAGAAGGCCTTGGTCCTGCCAAGGCTGTACCAGTACAGGGAATGTCAGATGTGGAGGCAAGAATGGGGGTTGGTTGTGAAGGGGGAACACTCTTATAGAAGAAGGGGCCAGGGATGTGATAGGGAGCTTATGATAGGGAAACAGAGAAAGGGAATAATATTAGAAATGTAAATAAAAATCCAATTAAAACAAACAAAAAACCCAATAGTTTTGAGTTCTAAGTAAAACTAAACAAAGACTACACAGATATTCCATATGCTTTCAGCCTGCATGCAAAGACTTCCTAGCTGAGTATGTCATCAGTTTTGCATTTGCTTAAATTTTGCCTAAAATGACACAAAGTACTACCGAGAGTCCACACTTTACATTATGGTTTGCATGTTGTTATGGTATCTATATTTTTAATTTTTTAACATATTGTGTATGTATGCCAAAGAGCTATATTTCTTTCACCTACCACAGATATTTAAAATAAACTCTGCTTCACAACACAGAAATTGCAGTTCTTTATGTTGGGTTATATAATTAGGTTGATTTATTATTTTGTGCAGTCTTTTGTTTTATATTGAGTTTGGTTATATAAAAGTCTTGATATCTTTTTATTTTCAAAAGTGCTTTTCTACTCTGACACTAGAATACTATTTTCTTCCTAGGGACAAAGTTTTAGAGCTCAATTCTGTTCTTTTATGTTTTCTTTCTTTTTCCTTTCTACCAGTTTTACCCAAGAGAAGCATTGATTAAATTCTTCAACTATTTACAGTTGAATAATTAGCTAATATTTTAGAATCCCATTATTTATTCTATTTGTCTTTGAAGTTCATAATTTTATGGGTATAGGCTTCACATTACTGCAATGTAGAAAGCAGTAAAAAGTTTCAAATAATTGAATTATCTCTTCAAGATAGCGTAATGTATATTTAATAGGTATCTTTCTTGCATGTTTTCTTTCTGTCAGGAAATTACTTTATCATTGTATAAGGAATAGTCAATTTGTAAGTTTCATGAAATGTTATCTTTATATTTTACAGTGCTTTGTGATTTTGTTTTATGTTTAATTAACATTTTGATACACATAGAATATTTCTGATTTTATTCTTAAAATTTTATCCTTAAATTTTATCTGGCAGGGATAGTCAGATGTCTCAGTTGATAAATTGTTCACCATCACAGTGTAAAGACATATTTAGATTCTGAGATAGTTTAGATACTCCTGGGCTCACATACCTAGTTCCACCATCTGAGAAGTAGAAGTATGGGGGGGTATAAAATGAATTGGTGAAAGCAGGAGAGAAGGAACAAATTTAAAAGTTTTGAGCCACAAAGTCCATAGTCATAAGTGTCTTTATTGAAAAAATTACCCCATAACATAAAAATATTGTACCAATAAATATATTCATTTATATTTTTACAGATAAAAATACATGGTTTAAATATTTGATCCCTAACTAGTAGCACAGTTTGTGATTCTGAGCAAACTTTCTGTTGGGACGTCTTGCTGGAAGAGCTGAGCCACTTGAGGCAGGGTCTATTACCCTGCAGAGTTTCTCATACTTGCTCTGTTTCCTGAGTATAGATGTAATATAACCATCCTGTTCCTGCCACCATGTCTTCCTGTCTACTATTCTATCATCCCTGCCTTGATTGAATTTATTGAAGATAAATCTTTTCTCTCCTATACTGTTCTGGTAGGAATCTTTGGCACAGTAATAAGAAAATAGACAAGATATGTATATATTTACATGTATGTATGAAGTCTGTCTGAATCAGAAACAAATGAGAAATTCTACTCCCTCAAATGACCTTAAGTTTCCAAATCTTCCACATTTGGTGAGAAAAGTGAACATGATGACTAATCTACCATCAGTGTACCATCTTAAGAGGAATTTTATAGAGTACTTTTTTTCTTCCCCTAAATTATTGACTTGTTACAATCTCATATTTGTGAAGGTCAGGTTTCCCCCACAATGAAAATAAGACAGAACCTAGGTAAAGATGTGGTGAAATAGTAGATATGGTTAGATGAGTTTCAGTTTTCTTTGCTAAATTTCTTCAAGTGTTTCTAGAAGAACTAGCATATGTTCTCTATAAGGACAAGCATAGTAAATATGGTTAGTTGCATGAGTCATAGGGTCATCTACTTTATGTATCTCTTGTGCTTTTTCCATTCTTGAAAGGTATAAAAGCAAGGCTACAAAATCATACATAAATAGGCCTGGGCTCTATGTTACACAAAGGCTCCAACTTATGACTTAGATTAAATAATGTAACTTGCTCATAGCTTGATGTGCCTACTTTCTTCTTGTCAAGAGAAGTCAAGATACCTTATTTAATGGAAGCACTCCAGTAACTTGAACAGATCTTATCTGTACAAATGAAAGGCTAATACTGACTCCATTTATCGATCAGTGTGAATTCTTCTGCCTGTGGTATAATTCATCTATGCATATCCCCTTATTATTGCTTACTTTGGTTTCAGTATCCTTGGGTAGTTAAAATATAAATCCTTTAGTATAGTTTGTTTTTCAGATGTATACAAATGCTGAAAAATCAAAATTGATTGAAAGTCAATCATGCTGAAGAGCTTTCCTCCACTTTTTCTCTTGCTGCTTACACTGTAAAAGATACAGATTTGGAGAATTCTCATAATATAGCCCTGATGGGAATGTAGTAAGGCAGGTATAATATCTTGTTATATCATAATTGGTTTGGGGTGAGTGTGTGTGTGTGTGTGTGTGTGTGTGTTTATGATTATGAATACCGCAAAAATTCTAAAATGTGTTGCTTCATGTTGGCACACACCTCTAATCACAGTACTCAATGAGGCAGATGCCAGGGGGTCTACCAATTTGAGGTCAAGTGGTCTTTATACAGAGTTCTATGATAACTAGGGAAATGCAGGAAAAAAACTGTCTTAAAGTAGAAAAATACTAAATTTTCAGAACCTTTTTTACATGATGGTTAAACAAGACGATAATGAGCATGTGGACAGCCAGGGCTAAATTAAATATTTCACTGCAGCCCTAATATATTAAGCATATTAAAAGAAAATTATACTGAGTACATTCTAATTTCAATTTGTGTTAAAATTAGTGTTTGGCTTGAAATAGCATTATCTATTGATATCTTCTTTTTAACTTTAAAGCTAAAGTAAAGACCACCTTCAGAGGACCTTCACTTGTTCATTGTATAATTTGTTGGCTTACTGAAACCTGAAACCCACTTCTGCTGTGCATAGTCACAAGAAAATCTTGCATATAGCATACTACCAAATCCAATAAAAAATAAATTTAAAGTAGAGTGTATGGCTCAAACTAAAAGTATTTCTCAGGCTTCAATGCTTTAATGTTTAAACATTTTAAGTCCAGTGACTTCTAAAATGCATTTTTATATACTAAAGAATATAGTATCTTCCTTCTCTCATGTAGAATTTCAATGGCATTATATGAGATTTAGAGAAAATATATTGAGTCATCACAGGAACATGAAGCAAAATAAAACCTTCCAAGGTCGATGAGAGACATTTTGTAGTTACTGAACACAGACACAGACATTTAGAACATGTGCAATTTATGAATGAATAAAATGTGGCCTAGAATATTTGATTATTTTTTGTGAAGCGTACTCAAATATGCTTCTTTCTATAAGAGGTATTGGATTTACAAACACAATTAAGGAGTGTGATTTGCTTCATACATCAATTAGACATGAACTCTTTACTGAAAACTCCCATTAGTGAAAAAAGCAAGACATAATAACAAACTTTATTAGCACTGGAAGATTTCTTCAATAAGGATTTTGATTTCAATGAAATTTCTGTTGAATGTAACTACCTCATAGTATTAAAGTATATTGTATAGATACAGTACCTAAGCAAGGTTTGTGTTTTCATTAAAGAAAAAAAAATTAAGTTCTACTTAAAAGAAAAAATACATGAAAACTAGCAGAAAATATAGCATATATTAAGTTATAATCAATTCTGGATGTGATTAAATCCTTTTAGTAGGATTTTGTCTAGTTTTATTTTTGATGCAGGATTGCATGTAGCCCATGACATTTATTGAACTCTTTGATTCCCTTTGTCCTTAAGGATGATATTCAATCTCTGATATCTATGTGACTATTTTTTACTCTTCCTGCTTAAATTTATTTATTTATTTATTTGAATATTTATTCTTAAGCAAAGAATGCTTCTTAAGAGGAAATTTCTAAAAATATCAAAAAATTTAGAATATTATGTTTTCACTATACACAGGTTTTTAAATGAAA
Source organism: Rattus norvegicus (assembly GCF_021556685.1). NCBI lineage: Eukaryota > Metazoa > Chordata > Mammalia > Rodentia > Muridae > Rattus > Rattus norvegicus. The sequence continues at coordinate 27,977,502 of NC_141546.1, forward strand.
TTTGTTCTGAATGCTTAATTAAAGCTGAGATTATGGTGTGTTTCCACTAATATTGCTCTTCTCATGTCTTATGAGGTATATATTTAAGCAATGTTGATTATATTATGCAAATGTGTCAAACAATATATCTTCCTTTTATGGTCTGCCCCCTTCTGAAATATAGGCCAATGTAATTCTGTGTTTACTTATATTTCATAAGAAATTAAACCTTTAGAAATAATGTATGTATTACATAATACATACACACCACACATTGTTATGTGCTGCACAAACAAAACTGATTTATTAGACTGAATTACAAAAAAAATGATCATCCAGACATTATTATCTGAACACAAAGGAGTTCAAGAACATGGTAGATGTACAGCCTATTTATCTGGGTGCTTCACTACCTCAGTCTTGGGTTGAAACTCTGGAAGATTTACTGATAACTTCTGGTCTTCTATCCAGCATGGAAAGCCAAAGGCCTTGAATGTCAGTCTCAACCAAGGATGGCAGTAGAACTGTCAAGAATAGTTGATGTAGTCATCAGTCAGAGATAAAAGTAGACAAGCAAAAAACAATGATTTACCTTTCTACTGATGGTCTTTGAGATGCTGCTATCCTGGAGGAAACTCTTCTCCAATCAATGGATTCTTTCTGAAACTATCCCTATAGATTTACCTGCAGACAATTCAAGTTGATTCTATTTCCAATCCAGATTAATCATCATAACCTAATAGCTTGATCTCATTTTCAATGCCAAGTTATGAATGATCTACTAATTTGGCATTCAAAAAGTTCTGAAATTTTGTAATGTTAACATAGCTTTTTATCACTTACACTTTCATACATATACCCTCATTACACACACACACACACACACACACACACACACATGAAATACCTACCACATTCCTTCTTAAAAACGTTATTAAAAGAAGCTGTTGACATATTAGACTAGCTCACAAAAATTTTGTTTATCACTCTTAGGAGTTGAAGAAAATAGTAGGTGAACTGTCATAAAGCTGGGTGCCGAAGGATTCCCATTCTTCTGTTGAAAGTAGATATCTGAATGTCTTTCCTAAGTGCTTTAGATTATAAAATTCTATAATGGCCCTTTCTTGTGTTTCCTTTATTTTTACTCTTCTGCACTGCAGTTTGTACTGCAATCAAATAATACTATAAATATGCTATAAACTTCTAGCTATAAACTTTACTATTTCACATGAAAACAGAATTACTACATCCAGCAATACTATTGTTTTGCTTCTACCCATGAGAAATAAAATCATTATGGCTGAAAAATATCTTGAGTGCTTATTGCATTAACATTCAAATTAGGAAAAAGCATACAAGTAACCTAATTATCTAGCAACAGAGATCACAATCGTAGAAAAACAGAAACACACACACACACACACACACACAAACAGACACACACAGACACAGACATACACACACACACTCACACACAGCAAAATTTTTCAGCTCAATGAGGAATAAATTTTTGTCATTTTTTACAACCCCGATAGAATTAAAGGTTATTATATTAAAGGAAATATTCCAGTCACAAAAGGAGATACAGCATAATATTTAAAATCTAAGATGGAATACAACATTGACCTGACAAAAGTTGAAAGGAAACGTTATTTCTCTAGACCAATAGGAAGTTGGTGAGTAAGAAAGTTCATGTGGTGTGTGGGTGCCTGAGCCAAGAAAGAGCTGAAGTCACATAAAGGTTGCCATTTTGCTGATGTAGCTAATTACAGATATTTGAAAGAGGATGGTCTCCATAAAATAATAGCTTTAAATACTTTGTCAGCAGAGAGTGGTACTATTTGAAAGGACTAGAAAGTATGGCCTTGTTAAATTTTGTGTTGTTTTGTTAGAGTAAGTGTGTTAGTGAAGGTGGAGATCAAGGTTTTTCAAACCAAATAATATTCCAAAAACTAATTCCCTCCTCTTTCTTGGATGCCAAAGGGTCACGGTGTGTAGAAGTTTTTACATGTTATACTTCATGAAAAATAATGGACTAATCTTCAGAAACTCTAAACAGTACTCTGGAATTTCTTTTATAAGAGTTTTCTTGATCTTTGTGTCTCTTCCTAGCAATAGGTCACTGACAGAAGTTGATATTAGGGATCCATGTATTTCTGTGACAGGTTTGATGGTCTTGCTTGTTTTTGCTGTTGCCTTTGGGCCTTTGGATTAGAAAAGATGTATATTGCTTTAAGGAGGCATAGAATGCCATTTTGAAGGAAAACAGAAAAAAAATGATGGTGAGACTGATTTTAATAGTGAATTCCCAATTCAAGAAGATTCAGATATCATCTATTATATTTTTGAGAGTATTGATTAGCCAAGGATTTACTCTGTCATGTAATTTTAATGGTCACTCTTAAATAAAGGGGAACAAATTGAAGAATGATAATAGAAAATGTACAGATTAAGGAGAAAAGGAACACTAGCAAATATAATGGAGCTCAGTCTAGTGATCAAGGAGATAAAACACTTAAAAAAATCATGATGCTAAAAGAAATGACGGGAGTAGTGGCAGGCCTCTGAACATTGCCCTACTCAACTACACTTTAACTTATAAAAAGGAATTAAATAAATGATTAAGCAATGAAGGAAATCATTGAAAACATAAAGCTAATGAAAAATTATTTAAGCAAGGGGATAGAGTTCTAGCCACAACAGGAAGCAGAACTTGACAAATTAAACTACATGGATTAGCCTTTAAAGTCAAGAATACAAGAAAGGTTGTATAATCATATTCAATAGCTACAGAATACTGGAAGAAGCCAGGCATGTGTCAGGTGTGTCAATCCATGGAGGCTCACGGCCATTTTTTAAAACAGTCAAGGTAGTTGTTAGAAATGCCAAAATACCTCCTAAGGGATTAAAAGAATTAAAGAATGTGGAATGTACTCAAGATAAAGAAGTGTGTTACAATCAACAAAGCAGAAAAGAAGTGAAGAGCTGACAAGCAATTTGACATTAAACACCAGACATGAAGTCACAGAAATTCAAGTTTTCCATTCTTCTTGCTAGTCCTCCTTTGGTCTGGTATTTCTTCCCCATGCTTCATTTCCTTCCATTTGGGATACAAATAAACATTCTGTGTGATTTTTATGTTGAAAGTATTTTATTTTCTTTTTTATTTTGATTTACAGGGATTATATTAAGAGGTTGGCTTGACTATCAAAAGAGACTATGGACTATCAAATATTTTAAAACTGTGAAAGAATATAAGTGTTTTTGATGATGGAATAAATGAATTTTGCATTATCATATGGTTATAGGCTTTGAGGCCCAAATTGTAGAATTTGAAAGAGAATATTCCCCAACAAACTAATGTACTTGAAAACATGGACATCAGGGTGTGTTACCATTTGAAAGATTAAGATGTGTGGCATTTGGGGGACATATGTGGACTTCTTGGAGGAAGTACGTTACTATAGATTTAGGGTTTGATTTGAGGTTTTGATTTAAGTGATTTGAAGTTTTAATTTCCCAAGTCAGGTCATGAGTCTCTCTCTTTGCTTGCTGCCTCTACATTTTAAAGCAGAATTCTTGGCTATCCCTTCAGCACCATGTATGCTTGCATTCTACAATGCTTCTTTTCTTTTCTTTTTTTTTTTTTATTAACTTGAGTATTTCTTATATACATTTCAAGTGTTATTCCCTTTCCCGGTTTCCGGGCAAACATCCCCCTCCCACTCCCCTTCCTTATGGGTGTTCCCCTCCCAAACCTCCCCCCATTGCCGCCCTCCCCCCATAGTCTAGTTCACTGGGGGTTCAGTCTTAGCAGGACCCAGGGCATCCCCTTCCACTGGTGCTCTTACTAGGATATTCATTGCTACCTATGGGGTCAGAGTCCAGGGTCAGTCCATGTATAGTCTTTAGTTAGTGGATTAGTCCCTGGATCTCTGGTTGCTTGACATTGTTGTACTTTTGGGGTCTCGAGCCCCTACAAGCTCTTCCAGTTCTTTCTCTGATTCCTTCAACGGGGGACCTATTCTCAGTTCAGTGGTTTGCTGCTGGCATTCGCCTCTGTGTTTGCTGTATTCTGGCTGTGTCTCTCAGGAGCGATCTACATCTGGCTCCTGTCGGTCTGCACTTCTTTGCTTCATCCATCTTGTCTAGTTGGGTGGCTGTATATGTATGGGCCACATGTGGGGCAGGCTCTGAATGGGTGTTCCTTCAGTCTCTGTTTTAATCTTTGCCTCTCCCTTCCCTCCCAAGGGTATTCTTTTTCCTCATTTAAAGAAGGAGTGAAGCATTCACATTTTGATCATCCGTCTTGAGTTTCATTTGTTCTAGGGATCTAGGGTAATTCAAGCATTTGGGCTCATAGCCACTTATCAATGAGTGCATACCATGTATGTCTTTCTGTGATTGAGTTAGCTCACTCAGGATGGTATTTTCCAATTCCAACCATTTGCCTACGAATTTCATAAACTCGTTGTTTTTGATAGCTGAGTAATATTCCATTGTGTAGATGTACCACATTTTCTGTATCCATTCCTCTGTTGAAGGGTATCTGGGTTCTTTCCAGATTCTGGCTATTATAAATAAGGCTGCGATGAACATAGTGCAGCACTTGTCTCTTTTATATGTTGAGGCATCTTTTGGGTATATGCCCAAGAGAGGTATAGCTGGATCCTGAGGCAGTTCAATGTCCAATTTTCTGAGGAACCTCCAGACTGATTTCCAGAATGGTTTTACTAGTCGGCAATCCCACCAACAATGGAGGAGTGTTCCTCTTTCTCCACATCCTCACCAGCATCTGCTGTCACCTGAGTTTTTGATCTTAGCCATTCTCACTGGTGTGAGGTGAAATCTCAGGGTTGTTTTGATTTGCATTTCACTTATGACTAAAGATGTAGAACATTTCTTTAGGTGTTTCTCAGCCATTCGGCATTCCTCAGCTGTGAATTCTTTGTTTATATCTGAACCCCATTTTTTAATAGGGTTATTTGTTTCCCTGCGGTCTAACTTCTTGAGTTCTTTGTATATTTTGGATATAAGGCCTCTATCTGTTGTAAGATTGGTAAAGATCTTTTCCCAATCTGTTGGTTGCCGTTTTGTCCTAACCACAGTGTCCTTTGCCTTACAGAAGGTTTGCAGTTTTATGAGGTCCCATTTGTCGATTCTTGATCTTAGAGCGTAAGCCATTGGTGTTTTGTTCAGGAAATTTTTTCCAGTGCCCATGTGTTCCAGATGCTTCCCTAGTTTTTCTTCTATTAGTTTCAGTGTGTCTGGTTTGATGTGGAGGTCCTTGATCCACTTGGACTTAAGCTTTGTACAGGGTGATAAGCATGGATCGATCTGTATTCTTCTACATGTTGACCTCCAGTTGAACCAGCACCATTTGCTGAAAATGCTATCTTTTTTCCATTTGATGGTTTTGGCTCCTTTGTCAAAAATCAAGTGACCATAGGTGTGTGGGTTCATTTCTGGGTCTTCAATTCTATTCCATTGGTCTATCTGTCTGTCTCTGTACCAATACATTGCAGTTTTTATCACTATTGCTCTGTAATACTGCTTGGGTTCAGGGATAGTGATTCCCCCTGAAGTCCTTTTATTATTGAGGATAGCTTTAGCTATCCTGGGTTTTTTGTTATTCCAGATGAATTTGCAAATTGTTCTGTCTAACTCTTTGAAGAATTGGATTGGTATTTTGATGGGGATTGCATTGAATCTGTAGATCGCTTTTGGTAAAATGGCCATTTTTACTATATTAATCCTGCCAATCCATGAGCATGATAGATCTTTCCATCTTCTGAGGTCTTCTTCAATTTCTTTCCTCAGTGTCTTGAAGTTCTTATTGTACAGATCTTTTACTTGCTTGGTTAAAGTCACACCGAGGTACTTTATATTATTTGGGTCTATTATGCAGGGTGTCGTTTCCCTAATTTCTTTCTCAGCTTGTTTCTCTTTTGTATAGAGGAAGGCAACTGATTTATTTGAGTTAATTTTATACCCAGCCACTTTGCTGAAGTTGTTTATCAGCTTTAGTAGTTCTCTGGTGGAACTTTTGGGATCACTTAAATATACTATCATATCATCTGCAAATATTGATATTTTGACTTCTTCTTTTCCGATCTGTAACCCCTTGATCTCCTTTTGTTGTCTGATTGCTCTGGCTAGAACTTCAAGAACTATATTGAATAAGTAGGGAGAGAGTGGGCAGCCTTGTCTAGACCCTGATTTTAGTGGGATTGCTTCAAGTTTCTCTCCATTTAGTTTAATGTTAGCAACTGGTTTGCTGTATATGGCTTTTACTACGTTAAGTATGGGACTTGAATTCCTATTCTTTCCAGGACTTTTATCATGAAGGGGTGGTGAATTTTGTCAAATGCTTTCTCAGCATCTAATGAAATGATCATGTGGTTCTGTTCTTTCAGTTTGTTTATATAATGGATCACGTTGATGGTTTTCCGTATAGTAAACCATCCGTGCACGCCTGGGATGAAGCCTACTTGATCATGGTGGATGATTGTTTTGATGTGCTCTTGAATTCGGTTTGCCAGAATTTTATTGAGTATTTTTGCGTCGATATTCATAAGGGAAATTGGTCTGAAGTTCTCTTTCTTTTTGTGTCTTTGTGTGGTTTAGGTATAAGAGTAATTGTGGCTTTGTAGAAGGTATTCGGTAGTGCTCCATCTGTTTCAATTTTGTGGAATAGTTTGGATAATATTGGTATGGGTTCTTCTATGAAGGTTTGATAGAATTCTGCACTAAACCCGTCTGGACCTGGGCTCTTTTTGTTTAGGAGACCTTTAATGACTGCTTCTATTTCCTTAGGAGTTATGGGGTTGTTTAACTGGTTTATCTGTTCCTGATTTAACTTCGATACCTGGTACCTGTCTAGGAAATTGTCCATTTCCTGAAGATTTACAAGTTTTGTTGAATATAGGTTTTCATAGTAAGATCTGATGATTTTTGAATTTCCTGTGAATCTGTAGTTATGTCTCCCTTTTCATTTCTGATTTTGTTAATTTGGACACACTCTCTCTGTCCTCTCGTTAGTCTGGCTAAGGGTTGATCTATCTTGTTGATTTTCCGAAAGAACCAACTTTTGGTTCTGTTGATACTTTCTATAGTCCTTTTTGTTTCTACTTGGTTGATTTCAGCTCTGAGTTTGATTATTTCCTGCCTTCTACTCCTCCTGGGTGTATTTGCTTCTTTGTGTCCTAGAGCTTTTAAGTGTGCTGTCAAGCTGCTGACATATGCTCTTTCCTGTTTCTTTCTGCAGGCACTCAGCGCTATGAGTTTTCCTCTTAGCACAGCTTTCTTTGTGTCCCATAAGTTTGGGTATGTTGTACCTTCATTTTCATTAAATTCTAAAACGTTTTTAATTTCTTTCTTTATTTCTTCCTTCACCAGGTTATCATTGAGTAGAGCCTTGTTCAATTTCCACGTATATGTTGGCATTCTTCCCTTATTGTTATTGAAGACCAGTTTTAGCCCGTGGTGGTCCGATACCACGCATGGGATTATTTTTATCTTTCTGTACCTGTTGAGGCCTGTTTTTTGACCAATTATACGGTCAATTTTGGAGAAAGTACCATGAGGAGCTGAGAAGAAGGTATATCCTTTTGCTTTAGGATAGAATGTTCTATAAATATCCGTTAAGTCCATTTGGCTCATGACTTCTCTTAGTCTGTCGACATCACTGTTTAATTTCGGTTTCCATGAACTGTCCATTGATGAGAGTGGGGTGTTGAAATCTCCCACTATTATTGTGTGAGGTGCAATGTGTGTTTTGAGCTTTAGTAAGGTTTCTTTTACATATGTAGGTGCCTTTGTATTTGGGGCATAGATATTTAGGATTAAGAGTTCATCTTGTTGGATTTTTCCTTTGATGAATATGAAGTGTCCTTCCTTATCTTTTTTGATGACTTTTAGTTGGAAATTGATTTTATTTGATATTAGAATGGCTACTCCAGCTTGCTTCTTCTGACCATTTGCCTGGAAAGTTGTTTTCCAGCCTTTCACTCTGAGGTAGTGTCTGTCTTTGTCTCTGAGGTGTGTTTCCTGTAGGCAGCAGAATGCAGGGTCCTCGTTGCGTATCCAGTTTGTTAATCTATGTCTTTTTATTGGGGAGTTGAGGCCATTGATATTGAGAGATATTAAGGAATAGTGATTATTGCTTCCCGTTATATTCATATTTGGATGTGAGGTTATGTTTGTGTGCTTTCATTCTCTTTGTTTTGTTGCCAAGACGATTACTTTCTTGCTTCTTCTAGGGTATAGCTTGCCTCCTTATGTTGGGCTTTACCATTTATTATCCTTTGTAGTGCTGGATTTGTAGAAAGAGATTGTGTAAATTTGGTTTTGTCATGGAATATCTTGGTTTCTCCATCAATGTTAATTGAGAGTTTTGCTGGATACAGCAACCTGGGCTGCCATTTGTGTTCTCTTAGGGTCTGTACGACATCAGTCCAGGATCTTCTGGCCTTCATAGTTTCTGGCGAGAAGTCTTCTGTGATTCTGATAGGTCTGCCTTTATATGTTACTTGACCTTTTTCCCTTACTGCTTTTAATATTCTTTGTTTATTTTGTGTGTTTGGTGTTTTGACAATTATGTGACGGGAGGTGTTTCTTTTCTGGTCCAATCTATTTGGAGTTCTGTAGGCTTCTTTTATGTCTATGGGTATCTCTTTTTTTAGGTTAGGGAAGTTTTCTTCTATGATTTTGTTGAAGATATTTACTGGTCCTTTGAGCTGGGAGTCTTCACTCTCTTCTATAGCTATTATCCTTAGGTTTGATCTTCTTATTGAGTCCTGTATTTCCTGTATGTTTTGGACCAGTAGCTTTTTCCGCTTTACATTATCTTTGACAGTTGAGTCAATGGTTTCTATGGAATCTTCTGCTCCTGAGATTCTCTCTTCCATCTCTTCTATTCTGTTGGTGAAGCTTGTATCTACAGCTCCTTGTCTCTTCTTTTGGTTTTCTATGTCCAGGGTTGTTTCCATGTGTTCTTTCTTGATTGCTTCTATTTCCATTTTTAATTCCTTCAACTGTTTGATTGTGTTTTCCTGGAATTCTTTCAGGGATTTTTGTGTCTCCTCTCTATGGACTTCTACTTGTTTATTTACGTTTTCCTGGAATTCTTTCAGGGATTTTTGTGTCTCCTCTCTATGGGCTTCTACTTGTTTATTTATGTTTTCCTGGAATTCTTTCAGGGATTTTTGTGTCTCCTCTCTATGGGCTTCTACTTGTTTATTTATGTTTTCCTGGAATTCTTTCAGGCATTTTTGCGATTCCTCTCTGTAGGCTTCTACTTGTTCTCTAAGGGAGTTCTTCACGTCTTTCTTGAAGTCCTCCAGCATCATGATCAAATATGATTTTGAAACTAGATCTTGCTTTTCTGGTGTGTTTGGATATTCCATGTTTGTTTTGATGGGAGAATTGGGCTCCGATGGTGCCATGTAGTCTTGGTTTCTGTTGCTTGGGTTCCTGCGCTTGCCTCTCGCCATCAGATTATCTCTAGTGTTACTTTGTTCTGCTATTTCTGACAGTGGCTAGACTGTCCTATAAGCCTGTGTGTCAGGAGTGCTGTAGACCTGTTTTCTTCTCTTTCAGTCAGTTATGGGGACAGAGTGTTCTGCTTTCGGGCGTGTAGTTTTTCCTCTCTACAGGTCTTCAGCTGTTCCTGTGGGCCTGTGTCTTGAGTTCACCAGGCAGCTTTCTTGCAGCAGAAAATTTGGTCTTACCTGTGGTCCCGAGGCTCAAGTTCGCTCGTGGGGTGCTGCCCACGGGCTCTCTGCAGCCGCAGCAACCAGGAAGACCTGTGCCGCCGTTTCCGGGAGCTTCAATGCACCAGGGTTCCAGATGGTCTTTGGCTTTTTCCTCTGGCATCCGAGATGTGTGTGCAGAGAGCAGTCTCTTCTGGTTTCCCAGGCTTGTCTGCCTCTCTGAAGGTTTAGCTCTCCCTCCCACGGAATTTGGGTGCAGAGAACTGTTTATCAGATCTGTTTCCTTCAGGTTCCGGCAGTGTCTCAGGCAGGGTTCGGCCTGCTCCTGGGCCCTCCCCCACGGGAGCCCAGAGGCCTTATACAGTTTCCTCTTGGGCCAGGGATGTGGGCAGGGGTGAGCAGTGTTGGTGGTCTCTTTTGCTCTGCAGCCTCAGGAGTGCCCACCTGACCAGGCGGTTGGGTCTCTCTCTCACGGGGTCTGGGAGCAGAGAGCTGCTGTGTGCCGGGATCCTCTACAATGCTTCTTACCACAAGGACAATGGATTAAACCTCTGAACTATAAACCATTTTCAGCTAAATCTTTTACTTATAAAAGTTGATTTGTGTCATGCTTTTTACCACCCAGGAATAACTTTGAGTGAAAAAACTATGTATTGGCTGGAGCCCACTATAAATCAAAATTTTCAAAATAATTGATCCCACTGTCAAACCTTCTATAACCTTGTGTTTTGTTACTATGCAGTAAGAAAATCTAATGGAGACATAGTTGTATAAGGCAGTTTTATATTTAACCACAAGTTTCTTACCATCTGTCTCCCAAATCTAGTAAAGATCCTCCCAGAATCTCTGAATGGAACCAGATAAAAAAGGGAAATGTAGATAATTATATGATACGAGGAGAGAGGACTGAAAGAATAACCTTTGTGTTGGAGTGCTCCTTCAAATACTTCAAGATCTCTTTACTATCCGCAGGAATAGGCATTGAATAGGGGTTGAGAACTCCTGGGTCATGCAGAGAAGTTGGTAGTGTCTCCTCCACACCTCTCATCTAGAGGAATCTGTTTCTTTTCTTTATTACTTTTTAGGAACTAAGTTTTGCTTAATTATTTCCACTTTTCATTTCTTTAAAGTGTCCACCAGCACACATTTGGCCCTAAAGAGGAAGTTTCTTGCCCTCAAAATAGGACATTTACTCTCAAGCAACTAGAGATGTCCCAAATACTAAGGAGAGATTTGCCATGTGGGACTCTCATACATGTCTGGGATATTCCCTTAGTTGCTATGAACCTCTAGACCTATAAGCTAGCCCCAGTTAAATTTTGTCCTTATCAGACTTGCCTTGGTCATGGTGTCCCTTCACAGCAGTTAAACTCTAAGTAAGAAATCATTGTGGAATTGAAAGTGCTTTATTTTCCAGAGTTAGAGGAAGATTTCACAATATGCTACGGGGCACACACACATCAAAGGAGACAAATCAAGGACCAGCTTGAAAATCCTGAATATGCATTCAAATTGTTGAAAAGGAATATATTTGGATTGACATAAAGAAACACATAAACAATAATAAGCAAGTCAATGTTTTTTTTTTCCAAGAATGATCATGAACCAAGCAATGCAAACAAGAATACTCTAATGCTGAGTTCATTTAGGATTTGTGTTAATGCAGGTAGTAGTTGTCTTACCTCATTCATCTGTACTCACCTGTATAATCTGATATGACAGGATAACTTATAATCTGAGCAAAAGGAGAAGATTTGGCTAAAATGTCAAGTTTCAGGAATTTCCAAGTGTTGTTCAAGCAAGCATGCACACTAGCATATCGCCAAAAGACATCTATAGAATATTAGTCCTCAGTGATCTATTCACCTTTGATTTCAAACAAATGAAACAACTTCAAAAACAAAGGATGAAATTGATTTTCATAGCATTCCTCTTTACTCTGATAAGTACAGACTTCCATGCTCCTACTAGAGTGCTCTACTGATTAATGCTTTCACATTAAGCCATTTTTTTAATCCAAAGTTTCAAAATTTTGTACCTTGATAAATATAACATAGTCATATTATTTAAAGATAGTTTCTGGCATTTTCTTTCTAGTCCAGTATTATTTTCTTTTCTTTGAGTGTGATAAAGCATTATGACCAAATGTAATTTGTATGAGGAGAAATTGATATTGATTTACAGTTTTGAGAGGGGTTTAAAATACAGAAACATTCCAACACGTGGAGAGAACAGGTGTGGATAGATCACAATTTCAATCAAAAACAGTGTGAGGCTGCATATGCACTATATGCCATAAATATATCAACCACAGTGATGTACCTACACTAGCAAAAATGTACTTCTTTGTCCCTTATACATTTTCCCAACAATGAAATCAAATAGGAATCAAGAATGACTAACATGTCTAATTTAAGCAACCAAGCCTACAAATCATTATCATTACTTAAAATCATACAGATAGTAGTATAATTTTAGTTTGGTAACATATTTAGAAATCTGAAGGATTTATATTCTTAAAGTACCACTACTGCAAGCATTAACCTGAAATTATGTCACTATATGTCTATTAGAGATTCTACGGTTATTAAAATCACTAAATCAATGGAAAAAAGGTATAAAATTATTTCCATGGTTTAGCTTATATACAAAGAAATCTAGTATGTAGTGTATAATGAATATAATTACATATCAAATGATTCTTTAATTTCATTGTTATGTGGTACTTAAACAATTAGAAGAATATATGTCTGAAAACTTTAATCAGTTAATCTATATTTTTACAAGACAGAAAGAGATGTTTTAGCATTGGATTAATGTGTTTCACAAGTTGAACAAAGTAAGTCAGTGGTATTCAACAATATCTTCAGTCTATAAATGACTCTAAAGCTGTGAACCTAGCAAAACACAGTTTCAACAAGATGGTAGCAAAAGGAATATATTTTGTTAGAGCAGAAAATATGCTTCAATCACTATTAAATTACTTCGTTTTTTTAAAACATACTTTTAAATGTTTACCCTTTTTATAAACAATCATTTATACATTCAATAACTGTCACTATTACCTAATTATGAAGACTTTCAAGAAGTTATTAAAATTATTTTAAACAAAACTGTGCAAGGAAAAATATAGTGAAAATTTTCTTATAATCTAATAATCTAAAGGAGTCAGAAAGTGAAATGGTATCACAGTTAATTAGGATATAGTATTTGATGTTTATAATTTTCTTTTACCATTTCCATGTATTGTCTCATTTTGATGCATTTCTATCCATTTGTTATTAGCAAGTAAATGTTGTAGGTATTTTCCTTTAGAAGATAATTTACTAATTTGTATTTAGCAATATTTTTAATTTTGAAATTATAGCTACATGTCTCCTGTTTATTTTCTCCTTCCAATATCACCCAAATACACCTCTCCCTCCTACCTTTAGAATGCATACCTCATATTTTATTGTTTTGAATATGAAATATATATATATATATATATATATATATATATATATATATATACATTCCTTTTCCTTGGTTAAAATGCACTAATGTAATCTATTATTAAAGTATAGTCAGTAGTATATTTTTCACAAAGAGTAACACTTAACACTGAATATATCACTTTGTCACATTTTGGAAGATGTAAATCATTGATGGGAATTTATATATTAGTCAGGTATGAATTTTATATATAAAACAATCTACCTGAATTTATAACCTTAATTGAGTTTGGAAGCTAATTTTATTTATTTATTACTTTATGCTTTTTATCCTTATAACTCACCTGTATCTCTGAATTCAGAGAAAAAATATATAAAATTTCATAAGTTAAGTGAGTCATGTGATAAGTATTTTAGTGTAAGAATCAGAAGTTAACAGTCTTTTAAATTGTCAGATAATTAAAAGATTTGCATTTTTAATTTTCATAAAAATATGGATGTAAACATTTATGTACTAAACCCTATAGTTCAGAATTATAAAAATATAAAATAACACTAAAGACATCAATGGCTTTATTGGTCCTGACAAAATAATACTGTGTAACCAGACTATCCCAATCTCATATTATAGGTTCTCAAAACTAAAAAGAGATAAAGTAATGTCAGAGCTAAAATGCATAGTATGTGAACTAGGCTTACCAAATATAGAGAACACCCCAAAGAACTCATAGGTAATAAACCTTTTTTTTTTGGTTCTTTTTTTCGGAGCTGGGGACCGAACCCAGGGCCTTGCACTTCCTAGGTAAGCGCATAAACATTTTCTTGATTGCACATGAAATATTACCATGACTTCGAAACTCTGTCAACTTTCAAGAAAGATTTTCACCAGTTCCTCTTAAATTGTTATACAAGATGAACAGCAGAGTATAATTATCAATTAATTGTGTGAAGTCAGTATTATTCTGGTACAAAAATCCATTAAAAGGAGTTTTAAAATATTACCTACAAGTTTACTTCCATTATTGACATGAATGCACAAAATCTCATCAAAAAACTTGCTAACACAATTCAGTAATACATTAAGAAGATTAAGACAAAGTGTATTTCATCTTGGAAAACAAGATTGTTTTAATTTATGTAAATCAGTAAATGTAATACAACATCTATACATAACTAAGAATAGAGATCACAGAAACATTTTGACTGATTTTTTAAGGAGAATTTGATAAAGTTCATCATGCCTTCATAATAAAAATCTTCAAAATTTTAGAAAAGGATGAATAATTCATCAAAAATTCAGACTATATACAAAAATATAGAAAACTTTATGTTAATTTGAGAGAACAGAGCTTATTTTCTTTTAAATTATGAAGGAGAGAGTGATGTCTATCATCCTCTTTCAAATTTTATGTACTACAGAAAATTTGTACAATTCAAACATCATTACATTGAACAAGCAAATCAGAAAAGAAGCTAGACAGTGGAGAGAAATTCGATAGCTAGATAGCAGTGTTTGGGGGATGTCAAGCATCTCACTGCTGTTGTGATGTCAAAAACAGTCTAGGACTGACCTAAAACACGAGTTTCCCAGTGCAGGTGTACATATTATTCAGAAATAAAATGTCAATGCTATGTTCACCCAATTTCAGACAATCAGATAAAAGCACGAGTTGTTTAACACCTACTCAACAGTTGCTGCCTGCAAAATTGAATATTTTCTTGTTAAAAAATGCAGTTAATATCTCTCAAATTGTACAAAGACCAATTCAAAATGTATCAGTGACAATCATTTAAACTTTAAGACTTGAAGCTCTACATGAAAATATACATATGAAAATATCTGAAATTATACTTGAATAAATATTAAATTTCAGAGCAGAACAGCAATAAAACCAGAACTATCCTAAAGTATCAATAGATTAGATTACATAAAATTATTTTTTTACGTAGCAAAGCGAATTATCAGTAAGGCAGAAAAACAGATGGGTCAAAGAACAAGGGTAAATCTATAAAAGCTAAACTTCAGACAAGGTGTTAATATTCAGAATGTATAAAAAATGAAGAAAGTAAACTCTAAAACAAGCAAACACACAAACCAAACCAAAAACCAAACCAAAATAAAAATTGCTAATCATCAAAGGGCTAATATAATCAATAGACTGTTTTCTAAAGAAGAAACACAAGACTTCCAAGCATCTGGGTCCTGCCTGTAACAGTCTTCAAAGATGAGTTTCTTGTGATTTCCTGAAACCCAATGTCTACATCTGGGCTCACTCTTTGTTCCTGAGGAGCCTTGCACAACCCTAAATGCATTCCCCCTCCCACCTGAAAACATGTGGGGCACCCAAGATTGCCCAGCTTGGAATCCTGCTTCATAAATCCATTCCTAGTCAATTCATCCTAAATAACAGCATGCAGATCTGAGGTGCTTGTGGTCCCTGAACTGTCTAACTCTCAGTTTGCTCTTCACTTCCAAGGGGGCTTACAGGACCTAAAGGGGATCCTGCTTCTCTGGGGATAACCACAAAGACCCTAAGAACTAACTGCTTGAAACATCTCCCCACAAATCCCTAGCTAGTGGAGTCCTTCTGAACACAACCGACAGAGTAGGGTAACCGCCCTTCTATTGTCTGACCTCCCCAGCTCCTTCCAACTCCCAGAGAATCCCTGCTGTGATCAGGGTCATCCAGCTAACACAAGGTAAAACCAGAAGCTTAAAGGACATGGTAAAAACAGAACAAAGAAGACCCAAAGAAATATGGCACCATCGGATCCCAGGTATCCTGCTAAAGCAAACCCTGGATATCTTAGTGAAAACGATGCACAAGAAGATGATTTTAAATCTAATCTTATAAAGATGATGCAGGCCTTTAAAGAGAAAATGAATACACCCTCTTTAGCAGATAGGCTGCTCCTACAGGTTAGGTCAACAGGGGATAAAATTTAGAGCAAGTTGAGGTATAGGTAGTGGCATTAAAAATAAGACAAAATAAGCATGAATAAATAAAGGAAAATACAATCAAACACTTGATGGATATGAATGAAACTATCCAAGACCTGAAAAAGGAAATGGAAGCAATAAAACACAAACCAAGGTTATCCTGGAGATGGAATGTAAGGGTGGCTCTCATGCTGTCCTGTTTTTCAATTTGTTCTTGACCTGTCAGTAAAGAAGTCATGGGCCAGTTGTTGGAGAGAAACAATAAGTGGGATTTTCACTTTCCAGGAGGAAAAGAAAGCAGTGCAAGGGAGGAGAGGGAAGTTTGACATGTTTTAGGGATAGAAAAGCCAAGAAAGAATTCTTGGGACTAGCAATAGATAGGTTGCTCCTATAGGTGGGTGGTCAGGGGATAAAGTTTAGGGCAAGTTGGGAAACAGACCTAAAATAATTGATACGGGCATGCTATTTTCTTGTGGAAGATAATTAGTACTCAGCAATTGTATGAACAAGGCAAGTAGAAAATGAGAAACCCGAGGGAAAGAAGGTCGAGTGACATGCCCAAATTGGGATCCAGATCAAGGGGAGGACAAAGGCCTAATACTTATAATATGGTATGCTTACAATCAGGAGCCTAGCATGACTGCAGTCTGAAAGGCTCAATAAGAAAATGAAAGAGTCACATGCAGATACTTAGACCCAATGAATGGATAGAGATTGATGACCCCTGAAGTAGAATTAGGGAAAAACTGGAAGAAGATGAGGAGGAGGGTGATCCATATAGGAAGACCAGCAGTCTCAACTAACCTGGAACCCTGAAACTGCTTAGACACCAATCAGGCAATATATACACCCCCTGATATAAGTACCCCAAAATATATGCAGAAGACTGCTGGGTCTTGACTCATTGAGAGAAGATGCACCTAACCTTCAGAGACTTGAGGCCACACTGATTGGGACGTCTTCTGGGGTTGGGGAAAGGTGAGGGAGGGTTGGGAAATCTTTATGAAGACAAGGGGTAGAGAAGGTATGTGGAACAATTAGAGGATAGACTAGGAGGGGGATAAAGACTGGACTGTAAAAAATATAAATAATAGAAAGAAAGAACGAAAGAAAGAAAGAAAGAAAGAAAGAAAGAAAGAAAGAAAGAAAGAAAGAAGGAAAGAAAGAAAGGAAAGAAAGAAAGGAAAGAAGGAAGGAAGCCAGGAAGCAAGGAAGGAAGGAAGGAAGGAAAGAAGGAAGAAAGAAAGAGTGGGCCACTCCATGAAAAGCAATATATAGATTTAATGCAGTACCTATTAAAATCCCAACATAATTTTTTTTAAAAAAAGAGAGAAAGTGAGCAGTGTTTGTGTGTGTGTGTGTGTGTGTGTGTGTGTGTGTGTGTGTGTGTCTTTTATGTGTGGATTCAAGAGAGGCTGAGTGGGGGCTGATAATGTGGCCAGATCTTGGAGTATAGGCAGAATAGCAACAATGGAAAACCTAAGAAAGAGAACAGGAACTACAGACATAAGCATCACCAACAGAAAACAGGAGATTGAATTCAAGAATAGAATGAAGTGAATTCAATTTAAAAAGTGAATTTTAAGAATAGTAGATACTATTGGAGAAATAATAATATCACTCAAAAAATATCTGCAAAAGTAACACAAAATATCTGCAAAATTTTAGACACTATGAAAAGAACAAACTTAAGAATAACAGCACTTTCCAGTATCCATTCGTGCCCACACCCTTCCATTCTCCATCTATGCACAGAGCTGGGGCTGTTTCAGAGCCCTCAAATACAAAACCTGCCTGCAGTGAATGTCCAAGGAGCCAACCACCCTGAGCATGAGGGATGTGGGTGGTGCCCAGACCCTTCCAATTACCATCTGTGCCCAAATCTAGGGCTGACACACAGCCCTCCAGACCCAAAACTTGATTGAAGAGAGCTGGTCTCCCAGGAGCTCTTTTACTCCTAAGATTGCAGGGTGACAGGCTCACAGGCCCATCAGAGGGAAAAGCTCTAGTCAGAGACAACAAGTCAAACAAATATCAGATATTACCAGATGGATAGAGGCAGGCAGAAGAACCTAAGCAAGAGAAACCAAAAATAGTTGACATCATCAGAACACAGCAAATACTGAATATCCCAACACACTGGAAAATCAAGATTTGTACATAAAATCACATCTCATGATGATGATAAAGGACTTTAAGAAGTAAATAATTAGCTTCCTTTAAAAAGTACAGGAGAACACAGGAAAATGAGGAGAAGCCCTTAAAGAGGAAACCAAAATCCCTTAATGAAATAAAGGGAAATACATTCAAACAGGTGAAGGAATTGAACACAATCATCCAGGATCTAAAAATGGAAATAGAAACAATAAAGAAATACCAAAGGGAGAAAACCCTGGAGATAGAAAACCTAGAAAAGAGATCAGGAGCCATAGGCGAAAGCATCAAAGAGATTACAGGTGATTAAAGAGAAAATCTCAGGGGAAGAAGATACCATAGAAAATGTTGTCACAGTATTAAAAAAAATGCAAAAAGCAAAGAGCTCCTACCCAAAACATCCAGGAAATCCAGGACACAATGAGAAGATCAATTCTAAGGATAATATGTATAGAAGAATATTAATATTCCCAATTTAAAGGGCCAATTAATATCTTCAACAAAATTATACAAGAAAACTTCCCTAACCTAAAGAAAGAGTTACACATAAACATATAAGAACCTTGAAGAACTCCAAACAGTATGGACCAGAACAGAATATCCTCCCATTACATAATATTCAGAACACCAAATTCAAAAAATAGAAAGAACACTAATAGCAGTAATAGAAAAATGTCAAGTAATATATAAAGGCAGTCTTATCAGAAATACACCAAACTTCTCAATAGAGATTATGAAAGCTAGAAGATCGTGGACAGAGGCCATATTGATCCTAAGAAAACACAAATTCTAGTCCAGGCTACTATATCTTGCAAAACTCTTCATTGCCATAGATGGAGTAAACAAGATATTCCATGACAAAACCAAATACAGTGTCTTTTCATAAATCTACCCGTACAAAGGTTAATAGGTGAAAAACTCCACAACAAGGAGGGAAACTATATCCTAGGATAGGCAAGAAAATCATGTTCATGCAACAATTTCAAAAGAAAATAGCAACAAAAACATAATTCCACCTCTAACAACAAAAATAACAGGGAATAACAATCAGTACTGTGTAATATCTTTTAATATCAATTGACTCAATTCCCCAATAAAAAGACATAGACTAACAGACTATACATAAAAAGAATCTAGCATTTTGCTGCAAACAGGAAAATAACCTCAGTAACAAAGCCAGACACTTCCTAAGAGTAAAAGGCTGGGAAAATTTTTTCCAAAGAAATGGTCCTAAGAAACAAGCTTGATTACCCATTCTAATATCAAATAAAATAGACTTTCAAACAAAATTTGTCAAAAGAAGATAGGAAGGAAATTTCATACTGATCAAATGAAAGAACTACAAAAATGAAGTCTATATTCTAAATAACTATACTCCACATGCAATGGTAACCACATTTATAAAAGAAACTTTACTAAAGCTCAAAGCACACATTGCACTTCACATGATAATAGTCGGAGATTTCAACACCCCACTCTCATCGATAGACAGATTATGGAAACAAAACTAAAGAGAGACACAGAGAAACTATTAGAAGTTATGAACAAAATGGATTTAACATATATATATATATATATGTATATATATATAAAACCTTTCATCCTAAAACAAAATAATATTCCTTCTTCTAAGCACTTCATAGTACCTTGTGAAAAATTGACCATACAGACAAAACAGGATTCAATAGATACAGGAAGATTGGTATAATCCCTTGTATCCTATCAGATCAGCATGGACTACGGCTGCTCTTCAATAATAATAATAATAATAATAATAATAATAATAATAATAATAATAATAATTAGAAATCCCAAAAGCACATGGAAGCAAAACAACACAACTTGGTCAAAGAAGAAATAAAGGAAGAAATTAAAGTCTTTTTAGAATGTAATGAAAATGAAGGCATAATAAACCAAACTTTATGGGACACAATGAAAGCATTGTTAAGAGGAAAACACATAGCTCTGAGTGCCTCCAAAAAAAAAAAAATTGGAGGGACAATACACTAGTAGCTTGCCAGCACACCTGAAAGCTCTAGAACATAATGGAGCAAATTCATGAAAGATGAATTGAATGCAAGAGATAATCAAACTCAGAGCTGAAGTCAACCAAGTGGAAATGAAAAACACTCTACAAAGAATCAACAAAACTTAAAGCTGGTTCTTTGAGAAAATCAAAAGATATATAAACCATTAGACTGAATAACCAGAGGGCGGAGAGACAGTAAGCAAATTAACCAAATCAGAAATGAGGAGACAAAATAACGGAAACTGAGGAAATTTTAAAAAAAATGATTAGATCCTACTACAATAGGCTACACTCAAAAAACTGGAAAAATGTAGATAAAACAGACAATTTTTAGACAGACACCAGGTATCAAAGTATAAATAAGGATCCAGGTGTACCATATAAATAGTCCCATAACACGTAAAGTAATAAAATCAGTCATTAATTTCTCCCATCCAAAAAAATGCCAGGAGCAGATGGGTTTAGTGCAGATTTCTATCAGTTCTTCATAGAAGACGAAATACCAATACTGTCCAAATTATTCCACAATACAATATAGAAACAGAATGAACAGCATCGAATTCGTTCTTTGAGGCAGAAATTACACTTATACCTAAACCACACAAAGACTGTACAAAGATAGAGAACTTCTGTCCTATTTCCCACATAAATACCGGTGTAAAAATATTCAATAAAACAGAATCCAAGAATATATAAAAATGATCATTCACCATGATCAAGTAGGCTTCATCGCAGGGATGAAAGGATGGTTCAATATAAAATCCATCAATGTAAACCACTATATAAACAAACTCAAATTTAAAAAAAATGACATGATCATCTCATTCATTAGATGGTTAGAAGGCATTTGACAAAATTCAATGCCCCTTCATGATAAAAGTCTTGGAAAGATCAGATACTCAAGGTTCATAATTAAACATAGGAAAAGCTATATGCAGCAAAATAGTAGCTAAAATAAAACTAAATTGAGAGAAACTTCAAGCAACCCTACTAACATCATGGACAAGACAAATCTGCACACTCTTTCCCTACCTATTCTATGTAATTCTTGAAGTCCTAGTCAGAGAAATTATACAACAAAAAGATATCAAGCAGATAGAAATTGGAAAAGAAGAAGTAAAAAAATCACTATTTTCAGATAATTAAAATAATTAAGGTTAAAAAAGGAACAAAAATAACAGCAGTAGAAGGAGAAGATTCCCATGTCAAAGGCACAGAAAACATCTTGAACAAAATCATATAAGAAAGTTTCCCTAACCTAAATATAGTGATGTCTACAAATATGTAAGATACTTACAGAACAAAAAACAGATTGGACCACAAAATGAAAACCTTTTAACACATAATAATCAAAACATTAAATATATGGGCCAAAAAAATAAAATTTAAAAGCTGCAAGGTAAAAAACCAAAGTAATATATAAAGTAGCCCTACCATAATTCCATTTGATTTCTCTACTCAGACAATGAAATTAACAGTGCCTGGGAAGTTGTCTTTCAGCCTATAAGTGACCTCAGATGTCAGCTCAGAATACTATACTCATCAAAATTTCCATGATCATGAATTGAGAAACCAAGATATTCCATGGCAAAACCAATTTTAAACCAGGAAGTTAAAGTTCTTGTCATACAGGTTTTTTCCTTGTTTGGTTAGAATTAATCCAAGATATTTTATAATATTTGTTACTATTATGAAGTGTTTTGTTTCTATATCTTCTTCATCAACATGTTTAATTCTTTCATTTATTAGAGTTAATATTGTATCCAGCTACTTTGCTGGAGTTGTTTATCAACTTTAAGTGTTCTCCAGGAGAATATTTGGGATCATTTATGTATACTATCATACCATCTGTAAGTAGCTATACATTGACTTCTTTCTTTCCAGTTTGTAACTGCTTGATCTACACTGACTGTTTCATTGCTCTAGCTATAAATTCAAGTACTGTATGGAAGAAGTAGGGAGAATGTGTACAGACTTGACTTGTCCCTGATTTTCGTTGGATAGCTTGAAGTTTCTCTCCAATGAATTTGATGTTGGTTATTGTCTTATTGTATTGTGTTTAGGTTTGTGATTTGTACTCCAGTACTCTCCAAGACTTATAACACAAAAAGGAAGTTGATGGTTTGAAAAGCATTTTCAACATCTAATGAAATAAACATGCTTATTTTTCTTTTAGTATGGTTATATGGTAGATTACATTGTTCTGTTATTATATATTGGTAGACATGGAATTACTAGAACAAGCCAAAATGTTACACCAGCAATTTAATCTATATTCCTCAGAATTTATATAAGCTCTTGCCCAAATTCCTTGTGTGACAATGTAAACATCTTACAAGGTCCTGTAAAACTTGTACAAGTTTTACACCATTGGGTCCCCTTGGCAGATCAGGAATTATCCCTAGAGGTCTACTCTCCAATGCAATCTGCCAAATGAAAGTCACTCATTACCCAGCCTTTGGCAAACTTAGGTGTACATGTTGTGGTGAATACTTGCTCTGCCTTTGTATACTCAGTGGCCATGACAGGGGAAAAGTCCTCTTATGCTATTAAGGCCATAAAATCATCAATGCTGGTAATGGGAGTGCCTTGAGCACTGACAATGGACACAGCTATGAATATCAACAGTTCAGAGTCTTCCTATCATTACAAAGGATCATTTACACTCCTTTGTGATACCCTATAATCCTCAAGGCCAGCCACAAAAAGAGCAATTTACCCCTTGAAGGGAGAACTTGCTTTAGATACCTCTTCAGAATCCAAAAGATATTCATATCTTTTTTGGGGGGAGGTCCTGTTCCATGTGAACTTTTTCTCCTTGGATGAGAAAAGGCTGAGCCTTACTTACCAACATATGTAATTTTGCAGAGGGACACTCCCCTACCATTAGTTAGATGGAGGGAATCCAATAACCTCTCAATGCCAACCACCCTTAGCTTCTGACAGTCGAGGTTATACTTATTTTCCCCCCAGGACACAATGGCACCAATATGGGTACCCTTAAGATAAGTTTTCCAGGCTATGGACCAAAGGGTGATGAAGGAGCCAGAAGAAGCCCAGGATGTGGACATGTAATGTAATACTGAGTTTATACATTTTTCTTCAGCTTGGGTGGACTGACGAGGTCTGGGCTTTGGAGCCCCTGTCCCCTCCACCATCATTTTGTTGCCTGTGGCAGTTAACTTCCCATCCTATCCTGTTCTTGTCTCTTCAAATATGAGTTTGAGTTTTCCCTTCATGCACTTAGTCATTAGTACATGAAGATTGGAAGGCATTTGTCCCATGGAGGAAATCTTTTGGTATACCACCAATGTCATCTCCATTGGCCCTTGAATTCAACTACACAATATGACTGTAAGGAACACTCATGGAAGTATAACTTATAGCACTAAGTTATGCAGGGAAATGTGTGTCCCCCTACTGATTACAAACCCCCAAAGGATCCCCAAAGCATATCAGTCCAATCCTGTGTCACTGTCCAAGGGTCCCTCACATGCCCACTTTCATGGGACTTCCTATCCCTTGTGAGCAGTGTCAGCCTGCACTGGATGTAAAATTCACTGGGGACCACCCTATATTATCATCTAACCTCACACTTGGCATATGGAGGTTTACCACCAAGATGCTTCCAGTATTATTGTCTATATTAACATGGATCCCATTAGATTCCAATATGGTCCCATTATGAACAATTGAGATTTATGTGGCCACTCTATCTTGATTTATGACCCTTCCTCTCATAAAAGGTGGAAATTTCTTTAATGGGACATATTTCCATTTAAACTAGTCAATATAAAAGTGGACAGCTGCAAACCTGTGAATGCAACCTTGGGCAACCAGGTTGGCTGGGAAGCCATCCCAGTCTGTGTCCAACCTTCTTTTTCTTTCTGCTTATCTCTACTATCAGAGACAGCCTTAACTGTTTTATGAGAAATATCTGCTGACTACCTACTAGATGGGGTATTCAACAATGGCTTTCCTGATGAGGGAACCAGCTGCTATCTGGATGCCTGTAGTAAATACCACTCGCTTTCATTCAGTCATTCTGATGGCCCTGACACAAAACCCCTACAATGGAGAGAGTGGGATTTTGTTGTTACAGCTGCCATCATTGCAGCCATCAGTACAGTCATTAACAGGGCAAAAACACAGATGCATTAACCCAGACAGCCACTATGTCAGAGATTGTCAGTGCTGTAGTCTCTAAGTTAACTGAGGCACTGCAGGTATAGGAGATACTAAATAAACGTCTTTATTAAGTGATCCACATTTTACAACACATTGAATTACTGGCAGAAAAATTGGCCCTTGTTAAGGACATGGCTTTATTGGCATGTGACTCCAGGTTTCACTAAATCTGCCTAACCCAATACCAGGTACATAATGCCACTGAAACTGACAACATTTGGCTCTATAAAGGTACCTGGTTAGACAAATTCCTTAACTATTCAGGGCTGTTCAGGGAGATCATAGGCAACCTCAGTGTGATCAGTGTATCTTGGTCAAAGTGTGGGACAATAGCAAGAGGCTGTTTGACCCATTGTGGATAGGCACTTATGCTATGATGGGAGGATATGTCATACTAACAATTATTTTGTTTAAGTGTCTCACACAGCATATCTCCTGGCAGCATTCCATAAATAAGACAAAACTCCAAGTGCTGAGGGCTCTAAAAATTCTTGTTGCCCCCTGAAGAAAATGATCAAAGCATGGTTGGCCGAGATCCATGAGACCACCATATAAAGCATTCCTATCTCCCCATTGTGTGACATGCCTCCAAAGTAATATCTCATTAAGGGCTTGTAGTTAGTGATGGGTAAGATCCTGGGAGACAGGACAATCTAAGGCAGACACAGCCCAAGATACTGGGAATCCTCAAAGGTGGAGTCAACAATATCGAGACAGTGGCACTCCAGCTCCCACTAGGCTGTCAAAATCTAAAAACAAAAGGGTAGATATGTAGCCAGAGTGGTGGGGCCATCTCTAGGTAAATGCTGGGCCTGTGCAGCCACAAAGATATCTCCTGTAGGAGGACCTAATTGAGGACTGCTTGAGAGGATGAATTGCTGGTACACTCAATGCTATCCAATTGGGAACTGCTGTTTAGAAGAGATGCTTCTTGAGACAGATGCGGCATGAATCGAGAGCATTAAAGGAGCTTACAGTAGTGTTCAGAGAGCTTTCTGTGGTATTTCTCACCTGCTCCTGGAGTCTGTGTTATTGACTCTGTGCCGTGTCACCTCCAACCCCCAACAGCAGGTAGGATCAGGAAACAGGATATGTATTATTTTTTCTAAAATATTCCTAAGTTCAGAAACATTTTCTTAAATAGAATAACTAGAGAGGTAGAAGAAATGAAGACTCACTACTATACATATTTTCTTTTAAAGAACACACTTGACAAATACATGCACCTATATACACACATAGGTATATATGAAACATATATGCACATACATGAAGGTATGCCTCAAATAAAATGTTAAATTCTCAGATGCTTTATTTGAATTCATTTATTTATTTGGTTGGTTGGCTAGTTAACAGTATAGATACTGTGGTTTAGTTTAATTTTTTACTAATTTATGTACACAATAATTGAAGTACACATAATCACAGATACTCTGATACAAGGATTCTTTTCAAAGGAAAGGGAAACTAATGTCCACAAAGACTCTTTTATGGGAAAGTTTACCGAATTTTTTTTTTTTAGTTACTTCAAAATGTAAAACAAGTAAGATTTCAAGCTAGAAAATGAAAACCACAAATTTTGCCTCCTGCCAATGGAATTTTACTCAGCAAGGAAAAATAAGAAAACAATGATGCAATTAAACAAAGACTCCATGGCCAGAGCAATGTTAGGAGATTTATGGGTAAAAGCATGGTTGATCTTCAAATGATACATGTAATACCTGTCTGTTAGTTTTCTACAACATAGTTTCTTTTAACCAAACATATAAGGCTCAGGAATTAAAAAACTAAGTGTGTAAAAATAGTGAAATATAGAAAAATAAAGAAACCCATTGCAGAATAATGAGAATTAGGGGAACAAGATTAACAAATATGTGTTCAGGCTTCATAATGTTCAGAGAATATTAAGTAGGACCATAAACCATACACAGTACATTGTTTGAAAAATATTTCAGGCTACCTTGAAAAGTGCATATGTAGCCTAAATTCATCATATTGTATTGAAGAAACATATACAGAACTTTTAGTTTATAACCTTCATTTCAGATAAAACTATTTATCAAAAAACTTAGGTAAAACAGGACTTTAATATTCTAAAGCCAGCATTATGTTCTATGACTGTAGATATTGTAGCAAAAGCATGGAGCTTTCTACGTGCTTGGTGTTTTTTTGTTTTTGTTTTGTTTTGTTTTGTTTTGTTGTTTTTTGTTTGTTTTTTCTTTCTTTCTTTTTTTCATTGTTGTTATTTCTTTTATTGTGACTACAATTTTAACCTATTTGTTTCTAGAAGATATTTCTGTTGAAAGCAAACATGATTTACTTTGGCTTCTGATTTATTAGTGCATATTCATTGGAGATTATAGTCCCTGGTTTTGGGGTGAGGCAGGATATGTTATAGAGCTTATGGTTGAGTATTGAGGCTTATGTCAGGTATCCAGGAGAGACAGAATGAGTTGAACGTTCACTATGGGTCTTAGAACACTATATGTCCACAAAGGTTCACTCATAATGACCTTTCACTTTTCAATAAATCCTACCCTTTGTTTTCTACAATGTTCCAATAGCACACCAAATTTTGAACAAATGAGTTTCTTAAGAAATGCATTATTTCAAATTTAATACCTTCTCCAGTATCCCATATCTCATCAATCCTTTTATCCATAAGCATTTGGGGAAGTCTATCCAGTACTATAGTGAATTAGAGCATTTGTGGCATTGCCATAAGGTTACTTTAATAAATTCTGTGATGAAGATGAAAAGAGTTGGATATAGGTAAAACTACCTGGAGGTCAATAATATTGTGGATAATAGTTGAAAATACAGATTCTGAAGCTACTAAAGTATATTAAAAGTTTTAATTGGCTAAGGACTCCATGAGCAGAAATACACTATAGATTATTATAATTCAAGGCACTGTGAATATCTATGTCTTTGACTTTAAAGTTCTTGCAAAATTGACTTCCTGGCAAAATTAATCATGTTACTATTATTTTTCTTAGAAATATATACATATATATATATATATACATACATATATATATATACACATACATACATACATATATATATATATATATATATATATATATGCACATACAACCTTTTCCTTACAACCTTTTCCTATTACAAATTATGGTTTTAGAAATGGGCAGGTGCATAAAGAAGTAATCAATTTCCATCTTTATGTGGAAAAGTGTAGAAACAAAATGGAAAAGTCCTTTGAACGTGAGTTGTTGGAGTAGCAAACACTGAGGACAGAAAAAGACAAAAATGGGAACATTTTCTTGGTGCTTAGTGGATGCTAGGAACTATGAGGCATATTCTATTGCTCCCTGCTCTCTTCCACTGACAATTTAAAGTTGTTTAAAATAGAACTGGCCATAAAAGAAATACTGTGAATAAAATAAAATGAAAATGAAGTAATAACATACAACTGAGCACAGAATTATAGGAGAGGTGTATACTAGGTAAGGAAGGTTGACTTTTTATAGAATGTATTAAATAAAAATAAAATAGTTACTTGTTTAATTATAATATTGTCATTCCCCATTAGGAAAAAAATACCAAATGGTTCTTCATGGGACTATAGATAATCTTTGAGCTTAGACATAAACTATTTCTATGTCGTCAGGTTAAACAATGTTCTTAACATTAAATGGAATAGGGAATGAGAAGGCTATATATTGAATACTCATTCAGCAGTATGTTGGGCAAATGTTTGACATAGAAAACGAATGTAGCTTCCTTGATATACAGAGATATTGCTGTTCAAGGAGATTCAATGTAAATGAAGAGTTACACATTTAAGCATAGTGGATAAAGTACAAGACACTAACATTTATGCATACATTCAGTCATTCCTTTCTATGATATCTATTACTTGCCAAGCATTGTATAATATATTAGTATGATAATAAATATAACCCACAGAAATAGTTCTTTCATTCACTGGGCTTCTAAATTTGAAGTGTCCAATAGACAGTGATTACTAGGGTATTAGAGTTAAATAAGCCAAATGGACATTTGAAGAAACAATTAATAATAAAGTAGGAACATTATCAGGCTCCCAGTAAGATAAATGGAAATGTGTCAATGCACTGAACTTACAGAAAAAAAAAAAGCAGAGGAAAAGCATGGGTAACAAGATAGGATATATATTGGAGAGAAAATATCAAGCCATTTCAGAACAGTGTTGTCTTCAATATGTGTTCTCCTTTTTGAGCTATGTAATTTTATCACAGTTCTGGCTTAATGAGAATTTTTGTATAATAAAAATAATATGTTACATTAACTATATCATCCAAATATGTGTCCTAGATTTTTTGATACCATTTCTAAAAACCATATCTCTCATTAATACTCCTAAAAGTACTGATGGACACAAATACCAGGTAAGTGATAAGTACAAGTCTGAAGAACAGTCATTGATTCCAGAAACTCACCAAAACTGTCATTTACAGCATTTGCTCTTTACTCAGAAGTGCTTAGCTTGGAAAAATGAAGAATATTTATGGTTAGAAACATTTTTATTGGAGATAGTAGGTTAATTCATATCTGTGAGGGTTGTAATATCTACTTCCTTATCTTTCTTCTAATACTTCGAAATTTTACAATGCATCAATTTTCCAATATATCAAACAAAGCTTCTGCAAATGCCATGGTGGTAATTATATGATTAAATATAAATAATGTATGATGCTCTAATGCCTATATTTTCAAATTTTAATTATATATTTAATTACTATTTTATAAACTTATCATTATTTACTTTATACCTTATTAGTATAAATAGAATTGTTACTTTCTCTCCAGATCTTTAGGGTAAACTCCGCTGAACTTTGTTCGTGTCTTTCTCTAATCATTAAGTTTATACTCACTATATCTTTGTTTATCATTAGAAAGTGACATATGTGTGTATATACACAAATATATATTATATCTCTATCTATGTACACACATACATATGTAGATTAGACCTCAAGTAGAAAACATTATTCAGAATCCAAAGGACAATAATATTAAGTAAGTATGTAGAGAAGGCAAATGTTTTCTTGTAGCCAAAATTATTTTTAATAGTTTCATAGTAATAACTGAAAACTTTAGGAATCAGCAAGAAAGAATTTTTTACTCAAAGGTCATTTACCATGGGACAGTATGATGCAGGGGCAGGGGAGAAAGGATATTGAACAACATTAGGAAATGATGTTTGATTCTCAAAGGTAGTTTTGATTAGAGCCAATTGTACAACATTACCATATCTGAGTTCTGGGAATACCACACTAGAGCTTTTATTTCAAGTAGTGAAAGGAAAAACGTCCAAAGTTTAATAAAATAAGAAACTAAATATCAGTGTTATATTAATAAAAATTATAAGCATATTTAAATCTTCCCATCCACATAGCTTTAGTCACTCTCCTCCTACATGCACCTTATTAAGAAATAGTAAGCAATGTTTTATTTACTTTTTCTTTAAAAAATTACCAGGACACTATTGAAAGAAAGGAAATACATATACAGATTCAGAGGTAGGTTACTAGATGGATAATATTTAGGTATATACTGTATTACATGATTCATTGGAAACACATTTCATATATTTTAGTTCTTATTTTTTAATTGCAGAATTTATATTATCAACAAAATTGAATATATCTGTAATATTGTCTGTAAATATATTTTATTGAAAGCTTAAAAAGAGTATTTTCTTTGTTTTTATGTTTCAGCTTTCATTTATGAACATGTTTTCAAAAACTATAGTTTTCTCAAGCAGAAGGTGATGAATTCAGAACATAAAGGCAGTTTCTATAAATTTTTTCCTTCACTGGCATTTAAAATAAAAGGCGATATAAAAAAGTGTGACTGTGTTAAATGTGATATATGAAAAGGAAGTCAATCTTTCTTATATCAAGAATGTGTGGAAAGAACTTGCTTTTATAAAGATATAAACATCACAGAGTAACCATTTTCATAAGTGTAAATTGTTAAATTGCATTAAATATCTATTTTATGCATTACTATCATAATTATTTAAATGGTTTATCAAATATCAAACAAAAATCAGTAAAGTATATTTCTATTCTTTTATGAAACATTCATTGGGGTTTTGATTCAATTTTTTTGTACTGAAAGTTTTTGTATCACCTTGATGCAAGCTAAAGATATCAGAAAGAAGCCACAGTTGAAGAAATGTGTTCATGAAATCCAGATATAAAACATTTTCTAAATTAGTGTCAGTGGGGGAGTCCCCAGTCAATTGCAGGTGGTGCTGTCCTTGGTTTCCTGGTCCTCTCTTTGCTTTGCTGGTCCTTGGTTCTATAAGAATGCATGCTTAGAAAGTCAGGAGTAGCAAGCCATTAGATAGCAGCCCCTTAATGTCCTCTGCCTCAGCTCCTGCCTCCTACTTTCTTCTTTGTTTTCCCTGTCCTAATTTCTTCAATGATATACAGTGTTATGGAAGTGTAAGCTGGATAACTCCCCCACCCACAACTTGCTTTTTGGTTGTGGTGTTTCATCACTGCAACTGAAAACCTAAGTAACTCCAGTTATGTGATTTAGCAGAATAGTTTATTGAGTGCAATAAATATCACACAAGAGCCATAAAAGCAAGTGTATAGAAAGCATTATCATGGATGCAATTCAGCAACTCTAGTACAAGGGATATTCCTGAAGGATGCGTTTTAAGGTCTTGTTATATTTAAACACCTGTGTAAAATGGTCTTGGTTTGAAGTTACAGAGAGCTCATTTACATTTTAATGTGGACAGTACCATTTTGAATGCCATTGGGCCCTATTCAAAGAAGTTCAAGGACACTTCTCATGAGTCTCTTGACATATTACAAGCTAAGTTTGTAGTGAATATAGCAGGACATAAATAATGGCACTGTGGCTATATCCTTAAATGTAAATGTGAAGGCCCCATGGATCTTACTGCTTTATTATAATATCCATGACTCCAAAAGAAGCAACAGAGTATGAACGTGAATACAGATTGACTTCAAACACCACTGCTCTGAAACCAAAATGGCAAAGAATGCTTCTTTTATGCTACAATTGTTTTGCTTTTTTCTACTTAGAACTACTTTACTATAAGGTTAAGAAAATTATTCAAAATAAATGTACAAATAAGACCTATATATAGAATGGTATGCCCTAGAATCATTTGTCCTCCCCCAAAAGTGTGAAGAATAGTTTGGATATGTTGATGAATACCCTAGCGAAAGTAATGACTATAATGGACAGTTCATGCACTCATTTAATTGTTGAAATTTTAACTTGGTATGCTGTACATTGTGAAGTTAATAATCATTTAAATTAACTCAATAAATTTGCATAAATATTAGGCCCCAAACTGAAATTTATAAAAAAATCAATGTCTACTAACTGTAATTTTTTAATGGGTTTATATTTTAAGAAAATATTTACAGTAAATAATATATACTACTTTAATTGTAAATCTATTTTTAATGAAATAGAATGTTTTTAAGATTATGTTTTAAAAATTCTATATCTGTATTTCAGGATTAAAACTTTTTTGCTTAACATTTATAAACAGGCATTTTTTTATTTACCACAAGTATATTACAAATTCATATATTCTGACTTAAAAAGTCACTTTCATATATGATTTAAACAATTAAGATAAGTTAGTATTCAGAAAAGTATATGTGCTCATTAATTAAATAATTCCTATTTTTATGTAACATGTTTGTATTTCAAGTTTTCTATATACAAAAGAAATAAACTATGTATTAATTGTGCTTTTAATATTGCACTAAGGCAACATATAATAATTCTATTTCTTCTTTCAGACTATGACATTCCTCTCATCTATTTTCTTTTTATTTTACACTAATGATATGAGTGTCCATATATATCTGTATAATTTTTCTTTGAAAAATTGGCAACTTATATTGTGCCACTATATCCACTTTATGATTGTTTCTTTTTTGAATTCTTTAAATTATTTCAGTATTGTGTGTGTGTGTGTGTGTGTGTGTGTGTGAGTGTGTGTGTGTGTGTGTGTGTGTGTGTGTGTGTGTGTGTGTGTTTACTACCTTAATGTCTGGTTCTCGTGGATGTTGAAGAGGGTGTCAATTTCCCTGGAACTGGAGTTCTAGATAGCTCTAAGCAACAATGTTGATACTAAGACCAATGTCAAACTTCAAGAAGAATGGTCAGTTTTCTTAACCACTGAGACATTTCTCCAGACTAAAGATATGTTTCTTTTAACAGTAATATATCAGTTTGAAAATTACATTATTCTGTAACAGCATTATATTTGAGGATAAAAATACAATTCATGCAACATCCATGATATTTCACCATGTTTACATTGCATGTGGATTTAGTTTCAATTGTACTAATAACTTTCTTACCCTTAATTTCATTTTTTTCTCCTCAATTTTTTTATCTTTATTATCTTGAGTATTTCTTATTTACATTTCGATTGCTATTCCCCTTTCCGGTTTCTGGGCCAACATCACCCTAACCCATCTCCCCTTCTATATGGGTGTTCCGCTTCCCATCCTCCTCACATTACCACCCTCCCCACAACAATCACGTTCACTAGGTGTTCAGTCTTGGCAGGACAAAGGGCTTCCCCTTCCACTGGTACTCTTACTAGGCTATTCATTGCTACCTATGAGGTTGGAGCCCAGGGTCAGTCCATATATAGTTTTTGGGTAGTGACTTAGTCCCTGGAAGCTCTGGTTGCTTGACATTGTTGTTCATATGGGGTCCCCAGCCCCTTCAAACTCTTCCAGTCCTTTATCTGATTACTTCAACGGGGGTCCCAATCTCGGTTTAGTGGTTTGCTGCTGGCATTCGCCTATGTATTAGCTGTATTCTGGCTATGTCTCTCAGGAAAGATCTACATCTTGTCCCAGACTTACAACGTGTTCCAGGCTGCTTCCTGGAATAAGTATAAACACAGGAGGCTGTGTACAGTGATCCTGGTAACATTTGAAAGCCTGACAGTGTAATTTAAATGACTTGAGGTAAAGCTTTCAAACTTGAACAAAGGAAAGTCAGTGGCTGCTCATGCACATTATTTTTTTACTTTTACAAAAGGAAATGTAACATTTCTTTGAACTTTTCTCTTAGCATTCACTGGTGGGAAACGAAAGAACTCACTTTGAGAAACATTCCTCACTGAGTCTTGTGATACCTGTTCCCTACTCCATTACTAGACTCTCCTGACATTATAGTGCAGAGATATTCTACAATTTTTTATACGTGAAATGGAAGTGATAAACAAGATGTACAAGAGTGGAGTAGTATTCAGACGGCTTCTATGCATTTACACTTAGGTTTATCTCTTCATAGTGTTCATTTTAATATATAGGGTATTTTTTTAATAATTAAACTTTTGTGCAATATAATGTAATTGTATTCTTTTCTGTCCCCTATTCCTTCTGAATGTTCCTCAAAGGAAAATAATGTAAAAAGCCAAATAGAAGTACTCTCTCTATCCATACCTATACCTATACCTATACCTATACCTATACCTATACCTATACCTATACCTATACCTATACCTATACCTATACCTATACCTTTACCTATACCTATACCTATATCTATATCTATATCTATATCTATATCATCTATATCTATATCTATATCTAAAACCATTAAACCATAACAAAAAGGAAACACAGGAAAAACAAACAAACAAACAAACATGAAGTTCAATTAGTACTGGTCAACTATTCCTCATCTTGCCCTGTGTTAGGTATACCAATGTCACAGGACTGGAGAAAACTTATTATCCCTTCCTTAGCAGGTACCATTTAACAAATACCTTTACCTTTAATGGTGGGACTTTGTTCTTACTGTTTATAGTACATGTTGGAAAAATATTTTGGGGTTTCTACTCCAACATACATAGCTTAGTTCCCAAATAAAAGTCATAAATCCTTTTTACTTATAAGTCTTATAGGACTAGAAATGGGCAGATATCATCTCTCTATTCTATTTTCTCTATTTCCCTGCCAATTAAACCAGCATACCATGTCCCACATTCAACATGGACCAATCCTACTCCAACATGCTGGGACTCGTGGCCATGGTTCATGATCCACCTGCACCATGGTGCTTCTAACTTTATTTATTTGTAAACTAAATGATCTGAGGTAGAGTAGGAACCCTCAAATAATGTTTGTTTGTCTGTTTGTTTGTTTGTTTTCACAACAACTTCATGCTAAGATTTAGACTACCTTACATTTGTGCATGTATTGTGCATGATGTTACTGTCTTTGGGAGTTTTCAGATGCATAAAACCTACTTTTTTTCTGGGAGATGCTTTTTCATAGTAGTGATCCATCATATAACTTATAACCTTCTTCTTCTGCTTTGTATAGAAGCCTGAGATTTTAGGGGAACATTTCGTAAAGACATTCCATTTATGGCTGATTCACATATTGTCTCCATATTTTCTGACTCTAGGTCTCTATATGTATACCTACTGAAAAAAAGTATCTGTGATAAGGTCTGAATGATGAAATAATCTATAATTGTAGCAGAATGGTGTTAGGAGTGTATTTGTTACTGTGGCAATTAAATGACAGCAGAAGGTTTTTTCAAGGAACCATAAACTATGCTGTTTAAGGATATTGGCTTTGTTAACAGTGTCAAGAACTAATTGCATCTCATGAAGTGGCCCTTAATTATATTAATGTGTTTGGTTACTCTCAAACATTTGTATACTATTGAACTAGCGACTCTTGAAATCAGGTGACTTTTGTAAATTACAAAATTTATAGCTCGGTGAAACTAATGATGAATTTTCTACTTCGGTAGCACTTGTAGTACCTTCTAGCACTGTGAATGTTAATCAAAAGTGGTGAAGCTAAATGACCACCAGATTTTTTTTCCGTTTTTTTCTTTATTAACTTGAGTATTTCTTATTTACATTTCGAATGTTATTCTTGTTCCTAGTTTCCGGGCCAACATCACCCTAATCCCTCCCCCTCCCCTTCTGTATGGATGTTCCCCTCCGCATCTCCCCCCCATTACCGCCCTCTCCTCAAAAATCACGTTCACTGGGGGCTCAGTGTTTGCAGGACCAAGGGCTTCCCCTTCGACTGGTGCTCTTACTAGGTTATTCATTGCTACCTATGAAGTTAGAGTCCAGGGTCAGTCCAGGTATAGTCTTTGGGTAGTGGCTTATTCTCTGGAAGCTCTGTTTGGTTGGCATTGTTGTTCACATGGGATCTTCAGGCCCTTCAAACTCTTCCAGTCCTTTCTCTGATTCATTCAACATGGGTCCCGTTCTCAGTTCAGTGGTTTGCTGCTGGCATTCGCTTATGTATTTGCTGTATTTTGGCTGTGTCTCTCAGGAGAGATCTTCATCCAGTTCCTGTCGGCCTGCACTTCTTTTCTTCATCCATCTTGTCTAAATGGGTGGCTGTATATGTATGGGCCAAATGTGGGGCAAGCTCTGAATGGGTGTTCCTTCTGCCTCTGTTTTAAACTTTGCCTCCCTATTGCCTGCCAACTGTATTCTTGTTCCCCTTTTAAAGAAGGAGTGAGGCACTCACATTTTGGTCATCCTTCTTGAGTTTCATGTGTCCTGTGCATCTAGGGTAATTCAATCATTTGGGCTAATAGCCAATTATCAATGAACGCATACTATGTGTGTTTTTCTGTGATTGGGTTACGTCCCTCAGGATGATATTTTCCAGTTCCACACATTTGCCTATGAATTTCATAAAGTTATTTTTTTTGATAGCTGAGTAATATTTAATTGTGTAGATATACCACATTTTCTGTATCCATTCCTCTGTTGAAGGGCATCTGGGTTCTTTCCAGCTTATGGCTATTATAAATAAGGCTGATATGAACATAGTGGAGCACGTGTCTTTTTTATATGGTGGGGCATATTTTGGGTATATGCCCCAGAGAGTTGTAGCTTTGTCCTCAGGAAGTTCAATGTCCAATTTTCTGAGGAACCTCCAGACTTATTTCCAGAATGGTTGTACCAGTCTTCAATCCCACCAACAATAGGGGAGTGTTCCTCTTTCTCTGCATCCTCGCCAGCATCTGCTGTCACCTGTGTTTTTGATCTTATCCATTCTCACTGGTGTGAGGTGAAATCACAAGGTTGTTTTGATTTACATTTCCCTTATGACTAAAGATGTTGAAAAATTCTTTAGGGGTTTCTCAGTCATTTGGCATTCCTCAGCTGTGAATTCTTTTTTTAGCTCTGTACCCCATTTTTAAATAGGGTTATTTGTCTCCCTGCAGTCTAACTTCTTGAGTTCTTTGTATATTTTGGATATCTGTTGTAGGATTGGTAAAGATCTTTTCCCAATCGGTTGGTTGCCGTTTTGTCCTAACCACAGTGTCCTTTGCCTTACAGAAGTTTTGCAGTTTTATGAGATCCCATTTGTCGATTCTTGATCTTGGAGCATAAGCCATTGGTGTTTTGCTCAGGAAATTTTCTCCATTGCCCATGTGTTCGGGATGCTTCCCACTTTTTCTTCTATTAGTTTGAGTGTATCTGCTTTCATGTGGAGGTACATGATCCACTTGGAAGTAAGCTTTGTACAGTGTGATAAGCAAGGATCGATCTGCATTCTTCTACATGTTGACCTCCAGTTGAATCAGCACCATTTTCTGAAAATGCTATCTTTTTTCCATTTGATGCTTTTGGCTCCTTTGTCAAAAATCAAGTGACCATAGGTGCGTGGGTTCATTTCTGGTGACCATCAGATTTATTTCTTTATGTTTAATGCTATATTTTCAACTATTGAATTTTTGGCATTAGGATATCAAATTGTACGGACTTGCCCATTACAGGAAATTTATGTGACCTGTCTTAATCTTTCTATTATTTTGATAAAACTACATGACCAAAATCAAGTTTGTATCATCTTCGAAAATTTAGGCAAAAAGTTTCATCACAGTATATGCCAGAAAAAAATAAGGACTGGATACTAAAAGCATTGCCTCATGAAAATATCATAAATAAATATTCCATTTAGATTTACTCACCATGGCTTGTTTAGCCTTCACTCTTATACCATTCAGACCATGTTTTTAGATATACCAACAATTTTAATAAACTTGCTCTTTCCACATCAATTAACAAAATATTCCATTGACTTGCCTATCACCTAGAATGAGATTATTTGCTCAATTGTTCTTTACACTTTCAAAATGGTTCTAGTAATGTCCTGTTATTATAAAACTAATCAGTAGAAACTGTTGACAAACAACTCAATAAGATTTATATCATTCGTATAACTATATTATTTGGTATGATATGTTGATTAGTTGGAGGGTTATTTCCCACATTATATGACAAAAGCATTTAAATATTTTTTATGTTTTTGAAAGATTCTAAAATGCTATGACTCTATATTACTTTTAAAAAACCCTTGGTATAAGCTAAGCTTCCTGGGTTAGCTCCTCTAACCAGGACTGTGATTCCTTTTCTGTTTTTAAAGGTTGTATTCTAAGCTATTCTTTTTTTCCCCTGTAGACTTGTATTTTAAGTTTCCTTACTCATAAGACCCTCCTCCTTCCTTGTCCCACAGATACTACCTAGAACATGTGGGCCATCTAAATAAAAAGTCCTATTTAAAGCTTCAAAGCTAGCATCTGTTTATAAAACAAAGACTGAAACATTTGTCTCTCTTGATTTGGGTTACTTTATCGATGAAGATAATTTCTACCTCTACAATTTAACTGAAATTTTGGCAATGTCTTTTTCTTCAGTGCTGAATAATATTCAGGGGTATAAGGGGATCTTATCTTCATTGTCCATTTATCAATAGATGCTTCTGATTTTTAGTTGTTATGAATATAGCAGAATGAGCATATTTTTCTGTAATAATATTTAGAGAACTCTGATTCTTGGGATAGATCTATTCTTACTTTATATGATATATATTGTAATTAAAATATAGTAGTATCACATCCCCTTTTCCTTTTCTTCCTTCTAGACACTCCTCCCAACTACTTCTATGTCACTACTCTGAAATTAATAGTATTTCTTCAATTATTCATATGCATATATGCATATGTATATGTACTCAAAGAAAATACTACTAATTTATAAAATATAATATATATGAATAAGTATGCAAAATATATAAAATCAACCCACTGAATCTAGTTGTGTTTTTGTCTAAGTATATGGATGTAGGAATCAGTATTTTTGTATTTGATAGCAATTAGAGGAGTCCCATCCACTGAAGAAGCTAATTTTTCATCATTCAGCAATCATTAAGGGCCTCTAGTTCTTTTTGTAAAGATTGGGCAGCTTGACATGTTCCACTTTCATGTACATTGCTTATATGTATATTCTTGTTTCACAGATGCCTTCCTTAAATTCTGGCTATGAAATATTTCTATTCCTTCATTGTCAGTGTTACCTGAGCCAAATATTCAGTAGTTCTGATTTAGCTATTCCTATATGGGATATGTTATCCATGATCTATTTATCCCTACATTGATTTGAATTGCTGGTTTGTATATCAGTTTACAGGTGATATTAAAGGGCACTGGTGGTAGTGTATACCATGGAAAATACCATGGCCTTTCTTTCATTGAAATGCTTTCTAAGATTTTTTCTAAAATTTCTAAAATCAGAATATATTGCCTTTCTAATGTGTGAGTATTAAGTGACATTAGACAATTGTTGGCTACAACAAACATGTAAATATGGTTTACTCAAACTATGTCTTCAAGGGTCTTTTAATTCTCTGAGATTCCATTGTAAAATTTTCATTTCAAACATTGTTTTTAAAATTTTTTATCCTCTCTCTTTTTCTTGGAAAGATGAAACTTCCTTATGAATAATAAATGTAGAAAAGGAGAAGAAACGCAGGTCAAAGATACAGAAAAAAAATTTTTTAACAAAGTCACAGAAGAAAACTTTCCTAATTTAAAGAAAGATGTGTCTATACAGGTACCACCAGCATACAGTACACTTAATAGTCATTATCAAAGAAGCAATATTTTCCAACTCTTAAAAGTACAGATGAAAGAAAAGATAGGAAAGGCTGAAAGAAAATAACCACAAAAACAAACAAAATCACAAACAAAAAAAACCCAAGAAACAAAAATAACAACAAAAAAAATATCAAGATCACATATAAAACTTATCTCATAAGAATAGCATTTGAGCTCTTGGAAAACAGAAACCCAGGAGCAGTCTATAACAGGATAATTCCAGTTTCTGCCTGAGCCAAGAGCTGACCCTGTGAAACAGCATTCTATCCCCAGATCCTTCTTGGAGAAAGCTGGTCTTCCAGAAGTGCTGACAACCCTGAGTGCACAGGTAAAAATCACTATTTCTGCGCATATTCCTGGACTAAGGGGAACCTGCCTCAAGACACCAGGGCACAGGATCTGAGGAGCAGTCTGGGAGAGGATCCCTCCAGTTGCTGCCTGACCCGTGCTACAACTCTCTGTACCCAGATCCCACAGGTTAGATCAGGTCTTTCCATGTGCTGACACTTATGAGAGCATAGGTGAGACCATCAATTCTGCTCACATTCCTGGCACAAGAGGAACCCTCACGGAGCCTTCTGGACACAGGAATTGAGGAGCAGTATGGGGCAGGAACCTTCTGGTTTACCCTGTGCCTGGTGGTGAATCTGTGCCACAGTTCTCTGTACCCAGATCCCATGGGGAGAGAGTTGGTCCCCAGGTAGTGTGACACACAGGATTATAGGAGGGTAAAGGCATGACATAGACAGAAAAATCAGCTGACACCAGAGATAAGCAGATGACAAAGGAAAAGGGCAAGAAACTAAGCAACAGAAAACAAGGTCACATGACATCATTAGAGCCCAGGTTCCAGACCACAGCAAGCCCTGCATAACCCAACACACCAGAAAAGCAAGAAAATCAAAACTCATGATGAGGTTAGAGGACTTTAAGAAAGACATAAACAATTCCCTTAAAGAAAGACAGGAGAGACCCAAATTCTGAGAGGAAGAGAGCTGAACACCCAAAAGTGCAGACCATCCTGAGACCTCAGAACAGAATGCCACTCTGGCCCCCTCTGTGGGATGTGAATCCCTGGTCCAAGGGAAAACAGCATAGTGCCTCTGGACACAGGAATACAGGAACAGTCACCCAACGATACCTGCAGTACTGCTCTATGCACAAAGTACTGAACTGAAGTGAATTTGTCAAACAGCTCCCTGCATCCAAATACCCAAATACCCATCAGGGAGAGAGCTGGACCATCAGAAGTGCAGATACTCCCAAGAAATCAGAGGAGAAAACTTTCTGCCCACATTCCTGACCCAAGAGGGAATCACCTAATGCCAGCTGTGCGTCCTGGTTGCAAGGAATTAAAAGCAGTTACAGCAGGAAGCATCTAATTCCTGCCTGCATCAAGAGGTGAAATACAGTCACAAGGAGTGCCTATATACCTGAGAGCAGAGGACCTATTCCCAGAAATGGCTGAAAGAAAACAGGAAAACAGTTCTACAGGAGTGCTGGCACAGAGGCCTACAGGAGGGTCAAGCCTCTCTCAGAAACAGCAAGACAAGTTAACACCAGAGACAAACAAATGGCGAGAGGCAAGCACAGGAACCTAAGTAAAAGAAATCAAGACTACTTGGCATAATCAAAACCCAGTTCCCCCAGGAAAGAAAATATTGGATATCCAAACACACAAGAAAAACAAGATTTAGATTTGAAATCACATTTTATTATAATGATGGAGGACTTTAAGAAGAACATAAATAACTCCCATTAAGAAATGCAGGACAACACAAGTAAACAAGTAGGGGCTTTTAAAGAGAAAACACAAAATTCCCTGAAAGAATTATCTTTGTTGGTTGTGTCAATAGAAAACATCGACACAACCATCAAAGATAATGTAAAACACAAAAAGCTTCTAGCCTAAAACTTCCAGGAAATCCAGGATGCAATGAAATCAAACCTAAGAATAATAGATATAGAGGATAGTGAAGACTCCCAACTTAAAGGGCCAGTAAATATATGCAAAAAAAATTATACAAAAAAATTTCCCTGACCTAAAAGAAGAAATGTGTATAAACATACAAGAAGCCTAAAGAACTCCAAATAAATTGGACAAGAAGAGAAATTCTTCCCATCACATAATAGTCAAAACACCACATGCACAAAACAAAGAAACAATATTAAAAG
This sequence comes from Rattus norvegicus, assembly GCF_021556685.1. NCBI lineage: Eukaryota > Metazoa > Chordata > Mammalia > Rodentia > Muridae > Rattus > Rattus norvegicus. The sequence goes on from NC_141546.1 coordinate 28,019,076, forward strand.
AAGTAAAGGAAAATGGGCAAGTGACATAAACAGGCAGACCTATAAGAATGACACCAGACTTCGCACTGTGAGGAGCTGTCCGAGGAGCTGTCCTCACAGAGATGTGAGAAGCTGTCCTCACAAACTCCATTACAAGATGGCACCGGCATCCGGCAGAACGCACCTAGTAAAAAGGGCAATACGCAGGTGCCTGGTAACTTCCCTACTCAAAGGGACACGTACGTTTTGGTACGTCATCTGGCATAATTGGCAGCGACCAGTCAGAGAGTGACACGTCCTAGGCGAGGATAGTTTCCTATATAAGGGATGGTTATTCCTCACTCTCTGTCTCCGCACTGTAAGCTTATGCTCTCCCTCTCAAGACGCATTAAAGCTTTTCTGCAGTAGGATCCTGTGTGTGCCGCATCATTCCTGCTGGCGAGACGTAGCGCGGGACATCTGGTGCCAAAAACCCGGGAAAGACCTCGCCATCGTCAGCACCTTCGGAGATCCCTTGGCGACAAGGAGGATTCAGAACTGCAGGTAGATACGTTCGGAGAGGCAGCCCTCTCTTGGACTTTGGTCTGGGGTTGTCACCGCCTTGGGAAGGATTTGTTGAAGCTATAGTATTTGTCCTGGGAGCCACCCTACTCTTTATGTTCTGTTTTCACCGTTTTCGCTGTTAAAAGGACGATCACAACAGATGAAGGCGCGTTTCAGTCTCTCGTATATAAGTGAGCTTCGCGCAGCTCCCTTTTACCTTCGATTTTGACTGTTGAGGAACAAGGACGCGATAAGGCCGACGTAGATAAGCGGCACCGTCCAGGGAGGCGCGTGTGAGACTCCCGTACATAAGAGAGCAGCATGTCCGTCTCTACCCTTTCACCTCACGCCTTGTCAGACGGACGTAGATAAGCCGCCGGCGTTCCTGGCCCATCATGGGATCCTCACAGTCTGTGGTCATGGCCTTGGAAACAGTGTTAAAGCAGAGGAACATCAAAATTGGAGGAGGAACACTTAAAAACTTTGTGAAGGAGGTGGAGAGGGTGGCGCCTTGGTTTGCCTGTTCAGGCTCGTTTACGATTGCCTCATGAAACAAACTTGAAAAAGACCTTGACAGAAAATTGGCGGAAGAGGATCTGCGCCTAGGGAACAAAGCTGTATGGAAGCTGGTTAAGAATTGTTTAAAGGATGAAACGTGTAAGGCAGCAGTAGTAGAAGGACAGGCCACTCTCGAGGTAATCCGGGAAAGTCTGTCAGAAACCGAACGTAGTGAGAGGTTGGGCGCGCGCAAGAAAAAAGAAGTCCTAAGAAAGTAAAAGTGCCCTCCCGGTAAGTCCACAGACAAGGGAGCGTTGAAATTTTCAGCTTCCAGCACTTCCTCCTCTACACATAAACCAGGAGGGGGAGCCAGCCTATACCCTGTGAAAGAGCTAGAAGCGATGAACCACGACAGTTCTGAAAGCTCTGAAAATAAAACCTTAGACTCAGAGGAGGAGGCCGAGCTAGTGCTGTTAGTATTCTTGAAACCGCTGGTATAATTAAAACCACTAGTAAGGTGGCAGATATTTTCCGAAAAATCCAAATTATCCTATTAAATAGAAGATTCCCTGTATACATTACTCATATACGGGCCCATTCTGGACTTCCTGGCCCAATGAGTTCAGAGAATGATTTGGCTGACAAAGCCACAAAAGTGATAGCTGTGGCCCTGGCCTCTCCTTTAGAGGCCGCTAAAGCCTTTCATGGCAATTTCCATGTCACCTCAGAAACTTTACGCCACCGCTTCTCTATAACTAGAAAAGAGGCACGTGATATAGTCACCCAATGCCAACAGTGCTGCCAGTTCCTCCCAGTTCCTACAATCGGGGTCAACCCGAGAGGAATACAGCCATTGCAAATCTGGCAAATGGATGTTACTCATAATTCTACTTTTGGAAAATTACAGTATGTGCATGTATCTATAGACACATGTTCTGGCATTCTACATGCCACCCCACTTACAGGAGAAAAAACAACACATGTCATTCAGCACTGCCTTGAAGCATGGAGTGCTTGGGGAAAGCCAAAATGTGTAAAAACTGACAATGGCCCCGCCTACACATCTCAAAAATTCCGTCAGTTTTGTGCTCAGATGCAGGTTACCCACCTCACGGGCCTGCCCTACAACCCTCAAGGACAGGGAATCATAGAGCGTGCTCATCGGACGCTCAAATCATATTTAATAAAACAAAGAAGGGGAATTATGATAGAACTCCCCCCAACACCCTGAGTGGCCACTGCTCTGGCCCTTTTTACCTTAAATTTTTTAAATCTTGATGAAGCTGGACAAACAGCAGCTGAGCGACATTGCTCAGAGCCCAAGAGGACAAAAGAATTAGTCAAATGGAAGGATGTATTAACAAATGAATGGAAAGGCCCAGATCCTGTTTTAATAAGATCCAGGGGAGCTGTCTGTGTTTTTCCACAGGACAATGAAAATCCCATATGGAGCCCAGGACGACTTACTCAGAGCATCACAGCAAGTGATCAAGAAGGGACTGGGACTCCTGCACCTCCTCACTCTTCTTCCATGGATGCCAGCAACGGTGCAGGGCGAGCTACGATGGGGAATAATGTCAACCTTTCCACCCCCGATGCCGGTGATGTACCACTAACAGGGATTTAGGGTTGGCCTATTTACCTAAGGATCCACAGGTTGAACGACTAAAAGAAAATAGGACTATTCCCCTTAAGGGCAGCCTTTGTTTTGGCATATTCAACAAAACATCTTTTGATCTCCCTTGCATTATGTTATATAATCAATCTTCTGCTTGGTTAAGGGAGGCCACATGGGGAAATGGTGTGGAGGATATTGTGGCTAACGCCACAGTTCTCTATGGTGGTGGCCTTACATTGCGTTAATGGTAGCTGCACTGATCTTATGCCCATGGCGATGCTACTTGGAGGAAAGGGCGAAAAGGGACGGTTGCCATTTTCCTGGTCGGGGAACATCAAACCTGCTGCCTCTGTCTGGACAGCTACTCATATAAAATATCGCAGTAGTTACCCGCATGCCTCGCTTTGTCCCGATCCCTGTTGATGTCCCAGGGACCATGACCTTATTTAGAGGAAAAAGAGATTTTGGTACTTCTGCAATTGTTGCTGGCATTATTGCTACGACAGCAGTCGCTGCCTCGGTTACTGCCTCGGCATTGGCCTTGTCAAATTCAGTACAGACAACCCAAACTATCAATGATTTATCGGCCCCAATCTCTGTGGCTCGGACAGACAGGCCTCGGCCAATACTCAGACATAGGGAGGCCTTATGCTTGTCAACCAACGTATAGATCTGGTCCGAGAGCAATTAGACATTCTATGGCAACTGGCCCAGCTTGGCTGTGAGCAAAAACTCCCTGGCCTTTGTGTCACCTCCATATAATATGACAAATTTACCTGTGCTGCTAATCTGTCTAAGAGTCTTTCACAGCATCTGTTATAGAATTGGACCTCGGAGTTTGAACAGACACTTCGGGAGCTGAGAGCGACCATCATTCAAGTAAATTCTACCCGACTGGACTTGTCTTTGACGGAGGGATTGTCGTCCTGGATCACCTCAGCAGTCTCTTATTTCAAGGAATGGGTGGGAGTGGGACTTTTTGGAGTGATCCTCTGCTGTGGATTAGTGTTACTCTTCTGGTTGCTTTGCAAATTGAGATCTCAAACAAGAAAGGACAAAGTAGTGATCGCCCAGGTGCTTGTAGCCCTTGAACAAGGAGCGTCAGCCAATATCTGGTTGACCATGCTCAAGCAACAGGTCGCCGGCTGGACAGCTCTTGCACTCCTAGAACCTCGGTTCATTGCACAGGATTAGAGTGTCCGGCTTGAACAGCCCATGAGGGGTGACGAGCTTAGCATAGCACAGGGAAGTTCTACCAAATACGCTCCCTGGAAGGCATGTCATATTACATGAGGGTTTCTGCCCCAGTTTTCCCTCCCTCGAAAAATGGCAGTGCGACGGGTCGGGAGTGCCCTGGGTCCCAACAACAGCCTAAGGTATCTCTCTTGTACAGGTTCGCCAACTTTGTACGAGGATATGACCTCTGTCTTCACCCTCCTATATCTGGGTGTCCTGTTTGCTTAAAAAAACAGAAAAGGGGAAGGTGTGAGGAGCTGTCCGAGGAGCTGTCCTCACGGAGATGTGAGGAGCTGTCCTCACAAACTCCATTACAAGATGGCACCGGCATCCGGCAGAAGGCACCTAGTAAAAAGGGCAATACGCAGGCGCCTGGTAACTTCCCTACTCAAAGGGACACGTATGTTTTGGTAAGTCATCTGGCATAATTGGCAGCGACCAGTCAGAGAGTGACACGTCCTAGGCGAGGATAGTTTCCTATATAAGGGATGGTTATTCCTCACTCTCCGTCTCCGCATTGTAAGCTTATGCTCTCCCTATCAAGATGCATTAAAGCTTTTCTGCAGTAGGATCCTGTGTGTGCCGCGTCGTTCCTGCTGGCGAGACGTAGCGCGGAACATCGCACCAGTGACTATGAAAGCCAGAAGATCCAGGACATATGTCATACAGAACTTAAGAGAACAGAAAGACCAGCCCAGGCTACTATATCCAGCAAAACTCACAATTAACATAGAGGGAGAAACCAAGATATTCCATGACTAAACCAAATTTACATAATATCTTTCTACAAATCTAGGCCTACAAAGAATAGTAGAAAATCCAACACAAGAGAGAAACTATGTAATAGAAAAGTAAGGGCCCAGGAGCGGCAGGACACCTGCCTGAGACACTGCCGGAACCTAAAAGAAACAGACCGGATAAACAGTTCTCTGCACCCAAATCCCGTGGGAGGGAGAGCTAAACCTTCAGAGAGGCAGACAAGCCTGGGAAACCAGAAGAGACTGCTCCCTGCACACACATCTCGGACGCCAGAGGAAAAAGCCAAAGACCATCTGGAACCATGGTGCACTGAAGCTCCCGGAAGGGGCAGCACAGGTCTTCCTGGTTGCTGCCGCTGCAGGGAGCCCCTGGGCAGCACCCCACGAGCGAACCTGAGCCTCGGGACCACAGGTAAGACCAAATTTTCTGCTGCAAGAAAGCTGCCTGGTGAACTCAAGACACAGGCCCACAGGAACAGCTGAAGACCTGTAGAGAGGAAAAACTACACGCCCGAAAGCAGAACACACTGTCCCCATAACTGACTGAAAGAGAGGAAAACAGGTCTACAGCACTCCTGACACACAGGCTTATAGGACAGTCTAGCCACTGTCAGAAATAGCAGAACAAAGTAACACTAGAGATAATCTGATGGTGAGAGGCAAGCGCAGGAACCCAAGCAACAGAAACCAAGACTACATGGCATCATCGGAGCCCAATTCTCCCACCAAAACAAACATGGAATATCCAAACACACCAGAAAAGCAAGATCTAGTTTCAAAATCATATTTGATCATGATGCTGGAGGACTTCAAGAAAGACATGAACACACTTAGGGAAACACAGGAAACATTAATAAACAAGTAGAAGCCTACAGAGAGGAATCACAAAAATCCCTGAAAGAATTCCAGGAAAACACAATCAAACAGTTGAAGGAATTAAAAATGGAAATAGAAGCAATCAAAAAAGAACACATGGAAACAACCCTGGATATAGAAAACCAAAAGAAGAGACAAGGAGCTGTAGATACAAGCTTCACCAACAGAATACAAGAGATGGAAGAGAGAATCTCAGGAGCAGAAGTTTCCATAGAAATCATTGACTCAACTGTCAAAGATAATGTAAAGCAGAAAAAGCTACTGTCCAAAACATACAGAAAATCCAGGACTCAATGAGAAGATCAAACCTAAGGATAATAGGTATAGAAGAGAGTGAAGACTCCCAGCTCAAAGGACCAGTAAATATCTTCAACAAAATCATAGAAGAAAACTTCCCTAACCTAAAAAAAGAGATACCCATAGGCATACAAGAAGCCTACAGAACTCCAAATAGATTGGACCAGAAAAGAAACACCTCCCGTCACATAATAGTCAAAACACCAAACGCACAAAATAAAGAAAGAATATTAAAAGCAGTAAGGGAAAAAGGTCAAGTAACATATAAAGGGAGACCTATCAGAATCACACCAGACTTCTTGCCAGAAACTATATAGGCCAGAAGATCCTGGACTGATGTCATACAGACCCTAAGAGAACACAAATGCCAGCCCAGGTTACTGTATCCAGCAAAACTCTCAATTAACATTGATGGAGAAACCAAGATATTCCATGACAAAACCAAATTTACACAATCTCTTTCTACAAATCCAGCACTACAAAGGATAATAAATGGTAAAGCCCAACATAAGGAGGCAAGCTATACCCTAGAAGAAGCAAGAAACTAATCGTCTTGGCAACAAAAAAAAGAGAATGAAAGCACACAAACATAACCTCACATCCAAATATGAATATAAAGGGAAACAATAATCACTATTCCTTAATATCTCTCAATATCAATGGCCTCAACTCCCCAATAAAAAGACATAGATTAACAAACTGGATACGCAATGAGGACCCTGTATTCTGCTGCCTACAGGAAACACACCTCAGAGACAAAGACAGACACTACCTCAGAGTGAAAGGCTGGAAAACAACTTTCCAAGCAAATGGTCAGAAGAAGCAAGCTGGAGTAGCCATTCTAATATCAAATAAAATCAATTTCCAACTAAAAGTCATCAAAAGATAAGGAAGGACACTTCATATTCATCAAAGGAAAAATCCACCAAGATGAACTCTCAATCCTAAATATCTATGCCCCAAATAGAAGGGCACCTACATACGTAAAAGAAACCTTACTAAAGCTCAAAACACACATTGCACCTCACACAATAATAGTGGGAGGTTTCAACACCCCACTCTCATCAATGGACAGATCATGGAAACAGAAATTAAACAGTGATGTCGACAGACTAAGAGAAGTCATGAGCCAAATGGACTTAACGGATATTTATAGAACATTCTATCCTAAAGCAAAAGGATATACCTTCTTCTCACCTCCTCATGGTACTTTCTCCAAAATTGACCATATAATTGGTCAAAAAACAGGCCTCAACAGGTACAGAAAGATAGAAATAATCCCATGCGTGCTATCGGACCACCACGGTCTAAAACTGGTCTTCAATAACAATAAGGGAAGAATGCCCACATATACGTGGAAATTGAACAATGCTCTACACAATGATAACCTGGTCAAGGAAGAAATAAAGAAAGAAATTAAAAACTTTTTAGAATTTAATGAAAATGAAGATACAACATACTCAAACTTATGGGACACAATGAAAGCTGTGCTAAGAGAAAAACTCATAGCACTGAGTGCCTGCAGAAAGAAACATGAAAGAACATATGTCAGCAGCTTGACAGCACACCTAAAAGCTCTAGAACAAAAAGAAGCAAATATACCCAGGAGGAGTAGAGGGCAGGAAATAATCAAACTCAGAGCTGAAATCAACCAAGTAGAAACAAAAAGGACCATAGAAAGAATCAACAGAACCAAAAGTTGGTTCATTGAGAAAATCAACAAGATAGATAAACCCTTAGCCAGACTAACGAGAGGACACAGAGAGTGCGTCCAAATTAACAAAATCAGAAATGAAAAGGGAGACATAACTACAGATTCAGAGGAAATTCAAAAAATCATCAGATCTTACTATAAAAACCTATATTCAACAAAATTTGAAAATCTTCAGGAAATGGACAATTTCCTAGACAGATACAAGGTATCGAAGTTAAATCAGGAACAGATAAACCAGTTAAACAACCCCATAACTCCTAAGGAAATAGAAGCAGTCATTAACGGTCTCCCAACCAAAAAGAGCCCAGGTCCAGACGGGTTTAGTGCAGAATTCTATCAAACCTTCATAGAAGACCTCATACCAATATTATCCAAACTATTCCACAAAATTGAAACAGATGGAGCCCTACCGAATTCCTTCTACGAAGCCACAATTACTCTTATACCTAAACCACACAAAGACACAACAAAGAAAGAGAACTTCAGACCAATTTCCCTTATGAATATCGACGCAAAAATACTCAATAAAATTCTGGCAAACCGAATTCAAGAGCACATCAAAACAATCATCCACCATGATCAAGTAGGCTTCATCCCAGGCATGCAGGGATGGTTTACTATACGGAAAACCATCAACGTGATCCATTATATAAAAAAACTGAAAGAACAGAACCACATGATCATTTCATTAGATGCTGAGAAAGCATTTGACAAAATTCAACACCCTTTCATGATAAAAGTCCTGGAAAGAATAGGAATTCAAGGCCCATACCTAAACATAGTAAAAGCCATATACAGCAAACCAGTTGCTAACATTAAACTATATGGAGAGAAACTTGAAGCAATCCCACTAAAATCAGGGACTAGACAAGGCTGCCAACTCTCTCCCTACTTATTCAATATAGTTCTTGAAGTTCTAGCCAGAGCAATCAGACAACAAAAGGAGATCAAAGGGATAAAGATCGGAAAAGAAGAGGTCAAAATATCACTATTTGCAGATGACATGGTAGTACATTTAAGTGATCCCAAAAGTTCCACCAGAGAACTACTAAAGCTGATAAACAACTTCAGCAAAGTGGCTGGGTATAAAATTAACTCAAATAAATCAGTTGCCTTCCTCTATACAAAAGAGAAACAAGCCGAGAAAGAAATTAGGGAAACGACACCCTTCATAATAGACCCAAATAATATAAAGTACCTCGGTGTGACTTTAACCAAGCAAGTAAAAGATCTGTACAATAAGAACTTCAAGACACTGAGGAAAGAAATTGAAGAAGACCTCAGAAGATGGAAAGATCTCCCATGCTCATGGATTGGCAGGATTAATATAGTAAAAATGGCCATTTTACCAAAAGCAATCTACAGATTCAATGCAATCCCCATCAAAATACCAATCCAATTCTTCAAAGAGTTAGACAGAACAATTTGCAAATTCATCTGGAATAACAAAAAACCCAGGATAGCTAAAGCTATCCTCAACAATAAAAGGACTTCAGGGGGAATCACTATCCCTGAACTCAAGCAGTATTACAGAGCAATAGTGATAAAAACTGCATGGTATTGGTACAGAGACAGACAGATAGACCAATGGAATAGAATTGAAGACCCAGAAATGAACCCACACACCTATGGTCACTTGATTTTTGACAAAGGAGCCAAAACCATTCAAGGGAAAAAAGATAGCATTTTCAGCAAATGGTGCTGGTTCAACTGGAGGGCAACATGTAGAAGAATGCAGATCGATCCATGCTTATCACCCTGTACAAAGCTTAAGTCCAAGTGGATCAAGGACCTCCTCCACATCAAACCAGACACACTCAAACTAATAGAAGAAAAACTAGGGAAGCATCTGGAACACATGGGCACTGGAAAAAATTTCCTGAACAAAACACCAATGGCTTACGCTCTAAGATCAAGAATCGACAAATGGGATCTCATAAAACTGCAAAGCTTCTGTAATGCAAAGGACACTGTGGTTAGGACAAAACGGCAACCAACAGATTGGGAAAAGATCTTTACCAATCCTACAACAGATAGAGGCCTTATATCCAAAATATACAAAGAACTCAAGAAGTTAGACCGCAGGGAAAAAAATAACCCTATTAAAAAATGGGGTTCAGAGCTTAACAAAGAATTCACAGCTGAGTAATGCCGAATGGCTGAGAAACACCTAAAGAAATGTTCAACATCTTTAGACATAAGGGAAATGCAAATCAAAACAACCCTGAGATTTCACCTCACACCAGTGAGAATGGCTAAGATCAAAAACTCAGGTGACAGCAGATGCTGGCGAGGATGTGGAGAAAGAGGAACACACCTCCATTGTTGGTGGGATTGCAGACTGGTAAAACCATTCTGGAAATCAGTCTGGAGGTTTCTCAGAAAATTGGACATTGAACTGCCTGAGGATCCAGCTCTACCTCTCTTGGGCATATACCCAAAAGATGCCTCAACATATAAAAGAGACACATGCTCCACTATGTTCATCGCAGCCTTATTTATAATAGCCAGAAACTGGAAAGAACCCAGATGCCCTTCAACAGAGGAATGGATACAGAAAATGTGGTACATCTACACAATGGAATATTACTCAGCTATCAAAAACAACGAGTTTATGAAATTCGTAGGCAAATGGTTGGAACTGGAAAATATCACCCTGAGTGAGCTAACCCAATCACAGAAAGACATACATGGTATGCACTCATTGATAAGTGGCTATTAGCCCAAATGCTTGAATAATCCTAGATCCCTAGAACAAACGAAACTCAAGACGGATGATCAAAATGTGAATGCTTCACTCCTTCTTTAAATGAGGAAAAAGAATACCCTTGGCAGGGAAGGGAGAGGCAAAGATTAAAACAGAGACTGAAGGAACACCCATTCAGAGCCTGCCCCACATGTGGCCCATACATATACAGCCACCCAATTAGACAAGATGGATGAAGCAAAGAAGTGCAGACCGACAGGAGCCGGATGTAGATCGCTCCTGAGAGACACAGCCAGAATACAGCAAATACAGAGGCGAATGCCAGCAGCAAACCACTCAACTGAGAATAGGTCCCCTATTGAAGGAATCAGAGAAAGAACTGGAAGAGCTTGAAGGGGCTCGAGACCCCAAAAGTACAACAATGCCAAGCAACCAGCGCTTCCAGGGACTAAGCCACTACTTAAGACTATACATGGACTGACCCTGGACTCTGACCCCATAGGTAGCAATGAATATCCTAGTAAGAGCACCAGTGGAAGGGGAAGCCCTGGGTCCTGCTAAGACTGAACCCCCAGTGAACTAGTCTGTTGGGGGAGGGCGGCGATGGGGGGAGGGTTAGGAGGGGAACACCCATAAGGAAGGGGAGGTGGGAGGGGGATGTTTGCCCGGAAACCGGGAAAGGGAATAACACTCGAAATGTATATAAGAAATACTCAAGTTAATAAAAAAAAAAGAAAAAAAAAAGAAAAAGTAAGAATGGAATCTCCTTCCAATGAAACCCAAAGAGAGAAACACAAATGTTAATTCCACCTCTAACAACAAAAATAACAGGAAGTAATAACCATTATTCCTTAATATCTCTCAAGATCAACGTACTCAATTCTCCCATAAAAAGACATAGAATAACAGAGTGGATATGTAAAGAGGACACAGCATTTTCTGCATATAGGAAACACCTCAGCGACAAAGAAAGCAAATGGTCTGAAGAAACAAACTGGAGTTGCCTTTCTAAATTTTAATAAAATTGACTTCCAACCAAAAGTCATCAAAAAATATAAGGAAGGACATTTCATATTCACAAAGGAAAAATCCACCAAGATGAACTTTCAATCCTAAATATCTGTGCTCTAAATGTAAAGGAACCTAAATTCACTAAAGAAACCTTACTAAACTTCAAATCATATATTGTACCTCACACAATAATAGTAGGAGATTTCAACACCCCACTCTCACCAATGGACAGATCGTGAAAACAGAAATTAAACAGAAACCTAGAAAAACTAACAGAAGTTATTAACCAAATGGAATTAACAGATATTTGTAGAATGTTCCATCCAAAAAACAAAAGTATATACCTTCTTCTCAGCATGTCGTTGTAGCTTCTCTAATGGTACCTTATCTAAAACTGAGCATATAATTGGTCATGAAACACTCCACAACAGGTACAAGAAGATAGAAATAATCCCATGCGTCCTATCAGATAACCACAACTAAGGCTTATCTTCATTAACAACAATAAGGAATAAACGCCTACATATACATGGAAGTTGAATAATGGTCTACTCAATGACAACTTGATCAAGGAAGAATTAAGAAAGAAATTATCAAGTTCTTAGAATTTAATGAAAATGAAGATACAACATACCCAAACTTATGGGACAAAATGAAAGCAGGGCTAAGAAGAAAACTCAAAACTCTGATTGTCTGCTAAAAGAAACAGGAGAGAGCATACATCAGCAGCCTGAGAGCACACCTAAAAATTCTAGAACAAAAAGAATCAAATACACCCAAGAGTAGTAGAAGACAGAATATAATCAAACTGAGGGCTAGAATCAACCAAGTAGAAACATAAAGTACTACACAAAGAATCAACAAAACCAGGTTCTTTGAGAAAATTAAGAATAGAGATAAGTCCTTAGGCAGACTAACCAGAGGGCAGAGAGTGTATCCAAATTAACAAACTCAGAAAAGAAAAGGGAGACATAACAACAGAATCTGAAGAAATTTAAAAAAATCATCAGATCCTATTACAAAAAACTATATTCAACCAAATTGGCAATTCTGAAGGAAATAGACAATTTTCTAGATGAATACCAGGTACCAATGTTAAATCAGGAACAAATAAACCATCGAAACAACCCCATAACTCCTAAGGAAACAGAAGCATTTATAAAAGTCTCCTAAAAAAAAGAGCCCAGTACCAGATGGATTTAGTGCAGAATACTATCAGACCTTCATGGGAGACCTCACACTAATACTGTCCAAACTATTCCACAAAACAGAAACATACAGAACACTACCAAATTCCTTCTAGGAAGTCACAATTACCCTTATACCTATACCACTCAAAGACCACACAAAGAAAGAGGAGTTCAGATCATTTTCCCTTATGAATAGGAATGCAAAAATAGTCAATAAAATTCTTGCAAACTGATTCCAAGAACACACCAAAACGATCATCGATCATGATTAAGTAGGCTTTATCCCAGGGATGCAGGGATGGTTTAATATAAGGAAATCCATCAAAATTTTCTACTACATAAGCAAACCCAAAAAGTCAAAACAACATGATCATTTCATTAGATGCTGAGTAAGCATTGGACAAAAATCAACACCCCTTCATGATATAAGCCCTGGAAAGATCAGGAATTCAAGACTCATACCTAAACAATGTAAAAGCCATATATAGCAAACCAGTAGCTAACATCAAACTAAATGGAAGGAAATTTGAAGCAATCCCACTAACATCAGTTACTAGAGAACGCTCCCTACTGTTTCCCTATTTTTTCAGTATACTACTCGAATTACTAGCCAGATCAATCAGACAATGAAAGGAGGTTGAATGGAAACAAATGGTAAGGGAGGATGTCAAAATATCACTGCTTGCAGATGATATGGTAGTATATTTAAATGTCCCTAATAACACCACCAGAGAACTACTAAACCTGATAAACTACTTCAGCAAAGGGTCAGTGTATGGAATTAAATCAAACAAATCAGTAGCCTTCATCTATTCAAAGGATAAACAGGATGAGAAAAAAATTTGGGAAGTGACACCCTTCACAATAGTCCCAAATAATAAAAAATATCCTTGTGTGACTTTAAGCAAGCAAACAAAAGACCTGTATGACAAGAACTTCAAGTCTCTGAAGAAAGAAATTAAAGAAGATCTCAGAAGATGGATAGATCTTCCATACTCTTGAATTGGCAAGATTAATGTAGTAAAAGTGGTCATTTTGCCAAATCAATCTACAGATTCAATGCAATTCCCATTAAATTCCTACTCAATTCTGTACAGAGATAGAAAGAGAAATTTGCAAATTCATTTGGAATAGCAAAAACTCCTGTATAGTGAAAACTATACTCAACAATAAAAGAACTTCTTGAGAGATCACCATCCCTGACCTCATGCAGTATTACAGAGCAATCTTCATAAAAACTATGTGGTAGATGTACAGAGATAGGCCGATAGATCACTGAAACAGAATTGAAGACCCAAAAATGAACCCACACTCCTATGATCAATTGATCTTTTACAACGGAGCTAAAACCATCTAATGGAAAAATAATAGCATTTTCAGCAAATGGTGCTTGTTCAACTGGAGGTCAGTATGTAGAAGAATGCAAATTGATCCATCCTCATCACCCTCTACAACGTTTCAGTCTAAGTTGATCAAGGATCTGCACATCAAACCAGATACACCCATTCTCATAGAAAAATAAAATGGGGAAGTGTCTCAAACACATGGACACTGGGGGAAATTTCCTGAACGAAACACGAATGACTTATGCTCTAAAGTCAAGACTTGATAAATGGGACCTCATAAAACTGCAAAGCTTCTGTAATGCAAAGGACACTGTCATTAGGACAAAACAGCAACCAACAGATTGGAAAAAGGTCTTTAGGCATCCTACATCTGATAGAGTGCTAATGTCCAAAGTATTACAAAGAATCCAACAAGTTAGATCCAGAGAGCCAATAACCTATTAAAAATGTTCTATAGAGGAATATCAAATGGCTGAGGAGCACCTCAAGAAATTTTCAACCTCCTTAGTCATCAGGGAAATGCAAATCAAACAACCCTGAGATTCCACCTCACACTAGTCAGAATGGCCAAGATAAAAAACTGAGGTGATAGCAGATGCTGGTGAGGATGTTGAGAAAGAGGAACACTCCTCCATTGATGGTGGGATTGAACACTGGTACAACCACTCTGGAAATCAGTCTGGAAGTTCCTTAGAATACTGGACATTCCACTACCTGAGTACCCAGCTATACCACTCCTCGGCATATACCCAAAAGATTTTCCAACATACAACAAAGACATGTGTTCCACTAGGTTCATAGCAGACTTATTTATAATATACATAAGCTGGAAAGAACCCACTTCAGAGGGTTCTCTGTAAATGCCCTTCTACAGAGGAATGGAAACAGAAAATGTGGTACATCTACACAATGGTATACTACCCAGGTCTCGATACAATGACATGAAATTCATAGGCAGATGTATTGAACTAGAAAATATCATCCTGGGTGAGGTAACCCAATCACAGAAAAACACACATGGTATGCACTCATTGATAAATGGTTGTTAGCCCAAAAGCTCAAATTACCTGAGATGCAATCCACAGACCACGTGAAGCTCAAGAAGAAGGATGATCAAAAATGTGGCCTTACTCCTTAAAAGGGCGAGCCAAAATATCCATAGCAGGGGATATGGAGGCAAAGTTTAGAGCAGAGACTGATAGAAGAGCCATTTAGAGCCTGCCCCACATGTGGCCCATATATAGAGAGCCACTAAAACTAGATAAGATTGATGAAACTACAGTGGGAAAGAGACCTCACCGCCTGGTCAGGTGGGCACTCCTGAGGCTGCAGAGCGGAAGAGACCACCAAAACTGCCCAACCCTGCCCACATCCCTGGCCCAAGAGGAAACTGTATAAGGCCTCTGGGCTCCCGTGGGGTAGGGCCCAGGAACGGCAGGACCCCTGCCTGAGACACCGCCGGAACCTGAAGGAAACAGAACGGATAAACAGTTCTCTGCATCCAAATCCCATGGGAGGGAGAGCTAAACCTTCAGAGAGGCAGACAAGCCTGGGAAACCAGAAGAGACTGCTCTCTGTACATACATCTCGGACGCCAGAGGAAAACACCAAAGGCCATCTGGAACCCTGGTGCACTGAAGCTCCTGGAAAGGGCGGCGCATATCTTCCTGGTTGCTGCCGCTGCAGAGAGCCCGTGGGCAGCACCCCACGAGCGAACTTGAGCCTCAGGACCACAGGTAAGACCAACTTTTCTGCTGCAAGAAAGCTGCCTGGTGAACTCAAGACACAGGCCCACAGGAACAGCTGAAGACCTATAGAGAGGAAAAACTACACGCCCGAAAGCAGAACACTGTGTCCCCATAACTGACTGAAAGAGAGGAAAACAGGTCTACAGCACTCCTGACACACAGGCTTATAGGACAGTCAAGCCACTGTCAGAAATAGCAGAACAAAGTAACACTAGAGATAAATTGATGGCGAGAGGCAAGCGCAGGAACCCAAGCAACAGAAACCAAGACTACATGGCATCATCGGAGCCCAATTCTCCCACCAAAACAAACATGGAATATCCAAACACACCAGAAAAGCAAGATCTAGTTTCAAAATCATATTTGATCATGATGCTGGAGGACTTCAAGAAAGACGTGAAGAACTCCCTTAGGGAAACAGAGGAAAACATTAATAAACAAGTAGAAGCCTACAGAGAGGAATCGCAAAAATGCCTGAAAGAATTCCAGGAAAATATAAATAAACAAGTAGAAGCCCATAGAGAGGAGACACAAAAATCCCTGAAAGAATATCAGGAAATCGTAAATAAACAAGTAGAAGCAGATAGATAGGAGTCACAAAAATCCCTGAAAGAATTCCAGGAAAACACAATCAAACAGTTGAAGGAATTAAAAATGGAAATAGAAGCAATCAAGAAAGAACACATGGAAACAACCCTGGATATAGAAAACCAAAAGAAGAGACAAGGAGCTGTAGATACAAGCTTCACCAACAGAATACAAGAGATGGAAGAGAGAATCTCAGGAGCAGAAGATTCCATAGAAATCATTGACTCAACTGTCAAAGATAATGTAAAGCGAAAAAGCTACTGGTCCAAAACATACAGGAAATCCAGGACTCAATGAGAAGATCAAATCTAAGGATAATAGGTATAGAAGAGAATGAAGACTCCCAGCTCAAAGGACCAGTAAATATCTTCAACAAAATCATAGAAGAAAACTTCCCTAACCTAAAAAAAGAGATACCCATAGGCATACAAGAAGCCTACAGAACTCCAAATAGATTGGACCAGAAAAGAAACACCTCCCGTCACATAATAGTCAAAACACCAAACGCACAAAATAAACAAAGAATATTAAAAGCAGTAAGGGAAAAATGTCAAGTAACATATAAAGGCAGACCTATCAGAATCACACCAGACTTCTCGCCAGAAACTATGAAGGCCAGAAGATCCTGGACTGATGTCATACAGACCCTAAGAGAACACAAATGCCAGCCCAGGTTACTGTATCCAGCAAAACTCTCAATTAACATTGATGGAGAAACCAAGATATTCCATGACAAAACCAAATTTACACAATCTCTTTCTACAAATCCAGCACTACAAAGGATAATAAATGGTAAAGCCCAACATAAGGAGGCAAGCTATACCCTAGAAGAAGCAAGAAACTAATCGTCTTGGCAACAAAACAAAGAGAATGAAAGCACACAATCATAACCTCACATCCAAATATGAATATAACAGGAAGCAATAATCACTATTCCTTAATATCTCTCAACATCAATGGCCTCAACTCCCCAATAAAAAGACATAGATTAAAAAACTGGATACTCAACGAGGACCCTATATTCTGCTGCCTACAGGAAACACACCTCAGAGACAAAGACAAACATTACCTCAGAGAGGAAGGCTGGAAAACAATTTTCCAAGCAAATGGTCAGAAGAAGCAAGCTGGAGTAGCCATTCTAATATCAAATAAAATCAATTTCCAACTAAAAGTCATCAAAAAAGATAAGGAAGGACACTTCATATTCATCAAAGGAAAAATCCACCAAGATGAACTCTCAATCCTAAATATCTATGCCCCAAATACAAGGGCTCCTACATATGTAAAAGAAACCTTACTAAAGCTCAAAACACACATTGCACCTCACACAATAATAGTGGGAGATTTCAACATCACACTCTCATCAATGGACAGATCATGGAAACAGAAATTAAACAGAGATGTAGACAGACTAAGAGAAGTCATGAGCCAAATGGACTTAACGGATATTTATAGAACATTCTATCCTAAAGCAAAAGGATATACCTTCTTCTCAGCTCCTCATGTTACTTTCTCCAAAATTGACCATATAATTGGTCAAAAAACGGGCCTCAACAGGTACAGATAGATAGAAATAATCCCATGCGTGCTATCGGACCACCACGGCCTAAAACTGGTCTTCAATAACAATCAAGGAAGAAGGCCCACATATACTTGGAAATTGAACAATGCTCTACTCAATGATAACCTGGTCAAGGAAGAAATAAAGAAAGAAATTAAAGACTTCTTAGAATTTAATGAAAATGAAGGTACAACGTACCCAAACTTATGGGACACAATGAAAGCTGTGCTAAGAGGAAAACTCATAGACCTGAGTGCCTGCAGAAAGAAACAGGAAAGAGCAAATGTCAGCAGCTTGAGAGCACACCTAAAAGCTCTAGAACAAAAAGAAGCAAATACACGAGGAGGAGTAGAAGGCAAGAAATAATCAAACTCAGAGCTGAAATCAACCAAGTAGAAACAAAAAGGACCATAGAAAGAATCAACAGAACCAAAAGTTGGTTCTTTGAGAAAATCAACAAGATAGATAAACCCTTAGCCAGACTAACGAGAGGACACAGAGAGTGCGTCCAAATTAACAAAATCAGAAATGAAAAGGGAGTCATAACTACAGATTCAGAGGAAATTCAAAAAATCATCAGATCTTACTATAAAAACCTATATTCAACAAAACTTGAAAATCTTCAGGAAATGGACAATTTCCTAGACAGATACCAGGTACCGAAGTTAAATCAGGAAGAGATTAACCTGTTAAACAACCCCATAACTCCTAAGGAAATAGAAGCAGTCATTAAAGGTCTCCCAACCAAAAAGAGCCCAGGTCCAGACGGGTTTAGTGCAGAGTTCTATCAAACCTTCATAGAAGACCTCATACCAATATTATCCAAACTATTCCACAAAATTGAAACAGATGGATCACTACCGAATAACTTCTACGAAGCCATAATTACACTTATACCTAAACCACACAAAGACACAACAAAGAAAGAGAACTCCAGACCAATTTCCCTTATGAATATCGACGCAAAAATAATCAACAAAATTCTGGCAAACCGAATCCAAGAGCACATCAAAACAATCATCCACCATGACCAAGTAGGCGTCAACCCAGGCATGCAGGGATGGTTTAATATACGGAAAACTATCAACGTGATCCATTATATAAACAAATTGAAAGAACAAAACCACATGATCATTTCATTAGACGATGAGAAAGCATTTGACAAAATTCAACACCCCTTCATGATAAAAGTCCTGGAAAGAATAGGAATTCAAGGCCCATACCTGACCATAGTAAAAGCCATATACAGCAAACCAGTTGCTAACATTAAACTCAATGGAGAGAAACTTGAAGCAATCCCACTAAAATCAGGGACTAGACAAGGCTGCCCTCTCTCTCCCTACTTATTCAATATAGTTCTTGAAGTTCTAGCCAGAGCAGTCAGACAACAAAAGGAGGTCAAGAGGATACAGATCTGAAAAGAAGAATTCAGAATATCACTATTTGCAGATTATAAGATAGTGTACTTAAGTGATCCCAAAAGTTCCACCAGAGAACTACTAAAGCTGATAAACAACTTCAGCAAAGTGGCTGGGTATAAAATTAACTCAAATAAATCAGTTGCCTTCCTCTATACAAAAGAGAAACAAGCCGAGAAAGAAATTAGGGAAACGACACCCTTCATAATAGACCCAAATAATATAAAGTACCTCATTGTGACTTTAACCAAGCAAGTAAAAGATCTGTACAATAAGAACTTCAAGATATTGAAGAAGGAAATTGAAGGAGACCTCAGAAGATGGAAAGATCTCCCATGCTCATGGATTGGCAGGATTAATATAGTAAAAATGGCCATTTTACCAAAAGCAATTTACAGATTCAATGCAATCCCAATCAAAACACCAATCCAATTCTTCAAAGAGTTAGACAGAACAATTTGCAAATTCATCTGGAATAACAAAAAACCCAGGATAGCTAAAGCTATACTCAACAATAAAAGGACTTCAGGGGGAATCACTCTCCCTGAACTCAAGCAGTATTACAGAGCAGTAGTGATAAAAACTGCATGGTATTGGTACAGAGACAGACAGATTTACCAATGGAATAGAATTGAAGACCCAGAAATGAACCCACACACCTATGGTCACTTGATTTTTGACAAAGGAGCCAAAACCATCAAATGGAAAAAAGATAGCATTTTCAGCAAATGGTGGTGGTTCAACTGGAGGGCAACATGTAGAAGAATGCAGATCGATCCATGCTTATCACCCTGTACAAAGCTTAAGTCCAAGTGGATCAAGGACCTCCACATCAAACCAGACCCACTCAATTTAATAGAAGAAAAACTAGGGAAGCATCTGGAACACATGGGCACTGGAAAAAATTTCCTAAACAAAACACCAATGGCTTACGCTCTAAGATCAAGAATCGACAAATGGGATCTCATAAAACTGCAAAGCTTCTGTAAGGCAAAGGACACTGTGGTTAGGACAAAACGGCAACCAACAGATTGGGAAAAGATCTTTACCAATCCTACAACAGATAGAGGCCTTATATCCAAAATATACAAAGAACTCAAGAAGTTAGACCGCAGGGAAACAAATAAACCTATTAAAAAATGGGGTTCAGAGCTAAACAAAGAATTCACAGCTGAGGAATGCCGAATGGCTGAGAAACACCTAAAGAAATGTTCAACATCTTTAGTCATAAGGGAAATGCAAATCAAAGCAACCCTGAGATTTCACCTCACTCCAGTGAGAATGGCTAAGATCAAAAACTCAGGTGACAGCACATGCTGGCGAGGATGTGGAGAAAGAGGAACACTCCTCCATTTTTGGTGGGATTGCAAACTGGTACAACCATTCTGGAAATCAGTCTGGAGGATCCTCAGAAAATTGGACATTGAACTGCCTGAGGATCCAGCTATACCTCTCTTGGGCATATACCCAAAAGATTCCCCAACATATAAAAGAGACACGTGCTCCACTATGTTCATTGCAGCCTTATTTATAATAGCCAGAAGCTTGAAAGAACCCAGATGCCCTTCAACAGAGGAATAGATACAGAAAATGTGGTAGATCGACACAATGGAATATTACTCAGCTATCAAAAACAATGACTTTATGAAATTCATAGGCAAATGGTTGGAACTGGAAAACATCATCTTGAGTGAGCTAACGCAATCACAGAAAGACATACATGGTATGCACTCATTGATAAGTGGCTATTAGCCCAAATGCTTGAATAACCCTAGATGCCTAGAACAAAGGAAACTCAAGATGGATGCTCAAAATGTGAATGCTTCACTCCTTCTTTAAAAGGGGAACAAGAATACCCTTGGCAGGGAAGAGAGAGGCAAAGATTAAAACAGAAACTGAAGGAATACCCATTCAGAGCCTGCCCCACATGTGGCCCATACATATACAGCCACCCAATTCGACAAGATGGATGAAGCAAAGAAGTGCAGACCGACAGGAGCCGGATGTAGATCGCTCCTGAGAGCCACAGCCAGAATATAGCAAATAAAGAGGCGAATGCCAGCAGCAAACCACAGAACTGAGAATAGGACCCCCATTGAAGGAATCAGAGAAAGAACTGGAAGAGCCTGAAGGGGCTCGAGACCCCATATGTACAACAATGCCAAGCAACCAGAGCTTCCAGGGACTAAGCCACTACCTAAAGACTATACATGGACTGACCCTGGATTCTGACCCCATAGGTAGCAATGAATATCCTAGTAAGAGCACCAGTGGAAGGGGATGCCCTGGGTCCTGCTAAGACTGAACCCCCAGTGAACTAGACTATGGGGGGAGGGCGGCAATGGGGGGAGGGTTGGGAGGGGAACACCCATAAGGAAGGGGAGGGGGGAGGGGGATGTTTGCCCGGATACCAGGAAAGGGAATAACACTCGAAATGTATATAAGAAATATTCAAGTTAATAAAAAAAAAGAAAAAAAAAAGAATATTTGCTAGAACATCTTGCAAAAAAAAAAAAAAGATTGATGAAACTAAAAAGTACATTTTGAAAGGGACCGGATATAGATCTTTCCTGAGAAGCACAACCAGAATATGTCAAATACAGAGGTTAATGCTAGCAACAAACCACTGAATTGAAATTGGGACCACCTTTAGGAGAATTTGAGGAAGTATTGAAAGAGGTAAACTGGCATGCAACCCTACAAGAACAACAATGCCAAGCAAACAGGTCTTCCAGGGACTAAACCGCTATCCAAAGACTACATGAACTGACCCAGGGCTCCAACCGCACATGTAACAGAGACTCGCCTGGTTGAAAGGGGAAGCCCTTAGTCATGCCAGGGTTTGTCCCCAAGTGCAGGGGAATGTCTGTGCGCAGTAGGGCGGAGTAGATCATTTGGACACTCTCTTGGGGGAGGGGAAGAGATAGGTGGCTTATGGACAGGAAAGCAGGAAATGGAATAATATTTGAAATGTAAATAAAGAAATATATTCAATAAAAAAAGAAAAGAAAATAAAGACAGGAGAACACAATTAAAAATGTAGAAACCCTTTAAAAGGACACACAAAAATTAAGCAAACAGGTGCAGTAATTGAACAAAGTCATCTAAGATCTAAAACTGGAAATAGAACCAGTAAAGTTATGACAAAGGAACATAAACCTGGAAATAGAAAACATAGGAAAGAGATCAGGAGTCCTAGACACAAATGTCACCAACAGAATACAAGATAAAGAAGAGAGGAACTCAGGGACAGAAAGCACCATAGAAAATATTGACCCAACTGTTAAAGAAAATGTAAAACATTAAAAACTCCTAACCCAAAACATTCAGGAAATGCAGGGCAAAATGAACAGTTCAAAGCAAAGGATAGTAAGTGTATAGGAGAGCAAAGATTTCCAAATTAAAGTGCTAGTAAATATCTTCAACAAAATTAGTCAAAAAACAAACAAAAGAGCAACAACAAAAAATTCCCTAACCTAAAGAAAGAGATGCCCATATATATATACAAGAAGACAACAGAACTCCAATAGATTGGACCATAAAAGAAATTCTTCCTTTCAAATAATAATAAAAAACACTAAATGCACAAAAAGAAATATTAAAAGCAATAAAGGTAAATCATCAAGCAAAATATAATGTTAGACATATCAGAATAATACCAGAGTTCTTAACAGAGACTTGAAAGCTAGAAGACCTTGGATGGATGCCATACAGAGCTTAAGAGAAGACAAATGCCAGCCCAGAGTC
This sequence comes from Rattus norvegicus, assembly GCF_021556685.1. Classification (NCBI taxonomy): domain Eukaryota; kingdom Metazoa; phylum Chordata; class Mammalia; order Rodentia; family Muridae; genus Rattus; species Rattus norvegicus. The sequence continues at coordinate 28,041,911 of NC_141546.1, forward strand.
CTGTATCCAGCAAAACTGTCAATTAACGTAAATGGACAAACAAGATATTTCATGACAAAACCATATTTGTAAAATATCTTTCCACAAATCCAGCCCTAAAAAAGATAATAGATGGAAAATTTTAACACAAGAAAGAAAACTACATCCTAGAAAAAGCAAGAAGGAAATCATTTTTCAACTAATTCAAAAGAAGATAGACACACAAAAATAATTCCACCTGTAACAATAAACAGTCATTGATCCCTAATATCTCGCAACATCAATAGACCCAATTTTCCAATAAAATGAGATTCAGCTAGAGCATGACGAATATAGAGGCAAATGCTAGGAGGAAACAATTGAACTGAGAATGGGGTCCTCACTGAAGGAATTAGAGAAAGGATTAAAAGAACTGAAGGGGTTTGCAACCCCATAAGAACAACAATACCAACCAACCAAAGCTCCCAAGTACTAAACCACTACCCAAAACCTACACATGGACATACCCATGGATTCAGCTGCATATGTAGTAGAGGATGGCCTTCTTGGGAACCAAGTGTAGAATAAGCCCTTGGTCCTGCTAAAACTGAACCCCCAATGTAGGAGAATATCAGGTTGGGGTTTTAGGAAGGCATGTGTTGAGGTATGCAGGAACAACCTCATACAAGAAGGGGAGGGAGATGGGATATGGGTTAACATTTGAAATGTAAATTTAAAATATCCATTAAAATAAAGAAAGAAAGAAAAAAAGAAAACAAAAGTGCTAATAAATAGTTAAATTGAAACAGGAAATGGAGTATAGAGCTAAAGAAAATATTGTCAACTGAGGAATTTTGAATGGCTGGAAAGCTACTAAAAAAGTTCAACAGACTTAGTCATCAGGGAAATGCAAATCAAAATAACCCTGAGATTCCACCTCACACTGTCAGAATGGCTAAGATAAAATACTCAGGAGACAACAGGTGCTGGAGAGGATGTGGAGAAACTCCTTAATTGTAGGTGATATTGTCAGCTGGTACAACCACTCTGGTAATCAGTATGGATGTTCTTTAGATAATTGGATATAGTGCTATTTCAGGGCCTAGCTATACCACTCCTGGACATATATCCAAAAAATGCTCCAACATAGAAGAAGGACACATGCACCACTATATTCATAGCAGCCTTATTTATAAAAACTTGAAGCATGAAAAATCTTGATGTTCATCAACAGAGGAATTGATATAAAAAATTGGTACAGTTATATAATGCAGTAATACTCAGCTGTCAAAAACAATGACTTCATGAAATTCATAGGTAAACTGATGGAAATAGAAAATATCCTGAGTGAAGTAACCCTATCACAAAAGATCCACACATGTTGTGACCTCACTGATAAATGGATGTTAACCCAAAAGCCTGTATTACCCAAGATACAATCCACAGACTACATGAATCTCAAGAAGGACGACCAGAGTGTGCATGGTTCAGTCCTTAGGAGGGGGAACAAAAATTTTCACTAGTAGAAATATGGAGACAGAGGCTACTACACCCGGGAATTCATAGACATACAGCCACCAAACGTAGACATTATTTTTGATGACAAGAAGTGCATGCTGACAGGAGACGGATATAGCTGTCACCTGAGAGGCTCTGACAGCCATGACAAATACAGAGGCAGATGATCACACTCAACCATTGAACTGAGAATTGGGTCCATCTTGGAAGAGTTAAGGAAAGGAATGAAGGACCTGAAGGTGTTTGCAACCCCATAAGAAGAACAATATCAACCAACCAGAACCCAGTAACTAAACCACCATCCAAATACTACACATGGACAAAGCCGTGACTCCAGATGCATCTGTAGCACAGGATGGCTTTGATGGGCACAAAAAGGATGAGAAACCCTTGGTCCTTTCAAGTTTTGATGCCCACTAGGGAATTTACAATCAGGGAGGCGGGAAGGAATGCTTGTGTTGATGGGGGAACACCCTCATAGAAATAGGAGAGGATGATGAGATAGGGTTTTTATGAACTCATAATCAGAAAAGGGATATATTTGAAATGAAAATTTAAAAAAAAATGCAATTAAAAAAAAGAATAGCATTTGACATTCCAAAATTCATTCTAACAGCTCAAGAAAATTAAAGGAGGTTATATAAGCCCTAACATATCCCAAAATATCTCAGATAGCAGCATGAAAAACCATATCCATAAAAAACTATCCATCACATTTTAAGACGAAAGTAAAAAATGATTAAAAACAAGTTAATTAAAGTAATTTCTATACATTAATCCAAATTTACAGGAGGCAGATAAAAAAAATAAGGCTGAAACAAAGGTTAATTACATACAAGAATACATGGAGAACATATAGTCTTAATGTAAGTCACAAAATTTGATTCTAAAATTCCACCAAGGTAATATTACAATTCTAAACAAACATGCAGTAAATTTGGGAACACCCCATTTTATAAAAAGAAAACTATTAAACTTAATATTAATTTTTTAGCACAGTTACCATGTATAAGCTCCAGAACCCACTATTGCCAATAAATAGGTCATATAGCCAAAAATTAACAAAATTTTACAATTAAATAAGATAATAAAAAAGGGATCTAAAAGTTATCTACAGCTTTCCTTTATAAAAGAACATTCTTTTTGTCAAAATTGAATACATATTGGGACACAAAGCAAGTCAATGTTGAAAATTCTGGTTTCTTTAACACTCATCTGTGTGTCATTTTTTTTTTCCTGAAAGCTGTATTTTCAGAGGGCATGTGACATTTTCCCAAATACAGATACTTGAGAGTGTGCATGATATTTTGAAAGACTATAATGGAAACACCAGAAGCAGTAGGATGACAGTCTTGCATTGTTTTCCTATGCAATTCTTGACTAGTTTACTATTTTCTTTGTTGTTCTTCATTGATCTTCACAAGGAATTCTTCGTGATATACTGACTGATTCTGGCCACTTGTTCTGATTTGGTTGGCCTTGCTGTTCCTGCTTGGTTATACACTACTACTTATCCATGTTCATGTTAGTGTCTGCAACTGAACTGGAGTGCAAGTATTCTAACAGTGAAGATTGGAATTGCCCTCAATGAACTATTTCTAAGCAGGTTCACAATCTCTTTTCCTATTATCGTTCTTTCCCCCCAACCTCTGGTTGTTGGATCAGAAGGGAAGTTTTTAAGAAAACTAAATAAAGCTAGTTTAAAAAAATGTAACTATACAAGTGGCTCCCAATGTATCCTAGGCATACCAGATAACTCCAGTTAGAGAAATCTGTAAGTATTGATGGGTTGGCAATACTGTTTAAGGAGGTCAACAATATAGCAGGTACTACTTCAGGGTAACCTGCCTTGCTCCCAAAAGTTTTCTGGTTTTGCTTCATAATTTTCACATACACCATTTTGAAAAGGATTTGGGGGAAAGCTGAACATTTGGAACATTTACTAAATTCTCTTGTGTTAGAAAGATTACAAGGGATTTGTGTCAGCTGTACTAAAAACTGGTCAACAATTACACTGCTTTCCATATTAGAGGTACAAAGTCACAAAATAGAACAGCATAATATAGTAAGTGGAAAAAGACTAAATGCTTGGTGAAAGGGATTATGCTGACCTACAATAACAAAACTAAACAGATGGTTTTATAATTGAACAATGATTTGTTGCAGCTTTAAGAATTTAGTATATGATTGAGAAACCAGGGGTAAAATCTACTGCATTTACTAAAGTAATAGAGGTTCCTGCAGAAGCCTTTACTGATTTTGTACAGAGATTGGGTTCATTGTAATAAAAGCAATATCAGATCTTGAATTTGAAAATGAACATACTAAATGTAAGAGTAATCAGATCACTGAACACACATAGAGCACACCTAGTCAAATGAATAAAAGTCCATGTACATGAGTTAAAAATAAGAATTGTATGCAATCTTTATACTACTATTAGCTTATACTGAATTCTTTAATATAATTACTGATACTTCATAAGCTGAAAGTTGTTTTGCATATAGACACTGCTAAATATTTCCTGATAAATCTGAATTAAGTTTGCTATTTATGCTGTTTCAACACACCAACAGAGGTAGTAATTATCCATTATATAATATTCTTGTTTGGTCCCATACTGTTTTTTCAGGTCCAATTGCATAAAAAATGAATAAATTGACCAATTAGTAATAGGAAATGTGTTAGAAACATCAAAATTCATGAGAAATATCATGTTAATCAGAATCATTTGAAGTAAAATATTTCCTATCACTTGGCAAGTATCTAATTTTTTTCCTATGTGTTGTCTATACAACCAAACTCCTTACTGTTAACTACCTGTTAAGAGTAATTCTAAGGACACCAAAAGACATATCAAGTAGATAGATGCTTATTATTTTTCAGAATTTAGGGGAAAATGTATAACAACATAATATTGACACATACTCTGAGATTCAATAGGTAATGGCTATAATTTCTGAAATGATGATTGTGCAAATGCACACTCATTAAAAATAATGGCAATTATGGGGATAATTGTCCAAAATAAGACTGATCCTGTTTCAATATATGTATCCAGTAAGATAAGGCAATTCTTGTATATTACAATACAATACATATTACTTGTGTATTACAAAACCCCACCAGTCAAAAAATTGAAGAAAGAGGCAATTATATGTTAATATAGATGCTTATTAAACAAAACAAAAAAAGAGGGAAAAAGGGAACAAACTAAATAATCCTTTGTTGTCTCTATGTTTCTTAATATTGGTGAAAAAGTAAAAACAGCAGCTGAAAGACACTGTAGTAATATGTACAGAAAAACCTTCATGTTTGGCATTAAAATAAATATGTCTTGCTTTGAGTGAAATGTTTCTCCAAAGCCTATGCTATATTTATGTCAATCAATAGAGACTGAGTAATTGTTCTTAGACTGTTTATACCTTGAAGAAATGTCTGTCTGGAAGGTCTGCACTTGGTACTACATGACAGCTTGAAGCTACATTAATCTTAGTCCTTAGACATTCCTGGGAAAACGGTAGTTCTTACTTTTGATTATTGCCATAGTCAAAAGGAACTGAGATTTGTATGGGTTGTCTCTTTACATAAGCAGCAAAGGCAATATAACTTGGGTAGCTAGAACCTTTTCCAGCACCAATTAACTTATGGAACATATGCTATTAAAGATTAAGTGAAGTATGTTAGTTGGGTGTCAGTTTTCTGTGAGAGGCTGTACCCCTCTACTTCTTGAATAAATGAAGGTTTGGCATCTTGTTGATCTTGTTGTTCTACTGTGGCACATTTGACCAACAACTGAGACCTTAGGCCAACAAATATACTATAAGGATGTGTTGACATAAAACCTATACTGGCTTTGAAATGGAGGCATAGATATGTTTATGTATCTACAGGGAATGAAAAAATATGGATGCCAAAAAAGTGGATAAGGAATAGATCTGACCAGGGAAATTGTATCAGCTAGACATAAATGTCTTCTTCAAAGAAATGACCTAGGTGATTCACTGTCACAGACTGCCTCACTTACTGATTTTTCCAAAATGGGCATGCAAATCAATTGCAAAAGGGACAACCCAAAAGATTAATCACCCAGAGACTGGACAACACAGAGACTGGAGAGACAACACAGAGACTGAAAAATATAGAGACTGCACAAAAACAACAGAGACTGGACAGAAAATAAAGATACAGCAAGTTTCAGATATTTATCAGTATCTGAATTTTCATAGTTTACCTAAAAGATATCTTTGTTTCCAGATAATCAATTTTAAAAGCATGACTCCTCTATTCCCAAAAGGTAGGATTGATATTTTTGGTCTTTTGATGTGTCATGTTTGTTATCATCTAGAGTAGTTGGTTGTTATTTAAAATAGATGGTCAGGGAGAAAATAAAAGAAATTTTAAATCATGGATCTCTCTCCCCTATGCAATATTGGGGGAAAAATAAAGGAAATAATAATAACAAAACAAAAACTAGACCTACATATTGTAGATTGGATAGATATAATATATCTTGACAAAAATTTAACATTGTTTTGTTTGCTTGTTCTTTTATTGTCGAAATTTAAGGTTGTTTTGTTTATCATATCTTGATCCAAATTTAAGGTTGCTTACTTTGACTATTATTTAATATGGTATACTTAAGCAACCTATTTAAAATGTGATCTAAAGTTCGGATTTTCTGGCTCCCATAGATAATTCTATTGTGTGTAGATTGCTAATGTTAGAGACAGAAAAAACAGAAAGGGGAATAGGAGAGTGGAAATTTCTGGTTTATTTAACATATCAGTTGGGTACATGATGTTTTTTTGGAAGTGGTCTTTTGAGAAGATATGTGATGTTTTGCTGAAAATATACACTTGAGAGGTCATGTGTGGTTTAGTTGAATATATTTGGAAACCAATAAACAGTGAGAAGATTCTCTTGCTTTGTTACATAGTACAATGGTTTACTGCTCTTCATTGGCATTCACTAGTCTTTGTTAGTCTTCGATTTGTAGAAAGACAAAAGATATTTTTATGGTATTAGAGATGATTCTGGCCACTGTTGCTTAACTCCTGGAATGTGCCATCCTTTCTGCTTCATGTTTGATATTTGCTCTTGATCTGAACTGCTGGTATCCTGTCAAGAATAGTAGAGATGCCTCAAGCAACTACTTCTAAACAGGATTATAAAACCCTTTTTGGATGAACCTTCTTTTTCCTCTACCTCTGTTTGGTGGAGCAGAAGGGAGGTTGAAGAACTTAAGAGAGCTAAAGTTGGTTTTGAAAATAAACTATGCCCACAGCAAGTCTCAACAGATATAGGAAAAGGAAATAACATCCTTCCTAATCCTATCTGACCATCTGTCATAAAAGCTGGATATTTACAGGAAGAAAATACCAAATATCCATGAGATAATAGAAGGTAAGCAACGCACTGTTAAGTAAAAATTGAGTCAAGATGGAAATCAAGAATAAAATTTAATGTTATATTGTATTGATGGGTAATGAAACATAACATACCACAATCTATTGGACACAGTGAAGGTGATTCTAACAGGCAATTACATAAAACTAAATGTCAGGAGCTGACATAGGACAAGGTAATAACCAGCAGGTGATACTCCTGAGATGCCCTGCCTTGGATTAAAAAGTGAGAGATTTGCTACAATAGGTAAGGTCCAGGAGAAAATTATTTTAGAAAAGATACCTGCTATGAATGTCTTTCCTGTTATTATTAAATATATAATAATCAATAGGTATTGCCCACCCTTTTGAGGACATTACTGCAGGACAATAAAAATTTATTGTTTTGTATTGATGTTATATGGACAAAAGGATGACTTCTTAATTTTTGATGATGATGCATAATAATTCCTAAAATGCTATCAATATTTATTAAGGTCTTTTATAGTGGACTTGCTATGGGGTTCTCTCTGATCATGAGCACTGCATCAAGAACTCTGCATGTCTCCTATCACCAATAAATTGATTTTGAGATAGTAAATGGATATTCTGCTACTCATAGCATAAAACAAAAGGTTGTAAATCCTTTTAGGTTATAGAAAGGAAATTAATGATTTATTATGGGTTCTAGGACAGAGGATAAAACATTGGCTGGATTTACATATACACAATTTCATTAATAACTTAGGTATGTATTTTAACCCTTGTACTGGATGTTATGTGTTTCAACTTGACACAAACTGGAAACATCACAGAGAAAGGAACCTCAGTAAACATAATGCCTCCATGAAATCCAGCTATAAGACATTTCTCAACTGGTGATCAAGCAGGGAAGGCCCTGCCCATTTTGGGTGGTGCTATCCCTGAGCTGGTAGTCTTGGCTTCTTTAAGAAAGGAGGCTGAAAAATTCAGGGGAAGCATGCCAGTATGTAACATCCCTCCATGACTTCTGCATCAACTCCTGCTTCCCGACAGTATTGATTTCCAATCCTGATTTCCTTTCCTGATGAATAGCAATGAAAAAGTGTAGTAAACCCTTTCTTCCCCAACTTGCTCCTTGATCACGATGTTTTGTGCAGGAATACAAACCCTGATTAAGACAAACCTCCAGGAACCTGTGAAGTAGTGACAGGTGATGAATGCTTAGGCACATAATTACTCATCATAGATATGCATGTTCACATTGTCTGTTGTAAATTCTTATTTATGATGAAAATTTATGTGGAAACCTGTAATGGATATTTTCTCTGTAATCATGTATTCTAAAAAACATTTTAAGTACTGAAGACAAAGAGATGAAAACATCTCCTTTTTCCAAATTTCTTAGTAATTATCCTTGTTACATTTTTTCTTGCGTTTCTCTAAGGGAGTTCTTCATGTCTTTCTTGAAGTCCTCCAGCATCATGATCAAATATGATTTTCAATCTAGATCTTGCTTTTCTGGTGTGTTTGGATATTCTGTATTTGCTTTCGTGGGAGAATTGGGCTCCAATGATGCCATGTTGTCTTGGTTTCTGATGCTTGGGTTCCTGTGCTTGCCTCTCGCCATCAGATTATCTCTAGTGTTACTTTGTTCTGCTATTTCTGACAGTGGCTAGACTGTCCTATAAGCCTGTGTGTCAGGAGTGCTGTAGACCTTTTTTCCTGTTTTCTTTCAGCCAGTTATGGGAACAGAGTGTTCTGCTTTCGGGCGTGTAGTTTTTCCTATCTACAGGTCTTCAGCTGTTCCTGTGGGCCTGTGTCCTGAGTTCACCAGGCAGGTCACTTGGAGCAGAAAAGTTGGTCTTACCTGTGGTCCTGAGGCTCAAGTTTGCTCATGGGGTGTTGCTTATGAGCCCTCCACGAGGGCAGCCACCAGGAGGACCTGCGCCACCCTTTCTGGGATCCCCCATGCGCCAGGGTCCCAGATGGCGTTTGGTGATTTCCTCTGGAGACAGAGATGTGGGAAGAGTGTAGTCTCTTCTGGTTTTCCTGGCCTGTCTGACTCTCTGAAGGTTTAGCTCTCCCTCCCATGGGATTTGGGTGCAGAGAACTGTTTATCCAGTCAATCCCTTCAGGTTCCTGGCGGTGTCTCAGATGCAGGGGACCTGCTACTCCTGTGTCCTTATCTACAGGAACCCAGAGGCCATATATAGTTTCCTCTTGGGTCAGGGATGTGGGCAGGGGTGGCCAGTGTTGGTGGTCTTTTCCGCTCTGCAGTTTCAGGAGTGCCCACCTGTCTGGGTGGTGAGCTATCTCTCCCACAGTGGGCTGCGGGTAGGGATCCGTGAGGTAGAGAATCATGCTAAAAGCTGGAAGTTGTTTAATTTTTTCTTAACATTATTCTCCTTGTCCCCTCCTAGCACTTTTTGTTCTGCTTTTCAATATTCTGCTTATGCTCTTTTTCCTAGATCTAATATCCCCTTTTCTTTACATGCCCCTTTCCCCCTTTTTCTTAGAGAGATTCAATAAGAAACTTTTTACAACTTACAAATAAATTCTAAAATCGCTTTCAAATTGCCTCTTTTTTTTCCTTCAACTTCAACTAGCAGGCTGAAAGTTAGAACTGTTCTCTTCCTACAGGGATAGAACAAAAGCTACTTTACTTAATCTCCTGCTGTTTTAGAATGAAGTACTGAAGAGTTTCTTGCCTTAAGGTCAGCTACTCTTGAAAAGTGATTCAGAGTTGAGATAGGAAAATGTTTTATTTTTATACAGCAACTCAACATTTCTCCTAAGACTTAGTCTTACCCCACCACCACCACACATGTTCTCTCCCTTTACCCAACACTGCCTCAAGAGGAACAAACAAGAAAGAAAACCCAGGAGGGCTGACCAGTGGCAAATAAAACTGCATTAAAAAATTTGTATATTATATCATCTAGTAATTACTTTTCTTCTTCTGAAAGCATTTTTAGGAGTCTTTGGAAGTCAGTTCAAGTTTCTATTTGGTTTATTCATTGGTGACAGTTCATCTGGTCCAGGTATAGTGTTTTATTTCCTAAACATTTTGACATACATTCCTCTCTTTTCTTATCATTGCCATTGATAGATTATTGTTATCTAAATGGATTTACATTATGGATAACTTATGTAAACAGAAGCAATGTACAATTTAACTAGATATTTAATTTCTACAACATAAAAAATCTGGATGTTGCTAATCATCTACCATCTATTATTGAACAAAAGAGCAACAATTTCTTGATAATTCCACTACATAAAATAACTTGAAATTTTTTCATTTGTCCTTAGTTGTTTTATTTTCTCCCTCAGTCATGCAATTATTAGAACACGGTCTGTGTGGACTAATCCCCAAATGTATGTCCATACAGGAAAGGATTTTTAATTATATTCCTTAGGTAGATTATGTACAAATTAGTGACAATATTGATTTGACATCTGTGAAATCTATAATATGCTGGGGATTCTATATATAGAAAATAGGACATGGGATAGGTTTTAAATGATTCAGTCAAATTTTCAAGCAAAATTAAAGAGTTCTTACAATTTAAACTAAAGACTGGCCTATACACAGTATTCCTATATTGTTAACCTATGCTAGTATTTCAATAGAGCTTTCAATCTTTCCTTTTTAAAACCTATCCTGCATGCATGTATTTCTTGTAGACAGGATAGATTTGGGGTTAAACTTTTCTGGGTGGGTTACTGTCTCTATCATGCTACTAGAATTCTTTTCTGGCTATAAGAAGTAGCCCCTTCAGGTTCCATATCCCTAATATTGTGAGCCACAATTAATGTCAAGCCCATTGATTTATGTATGACCACCCTTTTCCCAGAAAGATATTCTCAAGTTCCGTCCATTTGCATGAACAATTCATATTTTTGTTTTTAATAGCTGAATAGTATTTAATTGAGTAGATGTAGCAATTTCCTTTTTCCATTCACCAACTGAGAGACATTTAGATTGTTTCCTGCTGCTGACTATTACAAGTAAATCTACTTTGAACATAGCTGAGCAAGTGTCTTTGTGGGATATTGGAGCATTTTGGGGTATATGCCTAGGATTCCATAGCTCTTGAGGTAGAACTATTTCAAGTTTTCTGAGAAATCGTCTAAGTAGTTCCAAAGAGGTTGTACAAGTTTAGACACTCATCAGCAATAAAGGAGTGTTCTTGATCGAAATCCTTGTGAATGTGCCATATCTTGAGGTTTTTTTTTTTTTTTCTCAGCCATTTTGATGGGTTTAAAATAGAACCGCAGTGTTGTTTTGATTTACATTTCCCTAATTACTAAGTAATTCGAACATATCTTTAAGTACTTCTCAGCCATTTGAGATTCATTTGTGAAGAATTCTTTTTCTTCTTCGTTTTTTACTTAGCTCTGTATTTGTTTTTAAATTGAGATAATTGTGTTGTTACTGTCTAACTTCTTGAGTTCATTATAAAATTTCCATATTAGTCCTCTGTCAAGGATCAGGTGTCAATGAATCTTTCCTAATCTGAAGGCTGCCATTTTGCTCTATTGATGGTTTCCTATGTCTTAGAGAATTTTACAGTTTCATGAGGTCCCATTTATCAATTTTTAGAACCTGAGCTATTGGTGTTCTGTTTAGCAAATTTTCTTCTGTACCTGTGTGTTCAAGGATATTTCCTAATTTCTCTATTACATTTAATGTATCCAGTTTTATTTTAAGGTCGTTGATCTACTTGAAATTGAGTTTTGTGCAGTGTGATGAATAAGGTTCTATTTTCATTACTCTGCATATACACATTCAGTTAGATTCAACACCATTTGTTGCAGATGCTTTCATTTTTCATTGCTTGATTTTGAATTCTTTATCAAACAGCAAGTATCCCTAGGTGGTTGGGTTTTCTTCTGGGTCTTTCATCTGATTCCATTGATAACAGTGTCTGTTTCTGTACCAATAGCATGTAGTTTTTATCATCATTATTCTGTATACAGTTTGAGGTCAGGGATGGTGATTTTTTTCAGAAAGAAGACATATTCAGGATTGTTTTGGCTATCCTGAATTTTTCTTTTCCATATTACGTTGATAATTGCTCTCTCAATCTCTATAAACATTGATATGGAATTTTTAATGATAAGTTATTTGAATCTGTAGATTGCTTTTCGTAAGGTGTTCAATTAACTATTTTAATACTAACTTTCCATGAGTATTGGAGAGCTTTCCATATTCTGATATCTTCTAAACTGTTAGTTTTTTCAGGTACTTTAAATTCTTGCCATATAAATCATTTATTTGCATGGTTAGAGTTAAGTCAAGATATTTTTTTTTTATTATTCAATGGCTATTGTAAAGGCTATTGATTTCCCAATTTCTTTCTCAGCCTGTTAATCATATGTATAAGGGAGGGAAACTGATTACTTTGAGTTAATTTTCATTCATCCACTTTGCTCAATAATTGTTGGAGTTCTCTGGTATAATCTTTTGGATAACTATCTATCTATCAATCAATAAATCTATCTATCTATCTTTCTATCTATCTATCTACTATCTATGTATCTTTCTATCTATCTATCTATCTATCTATTGATCATATAATCTTCAAATAGCAAGACTTTTACTTCTTTCCAATTATTAATATGCTTGGTCTTCTTTAATTGTTTATTGTTTGTTCTGGCTATAACTTCAAGTATTATGTTAAATAGATGGGGAGAGAATTGGCATCCTTGTCCCTAATTTTAGTAGAATTGCTTTATAACTCTCTCCATTTAATTTGTTGTAGGCTATTGGTTTAAGGTATCTTCCTATTATTATGTTTAGTAATATACTCTGTATCTTTGATTTCTCTACTGCCTTCAACATGAAGGGATGTTGGATTTTACCCAACATTTTTTTAACATCTAATGAAATAATCATATGATTTTTTTTTATCTGAGACTGTTTATCTGGAATATTGCATTGGTAAATTTTCATATATTAAACCAACCCTGCATCCATAGGATAAAAGAAACTTGATCAAGCTGGCACCCGAACCTTGCTGATCCTGACCCACAGCAACCTGTTTCCTGAGACTGCAGGGCAGGAGAGACAGCCACTTCTGCCCACATTTGCCCACATCCTTGGCTGAAGAGGAAACTGTATAGTGCTTATGAACACAGGAAGATTGCAGCAGTCAAGCTGCAGGATCCATGTGGTCCAGACTGTGCCCAGATTTGAAAGGACCTGGTCAAACAGCTCCCTGCACACAAATCCCATGGGAGGGAGTGCTAGTCCTTCAAAGGGGCATGCATGCCAGGGAAAACAGATGAGACTCCTTTCTGCCCACATTTCTGACTTGAGAGGAAAAGTCCTAGCGCTATATGGGTCCCATGGCAACAGGGTCACAGGAGAAGTAGGGGCAGAACCTTCTGGTTCCCACCTACAGGGACAGCTGAAAGCCAGTGGACAGGAATGACTACATGTCTGAAAGCAGAAGACTCTGTTCCCATAACTGGATGAAAGAAAATAGGAAAACAGGTCTACAGTCCTACTGACACACAGACCCATAGGAAGGTCAAGCCACTGTCAGAAATAGCAAAAAAAGTGTCACCAGAGACAACCTGATTGTGAGAGGCAAGCAAAGGAAACCCCAACAACAGAAATCAAAAGTACACAGCATCATCAGAGCCCAATTCAAACACAAAAGCAAACACTGAATATCCAAACACAACAGAAAAGCAAGATCTAGATTTAAAATTACATTTTATCATGATGATGGAGGACTTCATGAAAGACATAAAGAACTTGCTTAGAGAAATGCAGGAAAGCACAAGTAAACATGTAGAAGCCCTTAGAGAGGAAACACAAAACTCCCTGAAAGAATTCCGGGAAAACAGAATCAAACAAGTGAAGGAATTAAAAATGGAAATATAAGCAATAAAGAAAGCACAAAGGGAGACAACCTTGGATATAGAAAACCAAAGGAAGAGACAAGGAGTCGTGGATACAAGCACCAACAACAGAATACAAGAAATAGAAAGAGAACCTAAGAAGCAGAAGATTCCATAGAAATCATTGACACAACTGTCAAAGATAATGTAAAATGGGAAAAGCTATTGGCCCAAAACATACAGGAAATCCAGAACACAATTAGAAGATCAAACCTGAGGACAATAGGTGTAAAAGAGAGTAAAGTCTCTCAAACCAAAGGACCAGTAAATATCGTCAACAAAATCATAGAAGAAAACTTACCTAACCTAAAGAAAGAGAAGCCCATAAACATACAAGAAGCCTACAGAATTCCAAATAGATTGGAACAGACAAGAAACTCCTCCCATCACATAATAGTCAAAACACCAAATGCACAAAATGAAGAAAGAATGTTGAAAGCAGTAAGGGAAAAAAGTCAAGTAACATATAAAGGCAGAGCTATCACAATTACACCAGACTTCTCATCAGAGATTATGAAAGCCATAAGATCTTGGACAGGTGTCATACAGACTCGAAGAGAACACAAATGGCAGCTCAGGTTACTGTATCCAGCAAAACTCTCAATTAACATAGATGGAGAAACCAAGATATGCCATGACAAAATCAAATTTACCCAATATCTTTCTACAAATACAACCCTGCAAAGGATAATAAATGGTAAATCCCAATACAAGGAGGCAAGCAACACCCTAGAAAAAGTAAGAAACTAATCATTTTGCAACAAAACAAAGAGAAGACAATCACACAAACATAATCTCACCTCCAAATACGAAGATAACAGGAAGCATCAATTACTATTGCTTAATATCACTCAACATCAATGGACTCAATTCCCCAATGTAAAGACACAGATTAACAAACTGGATATATAATGAGGACCCAGCATTTTGCTGCCTATAAGAAACACAAAGACAGAGACAAAGACAGACACTACCTCAGAATGAAAGGCTGGAAAACAAATTTCCAAGCAAATGGTCTGAAGAAGAAAGCTAGAGGAGCAATTCTAACATTGAACAAAATCGATTTTCAACCAAAAGTCATCAAAAAAGATAAGGAAGAACCCTTCATATTCTTCAAAGGAAAAAATTCAACAAAAATGAACTCTCAATCCTAAATGTCTATGTTCCAAATGCAAGGTCACACACATACATAAAAGAAACCTTACTAAAACTCAAAGCACACATTACACCTCAAACAATGATAGTAGGAGATTTCCACACTGCACTTTCATCAATGAATAGATCAGGAATACAGAAATTAAACAGAGACATAGACAGACTAACGGAAGTTTTGAAACAAATGGACTTAACAAATATTTATAGAACATTCTATCCTAAAACAAAAGGATATACCTTCTTCTCACCACCTCATGGTGCTTTCTCCAAAATTGACCATATAATTGGGCACAAAACAGGCCTCAACACATACAGAAAGATAGAAATAATCCGGTGTGTCCTATCAGAACAAAACACACTAAAGCTTCTCTTCAATAACAATAAGGAAAGAACGCACAGGGATACAAAACAGTTGAACAATGCACTACTCAATGATAACCTGGTAAAGAAAGAAATAAAGAAATTAAAGCTTCTTAGAATTTAATGGAAATGAAGGTACAACATAACCAAACCTATGGGGCACAATGAAAGCTGTGCTAAGAGGAAAACTCATAGCTATGAGTACCTGCACAAAGAAACATGAGGGAGCATAAATTAGCAGCTTGACAGCATACCTAAAGCGCTAGAACAAAAAGAAGTAAATACACCCAGGAGGAGTAAAAGGCAGGAAATAATCAAACTCAGAGCTGAAATCAACCAAATAGAAACAAAAAGGACTACACAAAGAATCAACACAACCAAAAGATGGTTCATTGAGAAGATTAACAAGATAGATAAAACTCTAACCAGACTAACCAGAGAACACAGATAGTGTGTTCAAATTAACAAAATCATAAATGAAAAGTGAGACCTAACACAAGAATCAGAGGAAATTCTAAAAATCATCAGCTCCTACTACAAAAGCCTATATACAACAAAACATGAAAACCTGGAGGAAATGGACAATTTCCTAGACAGATACCAGGTACGGAAGTTAAATCAGGAACATAAACCCATTTAAACAACCGCATAACTCCTAAAGAAATAGAAGCAGTTATTAAAAGTCTATCAATCAAAAAGAGCCCAGTTTCATATGGGTTCAGTGCAGAATTCTATCAGACCTTCACAGAAGACCTCATACCAATACTATCCAAACTATTCCACAAAATTGTAATAGATGGAGCACTACCAAATTCCTTCTTTGAACCCACAATTACTCTCATACCTAAACCACACAAAGACCCACCAAAGAAAGAAAACTTCAGAACTATTTCCCTTATGAATATCGATGAAAAGATACTCAATAAAATTCTTGCAAACCAAATCCAAGAGCACATCAAAACAATCATCCATCACGATCAATCAAGTAGGCTTCACTCCAAGATGCAGGGATGGTTTAATAAAAGAAAAACCATCAATGTAATCCACTATATAAACAAAATGAAAGATAAAATAACATGATTATTTCATTAGATGCTGAGGAAGCATTTGACTAAATTCAACACCCCTTCATGATAAAAGTCCTGGAAAGAACAGGAATTGAAGACACATACTTAAACATAGTAAAAGCCACAAACAGCAAACCAGTAGCTATTATTAAACTAAATGGAGAGAAACTTGAAGCAATCCCACTAAAATCAGGAACTAGAAAAAGCTGCGCACTCTACTCCTACTTATTCAATATAGTTATCAAAGTACTAGCCAGAGCAATCAGACAACAAAAGGAGATCAAAGGGATACAGATTGGAAAGGAAGAAGTCAAAATATGACTATTTGCAGACATTATGTTTATATACTTAAGTGATCCCAAATTTCCACCAGAGAACTACTAAACCTGATAAATACCTTCAGCAAAGTGGCTGGGTATAAAATTAACTCAAATATATCAGTTGCCTTCCTCTACACAAAAGAGAAACAAGCCAAGAAAGACATTAGGGAAACGACACCCTTCATACTATTCCCAAATAATATACAATACCTCGGCATGACTTTAACCAAGCAAGTGAAATGTCTGTATGACAAGAACTTCAAGCTTCTGAAGAAAGAAATTGAAGAAGATATCAGAAGATGGAAAGATTTCCTATGCTCATGGACTGACAGGGTTAATATCGTAAAAATGGGCATTTTACCAAAAGCAATCTACAGGTTCAATGAATCCTCATCAGAATTCCAACCCAATTCTTCATAGAGTTACACACAAATATTTGCAAATTCATCTGGAATAACAAAAAACCCCAGAGAGCTAAAACTATCCTCAACAGTAAAAAGACTTCTGGGGGAATCACTATCCCTGAACTCAAGCCATATTACAGAGCGATAGTGATAAAAACTGTATGGTATTGGTCCAAAGAACGACAGACCAGTTGAATAGAATTAAAGATCCAGAAATAAACTCAAACAGCTATGGTCACTTGAATGTTGACAAAGGAGCCAAAACCATCCAATGGAAAAAAGATAGCTTTTTCAGCAAATGATGCTGGTTCAACTGGAGGTCAGCATGTAGAAGAATGCAGATCAATCCATTCTTATCACCCTGTACAAAACTTAAGTCCAAGTGGATCAAGGACCTCCATATCAAACCAGATACACTCAAACTAATAGTAGAAAAAGTGGGTAAGAATCTCGAACACATGGGCACTGGAGAAAATTTCCTGAGCAAAACACCAAAGACAAATGGGATCTCAAAAAACTGCAAAGCTTCTGTAAGGCAAAGGACACTGTTGTTAGGACAAAAAGGCAACCAATGGACTGGGAAAAGATCTTTATCAATCTTGCAACTCATAGAGGGCTAATATCAATAATATACAAAGAACTCATAAAGTTAGACTGCAGGGAGACAAATAACTCTATTAAAAATGGGTTTAACAGCTAAACAAAGAATTCAGACCTGAGTAATGATGAATGGCTGAGAAACACCTCAAGAAATGTTAAACATCTTTAGTCATAAGGGAAATGCAAATTAAACCAACCTGAGATTCCACCTCACACCAGTCCGAATGACTAAGATCAAAAACTCAGGTGACAGCAGATGCTGGCGAGGATGTGGAGAAAGAGGAACACTCCTCCATTGTTAGTGGGATTGCAGACTGGTACAACCATTCTGGAAATCAGTCTGGAGGTTCTTCAGAAAATTGGACATTGAACTACCTGAGGACCCAGCTATAGCTCTCTTGGGCATATACCCAAAAGATGCCCCAACATATGACAAAGAAACATGTTCCACTATGTTCATAGTAGCCTTATTTATAATAGCCAGAAGCTGGAAATAACCCAGATGCCCTTCAACAGAGGAATGGATATAGAAAATATGGTACATCTATACAATTGAATATTACTCATCTGTCAAAAACAATGACTTTATGAAATTCATAGGTAAATGGATGGAACTGGAAAACATGATCCTGAGTGAGGTAACCCAATCCCAGAAAAACACACATGGTATTCACTCATTGATAAGTGGCTATTAGCCCAAATGCTTGAATTGCCCTAGATGCACAGAACAAATGAAACTCAAGAAGGATGACAGAAATGTGAATGTTTCACTCCTTTTTTAAAGGGGAACAAGTATGTCTTTAGGAGGGAATATGGAGGCAAAGTTTAGAACAGAGGCAGAACGAACACCCATTCAGAATGTGCCCCACATGTGACCTATATGTATACAGCCACCAAACTAGATAAGATGGATGAAGCAAAGAAGTGTAGGCTGACAGGCCCGGATATAGATCTTTCCTGAGAGACACAGCCAGAATATGGCAAATACATAGGTGAATGCCAGCAGCAAACCACTGAACTGAGAATGGGACCCCTGTTGAAGGAATCAGAGAAAGGCCAGAAAGACATGAAGGGGCTTGAGACCCTATATGAACAACAATGCCAACCAACCAGAGCTTCCAGGGATTAAGCCACTCCCCAAAGTCTATACATGGACTGACCCTGGACTCCAACCTCATAGGTAGCAATGAATAGCCTAGTAAGGGCACCAGTGGAAGGGGAAGCCCTTGTTCCTTCTAAACCTCAACCCCCAGTGAACGTGATTGTTGGGGGGAGGGTGGTAATGGGGGGAGGATGGGGAGGGGAACACCAGCCGAGAAGGGGAGTTGGTGGAGTTAGGGGAACATTGGCCTGGAAACTGGGAAAGGGAATAACAATTGAAATGTAAATAAGAAATACCCAATTTAATAAAGATGAAAAAAAAAAAACAAAAAAGCAACTTGATCAGGATGATGTGTTTGATGTGCTACTGGATTCTGTTGGGGTATTTTATTGTTTTTATTTCAATGATCATAAGAAAACTCAATCTGTAATTCTCTTTCTTTGTTGAGTGTTTGTGGTTTTAGGTGTGAGGGTGACAGTGAATACAGAGAATGTGTTTAAAAGGGTTCTTTCTATTTTTGCAATAAGTTGAGGAATATTGGTGTGAATTCCTCTTTAATGGTCTGGTAGAATTCTGCACAAAATCCATGTGATCCTGTGTATCTTATCCAGGGGAATTTTATTGACTGCTTCTAACTCTTTATGTGTTATAGGGTTGTTTAAATAATTTGCCCATTCTTCATTAACTGTGGTTATTTCTATTTGTATAGAAACGCATCTACTTCATTAAGATTTTTCAAATTTTGTGGATTAGAGGGTTTGCATCTAAGATATAATTTTTCTTTGAATTTTTTTTAATTTTCTCTAGTTATGCTTCCCTTTCATTTCTTATTTTGTTAATTTGGATATTGAATTTCTGTTTTTGGGTTAGTTTGACTAAGGGTTTTTATATCTTGTTTATTTTCTCAAATAAAAGCCTCTTGATTTCCTAGATTCTTTGAATTGTTCTTTTTTTGTTTGTTTGTTTGTTTGTTTGATTTTTTTTTCTGGTGCAAGTTTTGTTGAGTCTAGTAATCGCTCTCTCTCTCTCTCTCTCTCTCTCTCTCTCTCTCTTTCTCTCTCTCTTTCTTATAATAGATTGCAATATATCTGTCCAGGCTCTTATTACTATTAGATTTTCTTTGAGAAGTTGGGTATAATTATGATAGGATTGCCTTTTTATGTTACTTGGAATTTTTCCCTTGCTATTTTACTATTTTTCTTTGTTCTGTAGGTTTTGTGTTGTGATGACTACGGTGTGGGAGAATTTTATTTTTTTAATCCAGTGTAATTGATCTTCTATAGAAACTTCTGTATTTTTATATGCTACTTTTTCTTTAGGTTGTGAAGGTTTTCTTGTATTATGTTGTTGATAATATTTTCTGGTATTTGGAGCAAAATCCCTTCACCTTCTTCTATTATTCTTAGATTAGGTCTTTTCACGGTACGCTAGATTTCCTGAATGTTTTATGTTTGGAATTTTTTAGATTTAATCTTTTCTTTGACTGGTGTATCAGTGTCTTCTATTATATTTTCTACACCTGAAATCCTGTCTTCCATCTCCTTTAGTCAGCTGGTGATGCTTGTCTCTGTGGTTCCTATTTTCTTCTACAGGTTTTCCATCTCCAGATTTTCCTCAGTTTGTATTTTCTTTTTTCCTTCTATTTCCACTTTCAGGTCTTACATGGTTTCATTTTCACGTATTTCCTTTACCCGTTTAAGTGTATTTTCCTGTACAGTTGAGTGGGGGGATAGAATAACCTCTTAAAGCGGCTGGCTGTGCCCCAGGAGACTTAGTATGCAAAGAAAGGGGAAGGTTATCAGTCTTAGCTACATGTTCTTGGGACTGCAGATCTGGTGTAAGCTGGCAGAGTGGTGGCAAGTCTGACACTTTTTCAAAAATTCAGTTAATACATTGACATATCAAGGCAAAGGGATGTTTAATTGGATAGTAAGCTACTTATATGTTTTTTTTAAATAGTGATCTTTAAATAATTCTTATTCTTCACAGTTTCCTTCTGGTTTGAACTGGTGCCCAAGATAGACCTGGAGCACTGGCTTACTACCCACTCTTACAACACCCAGCTGAAGCTCAACTCCCAGGTGCTCTAACACACCCAGGATTACAGGATACATGAAATGTAAGGACTGAGAGTGGACTAGAGACTAAAGGAAAGGCCATCCAGAGACTGTCCCACATAGTGATTCATCCCATCTTCAGATACCAAACCATATTTTATCGCTGATGACCAGAAGAATTTTTTGACAGGAGTTTGGTAAAGCTGTCCCCTGAAAGACTCTTCCAGAGCCTGATATATATCACACTGCCAAATATAAGACTAAGCATTGGGACCAAAATGAAGAAGTTAGGGCAAAGGCTAAAGAAGTTGAAGGGGTTTGCAACCCCATAGAAAGAGCAATATCAACCAACCAGACCCGCCAAAGCACCTAAGAACTAATCCACCAGCCAAAGAGTACACATGTGGGTGGTTGGATCCAGCTGGATGTATAGCAGAGGATTTCGTTATGAGGTATCACTGGAACGGGAGGACCTTGGCCATGTGGGGGCTCCCAGGGTAGATAATTGCTAAGTAACTGAGGCAGGAGTGGGTGGGCAGGTAGGGGAGCACATTCATAGAGGGGGGATGAGGGGGGAGAGCATAGGGGTTTTGTGCAGGGGAAACTGGGAAGCGGGATAACATTTGAAATGTAAATAAATAAAATAACCAATTAAAATAAAAAAAACAAAAATATCTCTCATAAAAAGTAGACTGTACAAATTATATTATAATTATGTTTTCCCCCTCCTTCCTTTGACTCCATAGTCCTAATTGTTCTTTTCATACACTTGGCTACCTACATCTTTAAAGCTATTTAAATATATAATATATAATCTTCTGCTGTTCCTCTCTCCGTTCCTCCTAAATTCTTCTACTAGAAATAGTTCTGGTTTACATCCCTGGCTTTTGTATTTAGTACAGACCGTTGTAGGTGGTGATCTAGTACATTTTTTTTATACTCCTGGCATCTAAAGATTTGGGGCTAGAATCCTCCAGAAAGAGAAAAGATGTGATGTAATGTGATGTGATGTTTGTATGTATTTGTAAGGTCTTATGGCACCTAACTTGTTATGATCTCTTCTAGTTCTATCTATTCACCTGCAAAGTTCATGATTTTATTCTTCTTTATAGCTCAATATTATTCATAGTGTTTCAGTATTATTCATAGTAACTGTCTTCTGCATTTTTCAAATCTATTTTTCAGTGGTATACCAGATTGTTTCTCTATGATCTAGATATTGCGAGTAGAATGACAATGAAGATGGCTGAGCAAGACTCTGTAGAGTAGTCAGGACTCTGGCTAGAAATGTTCCTTACTTCACCAGAATGAGGAGATGACTTAAGTGTTTTTCCTCAGCATTATGTTTTATTCTCAATATTTTTGCCTTGTAGCATATTATTTTACTCAGAGTAATAACTGAGAGGGACAGGTACGTTTGAAAATGTAGCAACTGATCTGTAAATAAAATGAATTCTACAACTATCAAAAGAAATGTTGGGCCTCAAATCATAAAGTCACAAAATCGAACTGCAGACGAAGCCAAGATTCTTCATAATTTCCCACTTAGTATCAGGCATTTTGTTCACTTGAGAACATATACTAATCTGTTGAGGAGCCTATTTAAAAGTAATCCATAAAAAAGGAGATATTATGAGGTGATTTGGTGGTTTTTAGTGAATGAGGATTCTCACATTAAACTTTCAATTTGGCAATAAATATGATATATATAATCTGTAGAGTAGAAGTCCAAAATATTTGGTCATAGACCAAGAAGTGGTAGATATTAAACATATGAGATTTATTTTTCCTGGTTGGGAATTTTTTATAATGATTTTCCACAATGGATGCACCAGTTTTAATAGGTTTTTGGTCAAGTGATGTGTTGATTATTTTTCCAGGCAAAATTATATCCAGCTTTATTTAAAATTCTTTGTGTAAACTTTATATAGTATATCATGTAGGATGACAACATTAACAGTATATAAAACTTCCAAACTCTATTCTTATATTGGCTACCAGAACTGAAAAACCAAAATAAAACTAAGAATATTTGAATCTTAGAAGTTAAATTTTCACATAAGGGATGCTGTTTAACAACCTTTATTTGCCATTCTCACTGGGGTAAAATAAAATCTTGGTGTTGTTTTGATTTGCATTTCCCAAATTGCTAGAGGCTTGACCAATTTGAATAATATTCATTAAGTTGCTGCTACTGCTTCTTTGTCTCTTTCTTCATTTATTTCTTATCCTCATCCTCCTCCACCACCTCTTTCCCCTCTTCCTGCTATCCTTCCTCTTATTCATTTATTGTTATTTTTGTTCTGTTTTGCTTTGCTTTTACTTTTCATTTATATTTCTATTTATTTAGACTTGTAACACAGAAGTAATGAGAAAAACAAATACATATTTGATTTGTGTCCTCAAGGAATCTTCAAAATATTAAATGAAATTATTTTATTACCTCAAAACAATGTATCTTTAAACAAAAAGGAAATAATATTAAAAAACGTATTTTTAAGATTTTTAAAAGGATATAAACTTTTATAATGAAAGCATAATGAGTTTTAAAACATGGAAAGCTGGCTTAGATGAAATCGCATATGTATGTAAATATATTTTTGATCTATTACTGTAATATACCAACATCTAATACAAGCACCTATGTTTGAAGGAATCTTACAATTTTGCCCCAAAGCACTCATAAAATAAATATAGCTAGCACTGAGCATTCACATTTTTAATGGAACACTTATCTCAGCTACTTGCATTTGCAAAATTAGGCAGCAGTAATAAAATGTGCTTGACACAACAGCGTGTCATGTGCTAACTCATAGAATGTCTGAGATCCAGTAAAAAATGAGATATTAATCAAAACTTGATATAAAGAAGAATTATGTCTTTACCTGTAATTTCATAATAAAAATTAAAACTACGGATATGTCAACATTATCGAAGAAAAACATATTAGCTGACATTCACTTTATTTACTTAAATATTGAGAGGTCTGCATTGCTCAATATTCCTAAGGAAACTCAAAATTATGAGGTGATACAGTATATAATTTTCTGTATATGTCCTTAAAGTTAGTACTTGGAAGAAATTAAAAAAACAGACTGAACTAAAAAACAGAGTCTATCTCTAACAATATATTGATGTTGGCTGTAAGCTGATTTTATAATAACTGAAAAAAGGGAACCTATAAAAGTTATTTTTAATCAATTTCACCTTACTAAGCTTCTCTAGCCATTACACTTTTCTCTTTAAAACAAGTTCCAATCTGTAGGCACACTGTAGCAACAGTAATACTCTCAGGCCTTGGAGTCTCCCTTGAGATGGATCCCAGGTTGGACCAGTCAGTGGACCACTTTCCCTCTATCACTTCTCCATTTTTGTCCCTAAAATTCTTAGACAAGAACAATACTAGTTCTGAAGTTTTGACTTTGGGATGACAATCCCATCCCCCTACTTGGTGCCCTTTTTGTCTACTGGAGGTGGACTCAACATTTCAGGTGAGGTCCCTTTCTGTGAGTCCTGCGAATCTCTCACCTACCAGACTTCTGGTACTTTCTTGAGAGCTCCGGCACCTTCCCTCACAAAGGGACTCCTGGCAGTCAGAGCTTTTCTCATGTCTCTTACACCTGCCCCCACATACCTGATCTTGTTCCCCTTTTCCTTCTGACTCTGCATACCCACTCAGATACCTCTCTCCCTCTATGTTTATTTACTTATCCCTCTCAAATGGAATTGAAGCACCCTCACATGGAACCTTTTGCTTGGTAACCTTCTTGAGTTCTGTGGACTTTATCCTGTGATTCTGTACTTTTGGGGCTAATAGCATGCATGTCTTTTTAGGTTTGAGTTAACTCACTCTGGACAAAATTTTCTATTTCCATCTATTTGTCTGCAAAACTCATAATTTTCTTGTTCTTAGTACCTGAACAGAATTCCATCCTGTAAATAAATGCTATTTTCTGTAACTAGTCTTCCTTTCTGGGACATCTGGGTTATTTCCAGTTTCTGAACTGAGAACAGAGTCTCCAATGGAATAGTGAGAGAAAGGACTGAAAGAGCTGAAGGGATATGCAATTCCATAAGATCAGGAACAACATTTTTTTTATCTTTATTAAATTGAGTATTTCTTATTTACATTTCAATTGTTATTCCCCTTCCCGATTTCCGGGCAAACATCCCCCTTACCCCAACCCTTCCCCTTATATATGGGCTTCCCCTCCCAATCCTCGCCCCATTACCACCCTCCCCGCAACAGTCACGTTCACGGGGGTTCAGTCTTGGCAAGACAAAGGGCATTCCCTTCCACTGGTGCTCTTACTAGGCTTTTCATTGCTACCTATGAGGTTGGAGTCCAGGGTCAGTCCATGTATAGTCTTTGGGTAGTGGCTTTGTCCCTGGAAGCTCTGGTTGGTTGGCATTGTTGTTCATATGAGGTCTCGAGCCCCTTCAAGCTCTTCAAGACCTTTCTCTGATTTCTTCAGCGGGGGTCCCGTTCTCAGTTCAGTGGATTGCTGCTGGCATTCGCCTATGTATTTGATGTATTCTGGGTGTGTCTGTCAGGAGAGATCTATATCCGGTTCCTTATGGCCTGCACTTCTTTGCTTCATCCATCTTATCTAGTTTGGTGGCTGTATATTTATGGGCCACATGTGTGGCAGGTTCTGAATGGGTGTTCCTTCTGTCTCCGTTCAAAACTTTGCCTCCCTATTGCCTGCCAAGGGTATTCTTCTTCCCCTTTTAAAGAAGGAATGAAGCATTCACATTTTGGTCATCCGTCTTGAGTTTCATGTGTTCTGTGCATCTAGGGTAATTCAAGCATTTGGGCTAATAGCCACTTTACAATGAATGCATACCATGTGTGTTTTTCTATGTTTTGAGTTACCTCTCTTAGGATGATATTTTCCAGTTCCATCCATTTGCCTATAAATTTCCTAAAGTCATTGTTTTTGATAGCTGAGCAATATTCCATTGTGTAGATGTACCACATTTTCTGTATTCATTCCTCTGTTGCAGGGCATATGGGTTCTTTCCAGCTTCTGGCTATTATAAATAAGGCTGCTATGAACATAGTGGAGCACATGTCTTTGTTATATGTTGGGGAATCTTTTGGGTATATGCCCAAGAGAGCTATAGCTGGTTCCTCAGGTAGTTCAATATCAGGAGCAATATTAATCAACCAGACAACCCAGAACTCACAGAGATTAAACCATCATCCCAAGAGTACACAGGCATGAACCTAAGGCTCTAGCAGCATATGTAGAAGAGGATGGCCTTGTCAGGCATCTATGGAAGGAGAAGCTCTTCATCCTGTCAAGGCTCAATGCCCCAGTGTGGGGGGGATGTCAGGCCATGGAGGTAAGACAGAGTGGGTGGAATAGTGGGGGGCACCCTCATAGAAACAAGGGGAGATATGGGGCTTCATGAGAGGAGACCAGGAAAGGTGATAACATTTGAAATGTAAGTAAAAATTATCCAATAAAAGAAAAAATGTCAAAAATAATAGAAAAAATAAGGTTGTTATGGAAATAGAGGATCCTGGGTACTTGTGGTATGGTAGGGCATCTTTAGGATTTATGCCCCTGAGTGGTAGAAATATATCTTCAGGTAAACACATATCCAATTTTCACTGGAACCTCCAGATTGATCTACCGAGTTTCTGTACCAGTTTGCAATCCCACAATCAATGGAGAACTCTTCCTCCTCCACATTCTAGCCAACATATGCAGCACCTGAGATTTTGAACTTAGTCATTCTGATTGTTGTAAGATAGAACCTCAGGGTTTTGTTCGTTTTCATATCTCTGATAACTAAGGACTTTGAACATTTCTTTAAGTAGTTCTCAGCCATTCAGGATTTCTCTGTTGTGAATTGTTTACTTCTTTATCCCATATTTGATTGTGTTTCTTTGCTTCTTAGAGATCAACTTCTTGCACTCTTAATATATTTTGGATATTATACCTTTATCAGATGTGTGGTTAGTGATTTTTTTCCCAATGTGTGGGTGCTTACTGATCACGTGTTTTAACTTGCACAAGATTTTCAGTTTCACAAGGTCTGATTTGTCAATTGTTGATCCTTGAGCCATTGGCATTCTGTTTAGGAATTACTTCACTATCCTATTTTTTTACAAGGTGTTAGGTTTAATATTTTTCTTCTGAATGTTGAAATCACAGCAACATTTGTTGAACTGGATTTATTCTCTCTAGCATATGTTCTAGACATCTTTGTCAAATGATGACTTACTGAAGTTTCACTTACTCTTCTTTAGATCTTTAATTTTGTTCTTTTGTCCTCATCATTATGAGTCAGTACAGTACTGTTGTGAGAAAACTTTGCTACTTAAGGACAAATATATCCATTGTGTTAGTACTATACTATTGTAGGAAAACTGTATATGCTTGAGGACTCCCTTCATTGGGAGAGCTTCTCATTCTCTCAAGTTTTCTAGAAGTGTTTGAACTCCACCTGCAGAATTTCACATATCTTTGGGTAAGATTACAGATGTGAATTCCTTTATTTCTATAATAATCCAATACACCAATGAGTTTAAAGCCCTTTTCACTTTCTCTTCTATTAGATTGTGTGCCTCTGGTTTTATGATGAGGGCCTTGATCTATTTGGACTTGAGCTTCCGGAAAGGTGACAAATATGGGTCTGTGGAAGTAAAAATAAAAATTGGTGGAACTGCTTCTTAAGGTCTTGTTCCTGCTAGACCTGGCTCCAGTGGTTCATTTGAACTAGCATTAATTTGTGTCAGAGGCTTCATGATGCCCTGAAGTACTTTCTGATCTGCAGTCCAAGAGCCATTCCAACAGGGCACTACGTCAGGCTACCTGGCTCTCACAGCTCTCTTGTCTGGTTTCCACCTTGCCGGGCATACACATCCCTATTCTGTGACAGACCCACTGTGTCCTTCTACCTCACACTCTCTTGAACTCAATTAAGTTATGACATGAAAGAACAAAACACACAATATCACAATATGCTCTGATCCAATGGATAAGATATAATTTGTCCATCTAGATAACACAAAATCCCGTATACACCCATCTCTTAAGAATAGTCATAACAACATGTAATATTCACACAGAGGAATCTTAAGAGCCACTGCCATGTTCTCTCAGCTCTCTTCCCTCTCTCTGGCCTCCTCTTTCTCTATAAACATTTCTCCTGCCCATTCTTTCTTCTCATCCAATGACAGGCCTCCTTGTATTCTGTGCCTGCCTTCAACTGCATAATGGCATCAACCTACATAGGTTTGCTATCATTTTTGTACATGCAGAGAGACAGTTAGACCAGCACCATTTATTGATGATGCCTTCGTTTATTCATTGTATATTTTTGGCTTCTTGGTGAAATATTAATTGTGCATAGATATGTTGTTTTATTTCTGGGTCTTCAATTCTGTTCTATTGATCAAACTGTCTGTGTACTAATACCATGGAGTCTTTAACTCTATTGTTTTCTAATAGAGTTTGAGGTAAGTGGTGGTAATTCCCCCAACCATTCTTTTATTGTTGAGAATTCTTTTCACTATTCTGGATTATTTGTATTCCCAGATGAATTTGAGAATTGCATTTTTTATATTTTAGAAGAATTATTTTGGGATTTTTGTTCAGAATTTCATTGAATCTGTAAATTGAACTCATTGGCACAGGGGAAATTTCCTAAACAGAATTCCAATGGCTCATGCTCTAAGATCCAGAACTGATAAATGGGACTTCATGAAACTTGAAAGTTTCTGGAAGGCAAAGGACATAGTCAATAAGACAAATTGGTACAGATTGGGAAAAAAAATTTCATTAACCCTACATCTGCTAGAGGAATAATATCAGAAATATATAAAGAACACAAGAAGTTAACCACCAAAATACCAAAAAAAAAAATCAATCAAAAAATGGGTTTTAGAACTAAACTGAGAATTCACAACAAAGGAATCCTGAATGGCTTAGAGGCACCTAAAGAAATGTTCAAAGTTCTTAGTGATCAAAGAAATGCAAATCAAAACAAAGCTGAAATTCCACCTTATATCAATGAGAATGGCAAACATAAAAACCTCAAGTGACAACATATGTTGGCCAGGATGTGGGGAAGAAGGTAGAATCCTTCATTTCTGGTGGAATTGCAGATTGTTACAACAACTTTGAAAATCAATTTAAAAGGTTCTTAGGAAATTGGAAATATATCTACCTGAAGACCCAGTGATACTACTATTGGGAATATTCCCAAAAGATGCCCCACTATGCCACAGAATCACATGTGCTCTATGTTCATAGTGGCCTTGTTTGTGATAGCCACAAGCTGGAAACAGCCTAGATGTCCCACGACACAAGAATGGATAAAGAAAATGTGCTTATACGATGAAATACTACTCAGCTACTAAGAATGAGGACATCCTGAGTTTGGCAGGCAAATGGTTTGAACTAGAAAATTTCATGCTTAGTGTGGTAACTCAGACCCCCTCAAAAATGCATTGGATATGATTATGAATAAGTTGGTATTAGCCAAAAAATCATATACAGAATAACCTAGATACAGTCCACAGAACTCAAAAAGGTCAACAAGCCAAAGGTTGCAATTAAGGAAGACACAGTCCCACTTAGGAGTGGGATGAAAGCAACCAAAAAAGGGGGTTGGATGGAGGGACGAACCTGGGAGGGAAAGAGGAGTGTGGTGCTGTGAGAGCTGAACATGACCTGGAATTGGTTGGGGGAAAAGGAACCAACAGATAGAATGGAAACAAGCAACTTTGCAGCTAGGAGGTTGGAGGGACCCTCCAGAATATACCAGAGACCTGGGAAGTGAGAGACTCTCAGGACTCAACAGGTACAACCCTACATGTGATATCCTACAGGACAGAGAGGGAATTTGTAAAGCCCAGCTCCGTCAGAATGCCAGGACATCAAGTGAGGAATCGGGTTGCTATCCCACCATCAAAACTCTGACCCATAAATGATCCTGTCTGAAAAAAAAATTGCCTGGATGAAAATGGAGAAGAGTCTGAGGAAAAGAAGGTTCAGTCAGGCCACAAGTCAGATCCAGCTCCAGGGATGGCCCAAAAGCCTTATACTATTACTGATCTATGGAGCACTCAATAAAAGGGACCTACGATGACTGACCCAACAAGCAGCTAAAAGAGTCAGATGTGAGCTCACTGGTCCCGAACCCCGTGGGAGAGAGAGCTCACTGCCTGGACAGGTGGGCACTCCTGAGACTACAGAGCAGGAGAGACCACAAATACTGCCCACCCCTGCCCATATCCCTGGCCCAAGAGGAAACTGTATATGGCCTTTGGGAAAGGGTCGATCGGAGCACTGGAGCTGCAGACCCTCTGCGCCCAAGACACCTCCGGAACGTAAAGGGACTGGATTAACAGCTCTCTGCACCCAAATCCTGTGGGAGGGAGAGCTAAACCTTCAGAGAGGCAGACAAGCCTGGGAAGACAAAAGAGACTACATTCGGGCCACATTTCTGACTCACAGGAACACACAGGAACTCTTCAGGCCCACAGGAACAGCTGTAGAGAGGAAAAACTACACGCCTGAATGAAGAACATGCTGTTCCCATAACTGGCTGAAAGAAAACAGGAAAACTGGTCAACAACACTCCTGTCAAACAGGCTTATAAAACAGTCTAGCCACTACCAGAAATAGCAGAACAAAGTAACAACAGAGATAATCTGATGGCGAGGGGCAAGCACAGGAATCCAAGCCACAGAAACCAAGACTACATGGCACCATCGGAGCCCAATTCTCCCACCAAGGCAAACACTGAATATCCAAACACACCAGAAAAGCAAGATCTAGATTTAAAATCATATTTGATTATGATGCTGGACAACTTCAAGAAAGACATGAAGAACTCCCTTAGAGAAACGCAGGAAAACATAAAAAAACAAGTAGCAGCCTATAGAGAGGAATCACGAAAATCCCTGAAAGAATTCCAGGGAAACACGATCAAACAGTTGAAGGAATTAAAAATGGAAATAAAAGCAATTTAGAAATAACACAAGGAAACAACACTGGATATAGAAAAACAAAGGAAGAGACAAGGAGCCGTAGATACAAGCATCACCAACAGAATACAAGAGATAGAAGAGAGAATCTCAGGAGCAGAAGATTCCATAGAAATCAATGAAAAAACTGTCAAAGATAATGTAAAACGGAAAAAGCTATTGGTTCAAAACATACAGGAAATCCGGGACTCAATGAGAAGATCAAACCTAAGGATAATAGGTATAGAAGAGAGTGAAGATCCCTAGCTCAAAGAACCAGTAAATATATTCAACAAAATCATAGAAGAAAACTTCCCTAACCCAAAGAAAGAGATGCCCATAAGCATACAAGAAGCCTACAGAACTCCAAATAGATAGGATAAAAAAAGAAAGTCCTCCCATCACATAATAGTCAAAACACAAAATACACAAAATAAAGAAAGAATATAAAAAGCAGTAAGGGGAAAAGGTCAAGTAACATATAAAGGCAGGCCTAACAGAGTCACACCCGATTCTCGCCAGAGACTATGAAAGCCAGAAGATCCTGGACAGATGTCATAGAGACCCGAAGAGAACACAAAGGCCAGCCCAGGTTACTGTATCCTGCAAAACTCTCAATTAACATAGATGGAGAAACCAAGATATTCCATGATAAAACCAAATTTACACAATATCTTTCTACAAATCCAACGCTACAAAGGATAATAAATGGTAAAGCCAACATAAGGAGGCAAGCTACTCCCTAGAAAAAGCATGAAACTAAACATCTTGGCAACAAAACAAGGAGAAGAAAAGCACACAAACATAGCCTCACATCCAAATATGAATCTAACAGGAAGCAATAAACACTATTCCTTAATATCTCTCAACATCAACGGTCTCAACTCCCCAATAAAAAGACATAGATTAACAAACTGGATACGCAATGAGGACCCTGCATTCTGCTGCCTACTGGAAACATACCTCAGAGACAAAGACAGACATTACCTCAGAGTAAAAGGCTGGAAAACAACTTTCCAAGCAAATGGTCGGAAGAAGCAACCTGGAGTAGCCATTCTAATGTCAAATAAAATCAATTTACAACTAAAAGTCATCAAAAAAGATAATGAAGGACACTTGATATTCATCAAAGGAAAAATGCACCAAGATGAACTCTCAATCCTAAATATCTATGCTCCAAATACAAGGGCAACTAAATACATAAAAGAAAACTTACTAAAGCTCAAAACACACATTGCTCCTCACACAATAAAACCAGGAGATTTCAACACCCCACTCTCATCAATGGACAGGTCATGCAAACAGAAATTAAACAGAGACGTAGACAGACTAAGAGAAGTCATGAACCAAATGGACTAACAGATATTTATAGAGCATTCTATCCTACAGCAAAAGGATATATATTCTTCTCAACACCTCATGGTACTTTCTCCAAAATTGACCAGTTAATTGGTCAAAAAACAGGCCTCAAGAGATATAGAAAGATAGAAATAATCCCATGTGTGCTATCAGACCACCACGGCCTAAAGCTGTCTTCAATAACAATAAGGGAAGAACGCCCACATATACATGGCGATAACCTGGTCAAGGAAGAAATAAAAATAGGAAATAAAGACTTCTTAGAAATTAATGAAAATGAAGGTACAACATACCCAAACTTATGGGACACAATGAAAGCAGTGCTAAGAGGAAAACTCATAGCTCTGAGTGCCTGCAGAAAGAAACAGGAGAGAGCATATGTCAGCAGCTTGACAGCACACCTAAGAGCTCTAGAACAAAAAGAAGCAAATACAACCAGGAGGAGTAGAAGGCAGGAAATAATCAAACTCAGAGCTGAAATCAACCAAGTAGAAACAAAAAGGACCATAGAAAGAATCAACAGAACCAAAAGTTGGTTCTTTGAGAAAATCAACAAGATAGATAACCCCTTAGCCACACTAACGCGACAACACAGAGAGTGTGTCCAAGTTAATAAAATCAGAAATGAAAAGGGAGACATAACTACAGAAACAGAGGAAATTCAAAAAATCATCAGATCCTACTACAAAAACCTATATTCAACAAAACTGGAAAATCTGGTGGAAATGGACAATTTCCTAAACAGTTACCAGGTACTGAAGCTAAATCAGGAACAGACAAACCATTTAAACAACCATATAACTCCTAACGAAAGAGAAGCAGTGATTAAAGGTCTCCCAAGCAAAAAGAGGCCATGTACAGATGGGTTTAATGCAGAATTCTATTTGACCTTCATAGAAGACCTCATACCAATTCTATCCAAACTATTCCACAAAATTGAAACAGATGGAGCACAATCGAATTCCTTCTATGAAGCTACAATTACTCTTATACCTAAACCACACAAAGACCCAACAATGAAATAGAATTTCAGACCAATTTCCCTTATAAATATCAACGCAAAAATACTCAACAAAATTCTGGCAAACCGAATACAAGAACATATCAAAACTATCATCCACCATGATCAAGTAGGCTTCCCCCGAGGAATGCAGGGATGGTTTAATATACATAAAACCATCAACGTAATCCATTATATAAACAAACTGAAAGATAAAAACCACATGATCTTTTCATCAGATGTTGAGAAAGCTTTTGACAAAATTCAACACCCCTTCATGATAAAATTCCTGGAAAGAATAGGAATTCATGGCCCATACCTAAACATAGTAAAAGCCATATATAGCAAACCAGTTGCTAACATTAAACTAAATGGAGAGAAACTTGAAGAAATCCCGCTAAAATCAGGGACTAGACAAGGCTGCCCACTCACTCCCTACTTATTCAATATAGTTCTTGAAGTTCTAGCCAGAGCAATCAGACAACAAAAGGAGGTCAAGGGGATACAGTTTGGAAAAGAAGAAGTCAAAATATTACTATTAGCAGATGATATGATAGTATGTTTAAGTGATCCCAAAAGTTCCACCGGAGAACTACTAAAGCGATAAACAACTTCAGCAAAGTGGCTGGGTATAAAACTAACTCAAAGAAATCAGTTCCCTTCCTCTACACAAAGTAAAAACAAGCCGAGAAAGAAATTAGGGAAACGACACCCTTCATAATAATCCCAAATAATAAAAAGTACCTCCGAGTGACTTTAACCAAGCAAGGAAAAGATCTATACAATAAGAACTTCAAGCCTCTGAAAAAAGAAACTGAAAAAGACGTCAGAAGATGGAAAGATCTCCCACGCTCATGGATTGGCAGGATTAATATAGTAAAAATGGCCATTTTACCAAAAGCAATCTACAGATTCAATGCAATCCCCATCAAAATACCAATCCAATTCCTCAAAGAGTTAGACAGAACAATTTGCAAATTCATCTGGAATAACAAAAAACCCAGGATAGCTAAAGCTATCCTCAACAATAAAAGGACTTCAGGGGGAATCACTATCCCTGAACTCAAGCAGTATTACAGAGCAATAGTGATAAAAACTGCATGGTATTCATACAGAGACAGACAGATTGACCAATGAAATAGAATTGAAGACCCAGAAATGAACCCACACACCTATGGTCACTTGATTATTGACAAAGGAGCCAAGACCATCCAATGGAAAAAAAGCATTTTCAGCAAATGGTGCTGGTTCAACTGGAGGTCAACATGTAGAAGAATGCAGATCGATCCATGCTTATCACTCTGTACAAAGTTGAAGTCCAAGTGGATCAAGGACCTCCACATCAAACCAGATACACTCAAACTAATAGTAGGAAAAGTGGGTAAGAATCTCGAACACGTGGGCACTGGAGAAAATTTCTTGAACAAAACACCAATGGCTTATGCTCTAAGATCAAGAATCGACAAATGGGACCTCATAAAACTGCAAAGCTTCTGTAAAGCAAAGGACACTGTGGTTAGGACAAAACGGCAACCAACAGATTGGGAAAAGACCTTTACTAATCCTACAACAGATAGAGGGCTTATATCCAAATATACAAAAAACTTAAGAAGTTAGACCACAGGGAGTCAAATAACCCTATTAAAAAATGGAGTTCAGAGCTAAACAAAGAATTCACAGCTGAGGAATGTCGAATGGCTGAGAAACAACTAAAGAAATGTTCAACATCTTTAGTCATAAGGGAAATGCAAATCAAAACAACTCTTAGATTTCACCTCACAGCAGTGAGAATGGCTAAGATCAAAAACTCAGGTGTAGCAAATGCTAGTAAGGATGTGGAGAAAGAGGAACACTCCTCCATTGTTGTTGTGATTGCAGACTGGTACAACCATTCTGAAAATCGGTCTGGAGTTTCCTCAGGAAATTGGACATTGAACTACCTGAGGACCCAGGTATACCTGGTTTTGCCTTTGATCTGTTCTCATTTTTCAAAAATTTTGAGTTGCATCATAAGGTCTTTTATAGGTACTATGTTTGATTTTTTTTTTAAATGTAGCTACTTAGAGTTACAAACTTTCTTCCTAGAATCCTTTCAATATACCCCAGAGCATTTATCATATTATGACTTTTTATGTTTTATTTTCATATTCTTTCTTTATTTTGGGGTGGAGGAAAGGATCTTTTCATTTCTTTCTTGATATACATTTTAAGTATTACCTCCCTTTGGTCAGATATTATACACGTAGTAATTATAAATGTTTTGAATTTGTAAAGATTTGTTTTATATCCTATCATGCGGGGTTTTTTTTGTTTGTCTTTGTTTTGGACAAGTTTCTGTTTACTCAGTAAGTCCATTAGCAGTGAGATCTGTTTTTTTCTGAGCTCCATCTTTTTGTCCACAACTCTAATATCCCTGAGGGCTGTAGCTATCAATGACTAGGAAATTAGATCCTGCCCAAATAGTTTTTCTGCTAGCACCATTGGACACACCTAGTAGGAGCAAGTTCCCCACTGTCTACTCTACAATCCATTTCCCAGGACACAAATCTACCTTCATCCATGGAGGCCTGATGTTGCCTAGCATAACTGTAAGAAAACTCTGGCAATGCCAATATTCCTGTAGGACAACCTGCAGCTGAAGTCCTCAGGGTCTCCAATCTCTGCTTGCATCTCAGGAAGTCTGTTGCTACCAGAGACCACCAGATCTTCCTGAAATCTACAAAGCCTGCTCCAATCAAACACCACAAGGGTGGTTAACACTTGGTATAACCGGAGGGCTAAATGTCAGCATGAGACTACAATCAACAAAGACTATGGCAATGTTGCACCTTTAGGACAAAGCTGTCCTCTCAAAATCCAGACACAACTGAAGCATAAGGAAATGAACTCAAATACAATCTTTTAATGACAATAAAAGTCTTCAAAGTGGAAATCAATAAAATCCTTAAAGAAACACAAGAAAATATAATCAAAGTTTTGAAAAGTGGATAAAACTGCTCAAGTCCTGGAAATAAAAGAAGAAAAAAAAAACTAAGGAAAACACAGTCTGAGGAAATCCTGTGGATGAAAAAAAAATGTAGAAAAGAGAACAGGTATTATAGGTATATGTATCTCCAACAGAATACAAGACAAGAAATAGTCTTAGTCCTAGAAGATGCCACAAATAAAGTCGATATATTGGTCAAAGAAAATCCAGAAGTTAAAAAGTTTCTAACACAAAACTTCCAGGAAATTTGGAACAGTATGAAATGAACAAATCTAAAAATAATAGGGATAGAAGTAGAATTCCAAACTCAAAGACCCAGAAAATATCTTTAAGAATATCATAGAAGAAAATTCCCTTAACATAAAGAAAGGAATGCCTGTAAATGTAGAAGAAGATAACAGAACACCAAATAGAGAGGAAAAAAACCAAATTCCTGTCATTGCATAATACTCAAAACACTAAATGTGATGGCTATTACCAGCTGTCAACTTGACTGTGTCTGGAATAAACTCCACTCTAAAAAGGGAGGGAACATCTGTCATCCAGATCTTGAGGCTGGAAGAAACCAGCTTTTGATGTGGCAATTGATTCCTAGTGGTGATGAAAAGCTAAGGCCCAGGAAAGTTGATAGAAGGAAGCAGAATCAAGAAGAGTTTTGACTTCAAGGACAGCCTGAAACAGAACAAGTTTCAAGTAAAGTACAGCTTACATCTAGACCTGGTGGTACACACTTTTAATCTAGGCCATACATCCTGCTGGATACATACATAAACACAATAGAAGAAGACCTTCTTCTTTGCTTGCTTGCCATTTCTTGCCAGCCCACCCGTTGAACCTACTTCTTTAGGATTCCAGCATATAGAAGACAAGCTGAAGCAGCTAGCCTCCTGAGATTACACAATTACTAGATTCTTGGACTTCTCATTCAGAGCTGGCGACTGTTGCATTAGTTGGACTTCATACTGTAAATAATTCCAATAATTTCCTTTAATATTTAGAGATATTCCATTAATTCTGTGACTGTAGAGAACCCTGACTATCACATTAAATTATAGAAGAAAGAAAGAATATTGAAAGTCACAAAGAGTAAAGGTCAAGAAATATGTAAAGACAGACCTATTAGAATTACAACATATTTCTCAATCAAGACATTAAAAGCCAGAACAACCTGAACAGGTTTCTTAAAGTCTTTAAGAGATCACAGATACCAAACCAGACTATTATTCCCAGGAAAATTTTCAATCACCATAGATGAAGAAAACAAGATATTCCATGACAAAACAAAATTTAAACAATGTCTTTCTAGTATTCCAACCACACAGGACATACTAGAAGGAATATACTATGCTTGTAAATATACTCAAGAAAAAGATAATTCCACAGCAGCATACAGAAATAATAGAAAAACTCACACACACACACACACACACACACACACACACACACACACACACACACACTCAATACCACCACCAACAGGAACAAATAGTAATTCGTCATTAATATCTCCAAATCACTGGTCTCATTTCCTCATTTCTGTCTATGCATAGACAGAATCCATCATTCTGCTGAATGTCAACATACACCTCAGCAGTAAAGAAAGGCATTACCCCAGAGCGAAGTGCTAGAAAAGGTTTCTTGAGGAAATGGACCCAAGAATGAAGCTGAAATAGCCTTTTTAGTATCTACTAAAATAGACTTTTAGCAGAAGTAATCAAAAGAAATGGGACATACAATTTACAAACATCAAAAAAAAAGATCATCAAGATGACATATAGATTATGAACATCTATTCCCCAAATTTAAAGGCACCCACATTCATAGAAGTGACATTAAAACATAAATCAGACATCAAATCCTCCCCATTAAGAATGGAAGACTTTAAGACATCATGATAATTATCAAACAAGTCATCAAGACAGAAACTACACAGAGAATTAAAAAACTAACAAAGATTATAAATCAAATGAACCTAACAAATATCTGCAGAAAATTTCATCCAAATATAAAATATAATACCTTCTTCTCAGCACCTCTTGAAACCTTCTCCCAAACTGACTCCATCATAAATCAAGCCTCAACAGATATAATAAAAAATTAATAACTTATTTATCCTAACCGAGCATGACAGATTAAACTTAGACTTTACAACAACAGGAAAAGCAGAAAATGTTCGTATTCAAAGAAACTGAACAACTCCCTACTCAATGATGACTGAATTAGAAATACATTAAACAAAATCACAAACATATGGGATACAATGAAAGCTAGGAACACAATCCATAGCATTAAATGGCTTAATTAAAAAAAAAAAAAGGAGATATCTTACAGCATACCTGAAAGGCCTAGAACCAAAGGCCTACAACCTCAAACAAAGCAAATATACTCAAGGAGATGGAAGGAGATACTCAAACTCTGGGCAGAAATCAATTAATTAAATATAAAGAGAACTATGCAAAGAATCAGGTAATGCAAGAGCTAGTAACTTGAGAAAATCAAAATGATAGACAATCCTCAGATAAAGGAACTAAAAGGCACAAAAACTGTTTCCAAGTTAACAAAACCTGAAATGAAAGGGGAGATATCAAAAATGATTCTGAGGAAATACAAAGAACAATTAGGTCTAACATTAAAGCTTGGATTCCACAAAATTTGAATCTTTAAAGGAAATGGATGATTTTCTAAATGGATTCAACCTAGCAAAGTTAAATCAAGGTTAGGTATATTGTCTATATAGTCCTTAAACTCCTACAGGAAAGTCTGCCAATAAAACAAAACAAAACAAAACAGAGCAGCTAGGGGCCAGGTGAATTTAAGAGCAGAATTCTACAAGACTTAAAGAGAAGAGCTAATTCCAACCCTCCTCAACCTGTTAAACTAAATAGAAACAGAATATGCATTGCCAAACTCCTTCAACAAGGCCACAGTCTCCCTGATACATAAATCACACAAAGACTCAACAAAGAAATAGAATTTCATATCAATTTCCTTTATGAACCTTGATGTAATAATACTAAATAAAATAATCACAGACAAAATCCATGAACACATCAAAGACATAATCCAGCATGATCAATTAGGCTTCATGTCAGGGATGTAAGGGTATAAATATGTGAAAATCCACTAAAGCAGTCCACCAGAGAAACAAACTGAAAGAGAAAAGCAACATAATAATCTCATTAGATGCTGAAAAATCTTTGACAAAATACAATAACATTTCATGTTAAAATTCTTGGAGAGATCAGGGATATAAGAGATATTCTTAAATACAATAAAAGTAATATACAACAAACCAAGGACAAACATCAAATTAAATGGAGAAAAACTGTTTTCTCTCTCTCTCTCTCTCTCTCTCTCTCTCTCTCTCTCTCTCTCTCTCCCTCTGTTCTTTTTTTAATATGGTAACTAAAGTCCACCTACAGCAATAAGATAACTAAACAAGATCAAGGAAATACAAATTTGAAAGAATTATTTCAAATATCACTATTCACATATGATATGATAGTATATATAACTGACCCCCCAAAAAATTTACCAAAGAACTCCTAGAACTCATATATATCTTCAGCAAAGTATAAAGATATGAATTTTAAAAAATATTAGCAGCTCTCATGTAAAGAAATGATAAATGGGCCAAGAAAGAAGACAGGGAAAGAAACACTTCATAATAGCCACAAATTATAAAATATATTTTAACCTTTATTACAAGACTGACAAGCCTCTGAAGAAATAAATTGAAAGAGCAATCATAAGACAGAAGGAGTATGTTCATGGATTAGTATGATTGACTTAGAGAAAACAGACATCCTACCAAAAGCAATCTCCAAATTCAATGCAGTACCCATCAAAATTCCACTAAAATAATTTACAGACCATGAAGCAGCAATTATCAATTTCATATAGAAATGTAAATATTTTAAAAAAAATTCTTCAGTTCTTCTTTACTTCCATTTTACCTAAAATCCCCACCCCCTTTCTTTCAGCACTTCTCTACTTAAAGTCCACTTTCTAGTTTCCTAACTTCCAATTCTGCTCCAACTTAAACACACAGACATTTGCACCTGGTATTCTCATATAAAAAAGAACACAATGTACTTGTTAATTTACCTAGTTAAACATGTTTTTATTTTCTATTTTTTTGTTTTATAATTTATATCATCACTATATCTGAAATTTTCATGATTTCATTTTAACAATAATATATTGAAGGTTTATTAAATCTGGACATCTATATCATTTGTCCACCACTAAACTTCATGAAACATAATAGAAGAACAGTGAAAAGCAGATTAGGAACAGGATTAGAAGGAATGATGAGAAATACTGTAATTTACAATAGCATGGTTACATAATCATGAGCTCCTAACTTAAGCTGTGGATACATACACAAGATCTATAAATCATCAAGCCCTCTAAATCCCATAATTGATGGAGTAGACAATATCCAGGCCCCACCACTTTCTAAAGTCAGAAGATATGTTCAAGACATATTATCTTTCAAAAATGTGGCTTTTAGGACATTTCACGTGCTTCAGTGGATAACTGTACAACCAGGATATATGTATTGGATTTAGTAAAGCTAAGGTGGAAATTCCTGGTTTCTTTGGAAACTCATTTGTGTCATTTGATGTTTTTCTGGAAAGGAGATTTTGGTCAATCAGATGAACAAGATGGTGCATGATGTTTGGAAAGTGTATAAATAGAACCCCACAGTGAAAGAACAC
The DNA here is from genome assembly GCF_021556685.1 of Rattus norvegicus. NCBI lineage: Eukaryota > Metazoa > Chordata > Mammalia > Rodentia > Muridae > Rattus > Rattus norvegicus. The sequence continues at coordinate 28,082,793 of NC_141546.1, forward strand.
TCTTGCATTGCTGTGCCTTGCAGAACTTCAAAGGTTTTTACCATGCAACACTTCATTGGTCTTTGGTGGCCATGCTATGCTTCCATGGTCTTTGCTGGTCTTCACTGTTCTTCATTTTACAGACAGAAGCTTGCCAAAAATTTCCCACAGTGACTCTTCAGGTGACCCCTGCCCTTCACATTGACACTTGCTAATTGATTGGATACTTGGGTTTTCTGCTAGATGAAGCTGCTGCTACTGATCAGTATTTTCTGTTTGCTATTGGACTAAATTGCTGGTATTCTGACAGTGAAGAGTGGAATCACACAAAAAACTACTTCTGAACAGGTCCACAACTCCCTTTTCTATAAATCTTTTTTTTTCCCTACCTCTGGCCAAGGAGACATAAGGGAGTTTGAAGCATGCAAGAAACCTAAATAAAGTAGGCTTAGATCTTTCTAAGCCTACAATTATCAGACAAAAGTAAAAACCAAACAAAAACCATGAAATAAGGAACATGATTAATATACAGATATACGATATATAAATATGGATCATATAGAGAGAGGGTAAAATGGAGTTGATATAACAATATCACATTGTTTTCAAGTTTGGAATTCTTAAAATGCAAATGAAAATGTACTGCTATAAATATGTAAAAAACAACATAAAAAGAAAAATATAAACAGCAGTTTTCACTGATGAAATATGAGAAGCAATTAAAAATGAATTTATAAAATTATTTTATAATCACTTCTACCAAGTAGAGAACAAGGAACAATTATATATTCTTCTCTGAAGATGAAGATTATTTTTCAAAAATCCATCAATTTCAAAGTAAAAATATTCAGTATATAATGATGAGAAGAAAGGTACTACCAAATTTATATATATGCTTTCAGAGTACTTCACCCCATTCTCCCTCTCCTTTATCTCTGAGATTGTGCTCCATTTCTAAAGGTTCCTGGTATTACTCTTCCATGGAGTATCAAGTCTCTATGGGATTAGATGCATCCACTCTCACTGAGGCCAGAAGCATTCCTCTGCTACATATGTACCAGGGGCCTCGGACCAGCCCATGTATGCTCTTTGGTTGGAGACTTAGTCTCATGGAGCTCCCACGAACGTAGGTTAGTTGATAGTGTTGGTCTTTTTTATGACGTTGCTATTCCCTCCAGCTCCTTCAATCCTTCACTTAACTCTTCCATATTGGCCCATGACCTCAGCCAAAGGTTGGCTTTAAGTACCTGCATCTGTCTCAGACCGCTGCTAATAGAAACTCTCAGAGGACAGTCATGCTAGGGTCCTATCTGCAAGCACAATATAGGATCGGTAGCAGTGTCAGGGTTTGGTGCCCACCCACGGGATTGGTCCCATGTTTGGCCAGTCACTATCTGCCATTCCTACAGTCTCTGCTCCATTTTTGGTTTTGCATGTTTTTTTTTTTAGACAAAAACATTTCTGGGTCAAAAATGTTGAAGGTCTCTGGAAATTTTTAAAGGTTCTTCCCACATCCCACCCCCATCCCTACTCCCACCCAATAGCAGCTGCATATTCAACTCATTCTCCTGCTCCATCTGGGCTTCTCAACAATCTCCCCTCCTCACCTTCTCCCACACAAGTCACTATCTCTGACTCCCATGATTCTTTTGTACTCTTTCCTAAATGAGATTTAAGCATCATAATTTAGGCCTTCCTTCTTGTTTAACTTCTTATAATCTATGAGGTGTATAATGGACATTCTGGACATTTTGTCTCGAAAAATCTATTTTCAATAGAAGAAAAAAAGCTTAGTGGTAGCAAACAACATATATAACTTACTACCATGTATTTGAATAAGTAAATACCACTATGAAGTTATTTGTGATTTATATGTAATTCAACACAAATATTCTGTGTAACTAAAATAACTATACTAAATATTTTCTTGTGAAAAATATGAGTTGTTTCAGAGTCATAAATAATTTGATACCAGTGTCTATAACTAAGGATTTTATGTAAAATTTCCTTGAAGTATAATAGACTAGAATATCAAAGGATTAGTGATGTTGATAGCCCTAATGTGTAAATAACTGGTCAAAGTAAAAGTAGCTGGGATTCACTTTAACTCTACAAATCAATAATTGCATCGTATTGGATAAATGGTCTGGAGATGTCATAGGTGTAGACACTGTGTCCAAATGTCTCAGAATACATACAGTAAATTTGTGCAATATTACATCAAATATAACAACCCAACCTGGTGTTAATTAGTTGCAGTTGGTATCAGTGGAAATCCCAACCTACTGTATAAGCATGTATTTTGTATGGTAGTACCCATTCCCCTGTCACAATTAGCATCATTGTTCAGTCATGGACCATGTTTTATTTTCAGTTTTTCTCTTTTCAATTAAATCATATATGGTGGGATAGCTTCTACTTGACCATAACTATGTATTCTGTGTCTCTAAACCGATACTGAAGTTCTGTTTTAAATAAATTGTCTGGAATTTTCATAATGTACATCTACTAAAATGAAGGAAGAATTTACAAAAACAACGTATTAGTGAAAAGAAATAAATAACAAAGTGTTTAAGGGAGTGATGACTTCCTAATTACCTTTTAATTGTGAAAATCGTTAAAGGAAATGGTTTCAAAAACATTACCCAGTCAAGTGGAAAACAAAGGAAAATTTTACTATTAGCATAAAAATATTCTTCATTCATGCATAGAAAATGATTTCAGATAGCTTGCTAAAAGGTTATTTGTTTTTGTTAAATGTACCATTTATATGTAAAATTGACTCATTAAAATTAATAATGTTTGAGGTTTTAAAAATAGTACCTTAACATTAAATGGCAAATCTAATTGTCAATTAGATATTACCATAGCACAGCATATTCCTCATTACCTCAGTGTTAGGTGAATAAAAATGAAACTATTCTAGTAAAGTTTAAAATTAGAATGTCTGTAGGTGTTGTAGGCATCTTTTGTGAAATATATGTGTAATTTTAAATTTAAATAAATTAAGGAAGTTGATGGCTGTATAGAGAAAAAACTCAATATCTTCGTTAATGAATTCAAAATAGTACTGAATGAGCTCAATTGGCAAGGACATATTATACCAATTAGTAAGTGTATTATAGTTAGGACTGCAGGTTCAGCAGTATTCTTAATGTGGCTTGAAGCAAATATTAGGATTATGGTTTAATAAAGCACAATTGTAGTGCACAGTTTGTAATGCTTCTGTGTAATAGAGCTTAATTGTAATCACTCCACTAAATCATACCTTATTTTATATGCCTTTCTTAATTAAGAATAAATGGAAAATCATTCCAAAACCTTTAAAATGAAACAGTGTGACCTATTTTTATTTATAATTTTCAACTTAATGGATTGAAATGTTTGATGTTGGAGAATTTCCATGTTTTAATTTCAGACTTAGTCATTTAATAATTTAATAAATTTTATATTCAGTGGTAAACAATTTTTCAAGATGTTGAATTCTCAGAGTTTAAGAGTGATGTTTCTAGATATATGAACCATGCTTTACCAGTGTATGGCTTTAGGAAGAATGTCTAAAGATTGAACCACTGCTTGTGAACATTCTAGTGGTCACACCACATACTGATTGAATATTATCGCCTATGAATTTGCTATTTTATAGTCTCAGTTTCCTTTTTTATTAAGTTCATAAAATAGGTGTTATTTTTCTGTACAAAATTTTGAATATAAAAATACTTGTAAAATATATGTCTGTAAAAATTGTAGGTTCAGTGTGAATTTTTGTTTTCCAAACAAAGTACTAGATGATAAATAATTATAGCACAGAGTGTTTATAGATGTGGTAAATTATACGTGGTGACTCTAAGATCTTTGCTAAAATGTCTGAACGAAAAAAAATGGTGTCCATATAAACACCAACAAATTTGAAAGTTTTATGAGTAACACAAAGGTAAGCTGGTCTGTTTTCACTAATGGTAATAATTCTCAATGTTCTCAGCATTTGGGGCTCAATCAAATTAAGTTAAATTTGGATATGTTTAGATTAACGGTGATTAGTCAGCTGTGCATTCTGTTTCCTTTTCAGCTCCTTTTGTTCTCCTGAAATGCTCGAGAATCCAAAAAGACCACCAAATCTGACGAAATCACACCAAGGTTTCTATATTCAAGATGGATATTGGGAATAACTCACTGCAGATGGTTTTAGTGGAGTAAAAACCCCAAACACTAATTGGGACAAGGTTTTATAGAAAATGACAAGCAAGTGGTGAATGTTTCTAGTCTGACACACATATAATTGGGTTGCTATTCTGGCCTTTAGCATAAGTGGCTAGTGCTAGGAGCCAAACCATAAACTTAACTTCTGCTTTACTCCTGATCAGTAGTTGTTAGGCACAGGCAATCTTATAACTTGAAGGTATAGTTCTATTGGGGAAAAACCTAGATATTGGTGCTGTATACTGGATTTCTGGGGGCTAATCTAGAGAAGAAGGATTGTTGGGAACATATTTTACCAAATAGCTGACCTGTTAATTTACTTGGGTTTAAATTTAGGACTACATAACTTTCCTTTGTCTCCATACCTCCTCCTATGAATATTTTTTCACCCTCTTAAAAAGGACTGAGGAATCTGCACTCTGGTCACCCTTATTTTTGAGCTTACTGTAGTCTGTTGATTGTATTTTAGGTTAATATGAGTTATGGAGTTAATATCCACTTATCAGTGAGTGCATACCATGTGTATTTAATTGTGATTGGGTTACTTCACTAAAGATTCTATTTTCTAGTTCTATTCATTTGCCTATGAGTTTCATAAAGTATTTATTTTTGAGAGCTGAGTAGAACTGTATCGTGTAGATGTACCACAGTATCTATTTCCATACCTCTGTTAAAAAGCATCTTGGTGCTTTCCAGCTTCTGGAAATTAAAAATAAGGCTGCTATTAACATAGTGGAGCATGTGTCCTTGTTATATGTTGGAGCATCTTTGGGGTATATACCTAGGAGAGGTAGAGCTGGGTCCTCAGTTAGTATAATGTCCAATATTCTGAGGAAACTTCAGATTTCCAAAGTAGTTGCACCAGCTTGCAATTCCACCAACAATGGAGAAGTGCTTCTCTTTCTCCACATCATCAACAGCATCTTTTGTCACCTGATTGTTTGATCTTAGCTATTTTGACTGGCAAGAGGTGGAATCTCAGGCTTGTTTTAATTTGTGTTTCCCTGATGATTAAGAATGTTGACCATTTCTTTAGGTGCTTACTGACAATTCGATATTCCTTAGCTGAGAATGTTTTGCTTAACTCTGTACCACATTTTTGAATAGAACTATTTGGCTCTTTGGAATCTAACTTGAGTTCTTTGTATATTTTGGATATTAGTCCTCTATCAGATGTAAAGATCTTTTTTCAATCTGTTGGCTGCTGTTTGGTCCTAATGTCAGTATCATTTAATTTACAGAATCTTAGCAGTTTTATGAGGTCCCATCTGTAGATTGTTGATCTTAGATCATAAGCCATTGGTGTTTTGTTCAGAAAATTTTCCCTCATGCCCATGTGTTTAAGGCTCTTCCCCATTTTTTCTTCTATTAGTTTGAGTGTATCTGGTTTGATGTGGAGGTCCTTGATCCACTTGTACTTGAGTTTGTAAAGGGTGATAAGAATGAATTGATTTGCATTCTTCTATGTCCTAACCTCCAGTTGAAAAAACACCATTTTTTTTGAAAATCCTATCTTTTTTCCACTGGATGGATTTAGCATTTTTGTCAAAAATCAAATGACCATAGGTGTGTGGGTTCATTTCTGGGCCTTCAATAATATTACATTGATCTACCTGCCAGTCTTTGTAACAATATCATACAGTTTTTATCACTATTGCTCTGTAATACAGGTCAAGAATGGTGATTCCGCCAGAAGTTCATTTATTTTTGAGGATAATTTTTGCTATCCTGATTTTTTGTTATTGAAATAAATTTGCAAATTTCTCTTTCTAACTCGATGAAGAATTGAGTTGAAATTTTTATGGAGATTGCATTGAATCTGTAGATTGCTCTTGGAAAGCTGGCCATTTTTTCTATATTAATCCTGCCAATCTATGAGCATGGGAGGTCTTTCTGTCTTCTGAGATCTGTTTATTTTTCTTTCTTCAGAGACTTGAAATTTTTGTCATACAGATCTTTCATTTACTTGGTTAGAGTCACAGTGAGGTATTTTATGTTATCTGGGACTATTGTAAATGGTGTAATTTCCCTAATTTCTTTCACAGTCAGTTTGTCCTTGGAGGAGTGGAATGCTACTGATTTATTTGAGTTATATTTATATCCAGTCACTTTGCTGAAGCTGTTTATCAGGCTTAGTATTTCACTGGTGGCACTTTTGGGGTCAGTTAAATATACAAACATATCACCTTCAAATAGTGATATTCTGACTTCTTCCTTTCCAATTAGTATCACTTGACCTCCTTTTGTTCTCTGATTCCTCTGGCTAGGACCTTGAGTACTATATTGAATAAGTAGGGACAGAGTGGGCAGCCTTGTCTAGTCCCTGATTTTAGTGGGATTGCTTCAAGTTTCTCTCCATTTCATTTGATATTGACTACTGGTTTGCTGATTATTGTTTTTACTATGTTGAGTTATGGGCCTTGAATTCCTCATCTTTTACCATGAAGGGGCATGGCATTTTGCATTTCCAGCTGCATTTGTGGCAAAAAATGGCTGTGTTGGGCACCAATGGGAAGAGAACCCTTGGTCCTGCCAAAGCTGGTTCCCCCAATTTAAAGGAATGTCAGACCAGGGAGGGAGGAAGGAGTGGGTGATTGGAGAGGGGGTAACACCATCCTAGAAGAGGGGAGAGGGGGATTATATAGTGGGTTTTTTGAGTGGGAAAACAAAAACACGATAACATATGAAATTTAAGTAAAAAAAATCCAATAAATATATGAAAAATAAAAAGAGTAAGTACAGTTCTGGAACCAGAAGATAGAGGCACTAAAGCAGCAGGTCCCCCACAATCCAGACACCACCTGAACCTGAAGGGACCCAGTAGATAGTTCTCTGCACACATATCCCATGGGAGGGAGAGCTACACCTTCAGAGGGGCAGACACGCCTGGGAAGCAAGAAGAGACTACACTCTGCCCCCATTTCTGACTCCAGAGGAAAACACCTAATGCCATGTGGGACCTTGGTGCATGGGGGCTCCAGGAAAAGGCAGCACAGACTCTCCTGGTTGCTGCCCTCACTGAGAACTCAAAAGGAGCCCCCCACGAGCAACTTGAGCCCTGGGACCACAGGTAAGACCAACTTTTTTGCTCCAAACGACCTGCCTGGTGGACTCAGGAGACACAGAGGCAAAATTCCTCTGGGACCAGACACTTCCGGTTTTTAGCTGGAGCCCCAACCTGGCTGATCCCGGCCTGCAGCTCCCTGCTCCCAAACACCTTGGGAGAGAGAGATCACCACACAGACAGGTGGGCACTCCAGAGACTGCAGAACTGGAGAGACCACAAATGCTGCACACCTATGCCCACATCCTTGGCCTAAGAGGAAACTGTATAGGGCCTCTGGGAATGGGAAGATAGGGGCCCTCAAGCAGAAGGTCCCACAATGTCCAGATACCGCCTGGACCGGAAGCAACCTAGTCAACAGTTCCCTGCACTCAAATCCCTTGGGAGGGAGAGCTAAACCTTCCAAGGGGCAGACACACCTAAGAAGCCAGAAGAGCTACACTCTGCCCACATTTCTGACTCCAGAGGGAAACACCTAACGCCATCAGGGGCCACGGTGCACCGGGGCTCCAGAAAAAGGCGGTGCAGGCCCTCCTGGTTGCTGCCCTCACAGAGAGATCAAAAGCAGCCCCACCAAGAGCAATTTGGGCCACAAGATCACAGGGAATACCAATTTTTCTGCCCCAAGTGACTTGCCTGGTGGACTCAGGACACAGGGCCACAGGAACAGGTGAAGACCAGTAGACAGGAAAGACTACACGCCCAAAAGTAGAACACTCCGTTCCAATAACTAGCTGAAAGAAAACAGAAAAACAGATCTGCAGCACTCCTGACACACAGACCTATAGAACAGTCTAACCCCTGTCAGAAATAGCAGAAAAAGGTAAAAACAGAGATAATCTGATGACAAGAGGCAAGCGCAGGAACCCAAGTAACAGAAAACAAGACTACACGTCATCATCAGAACCCAATTCTCCCACCAAAGCAAACACTGAATATCCAAACACACCAGAAAAGCAAGATCTAGATTTAGAATCACATTTGATCATGATGCTGTGTGAGAAGCTGTCCGAGGAGCTGTCCTCACAGAGATGTGAGGAGCTGTCCGAGGAGCTGTCCTCACATATGTGAGGAGCTGTCCTCACAAACTCCATTACAAGATGGCACCGGCATCCGGCAGAACGCACCTAGTAAAAAGGGAAATAAGCAGGCGCCTGGTAACTTCCCTACTCAAAGGGACACGTACGTTTTGGTACGTCATCTGGCATAATTAGCAGCGACCAGTCAGAGAGTGACACGTCCTAGGTGAGGATAGTTTCCTATATAAGGGACGGTTATTCCTCACTCTCCGTCTCTGCATTGTAAGCTTATGCTCTCCCTCTCAAGACGCATTAAAGCTTTTCTGCAGTAGGATCCTGTGTGTGCCACGCGTCGTTCCTGCTGGTGAGACGTAGCAGGGGACATCTGGTGCAGAAAACCCGGGAAAGACCTCGCCATCGTCAGCAACTTTGGAGATCCCTTGGCGACAAGGAGGATTCAGAACTGCAGGTAGATACGTTCGGAGAGGCAGCCCTCTCTTGGACTTTGGTCTGGGGTTGTCACCGCCTTGGGAAGGATTTGTTGAGGCTATAGTATTTGTCCTGGGAGCCACCCTACTCTTTATGTTCTGTTTTCACCATTTTCGCTGTTAAAAGGACGATCACAGCAGCTGAAGGCGCGTCTCAGTCTCTCGTATATAAGTGAGCTTCGCGCAGCTCCCTTTTACCTTCGATTTTGACTGTTGAGGAACAAGGACACGATAAGGCCGACGTAGATAAGCGGCACCGTCCAGGGAGGCGCGTGTAAGACTCCCGTACATAAGAGAGCAGCGTGTCCATCTCTACCCTTTCACCTCACGCCTTGTCAGACGGACGTAGATAAGCCGCCGGCGTTCCTGGCCCATCATGGGATCCTCACAGTCTGTGGTCACGGCCTTGGAAACAGTGTTAAAGCAGAGGAACATCAAAATTGGAGGAGGAACACTTAAAAACTTTGTGAAGGAGGTGGAGAGGGTGGCGCCTTGGTTTGCCTGTTCAGGCTCGTTTACGATTGCCTCATGGAACAAACTTGGAAAAGACCTTGACAGAAAATTGGCAGAAGAGGATCTGCGCCTAGGGACCAAAGCTATATGGAAGCTGGTTAAGAATTGTTTAAAGGATGAAACGTGTAAGGCAGCAGTAGTAGAAGGACAGGCCACTCTCGAGGTAATCCGGGAAAGTCTGTCAGAAACCGAACGTAGTGAGAGGTTGGGCGCGCTCAAGAAAAAAGACGTCCTAAGAAAGAAAAAGTGCCCTCCCGGTAAGTCCGCAGACAAGGGAGCGTTGAAATTTTCAGCTTCCAGCACTTCCTCCTCTACACATAAACCAGGAGGGGGAGCCAGCCTATACACTGTGAAAGAGCTAGAAGCGCTGAACCTCGACAGTTCTGAAAGCTCTGAAAATAAAACCTTAGACTCAGAGGAGGAGGCTGAGCTAGATGAGGAAACAGCTAAATATGAGGAGGTAAGATATTACCCTGATGAATGTAGGGGAAGTAATAGAAGCCTTCTAGCGTGGCCGCCACCAAGGCCCCTCCTCCATATGAGACATGCTCACGCGCCTTCTCACTAGTCCCCGAGAGGGTGAGAAGAAAGCTGAGTATGACATTTCCTATCTTTGAGACTCCGGAGGGAGGATGGGTCCATGCCCCTGTTGAATATAATCAGATTAAGGAATTAGCAGAATCAGTTAGAAAGTATGGAGTCACGGCCAACTTTACTATAACACAACTCGACAGGTTGGCCATGACAGCATTGACACCAGCTGATTGGCAGATGATTGCTAAGGCAGCACTTGCCAGCATGGGCCTTGGCTGACAAAGGCACAAAAATGATAGCTGTGGCCCTGGCCTCTCCTTTAGAGGCCGCTAAAGCCTTTCATGGCAATTTCCATGTCACCTCAGAAAATTTACGCCGCCGCTTCTCTATAACTAGAAAAGAGGCACGTGATATAGTCACCCAATGCCAACAGTGCTGCCAGTTCCTCCCAGTTTCTCACATCGGGGTCAACCCGAGAGGAATACAGCCATTGCAAATCTGGCAAATGGATGTTACTCATAATTCTACTTTGGGAAAATTACAGTATGTGCATATATCTATAGACACATGTTCTGGCTTTCTTCATGCCACCCCACTTACAGGAGAAAAAACAACACATGTCATTCAGCATTGCCTTGAAGCATGGAATGCTTGGGGAAAGCCAAAATGTGTAAAAACTGACAATGGCCCCGCCTACACATCTCAAAAATTCCATCAGTTTTGTGCTCAGATGCAGGTTACCCACCTGACGGGCGTGCCCTACAACTGTCAAGGACAGGGAATCATAGAGCGTGCTCATCGGACGCTCAAATCATATTTAAATCCTGATGAAGCTGGACAAACAGCAGCTGAGCGACATTGCTCAGAGCCCAAGAGGACAAAAGAATTAGTCAAATGGAAGGATGTATTAACAAATGAATGGAAAGGCCCGGATCCTGTTTTAATAAGATCCAGGGGAGCTGTCTGTGTTTTTCCACAGGACAATGAAAATCCCATATGGAGCCCAGGACGACTTACTCGGAGCATCACAGCAAGTGATCAAGAAGGGACTGGAACTCCTGCACCTCCTCACTCTTCTTCCATGGATGCCAGCAATGGTGCAGGGTGAGCTACGATGGGGAATAATGTCAACCTTTCCACTCCCGATGCCGGTGATGTACCACTAACAGGGATTTAGGGTTGGCCTATTTATCTAAGGATCCACAGGTTGAACGACTAAAAGAAAATAGGACTATTCCCCTTAAGGGCAGCCTTTGTTTTGGCATATTCAACAAAACATCTTTTGATCTCCCTTGCATTATGTTATATAATCCATCTTCTGCTAGGTTAAGGGAGGCCACATGGGGAACTGGTGTGGAGGATATTGTGGCTAATGCCACAGTTCTCTATGGTGGTGGCCTTACATTGCGTTAACGGTAGCTGCACTGATCTTACGCCCATGGCGATGCTACTTGGAGGAAAGGGCGAAAAGGGACGGTTGTCATTTTCCTGGACGGGGAACATCAAACCTGCTGCCTCTGTCTGGACAGCTACTCATATAAAATATCGCAGTAGTTATCCGCATGCCTCACTTTATCCCAATCCCTGTTGATACCTCGGGGACCATGACCTTATTTAGAGGAAAAAGTGATTTTGGTACTTCTGCAATTATTGCTGGCATTATTGCTATGACAGCAGTCGCTGCCTCGGTTACTGCCTCGGCATTGGCCTTGTCAAATTCAGTACAGACAACTCAAACTATCAATGATTTACCGGCCACCATCTCTGTGGCTCGGGACAGACAGGCCTCGGCCAATACTCAGACATAGGGAGGCCTTATGCTTGTTAACCAACGTATAGATCTGGTCCGAGAGCAATTAGACATTCTATGGCAACTGGCCCAGCTTGGCTGTGAGCAAAAATTCCCAGGCCTTTGTGTCACCTCCATATAATATGACAAATTTACCCGAGCTGCTAATCTGTCTAAGATTCTTTCACAGCATCTGTTACAGAATTGGACCTCGGAGTTTGAACAGACACTTCCGGAGCTGAGAGCGACCATCATTCAAGTAAATTCTACCCAACTGGACCTGTCTTTGACGGAGGGATTGTCGTCCTGGATCACCTCAGCAGTCTCTTATTTCAAGGAATGGGTGGGAGTGGGACTTTTTGGAGTGATCCTATGCTGTGGATTAGTGTTACTCCTCTGGTTGCTTTGCAAATTGAGATCTCAAACAAGAAAGGACAAAGTAGTGATCGCCCAGGCGCTTGTAGCCCTTGAACAAGGAGCGTCAGATGATATCTGGTTGACCACGCTCAAGCAACAGGTCGCCGGCTGGACAGCTCTTGCACTCCTAGAACATCGGTTCATTGCACAGGATTAGAGTGTCCGGCTTGAGCAGCTCATGAGGGGTGACGAGCTGAGCATCGCACAGGGAAGTTCTACCAAATATGCTCCCTAGAAGGCATGTCATATTACATGAGGTTTTCTGCCCCAGTTTTCCCTCCTTCGAAAAATGGCAGTGCGACGGGTCGGGAGTGCCCTGGGTCCCAACAGCAGCCTAAGGGTATCTCTCTTGTACAGGTTCGCCAACTTTGTACGAGGATATGACCTCTGTCTTCACCCTCCTATATCTGGGTGTCCTGTTTGCTTAAAAATAAAACAGAAAAGGGGGAGATGTGAGGAGCTGTCCGAGGAGCTGTCCTCACAGAGATGTGAGGAGCTGTCCGAGGAGCTGTCCTCACATATGTGAGGAGCTGTCCTCACAAACTCCATTACAAGATGGCACCGGCATCCGGCAGAACGCACCTAGTTAAAAGGGCAATACGCAGGCGCCTGGTAACTTCCCTACTCAAAGGGACACGTATGTTTTGGTACGTCATCTGGCATAATTGGCAGCGACCAGTCAGAGAGTGACACGTCCTAGGCGAGGATAGTTTCCTATATAAGGGACGGTTATTCCTCACTCTCCGTCTCCACATTGTAAGCTTATGCTCTCCCCCTCAAGACGCATTAAAGCTTTTCTGCAGTAGGATCCTGTGTGTGCCGCGCGTCGTTCCTGCTGGCGAGACGTAGCGCGGGACAATGCTGTGGAGTTCAAGAAAGACATGAAGAACTTTCTTAGAGAAACACAGGGAAACATAAATAAACAAGCAGAAGCCAGTACAGAGGAATAACAAAAATCCCTTAAAGAATTCCAGGAAAACACAATCAAACAGGTGAAGGAATTAAAATGGAAATAGGAGTAATAAAGAAAGGACAGGGGGTAACATCCCTGGATATGGAAAACCAAAGGAAGAGTTAAGGAGCCATAGATACAAGCATCAACAACAGAATACAAGCGATAGAAGAGAGAATCTCAGGAGCAGAAGATTACATTGAAATCATCAACACAATGGTGAAAGATAATGTAAAATGGAAAAAGCTACTGGTCCAAAATATACATGAAATCCAGGACTCAATGAGAAGATCAAACTTAAGGATAATAGGTACAGAAGAGACTGAAGACTCCCAGCTCAAAGGACCAGTAAATATCTTCAACAAAATCATAGAAGAAAACTTCCCTAACCTAAAGAAAGAGATGACCATAAACGTACAAGAAGCCTAAAGAACTCCAAATAGATTGGACCAGAAAAGAAAATCCTCCTGTCACATAATAGTCAAAACACCAAATGAACAAAATAAAGAAAGAATATTAAAAGCAGTAAGGGAAAAATGTCAAGTAACATATAAAGGCAGACCTATCAGGATAACTCCAGATTTTGCACTAGAGACTATGAACGTCTCAATATCCTGGATGGATGTTATACAAACCCTAAGATAACACAAATGCCAACCCAGGTTACTGTATCCTGCAAAACTCTCAATAAACATAGATGGAGGAACCAAGATATTCCATGACAAAACCAAATTTACACAATATTTTTCTACAAATCCAGCACTACAAAGGATAAAAATGGTAAAGCCCAACATAAGGAGGCAAGCTACTCCCTAGAAAAAGAAAGAAACTAACCGTCTTGGCACAAAACAAAGAGAAGAAAAGCACACAAACATAATCTCACATCCAAATAAGAATGTAACAAGAAGCAATAATAACTATTCCTTAATATCTCTCAACATCAATTGTTTCAACTCCCCAATAGAAAGACATAGATTAATAAACTTGATAGGTAGTGAGGACCTTACATTCTGCTGCCTACAGGAAACATACCTCAGAGACAAAGACAGACACTACCTCAGAGTGAAAGACAGGAAAACAACTTTCAAGTAAATGGTTTGAAGAAGCAAGATGTTGTAGCCATTATAAAATCGGATAAAATCAATTTTCAACTAAAAGTCACCCAAAAAGATAAGGAAGGAGACTTCATATTCATCAAAGGAAAAATCTACCAAGATGAACTCGCAATCCTAAATATGTATGCTCCAAATACAAGGGCACCTACATACATAAAGAAACCTTACTAAATCTCAAAGCACACATTGCACCTCACACAATAATAGTAGGAGATTTAACACCCCAAAGACATATGCATGGACTGACCCTGGGCTCCAACCTCATAGGTAGCAATGAATAGCCTAGTAAGAGCACCAGTGGAAAGGGGAATCCCTAGGTCCTGCCAAGACTGTACACCCAGTACGTGATTGTTGTGGGGAGGGTGGTAATGGGATTGGATGGGGAGGAAAAGCACATATAGAAGGGGAGGTGGAGAGGTTAGGATCATGTTGGCCTGGAAACCGGGAAGAGGAATGCAATCGAAATATAAATAAGAAATATTCAAGTTAATAAATTAAACAAAACAAAACAAAACAAAACAAACAAATAAAAACCAAACAACCAAACAAACAACCGAAAAAAAAAAAGAGTATCTATGATGCCAATAAAACAATATAGAGAGATAACTCTACTTGTTTATCACAAAAGTATGCAGGAATGCCTTAATCATGCCCCCATGTTTAAAGAAATAGCTTTCTTACTTTTATAACAAACCTTTTGTGCAAAATTGTGTGGTTACTGTGACTTGTGACTTTATAGATTTGAAGAATGAAGCTCTCCATGATGAACCCCCAAATTTTGATCTCTAGCTTTCACATCTCTCCCCTATTGTTTTCTTTTCTTGTAACCCTTTGCAGTATTTTTTGAGACAGTATCTAAATTAAGCCATGCTGTTTTTCAATTTAGTATGTAGAAAAGACTGAACTTGTACCCTTGATATTTTGCCCGTATCTCCCAAAAGCTGTGATTGTATGTGGCACCACAAAAACCATCCTGTAAAAGGAAACTATTATTTGGCTGTTGTGATTGATGGTCATACCATTGGTTTACTGCTGAATAAGCACACTCTTTTTACTTCTTTCTCAAATCTTTATGGCTGCTTCTACTTAGCTCTTCTCACTCAAAATCCTCTCCATGTTGAGTCATTCAAATTGTCTCTCTTAGCTGCTGACAAAATTGTTCTGCTTGACCACAAATTAACTCTAGCAATCACTTCTAATCTTTTGGTTCTTTCTTATTTTCTGTCTCCTTATTTTGTGTTTATCTGCACTGTGTCTCTTTAAATCTGCTCTGGCAAAATTGCCTTCTCTCCTTCTTTTTCTCTGTCTGTTCTGTCTAGTGTTTTCTTTCTTGTCTTGTTCTCAGGAGAGCTGGACCTATCCTATCTCTGAATCACTCTCTCAAATCTTTCTCTGAGTCCTTACTTTGTCTACACCTTAATTAGACATAACTTTCAAACATGGCTGCTTTTTTTCTAAAAACTTACTTAACTTTCATCATATAATTGCTATTAATTTGAGCATGAAGTTTATCATTAAATTTTATGCAATTTTATGTGAGTATAATTTTTACGAGAATGTAGTTTTGTGAGTGTACATTACATATCTCACTATGGCTACACAAATGAAACTCCTCATTTTGTCTTAAACATTTATTTTCTAATGCTGTGTATTAGTATCATAGCGATATGTACATGTCCATATACTACTCTTTCACTAATTTCTGTGAACACTCATAAAATAAGCAATCAGTCACATAGAAATAAATTTGATGTTCTTATGTCTAAGTATCTATTTTCCTCTTTTGGTGAGAATCTATGGTAAGATATTAAAAATTTTATCTAAGGTAAAAAGCATATTTAGTTATTTAACAAGAAATACAGAAAATAAAATGAGAAAAGTTTGTATTTTCATTTAGAAATCTCATGAAAATCTGATCTATTTATCCTGCAATAACAAAATTATTGTACATGAAAGGCAGCAATTAGAGTTTTAAATTGTTATATTTCATATTAACATTAATTTAAATAATTCTCTAAATTTGAATTTTTTATGATGAATATGCTAAAAATCGAAGTGCAATTAATGTGATTATTAATCTTCTGTATTATTTTTTTAGAAGTGAGTCTATGATTGTCTTTGCCTGTGTGTAGCAATATATTTGTCTTACTTGGGGTTTTATTTTCTGAAGAGACAACACAATCATTCCAAGTCTTATTAAGGAATACAATTAATTGGTGCTGGCTTAGATTTTCAAAGCTTTAGGCCATTATGAGCATGACATGAAACAGAAACATGGAAGCAGACATGTTTCTGGAGAAGGAGTTGAAAGTGCTGTACCTTGAAGGAGTTGAAAGTACTGAATCTACAGGCAGCAGGGGATAATTGTGTGCCACACTATACATATCATGAGCATAGAAGACCTCAAAGCTAGAACACACAGTGACTCACTTCCTCCATAAAGTCACACATATTCCAACAATATCACATTTCTTAAATAGTGCAATTTCCTATGAGACTAGCATTCAGATATGTTTATGGTGGTCATACCTATTTAAACAACCACATTATCTTTAATAGTTTTAAGTTTCAGAATTAATTAATATACACTAATATACAACTTTATAACACAAGTGTAAATAGCTAACTATAATAATTAAGCTATATAATAAATATACTTGTTCTATATGTAGTATGAATCACTGATATGCGATCAGTATAATTCACGAATACTTTATAACTATGAGACTAAATTCAAATCAAATAACACAAGCCATTTTTTTACTTTAGTGTGAACAACTTCAAATATTTCTACATATCACGTTACTAGCAAGGAAATCTGTTAACCGTCATGTGAACTGTTTGTCACCATAGTAACATTACCATTTATGTTACTTGGAAGAACACTTGAAATTATGGCCTGACAGCTCATGAGAAACAGTTTTCAGAGTTATAAAAACATATGCTCCTTTAAACATCAAGATACTAAAACTGGTTTTACTGTTATACTGTTACCAACTGCAAAAACATATAGTTGCCCAAAAAAGATTTTTAGGTATATAATCATCATAAGATCATTTGCCTATTTTACAACTAAAGTTCATATTTTCTTTTTTTTTTTTTTTTGGTTCTTTTTTTCCGGAGCTGGGGACCGAACCCAGGGCCTTGCGCTTCCTAGGTAAGCGCTCTACCACTGAGCTAAATCTCCAGCCCCAAGTTCATATTTTCAACATGAAAAGGTGTTGTTGCTGTTGTTGTTGTTGTTTTGTTCTTGTTCTTGTTGCTGTTGTTGTTGTTTTCTCACTTATGGATTATGTAGAGATCCATTATTCGAATTCCTAGAAAAATAATACAAATCAAAAAGATTACAGCTTCTGGTTTTACATTTTTAAATGACTTTTAGATTTATAACTTCCTCAGATATTTTAAATAATAAAACACAGTTTATACTCTGATCATTGCACATGTGCATACGTGCATATATGCACATTTACATGTATGAATTTGGGCTCAGAACAAATGATATAATATACATAAACGTCACATTAATATCTTGGGTTTTGTTTTGTGTTTTATATCTTGTAATAAGTCTCTATTGTGTTGTTTGACATTATGTGTGTACAAAGCTAGATGTTTTTAAAACTTCCTTGAATTTTTTTTGCAAGTGACAAAGGAGAAATGTTACAGGAACCTGTGAATTACTGGATAGTGGTAACTCACCAGGCTACTAAAAGTTCTGGTAAAGCAAATTCAGGTACTAATTCTTTCATGACAAATATCTTAACCACTTAGTTATCTTTCTGCATCCAACTTACATTTCTAAAACACTATAAGAAAAACATTTTACCAGAAGTAAGAAGAGTAAAAATCATTGGTTAAGATAAGATTTAAGTCCACTCATTTGTGTGTGTTATACAACAAAAATCAATATGAAACAGGTTGTATTAGTCAACTCTCCATTTTCATTTTTATTGTTGCATTTGTGTGTGTGTGTGTGAGAGAGAGAGAGAGAGAATAAGATTGTGACAGCTAAAAGCTACTGGAACTGGCATCCATAGCTACCCTTAATGAGAAAACTCCATGATATCTGAAAATGAATGTGTATGTGTGTGTGTGTGTGTGTGTGTGTGTGTGTGTGTGTGTGTGTGCACGCCTGTACGGATATGTGAGTTGTGCATGTATGCATGCTTTCCTATGTAAGAGTGTACTTGTGGAAGCCAGGAGATAAGTTGCAAAAGTTTGTTCTATCCTTATACCATGTGAGTCCCAGGAATGAAAAATTCAGGTCATCCTCTTTGGACAGAAATGCCTTTAACAACCCTCTCAGTGTTCCAAGACTTCATTTCTTTCAAAATAGAATTACCATCAGCATTATTGATAAAACTTTGAGTGTGAGCCATACATGTATCTGAGGGCATAGTTTAGAGTTCCCACATGGGGATAGTCATTTTAGGAGGGTATTCTGTTTTTATGTTCTTGCAGTCTCATTAACATATACCAAATTTCATATTTATTAAACTTTGTAATTTAGATGTGATAAGATAGTATGGCACCAAGTGCTGAAGCTTCAGGTGGATGATTTTTAACATTCTTTAACATATTAGACAGTAGAACATTTACTGACATAAGACCTATTTAATGCTACATTGACTATTCCCTGGAAGAACCATAACATAAAATTTCAACTTTTAATCATTGATATAATGTATCACAGTGTGTTACAAAAATACAAATTAGACCCAAATTCAAAACTCATTTTCCTACCTCAGACTTCTGCTTACCTTTGTCTGCCACCATACCCATTTTTAAGATTAAGTCTGCTTACCCTGAGATAACATCACAGTATTTAATCCAATCTAGTCCTGAACTCACAATGATTATCCCTTTTCAGACTTCCATTGATTCATAGTTGTAAAATGTAATATCATTATAGTTTGAGCTGTGATACCTGGCTAAAAACTTTATAATCTCTATAATCGTTTCTGTGCTAAATTTAAATTTTATTATTTACTTTTAATGATTTCTGCTTAGCAAAATATAATTTACAATTTTAACTATGTCTGATTAAAACACGCTTTTTAAAAATTTGATACCTTGACTATTGAAGTAATAGTCTTGGTAACAGCCAATACCTCAAGAAGATATAATTTACTCCACGTTTCTGGATTGGCCATTGAGGACCCTGTTTCACTCATTGTTTGATTTCTTTTAGATTGTATATATATTATATATATATATAATGTATATATATATGTATATATATATATGTGTATATATAATATATATATGTATATATAATATATATATATATATATATATATATATATCAATAGTCACCATGAAAATTCAGAGTCACTATCATCCATACAAGTATTAGCAGGAAGATGTTAAAACAAGTTTGTAATATGAACATTTGAAATTGAATCAAGCAAGGCCCATACACATGCTTAGTTAAACAGAATGGAAAACAAAGTTTGTATTATCAACATTATAAGTTCAAAAAAGAGTACAAGCCACATATAAGACAGATATAAAAGATGAAGATTTAAAATATAAGATAGATGAAAAAGTTAAAAACTGTATGCGACATCTAAGTACATTAGAACCGACATTCTTTTGTTCTACCCTAATTGGAAACTATACAGATTTCTGTGTCTAACGTAGTTTTCTGTGTCATCCACCATTTTCTTATACTATTTTGAGGTCTCCTTCCTTATCTTTTTTGCATATGAAGAGCTCCTCATCTCTCCTTTATAATGGAATCTGTTTCTTGTTTTAATTCTCCCCTTATTTAGTTCTCAGCAAGCTATAGTAAAACTACAATTCTCTAACAAACTTAGGCTGCAATCTGTGAGGTACATATTTTGAAGACTCATAGGAGAAAAATGAAGGAATATGTTTATTTACATTTTATTTTAGGGTGATTGAGGCAAAAAATCTGGCTTCTAACTTACCAAGACCTTTCTCCTAAGCAATACCACTGGTAAGAAACCATGTTTTAGTTGTAGGAGACAAATCTTGGGAAAGAGAAGAAATATTTACAAAGTAGTTTTCAGACATAGATATCCACAGACATATGGAACAGATGTTTAGCTTGATCTTCATTTGGGTTCAACGCAACTGGAGCAGGGGATATCTCAAAATATGTTGCCTATACTTTAGATGCTATCTTCTTCTCATTAGATTGCCCTGTCTGGCTTCAATTGGAGAGGAGGTACATAGTCTTGCAGAGATATGAAGAGCTAGGGTAATGTGGTCTATAGTTAAATCATATATACCTCCTCAGAATAGAAGAAGAAGGGGGAGAGGGAACTTATAGAGTCTACCTCCAGAAGAAAAATGGTATATCCAGTGAAGGGATGGGGTTGCCATCCCACAGTGAAAAGCTCTGACCCAGAATTGTTTCTGTCTAATGAAATGTAGGAACAAAAATGGAGAAGAACCTGAGGGAAAGGGGTTCCAGTCACAGGCCCAAACTGGGATCCAGCTCAAGGGGACATGCAGAACTCTGACACTGTTACTGATACTTTAGTATGCTTGTAGACAATAGCCTAGCATGACTGCCCTCTGAGATTTCCAACAACCAGCTGATTCAGATGCAGATATCTACACTCAACCAATGGACAGAGCCAGGGACCCCTGTGGTCGAATTATGGAAAAACTGAAAGAAGCTGAGGAGGAAGTGACCCCATAGGAAGAGCAGCAGTCTCAACTAATCTGGTACCCTGAAGTCTCTCAGAAACTAAGCCACAACCAGGCAGCATACATATGAGGTTCCTGACACATATACAATAGAAGACTGCCTGGTCTAGCCTCAGGCAGAAAAAAAGTACACCTAACGCTCAAGAGATTTGAGGCTCCTAGGGAGGGGGAGTGTGTTGGGGTGGGGATGATGGGGTGGGGGCCTCCTCTTGAAGATATGGGAGGAGGTAAAGGATGAGGAACAGAGGGTGGACAGGGAGGAAGATAAAAACTGGACTGTAAATAAGATTAAGGAATAAGCAAATTAATGGAAAAAAGATTGAAAACAGTAGGCCTTTAGAGCAGCAGCCCATAAATCTAATCAGAGAATTTTTGATTGATCCCATAACATTTATGCCACTACTGCATGAATATATATTTTGTCATACCAGCCTTACTGTAGGCTTCATTTCATGGCATGACTTTTGTTGACACCTTTTCCACAAATAAGAGTGCCTAGAACCTTCAGAGAGAATATTATCAAAAATTCTAGTAGCATTCAACAACAATGGCAATAGTCTATTGGATATCCAATACAACAAGTTAAAAAGTGATTTCATACCTGGGAATTGAGTTTATTATTTGGCATCACTTTTTGGTATAAACATTATGTCCCTTACAGGGTAACTTCATCTAAACACATTGTTTACAAAAGAATAAGCTCGGGGTTGGGGATTTAGTTCAGTGGTAGAGCACTTGTCTAGCAAGTGCAAGGCCCTGGATTCAGTCCTCAGCTCTGAAAAACAAACAAACAAATAAATAAACAAACAAACAAACAAAAGAAAAAAAGAAAAAAACCAAACGAATAAGCTCTGTAGTCACTTGATCAAGCATGCTTACTGACATGTGTCTCTTCCTTACACCTCTACTGTCCTCCCCTATTTTTCTCCCAACCTAAATATCTCCCAATTTTAGCCATTTCCCCTTCATTTCACATGTGTTCTACTCTAATATTTACTTTAGGATCATTCTTTCCCCTCCACATTTTCTTATTTTCTTATTTTTTTCTTTTTTACAGGATACTTTTTATTTACATTTCAAAACTCTTTCCCTGTTTCCTGTCCATAAATCCCCCAACTTCTATGAGGGTGTTCTCCCACCCATCCACCAACTTTTTACTACATCCTTATCCAGACATTACCCTACACTGGAGGGTTTGAGCCTTGGCAGGACAAAGGACTTCTCCTCCCATTGGTTCCCAAAAGGCCATACTCTGCTACACTGCAGCTGGAGATATGTATCTGTCCATGTAAACTCCTCCGATGATGGTTTAGACCTTGGAAGCTGAGGTTGGTTGGTTTTGCTGTTCTTATGGAGTTGCAAAACTTATCACCTCCTCCAATACGTTCTCTAACTCCTCCAATGGGAACGCAGATCTCAGTACAATGCTTGGAAGCAATCATCTACCTCTGTATTTGTTTGCTCTGACAGAGCCTCTCAGTAGACAGCTATATCAGCTTCCTGTCAGCATGCACTTCCTGGTGTCAGAGTTATTGTCTGGGTTTTATGGCTATATATATGGGCTGGATCCCCAGGTAGGACAGTCTCTGAATGGCAAATCCTTCAGTCTCTACTCAAAACTTTGTGTCCTTATCTAGTCCTAGGAATATTTTTATTCACCCTTTTAAGAAGGACTGAAACATTAGTATTTTGGTCATCCATCTCCTTAAACTTCATGTGGTCTGTGGATTGTATCTTGCATAATCCAAGCATTGGGTTAATATTCACTTACCAGTGAGTACATAGCATGTGTGATTGAGTTACCTCACTAAGGATGATATTTCCTCGTTCCATCCATTTGCCTATGAATTTCATAAAGCAGTTAGTTTTAATAGCTGAGTAGTACTTAGCTATTATGTAAATGTACCATATTTTCTGTATCTATTCCTCTGTTGAGGGATATCTGGGTTCTTTCCAGCTTCTGGTTATCATTAATAAGGCTGCTATTAACATAGTTGTTGTGGTTTGCCCTGGAGTTATCTATATTTTGATGCTAATTCCACTGACCAAAGAACAGCTGCCTAGTCACATACTCAGGACTCAGGTAAGTTCACCAGAACCTTCTCCACATTGAATTTGGAGGGGGCCAGGTACACAACAGAAGGAGGCCTGTCATTGGATGAAAAGGAAGGATGGACGAGAGAGAAGTTAGATGGTAGAGGAGGAGACTGAAGCAGAAAGAAGGAAGAGGCAGGAGGGAGAGGAAGAAAAGCCATGGCAGTTGATGTTAAGATTCCACTCTGTATATTTACAGGTTGATATTAATGTTCCTAAAGGGTTGATAGCACTGGGCTTTCTTTGTTTAGGTGGACAATTATATTTTACACATTGGGCCAAGGGTTATTGTGTTGTGTGTTCTTTTATGTGGTGGTATGAGTGTAGCAAAGTGTGGTGGTAGGAGACACTGGGCTGCCACAGAATTGGAATGTATTTCTTTCTGCCAAAATATCTAATAGATACCTTGGGGCACTGTGGTGCGGGACATAGCAAGGTAAAGGTCAATCCTGTAAGTTTTTATTTTTTTTTAAGTTTTTATTTTTTATATTTTACAACAACCCATAGTGGAGAATGTGTCCTGGTTTTATGTAGGAGGATCTTTTGGGTATTTGTCCAGGTGTGGTATAGTTGTGTCCTCAGGTAGTACCTGAGGAACTGAGGTAGTTTTCTGAGGAACCTCTACACTGATTTGCAGAGTGGTTGTAGCAGCTTGCAATTCCACCAATGGAGGAAGAGTGGTCCTCTTTTTCTACATCCTCATCAGCATCTGCTGTTACCTCAGTTTTTGACTTAGCCATTCTGACTGGTGTGAGGTGTATTCACAGGGTTGTTTTGATTTGCATTTCCCACATGACTAAGGATGTTGAACATTTCTTTAGGAACTTCATTGCCATTCGATATTCCTCAGTTGAGATTTTTTTGTTTAGCTCTGTATCACATTTTTAATAGGGTTATTTGATCCTCTGGCATCTACTTCCTTGAGTTCTTTGTATATATTTGATATTAGCCCTCTATCAGATGTAGGTTGCTCAAAATCTTTTCCAAACCCGCTGGTTCCCATTTTCTCCTAATGACAGTGTACTTTGTTTTACAGAAGCTATGTAGTTTTATGAGGTTCTATCTGTTGATTCTTGATACTACAGCATTAACCATTGATATTCTGTTCAGGAAATTTTCTCTAGTACCCATGTGTTTGAGGTTCTTCCCTATTTTTTTTCTATTAGTTTAATGTCTCTTTTAGTTCTTCTATTAGTTTGATTTATGTGGAGCTCCTTGATCCACTTGGACTAGAGCTTTGTATGGGGTATTAAGAATGAATCAATTTGCATTCTTCTACATGCTGACCTCCAGTTGAACCAACACCATTTGTTGAAAATGTTATCTTTTTTCCACTGGATGGTTTTAGCTCCTTTGTCAAAGATCAGATGCCCATAGGAGTGTGGGTTAATTTTTGGATCTTCAATTCTATTCAACTGATCCACCAGCCTGTCTCTGTACCAATACCATGCAGTTTTTATGACTATTGATCTGTAATATAGATTGAAGTAAGGAATGCCAATTCCCCCAGAAATTCTTTTATTGTTGAATATAATTTTCACTATCCTGTTTTTTTTATTCCAAAGGAATTTGCAAATTCCTCTTTCAAACTCTATGAAGAATTGAGTTGCAGTTTTCATGAGGATTGTATTGAATCTGTAGATTTTTTGTGGCAAAATGGCCATTTTTACAAAATTACTCCTGGCAATCCATGAGCACTAGAGATATTTCCATCTTCTGAGATATTCTTCATTTTTTTTCTCCAGAGACTTGAGTTTCTTATCATACAGATATTTAACTTGCTTGGTTAGGGATTTTATATTATTTGGGACTATTGTGAAGGGAGCCATTTCCCTAATTTCCTTCTCAGCCTGTTTGTCTTTTGAGTAAAAGAAGGCTACTGATTTGTTAGAGTTAATTTTATATCCAGCTACTATGCTAAAGTTGTTTATCAAGTTTAGGATTCCTCTGATGGAATTTCTTCGGTCACTTAAGTGTACTATCATATCATCTACAAATAGTGATATTTGTACTTCTTTCTTCCCAATTTGCATCCCATTGACCTCCTTTTATTTTCTGGTTGCTCTTGCTAGGTCCACGAATATTATATTAAATAAGTAGGGATAGAGTGGGTAGCCTTTTCTAGCCACTGATTTTAGTGGGATTGTTTCAAGTTTTTCCTATTTAGTTTGATATTGGCTAATTGGTTGCTGTATATTGTTTTACAATGTTTAGGTGTGGGCCTTGAATTCCTGATGTTTCCAAGACTTTTATCATGAAGGAGTATTGAATTTTTTCAAATGCTTCCTCATTATCTAATGAGATGATCATGTGGTTTTATTGCTTTGAGTTTGCTTACATAATGGATTACACTGATGAATTATCATATATTGCACAATCCTTTTTTCCCTGAGATGAAGCCTACATGATCATGATGGATGGTTGTTTTGATGTTTTCTTAGATTCTGTTTGTGAGAATTTTATTAAGTGTTTTTGTGTCAATATTCATAATGAATTTGTTCTGAAGTTCTCTTTCTCTGCTAGGTATTTTTCTGGTTTAAGTGTAAGCATAATTCTAGATTCATAGATGAAATTTTGTTGTGTTCCTTCTATTTTATGGAAGAGTTTATACAGTATTGGTTTAATTTTCTAAAGAGTCTACACATACTCCTGTTTAACATACAAATCTAAAATTAGCCATTACAATCACATTTGACAAAGAATGAATGAAGATAATTTTTCTGATCTGGGATTATCATTTCATACATGCTTTCCTGGTCAATTTGTTTATCTTTAAGTTCTCTATTCTTTTTAACTTTACTAAATTAAACTCCATTTTATAAAACTACCATGGTTTTATTATTTATTTATCAAATTTAGAATACATATATCATTTTCATGGTTTGGCTCTTGTGAAAAGAGTAACTATAAAAATAGTTGACCCTGTGTCTCTAGAGTAGGGAATTTTATTTTTTGGATGAAAACCCAGGAGTGTCATATCTAAGTAATATGATACATGTATTTCTAATCTTTTTTTTAATATTTTTATTAGATATATTTCTCTTCTTACATTTCAAACGTTATTCCCCTTCCAGGTTTCCCATGAATAAGCTCACATTTCCTCCCCTCCCCCTCCCCCTCCCCCATACGGGTATTCCTACTATACATCCCCCTTATTGCCACCCATATTCCTCTGCACTGGGGGTCCAACCTTGGCAGGACCGAGGGCTTCACTTTCCCCTGGTGCCCCAAAAGACTATTCTCTGCTACATATGCAGTTGGAGCCCTGGGTCAGTCCATGTATAGTCTTTTGGTAGTGGTTTAGTCCCTGGAAAGTCTGATTGGTTGGCATTGTTGTTTTTATTGGGTTGCAAGCTTCTTCTATTATTTCTATATTTCCTCTAATTCCTCCCAAAGAGGTCCTATTTTCAGTTTGGTGGTTAGTTGCTAGCATTGACCTCTATATTGGACATGCTGTGGATGTGTCTCTCAGGAGACATCTATACCCGTTCCCTTTCAGCATACATTTTCTAGCTTCATCAATATTATCTACCTTTGGTGGCTGTATATATATATATGGGCCACATGAGGGTCAGGCTCTGAGTGGCCATTCATTGAGTTGTTCCTCTAAACTTTGCTTCCATAACCCCTCCTATGGATATGTTTTTCCCTCTTTTAGGAAGGAGTTAGGAGCATCACCATTTCGATGATTCTTCTTCTTGAGCTTCCTGTGGTCTGTGGATTGCATCTTGAGTAATTTGAACTTTTTGGCTAATATCTATTTAACAATGAGTGCATACCAAGTGTGTTTTTCAGTGATTGAGTAACCTAACTCAGGATGATATTTTCTAGTTCATTCCATTTGCCTATGAATTTCATGGTTATTGTTTTTAATAGCTGAGTAGTACTCCATTGTGTAGATGTACCACATTTTTTAATCCATTCCTCTGTTAAGGACATCTGGCCTCTTTCCAGCTTCTGACTATTATAAATAAGGCTGATATGAACATAGTGGAACATGTGTCTTTTTTGTATGTTGGAGTATCTCTTGGGTATATGCCCAAGAGAGGTATAGCTGGGTCCTCAAGTAGTGGAATGTCCAATTTTCTAAGGAACATCCAGACTGATTTCCAGAATGGTTGTACCAGTTTTCAATCTCACCATCAATGGAGGAGTGTTCCTCTTTCTCAACATCCTTACCAGGATCTGCTGTCACCTGATTTTTTTTTATCTTAGCCATTCTGACTGGTGTGAGGTGGAATCTCAGGGTTGTTTTGATTTGCATTTCACTGATGACCAAGGATGTTGAACATTTCTTTAGGTACTTTTAGGCCATTCAATAATCCTCAGCTGAGAATTTATTGTTTAGCTCTATACCCCATTTTTAATAGGGTTATTTAACTCTCTGGAGTCTAACTTTTTGAGGTCATTGCATGTTTTGGATATTAGCCTTCTATCAGATGTAGGACTGGAAAAGATCTTTTCCCAATCTGTTGGTTGCCATTTTGTCCTAATGACAGTGTCTTTTGCTTTACAAAATCTTTGCAGTTTTATAAGGTCCCGTTTGTTGATTCTTGATCTTAGAAAATGAGCCATTGGTGTTTTTTCAGGAAATTTTCCCCAGTGCCCATGTGTTCAAGACACTTCCCCATTTTTTTCTTCTATTTGTTTCAGTATATCTGGTTTGATGTGGAGGTCCTTGATTCACTTAGACTTAAGTTTGTACATGGTGATAAGAATGGATCGATATGAATTGTTCTACATGCTTATCTCCAGTTGAATCTGTACCATTTGTTGAAAATGCTTTCTTCCATGATGGTTTTAGCTCCTTTGTCAATGATCAAGTGACTATAGGTTTATGAGTTCATTTCTGGGTCTTCAGTTCTGTTCCACTTTTTTACGACTATTGCTCTGTAATACTGCTCTACATCAAGGATGGTGATCATTACAGAAGATCTTTTATTGTTGAGTATAGTTTTTGCTATCCTGGGTTTTTTGTTATTCAAAATGAATTTATAAATTGCCCTTTCTATATCTATAAAGAATTGAGTAGGAATTTTGATGGGCATTGCATTGAATCTGTAGAATGCTTTTGGCAAATGGCCATCTTTAGTATATTAATCATGCCAATTTGTGAACAGAGAAGATCTTTCCATCTTCTGAGATCTTCCTCAATATCTTTCTTCAGAGACTTGAAGTTTTTGACATACAGATCTTTCACTTGCTTGGTTAAAGTCACACCAAGATGTTTTATATTTTTTGAGACTATTGAGAAGGGTGCCATTTCCTTAATTTCTTTTTCAGCCTGTTTATCCTTTGAAAAGAGGAATGCTACTGATTTGGCTGAGTTACTTTTACACCCTGACACTTTGCTGAAGTTGTTTATCAGGTTAAGTAGGTCTCGTTGGAACTTTTGGAGTCACTTAAGTACACTATCATATCATCTGCAAATAGTGACATTTTGATTTCTTCACCTCCAATTTGTATTTCCTTGACCTCCTTTCACTTCTCTGATTGTTCTAGCTAGGACTTAAGTACAATATTGAATAAGTAGGGAAAGAGTGTTCAGCCTGTCTAGTCCCTGATTTTAGTGAGATTGCTTCAAGTTTCTCTCCACTTTGTTTGATGTTAGCTACTGGTTAGCTGTATGTTGCTTTTATTATGTTTAGGTATGTGCCTTGAATTCCTGATCTTTCCAGGACTTTTATCATTAAGGAGGTTGAAATTTGTCAAATGTTTTCTCAACTTCTAATGAAATGATGAAGTGGTTCTTATTTTTGAGTTTGCTATACAGTGCATTACATTGATGGATTTTCTTATATTAAACCATCCCTACATCCCTGGGATGAAGTCTACTTGATCATGATAGATGATCATTTTGATGTGCTCTAGGATTCTGTTTGCAAGACTTTTATTGAGTATTTTTGTATCGATATTCATAAGGGATATTGGTCTGAACTTCACTTTCTTTGTTGGGTTTTGGGGTGTGGTTTCAGTATAAGAGTAATTATGGCTTCATAGAAGAAATTTGGTAGTGCTCCATCTGTTTCTATTTTGTGGAGTAGTTTGGACAGTATTGGTATGAGGTCTTCTATGAAGGTCGGATAGAATTCTGCACTGAACTCATCTGGACCTTGGCTCTTTATGGTTGGAAACTTTTAATAAATGCTTTTTATTTATTTAGGAGTTATGGGGTTGTTTAGATGGTTTATTTGTTCCTGATTTAACTTTGGTAACTGGTATCTGTCTAGAAAATTGTCCATTTCCTCCAGAGTTTCCAGATTTGTTGAATAAAGGCTTTTGTAGCTGGATCTGATGCTTTTTTTTTTTTAACTTCTTCAGATTCTGTTGTTATGTCTCCCTTTTCATTTCTGATTTTGTTAATTTGGATACATTCTCTGTGACCTCTGGTTAGTCTGACTAAGGGTTTATCTATCTTGCTAATTTTCTCAAAGAACCAGCTTTTGGTTTTGTTGATTCTTTGTATAGTCCTTTTCGTTTCTACTTGGTTGATTTCAGCTCTGAGTTTGATTATTTCCTGCCTTCTACTCCTCTTGGGTTTATTTATTTCTTTTTGTTCTAGAGCTACAAGATATGCTGTTAAGCTGCTGATATATGGTCTCTCCTGTTTCTGTCTGCAGGCACTCAGAGTTATATGTTCTCATCTTAGTACCAATTTCCTTGTGTCCCATAAGTTTGAGAATGTTGTTATCTTCATTTTCATTAAATTCTAAGAAGTCTTTAATTTCTTTATTTCTTCCTTGACCAAGTAGTCATTGAATAGAGTATTGTTCAACTTCCATGTATATATGGTCGATCTGCCAATATTGATGTTACTGAAGACCAGTCTTAGTGCGTGATGATCTGAGAGAATGGATGGGGTTATTTCTATCTTCCTTTATCAGTTGAGGCCCGTTTTGTGACAGATTGTATGGTCAATTTTAGAGAAGATTCCATGAGGTGATGAGAAGAACGTATATCCTTTTGTTTTATGAAAGAATGTTCTATAAATATCTGTGAAATTCATTTGGTTCATAACTTCTGTTAGTTTCTCTACATCTCTGTTTTATTTCTGTTTCCATGATCTGTAAAGTGATGAGAGTGGGGTGTTGAAATCTCCTACTATTGCGTGAGGTGCAATATGTACTTTGAGTTTTAGTAAGGTTTCTTTTATGAATTTAGGTGCTCTTGCATGTGTAACATAGATATTTACGATTGAGAGCTTGTCTTGGTGGATTTTTTTCTTTGATGAATATGAAGTGTCCTTCCTTGTCTTTTTTTATGACTTTTGGTTGAAAGTTAATTTTATTTGATATTAGAATGGCAAGTCCAGCTTACTTCTTCAGACCATCTGAAAAATTGTTTCCCAGCCATTTACTCTTAGGTACTGTCTTTGTCTCTGAGGTGTGTTTCCTGCTCGCAGCAAAATGCTGGGTCCTCTTTAAGTATCCATTCTGTTAGTCTATATCGTTTTATTGGGGAATTGAATCTGTCGATGTTGAGAGTTATTAAGAAATAGTGATGGTTGCCTCCCATTATTTTCATTGCTAGAGGTGGAATTACGTTTGTTTGTCTCTCTTTTGGTTTTATTGCCAGGAAATTATATTCTTGCTTTTTGTGCGGTGTAGTTTTCTCTCCATGTGTTAGACTTTTCCATCTTTTATCCTTTGTAGGACTGGATTTGTAGAAAGATATTGCATTAATTTGGTATTGTCATGGAATATCTTGGTTTCTCCATCTTTGTTAAATCAAAGTTTTGCTAGATACAGTAACTTGGGCTGGCATTTGTGTTCTCTTAGGGTCTGTATGACATCTGTCTATGATCTTCTGGCTTTCATAGTCTCTGGTGCGAAGTCTGGTGTAATTATTATAGGTCTCACTTTGTATGTCACTTGACCTTTTTCCCTTACTGCTTTTAATATTCTTTCTTTGTTTTGTGCATTTGGGGTTTTAACTATTATGTGACAGGAGGATTTTTTCTTCTGGTCCAATCTATTTGGAGTTCTCTAGGTATCTTGTATGTTTATGGTCATCTCTTGCTCTAGGTTAGGGAAGTTTTCTTCTATAATTTTTTGAATATGTTTACTAACCCTTTAAGTTGGGAGTCTTCACTTTTTTCTGTACCTATTATCCTTAGGTTTGATCTTCTTATTGTGTTCTGGATTTCCTGTATATTTTGGGCTAGGAGCTTTTTGTGTTTATATTAACTTTGACAGGTGTGTAGATGTTTTCTATGGTATCTTCTGCCCCTGAGATTCTCTCTTCTGTCACTTGTATTTTGTTGGTGATGCTTGTATCTATGGCTCCTCATCTTTTCCTTTAGTTTTCTACCTCCCAGGTTGTCTCCTTTTGTGCTTTCTTTATTGTTTCTATTTCTATTTTCAATTCTTTCACCTGTTTGATTGTGGTTTCCTCTAATTCTTTCAGGGATTTTTGTGTTTCCTCTTTAAGGGCTTCTACTTTTTTACTTGTGTTTTCCTGCATTTCTCTAAGGGAGTTCTTTATGTCTTTCTTAAAGTCCTCCATCATTATCATAATATGTGATTTTAAATCTAAATCTTGCTTTTCTGGTGTGTTTGGATATCTAGTATTTTCTTTGATGGGAGAACTGGGCCAGTCTTGATTTCTGTTGCTTAGCTTCTGGTGCTTACCTCTAGCCATCAGGTTGTCTCTAGTGTTTTCTTTTCTTGCTATTTCTGAGAGTGACTTAACCCTGCTGTAGGTCCTGAGAACAGGTCCTCTAATTTCAGGTGTTTTGGCACTTCTGGAAACTGTTTTTCAGCTCTAGTCGCAGGCAGGAATCAGAGGGTCCTGTCGCTGATAGCTCAGGTATGTCCTTGCATCCAGTGGACACAGTTGGCACTATGTGATTCTCCCTTGTGTCTGGACTGTGGGCAGAGGGTCCTCTCCTCTGACTTCTCAGGAGTATCTACACTTCTGTGGGTCCAGCTCTCTCCCTGACAGGATTTGGTTGCAGGGAGCTGTCTGGTTGGTACAGTTAGGTCCTGGGCACAGACCAGAACCGTGGGTCCTGGTGGCTGTCTATTCCTATATCCCTGTGTCCAGAGGCACTGTGCAGTTTCCCCTTGGACCAGGGATGTGGGCTGAGGTGTGCAGAGGTGGCAATCTGTCCTACGGCCTCAGGATGTCTCTATTTTTAATTTTCTTAGGTACCACCATACTAATTTCTCTAGTGGCTGCACCAAGTTACAATGCTTAGAGATTTCAAACACTTCAGTCATAAATCGCCTATTATTATTTTGCTGAACAAAAACTCTCCTCTATATCATATCTACTGATTAGTATAGTTATCTGAACTCAACGGAGGAGTTTATTTGTTCAAAGTACAGAAAATAATTCTCTGTGGATTTTTCAGCCATGGAAGGTTTTCTATAACACTCTTCCCATAATGATCATGGTCCATCATGGTAAATAACTGTAACTTTTCAGACACCTCATCATAGCTCCTTAAATAATATAGTTATTAAAGAAATACTTAAGTTCAACATAATAGACCAGACACTATATAATGTGCATACACACACACACACACTATATATATATATATATATATATATATATATATATATATATATATATAATCATTTATAGTAAGAAAATAATGACTATTTCAACAATTGGATAATGAGCAAACACTATTTTTTAAAAGAACTCACCTTCAGGGAGATATGGTAAGTTTGTTATATAAACTTTATGAATTCTCCTTTGTCATAGGAAAGCATAAGCTGATCATTTTCATTCCAGGTGAATCTCTTTTGATATTCAGTGTGTAGTGTAGTGATAAGAATAGGATATATTAAATTGCATCCTGTCACATGGTGTTTGTATATCTTCACTGAAAATCATTTTACCACAATCAAAGCAGAGCTAGATGACAAATAAGCATGCATCATTTTGGATTGTTAAGCAACAGTGTATTAATGAACTGAATATAAGCCTTTGAATTAACTTTCAGTTACTGGACAATGTTAAACAATTGTGGTGAGTTGAACAAAAATTCCCTTAAAGACTCAAATAGACTGACATTATTTGAAAGGATTAAGCCTTGGATAAAGTGAGTCACTGGGTGTGGCCTTTGTACTTTCAAAAGCTGAAGTCAGGCAGGGGGTCCACTCTTTCTCTCTCTCAATTCATGCTAGCTGTAGGGATCCAGAAGTGTCAGTTACTTCTCCAGTACCATGTCTGCCTATGTGATTCCTTTCTTCCAGCCATGTCAAAAATCGACCAAATCTATGAATGAAAGCAAACTCCAATTGAATGCTTTCTCTAATAAGAGTTTCTGTGGTTCTGGTATCATCTCGTAGAAACAGAACATTGATAAATACAACAATGTCATACTGAATAGAACCTATGATGCACAATTTTCAATAATGTAGAGATCTTCTTGGTGAATATTACTACCACAGAATGCCCTAACATCTGAATCATTTTTCCAGTTTTCCTGGGTTTTTTTAACTCATACTGATTCAAATTAAGATTTCTTAACACCTGAAAACTTCTGATTGATTTTTATTTAACAAGCTACAGGTCCAGTTTTGGAGAACTCAGTAATATCAAATATGCGATAATACTAAACATGTAAGTATTAAGACGGGTTCGATATACCTGTGTGAAGACAACTACATCTGACACATCTGGCTTATACATATTTACTGACACTTTCAGGAATTCATTTAATATATATAAGCTTACAATGATATTATGAGTTGTGAATCATACTGAAAAGTAAAGGTTAGGAAACTAAATTGTTCCCTTATTATTTTTTTAATTAAAATTTTGAAGAAAATATATTCGACCAAAATAACTCTAATCTTTATAAAAATTATTTTTTCAATATTGTCTGACATTACTCTCTTTGTGGGAGAATGCAGTGGCCCTCACATTCAATATTTGGTAAATTTAATGACTTAGAGAAATATTTACATTTAGGTTTACTAGAATGGCAAAAGTATAATGAGAATATTGACAAAAGCAGGAAGCTAATGAGTTTCCTTTTTCATCTATAGCTTCTGTAGCAAACAGGATTAAATTAGACAATAAGTAGCCATTCAAATATCTTTTATAAAAATTTTGGTTGAAATTGCTGTTCATTTCATCTATCTTCACTAAATTTTTATTTCTAGAAATGTGTGATTTATTTAATTTCTCTTTCAGTCTCCATATATTTTGTATTTTTTAGTCAACAATGAAAACAGGACCATAATAAGAAAAACAAAGAAAAGAATATTTGTTTGAAGCATATATATATATGCTACTGAATAACTTTAATCCTTTATTTTTATTAATTTTTAAGATAGACTAAAGCATATTACTAGTAAAACCCATAAGTGTAAGGTTCAATGATGTAAAAAGAATGAATGTTTCAACTCACAAGTCATTTTACTCTGGAGTCACTTTTGTGTGTGTTTTTTTATTTTAAATTTATTAAATGCATTCAGTAAAGCCACAACTCCAAGGGGTAGCACTTCCTGGGTCCAACATATTAAGACTATCAAAGGATATAAAACTAATATATAGAATTATTGGTCTTTCTACATAAACCATAATACATGAGAAAAATATAAATTAAGACAATTCCATACACAATAGTCTAAAAATATTTTGGAATTTTTCTAGCCACATAAGTTAAATATGTGTTCAAGGAAAACATTAAGATGCTGAAAAATGAAATAAGACATAATATATTATGAGATTTGTGTGAATAATATTATGAAATAGATATTGTAGTAAAAGTATTACAGATAAAATATAAATCTCAATAAATTTTCAATGTAGTTCTTCCCAAATTTGAAAAAGAAAAAACATTGTAAATTTCTTATGTTTTGGGGATCTTCGTTTTCTGTTTTTTTTGTTTGTGTGTTTGTTTTTCTTTTCGTTTTAGTTGACTTGTTTTACTAGAACAGGTAAAAGTCAACATAAAGAATAGACAATTAAATCTGCAAGTAAGAGCATGCATATGTGAATCCTAGAGATTTGATGACTTCCCATGATTCCTTCTCGTGAGAACTACTGGATTCCTGGGTTCATGTTGGGAACAGTGCCCTTGAAACCCTCCATTATTGATGTTACTATTATGGTTAGAATTACGTATGACTGGGTTCATAAAATTATTGTTTTTGATAGCTGAGCAATATTCCATTGTGTAGATGTACCACATTTTCTGTATCCATTCCTCTGTTGAAGGGCATCTGCGTTCTTTCCAGCTTCTGGTTATTATAAATTATGATATTCATGGGTGAATGGATGGATTTGGAAAATATCATCCTGAATGAGCTAACAAAATCACAGAAAAATACACACAGTATGCACTCATTGATAAGTGTATATTAGACCAAATGTTTGAATTACCTTAGATGCACAGAACACATGAAATTCAAGAAGGATTGCCAAAATGCGAATGCTTCACTCCTTCTTTAAAAGGGGAACAAGAATACCTTTGGGAGGGAATAGGGAGGCAAAGTTTAGAATAGAGGTGAAGGAACACACATTCAGAGCCTGCCCCCTATATGGCCCCCACATATACAGCCACAAAACTAGATAAGATGGATGAAGCAAAATGTGCATGCTGACAGGAACCGGATGTAGATCTCTCCTGAGAGACACAGCCAGAATATGTGAAATACATAGGTGAATGCCATCAGCAAACCACTGAACTGAGAATGGGAACCTGTTGAAGGAATCACAGAAAGGACTAAAAGAGCTTGAAGGGGCTTGAGACCCCATATGAACAACAATGCCAAGCAACCAGAGCTTTCAGGGACTAAGCCACTACCCAAAGACTATACATGGACTGACCCTGGGCTCCAAACTCATAGGTGGCAATGAATAGCCTAGTAAGAGCACCAGTGGAAGGGGAAGCCCTTGGTCCTGCCAAGATGAACCCCCAGTGGACATGATTGTTGGGGGGAGTGTGGTAATGGGGATAGGATAGGGAGGGGAAAACCCATAGAAAACGTGAGGGTTAGGGGTTAGGAGGATGTTGGCCAGGAAACCAGGAAAGGGGATAACAATCGAAATGTAAATAATAAATACCCAAGTTAATAAAGATGAAAAGAAAAAAAAAGTATTTCTGGGTTCATGGAAATTCCCTAGCCAGCTGCAGATAACTAATACAAATCTGGTGGTTAGGATGAATAATGATATGATAAAGTTCTGACTTTGCTGAGAAATACATCTGATGTCAAGATACCCAGTGTATCTTGATATCTGGAACCTTTCTGAAAAACTAACATCCTGTTGACATCAGCTGACCACACGGATTCTGTTTCCTTGGCCTGCATAAATGTTTCACACTTCCCCCCTCCCTCTGATACCACTGTTATGGTATAAACTCAGCCTTGGGAGAAAATAAAATTGTTGCCTTGATCAGACTCTTGTTTTGGAGTTCTTCTTCATGTGTCTTGTCCCCCATTCTCTTCCAGTTACCCTCAGCACCCTCACTGACAAATGGCACCCAGCGTGCGGCTGTTTGGAGGTCGCCTGGTGGAGAATATCATCCCCCATGATCAGACAGGCCTGTCTTCCATCTTTAAAGAGTCTTTGCTCTGCCTTGGAGCTTTTGCTACCCCTCCGATCCTTTGTTTCCCCCTCATTGCCTTTACTCCCCCGTCAGAGCATTTTCTCTACTCTTCTGGCAACCATGGACGTCCCAACCTTGGTTCAGAGGCTTGGTCTGTTTCTCCCCAGACAATGCATATCTCAGTGGTGATAATGGGACAAGCATTCTACAGTCATGTTTTGTGACAGGACTCAGGGAGTCATTCAGGACTCAAGGAATAGGGTTAATAAAACAGATTTAAAGAAATTCTTATACTTTGTAGGAAACATTTGTCCATAGTTCCCCCAGAATGGAACAATTGATACAAAAGATAGTGCAGAATTAGTGTTTTATGGTCCAGCGAACCCTATTGCTGAAGTCTGCCCTCTGTAATGAATAAAATTTGTGTGTTTTTTTGGGTTCAAGGTTGCCTCTGTCTGTGTGGATGAGCTACCCCATGTACATGGATTAAAAATTATACACTTATGCTATTGCAGCAGTCACTTTGTCAATCTGTGGTCTGTGGGTGGCACTCCTGATGTAAGGCTACTATGGGGTCTTACAACATTTTGGTACATCAGCTGGGAACTGTGCTCCCCCCAGACCACAAATGGCAAGGAGATCGGAGGTAAGCTCGAGCAAATCTATGTTTTGTGTTCTGTGTTACTTTCTGTTTCGTCTACGTGTCATGTTGTCTCATCTTTGTTTCATGATGTCTTGAGTTGTCCACATCTGCTGCCTGAGGGGTTCAAGTCCCTTCAGATGGGGATTTGCATCCTCCCCCTGGAGAGGGGGATTAGAGTCCCCTTGGTGGTCACTGTGGGTCTCATGAAGGGTTTATGGCTATGACAGGCAGACGAGTTAGTTGTCACAGGCCACAGGCCTTAAAGGATGCTCTAGGAGGAGAAAGGAATCTAGAGGACACTCTAGAATCTTGTTGGGAGGTGGGATAAGATGGTCTGCTTCATCCCAGAAACAGCTAAGGTTAAGCTGCAGTTTGGGCCAGGTACTGAAAGGTTTCAGGCATCTGTTAGGACGCCTTGTCTTGATCTTGTTTGTCTAGTTTGTTTTCAGTGATATTGTCATGTCTTTTTGGCTTTTGTTTAGTTTTTGGACTTGGACTGATGACTGTGTTTGAAATCTTGGAACTGCCTGTTTTGTTTGTCAAAGAGTTTTACTTGGTCCTCTTGGTGCTTAACTTGGAAATAATTTGCTTGAGAGAAATTGTTTTCTGCCTTGGAGTTTTGCCTTTCTCTCTTGAGCCTTCTCCCCAAGGAGAGGTGCCCCTCCCTTTGCTCCCCTTTTCCAGTCTAGCTGCTGTTAACAGTTCATTACCCATGTGTATGAAGGATTCCATGTTAGCCAGTGGCCCTATCTGAAGCAGGTATTAACAAGAACCTGAAAGCTTTGCCTTGGATCCTGAAGAAAGGATCTCCCTATTGCTCAGACATTCACAGCTTCTGAGGAAGAGACAGCACAGAGTGAGGAAGAGTAAGGCTAAGGGTGGCAGGCAAGTGGGCCTGCTAGCAAGCCAGGTACAGGTTGTGTACAGATGAGGCTGGCTGGGGCTGATGCTTTGACAGCAAAAAGATAGTGGAGAGTTAGTGATTATTTTAAAGATGATTATGAGACTTTTGGTCCTGAAAATATTCTAGTTGCTGTCTTCAGTTACTGGTATCTTATTAATGATATCCTTAGGACTATTCCAGCAGCAGTCAGTTTGCCCCTATGGTCAAAATGCCCCAGGTTGGGGAGCAGGGGAGTCCCTAAAGTAGTTTCAGAGTCTGCAGCAGACTGCAAGGAGCTTTATTTTGCCAAACAGAGCAGGCTTTACTCTAGGATGATAAGAGGAGAAAGTCTTGGCACAGGCTCTTCAGCCTACTCCAACTGGAGTCTGTGGCCAAGGTCAGGATCAATGTTTTCTTTTCTAGGGCCTTCTAACCCAGTGAGACAGCTTGGTGAAGGGCTACTACCTAAGTCCTGGAATTCAGAGGCATGGGGAGGGTTGTAGTTCTATTAAAGATCAGTATTTCAGTGTTAGCAATCTCTTTATTGAATGTAAGAGGCAAGAAGCCCAGCTCAATTGTGACCCCTGCCTCTGGAATGACAGTAGAAAGAGTCCTTATAGCCCCTGGCAAGCCTGTTATCTCAGATTATAATTTACTTTCTGATACCCAAAGCTTCAATTGGACCACACGCCCCTGGGCAAGCCCCCCTTCAATATTCAGATGCTATTTTCTCCTGGTCTCTTGACTCAAGGTCGCCAGGCATGTCTGACAGACTGGAAGAAACTTCCCCCCTAAAGCGGACAGACAATACAATCCTAACCATCTCTCCATCTGTTTGTTGTTAGTTCTTACTGGAAGCCTAGCATCATTTAGAGGCTGGGTCTCTTGTGAAGCAGAGCCACTGAGCTGACACTGAAGGGAGGTACTCCTTAAGGGAGAATCTAAGTCCAGAGAGACAGTCGGTAACAGACTCTGACTGTCCCTCTCCTCGCATTTCTGTTTCACAGGCACAAAGCTTGTGCTCGTTTTTGCACTGGCCTTTTGGTCCCAAGAAAGCTTCCTCATTTAGCTGTGTGACTGAATGCTGTTTGTCACCTGATCTGGTTGTTCCACCAGCTCTCACCAGGCCACCCCTAGCTTTCTTGCCAGGCCCCTTTCCTGTCTTAAGAATTTTATCACCTAATAGAACACATTATTTGACTTATAATACCTCCTATCCTGCTAATATGCATGTCCCACATTCCCATTTTGAAGGTTCTAATTCTAAAACAAGGAGATGGTGCATTTTCAATTAAATTTACCTTCATGGGTTGAAACCAGGATTGGACACGTGGATAAGCTTGGGATCTAGGAATGTTTCAATCAGGTGCTAATACAAGGATTATATTTACCATTAAATTGTTAAAAGGGCCTGTGCATTCCTACTCCATGACTTCTGGGCATTCATCTCAAGAAGCAGCCCATGGAGGTGCTGAACATGGTGCAGGGCACACACGACTTCATGTACAGCCTGCATTCCACTGAGAGGAACTGCTTGCTCAAAGAACTGCACTGCTTTGGGCCTATTGCCATTGCACAGGAAAAATTGGAAGCTCTACCACCCACTCCAGGACAGTGGAGATATGTATTGTTCCACAATTCAATACCTTTCGTAGGATTTGACTTTTTGGATAATGCAATTATGACTGTTGCAGGAACCCAAATTGAATTGTCTACTGGAATTAATATTAGGAATTTCAACAATGGCAGTCAACCTGTAATCTTTTCCTTCCACGTATCAACATATTATTTAACTTTCAGTTGTTGATGCTGTACTGTACTGGCATGAGGCTTGCTTATTTCTTACTTGACATACATGAGATACCTATTTATGTCCTTATTCTTTTTTTTTCCTGATGGTTATAATTCAATGTTGGTGTTTCTCCAAATTATTTAAGATGTTTAGTATCAGTTACAATTGTAATTCTCTGCCTGGTGGCATCCCTTATGTGATATTTCATGGTAAACATTTACAGTCATATAAATTCATTCAATTTTTAAACCTCCACATCTATTCAAAATGGAGCAGTGTTTTACATATATCTGACTTTTTATTTTGACTTACACTGTCTTTAAGAGTCAGAAGTTAATCAGAAAGAACAATTGTCTGGCCCCTCTTTTACATAAACCATACATGCTAACAAGTGTACTTACTTCAGATAGGCTTTTTACCTTTAATTTCCCAACTTTGAGCAATCACAGTGAATTCTGGTTTGTGAGTGAAAGGCAGTGTTTGGATACTTCCTGTGTCTTAGGACATGGTTAAAGAAAGCACAAAACAGGTCAGAGGAG
The DNA here is from genome assembly GCF_021556685.1 of Rattus norvegicus. Taxonomy (NCBI): domain Eukaryota; kingdom Metazoa; phylum Chordata; class Mammalia; order Rodentia; family Muridae; genus Rattus; species Rattus norvegicus. The sequence goes on from NC_141546.1 coordinate 28,123,014, forward strand.
GCTTGAAAAAGAGAAAACAAGAAAGAGAAAAGCTGAGAGCTGATATCAAAATTGGTTTTCCACCTCTCCTTGGTTGTCCACCCAGCTTACCTCTCTGTTGGGTCCCCTAGTAAACCTTCTTTTTGTTATATCTTTTGGCCCCTTGGGCATTTGTTTAACAAGCTTTATTGAACAACAGGTAGATAATATGGCAGCAAAACCTATTCAAGTATATTATCATAGGATAGCTATGGAGGATGCTTTGATGAAGGCCAAGCTCACCTATACATCTCCTCCCAGCCCAGGCAAGGACATTTTTGTCCTTCAGCCAAATGAGGCCAACATTCTTTTCTGCCTGCTGTCCCAATACCTTTGCTGAAACATCAACGAATCGTCACCCCTGTGTGCTGAGCTAGACAGTCAATGACAGGTAAGAGAGAGTGATATATTCACAAATAAAGGGCCTAAAACAAGAGGGCCACCATTAGCTGCTGCCTTATCCCATGATGGACCCTGGCCAAAAGATTCTCTTGGCCATGTGACGAATATCACTCCAACCTAAGACAGACGCAGTTCCTGAGGGGCTCACTCCCAGACAGCACAGTCATTTGGTCACCTTTTCATTGGACTATAAGGAAAGGGGAGATGTTGGGAATGATGCCCTTGAAACCCTCCCTTGTTGATGTTATTATTATGATTAGAATTAAGTATGACTGGGTTCATGGAAAATACCCAGCCAACTGCACAAGACTAATACAAATCTGGTGGTCAGGATGAATAATGATATCATAAAGTTCTGACCTTGCTGAGAAATACATCTAATGTCAAGATACCCAATGTGATGATCTGGCACATTTCTGAAAAACAAACATCCTGTTGACATCAGCTGACCACACCAATGCTGTTTCCTTGGCCTGCGTAAATGTTTCACACTTCCCCCATACCACTGTTACCCCTGTTATGGTATAAATTCAGCCTTGGGAGAAAATAATATTGTTGCCTTGATCAGACTCTAGTCCTGGCATCCTTCTCCGCGTCTCTTGTCCTCCATTCTCTTCCAGGTATCCTCAGCACCATCCTTGACAGGTTCATTCAGCCTAATTACCCTATACAACACAATTGATTTGGTCATATTAATCCAGTAATTTATCTAAATAAATGGGTCTATTTCCTAAGGAACAGGAATATCCTATAGGTTGAAAACAAACTATAGAATCCAACAGAATGATGCTCTTTTCCCCATTTAATTTGCAATTGCCACAGTAAATACTGAATAATACAAATTATCAAAGATCCCATTATTTAATAAAAAAAGGGTGTCTCTAGGTGTTGTCATGCCACATTTGAAAAACAAAATACTGTTTTGTCTCTCAGCTTCAGCATGCAGTACTAAGAGGAAAGCGTATGTCTGTGGTCATGTTCCCTAAAGGATAACCGATGAAGTACACTTGCAACAGGTGCTGTTCTTCTGAGGAGGACATTTGGGATAAGTAGTTCTTGATTGTACTAAAAGCTCAGTTTACACATGACAGTCCAGGAAGTGCTTCTGTAAGGAAAACCACCCATAGAACCAGAGTTGCTGTGGGGGTCGTCTGTTCAAGTGTAGACTGTTTATAAATTAATGAGTTTTAAACACTGTGCATTCATGTTTTCCTCAATAAGAGATGAAATTGAATCACAAGATCTTTTACCAATGAGAATGAGCTTCCTGCTTCAATGAGATGTGGTATCCCCATTTACTAAGACAAATTACATAGCTCAAGTAAAAGAAGGTTTCTCAGCAGATAGTTCTAGAATCTCTTTCTCACTCAGCTGCATGTGGTGGATTCATATTCATGACAATGATAATACCATTGCTATCTTTAAGTTCAATTCTCTTGAGTTCTGGCTGACCTTCCTGGTGACCACTTTAGCATTTCTCAGAAAGGGATACTGAAAATGATGCATGAGTTGACAACATATAGAGAGGATATGCCAATGCATTTTCACCTGGCTGTGCATTTCTAAAGAAATAAATACCATTTAATTTCTAATTTGTATTATAGTTTTATTAGCACTGGTGTTGATCTGGAAATACCTAGTGCAATATCGTCACTGTCTGTACAGAGGTACTCTGTGATGTCTCCAAGAGTGGGCTAGTAACACCTAGTATGGTTTGGCTAATTTCAGAAATGTTCTATTCTCATGTTAACTTCTTCTAAGATTTTGCCTTTGGAGAATCCAAGCATTCCATCTAGAGGGACAACAGTTTGTCCAGCAACTATGTATATGTTTACCAGATCAAGGCTGGACCTATTGTCAACTGCCACTGCTGGTATTGAAAGGAAAAAGTTTAAAATTGTCCCTTGGACAAAAGTTCAAGCCAAAAGTGGGCCCTGGAACAGCCTGTTCCAGAAACTAGCTGATCACAGAAAGAATAATTCCAACAGCTGGTTCAGCCACTTTGTTCCAGAAACTAGCTAACCAAAATAGCAGATGACCATAATAGCAGGAACTGGTTAACCATAAAGTTAGATTAAAATTTTAAAGAACAACCATGAAAAACAGGAGGTTCTTCCCTGTGATTCGGTATGGTTTTTCCTTTAAATATCCCTACTCCCAACCATTCAAGGTCGAACTCCTCTACCCCTGCATGGGATACGAGTCTCTACCCCAGTACACTGATTTCTGTCAACCCTATCAATAAACTTCTTGTTGATTGCATCAACATCGGTCTCTCTTCAGTTCTTAGGGGGTCACGTCATCCTGAGACTTTAGTGAGGGTCTCCCTGCTCTGGGGGTCTTTCATTTTGGGACTAGTCCATGATTGGCGACCACCCTCATCTCTGGAGATCCACTTGGAGGTGATATATTGTCTGTATTTGTGTGTTTGTGCCCACTGAACTCTGTGTCTGTATTTGCTCACAAGTTCTGGTTTTGCAGTCGCTCGAGGTGTTGGGTAGAGACAGAGATTTGTATCTTGGGTAGAAGTGAGGAGTGTGAGTATTGGTAGACATGCAGGGTGTCACCACCTGCATCAACCTGGGAAATGTCCCGGGAGGTCTGTAGGGACCCCAGGGATGCCTGAGAGATTGCTGTCTGGGTGCTGGTGAGGATTGGGTGATTCTCCCGGAGTTGGAGAAAATACCCGCCCTCCCAGCTGCCTGGGTGCTGGTGAAAACACAGTAGTTCTCCTGGATTGGAGAAGTGAAATGTCCTCCCAGCCGTCTGTTTTTCCAAAGTGGTCTTGCCTGTCTAGGTGGAGATGGGCATCTGTTAGCCTTTGTGTGTCTTAAGTCTCTGTTCTGTGTTACTTGTGACTTTGACAATGGGACAGACTGTGACTACTCCTCTGAGTTTGACTTTAGACCATTGAATTGAAGTTAGAGCTAGAGCACATAACCTGTCAATTAAGATTTTAAAAGGACCATGGCAGATTTCTTGCTACTTGGAGTGGTCAGCATTTGATGTCGGCTGGCCTCCAGAGGGCACCTTTAACTTAACCATTATCTTTGATCTGTTCACCTTGTGAAGGAGGAGTGATGTAGAATCCACTACCCCCTCCATCTGTCTGTGCTGAGCTCACAGAAGCTCCTGTCTGAATTAGGTCAGTTTTGTTGTGATCTTGCGGCGGCCAATTTTTTTTTTTTTTTTGTGCGCACTTCTGTTTTTGTCTGTTAATCTTTTGATTGTCTTTCTGTGTGACTGAATGCTATTTATCCTATTTGGTGGACCTCTATGATTAGGGGAGATTGGGCTTGGACCCCCTCCCCAAGCCTAGGGTAACCCTAAACATGGAAGGTACCCCTATAGACTCTCTGGTGGATACTGGAGCAGAGTATTCAGTCCTAAAACAACCATTGGGAAAAATAAAAGACAAAAAGACCATAGTTGTGGGGGCAACTGGGCAGAAACAATATCCTTGGACCACATCACAAAGGGTTGACCTGGGAAAAGGATGGGTGTCCCATTCCTTTCTGGTCATTCCTAAATGTCCTGTGCCTTTGTTGGGACAAAGTTGAAGGCACAGATTCAGTTTACTCAGACAGGCCCTGAAGCAAAGTGGGGTACTTCCACTTCCATGATATTGGCTTTAAAACTAGAGGACAAGAAGCCCCAGACAGCTAAAAGAATTTCCAAAAGCCTGGGCAAAGACTGGTGGCATGGGGATGGCGGAGAGGGTCCCTTCCATTGTGGTTGGACTGAAAGCCAGTGCCTCCCCTATTGGGGTAGGGCTGTACTTGATGAGTCATGAGGCCAGAGAATGCCACTACCATGAAGAACAGCAGCATCAGTAGAGAACAGGCATCTGGAGCCTAGAAAGACTCTTATCAGGGCTGTTGCTGTTTTGATTGTGAAGATTCTATAGTTTTGGTTAGCTGGGGCTAAGAGTCAGCTGCATTAACAAGATACAAGAACTACTAAAGAGAACCTTTGCATTACTGGGATGGCTGATGCTGATCAGCTGGAGCTAAGAAATTAGTGGTGATTAAGAAGACACTAGCATCACTGATGTGAAATCTTCTTGGAAGTGTTTTCTGAGGACACAAAGAGGCTGTGTTCCAGAAAAAGCCAAGGTTGTGCCTAGTGCTGTGACTGGACTTAGTAGTGTATAAGAGTCACCCAGGTGGTACTGGTTTTGAAGGCATGAAGGAGTCTTGAAGAACAGCTGATGCTGGTCAATGTGAAAGCCCATGGAAGGCCAATGGTGAAGGTTCACCCTGTTTTGCAATGGGTGGCCCAAAACTGAAGGGGTCAAACAAAGGAGTTGAGGCCTGACACCAAGAAGAGAGCCTATGAGAGGCTATTGGTGAAGGTAACTGCAATGGAAGAGAGCAACATTTTGGAGATGCCAGTACCATGAGATGACCACCACCAGCAGCAGCAGCAGCAGCAGCAGCAGCAGCGGAACACAGGCATCTGGAACCTAGAAGATAAGGTGTATGCTACAAATGGCAGAGCTGTAGAGGTGACCTAAGTCCTTGGAGTAGCCTAGAAGATTGTAAGTGGATCCCAGACGTTGGACAATTAGAATTTGATTTTGCTTTGGATTGTATTGTGATGATTGTGGTTTTGGTTAGCTGGACCAGTCTTTAGTCAAGGGTAGATGAATAGCTGCACTCCCATGCTAGAACCTCCAAACAAACTCTCAAGGTCCATTGTAGGAACATAGGGTAGTAAAGCTTATGGACTAACTGAAGAACTGTGAACCTTGGCATGGACTGGGTAACCCACTAGTTCATGGTCATTCCTGACTGCCCCTATCCCTTGCCATCTCTTGGATGCCCTGATGAGGCCAGCAACTGTGAGTAATATTCATTGCCCAGGACATTTGAAGGGAAGAGATTCAGTGGCATGGGGCAATAACAAAGCAGATCAAGTGGCTCGAGAAATGGCTATGCAGGAGCCTATCTTTGTGAAGGCCTGCAAGAGACAGTCACTGGGAACTGGACTAAGGAATGCCCTCACTTAGAAGGTACAACAGAAGAAAAGGCCCAAATTGCTTAGAAGAGGAAGGACAATGGCAGACTTGAGGGGAAAACTATACTCCCCAGAGAATAAACAAAAGACTCAAATGAACTCATTTAAGGGATAAGAAGCTTATCCAAGTAGTTAAGGTATATGTAATAGACTTTAGGACTTTAGCCAGAGAGACAGTAGAAAAGTGTAAGGTATGTCAGCAAGTGAATGATTAGCAAGCAAACAGGGCAAAGAAACCTAGGGAGTTTAGTGGAAAGGCGAAGTTAACTTACTGAGATAAAACCAGGAGTGCTTGCAGATATCATTTAGGAATAGATAGAAGTTTTCCCCACCAAGCAAGAGATGGCCTCCATAGTCATCACAAAGATACTGGAAGAAATCTTCCCCCAGTTTGGAATAATCAATGTAATTGGATCAGACAATGGCCAGGCTTTCATTGCCAAGGCTAAAAGACCTATGGGTGATACAGAAAGAAGTCTGCTCATAGCTGGCAGTAGCCTATGTCCTGGGGACCTCTGAGACATCTCACCAGTTCCAGGTCGGAGATTCTGTCCGCGTATGACAACATTGGGTCCAGACACTTGAGACTTGCTTGAGTGGACCATATCTGGTGCTGCTGACCACCCTAACAGCCATCAAGTGTCAGCTCTCCCCAGTCACATACTAGCTGTTGGGGCTGGGAGCTGAGAAAAAGTGGATACATCAGAGACATGAGCTGTAATGCTTTGAAAGCAAGAATTTCATGTTTGCCCTGGGTTCCATCGAGATAGGTCCCCCAATCGCAGGTGTGGGGATAGGCTTGATTTCTTCTGGAAATGATGTAAAGGCATTGCGTATCTTACTACTTCTAACATGTCTCAGGACTGTGCCTCAGGGATCACAACCCCTATAAGTTTAGAAGTTCTAATAGGCAGCATGACTTTTGTGTGTAGGTTCAGATAGTGCCCAGATTGGAATCCTGATGTTAAAGACTTAGTAGGATAAAAAGTAATTACTCTGACAATTATCTTAGGGTTGAGTTTAGGTGCTAAATTAGAAACAACTACTGATCCTCTTAAGTTGAGTCTACGCTGCAAGTGTCTTACCAAGAGCAGATAAATATCTAAGCTTGAGGAATCCCTGACCTCCCTCTTGGAGGTGGTCTTACAAAACAGGAGGGGGCAAGATTTATTCTTCCTCAAAGATGAAAGGCTATGCACTGCATTAGGAGATGAATGTTGCTTTTAAGAGACAGAGAAGAACTACAAGGGAGGATGGTTCAATAGATCTCCCTTTTTGACTACTTTAATCTCCTCATTAATAGGATCTCTCTTAATTTTACTCTTGCTCCTTGCCATGTATCCTTAATAAGTTAGTAACTTTTGTTAGAGAAAGCATGAGTGCTGTACAGATTTTGATGTTATGCTAACAATATCATGCTTTAGAAGGACAAGAAAATCAATATTATGAAGATGCTGAAATTTAGTTCTATGATTAGAACTAGCCATTAGAAGAAGTGGGGAATTAAAGGAAAAAGTTTAAAATTGCCCCCTAGACAAAAGTTGAAGACAAAAGTGGGCCTTGGAACTGCCTGTTCCAGGAACTAGCTGATCACTGAAAGAGTAATTGAACCAGCTGGTTCAGCCACTTTGTTCGAGAAACTGGCTAACCATAATAGCAGCTGACCATAGTAGCAGAACTGGTTAACCATGAAGTTAGATTAAAATCTTAAAGAACAATCATGAGAAACAGGAGGTTCTTCCTTGTGATTCGGTAATAATCATGAGAAACAGGAGGTTCTCCCTTGTGATTAGGTATGGTTTTTCCTTTAGATACATTTACTCCCAACCATTCGAGTTCAAATTCCTCTACCCTTGGGAGGGATATGAGTATGAAACCCAGTGCGCTGGTTTCTGTCATCCCTATCAATAAACCTCTTGTCGATTGCATCAAGATTGGTCTCTTGTGAGTTCTTGTGGGGAGCTCGAGTCATCCAGAGACTTGAGTGAGGATCTCCCCACTCTGGGCTTCTTTCAGTATCTGATGGACAACATGTACCATTTGCATAACAGATTTTTCAGAAATGCATGTGGTCACTCAGGTTGCAACAGTGTTACAGGCTTAATGGTCTAGAATTAGTACCTGCTTTGGTACAGTGATTAATAAGGGTTAAATAGAGAATTCTCCCTGGTATATCTCTGTCTAATGATGCCTACTAGATGACAATGAGTTTGGTATGTGAGGTTCAGGTTCCATGAGTTCTGAGAAACACTCCTTTGGCAGACCCTCAGGGTCATGGTGTCACTTAAGCTGGATCACTACTAGTAAAGATTGTACCCAGTGGGCATCTAAATGATGATATAATAAATAAGGAAATAGAAAATCCCTAAAACACAAAAAATGTACCTGAAAAAAAAAAAAAAAAAAAAAAAAAAAAAACACTGATTGGCCATACCACCATTGCACCTTTCAAATTATAATACTGAGTACTGGCTGAACAAGTTAATATATTGTCCCCAAAAAACTAACATATTAGTTAGTAGAATTAAACCAGCTCCTATAATGAGCTGGTATTTAATAGAGAAAGACAACATACAATGGAGAAAAAAAATAATTTCAAGAAATGGTGATTTCTAAACAAAGTCCTAAATGTAGGAGGGTGGAGTAAAAGGTGTACTGTTGGGCACTAAACAACTCGAATCGTATCAAGAACCTTAAGAAAAGATTTAATAATCAGACCTCCCCACCCTGACATTCCCCTACACTGGGGAATTCACCAATGGCACGACCAAGGGCTTCTTATACCTTTGGCACCCAACAAGGCCATCCTCTGCTACATATGCAGCAGCACCCAAGGGTTTGTGTATCCATGTGTACTTTTTAGATAGTGGTTTAGTCCCTGGGAGCTGTGGTTGGTTGGTATTGTTCTTATGGGGTTGCAAGCCACTACAGCTCCTTCAATCATTCCTATAACTCCACCAATGGGGACCCAAGTCTCAGTTCAATGGTGGGCTGCAACTCTGAATTTGTAGTGATCTGGAAAAGCTAGATATACATCTATATCAGGCACCTATCAGCATGCACTTCTTGGCATCAGCAATATTTTCTGGATTTGGTGGCTGTATGTATATGGGCTGAATCCCCAGGTGGTGCAGGCTCTGAATGGCTGTTCCTTCAGTATCTGTTTCAAACTTTGTCCCCATATGAATATTTTTGTTCCCCCTTCTAAGAAGGAGTAAAGCATCCACATTTGGTGGTGCATCTTCTTGAGTTTCATTGGTCTGTAGATTGTATCTTGGGTAATCTGAGCTTTTGGACTAATGTCCACTTATCAGTGAGTACATACCATGTGTGTATTTTTGGGATTGGGTTACCTCACTCAGGATGATATTTTCTTGGGTTTATTGGCTAAAGGTTGATCTATTTTGTTGATTATCTCAAAGAACCATTTCCTGATTTTGTTGATTCCTTTTATAGCCTGTCACAGAACTTCCTTTTCCTCCGCTTTTCATTATTTTTGCCCCCTCAGTTCTTTCAGACAGGAAAAATTATGAGTCATAGTTTTTTATTGTGGGATGGCAAACCAGTTCCTCACTTAATGCCCTCTCTTTCTGCTGGAGGTGGACTCTAAATGTTACCTCTCCCCATTGTAAGGCATTTAATCTAAGGTCCCTTTGAGTCCTGAGGTCCTCTCACCTCTTTGATATCTAGTACATTCTGGAGAGTTCCTCTACCTGGTACCTCCCTAGGTTTCCTGTTTCCATTATTTCTGTTTTCCTTCAGGTTTTCATTTATTTATCCCCACCTAATACCTGTTCATGTTCCCCTCTTACCCTCCCTGTCTCCTGTTGAACCCAGTATCCTCCATCCTTTTGTTTTTGTTATCTTCTCACTCCCAAGTGGGATTAAGGTGTCCTCACTTGGGCCTTTCAGCTTGTTAACTGTTTTTATTTCTGTGGACTGTACCCTAGGTATGCACTACATTTTTTCAGTTAATATCCATTTATTAGTGAATACATGTCATGTCTTTTTAGGTCTGAGTTACCACACTCAGAATGATATTTTCTAGTTCCAACCATTTGTCTGCAAATTTCAGAATGCCCTCATTTTTAATAGCTGACCAGTAGTTCGTTGTGTAAATGAACCATATTTCCTTTATCCATTCTTCTGTTGTGGGACATCTGGCTTTCACAAAAACGTCTGCTGTGAACATCGTAGAACAAGTGCCCCTGTGGCATGGTGGGGCATCTTATGAGTGTATGCCCAAGAGTGGTATAGCCAGATTTTCAGGTAGATTTCTTTCCAATTTTCTGAGAAATCTCCAGATTGATATCCAGAGTGTTTTTATTAATTATCAATCCTGCCAGCAATGAATGAGTATTCTTTTTCTCCACATCCTCCCCAACATGTGCTGTCACCTGAGATTTTGATCTTTTCCATTCTGATTGGTGTGAAGTAGGACTGGTATCAGGTCTGACTTGATTTGCATTTCCTGATCACTAAAACCTTTAAACATTTCTTTAAGTGTTTCTTGGCTATTTGAAATTCTTCTGTTGTGAATTCTCTCTTTAGTTTTATACCCAATTTTGGTTGGGTTATTTGGTTTTTTGGTGGTTAGCTTCTTGAGTTTTTTTTTCTTCTTTTTTTGTTTTTGTTCTTTGGTTTTTTTTTTGTTTTTTTTTATTGCATACTTTATGTAATACATTGCAATTATCTCCTTTACTAGTTCCCTCCTGTCCCATACACCCCACCACCACCACCCTGCTTCTATGAATATGCTTTCCCTACCACACACCCACTAGCAACTCAACACCCTTGAATTCCCCTACACTGGGGAAACTAGTCTCCACAGGGTGAAGGGCTTTTCCTCCTGTTGATGGCAGACAATATCATCCGGTGCTCCATATGTGGATAGAACCATGGGTCCTGCCATGTGTACACTTTGGTTGGTGGTTTAATTCCTGAGAGCTCTAGGGTTTCTGGTTGATTTATATTCTTGTACTTCTTTTGGGGTTGCAACCCCCTTCAGGTCCTTCAATCCTTTCTCTAACTCACCCATTGGTGTTCCCATGCTCAGTCTGTTGGTTAGTAGCAAGCATCTTAATCTATATCAGTAATGTTATAGCATATCCTATCAGAAGACATCCATTTCAGGCTTCTGTCAGCAAGTACTTCTTGGCATTGGCAATAGAGCCTGGGTTTGGTAGCTTCATATGGGATAGATCCCCAGGTGGGCAGTCTCTGCATGGCCTTTTCTTCAGTCTCTGCTCCACTCTTTGTCTGTATTTTCTCCCATCAGAATTTTCTTCCCTCTTCTAAGAAAGACTAAAGCATCCACATTTGGTCTTCCTTTTTTGTGAGTTTCATACAGTCTGTGAATTGTATCTGGGGAATTCTGACTTTTTGGGCTCATATGCAATTATCAGTGAGTGCATATTGTGTGTGTTCTTTTGTGACTAGATCACCTCACTCAGGATGGTAGGTTCTAGTTCCATCCATTTGCCTAGGAATTTCATGAAGTCATTTTCTTAATAGCTAAGTAGTATTCCATTTATAAATGTACCACATTTTCTGTATCCATTCCTCTGTTGAAGAATCAACAAAACAAACTCCTAGGCAAACTAACTAAAGGGCCCAGAGGCAGAATCCAAATGATCAAAATCAGAAATGAAAAGGGAGACATACAAACAGAAAAGAAGGAACTCAAAAACTCAACAGATACTACAAAAGCCTAGACTCAACAAACCTGGAATATCTAGTTCATCAGGATGTTTTCAAGACAAATAGAACATAACATACCAAAGTTAATTCAAGAGCAGGCAAATTTTTAAAACCAGCCCATATCTCACAAGTAAATAGAAGAATCATTAAAAACCTCAAAAATTAATGGCTTCAGTGCAGAATTCTACCAGACCTTCAAAGAAGACCTAATATCATTCCCCTCAAACTATTTCATAATATAGAAACAAGGGGAACAGTACCTAATTCATTCCTTGGAGCCATAATTACTCTGAAATCTAAACCACACTAGGACACAACCAAAAATGAGAATATCAGACCAATTTCACTTATGTATTTCAGTGGAAAAATACCCAATAAAATTTTTGCAAACTAAATCCAAGAACACATCAAAACCATTATTTACCATGATCAAGTACGCTTCCTCCCAGAGATGCAAGTTTGGTTTAATATGCAAAAATCCATTAACATAATACACTATATAAACAAACTGAAAGAATAAAATTACATTATAATCTGCTTAGAGGCTGAGAAATCACTTGACAAAATACAACACACTTTCATATTTAAAGTATTTGTGAGATCAGAAATTTAAGACCCATACATAATTTAACTAAATGTGATGTTTTGAATGAGAGTGATCTACACAGGGTCTGGTATTTGAGCACTTTTTATCTCTGGTTCCACTTAATTTTTTTTCACCTTTATCCAGATACCTTTGCTAGACTGGCTTGGAGAGTTAATGAAAACCATCGTTAGGCCATGGCCATCTGATTGGATGCATAGGATTATTTCAATCTTCTTGTAACAGTTGAGTCTAAACAACAGTTCTATTGGATAGACAGTAGTTCCACACAGACCTACATACCCACCATGGGACCAGTATTATCCTCTCCCTATAAAGAGTCAAATTTCACTTCATGCTAAGCTGGGAGGTGTGAAGTAGAGTCCAGAGAAATGAGGTATACAGAAATCCTTTCTGGCCAGGAATGCAGGAACAGTGTTACATCTCTTAGTAAGGATGTAAAGAGATTCGGGTGGCCAGTGTATAGTCTGGTTGCTGGGTCAGTGTTCTGATGTGAGCCTCTACTAAAAACTTGAGACTGGGCAGGCAGCTCCAAAAGGTACAACTGTGCGCAGCTCAGTAAAAACAAACTCAAAATGATTCTTGATGAACTAGCTTGTGATCTTTATTCCGTAACAGAGTCTACATGTATCTTGGTAGTGAGATGGAATTTTGGACGTGAATGTAATTTATGGGCTGAGGCTATTATGCTGGTGAAGCCTAATAACTGACTACCTGTGACTATCTGTGTGATGGTTTGCATATGCTTGGCCCAGGGAGTGGCACTATTAGAAGGTGTAGTCTTGTTGGAGGAAGTGTTTCAATGTGGGGCTTGGCTTAGAGACCCTCTTTTTAGCTGCCTGAGGAGGCTCAGTCTGTTCCTGGCTTTCTTCAGGTGAAGATGTAGAACTCAGCTCCTCCTGCACCATGTCTGACTGGATGCTGTGATGCTGTCATGCTCTTGCCTTGATGATAATGGATTGAACCTCTGAACTTGTAAGCCAGCCCCAATTAAATATTGTCCTTTATAAAACTTACATTGGTCATACTGCCTCTTCACAGCAATAAGACCCTAACTATTACAATATGTTTCGGGGTCGTCAGGTTACTTGTTCCAAGGCAGGTACTGAAACAAGTTGGAAATTTTTCCCCAACATGAATTTAGAGATTTCTGGGATTTGCACATGATCTACATAGGTAATTCAATGCGTGTTCCTCTGGTGCATAGTTGACATACTCCGCAGGTTTCCAGTCTCTAGGACTGTTTGGGGAGGTGTAGCAGAATTGGTGGTGTGTCATTGCTGGAGAAATTGTATGACTGGGTGAAGAATTTTATTTTTGACTTTGACTCCACTCCTAGTTCGCTTTTTCTGCATCTTTTTTTCAGCTTCTCTTGGGAATCCATACCTTCCTGATCCAGATTCCATAATTTACTCTTGCTGCTATGTTTCTAAACATAATGGACTCTTAACATTCTTAAATTATTAGGCCAAATGAACACACACACACACACACACACACACACACACACACACACACACACACAAATCATGTGAGTTATACTTATGAATCACATATATTACATACACACATACACACACGTGTGTTTTGTGTGTGTGTGTGTGTGTGTGTGTGTGTGTGTGTGTGTGTGTATAATCAAAACAAAATCAGAGTGGATCCTAGAACCAAAGAGAAGATGTAGCCACAAAGAAATGGGAATGTGATTTTGACAGATTTCATTCTTACAGATTTATTGAAATTTTGTCAGTTCGGATGCTTCATTCCTTCTTAAAAGAGGTAACAAAAATATTCATAGGAAGAGGTATGGTGACAAAGTTTGGAACAGAGACTGAAGGAATGGCCATTCAGAGCTTACCCCATCTGGGGATCCAGCCTATATACATACAGCCACCAAAACTAGACAATAGTGATGAAGCCAAGAAGTGAATGCTGACAAGAGCCTGATATACCTGTCTCCTGAGGGGCTTAGCCAGAGTGAGGCAAATGCAGAGGCAAATGCTAGCAGCAAACCATTGAACTGAGAACATGTAGAGTTTTGACAATTTATTACCGCACCATAGTCCTTTCCGGATTGCCTGCTATTCGCTTAATTTTAGATCTTTGCTTGAGCATCTTCAATTTTTTGTCCTTCAAACTTCTCTGTAAGAGGTAGAGTGTAAAAGCTCAATTTATTGGGCAAAAGGAATACTATTGAGATAGTTTTATGAAATCTACTCACTATGGCAGGGTGTTCAGACTACATTGAGTACTGAAAGTCACTTTTTAAAGTAAAGGTGATCTTTTTTCTAAATTCTTTCTTGAATTCATTTATATTAGTTTATGCTTCAATATTACCTGTAAATAAATAAATAAATAAATAAATACATAAATAAATAAATGTGCTGTAACATCAAAGTTTCTATTATTGAAAACTGATACCAGCACTCAAATTAAAATTAATTAATTAGTTGTTCTTATTTGGAAAAATTGAAATTTTAGAAATACATTCTTAAACAGTAGCAACTATTCTGAAAGTAATGTTGTATTATGAAAAATATGCATTCATTGGAAGATACCCTGTAGTCTCAAAGAATTATGGAATCGACAGTTCATCCATGGTGACAGTCTTATAAACTTCTAAACATGTGCTGTCTCAACCTTTTCTTTCAATTGTGTGCTGGGATTTCATAAATCAGATATTATTCTTCAAAGTCTGAAAAAGATGAGCATATAGCAACCTGACCCCTGGAAAATAAAGCTCAGATTTATTTCCCTTTAAGTCTAAAGGAAGCCTATATATTTTCATATATATATATATATATATATATATATATATATATATATATATATATATATATATCAGCCATTTTTCAGAGGGAGGAGTCTACAATGGAATACCATCTATCTCTGCTTCTATTAGATTGTCAATTGGGCTTATGTTTTCATTAGAGTAGGATTAACATCTGGAAATAAGAGTGGTTCCTTTAAATGTTCACCAACAGGCAGCAAGAAAAGTCCATTAAAGTCCAAACAGGACAATGGACATTTCAAAAAGAGGCATGTAACACATGTAAGTAATCTGTATATTAATATTAAGCAATTGAAAACCAAAATTTAAAGTGATCCTTTCAAAAGTCTATGTAGTAACAGAAGTACAGACAATCTTTAGAGCTCAGGGGAGACTGCCAGTTCTTCTCACATTCCTGGTCTAAAGGAAATTGCATAGTGACCCCTGGATACAGGACTATAAGAGCAGTCAGCAGCAGGAACCTGCTGGTTACTGCCAGTGACTGGAACTGAACTGAACCGAACCAGTCCCACAGGTCCCTGTGGGGACAAAGCTGGACCCTCAGAAATGTAGGACGTTACTGAGAACTCAGAGGAGACCACAACTTTTTGCCCAAATTCCTGACCAAAGTGGAAACTGCCTAGTGCCATCTATGCCCTCTGGGCACAGGAACCTAGGAGCAGTCAGGGGCAAGACCCTTTGAGTTTCTGACTGTACCATGAGCTAAAAGCCAGTCCCCAGGAATGCCTACACACCTAAAACAGAGGTAAGGCCATCTCTTCTGCCACAGGCCACCCGCCTGGAGGCTTCAGGTCACACAAACCCAAGAGCAGCTCTCTGTTCCCAGATGCAGCTGAAAGAAAACAGGTCTATAGGAGTGTGGACACACAGGCATACAGGAGGCTCAAGCCACTGTCAGAGACAGCAAGAAAAGCTAACACCAAAGAAAACCTGATGGTGAGAGACAAGCGCAGGAATCTAGGCAACAGAAACCAAAAGTACGTTGCAACATCAGTGCCCAGTTCTCCCAATAAAGCAAATACTGTATATCTAAACACACTGGAAAACCAAGAGTTGGATTTAAAATTTCATCCTATGATGATAATAGAGGACTTTAAGAAGGACATGAATAAGTCCCTTAAAGAAATACAGGACTGCACAAATAAACAACTAGAAGCCCTTAAAGAGGAAACACACACACACACACACACACACAAACACACACACACAGACACACAACAACAACAACAACAACAACAACAAAAACGACAACAACAACAAAAAAAAAAAACAAGCAAACAAAAAACCTCTTAAAGAATTACAGGAAAACACAACCAAACAGGTGAAAGAATTGAACAAAATCATCCAGGTTTTAAAAGTAGAAATAGAAACAAGAAAGAAAGGGCAAATGAAGATAACCCTGGAGATAGAAAATCCAGGGAAGAGATTAGGAGTCATAGATGCAAGCTTCACCACAGAATACAAGAGGTAGAAGAGAGAATCTCAGGGGCAGAAGATACCATAGAAAACACCCATGCAACTGTCAAAGATAATGCAAAATGGGAAAGATCCTAGCACAAAGCATCCAGTAAATCTAGGAAACAATGAAAAGATCAAACCTAAGGATAATAGGTATAGAAAAGAATAAAGACACCCAACTTAAAGTGCCAGTAAATATCTTCCACAAAAGTATAGAAGAAAACTTCCCTGACCTAAATAAAGAGGTGCCCATAACCATACATGAAGCCTACAGAACTCCAAAAGGACTGGACCAGAAAATAAATACCTCCCACCACATAATAGTCAAAACACTAAATGCACAAAACAAAGAAAAAAAGTAAAAGCTGTAAGGGACAAAGGTCAAGTAACATATAAATGTAGAACTTTCAGAATTACACCAGACTTCTTTCCAGAGACTATGAAACCCAGAAGATCCTGGGCAGATGTCATACAGACACAAAAAGAATAAAAATGTCAGCCCAGGCTACGATATCCAGCAAAACTCTGAATTAACATAGAGAGAGAAACCAAGATATTCCATGACGAATCCAAATTTACACAAGGTCTTTCTGCAAATCCAGCCCTACAAAGTAAAATTGAAAGAAAACTCCAACAGAAGGAGAGAAACCACACCCTAGAAAAAGGAAGAAAGTAATAAAATAGAAACGAGAACAATAGCAGCAGAAGAAGAAAAGAAGAAGAAGAAGAAGAAGAAGAAGAAGAAGAAGAAGAAGAAGAAGAAGAAGAAGAAGAAGAAGAAGAAGAAGAAGAAGAAGCAGCAGCAGCAGCAGCAAGCGAAAACAAAAATAAACACTATCCCTTAATATCTCTTCAGAACATTGGACTCAATTCTCCAGTAAAAAGATATAGACTAACAGACTGGAAATGTTAACAGGACCTGCTGCATAGAGGAAACACAGTTCAGAGACAATACCAGACACTATGTAACAGTAAAAGCTAGAAAACAACTCTCCAAGCAAATGGGCCAAAGAAACAGGCTGGAGTATCATTTCTAATATTGAAAATAATTGTGGAAACGGCGGCACAGATCTTCCTGGTTGCTGCCGCCGCAGAGAGCTCGTGGGCAGCACCCCGCAAGCAAACTTGAGCCTCGGGACCACAGGTAAGACCAACTTTTCTGCTGCAAGAGACCTGCCTGGTGAACTCGGGACACACAGAGGCAGAATTCCTCTAGGACCGGGCACTTCCTGTGTTTACCAGGAGTCCCACACCCGTGGATCCCTGCCCGCAGCAGCTCTCTGCTCCCAGATCCCGTGGGAGAGAGACCTCACCGCCTGGTCAGGATGGCACTCTTGAGGCTGCAGAGCAGAAGAGACCACCAACACTGCCCACACCTGCCCACATCCCTGGCCCAAGAGGAAACTGTATAAGGCCTCTGGGTTCCCGTGGGGGAGGGCCCAGGAGCAGCAGGACCCCTGCGCTTGAGACACCGCCGGACCTTGAAGGAACAGACCGGATAAACAGTTCTCTGCACCCAAATCCCGTGGGAGGGAGAGCTAAACCTTCAGAGAGGCAGACATGCCCTGGAAACCAAAAGAGACTGTACTCTGCACACATTACTGATTCCAGAGGAAAACACCAAACGCCATCTGGAAGCCTGGTGCACTGAAGCTCCCGGAAACGGCAGCGCAGATCTTCCTGGTTGCTGCCGCCGCAAAGAGCTAGTGGGCAGCACACCGCAAGCAAACTTGATCCTCAAGACCACAGGTAAGACCAACTTTTCTGCTGCAAGAGACCTGCCTCGTGAACTCAACACACAGGCCCACAGGAAGAGCTGAAGACCTGAAGAGAGGAAAAACTACACCCCGGAAAGCAGAACACTCTGTCCCCATAACAGGCTGAAAGAAAACAGAAAAACAGGTCTACAGCACTCCTGTCACACAGGCTTATAGGGCAGTCTAGCCACTGTCAGAAATAACAGAACAAAGTAACACTAGAGATAATCTGATGGCGAGAGGCAAGCACAGGAACCCAAGCAACAGAAACCAAGACTACATGGCACCATCAGAACCCAATTCTCCCATCAAAACAAACATGGGATATCCAAACACACCAGAAAAGCAAGATCTAGTTTCAAAATCATATTTGATCATGATGCTGGAGGACTTCAAGAAAGACATGAAGAACTCCCTTAGAGAAACACAGGAAAACATTAATAAACAAGTAGAAGCCTACAGAGAGTAATCACAAAAACGCCTGAAAGAATTCCAGGAAAACACAATCAAACAGTTGAAGGAATTAAAAATGGAAATAGAAGCAATCAAGAAAGAACACATGGAAACAACCCTGGACATAGAAAACCAAAAGAAGAGACAAGGCGCTGTAGATACAAGCTTCAACAACAGAATACAAGAGATGGAAGAGAGAATCTCAGAATCAGAAGATTCCATAGAAATCATTGACTAAACTGTCAAAGATAATGTAAAGCGGAAAAAGCTACTAGTCCAAAACACACAGGAAATCCAGGACTCATTGAGAAGATCAAAACTAAGGATAATAGGTATAGAAGAGAGTGAAGACTCCCAGCGCAAAGGACCAGTAAATATCTTCAACAAAATCATGGAAAAAAACTTCCCTAACCTAAAGAAAAGAGATACCCATAGGCATACAAGAAGCCTACAGAACTCCAAATAGATTGGACCAGAAAAGAAACACCTCCCGTCACATAATAGTCAAAACACCAAATGCTCAAAATAAAGAAAGAACATTAAAAGCAGTAAGGGAAAAAAGTCAAGTAACATATAAAGGCAGACCTATCAGAATCACACCAGACTTTTCGCCAGAAACTATGAAGGCCAGAAGATCCTGGACTGATGTCATACAGACCCTAAGAGAACACAAATACCAGCCCAGGTTACTGTATCCTGCAAAACTCTCAATTAACATAGATGGAGAAACCAAGATATTCCATGACAAAACCACATATACACAATATCTTTCTACAAATCCAGCACTACAAAGGATAATAAATGGTAAAGCCCATCATAAGGAGGCAAGCTATACCCTACAAGAAGAAGAAACTAATCGTCTTGGCAACAAAACAAAGAGAAGAAAAGCACACAAACATAACATCACATCCAAATATGAATATAACAGGAAGCAGTAATCACTATTTCTTAATATCTCTCAACATCAATGGCCTCAACTCCCCAATAAAAAGACATAGATTAACAAACTGGATACGCAACGAGGACCATGCATTCTGCTGCCTACAGGAAACACACCTCAGAGACCAAGACAGACACTACATCAGAGTAAAAGGCTGGAAAACAACTTTCCAAGCAAATGGTCAGAAGAAGCAAGCTGGAGTAGCCATTCTAATATCAAATAAATTCAATTTTCAACTAAAAGTCATCAAAAAAGATGAGGAAGGACACTTCATATTCATCAAAGGAAAAATCCACCAAGATGAACTCTCAGTCCTAAATATCTAAGCCCCAAATACAAGGGCACCTACATACGTAAAAGAAACCTTACGAAAGCTCAAAACACACATTGCACCTCACACAATAATACTAGGAGATTTCAACACCCCACTCTCATCAATGGACAGATCATGGAAACAGAAATTAAACAGAGACATAGACAGACTAAGAGAAGTCATGAGCCAAATGGACTTAACAGATATTTATAGAACATTCTATCCTAAAGCAAAAGGATATACCTTCTTCTCAGCTCCTCATGGTACTTTCTCCAAAATTGACCATATAATTGGTCAAAAAACGGGCCTCAACAGGTACAGAAAGATAGAAATAATCCCATGCGTGCTATCGGACCACCACGGGCTAAAACTGGTCTTCAATAACAATAAGGGAAAAATGCCCACATATACGTGGAAATTGAACAATGCTCTACTCAATGATAACCTGGTAAAGGAAGAAATAAAGAAAGAAATTAAAAACTTTTTAGAATTTAATGAAAAAGAAGGTACAACATACCCAAACTTATGGGACACAATGAAAGCTGTGCTAAGAGGAAACTCATAGCGCTGAGTGCCTGCAGAAAGAAACAGGAAAGAGCATATGTCAGCAGCTTGACAGCACACCTAAAAGCTCTAGAACAAAAAGAAGCAAATACACCCAGGAGGAGTAGAAGGCAGGAAATAATCAAACTTAGAGCTGAAATCAACCAAGTAGAAACAAAAAGGACCATAGAAAGAATCAACAGAACCAAAAGTTGGTTCTTTGAGAAAATCAACAAGATAGATTAAACCCTTAGCCAGACTAACGAGAGGACACAGAGAGTGTGTCCAAATTAACAAAATCAGAAATGAAAAGGGAGACATAACTACAGATTCAGAGGAAATTCAAAAAATCATCAGATCTTACTATAAAAGCCTCTATTCAACAAAACTTGAAAATCTGCAGAAAATGGACAATTTCCTATAAAGATACCTGGTACCAAAGTTAAATCAGGAACTGATAAACCAGTTAAACAACCTCATAACTCCTAAGGAAATAGAAGCAGTCATTAAAGGTCTCCCAACCAAAAAGAGCCCAGGTCCAGACGGGTTTAGTGCAGAATTCTATCAGACCTTAATAGAAGACCTCATACCAATATTATCCAAAATATTCCACAAAATTAAAACAGATGGATCACTACCGAATTCCTTCTATGAAGCCACAATTACTCTTATACCTAAACCACACAAAGACACAACAAAGAAAGAGAACTTCAGACCAATTTCCCTTATGAATATCGACGCAAAAATACTCAACAAAATTCTGGCAAACCGAATCCAAGAGCACATAAAAGCAATCATCCACCATGACCAAGTAGGCTTCATCCCAGGCATGCAGGGATGGTTTAATATATGCAAAACCATCAACGTGATCCATTATATAAACAAACTGAAAGAACAGAACCACATGATCATTTCATTAGATGCTGAGAAAGCATTTGACAAAATTCAATACCCCTTCATGATAAAAGTCCTGGAAAGAATAGGAATTCATGGCCCATACCTAAACATAGTAAAAGCCATATACAGCAAACCAGTTGCTAACATTAAACTAAATGGAGAGAAACTTGATGCACTAAAATCAGGGACTAGACAAGGCTGCCCACTCACTCCCTACTTATTCAATATAGTTCTTGAAGTTCTAACCAGAGCAATCAAACAGCAAAATGAGGTCAAGTGGATACAGATCGGAAAAGAAGAAGTCAAAATATCACTATTTGCAGATGATATGATAGTATACTTAAGTGATCCCAAAAGTTCCGCCAGAAAACTACTAAAATTGATAAACATCTTCAGCAAAGTGGCTGGGTATAAAATTAACTCAAATAAATGAGTAGCCTTCCTCTAAACAAAAGAGAAAAAAGCCGAGAAAGAAATTAGGGAAATGACACCCTTCCTAATAGACCCAAATAATATAAAGTACCTCGGTGTGATTTTAACCAAGCAAGTAAAAGATCTGTACAATAAGAACTTCAAGACACTGAAGAAAGAAATTAAAGAAGACCTCATAAGATGGAAAGATCTCCCATGCTCATGGATTGGCAGGATTAATATAGTAAAAATGGCCATTTTACCAAAAGCGATCTAAAGATTCAATGCAATCCCCATCCAAATACCAATCCATGTCTTCAAAGAGTTAGAACAATTTGCAAATTCATCTGGAATAACAAAAAACCCAGGATAGCATAACTATCCTCAACAATAAAAGGACTTCAGGGGGAATCACTATCCCTGAACTCAAGCAGTATTACAGAGCAATAGTGATAAAAACTGCATGGTTTTGGTACAGAGACAGACAGATAGACCACTGGAATAGAATTGAAGACCCAGAAATGAACCTACACACCTATGGTCACTTGATTTTTGACAAAGGAGCCAAAACCATCCAATGGAAAAAAGATAGCATTTTCAGCAAATGGTGCTGCTTCAACTGGAGGTCAACATGTAGAAGAATACAGATCGATCCATGCTTATCACCCTGTACAATGCTTAAGTCCAAGTGGATCAAGGAACTCCACATCAAACAAGACACACTCAAACTAATACAAGAAAAACTAGGGAAGCATCTGGAACACATGGGCACTGGAAAAAATTTCCTGAACAAAACACCAATGGCTTATGCTCTAAGATCAAGAATCGACAAATGGGATCTCATAAAACTGCAAAGCTTCTGTAAGGCAAAGGATACTGTGGTTAGGACAAAACGGCAACCAACAGATTGGGAAAAGATCTTCACCAATCCTACAACAGATAGAGGCCTAATATCCAAAATATACAAAGAACTCAAGAAGTTAGACAACAGGGCGACAAATAACCCTATTAAAAAATGGGGTTCAGAGCTAAACAAAGAATTCACAGCTGAGGAATGCCGAATGGCTGAGAAACACCTAAAGAAATGTTCACCATCTTTAGTCATAAGGGAAATGCAAGTCAAAACAACCCTGAGATTTCACCTCACACCAGTGAGAATGGCTAAGAACAAAAACTCAGGTGACAGCAAATGCTGGCGAGGATGCGGAGAAAGAGGAACACTCCTCCATTGTTGGTGGGGTTGCAGACTTGTACAACCATTCTGGAAATCAGTCTGGAGGTTCTTCAGAAAATTGTACATTGAACTGCCTGAGGATCCAGCTATACCTCTCTTGGGCATATACCCAAAAGATGCCCAAACATATAAATAAGACACGTGCTCCACTATGTTCATGGCAGCCTTATTTATAATAGCCAGAAGCTGGAAAGAACACAGATGCCCTTCAACAGAGGAATGGATACAGAAATTATGGTACACCTGCACAATGGAATATTACTCAGCTATCAAAAACAACGACTTTTTGAAATTCGTAGTCAAATGTTTGGAACTGGAAAATATCATCCTGAGTGAGCTTACCCTATCACAGAAAGACATACATGGTATGCACTCACTGATAAGTGACTATTAGCCCAAATGCTTGAATTACCCTAGATGCCTAGAACAAATGAAACTCCAGACGGATGATCAAAATGTGAATTCTTCACTCCTTCTTTAAAAGGGGAACAAGAATACCCTTGGCAGGGAATAGAGAGGCAAAGATTAAAACGGAGACTGAAGGAACACCTTCAGAGCCTGCCCCACATGTGGCCCATACATATGCAGCCACCCAGTTAGACAAGATGGATGAAGCAAAGAAGTGCATGCTGACAGGAGCCAGATGTAGATCGCTGCTGAGAGACACAGCCAGAATACAGCAAATACAGAGGCAAATGCCAGCAGCAAACCACTGAACTGAGAATAGCATCCCCGTTGAAGGAATCAGAGAAAGAACTGGAAGAGCTTGAAGGGGCTCGAGACCCCATATGTACAACAGTACCAAGCAACCAGAGCTTCCAGGGACTAAGCCACTACCTAAAGACTATACATGGACTGACCTTGGACTCTGACCTCATAGGTAGCAATGGATATCCTTGTAAGATCACCAGTGGAAGGGGAAGCCATGGGTCCTGCTAAGACTGAACCCCCAGTGAACAAGACTGTTGGGGGGAGGGCAGCAATGGCGGGAGTGTGGGGAGGGGAACACCCCTGAGGAAGGGGAGGAGGGAGGGGAATGCTTGCCTGGAAACCGGGAAAGGGAATAACACTCGAAATGTATATAAGAAATACTCAAGTTAATAAAAAAAAAAAAAGAAAGAAAGAAAGAAAATAATTCACTTTCACCTAAAAGTTATCAAAAAGGATAAGGAAGGACACTTCATATTTTTTAAAGAAAAAATACACCAAGATGAACTCTCAATCCTATGTGTCTACGCTCCAAATGCAAGGGCAATTACATTCATAAAAGAAACTTTATTAAAGCTCAAAGCACACATTGTACGTCAGAAAATAATAGAAAATTTCAACACCCCACTGATCAATGGACAGATCATGGAAACAGAAAGTAAACTGAGACATAGAGAACCCAATAGAAGTTTTGAACAAAGGGGATTTAACAGATATTTATAAAGCATTTCATCCAAAAACAAAAGAATATACTTTTTTCTCAGCACCTCATGGTACCTTCTCCAAAACTGAACATATAATCTGTCGCAAAATGTGTCTCAAGAAATACAAGAAGATAGAAATAGCCCCGTGCATCCTATCAGGTCACCATGAACTAAGACTCATCTTCAATAACAGCAAAAACCAAACAGGACAGAAAGCCCATATATACTTGGATGTTGAATAACGCTCTACTCAATGATAACTTGCTCAAGGAAGAAATAAAGAAAGAAATTAAAACTTTTTAGAATGAAATTAAAATGAAGGCACAAGATACCCAAACTTATGGGACAAGATACAAGCAGTGCTACGAAAACTTGTAGCTCTAAGTGCCTCCAAAAATAAACAGGGAGAGCATACATTAGTACCTTGATGTCACACCTAAAACTCTAGAACAAAAAGAAGCAAATACACCCAACAATAGTAGAAGGAAGGAGATAATCAAAATCAGGGCTGAAATAAACCAAGTAGAAACAAAAAGGACTATGCAAAGAATCAACAAAACTAGGAGCTGGTTCTTTAGAAAATCAAAAAGAAAGACAAATCCTTAGCCAGGCTAACCAGAGAGCACAGAGACAGTGTAGAAATTAACAAAATCAGAAATTAAAAGGGAGACATAACAACAAAATCTGAGTAAATTTTTAAAAAGTCAGCATATTCTACTACAAAAAGCTATATTCAAGAAAAATGGAAAATCTAGAGGAAATAGACAATTTTCTAGACAAATACCAGTTATCAAATTAAATCAGGAGCAGATAAACTATCTAAACAATGACATAACTCCTAAAGAAATAAAAACAATTACTAAAATTCTCCCAAACAAAAAGAACCACAGACCAAATGCTTTTAGTGCAGAATTTTATCAGACCTTCATAGAAAAACTCATAACAAAACTATTGAAACTGTTTCACCAAATAGAAACAGAATGAGTACTACCCAATTCTTCTTAGATAGACCCAATTACACTTATACCTAAACCACACAAAGACCCCACAAATATGAGAACATCAGACCTATTTCCCTTATGAATATCAACGTAAAAATACTCGATAAAATTCTTGCAAACCAAATTTAAGAACACACATCAAGATAATCATCCATCATGATCAAGTAGGCTTCATCCCAGGGATGCAGGGATGGTTCAATATTAGGAAATCTGTCAAGTTATTCCACTATATAAACAAACTCAAAGAAAAAAACCACATGATCATTTCATCAGATGCTGAGAAAGCATTTGACAAAATTCAACAGCATTACATACTAAAAGTCCTGGAAAGTTCAGTAATTCAATGCCCATATCTAAACATAGCAAAGACAATATACAGCAAATGAGTGGCTAATATTAAACTGAATGGAGAGGACCTTGAAGCAATCCCACTAAAATCTGAGAATAGACAAGGCTGCCCACTCTCTCCCTACTTATTTATTATAGTACTTGAAGTCCTAGCCAGAGCAATAAAACAAAAAAAGGAGTTCATAGGGAAACAATTTGGACAAGAAGAAATCAAAATATCACTATTTGCAGATGGTATGATAGTGTACTTAAATGACCCCAAAAGGGAAACAATTTGGACAAGAAGAAATCAAAATATCACTATTTGCAGATGGTATGATAGTGTACTTATATGACCCCAAAAGTTTCAGCAGAGAACTACTAAGCCTGATAAACAACTTCTGCAAATTGACTAGGTATAAAATTAACTCAAACAAATGAATAGCTTTCCGCTACTCAAAAGTTAAGAATAAACAAGCTGAGGAAGAAATAGGGAAACAACACCCTTCACTATAGTCACACATAATATAAAATAACTCGGTGTGACTCTAACCCAGCAAGTGAATGATCTGTATGGCAAGAACTTCAAGTCTCTGAAGAAAGAAATTGCAGAAGATAACGGAAGATGGAAAGAACTGCCATGCTCATGGATTGGCAGGATTAATACAGTAAAAATGGCCATTTTGCCAAAAGCGCTCTACAGATTCAATGCAATTCCCATCAAAATTACAACTCAGTTCTTCAGAGAGTGAGAAAAATCAACTTTCAAACTGATTTGGAATAATAATAAAGACCAGGATAGTGAAAACTAGCCTCAACGCTAAGAGGACATCTGGGGGGATCACAATCCCACCTCAAGCAGTATTACAGAACAACAGTGATACTGTGGTATTGGAACTGAGACAGGACGGTAGATCAGTGGAATAGAATTGAAGACCCAGAAATCAATCCACACACTTATGGTCACTTGATCTTTGGCAAAGTAACTAAAATGACCCAATGGAAAAAAGATAGCATTTTGAACATATGGTGCTTGTTCAACTGGAGTTCAGAATGTAGAAGAATGCAAATCAATCCAT
This sequence comes from Rattus norvegicus, assembly GCF_021556685.1. NCBI lineage: Eukaryota > Metazoa > Chordata > Mammalia > Rodentia > Muridae > Rattus > Rattus norvegicus. Next base: position 28,149,370 of record NC_141546.1, read on the forward strand.
TCTTAAAGCCCTGTAGAAAGATTAAACACAAAGGGGTCAAGGACCTCAACATAAAACCAGATACACTCAAAGTAATAGAAGAAAATGTGGGGAAGAGTCTCTATCACATGGGTACAGGGAGAAATTTCCTGAACAAAACACCAATGGCTTTTGCTCTAAGATCAAGAATTGAAAAATGGGACCTCATAAAAGTTCAAAGCTTCTGTAAACCAAAGCACCCTGTCATTAGGACACAATGACAATCAAGAGATTGGGCAAAGATCTTTACCAATCCTATTTCTGATTGAGAACAAATATACAAATATTCAGAGAATGAAGTAGTTAGACTGCACAGAGTCAAATAACCCTATTAAAACTGGGGTACATAGCTCCACAAAGAATTCTCAGCTGAGCAATATCCAGTGGCTGAGAAGTACCTAAAGAAATTATCAATTTCGTTAGACATCCAGGAAATGCAAACCAAAACTATCCTTAGATTCTACCTTAACCCAGTCATAATGTCTAAGATCAAATACTCAGAAAACAGCAGATGCTGACTAGGATGTGGAGAAAGTGAACACTCTTCCATTGTTGGTGGGATTGAAAACTGGTTCAACCACACTGGAAGTCAGTTTGGAGGTTCCTCAGAATATTGGACATTCCACTACCTGAGGACTCAGCTATACCTCTTCTATGCATATACTCAAAAGATGCTTCAACACACAACAAAGACACATTCTATGCTATGTTCATAGCAGCCTTATTTATTATAGCCAGAAACTGGGAAGAACCCAGATATCCTTCATAGAAGAACGGATACAGAAAATTTGGTACATCTACCCAATAGAGTATTACTCAGCTATCAAAAAGTATGGTCTCATGAAATTCATAGGCAAATGGATGGATCTAGAAAACATCTGAGGTAAACCAATCACAGAAAAACACACATGGTTTGCACTCATTGATAAGCGGATATTAGCCCAAAATCTCAGATTACCCAAAATACAATCTACAGACCATATGAAGTTAAGGAAGGATGACCAAGATGCAGATGTTTCAGATCTTTTTAAAAGGGGGAGCAAAAATATTCATAGTATGGGATATGAAGGCAAAGTTTGGAGCAGAGACTGAAAGAATGGCCTTTTAAAGCCTGCCTCACATGGGTACACAGCCCATGTATACATACATATATATCATATATCATATATCATATATATCATATATGTTATATATTATATATTATATATCATATATGTTATATATATTATATATTATATATGTGTGTGTATGCGTGTGTGTGTGTGTGTGTGTGTGTGTAGCAAAACTAGGTAAGACTGATGGAAGCTAGCAAGTGCATGCTGACAAGAGCCTGATATAGCTGTCTCCAGAGAGGCACAGCCAGAGCATGTCAAATACAGAGGTGAATGCTAGCAGCAAACCATGGATCTGTTAACGGGATCCCTGTTGGAGGAATTACAGAAAAAATATTGAAGGAGTTGATTATGTTTGCAACCCCATAAGAACAACAATGCCAATCAACCAGAGTTCCAAAGGACTAAACCACTACCCAAAGACTATAAATGGACTGAAGCCTTGTTCCAACTGCATATGTAGCAGAGGAAGGCCTTGTTGGGCACAAATGGAAGGAGAAGACCTTGGTCCTGACAAGACTGTACCCCACTGTGTAGGGGAATGTTACGCGGTTGGAAGGGTTTCGCGTGGGTGGGGAGGGGTATGCCCTTATACAGGTAGCGGTGGTGGATGGTATAGCGGGCTTATGTCCATGAAACTGGTAAAGGGAAGAACATTTGAAATATAAATAAAAAATATGCAATAAGGGGCTGGGGATTTAGCTCAGTGGTAGAGCGCTTACCTAGGAAGCGCAAGGCCCTGGGTTCGGTCCCCAGCTCCGAAAAAAAGAACCAAAAAAAAATATGCAATAAAAATATTGAAAAGATTAAAAGACAAAATCTATATAATACTTAATTCATCAATAATTATAAAATTATTTGAGCAAGAATAAAAATATACATTGATGTTATTAATAAAACATTTAAGAGAAGTAACACTTTGCAAACGAAATTCTAGATTAACCATGAAACTTAAACTAAAATTTATTTTGTCTTTTTAAGAGTAAATCATTTACTAGTAGAGAATTCATGCTTAAGTACAAAAAAACACATAAAATATTTCATTATTTGATATGATTTACTACATTATTTGGCCCTGGGGGAATCAAATGATAAATCATAGCAGTATCTAGAAATCTGAACATTATCAAAAGTTGGTAATAAACTATACACGTCATGAAATAAACATGTTTTAGTTCAAAAACACTTGATTAAAATTAATGTAAATTTAACAAATTAATCATCATTTAAATAGAATGAATTCATAGGAGACAAGGTTGAAACATTCAAAATCTGTTTTAAGTGAAATATAGGAAGCTGAAGAAATGGTTCAGTAGTTTAATCTCCTGTTTCAAAAGACCTGTTAGCAATAGTAACTAATTGGTTACAGATACTTACACGCAGGCAAATACCCATAAAATAAAAATAATTTTTTGAGATCATCCTTAATTATGTTACTATATCTTTCCTTTTCATCTCTCTAATTTTATTAGATTTATTTATTTTAGTATTTTATGTGTATATTTTCGTTGCATGTATGTATTTATGTATGTATGTGTATATGTATGTATGTATGTATGTATGTATTTATATATGTATGTAAGTATGAATGCATATATGTATGTATGTATACCACCTGCCTACCTTGTGCCCACTTAAATCTGAAGAAGACCTCTGATACCCTATAACTGAAGGTGTAGGTGTTTGTAAGCCATGATTTGTGCTGTGAACATAATTCAGATCCTCTACAAGAATAACAAGTACTCTTAGCCAGTGAACTGTTTTGTAGCCTTTTAAAAATCTTTTAAACTAGTGTTAAATATCAAGTACTTTACTTTGCTTTCTATAAACAAAATAACTGGCTATTTATAGGATCTAATAAAACATATTTAGAAAGTGTAGGTAAAAATCAATGACATATTAATAATACTAGGACAAATAAACCAAATATGAGGTATTTTGTCATAAATATTATAACTAATAAATTCTATACCTCTTCTGCCATATCTGGTTTGATGAACTTTGTTGAATCTTCATAGAATATAGATGAAAAGATATCTCATTGAACTGCTAGGGTTCAAATATTACCTAACAAATCACATTACCACCAATCTCTGTCAGACAGGGGTGTTTAAAGGAAAAAACATACCAAATCACAAGGAAGAACCTCCTGTTTCTCATGATTGTTCTTTAAGATTTTAATCTAACTTTATGGTTAACCAGTTCCTGATATTATGGTGAGCTGCTATTATGGTTAGCTAGTTGCTGGAATGAAGTGGCTCAACAAGCTGGTGCAATTACTCTTTCAATTACTCTTTCCTGGAACAGGCAGCTTCAGAGCCTGACTATTTTCCGTTCTTTGTCTAGGGGGTAATTTAAAACTTTAACCTTTCAATATTATAGTCAAAAAGTAAAGCTTCACTAACCATCACCACATCAAACAGGATATTTCTTGTACTCATCAATTATTGGATTAAATGTATTGCTATGAACATACTTTTTTATTATAAATTTTTTAAGTTTTATTTACTCATTTTTTACACTCCAGATTTTTTATGTATATACATGTATTTATTTATAAAGCATATCTCTTCTTTTTTTTAATCTTTCTTAACTTGAGTATTTCTTATTTACATTTCGATTGTTATTCCCCTTTCCAGTTTCCATGCCAACATTCCACAAACCCCTTCCCCTCCCCTTCTAAATGAGTGTTCCCCTGCCCATCCTCCCCCAATTACCACCCTCACCCCAACAATCATGTTCACTGGACGTTCAGTCGTGGCAGGACAATGGGCTTCCCCTTCCACTGGTGCTCTTAATAGGCTATTAATTACTACCTATGAGGTTGGAGCCCAGGGTCAGTCCATGTATAGTCTCTGGGTACTGGCTTAGTCCCTGGAAGCTCTGGTTGCTTGGCATTGTTGTTCATAAGGGATCTTGAGCCCCTTCAAGCTCTTCCAGTCCTTTCTCTGATTCCTTCAACGGGGGTACCATTCTCAGTTCACTGGTTTGCTGCTTGCATTCGCCTATGTATTTGCTGTTTTCTGGCTTTGTTTCTCAGGAGAGATCTACATCTGGGTCCTGTCAGCCTTCATTTCTTTGCTTCATTCATCTTATCGGATTGGGTGGCTGGATATGTATGGGCCACATGTGGTGCAGGATCTGAAAAGGTATCCTTTCTACCTCTGTTCTAAACGTTGCCTCCCTATTTCCTGCCAAGGGTATTCTTGTTCCCCTTTTAAAGAAGGAGTGAAACATTTGCATTTTGATCATCCATCTTGAATTTCATGTGTTCTGTGCATCTAGGGTAATTCAAACATTTAGGCTAATAGCCACTTATCAATGAGTGCATACCATGTGTGTTTTTCTGTGATTGGATTACCTCACTCATGATTATATATTCCAGTTCCATCCATTTGCCTATGAATTTCATAAATTCATTGTTTTTGATAGCTGAGCAATACTCCATTGTGTAGATGTACCACATTTTCTGTATCCATTCCTCTGTTGAAGGGCATCTGGGTTCTTTCAAGCTTATGGCTATTATAATTAAGGCTGCTATGAACATAGTGGAGCACGTGTCTTTCTTATATTTTGGGGCATCTTTGGGCATATGCCCAAGAGTGGTATAGCTGGTTCCTCAGGTAGTACAATGTCCAATTTTCTGAAGAACCTCCAGACTGATTTCCAGAATGGTTGTACTAATCTAAAATTGCACCAACAATGGATGAGTGTTCCCCGTTCTCCACATCCTCTCCAGGACTTGCTGTCACCTGAGTTTTTGATCTTAGCCATTCTCACTGGTGTGAGGTGAAATCTCAGGATTCTTTTGATTTGCACTTCCCTTATGACTAAAAATGTTGAACATTTCTTTAGGTGTTACTCAGCCATTTGGCATTCCTAAGCTGTGAATTCTTTGTTTACTTCTGAACCACATTTTTTAATAGTGTTATTTGTCTCCCTGCGGTCTAAATTCTTAAGTTCTTTGGCTATTTTGGATATAAGGCATCTATCTGTTGTAGGATTGTAAAGATCTTTTCCCAATCTGTTGGTTGCCTTTTATTCCTAACAACAGTTTTCTTTGCCTTACAGAAGATTTGCAGTTTTTTGAAATCCCATTTGTTTGATCTTAGAGCATAAGCCATTGGTGTTTTGTTCAGGAAATTTTCTCCAATGCCCATGTGTTCGAGATGCTTTCCCACTTTTTCTTCTAATAGTTTGAGTGTATTTGGTTTGATGTGGAGGTCCTTGATCTGCTTGGACTTAAGCTTTGTACAGGGTGATAAGCATGGATCGATCTGCATTCTTCTACATGTGGACCTCCAGTTGAACCAGTGTCTTTTGCTGAAAATGCTATCCTTTTTCCATTGGATGGTTTTGGCTCCTTTGTCAAACTTCAAGTGACCATATGTATGGGTTCATTTCTGGGTCTTCAATTCTATTCCACTGGTCTGTCTGTCTGTCTCTGAACCAATACCATACAGTTTTTATCATTATTGCTCTATAATACTGCTTGATTTCAGGGATAGTGATTCCCCCAGAAGTCCTTTTATTGTTGAGGATAGTTTTAGCTGTCCTGGGTTTTTTGTTATTCCAGATGAATTTGCAAATTGTTCTGTCTAACTCTTTGAAGAAATGGATTGGTATTTTGATGGGGAATGCATTGAATCTGTAGATAACTTTTGGTAAAATGGCCGTTTTTACTATATTAATCTTGCCAATCCAAGAGCATGGGAGGTCTTTCCATGCTCTGAAGTCTTCTTCAATTTCTTTCTTAAGAGGCTAGAAGTTCTTATTGTACAGATCTTTTACTTGCTTGGTTAAATCACACCGAGGTATTTCATATTATTTGGGAGTATTATCAAAGGTGCGTTTCCCTAATTTCTTTCTTGACTTGGTTCTCTTTTGTGTAGAAGATGGCTACTGATTTATTTGAGTTAATTTTACACCCAGCCACTTTGCTGAAGTTGTTTATCAGCCTTAGTAGTTCTCTGGTGGAACTACTTTTGGGATCACTTAAATACACTATCACATCATCTGCAAATAGTTATATTTTGACTTCTTCTTTTCCAATCTGTATCCCCTTGATCTCCTTTTGTTGTCTGATTGCTCTGGCTAGACCTTCAAGAACTATATTCAATAACTAGGGAGAGAGTGGGCAGCCTTATCTAGTCCCTGATTTTAATTGGATGGCTTCGAGTTTCCCTCCATTTAGTTTAATGTTAGTGACTGGTTTGCTGTATATGGCTTTTAATATGTTTAGGTATGGGCCTTGAATTCCTATTCTTTCCAGGACCTTAATCATGAAGGGGTGTTTAACTTTGTCAAATGCTTTCTGAGCATCTGATGAAATGATCATGTGTTTTGTTCTTTCAGTTTGTTTATATAACGGAACACGTTGATTGTTTTCCATATATTAAACCAACCCTGCATGCCTGGGATGAAGCCTACTTGATCATGATGGATGATTGTTTTGATTTCCTCTTGGATTCAGTTTGCCAGAATTTGATTGAGTATTTTTGTGTCGATATTCATAAGGAAAATTGGTCTAAAGTTCGCTCCTTTGTTTGGTCTTTTTGTGGTTTAGGTATAAGAGTAATAGTGGCTTCATAGAAGGAATTCTGTAGCACTCCATCTGTTTCAATTTTGTGGAATAATTTTGAAAGTATTGTTTTGAGGTCTTCTGTGAAGGTCTGATAGAATTCTGCACTGAACCCATCTGGACCTGGGCTCTTTTTGGGTGGGAGGCCTTTAATGACTGCTTCTATTTCTTTAGTAGTTATGGGGTTGTTTAAATGGTTTATCTCTGCCCGATTTACCATCAGTACTTGGTATCTGTCTAGGAAATTGTCCATTTCTTGCATATTTTCAAGTTTTGTTGAATATAGGCTTTTGTTCTAGGATCTGATGATTTTTTGAATTTCCTCTGATTCTGTAGTTATGTCTCCCTTTTCATTTCTGATTTTGTTAATTTGTACACACTCTCTGTGTCCTCATTAGTCTGGCTAAGGGTTTATCTATCTTGTTGATTTTCTCAAAGAACAATTTTTGGTTTTGTTGATTCGTTCTATGGTCTTTTTGATTCTACATGGTTGATTTTAGCTCTGAGTTTGGTTATTTCCTGCCTTACACTCCTCCTGGGTGTGTTTGCTTCTCTTTGTTCTAGAGATTTTAGGTGTGCTGTCAAGCTGCTGATATATGCTCTCTCCTGTTTCTTCCGGCAGGCACTCAGAGCCATGAGTTTTCCTCTTAGCACAGCTTTCATTGTGACCCATAGGTTTGGTATGTTGTACGTTCATTTTTATTAAATTCTAAGAAATTTTTAATTTCTTTCTTTATTTCTTCCTTGACTAGGGTATCATTGTTTAGAGCATTATTCACCTTCCATGTATATGTGGGCATTCTTCCCTTGTTGTTATTGAAGACCAGCTTTAGCCTGTGGTGTTCTGATAGGACGCTTGGGATTATTTCTAACTTTCTGTATACCTTGAGGCCTGTTTTATGATCAATTAAAGGGTCAATTTTGGAGAAAGTACCATGAGGTGGTGAGAAGAAGATAAATCCTTTCGCTGTAGGATAGAATGTTCTATAAATATCTGTTAAGTCCATATGGTTCATGACTTCTCATAGTCTGTCTATATCTCTGTTTACTTTCTGTTTCCATGATTTGTCCCTTGATGAGAGTGGGGTGTCGAAATCTCCTATTATTATTGTGTGAGGTACAATGTGTGCTTTGAGCTTCAGTAAGGTTTCTTTTATGTATTTAGGTGTCCTTGTATTTGCAGCATAGATATTTAGGATTGAGAATTCATCTTGGTGGATTTTTCCTTTGGTGAATATGAATTACCCTTCCTTATCTTTTTTTAATGACTTTTAGTTGAAAATTGATTTTATTCGATATTAAAATGGCTACTCAAGCTTCCTTTCCCACCATTTGCTTGGAAAGTTGTTTTCCAGCCTTTCACTCTGAGGTGCTGTCTGTCTTTTTCTCAGAGGTGTGTTTTCTGTAGGCAGCAGAATGCAGGGTCTTCATTGCATATCCAGTTTGTTAATCTATGTCTTTTTATTGGGAAGTTGCGACCATTGACGTTATGAGATATTAAGGAGTAGTGATTATTGCTTCCTGTTATATTCATATTTGGATGTGATGTTATGTTTGTGTGCTTTTTCCTCTCTTTGTTTTGTTGCTAAGTCTATTACTTTCTTGCTTTTTTCTAGTGTGTAGCTTGCCTCCTTATGTTGGGCTTTACCATTTATTATTCTTTTTAGCACTGGATTTGTAGAACAATATTGTGTAAATTTGGTTTTGTCATAGATTATCTTGGTTTCTCCATCTATGTTAATTGAGAGTTTTGCAGGATACAGTAACCTGGACTGGCATTTGTGTTCTCTTATGGTCTGAATGACATCTGTCCAGAATCTTCTGGCTTTCATATTGTCTGGTGAGAAGTCTGGTTTGATTCTGATAGGTTTGCCTTTATATGCTACTTGACCTTTTTCCCTTACTGCTTTTAATATTCTTTCTTTATTTTGTGCCTTTGATGTTTTGACTATTATGGGATGGGAGGATATTCTTTTCTGGTCCAATCTATTTGGAGTTCTGTAGGCTTCTTGTATATTTATGGGCATCTCTTTCTTAGGTTAGGGAAGTTTTCTTCTATGATTGTTGAAGATATTTACTGGTCCTTTGATCTGGGAATCTTCACTCTTTTGTATACATATTATCCTTATGTTTGATCTTCTCAATGAGTCCTGGATTTCCTGTATGTTTTGTACCAGTAGCTTTTTCCGTTTTACATTATCTTTGACAGTTGTTTCGATGAATCTGTGGAATCTATCATTTGTATGGAATCTTCTGCTCCTGAGATTCTCGCTTCTATCTCTTGTATTCTGTTGGTGATGCATGTATCTATGGTTCCTTGTCTCTTCCTTTGATTTTTTATATCCAGGGTTTTTTCCCTGTGCTCTTTCTTTATTGCTTCTATTTCCATTTTTAATTCCTTCAACTATTAGATTGTGTTTTCCTGGAATTCTTTCAGGGATTTTTGTGATTCCTCTCTATAGACTTCTACTTGTTTATTTATGCTTTCCTGTGTTTCTCTAAAGGAGTTCTTCATGTCTTTTTTGAAGTCCTTCAGCATCATGATCAAATATGATTTTTGAATCTAGATCTTGCTTTTCTGGTTTGTTTGGATATTCAATGTTTGCTTTGTTGGGAGAATTGGGTTCCGATAATGCCATGTAGTCTTGGTTTCTGTTGCTTGGGTTCCTGCACTTGCCTCTCGCCATCAGATTATCTCTGGTGTTACTTTGTTCTGCTATTTCTGACAGTGGCTACACCGTCCTATAGGCCTGTGTGTCAGGAGTGCTGAAGACCTGTTTTCCTGTTTTCTTTTAGCCAGTTATGGGAACAGGGTGTTCTGCTTTCGGGTGTGTAGTCTTTCCTTTCTACTGGTCTTCAGCTGTTCATGTGTGTCTGTGTCCTGATTCCACCTGGCAAGTCGCTTGGAGCAGAAAAGTTGGTCTTACCTGTGGTCCCGTGTCTCAAGTTTGCTCATGGGAGGTTGCTTTTGAGCTCTTCATGAGGGTGGCCACCAGGAGGGCCTTCACTGCCTTTTCCGGGATCCCCCATACACCGGGGTACCAGATGGCATTAGATGTTTTCCTCTGGAGTCAGAAATGTGGGCAGAGTGTAGTCTCTTCTTGCTTCCTAGGCATGTCTGCCCCTCTGAAGTTTTAGCTCTTCCTACCAAGGTATTTGGGTGTAGACAGCTGTTGATCCGGTCCCTTCAGGTCTGGGTGGTGTCGGGAGTGCGGAGATGAACAATTTTATTGTAACCAATGTATACTGAAGCTTAATAAAATTTTCTGAGTGTATGATAAAATGAAACCAGTAACGATAATTTCTTTCCCAATAAATAAAATACTCAAATACATTATCACTCTTCTTAACTAAAATCTACCAAATACAGTTTACCCAGGAATTCTTAATGTTCCTTCAACTTCGGATTTTGAAGGTTTTCAGGGAATATACAATGAGATTGTTGTCATATTTTTTACTGAGGTGTTTGTTCGTAGGCCAAGTTTACTATAAACAATAATCAAAACACTATTCACAAATTGAGCTATTAAGTTTGTCTCAATTTCTTTGCAGATATAAAGGACTGAAATCAGAACAGGGCATTATGGTAGACTCATTGATGAACCTGCTATATGAATTTCTACACAGAATTCATCCTTTTAAAATTATATCCTAATAATTCCCACAGTCATTATTTTTATACAAAACCATTTCAAAACATATTAATAAACAACATGATTGAGGAAATAAATATGTTATATTCACAAATGCAGATTGATACATACCTCCATTTCTTTTAATATTACATTAGAAACATAATTTATTGATATTTAAGTGCAGCTTTTTAAATAGCTTTCATGCTATTTCCCACACCAATCTTTTTGAAAGACATGTATATTCTATGAGCTTGAACTACGAACCTAAGTCTTAATGTCAAATGATACCATCATTTTGGTTAAAAGAACAGAGTTGACTAAAATGAAGTTAGGAACCTCTGAGGCTATTATTTTCTTAAGTGTTATTTGAATGTAATTCATCTCCTATAGCATTTACCTATTAAAGTACAGAATTGATAATCTTTACATGTTTTCCATATTAAGACTTCATTTTTCTTGGATAGTGTTCTGAAAGTATGTATAAAGATAAGTTTGGTAAGTTGCCCAGTCCTTCAGAGATAAATATATCCTAAACCCTGATTTTGAAGCATTCTCCACAGAGTCCAGCCTTCTTTGTTTTGTCTTTAGCTAGTAAACAGCATAATTTGGAAGTTGTTGTTAATATAGACAGTAAGTTTACTGCTCTTGTTGACTGAGTAATGCTAGCATTTCCTGTAGGCTCTGTCCAACAGTAACCTACACACAGCCAAGTACAAATTTGGCTACGTATAAGAAGGACTTCATCTCTGTCTCTCTCTGTGTCTCTCTCTGTCTCTGTTCCTCCCCTTTCTCCCCACCATCCATTTCTATATCCTATATATCTACTGCCATTCTCTTCTTTTTCTTCTCTTTTCCTTTTTCTTTATTTTTTCTGTCCTTCTCTGTCCTCCTATATTTTCTAACTCTCGTCACTCCTCCAGGTCCCAAATAAGCTTGCTTCCATATTAGGCCTGTTGCATAACTTTACTCTTTAGAGGGAAATCTTGTCAGGGCCCAACAAGGTACCCTTTTTCCAGTTTTATAAAGCAAAACATTGGTGTTGTGAGTCAGATATGCTTTCCTAGCTTTCACAAGCACTAGTGCTACGATACTAGGACCCAATCTGCCTACAAGTGACAGGATGCCTTTCCCTTTACACTGACCACTGCACTTATTCACACACCATTTGATCAACTGGTGTGTTTGTGCTTCATCTCCATGTATTTCTTTTATTTTGGCCTCTCTGACCCAACATTCTTCCTTCATTCTGAAAAAGACCTGATGGAGGATTTATAAGACATTAACCTCTGGCCACATCTGTGTCTCTGGGATTCCTCAGACAGAGATTGATTGCTTTTTTCCAATTCACATAAATTCCCATTGGTCTGGTAAATATTAACAAATTTACCATTTTCCACTTGTGTTGGCAGGATACAATAAAACTTGTCTGCCACCATTAATTACCTTTCCCTCATCCCTCCTTCTGACTGCTGGCTTCAGGATGCAGGCCTACATATGCCAGCTTGCCCCTGCTCCTCTGGCTCTCCACTTGTTGAGCTCTCCTGATTTTATTTCTTATTTCCATATTCTCACTGCAAATGATTCAAACACTTTTTATACTTAACTCACTCTGCTTACCCTTAAACGTCTGCTTCCTAAAGGTCTTTTATTTCTGATTTCTTCCCATTCTATTCTACACCAGTTCTAAGTCAGCTGCTGGGTGCTTGTCAAGGTGTCACATACTGCTGCACAGGCCCACCAATTCTGAGTTAGCTGCTGTGCACCACATGGATGGTTGTGGCCTTGCAAGTGGAACCTAGAACCAATGCTCAGTGTCAACAGATTTCACTGGATGTGCTCTACACCTTTTTGTAGCAGTCTCATCAGCAGCTAGAAATTTCCTCCCATTACTGGTAAGAACAGCTAGGTAACATGTCTAACTGTTTATCATTTATCTCTTTTGTAAAACATAAACACTGCATAATTATGTAAATGAATGCTGTTCCATTGTGGGATTCAATAAACACATGGAATCATCACCATTTATACTAAAGGTGGGAATGTTGGAGCTATGGTTTCAGTGCTATCTTGCTTAAAGGCAATCACGATTGCCAGCCATCTTTCCTATGGAAGAAGATTCTGCCTTACCTCCCATTTTGCTTAAGGGTAAAAACAGCTGACCAGAACAGAAGAAATAAATAAAATAAAGGTCTTCAAAGACACTTCAAAATTGAGATAAAATTTTCATATCATTTCCATACTCCTTTGGTTAATGGTTATTTTAATATTAGTTCAAAGGCTTAAAACATTAGAATCTTAAAAAACAATATATTAAAGATATGTTTAGCCTTGATCATGCAACTGTCAGTAAGTTATAATATAGCTTTATATTTTTATAACCTATAGATTTCTATAATGATATACTACATAAAATCAGAATCCCAGTCTCTTTATGGACTGTGCTTAAACATTAAAATATTTTGTTGTGGTACAAAAATAGCTCAGCTCAAAATTCATGATTTTTAAGGCCCATACCTAACAGTCATTAGTCTCAAAAGCTACTGTATATAATGGTTCTAGTGTCATAAAAGCTACTGTAATTAAAACACAAGCTGAAAATCAGTTACCTTATACATTGTCATGTCATCTAATTTGTTAACAAGTTTGTAAAGCCCTGCTTAGGGGCACTGCATTAACTTAAAATATAAAGGTTAATCTCTCTCTCTTTTTTTTTAGTGTTTGCTAGGTCCAGTCTAGAACAGGAAATTAGAAACTGATATATTACCTAACTCAAATACTCTTAATAGATATTAGCTCTCAATAGTGTCAGAGATTTGCTGAGTATAGCATTAAATGAACTGTGACAGGCTAAGATATTCTAGCAGTGACCCAACCACCCCAAGATCTCCAAGAAGATATGGGCACAGAGACAAAAACTAACTGCATTGCAGTATGCCAACTACTTGACCACACTGCCCCATGCCTTGTCTGCTTTCAGGGCTCAACCTGAAGTGTGGATAAATGACATCCAAATAATTGAGTGTCTAATATTGCCTTAGACAAGGTGAGTTGATTTCTCTTATCTTCCACTTCTAAGGTAAAGCCTGTCATCTTCTGGAACTGATGGTCAGATTTCCTCTGCCTAAATTGTGATGGAGAATACTATGGTTTGGGAAAACTGTTTAAGAAGTGAACTATATACTAATCACTTTTGTTCTAATTAATAAATGAAAGGCAGATTATAATTTATCTTTCTCATGTCTTGGATTATATTGATAGCTAAGCTAACTATTGCTTTACAAGCTAGAAAACAGAAAACTAGCTCCTTATCCCAAGCTAATCCACCACTGTGTGAATTCATTAGTCAATTCATTAACTAATGAAGAAAACTAGATCTCTTATCAGAAAAATGAACAGGTTAGCCTTGCTCACAGGATTCATGATAAAAGATGCAGAAGTTTCAGATGTAAGCTTTTGCAGATGTAAAGTTCTTCTTTTCCCTTATCTAAGAAACTCTGTTTGCAGTGACTGTTCCCCAATGATCAACCACCTATATCTCAAAATAAATAAATGGATGAAAAAAATTTAAGCTTTATACAAGTTCTGAGGATATAAAAGCTTAAATTTCAATGATCTAAGAAAATATTTTTGAATTTAAAAAGGAAATTTTGAGGTTGATAGTCACAAGATATGAAGGTTGGAGTACATAAAAATTTGGATGGTCATAGAAAAATAATTTAAGGTACACAAATTCTTAAATTTTCTTCCACTTGCAATTAAAACGTTGAAAGTTCAAAATGCTAACATTAATCAATGAATTTCTTATTAATTAGACTAACTATGATAAAACAACTTACTATACTATCCTCTTTCTTAATCACAAATTAAACATTTCAAGTTTCCTTTGATTGTCTTCTTTTTTATTATTACTATTCTTTCTTTTTTCTTTTTTTATTTTTTTATGGTCCAGATTTCATTCCCCTCCCAGTGTACCCTCTGACTGTTCCCTGTCCCATAGCTCCTCACACACCCCTGTCACCACAAGGATGTCCACACCCCACATGCCCTGCCAGACCTCTAAACTCCCTGTGACCTCCAGTCTCTTGAGGTTTAGGTGCCTCTTTTTTTTTTAATATAGATTTAAGATGTTTCTCATAGATCTATTAAATTCACTTTCATAGTCACAAATTGAACCTTTCAAGTTTCACTTAATTTTCTTTTAAATATAGGCTTAAAGATGTTACACATTATACTAAATTAATGTAAATTCATTCTTCTGGATAGAGGGGCAAAGGCCCTGTTACCCCATCTATTCCATGAAAGATCTCTGACTTTCCCAAGCTCACCTGAATGATTCTTCCTGCTGTTAACAAATTTGTCACTTTTCTAAACTTAAAAAGATTCTTATAAGGTCTAGAAAATATGCCTCTCATGGGACAAGTAGCCCCACCAATCAATACCCAGAGTTCCCCACCTATTGCCTATTCCAGAGGATGGAGTTCCTCCCCTGTTCTCTGGCTTGGAGACTCCCCTTCTCTAACCGCCAAGGCCATGGGTCTTTTGGTATCAAATGCATGCCTATAAAATGTTTCTTCTGAACTTACATAACTTTTTTTTCTGCCTCTAATACGAATATGTGTTTCTGCATCTTGCCAATGTAGGCAAGATCTTCATCTAGGACAGCTCCAGAAAAGAAAGCCACAGATGGCTCACGTACTTTCACATATGTTTCTATTGGGCCTGCACACTCCATCCCATAAATGGTTCGATAGACACAGGACAGCACTGGAATATCTAGATGTCCCAGGACTTGAGAAACTTCCATATCCAAATGTTCTTATGTCTCCAAAGGAACAACCATTGTCCCAAAGTCAGGAAGATGGAGGTAAAGAAGACTCCACTGTTGAATAACCATCACATCTTTCTATTTCCTCAATTTTAATTCAACCAAAATGGAGGAATGCTAGCATTTCCTCTAGAAGCAGCCAGTTATGAGACTCATTTATGATCCTGACTCAGGTATAAGAATGATAGCCTCTCTCTCTCTCTCTCTCCCTCCCTCTTCCTTCCCCTCTCCCTCTCCCTCTCCTTCACTGTCTCCCCTTTCCTCTGCCTCTTTCCCCTCCTGAAGGTCCCAAATAAAATCCCATTTATATTAGGCCTGCCCCATAGCATGATTTGATTGTTCAAGGGAAAACCTTGACCATGCCCATCAAGCATCAAGGAAACCACTCTTTACCTCAGGTTGGCATTAAAAAAAACACAACAGTGAAGATGTAAAAGCTGGAGATGCTTAGACACTAAAAGTAAAATAGAATAAATTCTCATACAGCATACAACTTTATTCAAATCATTAAGCCATTTATACTTTGAGAGTTAAGAATAATCACATGAGTAAGGTTTTCAGTCCCAAGAACAAACCACACATAACAAAAAAAAAAAAATTCCCTAGAGACAGATAAATAACAACAGTTGTAGAAAACCCACTTATGGGAGTTTTATAAAAACACAGATGAAGAAAAATCCTCTGTTATGAAGAAACTGATGTCACAAGACTATTGTCTTTTTTTTTTTTTGGAACTTTCTCACAATCCATCAAAATTATCACATGATTTTTCTCATGGACTGTGTTACAACAAAGGTGGAGGCAGGTTATTTTCGAAAAACAGATCTTTGAGGCTGCATTGTTTCAGCGTCTTTTTGTGCTCCCCTTTTCTCCTTCCTGCCTGTATGTTATACATCACTGTATTCTCTACAATCCTCCTCAGCAGGGTCAGTGAATTTGTGAAGACAAATACATTTTTCTTCCATTCAAAGTACATTTTCATGTTATTTTGTGATGCTATTAATATAAAAAGTAACTAACTGGTTGAAATTTTAATGTATTTTTCAAGAATGTTATCATTTCTTATCACCATAGGCAAGCAGGGTTGTGATTTTTCAAAGTCTATGCTAACATATTGTCATTGTGATTCTCATTTTCATTGCCTCTTTGGTTGGTGGAGTTAATCTTATTTCCAAATATAGATTGTCCAAATGCTTTTATTCTTTGGAGAAGTGCTGATTGAGATATTTTGTTTAATTATAAAATCGGGATTTTGTTTTTTATCATTGAATTTTACCTTTTCCTTAGTCCAAAACATATATGATTGAGAAAGCCTGCTTTATTTTTTCTGATATGCACTGGAGAAGAAAATAATAATTTTTGGTGACAATGCTGATAAATCACTTTGTGCTGACTTACCTATAAAATTATTCATCCCAAAGATGTGATGCAATTTAAAAAATCGGTGTGTCTATCTCTGTACTGCATAAAGAGAACATGACTAGAACAGATGCATGAATATAGGAAATCATGGAATTTGCCTCTTATAGCTGCCTTGAAATGTGTTTGAAAAGTAAGTCTGTGGCTCTTAAGGTACTTTTTTGTTTTTTACTTCATGGAAAACCAAGGCATTTCTTCAGGCAGTGGAGCCATAGCCCTCCTATGTATATTTATGTTTCTGATAAGTCAGTGAAACATGTAGAATTTGGCTGAATATTTAATGTTAGATATCAGTCCTGTGTTCCCTATACACAAGTCGTATTTAACCAGTACAGTTTGCATTTTTCTTATATCCTTATATCCTCAAAACTACTATAGTATAGTTATAAGTATAGAAAATACTTGAAATTCCTTGAAGTAAACAGCCTCAGTCTTGCTGAGACTCCCCTCCAACTTTAGAGGAATTTTAATCAAGCAACATAGTTCTTTTGATCACATCCAAAGACCTTCTATGTCTCTGTGATCTTGCTGACATGCAGACAGACCATTTGTAAACACGTTCAATTCTTACGACTAGAACTCTTTAGTACACACCATACAATAATATTTAATTGAGGAGCTGTCAAAGTGATAAATCATATAAAGATATGACAGAATGAGTCAGAGATAGGATACACCCAAATTTCAGCAAGATATCTATTTAAGAGAATCACAGGTGAAATGTGGTAGGGGTTGAAGTCAATCGAGTCAGTTCTAGCAGATCGAGCACTTGAATCAGTTCAAATGAGCTCAGCTGAGTTGGCAGTCAGTTGGCAGTCAGTGCACTGAATACAGCAGAGTGAAGTAGAAGCACTTGAAGGCAGAGAATAAGCAGAAAAAAAGATTAGAACAGATTGCCAGAGTTAATTTGAGGCCAAGAAGAAATTGGGCCCTCTGCAAGCTTTGGCCCAGCAGGATGGGAAGTTGGATACATGAGCCTAGTTTTAAGCAAGTATTTATGGAGACAAGAAGGGTATATCTAGACTGGCACACATCTACTTGATGGACCATTATGGCCTTTACTATAATTGGCTGTTGCTGGTAGCAAAACCATTAAGTTCTAGGTTGTTAGGAAGTAAAGTGTAAGGGACAGGCTTGCAAGAGGTATAGATTTGTTGGGGAATAATCTGGAAACTGGTTCTAAATGGTCTTGTTTGGAGGTAACCTTGGAACTGGTACTAGGTACTGGCCTGTATAAATAACTTTTTTTTTTGAACTAGGACAGGTTCTCTAAGATGTCATCTGAACCCATAAGAGCATGTCTTTCAACATTACTGATAAAAAATTAAACATTTTAACTCTTGTATTATCTTGTAAAGCTTTAATATAAGTGTCATAACATGGTCCCCACCGTTAAACATTTGTCTATACAAAGACCTATTTTTCTAATCAAAGAATGTGATGGCCAGGAACATTTATCCCGTTATTCTTACTTTATTTCCTATTCATCAATCTTTATTAGACTAACAAATTGAATAGAATGTAGAGGTAAGTTCACAAAAATGAATAAGACAGAGCTACCTAAAGGTGTAAAGAAAGATGATTTTATGGCTCCATTCTTCTCAAGCATATCCCTGTAATGAAGGATAAGTTTACATTGCCCAAGCACTTCATTTGGAGTTGTATTATCTTTCTTCTCAGTGGCAAACTTATTTCTAATACAAGTATTGTGAGTTAATTTTGCTTTATGCAGGTGCACTTGTGAAGTGAAGACATTGAAAACCTGAAATCTCATTTATTTTATTGATTCATGTATTATTTTTCTCATTTATAATAAATAAATAATAAAATAAATAAGGCTAGTTTTGTGGCATTAACTATATAAAATCATAACTCATAAACAAAAGGAGAATATTATAGTGGCTCTAATTGGTTGATATTTTTGTTCTTCTAATGGGGCTGCAAACCCCTTCAGCTCCTTTAGTTCTTTCTTTAACTTCTCCTTTGTGGACCCCATACTCAATCCAATGGATGGCTGCAAGCATTTGCCTGTGTTTTATAATACAAAGTGTACTCTTTTATTTAGAAAGTATTGAATCAGTTGATATTATCTAAATTCAATAAAAAACTTAAACACATATACATTTCTTCCTCTAGCCATCATACACCTCAATTTTAGTCAGCAGGCTTCTAAGAACATCCAAAAGCTTATAAATTGAAAATCTCTTTAAAACATAGTTTATTATCTATCTTTTTAATATTAGCTTGTATACATCTAGAAGCTGATATTTTGAGGTAGAAAAATTTACAAATGTACAATCATGGGCAATGATCGAAAATAACCCTCAATTAAGTAAAATAACATGTAGTCATGTACCAGATCATGGAACATCAATTCTGAATTTTTTTCCCAATAGTCCTTGTGACATCTGAATCACCGATAATTGGCTTTTATTATCATTTTTAGACAACAATATAATTAATTCCTATGTTTGTAAACAAAACAGAAGTTATAAACTTTGTCCGTATTAGTACTTGCTAATTTTATTAGTAATTAGAAACAAAAAATTTAAAACTATTTATGATTTTATCCTGCTGTAAAACTATTCCTATAATAATAAAATTCTTTTATATAATATATATTTCATAGTCTATTTAAATAACGTGCCAAAATATAGCACTATAATTTCTACTTATATGTCAGGTGTATTATAGATAATTTTATTCCTCGTTTACCCTAACTATACACTGCAATGCAGTTATAATTGGAACTCTTTGTTCCATTCTTAACTTAAAAGGTTTACTCTCAATAAAGAGATAAAATTACATTGCTTTTTTGAGGAAAAGTTAAATTAAATGTGAGCATTTTTTCTTTTCAAATATATTCTCTAATGTCCTATTACATGAAAAACATAGGCCTATACTTTTAATATAAGAATATTCTGATTTGCCTACTTCCCTGATTCAACTTGTTCAACCTCTCACTTCCACCCACAGTCAGATTGGATTTTCTGTTTTCGGCTTCAGACCTGGGTAAGGATATAGACATCATCATTTCTTCTTAACACTCTTGTGAGAATATCTGTTTGACTTATCTACTTATTTTTTGTTCATCCTTTGCAGAGTTTAATAATAAGTTCAAATGTCAGGATTGGGAGAAATTTGGACTGTCCCTATAATCATTCTTTAAAATCTGCCTAATTGACTTTTCTAATTTTTCAATATTTATTTAAATTTTATAAACCATGCTTCTAATATTTCTGATATTCCTAGGAGTCTGAACATATTTCTGATTCTACACCTATGTCTCTCAACTCCAAAATATGTGCACTGATTAGTATATTTTGAGAAAAATCAAAGCATTTTTTCAACTTTCCTGTAGAAGGTATTAGGTGTGGTGGAACAAATCAATCATGCCAGCTCTCAGCTGGTAGAGGTTAAGATGTTGCAAATTTGAGACCACCCTATATGAAACAGCTCACGCTATTGTAAAATTCAATCCTCAAAATAATGATGACAATAAGAATAAAGTATATTTTGCTTTAACAAGAAGAACGCTTTTGTCTCCTGTGGACATAATTTTCTATGTTGCTTATTTTAAATAGATAGTATATTTGTGCTACAATTTTTAGAGACATCCTTATTACTTTAGGATAATATTAAAGATTGGTTACTACATCACACTATCAGGACTGTGTAGTCATGGCCTAATTACATCTCACCCAAGCACTGATAAGGGCTTAAGTCTTTTCAGCATTAACTCTAGCAACAGTCATTATTTCAAACATTATATGAACATCAAATCAAATACTTGTGGTGTATTTTTAGTAATTCCGAGATCAGACGAGATCGGGCGCGTTCAGGGTGGTGTGGCCGTAGACATATTTTTAGTAATTCAAAGCCAATGATGTATAATATGTACTTGGTCAGTATTTAAATAGCAATTGAGATAAAAGTCTTCTATATCTCTAGAAATGTCTTAGCCAATGTCTCTGGTCACCTCTCTATTTAGGTTCTTTTTAAAAAAATTTTAATTGGATATTTCATTTATTTACATTTCAAATGTTATCCCCTTTCCCAACTTCCCCAGTGGAAATGTCCAATAGGATCCACCCTCCCCTGCTTCTATGAGAGTGCTAAAAAAACCCACACACCCACATGCATCTTACCACCATGTCAGTTTCCTACTCTGGGCTATCAAGCTTCCACAAGGCCATGGTCCTCTGCTGATAAGGCCATTCTCCACTACATATGGATCTGGATCTATAAGTCTCTCCATGTGTACTCTTTGGATGGAGGTTAAGTTCCTGGTAGCCCCAGAGGGTCTACTTGTTGATATTTTCGTTCTTCAATAGGTTTGAAAACCCCTCATCTCTTTCAGTCCTTTGACTAAATCCTTCTAGGGGAACACCATGCTCAGAGGCAGGCTGACAGAATCTGCCTCTGTTTTTGCCAGACACTGACAGAGCCACTCAGAAGACAGCTATATCTGGCTTCTGTCTCCAAGTACTTCTTGGCCTCCACAATAGTGTCTGGGTTTTTTGTCTGTATATGTGATGGATTCCCATGTAGGGCAGGCTCTGAATGGTCTTCCCTTCAGCATCTGCTACTATCTTTGTCTCCATATTTCCTCTGTTGTGTATATTGTTCCACCTTGTAAGAACTGAAGTATCCATACTTTAATCTTTCTTCATCTTGAGGTGCATGTAGTCTGTGAATTGAATCTTGGGTATTCTGAACTTTGGGGCTAATATCCACTTATCAGTGAGTGAATACAGCATACATTGTGTGTTCTACTGTGACTAGGTTACCTTACTCAGAATGCAATTTTCTAATTTCATTCATTTGCCTAAGAATTTCATGAAATCATTGCTTTTAATAGCTGAGTAGTAATCCCTTGTGTCAATATACCACATTTTCTGTATCTGTTTCTCCATTGAAAATTATCTGGTTTTTTTTTTCCAGCTTCTGGCTATTAAAAATAAGGTTGCTATGATCATAGTGGAACAAGTGCTCTTGTTATATGTTGGAGTCTTTTTGGGTATATGCCCAGGAGTGTTATAACTCACATACTACTATGTCCAATTTCTGAAAAAAAAATGCCAGATTGATTAACAATGGTTGTACTAGCGTGCAATCCCACCAATGAAGGAGGAGTGTTCCTCTTTCTCCACATCCTTACCAGTATTTGCTTTCACATGAATCTTTGCTGCTAGCCATTCTGACTGGAGTGACGTGGAATCTCAGGGTTGTTTTGATTTCCATTTCCCTGATGACTAAGGATGTTGACCATCTCTTTAGGTGCTTCTCAGCCGTTTCATATTCCCAGTTGAGAAATCTTTGCTTAGCACTGTATCCCATTTTTTAAAAGGGTTATTTGGTTGTCTCAAGTATTTCTTAAGTTCTTTGTATTCATTGCATATAAGTCCTCTATCAGATGTAGGATTGATAAACATCTTTTCCTAATCTTTTGTGGTTGTTTTGACAGTCCTATTGACAGTGTCTTTTGCCTTACAAAGGCCTTGCAATTTTATGAGGTCCCATTTGTTGATTGTTGATCTTAGAGCATAAGCCATTGGCTTTCTGTTCAGGAAATTTTCCCTTGTGCTCATGTGTTCAATTATCTACAAACAGATAATTATAAATCAATATGCATTCTTATATATGCTGGTCTCCAGTTGAGAAACAGAACCATTTGTTGAAAATGCAGTTCTTTTTAACATTGGATGGTTTTAGTTTCATTGTCAAAGATCAAGTGACCATACATGTGTGGTTTCATTTCTGGGTCTTCAGTTCTATTCCATTGATCTACCTGCCTATATCTGTACCAACACCATGCAGTTTTTAATCACTATTGCTCTGTAATACAGCTTGAGATCAAGGGTGATAATTTCCTCCAAAGGTATTTTATTGTTGAGAATAGTTTTCCTATCTTGACTTTTTATTATTTCAAATGAATTTGAAAATTGCTATTTCTAAACCTATGAAGAATTAAGTAATAATTTTGATGGAAATTGCATTAAATTTTCTGATTGCCAATTTTACTATATTAATCCTGTCAATCCATATGCATCAGAGTTCTCTCTAGCTTCTGAGATCTTCTTTGCTTTCTCTCTTCGGAAACTTGAAATTCTTCCCATAGAGGTCTTTCACTTGATTGGTTAAAGTTATCCAAAATATTTTATATTCTCTGTGACTACCGTAAAGGGTAACATCTCCCTAATTTCTTTCTTGGGGTGTTTTTCCTTTTAGTACAAGAAGGCTACTGATTTGTTTGAGTTCATTTAATTTCCAGCCAATTTGCTGAATCTGTTTATCAGCTGTAGAAGTTTTCTGGTGGAATTTTTAGGGACACTTAACTACACTGTTATATCATCTAGAAATAGTGATATTTTAATGTCTTCCTTAATAATTTGTACCTCTCCAACCTCCCTTTCTTGTCTAATTTTTCTGCCTAGTACTTCAAGTATTATACTTAATAGATAAAGTGTGGGTAGCCTTGTTGATTCTCTCATTTTAATGGAATTGCTTAAATTTTCTCTACTTTTAGTTTGATGTTGGTTTGCTGTATATTGTTTTTACTAGGTTTAGGTATTGGCCTTGAATTCCCTAACTTTCCAAGAATTTTATCATGAAAAGGTGTTGAATTTTGTCAAGTGCTTTCTCAGGCTCTAACCAAATGATCATGTGGATTTTTTTCTTTGAGTTTGTTTAAATGGTCGATTACTCTAATTGATTTACATATATTGAAACATCCTTGCACAAATTTGATGAAGCCTACTTGATCATGATGGATGATCCCTTTGATGTTCTTGTATTCAGTTTGTGAGAATTTTGAGTATTTTTGCATTGATATTCATAAGTGCAATTGGTCTGATGTTCTCTTTCTTTCATGGTACTGTGTGTGATTAGGTAGGATAATAATTATGGCAAATACAATTAATCGGGTTGCATTCCTTCTGTTTCTATTTTTACAGTAGTTTGAAGAGTATTTGTGTTAGGTCTTCTTTGAACTCTGATAGAATTCTCCACTAAAAACATCTAGTTTTCGCTTTCCCTTGGTTGGGAGATTTTAATGAAAGCTTCTACGTCTTGGGGGCTTATAGATTATTTCAATCTTCTTGTAGTTGTTGAGTCCTGTTTCATGACAAATTCTATGGTCAGTTTTGGAGAAGGTACCATGAGGTGCTGAGAAGAAGTTATATCCTTTTGTTTTTGGATGAAATGTTTCTTTAGATATCTATAAAACCATTTGGCTCATAATTTCTCTTAGATTCACTGTATCTCAGTTTAATTTCTGTTTCCATGATCTGTCTATTGATAAGATTGATGTGTTGAAGACTCACACTATTATTGTGTGACTTGCAATATGTGAGCATTAGTAAATTTTCTTTTATGAATGTGGTGCCCTTACATTTGGAGAACAGATGTTCAGAATTGATAGTTCATCTCAGTAAATATTTCATTTGATGAGTATGAAGTGTTCTTCCATATATTTTTTTTGCTAAATTTTGGTTGAAATTTTATTGTATTTAATATTACCATGCATATACCAGCTTGTTTCTTGGGACCATTTGCTTGAATTTTTTTTTCAGCCTTTGATTCTGAGGTAGTCTGTATTTGTTACTGAGGTGGGTTTATTGTATGCAACAAAATGCTATGTCCTGTTTAGGTATTCAGTTTGTTAGTCTATGCCTTATTATTATTGAATTGAGTTGATTCATGTTGAGATATTAAGAAAAGTGATCATTGTTTCCTGTTATTTTTTATTGTTAGAAGTAGAATTAGGTTTGTGTGGCTGGTATCTTCATTGGACTTGTTGAAAGAAGATTTCCTTTTTGCTTTTTCTAGAGTGTAGTTTTGCTCTTTGTGTTGGAGCTTTCCATTTATTGTCCCTTGTAGTGCTTAGTTGTGTAAACTTGGTTTTGTCATAGAATATCTTGGTTCCTCCATCTATCTTAATTGAGAGTTTTGCTGGGTATAGTAGCCTGTGCTGACATTTGTGTTCTCTTAGGATCTGTATGCCCTCTGTTTGGGATCTTCTGGCCTTTGGAATCTCTGGTGAGAAGTCTGGTGTAATTCTAATAGGTCTGCCTTTGTATGTTACTTGACCTTTTTCCCTTAGTGCTTATAATATTCCTTTTCTGTGTCATGCCTTTGGAGCTTTGATAAGAGGACTTTCTTTTCTGGTCCAGTCTATACTGAGTTATGTAGTCTTCCAGTCTGTTCATGTACATTACTTTCTTAAATTAGGGAGGTTTCCTTCTATAATTATGTTTAAGATATTTACTGGTCCTTTAAGTTAGAAAATTTTGGTCTCTTCTATGCCTACTATCCTATGGTATATATAGGTATTTCAGTAGTGCCTTCAGAACTAGCTGAATAATGCTCTTACAATGTGTCCAAGAAGACTTGTAAGATAGGGAATTACTTCTTAGTTGATACTTAGTATAAGTATAAAACACCACCCCAAAATCACAGGTGATGTTAAATAAAACTTATTTTTATTGCAGTGAATTTGTTGAAATTGTGCATTCAACAAAAATTTTGCAGTACTTTGTAAGTCAAAAGAGTATAAAAGGATAGTTGTAAGAGCTCATTGAGAAATATTTCAGCAATGAGTGGTTGGCCAATCACCTCAAGTATCAGTCTCTTGTAAGACATCACAAATGAGTGTTATATACATATAAATAAGAAATATATATATATATATATATATATATATATATATGTTGAGAGAGAGAGATATTTCTTGTAAAAATACATGAAATGAGTCCTGCTTTTATACTTACCATTTTACTTCTAAAGCCTAGATATATGATTTTGTGTCCTATAACTAGTCAGTTCCACTGACCGTAACCTATTGCACTATAGCAATGCATACAATCTCTAGACTGTGCCCCAATCACAAATTCTGTGCTTAGTTTCACCCTGGTGAGTTCCTTAAACACTAGCCTGATTACACTTTCTCCAACACCAAGTCCTACTTCAGGTTTCACATCCTATGCACATTACTGTGGTTAGTCCTCCCTACTCCTGTCTCAGTCAACATTCTTGTACCTTGACATACCTTATGTTCCAGACTCTTCCAGTAAAACTGTCTGATAACATTCCCCTATACCACATCCAACTTCCTGGCCTCCTCTTGAGCTGAAACATAATATGAGTTGGTCACTGGACCTCCTTTCCCTCAGGATCTTCTCCATTTTTTGTCCCTGCATTTCTTTTAGACAGGAAAATTCTGGGTCAATTTTGAATGTGTGATGTGATGACACCCCCATCCCTCTACTTGATATCCTGTCTTTCTACTAGAGATGGACTCTTTAAGTTCTCTTTCCCCACTATAGGGCATTTTATCTAAGGTCCATCCCTTTGGGATCTGAGAGTCTCTCATCTCCCAGGTACATTCTATAGGATTCTTCCATCTCCTACCTCCCACGGTTGCCTGTTTCCATTCTTTCTTCGGTCTGAGTTATCTCACTCAGGATGATATTTTCTAGTTCTATCCATTTGCTTGCAAAACTCATGATGTCCTCATTCTTAATAGCTGAGTAGTGTTCCATTGTTTAAATTAACCACATTTTCTATATCAATTCTTAGATTATGTGACTGTTGTTTCCAGCTTCTGGGTATCACAAATAAGGCCAGTGTGAACATAGTGGAACATGTGCCCTGTGGCATCATGGGGCATATTTTAGGTATATGACCAAGAGTTGCATAGTTAGGTATTCAGGTAGATCTATTTTTAATAGGTGGTACATAGGTAGAAGTCTCCCATTCTAGGAGGGAGACCATGGTCAATCTCTGGTCTGTGACTAGTCAAATTAATTTTCAGTTGCATTTCTGTGATAAAGATGTCACACAGTATAAATCTTTCTCAAACTTTACCAATTTATCAATTCAGATTCAATGTTAAATACACATTTTCTAAAACCAGCGTTCTAAATATAGGTTCCTAGAACAATGAAATATCGATTATTTCCCTTTGTTTTCTATTTGTTTTAAATCATTGCAGTTCACTTCAGTAATCTCCAGCTTACAAATAAGTAAATTCCTAGACATTTACTAACAATTTATAAGTATTTAGTGTTGTATATATCATTGTATTCATTGGAGTTTTATTGGTTATTTTCAAAGTGCATCATCAATAATATTTTTGTTGGCATTCTCTTTATTAATGTATGTCTTAATACATACATTGGTAATTTTTTTACTGACTGCTTTCATTTATATATTAAAATATGTCTGCAAAACAATAATTTTTAACAGTAGAGATCAGTAGAGATTAAACATTCAGGCCAGAAGCTTGATTTCTGTACTACCTATAGCAATAAAATCTTATCTTCAAATTTTTTAATCTAACCAAGAAACTTGGCAATAACATCCAAAGTTTAATAGCCTATGCCACTTCACTGATAAACAGTTTTAAAAAAATTGTAATGCCCAGTTCTGGGCTTTTTCTTTCTTTCTTCAGTGTTGGTTATTTCATAAGAGCTTTGTTTCCCCCACTAAATGTTGTCTCTATTTTTGTTTTGTTTTGTTTTTTATTATTTTTGAGACTGTAATATAATTTAAAAAGTATCCATTCTTTTTCTCTCCAAACAATCCCATTTGTTCTCCCTCACTCATATTCAATTTTGTAGTCTGTTTTTCTTTGTTAACTTATGTATTTTTTATACCAACGTATTTCCATATATAACTTATTGTGTTCATTATTTCTTACAGATTTTTGGGATTTACCATTTGTCACAGGCCAATCAATTTGTGTGTTCTTCTGAGGGAAGAACACTCCTCCAAGTTCCCACCTTCATTCAGTTTCCTGTGGGGCTTTATTTTTATGTGCATTGATGTTTTGCCTGCATGCATATCTGTGTGAGGGTGCCAGATTCCCTGGACCTAGAGTTACAGATGGTTGTGAGCCACCATGTGGTTGCTGGGAATTGAACCCTGGTCCTCTGGAAGAGCAGCCAGTGCTCTTAACCACTGAGCCATCTCTCCAGCCCTGTGGGGCTTTATGAAACCCTATTCTTGACATTTTCTATCGTTTGGCATTTCAATTGTGTCATTCTTTCTCATTTTTCTACCTCATGCTCTTTTCTTTCACTACCCCCCACAGTTTATCTCTCATGTAATATTGTACTCCTTTAAAGATTTATATCACTAATTGCCATGTTCTTTTCAATTTAGGGTTTTTCTACATATCTGTTTATTAATTTCGTGATCTTTATTTGTTTTCTAAATGAAGTAGACATATCTGAAGATTCAATATCTACATGCCCATATGAGAGAAAATGTAAGACATTTGTCTTTCTCTATCTCATAATGATAGTTTCTAGCTCTATCCATTTATTTTTAAATTTAATCATTTTTTATTTCTTGTAACTGAATAACATTCCATTGTGTGAATATGCACTATTTTCACCATTAGTTGTCAGACATCTAAGCTGCTTCCATTTTCTGACAACTATGAATACAGATGGATGAGCAAATATCTGTACTATAGTGTACAGAGTTCTTTCAATACATGTCCAAGAGTTCTGTAGCTGGATTATGTAACAAAACTTATTCCAGTTTTCTGAAGAGCTTCTACAACAATTTACATGATGGCAGCAGAAGTTTTAACTCCTAACAGCAATGAGTAATCTTCTTTTGTCCTGCATCCATATGTCAGTATCAACCAGTATTTAATATTCATTTATTCGATCTTACATTCTGACAACAGTTAGATGGGATTTCAGTGAGCCATGCATAGTTACTCTCTTCAACAATAAAGGAAAGTACTACACATGTTACTGGAAAAAAAATAATCTTAGCCGGGTACAAATGAACCCTGAAAGGGAGAGTAATGACTGGCCTGGAAAGACATACGTATTGTTATATTAGTGAACATTATAAGAGTACCCATTTTCTGTTTGGATTTACAACCTGATCCAAAGATGAAACACATTCCAGCACCAATATTAGACCAAGGCGTTATTGGTACAGGTCAAAGGCCATAGGACAAAATATTACTATTATCTAGACATAGTATTTAACAAGATTTAATTATAGCTATAGATTGTTGCAGGTATAATCATCAACATAAAAGGTTACATGTATATTAGACAATAATTAATACAGAAACCCACAACTCTTCAAGTTGCAGGGAATAATAATGTGGAATTTTCAGTTCTAAAGGACAGATATATAGCACGCTCCTCTGTGCTATTGTTTAGGATCATTTAGAAAAAGGTTTGGAATAAATATAATTGACAGAAGCCATAAATGATTAGAAGAAAGCAACACTATCTTCCTAACAAATCAGGGCAGCCATAATTTGGAACCCATAATAATTATAAAGGCACACAAAGGATTTGAGCAAGAACAAGCCAGACCAAATTGCAGAATGTAAAAAGGTAGTAGACATGAAGTTCCGTTCATAACTGATAAGCTATTTGAAATTTACAACATCTAGGGAAGGAAATGCCAATTTTCTTTAAATAAGTAAAATGAGCATGTTCTAGTGAGAACTCTTGTTCAAGAGTAAAGCGATGGCATAAATTTTATTTCTTAGGAAGCACAGAAGGTTGAATAAGTGCATGTTTTAGTGTTCGATTGCTTTGAAGAGATACCATGATCTTTGCTATTATTTCTTTAAAAAGCATTTAATTGGGGCTGTCTTATACTTTCTCAAGTTTAGTTCATAGTCATCATGGCGGACAGTGCAGTAACATGCACTGAGACATGGTACTGGAGAAGAAACAGAGTTTTACATTCAGATTTATAGACAGCAAACCATGTGTTTTGTGCCCAGGTTGGGCTTCTTAATATCTAAAATCCAAATCCTAGTGATACACTTTAACAAACAAAGTCACATCTATTCAAACAAAACCATGTTCCCTAATTTCTCTCATGTGATAACACTTTTTACTGACAAAACATATGCATTATGGGGACATTCCTGCTCCAGTCACTGCAATGTTTAGGGACAATCTGGTAGAATAGGAGAAAGCAAAGCTAATATGTTCAAAGGACATTACACAAAATTCTCAAATGATGGGGTTAAATCAATTTCCTTCTGTAATTTGGAACCCAGATTTATATTCTCTGTATGCAAATTAATGGTTCTATTTTCCTACCAACTTCATGTGTAGACTTTTCATTAATTGAGATAAATGTTATATATGAGTGTGAGCGTGTGTGTGTGTGAGCGTGTGTGTGTGTGTGTGTGTGTGTGTGTGTGTGTGTGTGTGTACTCTATTATTCTTAATTGTGGATGGTTTCTATTTACGGGCAGGTTATGTGTGAGATTATGTGTTAACTCTGTGTGTGTGTGTGTGTGTGTGTGTGTGTCTGCATATGTGTGCACCTTTCTCTAACATCTGTCAGCTCTTTACTTCTTTCAGATGCATTATATTAAAATTATTTCAAATTATCCTTATTATTACTATAATTTACATTTAATATTTTAAATTCACATTGTTTTAAACAGATTACATAATGCAGTTTTATTAGATGTTTTACATTTACATTCCAAATGCTATCCACTTTCCCAGTTTCCTGGCATTCATCTATGTATTTGTCTTTCTTTGGCAGAGTCTCTCAGGAGATACCTACATCAGGCCTCTGTCAGCATGCACTTCTTGGCATCAGCAATATTGTCTGGGTTTGGTGGCGGTATGTATATGGGCTGGATCCCTAGGTGGGTCAGACTCTGAATGGTTAATCCTTCAGACTCAGCCCCAGATTTTTCTTCATATTTCCTCCTATGAATATTTTTATTCCCCATTTAGAAGGATTGAAGCATCCAAACTTCTGTCATCCTTCTTCTTGAGTTTCATGTGGTCTGTGGGTTGTTATCTTGGGTAATTTGAGATTTGGGGCTAATACCCACTTATCAGTGAGTGCATATCACATGTTGATTTTTTTGTTTGTTTGCTTGGTTTTTTTTTGTTTTTTTTTGTTTTCTTTTGGTTTTTTTTTTTTAAATTTTGGGGATTGGATTACCTTACGCGGGATGATATTTTCTAGTTTCATCCATTTTCCATTCATGAAGTCATTGTTTTTTATAGTTGAATAGTAGTATTGCATTGTGTAGATGCACTATATTTTCTGTATCAGTTCCTTTATTGAAGGATATCTGGGCTTTTTCTAGCTTCTGGTTATTATAAATAAGGCTTCTACAACATAGTGGAGCATGTGTCCTTGTTACATGTTGGACCATCTTTTGGGTATATGCCCAGGAGTGGTATGTAACTGGGGCCTCAGGTACTACTATGTCCAATTTTCTTTGGAACCTCCAGACTGGTTTCCAGTATGGTTGCACTTTTCAATTTGTGCTTTTCTGGTGTGTTTGGATATCCAATGTTTGCTTTGGTGGGAGAACTGGGCTCTGATGATAACAAGTAGTTCTGTTTCTGTTGCTTAGGTTCCTATGCTGTCTCTTGCCGTCAGGTTGTCTATGGTGTTACCTGGTGTTGCTGTTTCTGACACTGGCTTCACCCTCTTGTAAGTCTGTGTGTCTGGACTCCTGGACACCTGTTTCCTCCCATCAGGATCTGGGTACAGAATGCTGAGGGACCAGGTCAGCTCCAGGCTCAGGCAGAAACTGGAAGGTTCCTGTTCTAGACTCCTCCTGAGTTTGTGGGTCCTGCAGGATCCAGGTGGGTCCCTCTAAGCAGAAGTTGTCTTGTATCTGCTTTCAAATGTGTCAGCTCTCCTGGCAAACTGGCTTTCAACTCTGGACACAGGTAGAGACCTGTAGAATACTTTTCTGATTGCTCCTAGTTTCCTGTGTCCAGAGTGCTCTAGGTGTGTCCTCTTGGGCCAGGAATGTGAGCAGAAGTGGTAGTCGCCATTGAGCTCTCAGGAATGTCCATAGTTCTCAGAGTCCAGATTTCTCCCCCATGAGATTTGAGTACAGAGAATTGTGAAAGCAAGTCAGCTCTGGACACAGGCAGAAATATGAAGAGTCCTGCCCCTGAGTCCTTCTAGATTCCTTTGTCTAGAGGGCACCAGGAAGGTTCCTCTTGGGCCAGGAATATGAGAAGTAGTGCTCTCCCCTGGACTCTCAGGATTGTCTACACTTCTGAGAATCCAGCTCCCTTCCCTACAGGAGTTGGGTATAGAGGTACATAATGCAGTTTTATGCAACAGACTGATGTACATATGCATCTCTGGAAAAATTATGTTGTATTATGAATGAAATAAAAGTCTGTCTCAACAAAATTCTCTTGAGATAATATAATTAAAACCTGATGATACAGATCGGAAAAGAAGAAGTCAAAATATCACTATTAGCAGATGATATTATAGTATATTTAAGTGATCCCAAAACTTCCAAAAGAGAACTACAAAACATGATGTACAACTTCAGCAAAGTGCCTGGGTATAAAATTAACTCAAATAAATCAGTACCCTTCCTCTACACAAAAAAGAAACAAGCCGAGAGAGAAATTAGGGAAATGACACCCTTCATAATAGTCCCAAATAATATAAAGTACCACGGTGTGGCTTTAACCAAGCAAGTAAAAGATCTGTCCATCAAGGACTTCAAGCCCCTGAAGAAAGAAATTGAAGAAGACCTCAGAAGATGGAAAGATCTCCCATGCTCATTGATTGGCAGGATTAATATAGTAAAAATGGCCATTTTACCAAAAGCAATCTACAGATTCAATGCAATCCCCATCAAAATACCAATTCAATTCTTCAAAGAGTTAGACAGAACAATTTGCAAATTCATCTGGAATAACAAAAAACCCAGGAAGCTAAACCTATCCTCAACAATAAAAGGACTTATGGGGAAATCACTATTCCTGAACTCAAGCAGTATTACAGACCAATAGTGATAAAAACTGCATGGTATTGGTACAGAGACAGACAGAGAGACCAATGGAATAGAATTGAAGACCCAGAAATTAACCCACACACCTATGGTCACTTTATTTTTGACAAACGTGCCAAAACCATCCAATGGAAAAAAGAAAGCATTTTCAGCAGATGGTGCTGGTGCAACTGGAGGTCAACATGAAGAAGAATGCAAATCGATCCATGCTTATTACCCCGTACATAGCTTAATTCCAAGTGGATCAAGGACTTCACATCAAACCAGATATACTCAAACTAGTAGAAGAAAAAGTGGTGAACCCTCTCAAACACATGGGCATTGGAGAAATTTTCCTGAACAAAACACCTATGGCTTATGCTCTAAGATCAAGAATTGACAAATGGTTTCTCATAAAACTGCAAATCTTCTGTAAGGCAAAGGACACTGGGGGTAGGACAAAATGGCAACCACCAGATTGAGAAAGATCTTTAGTTATCCTACAACAAATAGAGGACATATATACAAAATATACAAAGAACTCAGGAAGTTAGATCGCAGGGAGACAAATAGCCCTATTAAAAATGGGGTTAAGAGATAAACAAATAATTCACAGCTGAGTAATTCCAAATGGCTGAGAAACACCTAAAGAAATGTTCAACATCTTTAGTCATAAGGGAAATGCAAATTAAAACAACCCTGAGATTTCACCTCACACTAGTGAGAATGGCTAAGATGAAAATCTCAGGTGATAGCAAGTCCTGGCGAGGATGTGGAGAAAGAGGAACACTCCTCCATTGTTGGTGGGATTGCAGACTGGTACAACCACTCTAGAAATCAGTCTGGAGGTTCCTCAGAAAATTGGACCTTGAACTACCTGAGGACCCAGCTATACCTCTCTTGGGCATATAAGCAAAAGATGCCCCAACATATAAAAAAGACACGTGCTCCACTATGTTCCAAGCAGCATTATTTATTATAGCCAGAAGCTGTAAAGAACCCAGACTCCTTCAACAGAGGAATGGATACAGAAAATATGGTACATGTACACAATGGAATAATACTCAGCTATCAAAAACAATGACTTATGAAATTCATAGGCAAATGGTTGGAACTGGAATATACCATTCTGTGTGAGGTAACCCATTCACAGAAAAACACACATGGAATGCACTCATTGATACGTAGCTATTAGCTGAAATGCTTGAATTTCCCTAGATGCACAGAACACATGAAACTCAAGACAGATGATCAAAATGTGAATGCCTCACTCCTCCTTTAAAAGGGGAACAAGAATACCTTTGGCAGGAATAGGGAGAGAAAGATTAAAACAGAGTCAGAAGGAACACCCATTCAGATCCTGCCCCACATGTTGCCCATACATATACAGCCACCCAATTAGACAAGATGGATGAAGCAAAGAAGTGCAGGCCGAGAGGAACAGGATGTAGATCTCTCCTGAGAGACACAGCCAGTACACTTAGGCGGATGCCATCATTAAACCACTGAATTGAGAACATCGAGCAAGGGATACCCTTTGAAGGAATCAGAGAAAGGACAGAAAGAGTTTTAAGGGTCTTGAGACCCCATATGAAAAACAATGCCAAGCACCAGAGCTTCCAGGGACTAAGCCACTACCTAAGGACTATACATGGACTGACCCTGGACTCTGACCTCATAGGTAGCAACAAATAGACTAGAAAGAGCACCAGTGGAAGGGGAAGCTCTTGGTCCTGCCAAGCCTGAACCCCCAGTGAATGTGATTTTGGGGGGAAGGGTGGTAATGGGGGGAGGATCTGGAGGGGAACACCCATAGAGAAGGGGAGGAGGAGGGGTTAGGGGTATGTTGACCTTGAACCGGGGAAAGGGAATAACAATTGAAATGAGAATAAAATACCCAAGTTAATAAAGATGAAAAAGAAAAAGAATGTAGCTCTAGCATTTTTACATGTTTTTACAATGTTCTACATGTGTGTCAATCCAATAGTTCAAGTTATTTTTACAAAAAGAAGATCTTCCTTTTCAAACATGTCTCTGTCTCCCTCTTCCCAACAACCCTAATATTTTTTTTAATTTTAACTACAGAGAGAAAGAGAGAGAAAGAGAGAGAGAGAGAGAGAGAGAGAGAGAGAGAGAGAGAGAGAGAGAGAGATCTCCAATGGCTCAGAAGCACTAAGGAAATGTTCAAAGTCCTTTGTGATCGGGGAAGCAAAAATGACTCTGAGGTTCTGTTTCTTGATTCTTGAACTTAGAGCATGAGCCATTAGTGTTTTGTTCAGGGAATCTTTCCCAGGGTCCATGTTTTCGATGCTCTTTCCCACATTTTCTTCTATTAGTTTGAGTGAATTTGTTTTTTGGTTTTTTTTGGGGGGGGGGTTTGGTTTTTTGTTTTGTTTTGTTTTTGTTTTGTTTTGTTTTGTTTGTTTGTTTTTTTATTAACTTGAGTGTCTCTTATTTACATTTCGAGTGTTATTACCTTTCCCGGTTTCCGGGCAAACATCCCCCTAATCCCTCCGCCTCCCCTTCTTTATGGGTGTTCCCCTCCCCATCCTTCCCCCATTGCAGCCCTTCCCCCAACAATCACGTTCACTGGGAGTTCAGTCTTAGCAGGATCAAGGGCTTCCCCTTCCACTGGTGATCTTACTAGAATATTCATTGCTACCTATGAGGTCAGAGTCCAGGGTCAGTCCATGTACAGTCTTTAGGTAGTGGCTTAGTCCCTGGAAGCTCTGGTGCTTGGCATTGTTGTTCATAAGGGGTCTAGAGCCCCTTCAAGCTCTTCAAGTTCTTTCTCTGATTCCTTCAACGGGGGTCCCGTTCTCAGTTCAGTGGTTTGCTGCTGGCATTCGCCTCTGTATTTGCTGTATTCTGGCTGTGTCTCTCAGGAGAGATCTACATCCAGCTCCTGTCGGCCTGCACTTCTTTGACTCTCTATTCCCTGCCAAAGGTATTCTTGTTCCCCTTTTAAAGAAGGAGTGAAGCATTCACATTTTGATCATCCGCCTAACGTTTCATTTGTTCTAGGCATCTAGGGTAATTCAAGCATTTGGGCTAATAGCCACTTATCAATGAGTAGATACCATGTGTTTTTTCTGTGATTGGGTTACCTAACTCAGGATGATATTTTCCAGTTCCAACCATTTGCCTATGAAATAATTTAATGAAAATGAAGGTACAACATACCCAAACTTATGGGACACAATGAAAGCTGTGCTAAGAGGAAAACACATAGCGCTGAGTGCCTGCAGAAAGAAACAGGAAAGAGCATATGTCACCTGCTTGACAACACACCTAAAAGATGTAGAACAAAAAGAAGCAAATAAACCCAGGAGGAGTAGAAGGCAGGAAGTAATCAAACTCAGAGCTGAAATCAACCAAGTAGAAACAAAAGGACCATAGAAAGTATCAACAGAACCAAAAGTTGGTTCTTTGAGAAAATCAACAAGATAGATAAACCCTTAGCCAGACTAATGAGAGGACACAGAGGGTGTGTCCAAATTAACAAAATCAGAAATGAAAAGGGAGACATAACTTAGATTCACAGGAAATTCAAAAAATCATCAGATCTTACTATAAAATCCTATATTGAACAAAACTTGAAAATCTGCAGGAAATGGAAAATTTCATAGACAGATACCAGGTACCAAAATTAAATCAGGAACAGATAAACCAGTTAAACAACCCCATAACTCCTAAGGAAATAGAAGCAGTCATTAAAGGTCTCCCAAACAAAAAGAGCCCAGGTCCAGACGGGTTTAGTGCAGAATTCTATCAGACCTTCATAGAAGACCTCATACTAATATTATCCAAACTATTTCACAAAATTGAAACAGATGGAGCACTACCGAATTCCTCCTATGAAGCCACAATTACTCTTATACCTAAACCACACAAAGACCCAACAAAGAAAGAGAACTTCAGACCAATTTCCCCTATGAATATCGACGCAAATATACTCAAAAAAATTCTGGCAAACAGAATCCAAGAGCACATCAAAACAATCATCCACCATGATCAAGTAGGCTTCATCCCAGGCATTCAGGGATGGATATACGGAAAACCATCAACGTGATCCATTATATTAGCAAACTGAGTGTATTTGTTTTTATGTGAAGGTCCTTGATCCACTTGGTCTTAAGCTTTGTACAGGGCATTAAAATGGTTAAATTTACATTCATCCACTTGCTAACCTCCAGTTAAACCAGCACCATTTGCTGAAAATGTTATCTTTTATCCACTGGATGGTTTTAGCTCTTTTGTCAAAGATAAAGTGATAACAGGTGTGTGAGTTCATTTCTGTGTCTTCAATTCTATCCCACTGATCTACTTGCCTGTCTCTATACCAATACCATATAGTTTCTATCAACAAATGGGACCTCATAAAACTCCAAATCTTCTGTAAGGCAAAGTAAACGATCCTTTGTACAAAATGTCAACCAACAGATTGGGAAAAAGATCTTTACCAATCCTACACCCAATAGAGGGACAATATCCAATATATACAAGAAACTCAAGAAGTTAGACAACAGAGAGACAAATAACCCTTTTTTAAAATGTGGTATAGAGCTAAACAAAGAATTCTCAGCTGAGGAATATCAAATGTCTGAGAAGTACCTAAAAATGTTCAGCATCCTCAATCATTGGGAAAATGCAAATCAAAACAATCCTGAGATTCTAACTCACACCACCCAGAATGGCTAATATCAAAATCTCAGGTGACAACAGGTGCTGGCGAGGATGTGGAAAAAGTAGAACACTCCTCCGTTGTTGGTGGAATTGAAAACTGGTACAACCAATCTGGAAATCAGTTTGGAGTTTCCTCAGAAAATTTTACACTCTACTACCGAGGACCTAGCAATACCATTCCTGAGCAGACACCCAAAAGATGATCCAACATTTAACACGGACATGTGTTCCACTATGTTTGTAGTAGCCTTATTTATGATATCCAGAAGCTGGAAAGAACCAAGATATCCTTCAAATGAAGAGGGGATACAGAAAATGTGCACAATGAAGTACTACTCAGCTATCAAAATCAATGAGATCATGGAATTCTTAAGCACATAGATGAAACTAGAAGATATCACCCTGTATGAGGTAACCCAATCACAAAAGAATACACATGGTATGAACTCATTGATAAGTGGATATTAGCCCAAAATCTCGAATTACCCAAGATGCAAACCACAGACCACTTAAAGCTCAAGAAGAAGGACAAAGAGCAGATGCTTCATTCCCCCTTAAAAGGATAAACAAAAATATTCATAGAGGGGATATGGAGAAAAATTTAGAGCAGAGACTGAAGGAATGGCTATTCAGAGCCTACTCCACCTGGGGATCCAGCACATATATACTATTGCCACCAAAACTACACAATATTGATGAAGTTAAGAAGTACATTCTCATAGGAGTCTGATCTACCTCTCTCCTGAGCAGCTCAGCCAAAGCATGACAAATAGAGAGGCAAATGCTAGCAGCAAACCATTGAACTCAGAACAGGGTCCCTCTTGGAGGAATTACAGAAAGGATCGAAGGAGATGAAGGGGCTTGTGACCCCATAAAAACAAGAATATCAACCAACCAAAGCTCCCAAGAACTAAGCCAGTACCCAAAGACTATACATGTACAGACCCATGACTCCAGCTGCATATGTAGCAGAGGATGGCCTTGTCAGCCACCAATTGGAGGAAAAGCCCTTGGTCCTGCCAAGGCTGGACACAACCCCTCATTGTGGTTTAAGAGTTATAACACACTTATGGAAGAAGGGGAGTGAGATGGCATAGGGGGTTTATGGATGGGACACCAAGAAAGGGAATAACATTTGAAATTTAAATATAAAATATCCAATAAAAAATAAAAATTAAAAAATAAATTTTAAAAATGACCCTGAGATTCCAATTTATAACAAGCAGAATGGCTAAGACCAAAGCCTCAGGTGACAGTACATGTTGGAGAAGACGTGGAGAAAGAGAAACAATTCTTCATTACTGTTAAGATTGCAAACTGGTACATAAAATTGGAAACAGATCTACCTGAAAGCCCAGCTATACCATTCCTTGGCACAGACCCAAGTGATGCCCTAGCATGCCACAAAATCATGAGCTCCACTATGTTCAAAGCAGCCTAGTTTGTAATAGCCAAAAGCTGCAAACAACCCATATGTCCCAGAAGGATGAATATAGAAAATGTGATTCATTTACACGATGGAACTGCTCAGCTATTAAGAACGAGGACATGCTGAGCTTTGCAAGCAAATGGATGGAACTAGGTTATATCATCGTGAGTGAGATAACTCAGAAACAAAAGGACATGCATGATATGCACTCACTGAGAAGTAGATATTAGACCAAAATGTACAATCCACAGAATTCAAGTAGGTTAACAAAGTGAGAATGCCCAAGTGAGAATGCCTAGATCATTTGGGAGGGAGAAAAAAGCAATCACAGGAGGGAGGTGAGAAGGGCAGGACATGTGTAGAAAAGGGGACAGGTTGGAGAAGGGGGAAACATAATAGGTATTAGGGGGAGGGGGCCCTGAGGACCAGCAGAAAGAATGGAAAGATGCAATCTCAGGAAGTATGAGTTAGGAGGTGGAGTCTCCAGAGTATACTAGAGACCGGCAAGGTGGGAGACTCTCAGGACTAAAAGGTAGTGACCTTAGATGAAATGTCCTACAGTAGGAAGAAGGAACTTGTAGAACCCACCTCCAGCAGAAAGACAAGGCATCAATTGAGGGATGGGTTGGCCATCCCACATTTAAAAACTCTGACCCATAATTGTTCCTTATGGAACAGAAATGCAGGGACAAAAACAGAAGAGCCTAAGGAAAAACAGGTATCTGACAGGACCAAGTTTTTGGTCCAGCTCAAAGGAGGCCCCAAGTAGTGACACTATTACTGAGGATATGGTATGCTCACAAATAGGAGCCTATTGTGACTGCCCCCTGAAAGAACCTAAAAGCAGCTGAAAGAGTCAGATGCAGATGTTTACAACCAATGAATGGACAGAAGTTGCTGACCTCTGTGGTTGAATTAGGGAAAAGCTGGAAAAAGCTTAGAAGGAGGTCTACCTTACAGAAAGACCAGAAGTCTCAACAAATCTGGACCCCCTTCTCAGATATGAGGCAACCAACCAGGCAGCATACACAGCTGCGAAATCCCCAACACATAGAGGGCAGAGGACTGCTAGGTCTGGACTTAGTCAGAGAAGATGCACTTAACATTCCCGTGAATGGAGACCTAAGAGAGTGGGAAGGGTTGGTGGAGTTGGAGGGTTTGTCGGGACATGCTTGTGGAGATAGAGGGGAAGGAGAGGAGATAGGGGATGTGGAACAGTCAGGGGTAGACCAGGAGGGGATAGTATCTAGAATATATATATACATATATATATATATATATATATATGTATATGTATATATATATGTATATGTATATATATAAAATACATATCTATTTATATTAAATATATATATTTAAAACTATTTTTAATCAATCAATCAATAAATGAACAAAATCTGAGTGATTGTCACCTGAGTATGTTTGTTTCCCTGGTTTGGGCTGTTGTAAATCACTTTGTGAAGGTCATTTCCCTGTCAAGAGAGAGAGAAGACAGAAAGAGAGAGGGAGACACACACACACACACACACACACACACACACACACACACAGAGAGAGAGAGAGAGAGAGAGAGAGAGAGAGAGAGAGAGAGAGAGAGAGAGAGAGAGAGAGAAAGTTATTATAGCATTTATTACTAAGTTGTAAAAAGTTTCCTATGAAAGTTAACTAAGAAAAGGAAGAAAAGCAGAAAGATCTTAAGTGCAGCAAGGGAATCATTCCTCTCGTTTCTTCTCCTTTTAGTCTAGGAAGAGTTCTGTATGCAAAAGTTCTTCTCAGTTCAGTTCCTCTGACTGTTCTCTTCATATAAGTGATTTGGAGGTGTTTTTATATCTTTTCAGAATACATGATCACTTGGTAAAATGTTCATTACAAGTTCACACATAAAATTCAAATCATAAATTGAAATAGAAGTTTAAAATAGAGAGTGTTTACATGCATATTCATTAGGAATAATTATCTGGCTAAACATTCAGCACCTGCCTCGGTGACACAGGTTCATTGAAAGTTAAAAACTATAAGTTTTAATGAAGTTTTGTGCAGATATTTTATCTTCTGTCCTAACACCTATAATAAACCACTAGTTCCCTTTTTATGATCTTTGGCAATTGTTTTACAACCTCGTTGAATGTGTTCAGAGTTGGAGAAAGTTTGAATACTTTCTAGAAGCAATTAACTGGTGACACATGGGAAACTGACACAGTTCACATTGCAGATCTGATAATCAGAAAAGGACCTAAGAACAGTCCAACTATGAAAGAGCTTGATAAATATTAATAATTTTAGGAAGTCTTATAGGATCATCATTAAGAATTAATAAGTCATTTATTTGTCTATAAAGCATCACTACAAGGCAATACACCTTCATAGATCTGCAGAGATTTGCTCAAAAGGCATGGGCTAACACCTAATAATTGTTATATATATTTAATAATACCAGAAAAAGCATATTAATTGCCAGAATCTTTTCTAAAAATGATATTCACCTGTGCTTTTACCGTAGGAGTTTTGTTATAGATATAAACTAAGGTGAAGTCACCCCAGGAAGGTAACCTACTACTTATTTGCTTGTCCTATTATGGCTCTTGACAAAAAAAAAAACAATGTCAACTTCTAGCCTCTACACATATGTACACAGAAGTACCCATATAGCGCACAGGAAAAATTTTAAAATATATACATTTGAAGTCATGGATTTTAGAAAATAACTTGATAGCATAGCAAGATTTCTCAGTAGTACTATGTTATATATTTTAAAACAATTAAAGTAACTATTTTACATTCTTATTGTAAAATTTTATATTTAAGTTACTTATATTATACACTGATATCAATAATTATTAACATTATATTACTACAAGTATACATGTTTCTTAATCAAACCTTTTAACATTAACTTATCTCAATATTCATTTAAAAAAGTCCAAAAGCAAAAACACAAAATTCACAAGATTTTTCCTATATGTGTAGCTAATATGTACTTAAAACATACATGAATTTAAGAGGACTGTGACTTGTAAAGAACAGGGATGGTGTGTGGCATATGAACTCCTGATCCTCTAGTTCAGGACCCATATGAAGACCAAGATGCTCACCAGTTTGAGGAGGTCAAGTTCCAGTCCATGTACGGTTGTTCTATTTTGTGGAATAGTTTGGACAACACTGTTATGAGGTCTATGAAGATCTGATACAATTCTGCTCTAAAACCATCTGGTCCTGGGCTCTTTTTGGATAGGAGACTTTAAATAACTGCTTCTATTTCTTTAGGAGTTATGGGGTTGTTTAGATGGTCTATCTTTTCTTGATTTAACTATGGTACCTGGTATTTGTCTAGGAAATTGTCCATTTCCATCAGATTTTCCAGTTTTGTTGAAATATAGGCTTTTATAGTAGGATCTAATGATTTGTACTTCTTCAGATTTTGTTGTTGTGTCTCCCTTTTTGTTTCTGCTTTTGTTAATTTGGACACACTCTCTGTGCCTGCTGGATAGTCTGGCTAAGGATTTATCAATCTTGTAGATTTTCTCAAAGAACCAGCTCCTGGCTTTGTTGATTCTTTGTATATCCTTTTTGTTTCTACGCATTTGATTTCAGTCCTGAGTTTGATTATTTCCTGCCTTCTCCTCCTCTTGGATGTATTTGCTTCTTTCTGTTTTAGAGCTTTAAGGTGTGCTGCCAAGCTGATGGCATATGCTCTCTCCTGTTTCTTTTTGCAGACAATCAGAGCTATGAGTTTTCCTCTTAGCACTACTTTCATTTTGTTCCACAAGTTTGGGTAGGTTGTGCTTTCATTTTCATTAAATTCTAAAAAGTCTTTAATTTCTTTATTTCTCTTGATCCAGTTACCATTGAGTAGACCTTTGTTTAACTTCCATGTATATGTGGACTTTCTGTTGTTTTTGTTGTTATTGAAGACAAGCCTTAGTCTGTGGTGTTCCAATAGGATGAATGGGATTATTTCTGTCTTGGTGTATTTGTGACTGATATGGTCAATTTTGGAGAAGGTACCATGAGGTGATGAGAAGGACATGTATCCTTTTATTTTAGGATTAAATGTTCTATAAACATCTGTTGAAATGATTTGCTTCATAACTTCTGTGAGTTTTTATATGTCTCTATTTAATTTCTGTTTGCATGATCTGGTGTTGAAATCTCCTGCTATAATTGTGTGAGGGGCAATGTGTGCTTTGAGCTTTAACAAGGATCCTTCATGAATGTAGTTTTCCTTGCATTTGGAGAATAGATATTTAGGATTGAGAGTTCATCTTGGTGGATTTTCCCTTTGATGAAGAAGAAGTGTACTTCCTTACCTTTTTTGATGACTTTTGGTTGAATGTCGATTTTATTCAATATTAGAATATTTCTTCAGAAAATTTGCTTCAAAAGTTATTTTCCAGGCTTTTACTCTGAGGTAGTATCTGTCTTTTCTCTGGGGCGTGTTTTCTGAATGCAGCAAAATGCTGGGTCCTCTGTACGTATTCAGTCTGTTAGTCTATGTCTTTTTATTGGGGAATTGAGTCCATTGATGTTAAGAGATTTTAAGGAATAGTGATTTTTGCTTCCTGTTATTTTTGTTGTTACAGGTGGAAATATGTTTTGTGTCTCTCTTCTTTTGGAATTGTTGTAAGGAGATTACTTTGTTGCTTTTTCTAGGGTGTAATTTTCCTCCTTATACTATAGTTTTCCATCAATTATCCTTTATAGGGCTGGATTTGTAGAAAGATATTGTTAAAATATGGTTTTGTCATGGTTTCTCCTTCTATGTTAACTGAGAGTTTTGCTGGATATAGTAGCCTGGACTGGCATTTGTGTTCTCTTAGGGTCTGTATGACATCTGTCCAGGATCTTCTGGCTTACATAGTCTCTAGTGAGAAGTCTGGTGTGATTCTTATAGATCTACCTGTATATGTTACTTGACCCATTTCCCTTACTGCTTTTTGTATTCTTTCATTGTTTTGTGCACTTGATGTTTTTATTATTATGTGATAGGACAAATTTCTTTTCTTTTCCATCTGGTTCTGTATGTTTCACTTCTGAAGTTGGAAGTCTTCATTTTCTTCTATATCTATTATCCTTATGTTTCATTTTCTCATTTTGTCCTGGATTTCCTTGATGTTTTAGACTAGGAGCTTTTTGCATTTTACATTATCTTTGATGGTTGTGTCAATGTTTTCCATGGTATCCTCTTCCCCTGAGATTCTCTCTTCTATATCTTGTATTCTGTTGTATTCTGCTTGCATCTATGACTCCTGATCTCTTCCCTAGGTTTTCTACCTTCAAGCTTGTCTTCCTTCTTGCTTTCTTTATTAATCTATTTCCATTTTTAAATCCGGTATTGTTTCTTCATTTCCTTCATCTGTTGGTTGTGTTTTCCTGAAATTCTCTAAGGGATTTTTGTGTTTCCTGTTTAAGGGCTTCTTCTTGTTTACTTGTGTTGTCCTCTATTTTTTTAAGGGAGTTATTTATGTCCTTCTTAAAGTCCTCCATCATCATCATAGAAGATAATTTTAAATACAAATCTTGCTTTCCCCGTGTGTTTGGATATTGACTATTTGCTTTCCTGGGAGAACTGGGCTCTGATGATCCTAAGTAGTCTTGATTTCTGTTGGTTAGATTCCTGTGCTTGCCTATTGCCAACAGGTTCTCTCTGGTGTTAGCTTGTCTTGCTGTCTCTGACAATGGCTTGACCATCATGCAGGCCTATGTGTCAGCACTACTGTAGACCTGTTTTCTTTCAGCAGGATCTGAGAACAGAAACCTGCTCCTGGGTTTGTGTTACCTGAATACTCCAGGCATGTTCGCTTGGTCCAGAAGAGTTGGTCTTACCTCTTCTCTCAGTTGTATAGGTGCTCCTGGTGACTGGATTTCAACTCTAGGGGCAGGCAGAAACTTGAAGGGTCCTGCCAATGACTACTCCTAGTTCCCTGTGCCCACTGGGCAAAGATGACACTAGGTGATTTCCT
This sequence comes from Rattus norvegicus, assembly GCF_021556685.1. Lineage (NCBI taxonomy): Eukaryota > Metazoa > Chordata > Mammalia > Rodentia > Muridae > Rattus > Rattus norvegicus. The sequence continues at coordinate 28,193,816 of NC_141546.1, forward strand.
CTTTGGTCCAGAATGTGGGCAGAAAGTATCTGTCTCCTCTGAGTTCTCAGGATTGTCAGCACTTCTGAAAGTCGAGCTCTCACCCCCAAAAGATTCTGTACAGGTAGCTGTGGTATCTGCTCAGTTCAGTTTTGGGACCAGCCAGAACAAAAATATTTTTTCTTGTACACTATAGTCCGATTAGTTTTCCCTCTCTTTACATCCCCTTCCCTTATTTTTAGTACACAATTAGAAAAGGTATGGCTTAAAAGAGATAAATATAAAAACAACAAAATAAAATACATTAATATTTAAAAAAGCCATCATGCAGAAGTCAGATGATGCAAACTAACAGAAGAATGAGAGCTCAATAAAAAGTAGAAGAATCAGAGACTCAGAAATTCATGCACTCAGAACTTCAATAAAAAACTAAACGTGAGAGCTATGATACATACACAGGAACTAGTACAGAATTAGGCCAGCCCTTTGCTTATTGAATCAGTTTTGATGAGTTCATATGAATTTACCTCAGTTGAAAAAGATGGTCTTGTTCTCCTGGTTCACTCCATCCCCTCTTCCTCTTACACTCTTTCCATCTTCTATAGTTCTCCATGGTCTCTTAGGGAATGATTTGATAGAGGCATCCCATTTGAGCTGTATCCTCCAAGGTCTGTTTCTGTGAGTAGAGTCATGGTCTGTGTCTCCATGTGAGTTTTCATGTGCTCTAAGGGGAAGCTTTATAGATAGATGTTGCCTAAGTAAGTATCTGATCTATACCCTGGCAGAACATCATTAGGAGTCAGTTTTCACTTTTTTTTTTAGACTGATAGTATTTGGTTTTACCTTATCTCTGAGTTATCTAGTCTCTAGTTCATGATTATCCAAGAAATGAAGAGTATAGATCCATCTCTTAGACTGCACCCAGTTAAATCAGCAACCATGTTTTTTGCTACCATTGATGTAGCATATATTGAAGATAGTAAATCATTTTAGATCAATGGTTTCGTGACCAAACTTTTGTATTACTTGCACACAATATACCTTCTTTTACAAATACAGTATAAACTAAGAATGAAAGTACTATGTATGGACCAGCTTGAAAATTCAAAGTTCATTTAATTTTATGAGTGTTATTTCAGTGATAGGGCCTTGCTATATATTACTGGAGAATAAACTTCTTTAGCAAGAGCCTGTATTGGTTGGCCATTTCCAATGGCATCTCTTTGTCTGAGAACTCAATTGCTTTTAACCCATCCTCAGGACTAAGAGCCTCTTCTGTGACAAGAGATGGCCAGTTGGCACTTTGGCTCCCTCATTTTTGGAAATTTTCCTTGGATTGCCTTAATATAATTTAAGAAATTTCCATTTTACTACAGTATATGACTTCTCACATATTGCTCAATTCTAGATGTCTCTTATCCCATTTCTTCCCTCAAATTATCTCACTTATCCAGTCTCACCTGATCCTCTAAGTCCCCTCCCCCATTCCTAGTCCACCCATAAAATATAATGTATTTCCATCTCTTTAAGAGATACACATGACCTACATATACTTTCTTCTACACCTAATTGTAAGGGTAATATCTTGTGCACTATGAAAAAGCATTCACCACACAATAAAAAGACTATGGTCAATGAGCTGTGGCAGGATTAAATGATGGGGCTTATGTTACAGACAGAGGAATTCTGGGATAGAGCCAGGAGAGAAGAGATTCACCCTGCATGCTGAAGAAGGTGGTCACATGAAACCAGTCAAGTGATGAGACTTAGAATAGAATTAATGCTTATTATTTTGGGCAATTGAGCATGGGTAGAAAAGCTGTCATTAGAAATAGTGCACTGAAAAAAAAAAGAAATAGTGCACTGAATGTGGGACAGAAATCTAGAATGAGAGTCCAAGGAGCCAATGGGTAAGGCAGTTTAGCACTCTGATTTCTAATGGGTACAGGTGAAGTCCAGGTTCCCACATGAGTCCATGAACATTGGCAGCAGGAATCTACACAGAGGCCCAGTGAAGTTTCTCTAGATCCTATATTATGCAATAAGGCTAATTGCCTGCTGCTGAATACTAAAAAAGATAGTTGCATATGGTTTGTGAATAGCTGGTTCAGCAGGCAGTCCAATAAGCTGCACAGCAGTCTTTCAGGCAATTCTAACCACCTGAGGCAGGTGGATACCAAAGTTTGTTGGGCCAGTCACTGCAGCAACAGCTGAAAGATAGCACAGAGAAGCCAACAAGTGACTCACAGTACAATGGAACCACATTTTCTTGTCCTGTTGATCTTGGGAGGAAGTTGATCCTTTAAAGCTTGATCTTCTGGCAGAGAACAGATGGAGGCAACAGAAGGCAACCTCAGACTCAAAAGTTCCACACTTCTGAACTGGTGAAATTTGAAAATTAACAACAATAAAAGAGAAAAGAAATTGGGTATAAATAATCATAGCAAAAAAAAAAAAAAAACAATAGTTTGGAATAGGCAAAATGAAGTCTTTAGAGAGAGAATTAAATAATTTTTTTAAAAAACAAAGAGACACAATGACAGAGATATTTTAGACGATGTATAATGAAATTTTAAATGATATAAAACAGAAACAAAAAAGAAAGAAATATATAACCTAACTAGAACTGACACATTAACAATTATGATTATTTTTGTAATAGTGATGATTTTGATTTTTTTAAGCCGATAGTCATAATGTCTTGTCCCACGTGTGACTTCCCACTGGCAAGAAACATTCGGGTACATAGAAATCCTTACTGTGACCAACTTTATTATAATCTTAAAGAAGAAGCCTCGCCTCGCCAACATGGCGCGCTTATATACACCCTAGTGCGGCACATCCACACCTGATTGGTTGTTTACCCATGATCTCATAAGGCACGCCCCAGAGTGGGCAAAGACCTGGCATGAAGGTACTCTTGCACATGCGCACAGTTAACTTCCTGAAAGGGAGCCGGCTGGCGTGGTGAAGGCTAGCGCCATCTTGTAATGGCGGAGGCTATCCTGGCCTTCCACATGGGGCGCAGTGGAAGCCAGCGCCATCTAGTGGTGGCGAATGTTATTGCAGCCCTCTACATCTCACCCTTATCATTTATATTATTTTAGACAGTCATGATCACCCTATTGCGTGCAATGAGGAAACCTCGGCGATGTGGAAGGGCTGATCAAAGGAACAATGAGTCCCTCTCCTCCCAGTGCAATGGATCCACAGATCCATGGGGTGCAGGAGCAGAGAACTCAGATACCGACTAATTCCTGAGCAAGATAACCAAATTCCAGGGGAGGCCCCTTGTACAATGGCCACAAGTGCTTGAGTGATAATGGCCTTGTCACGTTTCTGTTGAGATCTGAGTTTTCAAACCAACCATAGTATGAACACTGATCCACAGCATAGGGCTACACCAGACAGAGCCACTCCTTATAAGTAGTGGGCACCTCATTTGGTTCTCCTCAGCTGTTACCACCAAGGGCCATAGTCAAGCCGCTCTTATAATAAAATTTTGAATTCCCAATTGTTAGTAACTACTCCAGAAAGTTCACCCACTGTGTTTGTCTAACAATAGATTGGGAAAAGATAACTCCCGACACTGCAGACACAATGTCTGCAGCAGTAATGGCTGCTACAATAGCAGCGAAAGTGTTAAGGTCTTTTCTAGGACAATTTAGGATCAGTCATTTTTCTCTGGAACAACCAGCAGACAATGGAACCATTTCTGAGATCTGTATAACCAGGACAGAGTTCCCCAGTCCACTGTAGCTTTATGTAGGTGGCTTTCTTGTGAAGCTACAGTCTGTAAAATGACAACACCAGTTACCAGTTAAGGCAGCAAGAGTCACTAGGGAAATGAAGGGGGCAGCAACGGCTGGAGTCCAGTCTTCTCCAGCAAGCAGCAGTGTACAGAGGGTCAGAGAGCAGGCCATAGTGGGACAGGACACACGCAGCTGTAACACTGACTGCAGCAATGGCAAAAATCTCTGTGATGACAAAGGATGAAGGGGAATCTTTCATCTTCCTCTCAGGGCAGAGGGATGACTCCAGGGACCCGAGCCACGAGAGCTGAATCTTCATTTAACCAGGAGCAGCAAGTCTCAGCAACCACTCAGGCAGCTGGCACACTCTGGTAGCATCCTGTAGAAAAAACACAAACATTCCCTCTTCCCCATATAAAATATATGGACAGGACCATGTCAATATGTGGATCTCTCTATTTCACCTAGGCAGAAGTATGCCTAGTTGTAGGGTGCCATAAACTGGGGCATCCAAATTTTTAAAATTGAAATAAAAGGAGCATTATTTAGCATACAGGGATAACTCCCCCTTTTATTTATTAAGATATATTAAAGATATTATTTATTAAGGTAAGTCCTTGAGGATTAAATTGAGGACACTGAGAAGCCCTGGAATTCCTGAAGATTGTCGGGAAGCCCTTTTGATACTGGTTTTTCCAAGTGGTGTTTTTATCAAGTGACCCATCTAGAAAGCCTTTTCCAATCTCAGACCACACTGTGTCGTGAATCTTTTGGAATATGCTGGCTCAGAGGTATGTACTGGGTCTCTGGGTAGGACAGCCATTTGTTTAATAATTCTTCTGAGAGCTTCCGCAGGAGAGGAAAGTTACTCTGCAAAGCAGCCGTCACAGCATCTCCGTACAGTCTAAAGAATGAGATTTTTTGACTAATTGTTCTTATGTAAGGCCTATAATCTGTCTGGGATCATTGTCCTCCCTTGCTAAAGAGCCCAGGCAATCCAGTTTGAGTTCTTAAATGTCCTATAAAGGAACAGTACTTAGTGCTCTTAACCACTAAGCCATTTCTCTAGCACCTCACAAACTTTATTTATCTAAACATAAGCATTAATTAGAAATGTCAAATCTTGTAAATATTGTTCAATTTCAGTCTTACTAGAAATCCCTGAGCTGGCAGGGTGAGGCTGGGAATAGAAAACAAGCAAATGGCGTCTTCCTCTTTTCGTGAGGGTGTATTATCAACTCCATTACCATTTTTAAAGAGCTGGGTCTATGGTCTTGTTTAGTTGTCTGAGCAAGAGCACTGAAAGGACAGTGAGTTGTCAGACAATTTATACTGAAATCACTCACTGATTCCATGTAGAAAACTTTTCTATAATAAAGCATTAAGTAATTGGAATCAATTGTAAACCACAAGCCACACATTGGCTATCAGTATGTGAATTGAAAGTTTGATTTAAAAACAGTGGCTAAACTACGGAATTTAATAATCTGTGTTGAAGCAATAGAAACTCAAGAGAATAAACAAGTGATCCAATCATACATGTAGCCTTTTCATTAGATAAACCACCTATAAATACAGTAAGCACATTTCCTATGGGTTGTATGCACAAATATACAGGAAGTACAAAAGCATGTAAAGAGTAAAATTATCAATTTTGTCTGAAAAATTTGTATATGTACTAGGCCAAATATCACTATTTTGTAATAACCAATTAACTGTTGTTTGGAATAAGATATGTTTTATTAGGTTTCTATTCAAAATACTTTTATGACTCCAGTCCACAACTCTGTACTAACACAGCTGAAGCTTTATCTCTAATGTGCATAAAAAAGACCTAAGTCCTCTGGTAGGGTGAGGTACTTAGCCAATTAAAATATCCTTAGAAGCTTAAAATTAGCTTCAAATATTCTTTTTTTTAAAGATTTATTTATTATATTTATTATATATAAGTACACTGTAGCTGTCTTCAGACACCAGAAGAGGGCATCAGATCCCATTACAGATGGTTGTGAGCCACCATGTGGTTGCTGGGATTTGAACTCAGGACCTCCGGAAGAGCAGTCAGTGCTCTTAACTGCTGAGCCATCTCTCCAGCCCAGCTTCAAATATTCTTATCTGGAGTAGTGTAACAGCTACTCCCCAAATATTAAAGCTCATTTTGAGAGCAAAGGTTTGTAGTAAAAATTTCCATATACATTGAAAGATTTAAGTTCTAACTTCTTACACTGAGGAAGCAACAAAATTACCTAATATAAGGCTATTAGCCATTTTTAATGATATCACTCTATGGGCTCTCTAAAACTGTAAGCAAGCTCACGAAATGAAAACTCAAAATCAATCCTCTAAATCTATCTTGAAATGGTAGTTGGAGTAAGTAAACTGGCTGTAATGTTCTCACAAGTTCCAAAACCTCATCAATCCTTCGTAAATCTTGTAACAATCTCTACCTGTTTGATTTTTCCTTAATTAAAAATAAGTTTGAGTTAGTCAATGTAACACTGGTAATCCTTAATCACAATCTTTAAGTTCTCTTTGCAACACCAGAACACAGCCACAACTTTGGAAGGTCATCTGAGTTCTGAGTACGTGACTAGGCAGCTGTCCTTAGGGCAGTGGAATTAGCATCAAAATGCAGAAACAAAGTTTGACTGCCAATTCCTATATATGAATGCACGATGGCGTAGTCTCTAGTACCTCAACAAAGAGACATTTTCCTAAATTCTTTTAGAAGCCTGGTTCCTAGAATAAGAATTCCATAAAAACATTACCTCAATTTAGACCTGTTTCCCTAGGTTGGTCCATGTCACATGTTATCTAGAATGACTCCATACAGATTACCAGCTTTATGTCAACTTTCTGTTACCAATATTATACCCTTTTAACCATATCCAATAACTTGAAAGCCAATAGTCCATAACCAAGGCAAGTAGAGCATATTATACACTTAAAACCAATCAGAAACAAATTGAAGTGGCTACACATATCTTAATGTTTACACCAAACACCATTTTTACCTTTTAGCTATGATTTTATGAGAAGCACCTTGTCACCTTTTGAGTCAAGTAATAAGTCAGGGATTTTTCTAAGAGAAACAGCTACCAACTCTTGTATCGAAGAAGCTGAGAAGCTGTTGGTGCCTTTAAGATCAGCTCGTGTAGGGAAGGGGCGGCACAGGTCTTCCTGGTTGCTGCCGCTGCAGAGAGCCCCTGGGCAGCACCCCACGAGCGAACCTGAGCCTCGGGACCACAGGTAAGACCAAATTCTCTGCTGCAAGAAAGCTGCCTGGTGAGCTTGGGACACACGGAAGCAGAAATTCTCTAGGACCGGGCACGTTCTGTGTTTACCGGAAGTCCCACACCCGCGGATCCCGGCCCGCAGCAGCTCTCTGCTCCCAGACCCGGTGAGAGAGAGACCCAACCGCCTGGTCAGGTGGGCACTCCTGAGGCTGCAGAGCAGAAGAGACCACCAACATTGCTCACCCCTGCCCACATCCCTGGCCCAAGAGGAAACTGTATAAGGCCTCTGGGCTCCCGAGGGGGAGGGCCCAGGAGCGGCAGGACCCCTGCCAGAGACACCGCCGGAACCTGAAAGAAACAGACCGGATAAACAGTTCTCTGCACCCAAATCCCGTGGGAGGGAGAGCTAAACCTTCAGAGAGGCAGACAAGCCTGGGAAACCAGAAGAGACTGCTCCCTGCACACACATCTCGGACGCCAGAGGAAAAAGCCAAAGACCATCTGGAACCCTGGTGCACTGAAGCTCCCGGAAGGGGCGGCACAGGTCTTCCTGGTTGCTGCTGCTGCAGAGAGCCACTGGGCAGCACCCCACGAGCAAACCTGAGCCTCAGGACCACAGGTAAGACCAAATTTTCTGCTGCAAGAAAGCTGCCTGGTGAACTCAAGACACAGGCCCACAGGAACAGCTGAAGACCTGTAGAGAGGAAAAACTAAACACCCGAAAGCAGAACACTCTGTCCCCATAACTGACTGAGAGAGAGGAAAACAGGTCTACAGCACTCCTGACACACAGGCTTATAGGACAGTCTAGCCACTGTCAGAAATAGCAGAACAAGGTAACACTAGAGATAATCTGATGGCGAGAGGCAAGCGCAGGAACCCAAGCAACAGAAACCAAGACTACATGCCATCATCGGAGCCCAATTCTCCCACCAAAACAAACATGGAATATCCAAACACACCAGAAAAGCAAGATCTAGTTACAAAATCATATTTGATCATGATGCTGGAGGACTTCAAGAAAGACATGAACACACTTAGGGAAGCACAGGAAAAAATTAATAAAGAGGTAAAAGCCTACAGAGAGGAATCGCAAAAATCCCTGAAAGAATTCCAGGAAAACACAATCAAACAGTTGAAGGAATTAAAAATGGAAATAGAAGCAATCAAGAAAGAACACATGGAAACAACCCTGGATATAGAAAACCAAAAGAAGAGACAAGGAGCTGTAGATACAAGCTTCACCAACAGAACACAAGAGATGGAAGAGAGAATCTCAGGAGCAGAAGATTCCATAGAAATCATTGACTCAACTGTCAAAGATCATGTAAAGCAGAAAAAGCTAGTGGTCCAAAACATACAGGAAATCCAGGACTCAATGAGAAGATCAAACCTAAGGATAATAGGTATAGAAGAGAGTGAAGACTCCCAGCTCAAAGGACCAGTAAATATCTTCAACAAAATCATAGAAGAAAACTTCCCTAACCTAAAAAAAGAGATACCCATAGACATACAAGAAGCCTATAGAACTCCAAATAGATTGGACCAGAAAAGAAACACCTCCCGTCACATAATTGTCAAAACACCAAACGCACAAAATAAAGAAAGAATATTAAAAACAGTAAGGGAAAAAGGTCAAGTAACATATAAAGGGAGACCTATCAGAATCACACCAGACTTCTCGCCAGAAACTATGAAGGCCAGAAGATCCTGGACTGATGTCATACAGACACTAAGAGAACACAAATGCCAGCCCAGGTTACTGTATCCAGCAAAACTCTCAATTAACATTGATGGAGAAACCAAGATATTCCATGACAAAACCAAATTTACACAATATCTTTCTACAAATCCAGCACTACAAAGGATAATAAATGGTAAAGCCGAACATAAGGAGGCAAGCTATACCCTAGAAGAAGCAAGAAACTAATCGTCTTGGAAACAAAACAAAGAGAATGAAAGCACACAAACATAACCTCACATCCAAATATGAATATAACAGGAAGCAATAATCACTATTCCTTAATATCTCTCAATATCAATGGCCTCAACTCCCCAATAAAAAGGCATAGATTAACAAACTGGATACGCAACGAGGACCCTGCTTTCTGCTGCCTACAGGAAACACACCTCAGAGACAAAGACAGACACTACCTCAGAGTGAAAGGCTGGAAAACAACTTTCCAAGCAAATGGTCAGAAGAAGCAAGCTGGAGTAGCCATTCTAATATCAAATAAAATCAATTTCCAACTAAAAGTCATCAAAAAAGATAAGGAAGGACACTTCATATTCATCAAAGGAAAAATCAACCAAGATGAACTCTCAATCCTAAATATCTATGCCCCAAATACAAGGGCACCTACATACGTAAAAGAAACCTTACTGAAGCTCAAAACACACATTGCACCTCACACAATAATACTGTGAGATTTCAACACCCCACTCTCATCAATGGACAGATCATGGAAACAGAAATTAAACAGTGATGTAGACAGACTAAGAGAAGTCATGAGCCAAATGGACTTAACGGATATTTATAGAACATTCTATCCTAAAGCAAAAGGATATACCTTCTTCTCAGCTCCTCATGGTACTTTCTCCAAAATTGACCATATAATTGGTCAAAAAACGGGCCTCAACAGGTACAGAAAGATAGAAATAATCCCATGCGTGCTATCGGTCCACCACGGCCTAAAACTGGTCTTCAATAACAATAAGGGAAGAATGCCCACATATACGTGGAAATTGAACAATGCTCTACTCAATGATAACCTGGTCAAGGAAGAAATAAGGAAAGAAATTAAAAACTTTTTAGAATTTAATGAAAATGAAGATACAACATACTCAAACTTATGGGACACAATGAAAGCTGTGCTAAGAGGAAAACTCATAGCGCTGAGTGCCTGCAGAAAGAAACAGGAAAGAGCATATGTCAGCAGCTTGACAGCACACCTAAAAGCTCTAGAACAAAAAGAAGCAAATACACCCAGGAGGAGTAGAAGGCAGGAAATAATCAAACTCAGAGCTGAAATCAACCAAGTAGAAACAAAAAGGGCCATAGAAAGAATCGACAGAACCAAAAGTAGGTTCTTTGAGAAAATCAACAAGATAGATAAACCCTAATCAGACTAACGAGAGGACACAGAGAGTGTGTCCAAATTAACAAAATCAGAAATGAAAAGGGAGACATAACTACAGATTCGGAGGAAATTCAAAAAATCATCAGATCTTACTATAAAAACCTATATTCAACAAAATTTGAAAATCTTCAGGAAATGGACAATTTCCTAGACAGATACCAGGTATCGAAGTTAAATCAGGAACAGATAAACCAGTTAAACAACCCCATAACTCCTAAGGAAATAGAAGTAGTCATTAAAGGTCTCCCAACCAAAAAGAGCCCAGGTCCAGACGGGTTTAGTGCAGAATTCTATCAAACCTTCATAGAAGACCTCATACCAATATTATCCAAACTATTCCACAAAATTGAAACAGATAGAGCACTACCGAATTCCTTCTACGAAGCCACAATTACTCTTATACCTAAACCACACAAAGACACAACAAAGAAAGAGAACTTCAGACCAATTTCCCTTATGAATATCGACGCAAAAATACTCAATAAAATTCTGGCAAACCGAATTCAAGAGCACATCAAAACAATCATCCACCATGATCAAGTAGGCTTCATCCCAGGCATGCAGGGATGGTTTAATATACGGAAAACCAACAACGTGATACATTATATAAACAAACTGAAAGAACAGAACCACATGATCATTTCATTAGATGCTGAGAAAGCATTTGACAAAATTCAACACCCCTTCATGATAAAAGTCCTGGAAAGAATAGGAATTCAAGGCCCATACCTAAACATAGTAAAAGCCATATACAGCAAACCAGTTGCTAACATTAAACTAAATGGAGAGAAACTTGAAGCAATCCCACTAAAATCAGGGACTAGACAAGGCTGCCCACTCTCTCCCTACTTATTCAATATAGTTCTTGAAGTTCTAGCCAGAACAATCAGACAACAAAAGGAGATCAAAGGGATACAGATTGGAAAAGAAGAGGTCAAAATATCACTATTTGCAGATGACATGATAGTATATTTAAGTGATCCTAAAAGTTCCACCAGAGAACTACCAAAGCTGATAAACAACTTCAGCAAAGTGGCTGGGTATAAAATTAACTCAAATAAATCAGTTGCCTTCCTCTATACAAAAGAGAAACAAGCCGAGAAAGAAATTAGGGAAACCACACCCTTCATAATAGACCCAAATAATATAAAGTACCTCGGTGTGACTTTAACCAAGCAAGTAAAAGATCTGTACAATAAGAACTTCAAGACACTGAGGAAAGAAATTGAAGAAGACCTCAGAAGATGGAAAGATCTCCCATGCTCATGGATTGGCAGGATTAATATAGTAAAAATGGCCATTTTACCAAAAGCAATCTACAGATTCAATGCAATCCCCATCAAAATACCAATCCAATTCTTCAAAGAGTTAGACAGAACAATTTGCAAATTCATCTGGAATAACAAAAAACCCAGGATAGCTAAAGCTATCCTCAACTATAAAAGGACTTCAGGGGGAATCACTATCCCTGAACTCAAGCAGTATTACAGAGCAATAGTGATAAAAACTGCATGGTATTGGTACAGAGACAGACAGATAGACCAATGGAATAGAATTGAAGACCCAGAAATGAACCCACACACCTATGGTCACTTGATTTTTGACAAAGGAGCCAAAACCATCCAATGGAAAAAAGATAGCATTTTCAGCAAATGGTGCTGGTTCAACTGGAGGGCAACATGTAGAAGAATGCAGATCGATCCATGCCTATCACCCTGTACAAAGCTTAAGTCTAAGTGGATCAAGGACCTCCACATCAAACCAGACACACTCAAACTAATATAAGAAAAACTAGGGAAGCATCTGGAACACATGGGCACTGGAAAAAATTTCCTGAACAAAGCACCAATGGCTTATGCTCTAAGATCAAGAATCGACAAATGGGATCTCATAAAACTGCAAAGCTTCTGTAGGGCAAAGGACACTGTGGTTAGGACAAAACGGCAACCAACAGATTGGGAAAAGATCTTTACCAATCCTACAACAGATAGAGGCCTTATATCCAAAATATACAAAGAACTCAAGAAGTTAGACCGCAGGGAACAAATAACCCTATTAAAAAATGGGGTTCAGAGCTAAACAAAGAATTCACAGCTGAGGAAAGCCAAATGGCTGAGAAACACCTAAAGAAATGTTCAACATCTTTAGTCATAAGGGAAATGCAAATCAAAACAACCCTGAGATTTCACCTCACACCAGTGCGATTGGCTAAGATCAAAAACTCAGGTGACAGCAGATGCTGGCGAGGATGTGGAGAAAGAGGAACACTCCTCCATTGTTGGTGGGATTGCAGACTGGTAAAACCATTCTGGAAATCAGTCTGGAGGTTCCTCAGAAAATTGTACATTGAACTGCCTGAGGATCCAGCTCTACCTCTCTTGGGCATATACCCAAAAGATGCCTCAACATATAAAAGAGACACATGCTCCACTATGTTCATCGCAGCCTTATTTATAATAGCCAGAAACTGGAAAGAACCCAGATGCCCTTCAACAGAGGAATGGATACAGAAAATGTGGCACATCTACACAATGGAATATTACTCAGCTAACAAAAACAACGAGTTTATGAAATTCGTAGGCAAATGGTTGGAACTGGAAAATATCATCCTGAGTGAGCTAACCCAACCACAGAAACACATACATGGTATGCACTCATTGATAAGTGGCTATTAGCCCAAATGCTTGAATTACCCTAGATCCCTAGAACAAACGAAACTCAAGACGGATGATCAAAATGTGAATGCTTCACTCCTTCTTTAAATGAGGAAAAAGAATACCCTTGCCAGGGAAGGGAGAGGCAAAGATTAAAACAGAGACTGAAGGAACACCCATTCAGAGCCTGCCCCACATGTGGCCCATACATATACAGCCACCCAATTAGACAAGATGGTTGAAGCAAAGAAGTGCAGACCGACAGGAGCCGGATGTAGATCGCTCCTGAGAGACACAGCCAGAATACAGCAAATATAGAGGCGAATGCCAGCAGCAAACCACTGAACTGAGAATAGGTCCCCTATTGAAGGAATCAGAGAAAGAACTGGAAGAGCTTGAAGGGGCTCGAGACCCCAAAAGTACAACAATGCCAAGCAACCAGAGCTTCCATGGACTAAGCCACTACCTAAATACTATACATGGACTGACCCTGGACTCTGACCCCATAGGTAGCTATGAATATCCTAGTAAGAGCACCAGTGGAAGGGGAAGCCTTGGGTCCTGCTAAGACTGAACCCCCAGTGAACTAGACTATGGGGGGAGGGAGGCAATGGGGGGAGGGTTGGGAAGGGAACACCCATAAGGAAGGGGAGGGGGGAGGGGGATATTTGCCCGGAAACCGGGAAAGGGAATAACACTCGAAATGTATATAAGAAATACTCAAGTTAATAAAAAAAAAAAAAGAAAGATGAAAAAATTAAAAAAAAAAAGAAATAAGAAAAAAAAATAAAAAAAAATAAAAAAAAAAAAAGATCAGCTCGTGTAGACGCTTAGCCTCTGGGCAGTTTCTCCAGCTAATCTAGACACCTGGCTCCAGGCACACGGCTCCAAAGACCTGATTGAAACTGTTTTTTATTCATTTGTTCCTTTTTGAAACGAGTTAAAACCAAGTCAAGGTGTGAACGACCGGCAGATAAAGTTTTTACCATTTTTTCTTTTGAACATGAAACATAAAACATTTAAACAACTAGAAACAAAAAACACAGACATACACTGACAGACATGGGGACATCCTGGTGCACCAGAGACAAACAATAGACAAAGAGGGAAAAAACCAGATGGTGTTCACGGTGACTATCCACTCGAGTGGAGTCGATATGGGCGATGGATTGTCTCAATTCCTGGACTAGTCCACCAACGTGTTGAAACCCAATTCCTGTAAGATACTGAGATATATTATCTGCACAACTGACATTCGCCAATGGTATGGAAGTGAAACACAGCCCTGAATATATTTACTCACAACCCAATTACATTAACTCCATCAAGCTGTGCACGGGCACTGAGATGTCCTTTTGTTTGATTCTCCTGAATAAATTTTCAGGCAGTCTGCTTCTATCAAATCTGATCAGTATGACTCTGTAAAGCTGTCGCGTCAGCGCATGGATGCCGTGGCGTCCCGAGAGCCAGCGCCGGAGCTTAAGCACACATCTAACAGGCACAAAGACAAAATTTTTCTCCCAAAATGCTGTGTTCCTTTTATCTCCTCCCTTCTGCTCACCCGGGGCGTTCTTTCCTCAACTTCTCGCTTCCGCATTGGAAGGGCCTGGTGCTTGATATCGGTCAGGATCCTTTTCTCGTTGCAACCTTTCACTACTCTCTGTTTCTGACACGCCTTGCCCTTCCCCCAACACTCTCCGCTTTGCTGTTACAGCTGGGAATTTGTCACGCGACCTCTGACGCCGTTTGGCGGTAACTAGAAACTCAAAGGTCAATAGAAACAACCCGAGGGCGGCCAGAGCAACCATAAAGGTTCCTGCCGCATCTGGCAGAGGACTGAGCTGGAACAGATCAAGGCTAAACATAGTCTCTCAGAGTCTTACCCCCACTCACAGCTTCTGGATTTCTTCCGTGAAACGGAGCCTCTTCTTGGCACCGGCGATTATGTAGCTTTTTTGTCCCGGGTTCTCGGCACCAAATGTCCCACACGCAACTTCCCGCCGGCAAGAAACACGCGGGTACATAGAAATCCTTACTGTGACCAACTTTATTATAATCTTAAAGAGGAAGCCTCGCCCCGCCAACATGGCGCGCTTATATACACCCTAGTGCAGCGCATCCACACCTGATTGGTTGTTTACCCATGATCTCATAAGGCACGCCCCAGAGTGTGCAAAGACCTGGCACGAAGGCACTCTTGCACATGCGCACAGTTAACTTCCTGAAAGGGAGCTGGCTGGCGTGGTGAAGGCTAGCACCATCTGGTAATGGCAGAGGCTATCCTGGCCTTCCACGTGGGGCGCAGTGGAAGCCAGCGCCATCTAGTGGTGGCGAATGTTATTGCGGCCCTCTACACTGGCTTCTTATTCTTTCTCAAAGAAAATTAAAAGAAAATGAAAAATGATGACAAAACTAGGTAGAAATATTGGGAAAGTTTATAATTAAGCATGAAAAAGACTTTAAGATAATAGACATACAAAAAGGAGAAAAAAGATGAAAATTGATGACAAGCCTTTGAACAAAAAGTAGAAAAAAATTACAAATAAATTTGAGGAAGAAACATAGTAGGTAGATTTGAAAGTAAATATAGTTGGTAAATTTGGTTTTGTCAAGGATATCTTGGTTTCTTCTTCTGTGGTGATTAAAAGCTTTGCTTAGTATAGTACTCTGGGGTAACATTGTGGTCTCATCCAATCTGCAATGTATCTTCCCAGGACCTTTTTTAATTTTAGTATCTCTCTTGAGATGCTGGGTATAATTCTGATAGTTCTGCTTTCACATATTACTTGGCCTTTTCCACTTTTTTTTAAAACATATTTTTGTTGTTGTAGTTGCTGTTGTTGTTGCTGTTGCTGTTGCTGTTGTTGTTATTCTGCATACTTAGGGTTTTGATTATTATGTGGCAAAACTATCTTTCTTATCTGGTACAATCTACTTTTTTTTCTGTAAACTTATATGTATAAAGGTATCTGTTTCTTTTCATTGGAGAAGTGTTTTCCTATAATTTTGTTAAGCATATTTTCTGTTTTTTTTTTTTGGTTCAATAATGTTTATTCCTGGTTTTAACATATGTTAGCTATTGTGTAATCAAAGATGATATGGCTTAGTATATGAGCTCACAAATGAATTTTCCAATTTTAAGAGTTTAAGTCACTTCTAATGTTTCACATATGTACTTTCAACTCTTCTCTTTGTTTTGGATTGTATATTTTTAATTTACATTTCAAGGTTTATGCCCTTCCATAGTTTTCCAGCCATAAACCCCCTATCTCATCACCCCTCTCCCTTCTTCTATGAAGGTGTTTCCCCCACCAAAACACCCACCCCTTGCCACCTACCCACCCAGACATTCAACTACAATGAGGAATCCACCCTTGGCAGGACCAAGGGTTTTTCCACCCATTGCTGTCCAACAAGGCTACATATGCAGCTGGAACCATGGGTCTGTCCATGTGAACTCTTGGATAGTGACTTACTACCTGCTAGTTCCAGTTAATTGGTATTGTTGTTTTTATGATGTTGCAAATATCTTCGGCTCCTTCAAACCTTTCTCAAAATTCTCCAATGGGGATCCCATCCTCAGTTCATTGGTTGGCTGTGAACATTAGCTTCTGTATTTGTCATGCTCTGGCATAGCCTCTCAGAAGACAGCTATAACAGACCCCTGTCAGCATGCACTACTTGAAATCAGAAACATTTTCTGGGTTTGGTGGTTGCATGCATATGGATTGGATCATCAGATGGGCCATCTCTGAATGGCCATTCCTTAAGGCTCTGCCACATTCTTTGTCTCTGTATCTCCTCCTATGAATATTTTTATTTGCCTTCTAAGAAGGACTGATGCATCCACACTTTGGTAACACTGCTTCCTGAGCTCCATGTGGTCTATGGATGGTATCTTGGGTACTCTGAGCTTTGGGGCTAATATCTACTTATTAGTAAGTATATAACATTTGAATTTATTTGTGATTGGGTTATCTCACTTTTTTTTTAGTTTCACCCATTTGCCTATGAATTTCATGAAGACAGTTTTTTAATAGTCAAGTAGTACTTCATTGTGTAAATGTACCACATTTTTTTTTTATCCATTCCTCTGTTGAGGAACATCTGGGTTTTTTCCAGCTTCTGGCTATTATAAATAAGGCTGCTATTAAAATAGTGGAGTATGTTTCCTGGTTAGACCTTGGAGGATCATTTGGGTACATGCCCAAGAGTGGTAAAGCTTGGTCCACAGGTAGTACTATGTCCAAATTTCTGAGGAAACAGCAGACTGATTTTTGGACTAAATGTACCTGCTTGCTATCCCACCAATATTGAACATGTGTTCATATTTCTCCACTTCCTCACCAGCATCTGTTGTCACATGACTTTTTTTATCTCAGCCATTCTGACTTGGAGAAGGTGGAATCTAAGGGTTATTTTGATTTGCATTTCCCTGATGACTAAAGATGTTAAACATATTACTAGTTATGTATCAGCCATTCCATATTCCTCAGTGAGAATTTTTGTTTAGCTCTGTAACCAATTCTTTAATGGGGCTATTTGATTAAGTGGAGCCTAACTTCTTTGGTTCTTTGTATATATTGGATATTAGCCCTCTAAAAGATTTAGGATTAAGAAATATCTTTACCCAATCTATTGATTGACATTTTGTCCTAATGACATCATCTTTTGCCTTACAGAAGGTTTGCAATTTTATGAAGCCCCATCTGTAAATTATTGATGTTACAGCAAAAGTCATTGGTGTTCTGTTCAGGAAAATTTCCCCAGTGCTCATGTGTTTGGGGCTCTTCCCCATTTTTTCCTCTATTAGTTTGAGTATAATTGGTTTTATGTGGAGGTCCTTGATCACTTGGAATCAAGCTTTTTACACAAAGATAAGAAGAGATCAGTTTGCATTCTTCTACATGCTGACCACCAGTTGAACTAGCACCATTTGTTGAAAATGATATCTTTTTTCTACTGGATGGTTTTAGCTCCTTTGTCATAGATCAAGTGACCATGCGTTCATTTCCAGGTCTTCAGTTATATTCCATTAATCTACCTGCCTGTCCCTCTACCAATGCCATACTATTTTTACCACTATTGGTCTGTAATACTGTTTGAGGTCAGGGATGATTTCCCCAGTATTTTTTTTTTATTGTTAAGGAGAGCTTGTGGTATCCTGTTTTGTTCTTGTTGCTGTTGTTTTTGTTGTTGCTGTCTAGGTCCGGAACTTTAGTGCCCCAGAATATCTGCTAGATGTCTGGTCTGAATCAGCAAAGCGTGTCACCTGCTCTGCTCCTTCCCACATCACACTACCGAAGGCCTCTCTCTGAGCCTGGCAGCAATCTCTCTACCTGTTTAGTTCCCAATGCCTGGAACACACATTCCCAACTCTGTGGCAGCCCAGACTAGTGGCCACACTCTCTCTTAAATCTCCGCATGAAAGAATACACAACACAATAGCCTTTGACCCAATTGATAAGATATAATTGCCTAACTAAACATACAAAGCCTGGTACACATCCATCCATTAAGAAAATTCATAACAACCTGTAAAGGTACAGTGTGGAGTCTTAACATCAGCTTCCATGTTGTCCCAAACATGGCTTCTCTCTCTGTCCCTCCTGTCTCTTTCCTCCCTTCTGTTCCAGTTTCCTCCTCTTCCTTCAAACTTTTCTCCTGCCTACCCTTCCTTCTCATCCAATGACAGGACTCCTTCTATCCTGTACCTGCCCTCACCTGTATTTTACAGATTAAATGGAGAGAAGGTTCTGGTGAAGTCACCTGAGTCCTGAGTACTGAGTAGGCAGCCTTCCTTGGGGCAGTAGAATTAGCATCAAAATACAGATAATTGAGGGCAAACCACAACACTCTAGGAAGAATTGAGTTGGAATTTAGTGAGGATTGCATTGAATCTGCAGATTCCTTTTGGCATTGTGGCCATTTTTACAATATCATCCAGCCAATCCATGAGCATGGGAAATCTTTCCATCTTCTGAGATATTCAATTTCTTTCTTCAGAGACTTGAAGGTCTTGTCATACAGATCTTTCACTTGTTTGGTTAGAGTCACACTGTGGTATTTTATGTTATTTGTGACTACTGTGAAGTGGACCATTGCCCTAATTGCTTTCTCAGACTGCTTATCCTCAGGCTGCTGAGAAGAGGAAGGATAATGATTTATTTAAGTTAATTTTACATCCAGCTATTTGCTGAAATTGTTTATTAGGTTTGGAAGTTCTCTGGTGTCCCTTGAGTATACTATTATATCATCTGCAAATAATGATATTTTGACTTCTTCCTTTCAAAGTTATATCCATTTGACCTCCTTTTGTTGTCTGACTGTTCTGGCTAGTACTTTGAGTACTATATTGAATATGTAGGAAGAGAGTGGGCAGATTTGTCTAGTCTCTGATTTTCATGGGATTGCTTCAAATGTCTCATTTAGTTTGATGTTGGCTACTGGTTTGCTGTATATTGCTTTCATTATGTTTACATATGGGCCTTGAATCCTTGATCTTTCCAAAACTTTTAACATGAAGGGATTTTGAATCTTATGAAATGAATTTTCAGCATCTAATGGTAGTATCATGTGGGATTTTTCCTTTAATTTGTTCATATAGTGGATTACATTGATTGAATTCTATAATTCAAAACATACCTGCATCTCTGGGATGAAGCTTACTTGAGCATGTTGGATGATAGTTTGATGTGTTCTTGGATCTGGTTTGCAAGAATTTACTGAGTATTTTTGCAACAATACTCATAAGTGAAATTGATCTGAAGTTCACTTTCATAGTTGGGTCTTTGTGTGGTTTACGTATAAGCATAATTGTGACTTCATAGAAAGAATTGTGTACTGTTCCTTCTGTTTCTATCGTTTGGAATAGTTTGGACCGTATTGTTTTTAGGTCTTCTATGAAGGTCTGATAAAATTCCACACTAAACTTACCTGGACCTGGGCTTTTTCTTTGGGAGGTGGGGTTGGGGGACTTTTAATAACTGCTTCTATTTTTTTTTAGGAGTTATGGGATGCTTCAGAGGCTTTATCTGATCCTGATTTAATTTTGTGACCTGGTGTCTGTCTAAAGAATTGTCCATTTCATCCAGATTTTGTTTCCTTGAATATAGGCTTTCCTGGTAAGATCTGAATTTTTTTTTAATTCCCTCCTATTCTGTTGTCATGTCTTCCTTTTCATTTCTGATTTTGTTAATTTGGATATTCTCTATGTGTCCTCTGGTTAGTCTTGCTAAGGGTTTATCTATCTTTTTGATTTTATCAAAGAACCAGATCTTGGTTTTGATGACTCTGTATACTTTCTCCTCCTCCTTCTCTTTTTCCTCCTCCTCCTCCTTCTCCTTTTCCTCCTCCTCCCCCTTCTCCTCCTCCTCCTCTTCCTCCTTCTTCTTTTTCATTGATTTCAGCCCTGAGTTTGATTATTTCCTGCTCTCTACTCCTCTTGGGTGTATTTGCTTCTTTGAGAGCTTTTAGGTGTGCTATCAATCTGCTAGTGTATGCTCTCAAACATTTCTTTTTTGGAGGTACTCAGACCTATGATTTTTTTCTCTTAGCACTGCATCCAATGCATCCCATAAGTATGGATATGTTTTGCCTTCATTTTCATTAAATTCTAAAAAGGCTTTAATCTCTTTTGTTATTTCTTCCCAGTCCAAGTTATAATTGAGTAGAGCATTGTTCAGTTCCATGTGTATGTGGGCTTCCTGTTGTTTATGTTGCTGATGATGAACAGCCTTAGTCCGTGTTTATCTGATAATATGCATTGGATTATTTCAATCTTCTTTTATCCGTTGAGGCCTGTTTTGTGACTGATTATATGGTCAGTTTTGGAGAATGTACTAAGAGGTGCTGATAAGAAGGTATACTCTTTTGTTTTAGGATGAAATGTTCTATAGATATGTGTTAAATCCATTTGGTTACTAACTTGTTTTAGTTTTACTGTGTCTCTGTTAAGTTTCTGTTTCCATTATCTGTCCATGGGTAAGAGTTGGGTGTTTAAATTCTCCCACTATTATTGTGTGAGTTTCAATGTGTGCTTTGAGTTTCAGTAATGTATCTTTTACATATTGGATGCTGTTCTATGCTGTTTGGGTATAGAAGTTCAGAATTGATAGGCTTTTTTTTGTTTTGTTTTGTTTTTGTTTTTTGGGTTTTTGGGGTTTTTTTGTTATTTGGGGTTTTTTTGTTTTTTTTGTTTGTTTGTTTGTTTGATTTTTTTTTTTTGGTGGATTTTTTTCTTTGATGAGTAAACAGTGCCCTTCCAGATATTTTTTGGTAACTTTTGGTTGAATTATCTATTTTAGGTCATATATTTGTTACTCCAGTTTTTTTCCCCTTGGGACCACTTCCCTGGAAATATTTTTCCCATCCTTTTACTGTGCAGCAATGTCTGTCTCTGTCACTGAGATGTGTTTTCTGTATGAAGCAAAATGCTATGACATGTTTTTTTATCCACTCTGCTACTCTATGTTTCTTGTTTTTCTACTGGGGATTGATTTCATTGAAATGAGGGCCAATGATTGTTGCTTCCTGTTATTTTTTATATTTTAGGTAGACTTATGTTTCTATTATTCTCTTCTTTGGCTTTGTTGTGGAAAGGTTAGTTTCTTTCCTTTTCTTGGATGTAGTTTCCATCTTTGTGTTTGAGTTTCCCTTCTATTATCCTCTGTAGGACTGCATTGGTGGAAACATATTGTATAAATTCGGTTTTGTCATAGAATATCTTGTTTTCTCCCTCCATAGTAATTGAGAGTTTTCCTGTATTTAATAGCCTGGGCTGGCATTTTTGTTCTCTCAGGGTCTGTATGACATCTGCCCAAGATTTTGCGACCTATACATTCTCTATTGAGAATTTTAGTATAATTCTGATAGGTTGCCTTTTATATGTTACTTTACCTGTTCCATTTACTGCTTTCAATATTCTTTCTTTACTCTGTGCATTTGGTCATTTAATTATTATATGACAGGAGGAATTTCTTTTCTTGTCCCATCTGTTTGATGTTCTATAGGCTTCTTTTCTGTGTATGGGCATCTGTTTCTTTAGTTTAGGAAACTATAATTTTGTTGAGGATGTTTGCCTGCCATTTTAGTAGGTAGTCTTCACTCTCTTTTATACCTATTATTCTTAGATTCAGTCTTTTAATTATCTCATGGATTTGTTGAATGTTTTGAGTTAGAAGCTGTGTGCTTTTCGTATTTTCCTTGACTCTTGTGTCAATGTCTTCTATGGTATCATCTGCTTCTGAGATTCTCTCTTCTACCTCTTGTATTCGTTTAGGGATGCTTGCATTTGTGACTGCTGATCTCTTTCCTAGGTTTTTGATCACCAGTGTTGTCACCCTTTGTGTTTTCCTTAATGTTTATAATTCCACTTTTAGATCCTGAATGGTTTTGTTCAATTTATTTACCTGTTTGATTGTGTCTTCCTGTGTTTCTTTAAGTGAGTTATTTGTCCTTCTTAAATTCTTCTATCATATGCATGATATGGAAATTTAGGTTCAAATCTGGATTTTCAGATGTGTTAGTGGTTCCAGGTTTTGGTATGGTGGGAGAATTGGATTTTTTTTTTTTTATTAACTTGAGTATTTCTTATATACATTTCGAGTGTTATTCCCTTTCCCGGTTTCCGGGCAAACATCCCCCTCCCCCCTCCCCTTCCTTATGGGTGTTCCCCTCCCAACCCTCCCCCCATCGCCACCCTCCCCCCATAGACTAGTTCACTGGGGGTTCAGTCTTAGCAGGACCCAGGGCTTCCACTTCCACTGGTGCTCTTACTAGGATATTCATTGCTACCTATGGGGTCAGAGTCCAGGGTCAGTCCATGTATAGTCTTTAGGTAGTGGCTTAGTCCCTGGAAGCTCTGGTTGCTTGGCATTGTTGTACTTTTGGGGTCTCGAGCCCCTTCAAGCTCTTCCAGTTCTTTCTCTGATTCCTTCAACAGGGGACCTATTCTCAGTTCAGTGGTTTGCTGCTGGCATTCGCCTCTGTATTTGCTGTATTCTGGCTGTGTCTCTCAGGAGCGATCTACATCCGGCTCCTGTTGGTCTGCACTTCTTTGCTTCATCCATCTTGTCTAATTGGGTGGCTGTATATGTATGGGCCACATGTGGGGCAGGCTCTGAATGGGTGTTCCTTCAGTCTGTTTTAATCTTTGCCTCTCCCTTCCCTGCCAAGGGTATTCTTTTTCCTCATTTAAAGAAGGAGTGAAGCATTCACATTTTGATCATCCGTCTTGAGTTTCGTTTGTTCTAGTGATCTAGGGTAATTCAAGCATTTGGGCTAATAGCCACTTATCAATGAGTGCATACCATGTATGTCTTTCTGTGATTGGGTTAGCTCACTCAGGATGATATTTTCCAGTTCCAACCATTTGCCTACGAATTTCATAAACTCGTTGTTTTTGATAGCTGAGTAATATTCCATTGTGTAGATGTACCACATTTTCTGTATCCATTCCTCTGTTGAAGGGCATCTGGGTTCTTTCCATTTTCTGGCTATTATAAATAAGGCTGCGATGAACATAGTGGAGCACGTGTCTCTTTTATATGTTGGGGCATCTTTTGGGTATATGCCCAAGAGAGGTAGAGCTGGATCCTCAGGCAGTTCAATGTCCAATTTTCTGAGGAACCTCCAGACTGATTTCCAGAATGGTTTTACCAGTCTGCAATCCCACCAACAATGGAGGAGTGTTCCTCTTTCTCCACATCCTCGCCAGCATCTGCTGTCACCTGAGTTTTTGATCTTAGCCATTCTCACTGGTGTGAGGTGAAATCTCAGGGTTGTTTTGATTTGCATTTCCCTTATGACTAAAGATGTTGAACATTTCTTTAGGTGTTTCTCAGCCATTCGGCATTCCTCAGCTGTGAATTCTTTGTTTAGCTTTGAACCCCATTTTTTTTTAAATTTTAATGTATTGTAATTTGAGATGAGATTAGAAACACACATTTGACACTGAGAGTTCAGGCACAAAATGTTACAAATATCTGTAAAGTGCAGTATGTAGAACATTGGCTGAGGACATGAAGAATACAAGGTGACAGAGGACAAGCCACAGAATGATGTCATTTGAGAAAAGGCTTCATTCTGAAGACAAATTTAAGAAGAATGGGAATTGGCACTGGAAATGGCAACAAACACAAGTAGGCACAGAGATAATAGAGAAAAGTTTTAGAAGTGCACAGTCCATCCTCTGAACTCCTTCTAACTTCCTACCATTATACATACTCTGAAACCTAGACGCTGCAAGGTTAAAGCACACTCGCTATTTTGAAACCTTGATGCACTTGTTTTCAATTCTCTCTCCTCTGGCACTGTCTATTGTGCCATAATTACTGCAAATTCCATGGGTTCTCACAAATACCATTCCTTCTGTGCAATCTCCTTTACTGTCTGCTAGACAATGTGTTCCTTATGCTGTGCTGTGAGCACAGAGGATATGAAACTGGTCTTGGCTATTTAGAATGAAGTGATGACCTTTGCAAGAACAATTTTTATTGTGGTGCTGCAGGCAGAAGCCAAAAAGTAAAGGATTAAAAGGAGAGTGGGTGGTAATTAGACAGAAAAATCTGTGTGCAGTTATCTACTGAAGGAAGCTGAGAGATGAGATAGTGATGTTAAGAGAACACAGCCAAAGCATGAGATAAAGAATTAAAGGCGAAGTATATGTTGGGAAAATTTATCAGCTGAGAGAAAATATTTAAGACATGAAATGGTCGATGCAGTTGTGTGACACAGAAAGTTAAAGAGGGGAACTAAAACGAAGAGGGGCATTTTCTCTAATACTGAAAGGGAAAGAAGAGATGACAGTACCAACATTACTTTAGATGGAAAATCGAAGATACTTCTTTTTTTTTTTTTATTAACTTGAGTATTTCTTATATATATTTCGAGTGTTATTCCCTTTCCCAGTTTCCGGGCAAACATCCCCCTCCCCCCTCCCCTTTCTTATCGGTGTTCCCCTCCCCACCCTCCCCCCATTGTCCCCCTCCCCCCGACAGTCTAGTTCACTGGGGGTTCAGTCTTAGCAGGACCCAGGGCTTCCCCTTCCACTGGTGCTCTTACTAGGATATTCATTGCTACCTATGAGGTCAGAGTCCAGGGTCAGTCCATGTATAGTCTTTAGGTAGTGGCTTAGTCCCTGGAAGCTCTGGTTGCTTGGCATTGTTGTACATATGGGGTCTCGAGCCCCTTCAAGCTCTTCCAGTTCTTTCTCTGATTCCTTCAACGGGGGTCCTATTCTCAGTTCAGTGGTTTGCTGCTGGCATTCACCACTGCGTTTGCTGTATTCTGGCTGTGTCTCTCAGGAGCGATCTACATCCGGCTCCTGTCAGTCTGCACTTCTTTGCTTCATCCATCTTGTCTAATTAGATGGCTGTATATGCATGGGCCACATGTGGGGCAGATTCTGAATGGGTGTTCCTTCAGTCTCTGTTTTAATCTTTGCCACTCTCTTCCCTGCCAAGGGTATTCTTGTTCCCCTTTTAAAGAAGTAGTGAACCATTCACATTTTGATCATCCATCTTGAGTTTCATTTGTTCTAGGCATCTAGGATAATTCAAGCATTTGGGCTAATAGCCACTTATCAATGAGTGCATACCATGTATGTCTTTCTGTGTTTGGGTTAGCTCACTCAGGATGATATTTTCCAGTTCCAGCCATTTGCCTACGAATTTCATAAAGTCGTTGTTTTTGATAGCTGAGTAATATTCCATTGTGTAGATGTACCACATTTTCTGTATCCATTCCTCTGTTGAAGGGCATCTGGGTTCTTTCCAGCTTCTGGCTATTATAAATAAGGCTGCAATGAACATAGTGGAGCACGTGTCTTTTTTATATGTTGGGGCATACCCAAGAGAGGTATAGCTGGATCCTCAGGCAGTTCAATGTCCAATTTTCTGAGGATCCTCCAGACTGATTTCCAGAATGGTTGTACCAGTTTGCAATCCCACCAACAATGGAGGAGTGTTCCTCTTTCTCCACATCCTCGCCAGCATCTGTTGTCCCCTGAGTTTTTGATCTTAGCCATTCTCACTGGTGCGAGGTGAAATCTCAGGGTTGTTTTGATTTGCATTTCCCTTATGACTAAAGATGTTGAACATTTCTTTAGGTGTTTCTCCGCCATTCGGCATTACTCAGCTGTGAATTCTTTGTTTAGCTCTGAGCCCCATTTTTTAATAGGGTTATTTGTTTCCCTGTGGTCTAACTTCTTGAGTTCTTTGTATATTTTGGATATAAGGCCTCTATCTGTTGTAGGATTGGTAAAGATCTTTTCCCAATCTGTTGGTTGCCGTTTTGTCCTAACCACAGTGTCCTTTGCCTTACAGAAGCTTTGCAGTTTTATGAGATCCCATTTGTCAATTCTTGATCTTAGAGCATAAGCCATTGGTGTTTTGTTCAGGAAATTTTTTCCAGTGCCCATGTGTTCCAGATGCTTCCCTAGTTTTTCTTATATTAGTTTGAGTGTGTCTGCTTTGATGTGGAGGTCCTTGATCCACTTGGACTTAAGCTTTGTACAGGGTGATGAGCATGGATCGATCTGCATTCTTCTACATGTTGCCCTCCAGTTGAACCAGCACCATTTGCTGAAAATGCTATCTTTTTTCCATTGGATGGTTTTGGCTCCTTTGTCAAAAATCAAGTGACCATAGGTGTGTGGGTTCATTTCTGGGTTTTCAATTCTATTCCATTGGTCTATCTGTCTGTCTCTGTACCAATACCAAGCAGTTTTTATCACTCTTGCTCTGTAATACTGCTTGAGTTCAGGGATAGTGATTCCCCCTGAAGTCCTTTTATTGTTGAGGATAGCTTTAGCTATCCTGGGTTTTTTGTTATTCCAGATGAATTTGCAAATTGTTCTGTCTAACTCTTTGAAGAATTGGATTGGTATTTTGATGGGGATTGCATTGAATCTGTAGATTGCTTTTGGTAAAATGGCCATTTTTACTATATTAATCCTGCCAATCCATGAGCATGGGAGATCTTTCCATCTTCTGAGGTCTTCTTCAATTTCTTTCCTCAGTGTCTTGAAGTTCTTATTGTACAGATTTTTACTTGCTTGGTTAGTGTCACACCGAGGTACTTTATATTATTTGGGTCTATTATGAAGGGTGTCGTTTCCCTAATTTCTTTCTCGGCTTGTTTCTCTTTTGTATAGAGGAAGGCAACTGATTTATTTGAGTTAATTTTATACCCAGCCACTTTGCTGAAGTTGTTTATCAGCTTTAGTAGTTCTCTGGTGGAACTTTTGGGATCACTTAAATATACTATCATGTCATCTGCAAATAGTGATATTTTGACCTCTTCTTTTCTGATCTGTATCCCCTTGATCTCCTTTTGTTGTCTGATTGCTCTGGCTAGAACTTCAAGAACTATATTGAATAAGTAGGAAGAGAGTGGGCAGCCTTGTCTAGTCCCTGATTTTAGTGAGATTGCTTCAAGTTTCTCTCCATTTAGTTTAATGTTAGCAACTGGTTTGCTGTATATGGCTTTTACTATGTTTAGGTATGGGCCTTGAATTCCTATTCTTTCCAGGACTTTTATCATGAAGGGGTGGTGAATTTTGTCAAATGATTTCTCAGCATCTAATGAAATGATCATGTGGTTTGTTCTTTCAGTTTGTTTATATAATGGATCACGTTGATGGTTTTCCGTATATTAAACCATCCCTGCATGCCTGGGATGAAGCCTATTTGATCATGGTGGATGATTGTTTTGATGTGCTCTTGAATTCGGTTTGCCAGAATTTTATTGAGTATTTTTGCATCGATATTCATAAGGGAAATTGGTCTGAAATTCTCTTTCTTTGTTGTGTCTTTGTGTGGTTTAGGTATAAGAGTAATTGTGGCTTCGTAGAAGGAATTCGGTAGTGCTCCATCTGTTTCAATTTTGTGGAATAGTTTAGATAATATTGGTATGAGTTCTTCTATGAAGGTTTGATAGAATTCTGCACTAAACCCGTCTGGACCTGGGTTCTTTTTGGTTGGGAGACCTTTAATGACTGCTTCTATTTCCTTAGGCGTTATGGGGTTGTTTAACTGGTTTATCTGTTCCTGATTTAACTTCGATACCTGGTATCTGTCTAGGAAATTGTCCATTTCCTGAAGATTCTCAAGTTTTGTTTAATATAGGTTTTTATAGTAAGATCTGATGATTTTTTGAATTTCCTCTGAATCTGTAGTTATGTCTCCCTTTTCATTTCTGATTTTGTTAATTTGGACGCACTCTCTATGTCCTCTCATTAGTCTGGCTAAGGGTTTATCTATCTTGTTGATTTTCTCAAAGAACCAACTTTTGGTTCTGTTGATTCTTTCTATGGTCCTTTTTGTTTCTACTTGGTTGATTTCAGCTCTGAGTTTGATTATTTCCTGCCTTCTACTCCTCCTGGGTGTATTTGCTTCTTTTTGTTCTAGAGCTTTTAGGTGTGCTGTCAAGCTGCTGACATATGCTCTTTCCTGTTTCTTTCTGCAGGCACTCAGCGCTATGAGTTTTCCTCTTAGCACAGCTTTCATTGTGTCCCATAAGTTTGGGTATGTTGTATCTTCATTTTCATTAAATTCCAAAAAGTTTTTAATTTCTTTCTTTATTTCTTCCTTGACCAGGTTATCATTGAGTAGAGCATTGTTCAATTTCCACGTATTGTGGGCATTCTTCCCTTATTGTTATTGAAGACCAGTTTTAGGCCGTGGTGGTCCGATAGCACGCATGGGATTATTTCTATCTTTCTGTACCTATTGAGGCCCTTTTTTTGACCAATTATATGGTCAATTTTGGAGAAAGTAACATGAGGAGCTGAGAAGAAGGTATATCCTTTTGCTTTAGGATAGAATGTTCTATAAATATCCGTTAAGTCCATTTGGCTCATGCCTTCTCTTAGTCTGTCGACATCACTGTTTAATTTCTGATTCCATGATCTGTCCATTAATGAGAGTGGTGTGTTGAAATCTCCCACTATTATTGTGTGAGGTGCAATGTGTATTTTGAGCTTTAGTAAGGTTTCTTTTACGTATGTAGGTGCCCTTGTATTTGGGGCATAGATATTTAGGATTGAGAGTTCATCTTGGTGGATTTTTCCTTTGATGAATATGAAGTGTCCTTCCTTATCTTTTTTGATGACTTTTAGTTGGAAATTGATTTTATTTGATATTAGAATGGCTACTCCAGCTTGCTTCTTCTGACCATTTGCTTGGAAATTTGTTTTCCAGCCTTTCACTCTGAGGTAGTGTCTGTCTTTGTCTCTGAGGTGTGTTTCCTGTAGGCAGCAGAATGCAGGGTCCTCGTTGCGTATCCAGTTTGTTAATCTATGCCTTTTTATTGGGGAGTTGAGGCCATTGATATTGAGAGATATTAAGGAATAGTGATTATTGCTTCCCGTTATATTCATATTTGGATGTGAGGTTATGTTTGTGTGCTTTCATTCTCTTTGTTTGTTGCCAAGACGATTAGTTTCTTGCTTCTTCTAGGGTATAGCTTGCCTCCTTATGTTGGGCTTTACCTTTTATTATCCTTTGTAGTGCTGGATTTGTAGAAAGATATTGTGTAAATTTGGTTTTGTCATGGAATATCTTGGTTTCTCCATCAATGTTAATTGAGAGTTTTGCTGGATACAGTAACTTGGGCTGGCATTTGTGTTCTCTTAGGGTCTGTATGACATCAGTCCAGGATCTTCTGGCCTTCATAGTTTCTGGCGAGAAGTCTGGTGTGATTCTGATAGGTCTCCCTTTATATGTTACTTGACCTTTTTCCCTTACTGCTTTTAATATTCTTTCTTTATTTTGTGCGTTTGGTGTTTTGACAATTATGTGATGGGAGGTGTTTCTTTTCTGGTCCAATCTATTTGGAGTTCTGTAGGCTTCTTGTATGTCTATGGGTATCTCTTTTTTTAGGTTAGGGAAGTTTTCTTCTATGATTTTGTTGAAGATATTTACTGGTCCTTTGAGCTGGGAGTCTTCACTCTCTTCTATACCTATTATCCTTAGGTTTGATCTTCTCATTGAGTCCTGGATTTGCTGTATGTTTTGGACCAGTAGCTTTTTCCGCTTTACATTATCTTTGACAGTTGAGTCAATGATTTCTATGGAATCTTCTGCTGCTGAGATTCTCTCTTCCATCTCTTGTATTCTGTTGGTGAAGCTTGTATCTACAGCTCCTTGTCTCTTCTTTTGGTTTTCTATATCCAGGGTTGTTTCCATGTGTTCTTTCTTGATTGCTCCTATTTCCATTTTTAATTCCTTCAACTGTTTGATTGTGTTTTCCTGGAATTCTTTCAGGGATTTTTGTGTCTCCTCTCTATGGGCCTCTACTTGTTTATTTATGTTTTCCTGGAATTCTTTCAGGGATTTTTGTGTCTCCTCTCTATGGGCTTCTACTTGTTTATTTATGTTTTCCTGGAATTCTTTCAGGGATTTTTGTGATTCTTTCAGGCATTTTTGCGATTCCTCTCTGTAGGCTTCTACTTGTTCTCTAAGGGAGTTTTTCATGTCTTTCTTGAAGTCCTCCAGCATCATGATCAAATATGATTTTGAAAATAGATCTTGCTTTTCTGGTGTGTTTGGATATTCCATGTTTGTTTTGATGGGAGAATTGGGCTCTGATGGTGCCATGTAGTCTTGGTTTCTGTTGCTTGGGTTCCTGCGCTTGCCTCTCGCCATCAGATTATCTCTAGTGTTACTTTGTTCTGCTATTTCTGACAGTGGCTAGACTGTCCTATAAGCCTGTGTGTCAGGAGTGCTGTAGACCTGTTTTCCTCTCTTTCAGTCAGTTATGGGGACAGAGTGTTCTGCTTTCGGGCGTGTAGTTTTTCCTCTCTACAGGTCTTCAGCTGTTCCTGTGGGCCTTTGTCTTGAGTTCACCAGGCAGCTTTCTTGCACTAGAAAATTTGGTCTTACCTGTGGTCCCGAGGCTCAAGTTCACTCCTGGGGTGCTGCCCACGGGCTCTCTTCAGCGGCAGCAACCAGGAAGACCTGTGCTGCCGCTTCCGGGAGCTTCAGTGCACCAGGGTTCCAGATGGTCTTTGGCTTTTTCCTCTGGCATCTGAGATGTGTGTGCAGGGAGCAGTCTCTTCTGGTTTCCCAGGCTTGTCTGCCTCTCTGAAGGTTTAGCTCTCCCTCCCACGGGATTTGGGTGCAGAAAACTGTTTATCCAGGCTGTTTCTTTCAGGTTCCGGCGGTGTCTCAGGCAGGGGTCCTGCCGCTCCTGGGCCCTCCCCCACGGGAGCCCAGAGGCCTTATACAGTTTCCTCTTGGGCCAGGGATGTGGGCAGGGGTGAGCAGAGTTGGTGGTCTCTTCCGCTCTGCAGCCTCAGGAGTGCCCACCTGACCAGGCGGTTGGGTCTCTCTCTCACCGGGTCTGGGATCAGAGAGCTGCTGCGGGCCGGGATCCGCGGGTGGGAATTGGATTTTGATATTGTCAAATAGCATTGGTTTCTGTTGATTATGTTTTTGCTCTTGCCTCTCACCATCTGGTTATCTCTTGCGCTAGCTGCCCTTGCTGTCTTTGACTGGAGCCTATCCTTTCTGTGATTCTGGTTGTATTAGATTCCTAGGAGTCTTGCAGTCGCTGTGATTCTTTGATTCTAGGAGCCTATGATCCTGTGATTCTGAGATGCTGGATGTGTCATAGCTCCTGGGACTTATCTGCCTCCTAGATCCTTAAATCCTTGTGTGACTAAGCTCCTGAGATCCTATTGGGTCATAACTCCTGAGAGTCAACTTTTCTTAGAGAGAAGTAGGTGAGGCCTGAGTCTTCACTGGAGACAGGTACACACCTGAAGGAACCCGTGCCTTTGGCAGTGCAGGTGTTCTTGTTTCCTTTGTTCTTGTGGGGATTCTAGTTATGTCAGGTGTTGGGAAAGATGTTGTGACCTAAACTGCAATATTGAGTGTGTCAGAGCTCCAGTGATCCTGAATTGTTTCCAATCTCTTAATTGTCCAGCTTCCTCTATGATCCTGTGATCCTGGCCATGTTAGAGAAGCTGGAAGTTGAGCTCCCTCTGGGTGTTTTAGGAGCAGGTACAGAACCAGAGTCCCAGGTCTGCTCTGGGTGCAGGTTCAAACCTGAAGAAACCTGTGCTACTGGCTGCGCAATGGTTCCTTCATCCCTGGATCTCAGGGGTGCCACTTCCTCTGGGTGGTGGGGCAGATGTTGTGGTCTCATCTATAATCCTGGCTATGTTAGAGCACCTAAGAGTCAAATGTCCTCTGGGAATTGTAGGAGTGAGTGGAACATTCCTAGGTTTTCTAGCTCCAGAATGCCTTCAGTCTATCTTTTCTTTATTACTTCTATTTCCATTCTAAGATCTTAGTCAGTTTTATTCATTTCCTTCACACATTTGATTGTATTTTTACTTATTTCTTTAAAGGATTTATTAATTTTCTATCTAAAGGCTTCTATCATCTTTCTAAGATTGAATCTAATCTCTTCTTTGCTTCACCTGTGCTAGGATGTCCAATACTTGCTGCAGTATGATATCTAGGTTCTTGCTATGCCATATTACTGTGGTTCTTACTATGTTCTTATGCTGACTGGTTCTAACTGGTATAGGCTGCATATTGCTCATTCTAGTAGGAATTATCATGGAGGCTGCAAGTGTTGTGTGCCTGACAATGGATTTTATGGAACAGGCAACAGCACACATTTGCTGACTGTGCCCCAGGCAGGAGGATATTGGTGGGGAGCCTTGTAACCTGAATGGTATTGGAGCCCATCAGGAATACAGTCAGATCCGTGGGGGACCCCCATTTATGATACTCAGGGAACAGAGTGCAGTTTGCCTCTGCCAATTGCCCCACATGATAATTTTTCATTAAAGAGATGTTTATTTCCAATTAAGTTTTCAATGATATCTATGTCAAACATATCATGACTAAAACTTATTTTTCTGCTTAGAATATTGAAATTGTTAAAAGTTATAATGCTCCCCCCTCGGTCCTCACATTAGCTGTCATATCCTTGAAACCATTTTCTTCAAGTGACTTGGATACATATCTATTATGAGACACTGAATTAATTGTCTTTTTCATTTTCTATAGATTATTTTTCAGGTATATTATTGTTACTTAGGACCTGGTTCATTGGGAAAACTAGGCATCTCGATCATGGCTTGGACTTTCTCTCTCTCTCTCTCTCTCTCTCTCTCTCTCTCTCTCTCTCTCCTTCTGTGTGTGTGTGTTTTTATGTGCATTTGCAATTTGCAATATAGCCTGGAAATGCGTCTTTGGATCTATCTCCATCTGCTCCCGGGTGTATTCTTTCAGGTGATAGCTGAATAAAAATTTTATTTTGCGAATACAGAATAAATTTAGGTATTTTATCACTACTTTTACTTATTCATATTTGTGGCCATTAATATTTGGCTTTACTGTAGATTTCTAGATCATCAGTCTCTCTTCCTTGGCCAACAACGCCATGTCAGGTACAGGTTCTATCTTGTGAAGTGATTCATAAAATATAACAGACATTTGTTCTTTATTTTGTACCACTATTGATGTAGAATATTTTGCAGGAGTAAAGCATATTTTATTTTTCCCTTCCAAGGGTGAGGAATATATGGTCTTAATCAAAACCTATTTTGTTTTCTCTCCCAACAGCTATAAATTCTGAAGTAGCTGCTTGGTTACAGATAAGAACTTGATCCCAAACCCCATCTTAAATATTGAACTTAAGTCTGGCTCAAGGTTGCACAGGTATTATGTACACTGCCACAACCATTGTGAGTTCCATTGTGCAGTTTTCCTCTTATCTGGAAACACTGTTTCCTTGCAGTCAGTTGCTACTAGTAAATCTTAGATGCTTTCTATCCCCCCTTTCCCCAGTGAGCCCTGAAAGAAAAGGCTGTAATATAGACTTCTTATATGGCTTTGAACATTCCATATTTTGTGAGTCTGTGGAACCTTTATCAACTCTATATCTCTTTGTTAATCATCATCTACTGTACACAGAATATTCTCATATGATGAATAAGAAACACATTTGTGGGAATAATTATTACTCATTAGGAATTATTTTAATACTATATCCATTTATCAACATAATTGTAGTAGATTATTCCCTAGGTCCTATCACTTGTCCATTAATATGATATTGATATGATATTGTTGGTAAGGCTTTCATCTTGTGGACCAGGACTTACATTCACATCCAGTAAATGCCGATGATATCTATGCTGCTGATTCACTATTATATATGTCTTGTCAAGCAAGCATAACATTAGTTTAAAGAACTCAAAAATGAATATAATCATTAATTACTGTACTCTTCCAGTAGATTATATACCAGTACCTGAAAATACATAAACAATTAGGTGTGCATAAAGTTATCATGTCTGTGCCAGCCTCATAAAAGTTAACTTTTTTGTCACTGGTAATTTGTTTATTGCATACTCCTACTTTTGTTTTGCTACATTTGCATAATTTTGTGTCATTGATTTTCTTTATTTCATATTAGCTAGATTTGCCTTAAATTAATGGAGGGATTTTATATTTTCAGTTACTTCTGAATTCAAACTTTTCCTTTGAAATTAATTTGCCATTTTTATATATCACAATACAACGATTCTTATAATCATGAGAACCTTGATATTGTTCAAATTTTGAATAGATAAATGTTCATTGACTTTGTTGATTGCTGGGTCAGAAATATTAATCAAGCTTAATGAATTTTTTTAACTTTTTTGTACAATATACGTAATTGAAGAAATTCTGAAAATTGAGAATGGTTTTAGTTCACTCATATAAGATAATTTAAGGGTTGGTGTCTAATATGGTTCCAAGAAATCTTCATAGTTGCTCATTTTTATTGACAGGCACTTCACTTTATTAGAATTATTCTACCCTTAGCTAGATTATTTCATATATATATACATACATACACACACACACATATGTATCTTGGTGGATTCTGCTTCTAAAAATATCCACTAATTTAGGCTGAATATATTCCCTTTCCTTTCTTTGTCCTTCCTAACAGTGATTTCACCTACCCAGGTCCTAGTGGGTATAGTTACTCTGAATTTTACAGTTTTCTTCTCCAAACAGTTTGTACCTAAGTATTCTATCAGAGATTTAACAGCAATCTGGCCACCCAATCACAGTGATCCTCCAATTGACTCAGATACATAATTAACTAGAACTGCATATATATAGTTTTCTTTTACATCATCATTCATTTAGTTAAGATTTTTCCTATTTAGCTATTTTTCATATTTTTGCAATATTTTATAAGGTTTCTGATTTTTTTATCAAAGTGTATACCTTTCTAGCACCTTAATTGTATTTCAACAAGAAAGTTTGCAAAACATATTTCCAACTTTAAATATTTTACAGTTAATTTTTAATCTAATATTCATAAGAAATATTTTAATAGTACATTATTTGCTATCAATTTATATTTTATATAAAAAGAATGAATGGGGAAAGTCATGGCTCTTTCTAAGAAATTATATCCTTGTGTTTCTTTTATTTAGTTTTCCATGAACCATGGCAGTTTACTACTAAAAGATTAGTTTTCTACTTTCAGACATCAATCTGTAAACTTTCTACTTTTAACAAACTATCTAAAGTTAACAAAATTACAGTTACCTCCTGTTTTGGTTGCCCTGCTGAGGAGATAAGTGCCTGTTTCAGGGTGATTTTGTGACTACCTGACACATATTTCAAAGCTATCGTGTTGAAACTGATGGAAAAG
Source organism: Rattus norvegicus (assembly GCF_021556685.1). NCBI lineage: Eukaryota > Metazoa > Chordata > Mammalia > Rodentia > Muridae > Rattus > Rattus norvegicus. The sequence goes on from NC_141546.1 coordinate 28,229,257, forward strand.
CAAATTAACCCCAATTTTCTGAAGAAATTACAGAGAAACTGAAGTGTGAGGTAGCAATTTTATACAAAAAAAGCATACTTATGGAACTAAAAATATCTGGATTTATACTACTCTAGATTCCAGCCATGTTGGTACAAAGAGCTAATGGAAAACATCATGCAAAAAAATCAGCTATTTTTCTTGTCAGGAACTGAAACCTCATTTAGTTTAAATGTACATATTTCCCATCGCACTAAGGTAAAAATTTAACCAAACCAAAACAGATTCCATGTAATATATTTCTCTGTCAGTGTATAAATCTCTAGTTCTATAGATATATTTATGCAAACAAGTATAAATACACAGTTCTGTAAATCTAAGAATAATATTATCAAATACAAGCAATAATAATATTATACCAGAATTCATGAAAATTCTCATAATTTTTTTATTCTAAAATAGGTTGAACATCTTTCCTTCTTTTAGCAAAATAACTATACCTCTCCTTTTTTAACCTCAATCAGTGATGGTAAATCAAATGAATATGTGGTGGTTTGAAAACACCTAGTCAAGGGAGTGGCAATATCAAGAGGTATGGTGTGGATGGAGAAAGTGTATCAATGTGGAGTTAGTTATTGAGACCCTTCTTCTCCTTGCCACATAGAAGAGTGTCTTTTCCTGTATGCTTTCAGATCAAGATGTAGAATTCTCGGGATCTCTACGGCCTTGCCTGCAGGATGCTACCGTGCTTTCCACCATGATGATAATGGACTAAATCTAAGAACCTATTCATCAACCCAATATAATGTTGTCCTTATCAGAGTTGTGTTGGTCATGTTGTCTATTCATGATATTGGAAATTCTATGACACTCCCCATACATATTTTTAGATAAATATTTAACAACTCCATTCAATGAGTCATTAGAACATTTATTTGTAATTTTTCTTTTAAAAATCACCAGTATTTACTTTATATGGAACCAAAGTGTAGCTGACATAATGTTCTTGAAAAAACAGACAGTATATATTTTTTTATATTTTTTCCTTTTTTTAATTGGATTGTTTTATTTACATTTCAAATGTTATCTCCTTTCCCAGTTTCCCCTCCAGAAACGTGCTATTCCATCTACCTTCTTCCTGCTTCTATGAGGGTACTCCCTTACCCACTCACACACTCCCTCCCACCCACCTACCTGACATTTCCCTACACTAGGGCATCAAGTCTTGACAGGAACAAGAGATTCTCCACCCACTGATGCCCAACAAGGCCATCCTCTACTACATATGTGGCTGGAGGCATAGGTCCATCCCTGTGTAATCTTGGGATGGTGGCTTAATCCCAGGGAGCTCCAGGGGGTCTGGATTACTGATACTGTTGTTCTTCTTTAATATATCAGTTGAAATTTTTTTCTCTCTAATGGTCAATGAAACTTGAGAATCATTATTAGAATTATAGAAACAGTATTTTTTTCTGGTTCTCTGTTATATCTCAGAAAAAGCTTCTGTTAAACATAAGATTTTCATACCATAGTATTGACAAAGCTGAATGAGTCAACCTAGCATCTCTCAGTTTCTGACTGACTTCCTCTGCTTGGCTTCATACTAACTTTGGCAATCTTCTACCTTCTTCTCATTCTAGGAGTCATTCAGTCTTCATCTATATCAAGCTTGCTCCTTCTTGGCAACCTGTCCCTCTTAAATGCTCCCAATTAAATTGCCTCCTCTGTTTTTCTTCTGTTCTACTTCTTAACTAACTATGGGGTATTTTATAGACAATCAAATCTTTCCCTGACATCACTTTGTCTGGTATCTAATTAGGCATCAGTTTCAAACATTGATGCTTCCTTATACAAACTAATTTTACCTCCACTATTTGAAATTTAAGGCCTGTTGGAAGTGCAGTTCTGTATTCCAGCTAGAGGGATTAAAAGAATGTGATAAGAGCTGAGCAACACCACAACTAAAAACAGGTATTTACAGTAAATAGTAAAATCTCCAGGTTCATAGTGTGATCAAATAGCCTGCAGCATTTCTGGAAAAAAGTTTAAACATAAAAGAATATATGTTATAAGAAGGAAACTAATGGAAATGGTACCAATTACAGCAGTAAGGGAACACAGAGGCATCAGAGAGTAGAATGGCACTATAAAATATCACCATATCCAAATTAATTTCCACTTCAGTATCCCAATCTTCTCCAACATATCATCAACTTTCTATTTTAAACTATAATATATTCATATAAATTTACATATAAAATGTAGTCTAACATTTTCGGAGTTTTACATGGCAATTTGTTCATATATATATATATATATATATATATATATATATATATATGTATATGTATATATATATGTATGTATATATATTGAATATATAAATATTAAATGCCTTCCTGCTGATTAAAATTATTTTACATTTTCACTTTCATGAATTCACTTATAAATTCACTTTCCTGGTATTTGCTAATACCAATATTGCTGTTCATTCACTACAGCATAAGAAACCTACTATTGGAATAAACTTAAAAGAGAATACAGTTTCCTTCCCAAACAGCTAAATATTTTCTAGAGGCCCAAAGTAATTATGACCTTTAATGGGTTTTAATTAAAATAATTTCTATGGCTAGAGACTTGTCTCAGCTGTTAAAATCCTTACTGATATTTCAGAAGACCAAAGATTAATTCCTAGAATCCATAAAAGGGTATATTTGCTTTTTATAAAAGATACCCCAAATAGTGTGATATTAATCAGAAATATATATGGAACGTGCAATTGGCAGCTGTGTAAACATATATGTATTTTAGGTTTAAAATTTTACTACTTCTTATTTTGAAAATTTAGGTGATTAGGAGGAAAGAGCTGACTCCTGGTTTGAAAAGACATGAACTATATATAAAAAAATAAATAAATGAAATAATAAATTATGTTAGTTGATGGCATTCTTAAAACTATTCTTAAAAGGCCATGTGGAATGTACCTAGTCATAGCAATGATTGACTACGGCCAACTGTGGATGACTCAATTCAGATAATTGACTTCAGAAAATGTCTGAATGTAGAAAAATAAATCAAAGGATGATCCTTATGGAACTGACAACCTTTAAAATGAATTGTTCTAACATAGAGTAGCAGAATTTTATTACAAGCATAAAAGATTCATGGGCATACTTTAATGATATACTGACTGCTTTCAAAAATAAAATTAAATAAATAAAGTAAATGTCTATATTTTTTCTATCTAAGCTTATATGTCTAGTACATCTTTATTACAAGATGAAACATATAGCAAACTAATACATGAAACATGTTTTTTTTACTTTAACTCTAAAATCTTATGTATATATTTATATATGACATCTTGATCCAGATTACTCAAGTTTCAAATGGTAAATAATCACATTTTACTAATAGGTAACCAGGACAGCTACAAGACTCTGATGAGTAGACTGAGCATCATGCCTAAACATAATAGTAGAGTTGATCCTGATGACAGTGATTGGGTGAGCCAGCCCTCAAAAGTTGTGAAAGAAGAAGACCTGAACCTACCAACACCACCTGTTATAGGATTCTAGAAAGCTGGCCCTGTTGGAGCAGGTAACGCTGATGATCCAGTCCCAGGGCACAAGAGCTGAAGACCTGTCTCTGCTGATAGGTGGCTCACCAAACAAGATTACTGGTCCAGATCCTTGCTTTGGCAAAGCTGATACTGATGGATTTGGCACAGGAGACCTACTGGGTAGACCAACTCATTTTCCACCCAGACCCAGATCCAGATATCTGGGTTAGCCAACCATAACACCTACTCTTCTATGAACTAATGGGGCATGTGAAAGATCCAGTTTAACCGAACTAGAGCTGTAGGATCTCCAGGACATATGATATCAACATAGAGGAGTCCCTATGAGGACCCAGTATGAAATGTGTTGAAGAACTCAGAGGGTTTTAACCTGACCATGATTACAAAAGAGGGTATCCTGTATAGCACACAGTAACAAGCAATAGTTTTCATAGTGAGATGGGCTTTTGTTGTTGTTGTTGTTGTTGTTGTTGTTGTTGTTGTTTTCTTTTTGCATTGTTTTTATTCTAGAAGGGAGGAAAAGGTGCAATGGAAGTGTAGGGATTTGAGGGACAAAGAGATGAGTGGGATTTGGGTGCAATGGCATGAAATTCGAAAGGACGATTAGTACTGCCCACCATGTTTGATTCACTGAAAAAGACTTAACACAACTTGATAATATTGAATTGGAGCATGTTTTCTGCTGTTAAGCACAGTTTCAGTTGTCAACCTGACACAGGTGGGAGAATCTTTTTTTTTCTTGTAACATCATTGTTTTATTAATAGGCAACCCACACAAAAGAGTAAGAAGCATCTGTTGTATAACAAGACCAGAGAACCTTTCACTTGGGGCTAGAAAACATTTTCTTTTTTTGTAAAAAGACAGAAATATTTTTCAGGATGTGTGTCCTCTGCTATAAATATTCCCCAATGCTGCTGTAGCCTAATTGTCTCATATAATTCAAAACATGAGTATGTGCATTAAATGTTTACAAACAAAACTGATGTAAAGTTAAATGTTATTTTTAGACTATTTAGTTTTCTGTTTTTCAAGGTAAATGTATCACAAATATGAACTGCCACAGAGAAAATGCTAGTTACCTTTAAATGTCTTTTGGTTTTTTTAGATTTGGAGAAGGCAATCTTAACTGTTGAGTATGAATTTGACTTCTTCAGATTGGCCTGTGTACAATCTTTTAGGACAGGTTTCTTAATTGCTAGTTGAAGTAGGTGTACCCAGTCTACTATGCTAGATCTGGACTTTATACAAGAAGACACTGAGAAAGATAAAGGGATCGAGCCAGTAAGCAAGATTGCCCTCAGATCCCCTTGTTTCAATTCCTAAACTTCCTGTTCTCTCCTCAGATTCTTATCACTGGTCCTTGGTGACAGAATGTGACCAGAAAATCATATGTACTCTTCCCTTCTTTTGTTGCTTGTGATCAGTATTTAACATAGCATCAAAGGGATAAACCTGAACAAATTTCCAAGACCAAATTTCTGTAGTTGGGTACTTTATAGAGAATGTACAAACCATTTCCAGAAAAGACCAGTTTGAGAACATATAGTATCTCATATATAGGACATCCAAATGCTGATAAACAAACTCATAATTTATTTTTGTAAGTTTTGAATTATTTAACTATGAAATTCATTCACTAATATGTAGCTAGAGACCACATGGCTCAGCACTAATAAGGATACAAGTTATACTGACTATAAATCCTTTTTTTTTAAAAAATTAAGAATAATTAGGTAAGTTATCAGAAATTGTATGCTACACAAATATATAATTAAAAATCTGGTTCTATTCATAGAACTACATATGTATATGGTTAAAAAGTTTTATTTGAGTATTTTTTCAAATATTCAAATATAACTTTCAAAATAAGTGCTATAAAATAGAAAAAAAGACTGATTTTGACAAAATAATATTCCATTCGAGAAAATATAAACTAAGAAATCCATGTGTCAACATATGGCTATGAATTCAAGAGGTTTAGATTTTGTAAGAAACAGTAAGAGAGGAACAAATTTTAAAATACATAATAATAGCTATGACTAGTTTTCTTAGTGACTTTCTGTGTGTTCATTAATGAACTGTTCACATTTAATTTCTCTTTCTCATTGATAAATTGGCATAAGGAGGTTTTTCCTTTCTGTGCCCTTGGAATTTTTATGAGATAGCAAAAAGTAAGTCTTCCCTTATTTCTTACACTGTGTGTGTGTGTGTGTGTGTGTGTGTGTGTGTGTGTGTACCAAACATTAATTTTCTAAATATCTAGCTGTAGGTTAAGATCTATTTGGAGAAAAAGGACAATAATTTATGTTGTAGTGTAACCCTATACAAGACAAACTTTAGAACAATGATTGGTGGATCTAAAAATAATACCAACAGACTAACGAGAATCACCATTGATCACCTTGTACACCCTGATTTCTTTAGAGTATAGAACATAGTCAGCAACTGTCACTGAACTTTTGCCAGTGAACAGCTTTGCCAGGTGAAAATGTAAATGTCATTGCTAAAGCATTTAATAGATTATCCCTCCTCCCTCAAAGACATTGTATGTTTTCGCAGGTGAGTTTATCTAGCTTATTTAATATTTCCATGAAAATTGCATCAGATAGATTGGATAGCAGTTGTAATGAGACAGTAAATTTTATACTTTTCAAATTAATGATTGTACAAAATCAAAGAGTAAAATGGAAAACCAAAAAATGATGTTCACTCCTCCAAAATTTTATTTCTTCTGTACATCAAAGAAACTTACATATACACAAACATAATACACAGCATGGAATTGTTAATCAGAAATAAAATGTGATTGGTGTTTGGTTTGTCTGTTTTCTTGCATGCTTGATTTTGTATGATTAAATCTTTGTTGTTCAATATACATTGGACATCCCTTCTATCTTTGTTTTTAAATTTTTTTCTCTACCAATATGAAGCACTTTGTGAGAACTGGACAACTACATAAAAAAGGTCAATGATCATTCTTTTAAGTTAGGGAAACCCATGGATTTCAGAAAAAAAAACAATATTCTTCAGCACCCAGGCTTTATTAGTTTTTTCTATAAATATTCCGTTAAATATCATAGGGGAATGTGATTATTGCCATGTTTCTGCACATCTGATAACTTTGTGCTTCCTTTAAAAAAATATAGAGATAAAAACTTATACAAGAAAATTTTTTTTATTATTTTTTTTATTAACTTGAGTATTTCTTATATACATTTCAAGTGTTATTCCCTTTCCCGGTTTCCGGGCAAACATCCCCCTCCCCCCTCCCCTTCCTTATGGGTGTCCCCCTCCCAACCCTCCCCCGATTGCCGCCCTCCCCCCATAGTCTAGTTCACTGGGGGTTCAGTCTTAGCAGGACCCAGGGCTTCCCCTTCCACTGGTGCTCTTACTAGGATATTCATTGCTACCTATGGGGTCAGAGTCCAGGGTCAGTCCATGTATAGTATTTAGGTAGTGGCTTAGTCCCTGGAAGCTCTGGTTGCTTGGCATTGTTGTACTTTTGGGGTCTCGAGCCCCTTCAAGCTCTTCCAGTTCTTTCTCTGATTCCTTCAACGGGGGACCTATTCTCAGTTCAGTGGTTTGCTGCTGGCATTCGCCTCTGTATATGCTGTATTCTGGCTGTGTCTCTCAGGAGCGATCTACATCCGGCTCCTGTAGGTCTGCACTTCTTTGCTTCATCCATCTTGTCCAATTGGGTGGCTGTATATGTATGGGCCACCTGTAGGGCAGGCTCTGAATGGGTGTTCCTTCAGTCTCTGTTTTAATCTTTGCCTCTCCCTTCCCAGCCAAGGGTATTCTTTTTCCTCATTTAAAGAAGGAGTGAAGCATTCACATTTTGATCATCCGTCTTGAGTTTCGTTTGATTAAAATTTTTCACATAAATCTTTCTTTCTGTAAATTAAATGTTACATCATTTGACTTTTATCTTTATTAATGGAAATGAGCTATCATCCTGCATGACATAAATTTATGTTGTTTGTGTTTATCAATAGGAAGATTAGATTAAGAATGAAAAGCATCTGGTATTTACCTATGACCACTCTAACTCATTTTATGATTCTCATAATATTTTGCAAGCACCTTGGAAAATGCAGGATCTCTGCCAATGATTTATAAAATAACCATGTGGTGAAAGTACCAAAGGGGGTTCTTTGAATGAACCATGTAGGCGATTTGGTTTACTTTCAAATTGCTATCACTTTCATTAAAATGCGTAGTGGTAGTGCTAACCTTTAATCTCAGTCCCTGAGAAGCAACAGTTAGTAGATCTCCATAATTTCAAGGCCAACCAGGTATATAGAGAGAGTTCTGGTACAAAAACCTATCTTGAAAAACAGAGCAAAACAACAATCTCAGCAACAACAAAAATCTGGAAGAATTGATATCACATTTTCAAATGTATGAGGTATAAGTTTAGAGGAATAAATTGCAAATTGTGTAAAATTTTCTTCAATAACCTGATGTAAGACTTTTACAAATTGATTTTTGAGACTGGTCAAATCTAAATCTTCAGGTATTAAACAGTAATAAAGATTTTGCCTACCAAACAGGTGTTCTAAGATTTAACACTGACTATATAAAATAATGGTGGTGCAAATTTTTGCAACATAAGTACAAGATAAAATCCAGGCAGACACAGTCATTTATTCTTACTAATGTTGCATAAGAGCATTGATGGCCCAAAAAGAGCAATCTGGTCTCAGTCCAAGATTTATATTTCCTGAAAAACTGAATTCCATATTTATACTTATCAGAGAACCAATTTCGGTTCATATTGATCACTATTAAACACACAGCAATGTGCTGTGCTTTATAGTTATTAAAAAAAAGTTAGCTTTAATATGATAAGTCTGAATCAATATAAATGGGAGTAACAAAGGAGCAAACAGCCCATTCCAGAAAGGGTTGAAGAAATTTTTAACAGGGAGAATAAAAGAATAAGTAGCCCTGTAGCTTCATGTCCTTTAAAGTATCACAACAGGACCAGGCTATAGAAGTAACTGGTATATAATATCTTTTCTAATATATTTTTGATGCATGTAGAAGATTATGAAAATGTGAATATGGCTAGAAAAAGTGATTCAAATTTATTCTGTAATGTAATTTCTTGGTATTAATTTATATACCTACTAGACTGATTCACAGTGGATAATGTTTCAAAATAAAATTCCCCATAAGGATACTATAGTTATATCCTGACCAATTCATGTTTTAGAAAGTTCCCATAATTCTTTAGTAAAACACTAAACTCACTTTACTGTTAAATTACATAAGGATAAAATGATCTACAGGGCCTTGCTTTAAAGAAATGACAGGAATGGTCACTATTTAAAGAAGATCTGTATCTTGTGAGAGGTACTGTATATGATAATCACTATGCCAAAAGTGCCCATTCAAAGAAATGGCTGCATGGGGAGGAATTATGAATGAAAAGTGGAGTTACATTCTAAAAATTGAGGTTACTTCAAAGTCAAATACTTTGAACAGAGTTAACACAGAACAGACTAAGCAACAACAGAGAAATACTTTCTATGATAGAGAAAATAAAAGACAGAACTTCTGTGGCTTGGGAAGCTTTCACAGGGAGCCTATTTGAGAGTATAGAAAAGAACCAAAAGCATAACAGGCAGCATATGGTGAGAAGAGCAAATTTTAACAAAGTTAAATGTTAACAAACTTTATACATAAATACATATATACATACATACACACACATATATAATATTTGCTCATGTAATATATATATATGTAATATTTGTCATAACAAATAAATAACTAAAAAATAATAAGAGGGAAAGTTGATCAGGGTTTTTGTTGTTGCATTGTTCTGTGTTTTGGTTTTTTAATGTAACCAATTACTTCAGTGAGCTTGACTCTTAGCACTACTTTGTACTCCCTAAGTTTGGGTATGCTGTATTTTTAAATTTCTTTGAGTTCTAGAAGGCCTTTAATTCATAGTCTTTTTTTTTTTGTTGTTGTTCTTTTTTTCGGAGCTGGGGACCGAACCCAGGGCCTTGAGCTTCCTAGGCAAGCGCTCTACCACTGAGCTAAATCCCCAACCCCTAATTCATAGTCTTATTTCTGTCATATCTCATTTTTTATTCATTAGGAAATTGGTCTGGTACCACAAGCTTGTAAGCTTTCCACTGTTTCAGGTTTCTTTATATTCTGCTTTACTTTAAAGTAGTGTAAGAAGATGGAAGAAGTTATTCAAATTTTCTTTCATCTGTTGAGACTTGTTTTGTGCTCATGTATTTGCTAAAATTGTAGAAAATCCATGCGGTTTAGAGAAGTGATATATCCTTAGTGTTTGGGTTAAAATTTCTGTAGATATTTCTTAGGAACATTTGGTTTGAAACATCTGTTCACTCCAGTATTTATATTTAATTATGGGCAGAGAACAAGTCGGTTGATGAGATTAGGATGTGGAATTCTCTTACTACAAATATGTGAGGTTTCCTGTATAATTTAAGTTTTAGTGATGTACCTTTTACTAATGTCAGTATTCCTGTTTGAGGTATAGTTGTTAAGATATTAAGAGTTTAAATGTAATTTTGGCTTATTGTTTCTTAATGAGTATGAAGTAGTCATTCCAAACTCTTTTTTACTAATTTTGTTTCAATGTCTCTTTTGGTAGATATTAAGAGTCACAATATTATCTTGAGTCTTAGGTGAATTTACTTGAAAGATATTTTTTCCACCTTTAGTCTGAGGTCATGTCTAGCTTTGATGATATTACTTAGATACTACAGAAAGATGGATTCTGATTGCTCACTCATTCTCTTATTCTGTGTCTTTTATTGGAGAATTGAGAGCAATAATTCTGAGAGACATCAATGAGCATTGATTTTAATTCCTGTTATTTTGTGTTATGGTAATATTAATCCTAGTAGTGGTAGTAGCATCTGAGTTACTACATGTGTACATTTTCTTTCTCTCTCTTTCTCTCTTTCTCTCTCTCTCTCTCCCTCTCTCTCTCTCTCTCTCTGTGTATGTGTGTGTGTGTGTGTGTGTGTGTGTGTTGGTGTATTTGTGGGTGTATGTTGGTATGTGTGTGTGTGTGTGTGTGTATGTGTGTGTGTATGTTTCTCTTATCTTGATTTTGCTGAATTAAGATTTATAGAAGAATTTTAATCTAGCAATCATGGCTCCTCTAGCAAGGAAACACAAAGACCTAGGTTTTTTTTGATTTGCCAGGAATACAGACAAGCCTTTAGGACATACCTCTAGTCCCAAACATTGATGTCTAGCTAAGGGTCAGACAGGTGATGAGTTGAGGAAGTATTTGGCTGAGTGAGTTAGAGATGGGATTCACCTAGTTCTCTAGAGGATAGGAAATAGAATCTGCTTATAAATGCATAGGACGCAATGACTAGCCTAGTAAGAGCACCAGTGGAAGGGGAAGCCCTTCGTCCTGCCAAGACTGAACCCCCAGTGAACATGATTGTTGTGGGGGTGGGTGGTAATGGGGGAAGGGTCAGGAGGGGAACACCCATACAGAAGGAGACGGGGAGGGGTTAGGGCGATGTTGGCCATGAAACCAGGAAGGGGAATAACAATTGAAATGTAAATAAGAAATACTCAAGTTAATAAAGATGGGAGAAAAAAAGAAAAAAGAAAAAAAAGAATAGTACAGGAAAAGAGTGTTCAGTTTAGTACAGTTTAGTACAGTTGAGTTTGTATAGTTCCATAAAGTAACTCCAGTCTGTGCAGTCAATGCAATTAAATTCATGGTGTTCAAAGGCATTGTTTTCCATCCATGGCAATTCAGTCAGAAGTCAAGAGAAGCATGGTTGAATTAGTGAGTGCAGAGAGGAACTTGAGCCAAAGCAGCTGTGTTGAAATGGCTAAGCAATATGCAGAAAGAACTAGAAAGGGTGAGTTTATTCAATAGTAAGGCTCAGAGGCTGAAACATTATAGGCCTAGGTTATCAGACAGAGGCTAGAAGCTGAAATTTTTAATACCTAGGCTTACAGATGATTAGCAGTACAGATACTAGAAGCTTCTAGGCCTGGGCCTATAAATAGATTAAAAAAACCCAGACCCAGAAAATACTTCATCGCAGCCTTAGTTATAATAGCCAGAAGCTGGAAAGAACCCTGATGCCCTTCAACAGAGGAATGGATACAGAAAATGTGGTACATCTACACAATGGAATATTACTCAGCTATCAAAAACAATGGCTTTATGAAATTCGTAGGCAAATGGTTGGAACTGGAAAATATCATCCTGAGTGAGCTAACCCAATCACAGAAAGACATACATGGTATGCACTCACTGATAAGTGGCTATTAGCCCAAATGCTTGAATTACCCTAGATGCCTAGAACAAATGAATCTCAAGATGGATGATCAAAATGTGAATGCTTCACTCCTTCTCTAAAAGGGGAACAAGAATACCCTTGGCAGGGAATAGAGAGGCAAAGATTAAAACAGAGACTGAAGGAACACCCATTCAGAGCCTGCCCCACATGTGGCCCATACATATACAGCCACCCAATTAGACAAGATGGATGAAGCAAAGAAGTGCAGACCGACAGGAGCCGGATGTAGATCGCTCCTGAGAGACACAGCCAGAATACAGCAAATACAGAGGCGAATGCCAGCAGCAAACCACTGAACTGAGAATAGGACCCCCGTTGAAGGAATCAGAGAAAGAATTGGAAGAGCTTGAAGGGGCTTGAGACCCCGTAGGTACAACAATGCCAAGCAACCAGAGCTTCCAGGGACTAAGCCACTACCTAAAGACTATACATGGACTGACCCTGGACTCTGACCTCATAGGAAGCAATGAATATCCTAGTAAGATCACCAGTGGAAGGGGAAGCCCTGGGTCCTGCTAAGATTGAACCCCCAGTGAACTAGACTTTTGTGGGAGGGCGGCAATGGGGGGAGGGTTGGGAGGGAACACCCATAAGGAAGGTGAGGCGGAGGGGGATGTTCGCCCGGAAACCAAAGAATTATTATTAAGTATTAAATAAATTTTAAAAAAAGGAAAAAAAAAGAAACACACGTGTGCACGCACATCTGTGCATACATACATGAAACTAGAAGAAGGATGAATATGGAAGGGCTACGGGATTAGTGGTCATGGGAGGGAGATAACTGTGGGTAATGGGGAATGACCATGATCAAAATGTATCAGGTACATTGAAATGTCATAGTGAGCCCTACTACAATAAACATTTATTTTAAAAGAAAAAAAAAAAAGAAAATACTGTGTATTCATAAAACTTTCATATGGCTCCCAACCTGTGCCTACATCAGAAAAAAATAAAAGAAACATTTACACAGTTTAATTATTCCCTATGTTTTTAAGTGAATTAAAATAAACAAGTAGAAGTTTTTATTCTGGCACTTTTTAGATCTGTACATGTAGATAGATATTGCTTACATTTAGTTTCATCATGGAATATCTTATTTTTTTTCCCTCTAGGGTGTTCATCTGGATTTGATCTTCTGGGTTCTTACAGTCTACAGCACATCTGTTTAACCCTATGAGACGTTTAATTTCTCCATGACAAAGGCAGTGTAATACTGTCTATCATTAAAGGTTATTTTGAAATTTTCACTTTCAGGTTTTACTCTTTCTACTTTTCTTTTCTGCATGTTTATTGTGCAGCAAGTGTACTTTTTTTCCTGGTCTAATCTATTAGGTTTTTTTTTTGAATGGTTCCTTTAATTTTATAAGGATCTAATTCTTTATTTTTTTCTCCACCTTTATTAAAGTGGGTATTTCTTATTTACATTTCAATTTTTATTCCCTTTCCCGGTTTCCAGGCAAACATCACCCTAACCGCTCCCCCTCCCCGTCTACATGGGTGTTCCCCTCCTCATACTTCCCCTATTACCTCATTCCCCACAACAGTCCCGATCACTTGGGGTTCAGTCTTGGCAGGATGCCCTTACGAGGCTATTCATTGCTACCTATGCAGTTGGAGCCCAGGATCAGTACATGTATAGTCTATGGGTAGTGACTTAGTCCCTGGAAGCTCTGGTTGGTTGGCATTGTTGTTCATATGGGGTCTCAAGCCCCTTCAAGCTCTTTCAGTCCTTTCTTCAATTCATTCAATAGGGGTCCCGTTCTCAGTTCAGTGGTTTGCTGCCAGCATTCACCTATGTATTTGACATATTATGGCTGTGTTTCACAGGAGAGATATAAATCCGGTTCCTGTAAGCCTGTACTACTTTGCTTCATCTACCTTATCTAGTTTGGTGGCTGTATATGTATGAGCCACATGTGGGGCAGCCTCTGAATGGGCATTCATTCAGCCTCTGTTCAAAACTTTGCCTCCCTATTCCCTCCCAAGGGTATTCTTGTTCCCCTTTTAAAGAAGGAGTAAAGCATTTGCATTTCGATCATTATTCTTGAGTTTCATGTGTTCTGTGTATCTAGGGTAATTTGAGCATTTGGGCTAATATCTACTTATCAGTGAGAACATACCATGTGTGTTTTTCTGTGATTGGTTAACTCACTCAGAATGTTATTTTCCAATTCCATCCAATTGCCTATGAATATCATAAAGTCATTCGTTATTTTTGATAGCTGAGTAGTATTGCATTTAGTAGATGTACCACATTTACTGTATCGTTTCCTCTATTGAAGGACATCTGGGTTCTTTCCAGCTTCTGACTATTATAAATAAGGCTGGTATGACCATAGTGGAGCACGTACCTTTGTTATTTGTTGGAGCATCTTTAGGGTATATGCCAAAGAGAGGTATAGCTGGGTCCTCAAGTAGTGCAACATCCAATTTTCTGCGGAACTTCCAGACTGATTTCCAAAATAGTCATACCAGCCGGCAATCCCACCAATGATGGAGAAGTGTTCCTCTTTCTCCACATCCTTGCCAGCATCTGCTGTCACAGGAGTTTTGATCTTAGCCATTCTGACTGGTGTGAGGTGAAATCTCAGGGTTGCTTTGATTTGCATTTCCCTTATGACTAAAGATGTTGAGCATTTCTTTAGGTGCTTCTCAGCCATTCGGCATTCATCAGCTCTGAATTCTTTGTTTAGCCTGAACCCCATGATTTAATGGAGTTATTCGTCGTCCTGCAATTTAACTTTGTAAGTTCTTTGTATGTTTTCGATATAAGCCCTCTTTCAGTTGTAGGATTGGTAAAGATCTTTTCCCAATCTGTTGGTTGCTGTTTTGTCCTAACAACAGTGTCCTTTGCCTTACAGAAGCTTTGTAGTTTTCTGAGATCCCATTTGTCGATTCTTGATATTAGAGCATAAACCATTGGTGTTTTGCTCATGAAATTTTCTCTAGTGCCCATGTTTTCGAGATTCTTGCCCACTATTTCTTCTATTAGTGTGAGTGTATCTGGTTTGATGTGAAGGTCCTTGATTGACGTGGACTTAAGCTTTGTACAGGGTGAAAAGAATGGAATGATCGGCATTCTTCTACATGTTGACCTCCAGTTGAACCAGCACCATTTGCTGAAATTGCTATCTTTTTTTCCATTGGATGGTTTTGGCCCCTTTGTCAAAAATCAAGTGACCATAGGTGTTTGGGTTCATTTATGATTCTTCATTTCTATTCCACCAGTCTATCTGCTTGTCTCTGTAACAATACTGTACAGGTCTATCACTATTGCTTGAGCTCAGGGAGCGTGATTCCCCTGGAAGTCCTTATATTGCCAAGGATAGTTAGGGTATCCTGGGTTTTTTGTTATTCCAGATGAATTTGAAAATTGTTTTAAGTCTATGAAGAACTGGATAAGAATTTTGATGAAAATTGCATTGACTCTTTAGAACGCTTTTGGTAAAATGGCTATTTTTACTATATTAATTCTGCCAATCCATGAGCATGGGAGATCTTTCCATCTTCTGAGATCTTCAATTTCTTTCTTCAGAGGATTGAAGTTCCTATCAAACAGATCTTTCACTTGCTTGGTTAAATTCACACCAAGGTATTTTGTATTATTTGTGACTATTATGGTTGTCGTTTCTCTAATTTCTATCTCATCTTGTTTATCTTTTTTGTAGAGGAAGGCTACTGATTTATGTGAAATACTTTTATATCCAGCCACTTTGCTGAAGGTATTTATCAGATTTGATAGTTCTCTGGTGGAAATTTAGGATCACTTAAACATACTATCATATCATCTACAAATAGTGATAATTTGACTTCTTCCTTTCCAATCCGTATCCCTTTGATCTCCTTTTGTTGTCTGATTGCTCTGGCTAGGAATTCGAGAACTATATTGAATAAGTAGAGAGTGGGCAGCCTTGTCCATTCCCTGATTTTAGTGGAATTGCTTCAAGTTTATCTCCATTTAGTTTAATATTAGCTTCTGGTTTGATGTATATGACTTTTACCATGCTAAGGTATGGGCCTTGAATTCCTGTTCTTTCCAGAACTTTTATCATGATAGGGTGTTAAATTTTGTCAAATGTTTTCTCAGCATCTAATGAAATGGTCATGTGGTTTTATCATTCAGTTTACTTATATAGTGGATTATGTGGATGGTTTTCCATATATTAAACATTCCTGCATACCTGGGATGAAGCCTACTTGATCATGAAGAATGATTGTTTTGATGTGTTCTTGGATTCAGTTTGCAAAAATTTAATTGAGTATATTTTAATCAATATTCATAAAGTAAATTGGTCTGAGGTTCTCCTTCTTCCTTAGGTCTTTGCGTGGTTTAGGTATAAGAGTAATAGTGACTTCATAGAAGGAAATCGGTAGTACTCCATCTGTTTCAATTTTGTGGAATAGTTTGGTGAGTATTGGTATGTGGTCTTCTATGAAAGTCTGGTATAATTCTGCACTGAACCGATCTTGACCTGGGCTCTTTTTGGGTGGGAGACTTAGAATGACTGCATCTATTTCTTTAGGAGTTATTGGGCTGTTTAAATGGTTTATCAGTTCCTGACTTAACTTTGGTACCTGTTGTCTGTCTAGGAAATTGTCCATTACCTGCAGATTTTCAAGTTTTGTTGAATATAGGGTTTTGTAGTAGGATCTGATGATTTTTTGAATTTCCTCTGATTCTTCAGTTATGTCTCCCTTTTCATTTCTGATTTTGTTAATTTGGACACACTCTCTGTGTCCTCTCGTTAGTCTGGCTAAGGGTTTATCTAGCTTGTTGATTTTCTCAAAGAACCAGCTTTTGGTTCTATTGACTCTGTATAGCCCTTTTTGTTTCTACTTGGTTGATTTCAGCTCTGAGTTTGATTATTTCCTGCCTTCTACTTCTCCTGGCTATATTTGCTTCTTCTTGTTCTAGAGCTTTTAAATGTGCTGTCAAGGTGCTGATAAATGCTCTCTCCTGTTTCTTTCTGCAGACACTCTGTGAAATGTGTTTTCCTCTAATCTCAGCTTTCATTTTGTCCCATAAGTTTGGGTATCATTTTGTCCCATAAGTTTGGGTATGTTGTACCTTCATTTTCATTAAATTCTAAGAAGTCTTTAATTTCTTTTTTTTTATTTTTATCTTGACCAGGTTATCATTGAGTAGAGCTTTGCTCACCTTCCATGTATATGTGGGCATTCTTTCCTTAGTTATTGAAGACAAGCTTTGGCCCGTGGTAGTCTGATAGGATACATGGGATTATTTCTATCTTTCTGTATCTGTTGAGGTCTGTTTTATGTCCAATTATATGGTCAATTTTGGCGAAAGTACCATGAGGTGGTGAGAAGAATGTATATCCCTCTGTTTTAGGATAGAATTTTGTATAAATATTTGCTAAATCCATTTGGTTCATGACTTCTCCTAGTCTTTTTATGTCTCTGTTTAATTTCTGTTTCCAAGATCTCTCCACTGTTGAGAGTGTGGTGTTGAAATCTCCTTCTATTATTGTCTGAGGTGGAATGTGTGCTTTGAGCTTTAGTAAGGTTTCTTTTATGTATGTAGTTGCCCTTGTATTTGGAACATACATATTTAGGATTGAGAGTACATCTTGGTGAATTTTTCCTTGATGAATATGAAGTGTCCTTCCTTATCTTTTTTGATGACTTTTGGTTGAAAATCACTTTTATTCGATATTAGAATGGCTACTCCAGTTTTCTTCTTCCAACCATTTGCTTGGAAAGTTGTTTTCCAGCCTTTTACTCTGAGGTTGTGATCTGTCTTTGTCTCTGAGGTGTGTTTCCTGTAGGGAGCAACATGATGGGTTCTCTTTGCATATCCAGTTTCTTAATCTGTTTCTTTTTATTGAGGGAATGAGTCAATTGACATTGAAAGCTATTAAGGAAGAATGAATATTGTTTCCTGTTATATTTTTTTGTATGTGAGATTATGTTTGTATGCTAGTCTTCTCTTTGTTTTGTTGCAAAATGATTAGTTTCTTGCTTTTTCTATGATGTAGCTTGCATCTTTGTGTTGGGCTTGACCATTTATTATCCTTTACACGGCTGGATCTGTAGGATGATATTGTTTAAGTTTGGTTTTGTCATGGAATATCTTGGTTTCTCCATCTATGTTAATTGAGAGTTTTGCTGGATACAATAACCTGGGCTGGCATTTTTGATCTCTTAAGTTATGTATGAGATCTCTCCAATATCTTCTTACTTTCATAGTCTCTGGTGAGAAGTCTGGTATAATTCTGATAGATCTGCCTTTATATGTTACTTGACCTTCCCTTACTGCTTTTAATATTATTTCTTTGTTTTGTGTATTTGGTGTTTTGACTATTATATGATGGGAGGAGTTTCTTTTCTGGTCCAATCAATTTGTGGCTCTGTAGGCTTCTTGTATGTTTGTGGGCATCTCTTTTTTTAGGTTAGGGAAATTTTCTCCTATGA
Organism: Rattus norvegicus; assembly: GCF_021556685.1. NCBI lineage: Eukaryota > Metazoa > Chordata > Mammalia > Rodentia > Muridae > Rattus > Rattus norvegicus. The sequence goes on from NC_141546.1 coordinate 28,247,579, forward strand.
TTTTGTTGAAGATATTTACTGGTCTTTTGAGTTGGGAGTCTTCAATTTCTTCTATACCAATTATCCTTAGGTTTGATCTTCTCATTGTGTTTGTATTTCCTGTATGTTTTGGGCCAGTAGCTTTTTTCTTTCTTTTTTTTTTTTTATTAACTTGAGTATTTCTTATATACATTTCAAGTGTTATTCGATTTCCCGGTTTCCGGGCAAACATCCCCCTCCCCCCTCCCCTTCCTTATGGGTGTTCCCCTCCCAACCCTCCCCCCATTGCCGCCCTCCCCCCATAGTCTAGTTCACTGGGGGTTCAGTATTAGCAGGACCCGGGGCTTCCCCTTCCATTGGTGCTCTTACTAGGATATTCATTGCTACCTATGGGATCAGAGTCCAGGGTCAGTCCATGTGTAGTATTTAGGTAGTGGCTTAGTCCATGGAAGCTCTGGTTGCTTGACATTGTTGTACTTTTGCGGTCTCGAGCCCCTTCAAGCTCTTCCAGTTCTTTCTCTGATTCCTTCAATAGGGGACCTATCCTCAGTTCAGTGGTTTGCTGCTGGCATTCGCCTCTGTATTTGCTGTATTCTGGCTGTGTCTCTCAGGAGCAATCTACATCCGGCTCCTGTAGGTCTGCACTTCTTTGCTTCATCCATCTTGTCTAATTGGGTGGCTGTATATGTATGGGCCACATGGGGGGCAGGCTCTGAATGGGTGTTCCTTCAGTCTGTTTTAATCTTTGCCTCTCCCTTCCCTGCCAAGGGTATTCTTTTTCCTCATTTAAAGAAGGAGTGAAGCATTCACATTTTGATCATCCGTCTTGAGTTTCGTTTGTTCTAGTGATCTAGGGTAATTCAAGCATTTGGGCTAATAGCCACTTATCAATGAGTGCATACCATGTATGTCTTTCTGTGATTGGGTTAGCTCACTCAGGATGATATTTTCCAGTTCCAACCATTTGCCTACGAATTTCATAAACTCGTTGTTTTTGATAGCTGAGTAATATTCCATTGTGTAGATGTACCACATTTTCTGTATCCATTCCTCTGTTGAAGGGCATCTGGGTTCTTTCCATTTTCTGGCTATTATAAATAAGGCTGCGATGAACATAGTGGAGCACGTGTCTCTTTTATATGTTGAGGCATCTTTTGGGTATATGCCCAAGAGAGGTAGAGCTGGATCCTCAGGCAGTTCAATGTCCAATTTTCTGAGGAACCTCCAGACTGATTTCCAGAATGGTTTTACCAGTCTGCAATCCCACCAACAATGGAGGAGTGTTCCTCTTTCTCCACATCCTCGCCAGCATCTGCTGTCACCTGAGTTTTTGATCTTAGCCATTCTCACTGGTGTGAGGTGAAATCTCAGGGTTGTTTTGATTTGCATTTCCCTTATGACTAAAGATGTTGAACATTTTTTAGGTATTTCTCAGCCATTCGGCATTCCTCAGCTGTGAATTCTTTGTTTAGCTCTGAACCCCATTTTTTAATAGGGTTATTTGTTTCCCTGTGGTCTAACTTCTTGAGTTCTTTGTATATTTTGGATATAAGGCCTCTATCTGTTGTAGGATTGGTGTTTTGTTCAGGAAATTTTTTCCAGTGCCCATGTGTTCCAGATGCTTCCCTAGTTTTTCTTCTATTAGTTTGAGTGTGTCTGCTTTGATGTGGAGGTCCTTGATCCAGTTGGACTTAAGCGTTGTACAGGGTGATAAGGATGGATCGATCTGCATTCTTCTACATGTTGCCCTCCAGTTGAACCAGCACCATTTGCTGAAAATGCTATCTTTTTTTCCATTGGATGGTTTTGGCTCCTTTGTCAAAAATCAAGTGACCATAGGTGTGTGGGTTCATTTCTGGGTCTTCAATTCTACTCCAATGATCTATCTGTCTGTCTCTGTACCAATACCATAAAGTTTTTATCACTATTGCTCTGTAATACTGCCTGAGTTCAGGGATAGTGATTCCCCCTGAAGTCCTTTTATTGTTGAGGATAGCTTTAGCTATCCTGGGTTTTTTGTTATTCCAGATGAATTTGCAAATTGTTCTGTCTAACTCTTTGAAGAATTGGATTGGTATTTTGATGGGGATTGCATTGAATCTGTAGATTGCTTTTGGTAAAATGGCCATTTTTACTATATTAATCCTGCCAATCCATGAGCATGGGAGATCTTTCCATCTTCTGAGGTCTTCTTCAATTTCTTTCCTCAGTGTCTTGAAGTTCTTATTGTACAGATTTTTACTTGCTTGGTTAAAGTCACACCGAGGTACTTTATATTATTTGGGTCTATTATGAAGGGTGTGGTTTCCCTAATTTCTTTCTCGGCTTGTTTCTCTTTTGTATAGAGGAAGGCAACTGATTTATTTGAGTTAATTTTATACCCAGCCCCTTTGCTGAAGTTGTTTATCAGCTTTAGTAGTTCTCTGGTGGAACTTTTGGGATCACTTAAATATACTATCATGTCATCTGCAAATAGTGATATTTTGACCCCTTCTTTTCCGATCTGTATCCCCTTGATCTCCTTTTTGTTGTCTGATTGCTCTGGCTAGAACTTCAAGAACTATATTGAATAAGTAGGGAGAGAGTGGGCAGCCTTGTCTAGTCCCTGATTTTAGTGGGATTGCTACAAGTTTCTCTCCATTTAGTTTAATGTTAGCAACTGGTTTGCTGTATATGGCTTTTACTATGTTTAGGTATGGGCCTTGAATTCCTATTCTTTCCAGGACTTTTATCATGAAGGGGTGTTGAATTTTGTCAAATGCTTTCTCAGCATCTAATGAAATGATCATGTGGTTCTGTTCTTTCAGTTTGTTTATATAATGGATCACGTTGATGGTTTTCCGTATATTAAACCATCCCTGCATGCCTGGGATGAAGCCTACTTGATCATGGTGGATGATTGTTTTGATGTGCTCTTGAATTCGGTTTGCCAGAATTTTATTGAGTATTTTTGCATCGATATTCATAAGGGAAATTGGTCTGAAGTTCTCTTTCATTGTTGTGTCTTTGTGTGGTTTAGGTATAAGAGTAATTGTGGCTTCATAGAAGGAATTCGGTAGTGCTCCATCTGTTTCAATTTTGTGGAATAGTTTGGATAATATTGGTATGAGGTCTTCTATGAAGGTTTGATAGAATTCTGCACTAAACCCGTCTGGACGTGGGCTCTTTTTGGTTGGGAGACCTTTAATGACTGCTTCTATTTCCTTAGGAGTTATGGGGTTGTTTAACTGGTTTATCTGTTCCTGATTTAACTTTGATACCTGGTATCTGTCTAGGAAATTGTCCATTTCCTGAAGATTTTCAAGTTTTGTTGAATATAGGTTTTTATAGTAAGATCTGATGATTTTTTGAATTTCCTCTGAATCTGTAGTTATGTCTCCATTTTCATTTCTGATTTTGTTAATTTGGACGCACTCTCTGTGTCCTCTCGTTAATCTGGCTAAGGGTTTATCTATCTTGTTGATTTTCTCAAAGAACCAACTTTTGGTTCTGTTGATTCTTTCTATGGTCCTTTTTGTTTCTACTTGGTTGATTTCAGCTCTGAGTTTGATTATTTTCTGCCTTCTACTCCTCCTGGGTGTATTTGCTTCTTTTTGTTCTAGAGCTTTTAGGTGTGCTGTCAAGCTGCTGACATATGCTCTTTCCTGTTTCTTTCTGCAGGCACTCAGCGCTATGAGTTTTCCTCTTAGCATAGGTTTCATTGTGTCCCATAAGTTTGGGTATGTCCTATCTTCATTTTCATTAAATTCTAAAAAGTTTTTAATTTCTTTCTTTATTTCTTCCTTGACCAGGTTATCATTGAGTAGAGCATTGTTCAATTTCCACGTATATGTAGGCATTCGTCCCTTATTGTTATTGAAGACCAGTTTTAGGCCGTGGTGGTCCGATAGCACGCATGGGATTATTTCTATCTTTCTGTACCTGTTGAGGCCCGTTTTTTGACCAATTATATGGTCAATTTTGGAGAAAGTACCATGAGGAGCTGAGAAGAAGGTATATCCTTTTGCTTTAGGATAGAATGTTCTATAAATATCCGTTAAGTCCATTTGGCTCATGACTTCTCTTAGTCTGTCGACATCACTGTTTTATTTCTGTTTCCATGATCTGTCCATTGATGAGAGTGGGGTGTTGAAATCTCCCACTATTATTGTGTGAGGTACAATGTGTGTTTTGAGCTTTAGTCAGGTTTCTTTTACGTATGTAGGTGCCCTTGTGTTTGGGGCATAGATATTTAGGATTGAGAGTTCATCTTGGTGGATTTTTCCTTTGATGAATATGAAGTGTCCTTCCTTACCTTTTTTGATGACTTTTAGTTGGAAATTGATTTTATTTGATATTAGAATGGCTACTCCAGCTTGCTTCTTCTGACCATTTGCTTGGAAAGTTGTTTTCCAGCCTTTCACTCTGAGGTAGTGTCTGTCTTTGTCTCTGAGGTGTGTTTCCTGTAGGCAGCAGAAAGCAGGGTCCTCGTTGCGTATCCAGTTTGTTAATCTATGTCTTTTTATTGGTGAGTTGAGGCCATTGATATTGAGAGATATTAAGGAATAGTGATTATTGCTTCCCGTTATATTCATATTTGGATGTGAGGTTATGTTTATGTGCTTTCATTCTCTTTGTTTTGTTGCCAAGACGATTAGTTTCTTGCTTCTTCTAGGGTATAGCTTGCCTCCTTATGTTGGGCTTTACCATTTATTATCCTTTGTAGTGCTGGATTTGTAGAAAGATATTGTGTAAATTTGGTTTTGTCATGGAATATCTTGGTTTCTCCATCAATGTTAATTGATAGTTTTGCTGGATACAGTAACTTGGGCTGGCATTTGTATTCTCTTAGGGTCTGTATGACATCAGTCCAGGATCTTCTGGCCCTCATAGTTTCTGGCGAGAAGTCTGGTGTGATTCTGATAGGTCTCCCTTTATATGTTACTTGACCTTTTTCCCTTATTGCTTTTAATATTCTTTATTTTGTGCGTTTGGTGTTTTGACAATTATGTGACGGGAGGTGTTTCTTTTCTGGTCCAATCTATTTTGAGTTCTGTAGGCTTCTTGTATGTCTATGGGTATCTCTTTTTTTAGGTTAGGGAAGTTTTCTTCTATGATTTTGTTGAAGATATTTACTGGTCCTTTGAGCTGGGAGTCTTCACTCTCTTCTATACCTATTATCCTTAGGTTTGATCTTCTCATTGAGTCCTGGATTTCCTGTATGTTTTGGACCAGTAGCTTTTTCCGCTTTACATTATCTTTGACAGTTGAGTCAATGATTTCTATGGAATCTTCTGCTGCTGAGATTCTCTATTCCATCTCTTGTATTCTGTTGGTGAAGTTTGTATCTACTGCTCCTTGTCTCTTCTTTTGGTTTTCTATATCCAGGGTTGTTTCCATGTTTTCTTTCTTGATTGCTTCTATTTCCATTTTTAATTCCTTCAACTGTTTGATTGTGTTTTCCTGGAATTCTTTCAGGGATTTTTGTGTCTCCTCTCTATGGGCTTCTACTTGTTTATTTATGTTTTTCTGGAATTCTTTCAGGGATTTTTGCGATTCTTTCAGGCATTTTTGCGATTCCTCTCTGTAGGCTTCTACTTGTTCTCTAAGGGAGTTCTTCACGTCTTTCTTGAAGTCCTCCAGCATCATGATCAAAAATGATTTTGAAACTAGATCTTGCTTTTCTGGTGTGTTTGGATATTCCATGTTTGTTTTGATGGGAGAATTGGGCTCCGATGGTGCCATGTAGTCTTGGTTTCTGTTGCTTGGGGTCCTGCGCTTGCCTCTCGCCTTCAGATTATCTCTAGTGTTACTTTGTTCTGCTATTTCTGACAGTGGCTATACTGTCCTATAATCCTGTCTGTCAGGAGTGCTGTAGACCTGTTTTCCTCTCTTTCAGTCAGTTATGGGGACAGAGTGTTCTGCTTTCGGGCGTGTAGTTTTTCCTCTCTACAGGTCTTCAGCTGTTCCTGTGGGCCTGTGTCTTGAGTTCACCAGGCAGCTTTCTTGCAGCAGAAAAGTTGGTCTTACCTGTGGTCCCGAGGCTCAAGTTCGCTCGTGGGGTGCTGCCCACGGGCTCTCTGCAGCGGCAGCAACCAGGAAGACTTGTGCCGCCGTTTCCGGGAGCTTCAGTGCACCAGGGTTCCAGATGGTCTTTGGCTTTTTCCTCTGGCGTCTTAAATGTGTGTGCAGAGAGCAGTCTCTTCTGGTTTCCCAGGCTTGTCTGCCTCTCTGAAGGTTCAGCTCTCCCTCCCACGGGATTTGGGTGCAGAGAACTGTTTATCAGGTCTGTTTCCTTCAGGTTCTGGTGGTGTCTCCGCTCCTGGGCCCTCCCCCACGGGAGCCCAGAGGCCTTATACAGTTTCCTCTTGGGCCAGGGATGTGGGCAGGGGTGAGCAGTGTTGGTGGTCTCTTCTGCTCTGCAGCCTCAGGAGTGCCCATCTGACCAGGCGGTTGGGTCTCTCTCTCACAGGGTCTGGGGGCAGAGAGATGCTGCGGGCCGGGATCCTCAGGTGTGGGACTTCCGGTAAACACAGATCGTGCCCGGTCCTAGAGGAATTCTGCTTCCGTGTGTCCCAAGCTCACCAGGCATCTTTCTTGCAGCAGAAAAGTTGGTCTTACCTGTGGTCCCGGGGCTCAAGTTCGCTCGTGGGGTGCTGCCCACGGGCTTTCTGCAGCGGCAGCAACCAGGAAGCCAGTAGCTTTTTTCAATTTACATTTTCTTTGACAGTTATATCAATGATTTCTATGGAATCTCTGCTCTTGAGATTCTCTCTTCTATCTCTTGTATTCTGTTGGTAATTCTTCGATCTACGGCTCCTTGTCTCTTACTTTGGTCTTCTATATCTAGAGTTATCTCCCTTTGTGCTTTCTTTATTGTTTCTATTTCCATTTTCAACTCCTTCACTTCTTTTACCGTGTTTTCCTATACTTCTTTCAGGGATTTTTCTCTTTCCTCTCTATAGGCTTCTGCTTGTTTATTTGTGTTTTCCTGCATTTCTCTAAGAAAGTTCTTTATGTCTTCCTTGAAGTCCTCCATCATCATGATCAAATGTGATTTTCAATCTATATCTTGCTTTTCTTGTGTGTTTGGATATTCAGCGTTTGCTTTCATGGGAGAATTGGGCTCCAGTGACGCCATGTAGTCTTGATTTCTGTTGCTTGGGTTCTCGCCATCAGGTTGTCTCTGGTGTTACATTGTTCTATTTCTGACAGTGGCTAGACCATCCTATAGACCTGTGTGTTAGGAGTGCTGTAGACCAGTTTGCTTGTTTTCTTTCAGCCAGTTATGGAAATAGAGTGTTCTGCTTTCAAGCCTGTAATTGTTCCTGTCTACTGTTCTTCAGCTGTTCCTGAGTCCTGAGTCCACCAGGCAGCTCATTTAGAGCAGAAACATTTGTCTTACCTCTTCTCTCGGGCCTGAGGTTGCTCCTCAGGGCTAGGTTTCAGCTCTCCAGCTCTCTGTGAGGGCAGCATGGAGAAGGGCCTGCCCTGCCATCTCTCGGGTCCCTGTGCACAGGGGGCACAGATGGCACTAGGTTTTTCTTCTAGAGTCAGAAATCTGGGCAGAGAGTAGTCTCTTCTGGCTTCCCAGGTGTGTCTGCCCCTCTGAAGGTCTAGCTCTCCCTCCCACAGGATTTGGGTGAAGGGAGATGTTTGACTGGATCCCTTCAGAACCATGGGAAGTCTGAACTGCAGGACTCCCACAGCTTTATTGCCTCTATCTTCCTGTTCCCAGACCTCCTACACAGTTTCCTCTTGGGCCAGGGATGTGGACAAGGGTGGGCAGTACTGGAGGTCTCTCCTGTCTTGCAGTCTCAGGAGTGACAACCTGTCTGGGTGATGAGCCTTCTATTCCATGGGGTTTGGGAGCAGGGACCTGTGGGCCAGGATCAGTGAGGTTTGCACTCCAACTACAAACGTGAGGTGTTTGGTCCCAGAGGAATTTTACCTTTGTGTGTCCTGAGTCCACCAGACAGGTTACTTAGAGCAGAAAAGTTGGTCTTACCTCTGGTCTTGGGCCTGACATCACTCCTCGGGTCTGAGTTTCAGTTCTCTGTGAGGGCAGCAACAAGAAGGGTCTGTCCTGCCTTTCCCAGGTCCCTGTGCATGGGGGCGGGGGGTGGGGTAGATGGTGCTAGACATTTTCTCTAGAGTCAGAAATGTGGGCAGAGAGTAGTCTCCTCTGGCTTCCCAGGAACGTCTGCCCCTCTGAAGCAAGGATCTTATTCTTTAGGTAAGGAAATATTTTATGATTTTTTGGGAAATATTCCTAGATATTTGACCTGGGATTCTTCTCCTGCCTCTCCACCTGTTATTCTTAGGTTTAGTCTCTTCATAGAAATCTAGATATCCTGGATGTTTTAAGTCATTAGGTAGTTTTTGTTGTTTCTTTTTTACATTTAACATTTTCTTTGATCAATATATCAATTTCTTTTGTTGTACGTTAAATGACAGATTTTATTCTTCCCCTGGAATTCAGTTGATGCTTTCCCCTGTAGTTAGTTACTTTTTGAATTCTTACAGTTTTATTTCCAGAATTCTCTCTGGTTGGATTTTTTATTTTGTCTACCCTCTTCCATTCTTCAACTGTTGTGTTGATTTCTTTTACCTTTTGTTTAGTGCTCTCCTTGTCTTTAATGGTTTATTCAGATCCTCCAATTTTGGTTTATTTTTCCTGGATTGCCTAAAGAGATTTATTCATATCTTGTTTAAGGGTGTCTATCAAGTGAGGCACTGATTCTTTAGTAACTGTATTTTCATTAGATAAACAGATGAAATTTCATCTGTTTTGGAGTCATCAAAAGATGCCTTCCAACCATCTTAAATGTCATTCTTCTCCTTACAAAGGCACATGTGTCATTCTAAAATATGTATAGCAATATATAAAAATTTTTAAATATGTTAAAATACTTAATATAAATGACATCAAACTCTCAATTTCACTAAACAATAAAATGTGCCAAATTTTGTAATTGTCAATTATTTCTTACTGTTTGAATTTTATTTTGGTTTGTAGCTGAGGGTTACTAAGAATAGAGATATACTGTATTACATGCTTGCTTATTCAGTATATATATATATATATATATATATATATATATATATGTATATATATATATATATCACTTTTGAAAATAAGAATATAAACTGAATATCATAATGCCTGAGGAACTCCTTCACCTTACCTGTGTTTTCTAACCAATATTCAATTTTCAACTATTAATGCAAAACAGGGGAGATATGATATTGAGAATTTATTATTATTTTGGTGTTCTCAGGTCTCAGGCATTGTAATAGGACAAATATTCATCATAAATCCCAGGTTTTGGATCATTTCTACTTGTCTTAAGGGGCAATTTTGAAGTAAAGGAGTTCACTGAACTGTGTTATAAATGTAATGATGGCATTGTGAGTCTTATTCCTCTCAGAGGGCCTTTAATTATATCAGATATACTTAATTCTTCTAAGTTTTCGAATATTAAGAAAAGTTGTTAGCAGTTATAATAAAATGCCTTGATTGATTTTTTGCTATTTATTTTATAAAAATAAATGGAAGTAATTAGGAAGAGTGAAATATACAGCTGATTTTCATACCAGGGAGTTATAAGCCTGTCATAAAAGGATCATTTGACTTTACAGAAAGTGACACATGTTGTAAAGCAATATCCACTATGCAATGAACACTGAAAAATGTTTCTTTCATTTAAAATCCTGCAGTTTTTCTATATTTCCATGACACTTGTTATAAAACAAAACATTATAAAATAGCAGAATGCTACAATTGCTAGCTTTTCTGTTATGTGAAATGCCAATACTATGTCATGATTCAGCTACACATGCAAAGCTCTTCCTCTTGGTACTCCTAATGCCTGCACATATAATGAACTTATTAATATTTATTAGCTGTAGTAACAGAAAACAAAAAAGTAAATCCCTGGAAAGTGCCAAAACTTAGGATTCTAATGTGATATAAACTTCTATGCACTCTAGTACTATCTCCTAATTATAGCTACTGAATTTCTCTTCTCCTGAGGCAGGGTGATAATTCTGTTATTGGCACAAGTATAGTCAAACCATGAGTTCTTTCTGCTGTAGGAAGATCAATATAACTTACAAATCCAGAGACCAGAAGGTATAAGAGTCACAAAGTATCAGTGATGTTGTATGAGCAGTTATAAAAACTATGTAAGGTGTTTCATCCATGGTATCTACACATTGTGCACAAAGCTTAAGGGACAAAGCTTTCTCAAATGGTGAAGTATGGTAGAAAAGATTTGCTCTGACAAGGTAGCCATTAAGTCACTCATGCTTTCGTAAATAACTCTGCTTCTCATGGACATCATCCAATAAATCTATTGGTTAACTATTGTCACTTTGTATGGGACAATCTTTGCATCATGCTATCAGTAGCCTACCTAAGAGAAATGGATTTTTTCTCTTATACCGCCATCAAAGTCACAGAATAAGACAAATATATGAAGTCTCATGCTCTTCCATCTTTGTAAATGTAGGTAGACTGACTTAGCCCCTGCTAGGATAGATAATATGGTACATTGTGCTTTGTCATGTCTTAGCCAAATTAACATTCTATATTAAGGACAATCATTTGTGCCCAATCCTCCCAGGTGATCTGAAATGCCCAGCATCACAGGAGAGGCGACAACATCTGCTCCAATACCTGGAGAAATTGGATCCCCCAGGATCCATGAACACAGGAACCCCCAACCAGTCAGTGGCACAGATACCTTCCAGATTGAACCAGTGACCTGAGAAGACTACGTGCACTGGCTCTGCACCCAGGCCCAGGGGAAGCTTGAATTATAGGTGCTCTAACAAATCCAGGATCACAGTTGAGGAGACCACAACTGTGCCAACACCTAGAGTAACTGGTTCTCCAAGGATCCAGAGACACAGGAAACCCCACAAAGACAGTAGCAAAGGGTTACTTACAGTTTGAACCTGCAACCTCAGCAGACCAGGGGCAGTGGCTTTGCATGCACTCTTACAATCACAGGTCCTCTGAAATCGCCAGGCTCACAGTAGGAAACTAAACTCTATGAAAAGCAAGAAAGTAGTCTTCTTTCAAGCAATCAAAAGAAACACCCACACAAACATGATTCTATCTATAACAACAAAAGTAATAGGAAGCAACAATTTTCCCTAATTTCTCTTAAGATCAATGAACTCGGTTCCCCCAATAAAAATAAATATACTAACAGACTGGATACATAAACAGGACTCAATATTTTGCTGCATACATGAAATGCAACTCAGTTAAAAAGACAATACTTAGAGCAAAAGGTTGGAAAATTTTTCTAAGCAAATGGTCCTAAGAAACAAGCTGGAGTAGACGTTCTAATATCAAATAAAATCAGTTTTCCACCAAAAGGTATCAAAAAGGATTAGTGTGGATACTTCATACTCATAAAGAAGAAAAGTTGCCAAGTTAAACTATCAATTTTGAACATCTATTCTCCAAATTCAAGGACACCCACATTCATAAAAAAAATTTACTAAAGCACAAAGCACACATTGCACCTCACACAATAATATTAGAAGACTTCTATACCCCACTACCATCAACATACAGATCATGGACACAGAAACTAAGCATAGACTCAGTAAACTAACAGAAGTTAAGAACTAAAAGGATATCACAGATATCTATAGAAAATTTCATCCTAAAACTAAAGAATACACCCTTTTCTCAGCACTTCAGCACCTTTTTGTACCTTCTCCAAAATTAACCATATAAGTAGTCACAAATCAATCCTCAACTGATACAAGAAAATTAAAATAATCCCATGCACTCTATCAGATCACCAAGGCCTAAGGCTGGTCTTCAATAACAGCAATAAAAAAAGAAAGCCCACATACACATGGAAACTGAACAATTCTCTGCTCAATGATAATTTAGTGAGGTATGAAATAAGTGAAAGAATTAAAGACTTCCCAGACTTTAATGAAATTGTGGAAACATCATGAACAAATTTGTAGGACACAAAGAAAACAATGCTAAGAGGAAAATACATAGCATTAAGTACCCTAGTAAAGGAACTGAAGAGAACTTAAACTTAGCAGCACACCTGAGAACTTAGAAGCAAATACACCCAAGAGGAGTAGATTAAAAGAAATAGTCACACTCAGGGCTAAAATCAACCAAACAGAAACAAGGAAAACATTACAAAGAATTGGCAAAAACAAAGGCTGGTTTGTTGAGAGAATCAACAAGATAGATAAACCCCTATCCAAACCAAATAAGGGGCCTAGAGGCAGTATCCAAATTAACAAAATAAGAAATGAAAAGTGAGACATAACAAGAGAAACAGAGAAAATTCAAAAAAATCATCAGATCCTATTACAAAAGCCTATACACAACAAAACTGGAAAACCTAGATGGAATAACAAACCAAAGTTAAACGAAGAGCAGGTAAACTTTCTAAGGAGGTACACACCACATAAAGAAAAAGAAGTCATTAAAAACCTTTCAACCATAAAGCCCAGGGCAGATGGATATAGTGCAGAATCCTATCAAACCTTCAAAGAAGACTTGATACAAATATTCCTCAAATGATTCCATAAAATAGAAACAGAAGGAACACTGATAATTCATTCTATGAAATCACAATTACTCTGATAGCTAAACCACACAAGGACACTACTGAAAAAGAGAATTTCAGAACAATTTCGGTTATGGATATCGATGCAAAAATACTCAGTAACATTTTTTTGCAAACCAAATCCAAGAACACATCAAAACTATTCTTCATCCCAGGGATGTAAGATTGATTCAATATATAAAAATCAATTAACATAATCCACCATAAAAACAAGTTCAAAGGAAAAAAAATCACCTGATCATGTCCTTAGGTGCAGAAAAAGCATTTGACAAAATACAACACCCTTTCTTGTTAAATGTATGGGAGAGATCAGAAATTCAAGGCCCATACCTAACCAGAATAAAAGCAATTTACTTCAAAGAACAGCCAATATAAAATTAAATAAACACTTGAAGCAATCCTACTAAAACCAGGGACAAGAAAAGGATACCCACTCTCCCAATATCTATTCAATAAAGTACTCGAAGTCCTAGCTAGAACAATAAGACAAAAAAAACAAAGAGATCAAGGGGATATGATTTGTCAAAGAAGAAATAAAGGTATCACTATTTGCAGATGATATGATAGTATACATAAGCTACACCAAATTTTAGACAAGAGAACTTTTTTAGCTGATAAACAACTTCAGCAAAGTGACCAGATATAAAATTAACTCAAATAAATCAAATATATGATAAAGAGGCTGAGGCAGAATTTACAAAACAACTCCCTTTACAATAGCCACAAATAATATAAAATATCTAGGGGTAACTCTAACCACACAAATGAAATATCTGTATGACAAGAACTTCAAGTCTCTCAAGAAAGAAATTAAATTTCTCAGATAATGGAGAGATCTTCCATGCTCATGGATTGACAGAATTAATATAGTAAAAAGGCCATCCTACCAAAGGCAATATAAAGATTCAATACAATCCCCCTCAAAATCTCAGCACAATTCTTCAAAGACATGGAAAAAATAATTGGCAAATTCAGCTAGAAAGGCAAAAACCCTGAATAGCAAAAACTATTAAGAAACAATGTAAGAAGGGCTGTGGGAATCATCATTTCTGACCTCAAACTCTACTACAGAACAACAATGCAAAAGAAGTGCATACACTAGCTACAGGGGCAGACAGTTTGATCAATGGAGTAGAATTGAAGATCCAGAAATTAAACCACACAGTTACACACTTGATCTTTGACACAGAAGCCAAAAATATACAATGAAAAAAAGAAAGCATCTTCAATAAATGATGCTGGTCTTACTGAATGTCTGTATGTTGAAAAGTGAAAGTGGACCAATATCTGTCACTCTGCACAAAACTCAAGTCCAAGTGGATAAAGATCCTCAACATAAAACCAGATACACTCAATCTAATAGAAGAAAAGTGGGAAAAAACCTTGAACTCATTGGTACGGGGGAAATTTCCTAAACAGAATCAAAGTGCCTCAGACTTCAAGATAAAAAATTGATAATGGGACCTCACGAAACTGGAAAACTTCTGCAAGGCCAAGGATATAGTCAATAAGACAAATGAGCAAACTATATATTGGGGAAAAAATCTTTATTAATCCCACATCTGATAGAGACTAACATCCAAAATATATAAAGAACTCAAGAAACTAACCGCCAAAAAAACAAACAATTTAATAAAAAAATAGGGTAAAGAAATAGACCAAGAATTCACAATAGAGGAATCCCAAATGACTGAGAAGTACCTAAAAAAATGTTCATTGTCCTTAGTTATCAGAGAAATGCAAATCAAAACAATACTGACATTCTGCCTTACACCAATCAGAATGGCTAAGATGAAAATCTCAGGTGAGAGCACATGTTGGCAAGGTTGTGGAGAATATATACATTCTTCCATTGCTGGTAGGATTGCAAACAGGTACAACTCTTGAAATCAATTTATATGTTCCTCAAAATATTGAAAATATATTTATCTAAAGAATCAGCAATATCATTCTTGGAAATATACCCAAAAGAAGCCTTAATATGCCACTGGGTCATCTCTTCCTCTATATATATAGCAGCCTGATTTGTGATAGGCAGAATCTGGAATCAACCCAGATGTCCCTCAACAGAAGAATGAATACAGAAAATGTGGTTCATTTACACAAAGGAGTACTACTCAGCTATTAAAAATGAGGACATGCTGAGTTTTGCAGGAAAGTGGACAGAACTAGAAAATATCATCATGAGGGAGGTAACTTAGACCCAAAGTTAATAAGTTTGTTATTATCTCACTAATAAGTTTATATTAGCCAAAATAGCCAAAAAAAAAGACAAAAAAAAAAAAAAAACCACAGTATAACCAAAATAGAGTCCACAGAATTCAGAGAAGTCAATGAACTGAAAGGCCCAAGTGAGGATGCCTCAGTCCCACTTGGGAAGAAAAATAAACTAGACACAAGGGAGTATGGAGAGAACTGGGAGGGAAAGGGAACAGGGGTCTGGGAGAGGGAAAGATGATCTGGTATTTGTTTGGGGAAAGAACAGAAACCCAATGTAAAGTTTGGAAACAGGTGGCCTCCAGAGGTAGGAGGTTGGGAGGGGCTTATCATGACTGCGCTCCATAAAACCTAACAAGCTGCTAAATGAATCAAATGCAGATATTTACACACAAACAATGGGCAGTAGTTGCTGAATGCTGTGGCGGAATTAGGGAAAAGGTAGAAGTTGAGGACAAGGGCCACCCTGTAGGAAGACCAGCAGACTCTACTAAACTGGACAACCAAATTCTCTCAGAGAGTGAGGTAGCAACCTGGCAGCATACAACACCTGAAATGTGGCTCCCAACATAAATACAGCAGAGGATTGTTAGGTCTGGACTCAGTAAAGGAAGATGCACCTAATCCTCAAAATACTGGAGGCCACAAAAAGTAAGAAGCTCTGGTGGGGTGGGGGCTGAGGGGTGGAGCCATCTGTGAGGAGATGTGTTGGAGGGAGATATGTGATGTGAACAAGCAGAGGGTAAAAAGGGAGGGTTAGAAAATCTGGACTGAATAAAAAGATTAAATAAAATTAAAAAAAAAACTTCCTGGTTTAACACAAACCTGTGTGTACAATAAAGCTTAATTGATAATTACATTGAAACTCTCTTCAAAGTACATGTGACATCTTCTATGATTTATTCCATAGATAAACTTCATGTGTTATCTTTGGGTAGGATGTATATTAGACTCATTCTCACAGATAGAACAAAGTTATCAAGGAAATTAACGGCCTCTGTCCCTTTTAGACAGAGGGGAAGCCCGAGTTAGGTGTTGCCTGGCCATATAGATATCATAAAAAGTATCTAGGCTATTAACCACCTCCATTCCCAGACTTCTGGTAGAAAAAGAAAATGTTATACATATCTTTCATTAAAGAGACAACCTTGAATGCTTAACATTCCAGGTTTCCTGAGTTAGTATCTGTAAACACAAGGACCTCTGTGCTCCACCCCCCAAAAAAAGAAACCACGATGTGCAACCCTAGGCTAACCCTGTGGCACAGCTCCCTGTAAAAAATCCAGCCCAGAGAGATCTGGTCTCACAGGGGTGCTGTCACTGCTAAGTTCACAGGTGAAACTATCATTTTTGTTCCAAAAACTGGCCAAGGAGAAACCCTCCAGGAGACCATGCACTCAGGAATCATGAAGCAACTGGGAACAGGATTCTTCTATTCTCCATCTATGACCCAGAGTTAAACCTGTGGGACACCTCCCCATACCAAAATCCTGCCCTGAAAGTGCTGGTCTCCCAGGAGTGCTGAAACACAGGCTCACAGGAAGGGCAAGCTCCAGTCAGACATCAAAACCAGCTAACACCAGAGATAAACAGACAATGAGAGAAAAGCACAAGAACCTAAGCAACAAAACCAAGGATACTTGGCATCATCAGAACCCATTTCTCCCACCAGAGAATGCCCTGAATAATCCAACACACACACAGAAAAGGCAAGATTCTGATTTAAAACCACATCTTAAGATGATGACAGAGGACTGTAACAAAAAAACTACAGGAGGACCAGATAAACATGTAGAATACCTTAAAGAGGAAAAACATAAATTCCTTAAAGATACACAGGAAAGCACAACGAAACAGGAGAAAGAATTGAAGAAAATCATCCAGGATAAAAATGGAAATAGAAACAATAAAAAAATCAAAAATGGAGAACAACTCTGGATATAGAAAACCTAGGAAAGAGATCAGGAATAAAGATGCAAGCATCATCAACAGAATACAAGAGATAGAGAATCTCAGGTACAGAATATACCACAGAAAACATTGATACAACAGTATTAAAAAAAAAAAAAAGCAAAATGCGAAAAGCTCCAAACCCAAAACATCGACGAAATCCAGGACATAATGTAAAAACCAAATCTAAGGATTTTAATGATAGAAGGGAGAAAAGATGCAAAATATAAAGGGCCAATAAACGTCTTCAACAAAATTATAGCAGAAAGATTTCCTAATTTAAAGAAAGAGATGCTGATGAACATACAAGAAGCCTACAGAATTCCAAATACACTGGACCATAAAAGAAACTTTTTCTGTCACATAATATTCAAAACACCAACTGCAAACAATAAAGAACAATATTAAAAGCAATAAGGGACAAGGTCAACTAACATATAAAGGTAGACGTATCAGAAATACATCAGACTTCTCAACAGAGACCGGGCAGATGTCATACAGAAAGAAGATTTCCACACAATCATAAGTCCTCCTCTAATAACAAAAATATTGAGAAGCAAAAGCCACTATACCTTAATATCTCTTAACATAAATGAACTTAATTCCCCAATAAAAAATACATGGAATAACGGACTGGATACTTAAGGAGGACAGAGCATTTTGCTGAATACAGGAAATACACCACAGTCAAAAAGATATACATTATATTAGAGTAAAAGTCTGGAAAAAAATTTCCAATCACATGATCCCAAGAAACAAGCTCAAGTACCATTCTAATATGAAATAAAACTGACTTTTAACAAAGAAATATCAAAAATGTTAAGCAAGGATCCTTCATATATATCAAAGGAAAAAAAACTAACAAGATGAAATCTAAATTCTGAACGTCTCTAGTCTAAATGCATGGGCATCAACACTCATAAAAGAAACTTTACTAATGCTCAAAGCTAACATTACACCTAACACAATAATTCTGGGAGAATTCCATAACCACTCTCAGCAATGGACAAATTATGAGAACATAAACTAAACAGAAACACAGTGAAACTGACAGAAGTTATGAACCAAATAGTTTTAACAGATATCTATAGAACATATCATCCTAAAACAAACAAACAAAAAAAAGTATACCTACTTCTCAGCACCTCATGGTACCTTCTCCAAAACTGACAATATCACAAAAGAGGGTTAAACAAATACTAGGAGACTGAAATAATCCCAAGCATACTATCAGATCACCAAGTCTAAGGCTAGTCTTCAGTAACAACAAAAGGAACAAGAATCCCCATACACTTAGAAGTTAAACAACACTCCACTTACTGATTATTTTGTCAAAAAAGAAATAAAGAAATTAAAGGCTTTTTAGAATTTAATGAAAATGAAGGAGAAACATACCAAATTTATGGGATGCAATGAAAGCAGTGATAAGAGAAAAACACATAGCTCTGAGTGCCTCCTAAAAGAAATGAGAAAAGGCATACGTTAGCAGCTTCACAGCACATCTGAAAGTTCTAGAATCAAAAGAAGCAAATATACTAAAGAGAAATAAGTACTAAATACTAAAAGGAAATAATTAAACTCAAAGGTAAAATCAAATTAGTAAAACAAAAAGAATTATACAAAGAATCAACAAAACTAGGAGTTGGTTCTATGAGAAAATCAACAAGATAAACCCTTAGCCAGCAAAACAAAAGGCATAGAGAGAGTATGCAAATTAACAAAGTCAGAAATGAAAAAGGAGACATAACAAAAACTTATGAAATTAAAAAAATATATCAGATCCTACTATTACTATTCAACAAAATTGAAAAATCTGGATGAAATGGACATTTTTTCTAGACAGATACAAGGTACCAAGTTAAACCGGGATCAGATAAACCATCTAAAATGTCACATAACCAATACATAAATAGAAGCAGTAATTAAACCCAACCAAAAAAAGCCCAGGACCAGATGGATTTAGTGCAGAATTCTATCATACCTTCACAGAAGACCAATACTCTTCAAATTAGTCCACAAAATAAAAACAGAAGGAACATTACGAAATTCTTTCTTTGAAGCCACAATTACACTTATACATAAGCAACACACAAAACTGACAAAAAAGGAGAACTTCAGACTAAATTCCCTCATGAATATCAATGCAAAAATATTCAATAAAATTATCGCAAACAGAAACCAGGATCACATCGAAACCACCATCCAACATGATCAAGTAGGCTTCATCTTAGGGATGGAGGAAAAATTCAATATATGGAAATCTATCAACATAATCCACTATGTAAACAAATTCAAAGAAAAAACAACATGATCATCTCATTAGATGCTGAAAAATCATTTGAAAAAAATTGGCATCCCTTCATGGTAAAAGGATTGGAAAGCTCAAGAATTCAAGACCCATATTTAAACATAGTGAAAGCAAAATGGAGCAAACCAGTAGCCAACTAAATAGAAAGAATATTGGAGAAATACCACTAAAATCAGGGACTAGATAAGGCTACCCATTCTCTCCCTACCTATTCAATATAGTACTTGAAGTCCTAGCCAGAGGAACCAGACAACAAAAGAATGTAAAAGAGATCCAAATTGGAAAGGAAGAAGTCAAAATATCAGCAGTTGCAGATTAAATGACAGGATAGTTAAGTGACTCCAAGAACTCCAACAGAGAACTGATAAACCTGATAAACAACTTCAGCAAAGTGCCTGGTTATTAATTTGATTCAAACAAATCAGTAGACTTCCTCTACTCAAAGGATAAACAGGCTGAGAAAATAATTAGGAAAACAACACCCTTCACAATGGTCACAGATAATGTAATATACCTTGTGTGACTCTAATCAAGCAAATGAAAAATGGGTATGACAAAAATTTCAAGTCTCTGAAGAAAGAAATCAAAGAAGATCTCAGAAGATGGAAAGATCTCTCGTGTTCATGGATTGTCAGGAATATTATAGGAAAAATATCCATCTTGATGAAAACAACCAGCAGATTCCCTGCAATCCTCATCAAAATTCCAACATAATTCTTCATGGAGTTAGAAAGAGCAATTTTCAAATTCACTTGTTATAACAAAAAAAAAAAAAAAACTCAGGACAGTGAAAATTATTCTCAACATTAAAAGAACTTCTGGGGGAAATCACCATCTCTAACCTCAAGCTGTATTATCGAAAAATACTGGTAAAATCTGCATTGTATTGGTACAGAGATAGATAGGCAGATCAATGAAATAGAATTGAAGATCCCGAAATATAACCACACACCTAGGTCCACTTGATCTTTGACAAAGGATATAAAACAATCCAGTGGAAAAAAATACAACATTTTCAACAAATGCTGCTGATTCAACTGGTGATCAGCATGGAGAAGAATGCAAATTGATCCATTCTTATCATCTTGTACAAAGATCAAGTCCAAGTAGATCAAAGACCTCCACATAACACTAGATATACTGAAACTAATAGAAGAGAAGGTCAGTAAGAACCTCTAACACTTGGGCACAGGGAAATATTTCCTGAACAAAACGCCAAAGGTTTATGCTCTAAGATCAACAATTGAAAAATGGGACCTCATACAATTACTACATTTTTGTAAGGCAAAGGACACTATCAATAGGACAAAACAGCAACCAAAAGATCTTTAACAATCTTACATCTGATAGAGGGCTAATAACCAATGTATACAAAGAACTCAAAAAGATTGACTCCAGATAACCAAATAACCATATTTTAAAATGGGGTACATGCTTCACTCCTTCTTTAAAAGGGGAACAAGAATACACTTGGGAGGGAATAGGGAGGCAAAGTTTTGAACAGGGCAGAAGGAACACCCATTAAGAGCCTCCCCCACATATGGCCCATAAATACACAGCCACCCAATTAGATAAGACGGATAAAGCAAAGAAGTGCAGGCCGACAGGAACCGAATGTAGATCTCTCCTGAGAGACTCAGCCAGAATACAGCAAATACATAGGCGAATGCCAGCAGCAGACAACTGAACTGAGAACGGGACCCCCAATGAAGGAAAAAGAGAAAGGACTGGAAGAGCTTGAAGGGGCTTGAGACCCCACATGAACAACAATGCCAACCAACCAGAGCTTCCAGGAACTAAGCCACTACCCAAAGACAATTCATGGACTGACCCTGGGCTCCAACCTCATAGGTAGCAATGAATAGCCTAATAAGAGCACTAGTGGAACGGGAAGCCCTGGGTCCTGCCAAAACTGAACCCCCAGTGAACATGATTGGGGGGAGGGTGGTAATGGGGGGAGGATGGGGAGGGGAACACCCATGTAGAAGGGGAAGGGGAGGGGCTAGGGGGATGTTGGCCCGGAAACTGGGAAGGGGAATAAAAATCGAAATGTAAATAGGAAATACTCAAGTTAATAAAGATGGAAATACTCAAGTTAATAAAGATGTACAGGGCTAAACAAAGAAT
Organism: Rattus norvegicus; assembly: GCF_021556685.1. Lineage (NCBI taxonomy): Eukaryota > Metazoa > Chordata > Mammalia > Rodentia > Muridae > Rattus > Rattus norvegicus. The sequence goes on from NC_141546.1 coordinate 28,268,762, forward strand.
TCTCAACTATGGAATATTGAATGGCCATGAAGCACCTAAACATACTATGTTCAATACTATTAATCTTCAGGGAAATGCAAATCAACATAACCCTGAGATTCTGCCTCACATCATTCAGATGGCTCAATGGCTCAGTTCAAAAACTAAGGTGATAGATGCTGGTGAGAATGTGAAGAAGAATGAATACTTCTCCATTATTGGTGGGATTTCCAGGTAGTATAACCACTCTGGACATCAATCTGGTGGTTCCAAAGAAAATTAGACACAGTACTACCTGAGGACCCAGATATAGCACTCTTGGATATACCCCCCAAAAGACACTCCAAAATATAACAAGGACACATATTCCACTATGTTCATAGCAGGCTTATTTATAATAGTCAGAAGCTGGAAAGGACACAGATGTCTTTCAAGAGAGAGATGGATACAGAAAATGTACATTTTCACAATGGAGAACTACTCATGTATTAAAAACAATGACTTCATGAAATTCTTAGGCAAGTGGATAGAACTAGAAAATATCGTGAGTGAGGTAACCCAATCACAAAATAAAACACACAATATGCCCTCAATTTTAGTGGGATATTAGTCCCAAGATTCAGAATAACCAAGATACAATTTTTAGACAACATGAAGCTCAAAAAGGAAGAATATCAAATTGTTGTTTCTTTAGTCCTTCTTAAAAGGGAGAACAAAATATTCACAGGAGGAAGTACAGAGACAAAATGTAGAGGAGAGACTTAATGAAAGGCCATTCTGAACCAGCTACACCTGGAGATCCATCTTACATACACTCACCAAACCCAGATTCTATTGGGGATGCTAATATATGCTTTGTTGTTACAGGAACATGACATACCTGTCTCCTGAGAGGCTCTACCAGAACCTGACAAATACAGAGGTAAAGAATACTCACAGCCATCCATTAGACTGAGAATGGGGTCCCCAATAGAGGAGTTAGGGAAAAGCTGAAGGAGTTTAAGGAGTTTTCATCCCCATAGGAAGAACAACAATATCAACCAACCAGACCCCCCAAAGCTCCCAGGAAATAATCCACCCACCATTGAGTAAACTTGGAGTGACCCATGGCTCCAGCAGCATATGTAGCAGAGGATGGCTTTGTTGGGCATCAGTGGAAGGAGAGGCCCTTGATCCTGTGAAGGCTCAATGCCTTGGTGTAGGGAAATGCCTAGGGAGTGGAGACAGGAGGCAGTGGGTGGTTGATTAGATGAGGTGGGGAACAGTCTCATAGACTGCCAACAACTATGTTCAGACTCTTGGTTACTCTGCAAGAAATTCCCAGTATCAAAAGGCAGATTATGTCTACTTTGAATCCTACTGATACCCAACATTTTTTAAAAATTGTTCATCTGTAGCACTTATTGTCTAGCCTGTATATGAGCCATACATACTTTACTTTTTAGGGCCATTTTTATCAGTCAGAGTATTACAGAAAAAGAATAGTACAAAATACATATTTACTATTTGCAAGATCGAAAAACAAAAATGCCAGCTCTATTCCATATTCCAAGTATATTCTCATATTAGAAATTTAATGATGTCCATGAAGGCCTTAAAAACTAAAGACTAAACAAAATCTAAAAACAGTGGACAGAAAGAGAGGATCAATATCAGTGCTGATAATAACAAAATGTTATAGAACGAAAATATTAAACAAAGAACCAGTGAATCTAAAATTTTACTCATTGAAAAGATTACTATGTTTGAGCAAATTTTATCCGAATTAATCTAAATAGAGATTCAAGTTAACAAAATTAGAGAACAAAAGGGTGACTTTAAAGAGTGAGAAAATTCAGAGTCATTAAGAAACATTTTAAATATATATATGTATATATATATATATATATATATATATATATATATATATATCCCAACAATCTGACAAATCTAACTGACATGGAAGAACTTTCAAATGTTAATAGGTAGGGCCTTTGAGTTATGAAACAAATGACTTGAATAATGTATATGGATTCATAATATCCAATGAGATATAAGTTATAATAATTATATATCATCCAACTTAAAAAAAAGTCCAAGCCCAGATGGATAAATCACAGAATTCTGCAAGACCTTTAACACCAAGACTCCTAAAGTACTTTACAAGATCATTAAAGGGGGAACATTGTTAAATTCTTTAAAAATCCCATACTTTTATGTTAAAACCTGAAAAGACAAAAGAATAGAATAATAACAAAAATGATGGGCTAAACTCATTGATAAGTGGCTATTAGCCCAAATGCTTGAATTACCCTGGATCCCTAGAACAAATGAAACTCAAGATGGATGATCAAAATGTGAATGCTTCACTCCTTCTTTAAATGAGGAAAAAGAATACCCTTGGCTGGGAAGGGAGAGGCAAAGATTAAAACAGAGACTGAAGGAACACCCATTCAGAGCCTGCCCCACAGGTGGCCCATATATATACAGCCACCCAATTGGACAAGATGGATGAAGCAAAGAAGTGCAGACTGACAGGAGCCGGATGTAGATCGCTCCTGAGAGACACAGCCAGAATACAGCAAATACAGAGGCGAATGCCAGCAGCAAACCACTGAACTGAGAATAGGTCCCCCGTTGAAGGAATCAGAGAAAGAACTGGAAGAGCTTGAAGGGGCTCGAGACCCCATATGTACAACAATGTCAAGCAACCAGAGCTTCCAGGGACTAAGCCACTACCTAAATACTATACATGGACTGACCCTGGACTCTGACCCCATAGGTAGCAATGAATATCCTAGTAAGAGCACCAGTGGAAGGGGAAGCCCTGGGTCCTGCTAAGACTGAACCCCCAGTGAACTAGACTATGGGGGGAGGGCGGCAATGGGGGGAGGGTTGGGAGGGGGACACCCATAAGGAAGGGGAGGGGGGAGGGGGATGTTTGCCCGGAAACCGGGAAAGGGAATAACACTTGAAATGTATATAAGAAATACTCAAGTTAATAAAAAAAAATGATGGGCTAATATTTCTGATGAACATATGTGAAACATTTTTGTAAAACTAAATATCAGAGTGCATCAAAGAGATTGCCAAGTATAATCAAGCTGGCTTCATCTCAGGGATAAAGGAATGACTTACTACTTATAAATCAAAAATGTAATCTACTCCATAAATAGGCTAAAGTATACCAATTACATGATGCTTTCAGTAGACACTTCCAGGTGAAGTAAATTTAGTTACTTCATTATTGCAATTTTCTCTTGGTTGTTCTCCTTTTCAAAGTTTTAAAACCACTCAATATTTTATCCATTTCACATTTGTATTATGAAATTTTATATGAAGGGTTTATAAGGAAGATGGTATGAATATTATATCCTTCTGTCTGTCTTTGAACCTTTGTGCAGTGGATATTTTTTTTTATATCTGACATGTACTTAAATATTAGACTGTGAAAATCCTCTAAATATGCTAACCATAGCCACCATTTGTACAATATGAAACAGGTATAAGAAATCCAAACAGAACGTTGAGATATAATAAATGTGACTTAAGTAATTTTACACAAAATGTGTAAGGGTTCTATTATGATAGGACAGTTCTTAAGCTATATATTGCCATGTACCAAATTCCCTTCAGCCTTCACCTTTTATGCTAAATGTTTACTTTTCTTTTTTTTTCTTTTTTATAGTATAGAATAGAGTTTATTCAGGACATGGGGAAGGGAGTTAAGAGAAACTAGGGGCAGAGAAAGGCAGAGAGAGAGAAAGAAAAGTAGGAGAGTAGAGGCTAGCCATGAGCATATGAAGAGAGAGGCGGAGGGAGGAAGGGAATGGGGACAAAGAGAGAAGAGGGGAAGAGCAAGAGCAAAGTTTACTTTTTTAATCAATTAAGGTGATAACACACTTACAGGATCATAAGATTTTTAAATATACTTTATAAACGTACCCTTGCATAATTATTTTCAAGCTATAAGTAGTTATTCTCCATGTGTTATGTCCGTAAATTTTACAAAGTGCTTCATTTCTTATATTTTACCTTTGTATTACCAATGCACCTCTACTTAGTCACATTTTTAGGATGTTAACAGGAAGAACAACAAGTTCACCAAAGTGGCTGTGGAAAGCCCACGAAGTTTCATCCCTTCATAAGAAATGACAGGCAACTGAGGAATGCCAACACTCAAGAGTATGCCAATTGGTTATCCAATACAAAAATTAACCCTGAAAACATACATGTGAGTGACATTACACAGACCAAGCAGGTTACATTAAAGATTGCATAAATATAAACATGTATATATTTGAAAAATGTACATATACAAGTTTATATGTGAAGCAATTATTTAATTAATTGAACATAGCAAAGAAAGATATAAGGAAGGATTAACAGGAGCAAAAGCAAGGGAGAGAGAATGAAATTAAAATATGAAAACTTAAAGAAAAATATAATTTTTAATTTCTGAGTATGTTCAATAATTTTGTAAAAATAAATTTAAATGTGGAACTTATATGGTCACCTGTTGAAAGTAAACATAGAATAAGTAATAAGTCATAGTATATTGCTACTTTTTGATATTATCTCTAGATTCAACTAAGTAAAAAAAAATCCACTAGAACAAAAAGTGAATGCTTGTTTGTTTTTCTGTAAAATAGAGTTTTTAACAGGCACTTTTATGTTGACATAGCATTGCCAGGAATAATGAAGTGCAAAATGCTAATAGGGATTAATATGCAGCATTCAGTACTCATAATAAAACTCATACTAACAGAAAATGGTTGAGGCCATTGTGATGTATATATATGAAAATGTATGTGCAGGGGCACTGGTCTCTGTGTGTAGGAGGGGATGAAGGAGAGATGCTAGTTTTATGTGTTTGCTCAATTCCTCTTCCTCTTATTTGAGAGACAATGTGCAGGTCCCTAGGCCTCCAAGCCAGCAAGACCTTTGATCTTCCTCTCTTCCTTCCTATGTTGGGGTTATAGATCTATTCTTCCTTCTTGAGCTTTTTCAATGACTACTGAGCAGCAAAATAAAATCTTCATGTTTCAACAGAAAGTGTATTACCAAATGTACCAGCTCTTCAGCCTAACATGTGCTTTGAAAAATAGAATTCTAATAATTTCTTCATCCTCTGTATGTATAGGTGCATGTGTGATAGCTATAGAAAAATGAAATACTGATACAGTGATAGCATTTAAAGCTTTAAATGCAGTTAGCATGCTAAAATATTTGACGTCTCCATTACATGTAAACATATGGAGCACATATAAACAAGGAATGTACAGCATCGCAGAATACAGTTTGGAATTTAGAACTCATTGGTTTAAGTCTAACTTAAACTGTGCCTTTTGCTAGGTATATGCCCAGGGACTGATAGTTTTTCTGAAGGTAATTTTTCTAATTCGAATCTGTATGGTTGAGATAGTACATATTAAATAAAGGATGGAACTAGAAATATATTTGCACCATTCTAACAATAGTTTACAAGTATAGTTACAGAGCTTTAATAAAGCTTTAATAATTCATATATTCTAAAAACAAAACTTTAAGAACATAAGTCTTTCCGTTAAGAAAAGGATTCTCCTTAGATCATTAAGCACACATCCATGTAAATCAGGGTGAAATGGATGCATCTCTGTACATTGCAGAGTGAGCTGAGCTCATGTGCAAGTTCAGTATCACTTTTGCACATATATCTGATGCCCACAAATGCCCTTCATCTCAGCTCCAGAGATGATAACCCATTGTATCATTGCTCTCTCTGTGTGTCTGTGTCTCTGTCTCTCTCTTGCTCTCACTCTCTCTCTTGCTCTCTCTCTCTCTCTCTCTCTCTCTCTCTCTCTCTCTCTCTCTCATGTGTGTGTGTGTGTGTGTGTGTGTGTGTGTGTGTGTGTGTGTGTACGTGTGTGTGTAGATCACTAGTATTTTTGAACCTAGGTCTGTCCTATATTCACAGCAAATGTAGTTAGGTGGATCAGTGTTTGAATGTCATCTTTGACTAGACAATAAAATTAAGGAAAATAATTGGACAAGAGTCTTTGTCTCCAAACTCTGCAAACCCATAAATTTTAGTATCTATTTAGAGTCTAACATGAAGTTGCTCACTGTATCTAAGTGCAAAATAGATATAAGCAAAACACATTTGATGTGTATTATTATCTTTAAAAAACAGTTTGCATAATGAGCATTAAGATAAATGAAAACAAGGTTATTTTTCACATTTATGCCAATACAGTTGTATTTCTGAGTGTAGGACCAGTTTAAAAATTATTATACAAAAATATAGTAATATGGGTATGATATAAAGAGACCATTAGTCATGTAAATGGGCATATTGGAAAATATTATTTTTACGATATACAATCAAGGTAAATTATTGTTAATAAATATATAATATGAAATGAACAGATCTTTTTACATGATTATTAAAAGGAAACATTTCCAAATAATTGGTAGCAGTGTTCTATATCAAATTGAATATAGTACTGATGTGTTAATTTTTAGTATACTTAATATAGATAATTAAGTTACCTAGAAATGATTCAGAATAATGTAGAACTTATATGAGATCATAGGAAACATTATGAATTCTAGGTTATTATACAATCTAGACAAGTCTTTGAGTTCTAGCACTGGCTCGGATGCAAAAAAGATGGTGGAAAATAACTTATTTCAGAATATATGAAGATATGCACTCAAATGTATTTTGAAGAAAAACAGAGGTCAAATTTAAGAGATGCAGGGTTTATTTTGTTTTGTTTAGTTTTGTTTTGTTAGAGGTGGAAAAAAAATCTCCTTTCAGTTGAACTATTTAAAAAACAAACTGGTTTTTTTCAGAGTGGTTGTAGCAGTTTGTACCACCAACAATGGAGGAATGTTCCTCTTTTTTTTTTTTTCGGGGGGAGTTCAAAGTTTTTTATTATTATTATTTCTTTTTCTTTTTTGTTACATATATTTCTTTACTTATATTTCAAACATTATTCCCCTTTTTTCCTGTCTGTAAACACCAATCTCCTCCCCCATCCCTCCCCATACAGGTGTCCCCCCCCATACATTCCCCTTACTGCTCCCCCCATTTTCCCCTGCAATGAGGGTCCAACCTTGGCAGGACCAAAGGCTTCCTCTTCCACTGGTGCCCCAACGAGGCTATTCTCTACTACATAGGCAGTTGGAACTCTTGGACAGTCCATGTATAGTCTTTCTCTGGTGGTTTAGTCCTAGGAAGCTCTGGTTGGTTGGCATTGTTGTTCTTATAGGGTTGCAAGCTCCTTCAATTCTTTTAATCCTTCCTCTAATTCCCCCCAAGGAGGTCCTGTTCTCAGTTCAGTGGTCAAGCTAGAAGAGGAAGGGGTTCCTGTAGCTTCATTCACCAAATATATACCACACGTTCACCAGGTAGAAAAAATCTGGGAAGCACAGTGGGAAACCCTGGCTCAAGACTTCAGTATACATATATGGGCCACATGTGGGGCAGGCTCTGAATAGGCATTCTTTCACTTGCTGCTCAAAACTTTGCTTCTACGTCCCGTCCAATGGATATTTTCTTTCCCATTTTAAGGAGTGGGAGCATCTACATTTTGGTCATCCTTCTTGAGCTTCCTGTGTTATGTGGACTGCATCTTGGATAATTAAAGTTTTGGGGCTAATATTCACTTATCAATGAGTGCATACTAACTGTGCTTTTCTGTGATTGGGTTACCTCACTCAGGATGATATTTTCTAGTTCATTCCATTTGCTTATGATTTTCATGAATTCATTTTTTTTTATAGCTGAGTAGTACTCCATTGTGTAGATGTACCACATTCTTTGAATCCATTCCACTGTTGAAGGGCTCTGGGTTCTTTCCAGCTTCTGGCTATTATAAACAGGGCTGCTATGAACATAGTGGAACATGTGTCTTTGTTGTATGTTGGAGTATATTTTGGGTATATGCCCAGGAGAGGTATAGCTGGGTCCTCAGGTAGTGAGTGTCCAATTTTCTGAGGTGTCAGAGCCTCCTGGGTCCCCTGCAATGTTTCACCCCCCCCCCCTTGTCAGACCCTTCTGTGTCTCTTGCAGGGTTTGACCCCTGCTGAGCCCTGCTGATGCATGTGGAAGCCTTTTGTTCCTAACAAAGGAGCAATCTGGCCTGGTATGGACACACCCGGGTAATGGTCAATTCGTTCCTGCCTCTTGTCTTTTATCTTTGAGATTTAGGCTGGTCTTCCTGGATTTCTCCCTTGTTAATTCAGGGCACATAGTCAGTCTTTTGTTACCAAAGTCTCCAGCCAGGGTTTCTCACTGTGCTTCCCAGATATTTTCTACCTGGTGACCTTGGGGTATATATTTGGTGAATGAAGCTACAGGAGCCCCTTCCTCTTCTGGCTTGACACGAATAACCTGTATGTGTGTGTGTGTTTGTGTGTGTTTGTGTGTGTGTGTGTGTGTGTGTGTGTGTGTGTGTGTGTGTGTGTGTGTGTTTCTTTAATCCCATAGGCTTTTGCCCGATTCTCGGTACCGTGTCGGTGCACACATCGACACTGAGGAACTTCCAGACTGATTTCCAGTGCGGTCTTACCAGTTTGTAATCCCACCAACAATGGAGGGGTATTCCTCTTTCTCCACATCCTCACCACCATCTGCTATCACCTCAGTTTTATATCTTAGCCATTCTGACTGGTGTGAGGTGGAATCTCAGAGTTGTTTTGATTTTCATTTCCCTGATGATTAAGGATGTTGAACATTTCTTTAGGTGCTTTTTGGCCGTTCGATAATCCTTAGCTGAGAATGCTTTGTTTAGCTCTGTACCCCATTTTTAATAGGGTTATTTGGCCCTCTGGAGTCAAATATGTAACAGTAATAATTTCTCTTCTGCTCCAATCTATTTGGAGTTTTGTATGCTTCTTGTATGTTTATGGGAATCTCTTTCTTTAGGTTATGAAGTTTTCTTCTATCATTTTGTTGAATATATTTACTGGTCCTTTAAGTTGGGAATCTTCACTTTCTTCTATACCTATTACCCTTAGGGTTGATATTCTCATTGTGTCCTAGATTTTCTGTATGTTTTGGGCTATGAGCTTTTTGCATTTTACATTATCTTTGACAGTTGTGTCGATGTTCTCTATGGTATCTTCTGCCCCTAAGATTCTCTCTTCTATCTCTTGTATTCTGTTGGTGATGCTTGTATCTATGGCTCCTTGCCTCTTTCTTAGGTTTTCTATATCCAGGGTTGTCTCCATTTGTGCTTTCCTTATTGTTTCTATTTCCATTTTCAATTCCTTCACGTGTTTGGGTTTTTTGCCTGTTATTCTTCAAGGAAATTTTGTTTCCTCTCTCAGGGCTTTTACTCGTTTACTTGTGTTTTTTTCTTTAACTGAGTTCTTTATGTCTTTCTTAAAGTCCTCCATCATTATCAAAAAATGTGATTTTTAAATCTAAATCTTGCTTTTCTGGTGTGTTTAGATATCCAGCATTTTCTTTGTTGGGAGAACTGGGCTCTGATGATGCCAAATAGTCTTGGTTTCTGTTGCTTAGGTTCCTGCATTTGCCTCTAGCCATTTGGTTGTCTCTGGTGTTTTCTTGTCTTGCTGTTTCTGAGAGTGAGTTGACCCTGCTGTAGGCCTCTGTGTCAGTACTCATGTAGAACTGTTTTCCTGTTTTCTTTCAGCCATTTCTGAGAACAGGTGCTCTGATTTCAGGCATGTTGGAGCTCCTGGAGTCTGTCTTCTGGCTCTAGGCACAGGATAGGAATCAAAGGGTCCTGCCCCTGATTGTTCCTAGGTACTTGCACCCAGGGAGCAGAGTTGGCACTAAGCGATACCCTCTTGGGTCTGGATTGTGGGCAGAGGGTATTCTCCTCTGATTTCTCAGGAGTGTCCAAACTTCTGAGTGTTCAGCTCTCTCCCCCACTGGATTTGGGTGCAGGGAAATGTTTGGCCAGTTCAGTTCGGTCCTGGTCACAGACCAGAACCACAGGTACCAGAGGCTGACTGTACCTATATTCCTGTATCCAGAGGCACTCTGCAGTTTTCATTTTGGACCAGGGATGTGGGCAGAGATGTGCAGAGGTGGCAGTCTGTCCTGCGGTCTTAGGATGTCTGCACTCCAGGGTGTTCAGCCTTCTTCCTGGTGGGATTTGGGTTGTGTTCCTCTTTCTACACATCTTCTTAAGCATCTGCTGTCACAAGAGTTTTTGATCTTAGCCATTCTGACTGGTTTGAGGTGGAATCTCGGGGTTCTTTTTTTTTTTTTGATTTGCATTTCTCTGGTGACTAAGCATGTTGTATAATTCTTTAGGTGCTTTTAGGCCATCCACTATTTCTTGGTTGAGAATTCTTTGTTTTACTCTGTATCACATTTTTATAGTGTTATTTGGCTATCAGGAGTCTAACTTCTTGAGTTCTTTGAATATATTGGCTATTTGCCCATTATCAGACACAGGATTTTTAAGATCTTTTTCTAATCTGTTGGTGGCTGTTTTGTCCTACTGGCAGTATCCTTTGACTAAAAGAAGCTTGTCAATTTTATGAGATCCTATTTGTCGATTGTTTGATCTTAGAGCATAAGCCTTTGGTGTTCATGATAAATTTACTTAATGAAGTACTACTCAGCTACTAAAATCAATGACTCTATGAAGTTTTCAGGCAAATAAATGGAAATAGAAAATATCATGCTGAGTGATATAACCCAATCATAAAAGGACACATATGGTATGTACTCATTGATAAGTGGATATTAGGCAAAAAGCTCGGAATACCCATGATAAAACTCACAGTCCAATGAAGCTCAAGAAGGAAGACCAAAGTGTGGATGCTTCAATCCTTCTTAGAAAGGGGAAGAAAATATTCACAGGAAGCAAAAGGTAGGATGGAATTGGAAAAAAAGATAAGAGGGACAGGGAAAGGGAGATGGGGGAGGATCGGGTATTGGAGGAGACAGAGATGATAAACAGAGGGTCAGGAAATTGAACAGGAGAGTAGCCGTGGAAAATGTGGCACTAAGGGTAGCCATCAGAAAGTTGCAGATACCAGGAAAGAATGAGCCTCCGAGGACACAACATGGATGACAGTAGCTGAAATGCACAACAACGGGGAGGGAGAACCTGTAGTAACCATATCGAAGTTATGCAAGTACCTGATTGAGAGAGGGGGCCACTCACTAACCTCAAAACTTTTAATCAAGAATGGATCCTGTTTAAAGAAAATACTGGGACAAAGTGTGGAGCAGAGACTAAAGGAAAGGCCACTCAGACCCTGCTCCACCTACAGGTCCATTTCATCTACAGATACCAAACCCAGACACTGTTGCTCATGCCAAGAATTGCTGCTAACAGGAGCCTGATATAGCTGTCTCCTGAAAGGCTCTGCTAGAGCCTGACAAATACAGAGGTGGATGCTCACAGCCAACCATTGGACTAAGCACAAGGACCCCAGTGGAGAAGTTAAAAGGAAATAACAGAAGGAGCCGAAGGCTTTTGTAACCCCATTGGAAGAACAACAGTGTTGAAAGACCCCCAGAGCGGGGAGACCCTCACTCAAGTCTCGGGATGATGCGATCCCCACAAGAACTCACATGAGACCGTCCTTGCTGTAATAAACATGAGGTTTATTGATAGGATCCAGTGCACTGGGGTCGAGACTTATATCCCACGCAGGGGCAGTGGAGTTCGAACCCCAGTAACTAAGACAAGGGGAATTTAAAGGAGGAATCCTCAACCCCAGCGGGTAGGGAGGACATCATTGGAAAATGTCGAGAATACCAGTAAAAAATCACAAGGAGGAGCTTCCTGTTTCTCAAGATTGTTTACTTTATGGTCCATCAGTTCCTGGGAGAAGCTTCCTGCTTCTCAAGATTGTTCTCTAAGGGCCTTATTTAAGTCCTTTTATCTAGTTCCTGGGAGAGCAGGCTCAAGAAATGTGACCTTTTACCTACAGGTAGACGGCAGGGTCTGGAATTTGAGGTATTTGGAGCTTTTTTAAACTTCTGACTTCTTAGCTGCATTTTTTATTCTTTCAGTATCAACCAATCAGACTCCACCCCCCACCCACCCATAGCACACACGGACTAAATAACCAACCAAAGAGTACACATAGAGGAACCCATGACTCCAACCGCATTTGTAGCAGAAGGTAGCCTTATGAACCATAAATGGGAATACAGAGCCTTGGTCCTATGAAGGCTCGATGCCCCAGTGTGTGGGAATGCCAGGGTGGTGGGTGAGTGGGCACTCCCATAGAAGCAGGGTGAGGGGAATGGGATTAGAGGTTTCTAGAGGAGAAACCTGGAAATAAGATAACATTTGAAATGGAAATAAGTAAAATATCCAATAGAAAACAACACATTAAAAAAACAGCAAATGGAAAACTATGAATAATAAATGTCAGACATGGGAAAAATATTTACCAGACTTTCTACTGAACACATTACCTTATTTCTAAATTTTTTGCATGTAGTTCTAATACAATGCATAGATGATTTATATACTCTATCACAAAGCCAACTCTACTTTAAAAGGTTTATTTTAAAATACATATACCAGAATAAGTTGCTAGAAAGTAGTTGACATTCAACTTTTCATTTTTCCCCCAAATAAATGCCAGAGAGAAATTATTTTCTACAAGAAAATTCAATGCATAATGTATAACATAAGAAATTAATTTTTTCCTTTGGTAATAACAAAAACCCTGAGGGATAAAATGGGAGGGAGCAGAAAGGAAAAGTAAACTAATTATTGCTCCAATTAATTCATTTTATTTCTTCTTTTCCATTTTAATTCTAGTAGTTGCATAAGGAGGTAGGTCTATGAACCTTCCTGAAGGTAACATTAATATCATAATAGTTGTCATTATTTTAGTAATAACAATAGGGAAATACATGCAATATCTGTTTTGAATTAAGAATATTATGTGTACATTCATTAGGTATAGTATAATATAATATATGAGTTCCCTGTGTGTTAGAATACAGTTAGATTTTACAAAAGTTGCGTGCATTCTTAATATCACCATTGCATAGACGTAGGTGTCAAGGGAGAGGGATTGAAATACACTGCCCAAGGTTAAAAAGCAAAAATAAATGTTAGGAGGTAGAAAATAATTAAAAGTAAACACTATAGACTACTTATCTAGCATGCAAATAAGGCAAATCATGGAAATGCTTGAAATTACTTTTTAGAGCTAATGAAATCATGTGCACTTTCTTTCATAGTATTAATATTCTATTTTTTTATTTTTTTATTTTTGTAATCATGTATCATTTGAATTAACATTTCCAGCTTTATTTATAGCAGATATATACAATTTCATACTGTAAAAGTTACTGAAAAAGATCATATTTTAAAATCTAATAGAAATATAGGAAAAATGGAATAATATAAAATTAACTTTTAACATGATCTGTGATATTTTATGAACCTTAAAATTATAATTTATTTGTATTTTGGCTTACATTTTAAATTAGCAAATGTAATTTTATTCATTTTTATAACTCGACTATATGTAAGCTTATTTATACTAGTTGTATAAATTCATTTTACTAATTTTTATATTAAAATGAAACAATCAATACAACTCTTTTTCAGTTGCAGACATCTTTGCATTGATTTGTCTGTTGCAGACAGGGACCAAATATTTATTAGAAAGTTCCATAACTTCTGGCATTTTAAAATACACCCAAGAACTCATTTTCTATGTATCAAAGAGCATTCTTATTTTCTTAAAGATAAAATATGAACCCTGTACCTATCTGGTATCTGACTGTGGTACTCAGAGATCCGGGAAGAGGTGGGAAGAGTACAGTTAAGGTCATAGTAAAGATGCAGGAACTGTATGGTCTCACTACCTTAGTCTCTCGAGAAAACAGTGACCCTTTGATTTGGCTCTTCTAGGATGCATTGTGCAGTGTATTTTCAGAAACCCGTTTCAAGACCATGATGTCTGTTGTTCCTTGATCAATGTGAAAAATCTTTGCATGACTGACTTAAGCTTTTTCTCAACCTCTAGTAACTTTGTAATATTTCTGTAGGTGAAATGCCCAACATAGTCTAAACTCTAGGTTGTCTTTTTAGTAGCTAGCAATAAGCTATTGCCCTTCTTTTTCCATGACAACATAACTGATCAGCTACCAACTTGAGAGTTCCCTAAGTAAACTAGGGCAAAGTTTTAAAAACTCCCAATGTATTACCAATTATTGATCAGATAGTCTCATCTATTTCCAGGCAATGATTTTATAAATAGGTAGATAGAAAGTCACAGTACAATATACAAAATGTTGCAAGCATCCTAATCTGTGTCAGTAGGGCTCTTGCAGAGCCTTTCAGGAGACACATATATCTGGCTCCTGACAGCAAGTACTTCTTGGCATTAGCAATAGTGACTGGGTTTAGTGGATGCATGTGGGATGGATCCCCAGGTGGGGCAGTCTCTGTTTGACCTTTGCTTCAGTCTCTGCTTCACTCTTTGTCCCTATATTTTCTGCCTTGAATATGTTGTCCTCCCTTGTAAGAAGGAATGAAGCATTCAGATTTTGGTCTTCCTCCTTCTTAGCCTTCATGTAATGAGTGAATATTTTCTTAGATATTCTAAGGTTTTGGGTAATATCCACTTATCAGTGAGTGACTATCATCTGTGTTCTTTTATGACTAGGTTACCTCACTCACAATAATATTTTCTAGTTCCATCTATTTACCTAAGAATTTCATGTAGTCATTGTTTTTTGTTTTTTTTTTTTGTTTTTGTTTTTGTTTATTTGTTTTTTTTTTTATTAACTTGAGTATTTCTTATATACATTTCGTGTGTTATTCCCTTTCCCGGTTTCCGGGCAAACATCCCCCTCCCCCCTCCCCTTCCTTATGGGTGTTCCCCTCCCAACCCTCCCCCCATTGCCGCCCTCCCCCCCACAGTCTAGTTCACTGGGGGTTCAGTCTTAGCAGGACCCAGGGCTTCCCCTTCCACTGGTGCTCTTACTAGGATATTCATTGCTACCTATGAGGTCAGAGTCCAGGGTCAGTCCATGTATAGTCTTTAGGTAGTGGCTTAGTCCCTGGAAGCTCTGGTTGCTTGGCATTGTTGTACATATGGGGTCTCGAGACCCTTCAAGCTCTTCCAGTTCTTTCTCTGATTCCTTCAACGGGGGTCCTATTCTCAGTTCAGTGGTTTGCTGCTGGCATTCACCACTGCGTTTGCTGTATTCTGGCTGTGTCTCTCAGGAGCGATCTACATCCGGCTCCTGTCAGTCTGCACTTCTTTGCTTCATCCATCTTGTCTAATTGGGTGGCTCTATATGTATGGGCCACATGTGGGGCAGGCTCTGAATGGGTGTTCCTTCAGTCTCTGTTTTAATCTTTGCCTCTCCCTTCCCTGCCGAGGGTATTCTTTTTCCTCATTTAAAGAAGGAGTGAAGCATTCACATTTTGATCATCCGTCTTGAGTTTCGTTTATTCTAGGGATCTAGGGTAATTCAAACATTTGGGCTAATAGCCACTTATCAATGAGTGCATACCATGTATGTCTTTCTGTGATTGGGTTAGCTCATTCAGGATGATATTTTCCAGTTCCAACCATTTGCCTACGAATTTCATAAACTCGTTTTTGATAGCTGAGTAATATTCCATTGTGTAGATGTACCACTTTTCTGTATCCATTCCTCTGTTGAAGGGCATCTGGGTTCTTTCCATTTTCTGGCTATTATAAATAAGGCTGCGATGAACATAGTGGAGCACGTGTCTCTTTTATATGTTGAGGCATCTTTTGGGTATATGCCCAAGAGAGGTAGAGCTGGATCCTCAGGCAGTTCAATGTCCAATTTTCTGAGGAACCTCCAGACTGATTTCCAGAATGGTTTTACCAGTCTGCAATCCCACCAACAATGGAGGAGTGTTCCTCTTTCTCCACATCCTCGCCAGCATCTGCTGTCACCTGAGTTTTTGATCTTAGCCATTCTCACTTGTGTGAG
Source organism: Rattus norvegicus (assembly GCF_021556685.1). Classification (NCBI taxonomy): domain Eukaryota; kingdom Metazoa; phylum Chordata; class Mammalia; order Rodentia; family Muridae; genus Rattus; species Rattus norvegicus. The sequence goes on from NC_141546.1 coordinate 28,284,651, forward strand.
GTGAAATCTCAGGGTTGTTTTGATTTGCATTTCCCTTATGACTAAAGATGTTGAACATTTCTTTAGGTGTTTCTCAGCCATTCAGCATTCCTCAGCTGTGAATTCTTTGTTTAGCTCTGAACCCCATTTTTTAATAGGGTTATTTGTTTCCCTGCGGTCTAACTTCTTGAGTTCTTTGTATATTTTGGATATAAGGCCTCTATCTGTTGTAGGATTGGTAAAGAACTTTTCCCAATCTGTTGGTTGCCATTTTGTCCTAACCACAGTGTCCTTTGCCTTACAGAAGCTTTGCAGTTTTATGAGATCCCATTTGTCGATTCTTGATCTTAGAGCGTAAGCTATTGGTGTTTTGTTCAGGAAATTTTCTCCAGTGCCCATGTGTTCCAGATGCTTCCCTAGTTTTTCTTCTATTAGTTTGAGTGTGTCTGGTTTGATGTGGAGGTCCTTGATCCAGTTGGACTTAAGCTTTGTACGGGGTGATAAGCATGGATCGATCTGCATTCTTCTACATGTTGACCTCCAGTTGAACCAGCACCATTTGCTGAAAATGCTATCTTTTTTCAATTGGATGGTTTTGGCTCCTTTGTCAAAAATCAAGTGACCATAGGTGTGTGGGTTCATTTCTGGGTCTTCAATTCTACTCCAATGATCTATCTGTCTGTCTCTGTACCAATACCATAAAGTTTTTATCACTATTGCTCTGTAACACTGCTTGAGTTCAGGGATAGTGATTCCCCCTGAAGTCCTTTTATTGTTGAGAATAGCTTTAGCTATCCTGGGTTTTTTGTTATTCCAGATGAATTTGCAAATTGTTCTGTATAACTCTTTGAAGAATTGGATTGGTATTTTGATGGGGATTGCATTGAATCTGGAGATTGCTTTTGGTAAAATGGCCATTTTTACTATATTAATCCTACCAATCCATGAGCATGGGAGATCTTTCCATCTTCTGAGGTCTTCTTCAATTTCTTTCCTCAGTGTCTTGAAGTTCTTATTGTACAGATCTTTTACTTGCTTGGTTAAAGTCACACCGAGGTACTTTATATTATTTGGGTCTATTATGAAGGGTGTCGTTTCCCTAATTTCTTTCTCGGCTTGTTTCTCTTTTGTATAGAGGAAGGCAACTGATTTATTTGAGTTAATTTTATTCCCAGCCACTTTGCTGAAGTTGTTTATCAGCTTTGGAAGTTCTCTGGTGGAACTTTTGGGATCACTTAAATATACTATCATATCATCTGCAAATAGTGAAATTTTGACCTCTTCTTTTCCGATCTGTATCCCCTTGACCTCCTTATGTTCTCTGATTGCTCTGGCTAGAACTTCAAGAACTATATTGAATAAGTAGGGAGAGAGTGGGCAGCTTTGTCTAGTCCCTGATTTTAGTGGGATTGCTTCAAGTTTCTCTCCATTTAGTTTAATGTTAGCAACTGGTTTGCTGTATATGGCTTTTACTATGTTTAGGTATGGGCCTTGAATTCCTATTCTTTCCAGGACTTTTATCATGAAGGGGTGTTGAATTTTGTCAAATGCTTTCTCTGCATCTAATGAAATGATCATGTGGTTTTGTTCTTTCAGTTTGTTTATATAATGGATCACATTGACGGTTTTCAGTATATTAAACCATCCCTGCATGCCTGGGATGAAGGCTACTTGATCATGGTGGATGATTGTTTTGATGTGCTCTTGAATTTGGTTTGCCAGAATTTTATTGAGTATTTTTGTGTCGATATTCATAAGGGAAATTGGTCTGAAGTTCTCTTTCATTGTTGTGTCTTTGTGTGGTTTAGGTATAAGAGTAATTGTGGCTTTGTAGAAGGTATTCGGTAGTGATCCATCTGTTTCAATTTTGTGGAATAGTTTGGATAATATTGGTATGAGGTCTTCTATGAAGGTTTGATAGAATTCTGCACTAAACCCGTCTGGACCTGGGCTCTTTTTGGTTGGGAGAACTTTAATGACTGCTTCTATTTCCTTAGGAGTTATGGGGTTGTTTAACTGGTTTATCTGTTCCTGATTTAACTTCAGTACCTGGTATCTGTCTAGGAAATTGTCCATTTCCTGAAGATTTTCAAGTTTTGTTGAATATAGGTTTTTATAGTAAGATCTGATGATTTTTTGAATTTCCTCTGAATCTGTAGTTATGTCTCCCTTTTCATTTCTGATTTTGTTAATTTGGACGCACTCTCTGTGTCCTCTCGTTAGTCTGGCTAAGGGTTTATCTATCTTGTTGATTTTCTCAAAGAACCAACTTTTGGTTCTGTTGATTCTTTCTATGGTCCTTTTTGTTTCTACTTGGTTGATTTCAGCTCTGAGTTTGATTATTTCCTGCCTTCTACTCCTCCTGGGTGTATTTGCTTCTTTTTGTTCTAGAGCTTTTAGTTGTGCTGTCAAGCTGCTGACATATGCTCTTTCCTGTTTTTTTTCTGCAGGCACTGTAGTCATTGTTTTTAACAGCTAAGTACTACTCCATTGTGTAATGTTCCATATTTTCTTTTACCCATTCCTCATTTAGAGGACATCTGGTTTCTTTCCCGCTTCTGACTATTATAAATAAGGGAGCTATGAACATAATGGAGCATGTGTCCTTGTTATATTTTGAAGCATCTTTTGGGTGTGTGCCTAGGAATAGTATAACAGGGTCTTCAGGTAATACCATGTCCAATATTCTGAGGAACCTGCAGACTGATTTTCAGTGTGTACCAGCTTGTAATCCCACCAACAATGGAGGAGTGTTCCTCTATCTCCACATCCTCTCCAAATCTGATGTCACCTGAGTTTTTGATCTTAGCCATTCTGACTGGTGTGAGGTAGAATCTCAGGGTTGATTTGATTTACATTTCCCTGATGGCTAAAGTTGTTGATCATTTATTTAGGCGCTTTTCGGTCGTTCTAGGTTCCTTGGTTGAGAATTTTTTGTTTAGTTCTATACCTGATTTTTAGTAGAATTATTTGATTCTCTGGAGTCTAACTTATTGAGTTCTTTGTATATAGTAGATAGTAGCCTTCTATAGTATGTAGAATTGGCAAAAATCTGTTTTTCAATCTGTTGGTTCCCATTTTTTTTTCTTATTGATAGTATTTGTCAATTCTTGATTTTTGAGCATAAGTCATGGGTGTTTCCTTCAAGAAAATTTCCCATGTGCCTATGTATTCAAGGTTCTTCCCCACTTTCCTTTCTATTGGTTTCAGTGTATCTGATATTATGCCAAAGTCTTTGATTCCCATTGGACTTGAGTTTTGTATAAGGGTCAGTTTACATTCTTCTGCATGCTGGCCTCTATTGAACAAACACCATTTGTTGAAAATGCTGTATTTTATCCATTGGATAGTTTTAGCTCCTTGGACAAAAACCAAGTGACCATAAATGTGTGGGTTCATTTCTGCATCTTCAATTCTATTCCATTGATATACCTGCCTATCTCTGTAGTATACCATGCAGTTTTTATCATGATTGCTCTGTACAGCTTGAGGTCAGGGATGATGATTCCTGCAGAAATTCTTTTATTATTTACAATAGGTTTTGCTATCCTGGGCTTTTTGCTTTTCCAAATGAATTTTCAAATTGTTCTTTCTAATTTTCTAAAGAATTGAGTTGGAATTTTGATAGGGATTTCATTGAATCTGTTGATTGCTTTTGACAAGATGGATCCTGCCAATCCATGAGCATAGGAACTCCTTCTTTATTCTGAAATTTTCTGAGATTTGTTTCTTCAGAGACTGGATGTTCGTGCCATATGGATCTTTCACTTACTTGGTTAGAGTTACACCAAGGTATTTTATATTATTTGTGGCTATTGTGAAGGTTGTCATTTCTTAAATTTCTTTCTCAGTCTGTTTATCTTTTGAGTAGAGGAAGGTTACATATTTGAGTTAATTTAATGTCTAGCCATTTTATTGAATTTGTTCATCAGCTCTAGAAGTTCTGTGTTGTTCTGTATTTCTTTTAGGGAGTTATTTATGTCCTTCTTAAAGTTCTTTAACATCATCATGAGCTGTGATTGTAAATCCAGATCTTGTTTTTTGGTGTGTTGGAATATCTAGTATTTAATCTGGTGGGAGAACTGGGTTCTGATGATTCCAACTAGTCTTGGTTTCTGTTGCTTAAATTCTAGTGCTTGCCTCTTGTCATCAGGTTATCTCTGTTGTTAGTTGGTCTTGCTTTCTCTGACTGAAACTTATTACTCCTGTCAGCCCTTGAGCCTGTGATCCTATGATCTTAGTTGTTAGTGTTCCTGGGAGCCCAGCTCTCTTAAGGCAGGTTTTGGGTCCAAGATCTGTGGGATAGCCCCAACTCTGGGCACAGATGAAGGGCAGTAGATTCCTGCTGTAGGCTGCCCTTCAGCTCCCAAGCCCTGTGTGCTCCTGAAATGTCTTCTTTAGACAGTTAATGAAGAGAAAGTAGGTTCCCACCTGTGGCTTGTGGGCTTAGGAAGGTGAGAACTTCTGTTAGACCAACTCTCTGCAGGAAGATTTTGTGTCAGAGGGCTGTGGAACAGCCCCAGCTCTAAGCACAGTTGGAGACTAGAAGCTATCATTAATTTTAAATATTGTTTACTTTAAAGAATTGCCAATAGAAGCTTCTGTATAAGATTGAGAGTTGAATGAAAAGCTTGTTAACATAAAATTGGAAGATATACACGACTATGTTAATTTAGATGTTATTAAAACATTCAAAAATGAGGGAATGTGCTCCATATGGGAACATGAATTTTTGCATCATGAGATTAAAGAGAAACAACTGCAAATACTATTTATTAACTTACAAATTATCTAATATTACATATTACTCAGTAGGGTGATGAAAAGTATATATTTTGCTACCATTATGACTATAATTATTCCCTTTTTAAGTGTATCCTGTACCTTATCACTATATCAATCACAGTGAGTTTTGTACTAATCTGCAAACACTAACTGGTCACAAGCAATAATCAGCCTATTATATATTTTATATCATGTATAAGCAGTTCATAAGATGGTGGGGGGGGGTGGAAGTATGCTTAAAATTTCTGCTATGATCCCAAGACCTAATTTTCTTCTTTACTCCATTTACTTTGAATTTAATCACCTTTGTTCAACAGACTTTCCAGTTTTGCAGCAAAGATTCCATAACACTTATTTTTAAATTAAAAAAATAGCTTTTTATGGAGTAATTCTCTTTCATTATGTTTTCTGTAACATTTTTGAACTGTAGTATATTATGATGGGAATAAGAAATTTTTAATGCACACATCTCTAGGTGAACTTGTATCATTTCTATTTTGTACCTTATTTCTGCCAAGAGCATCACATTATTGATTTGTAATGATCTATTCTTTTAACGGGTATCTTTCAAATGTGATTATTTCATGGTCTTATAAATAATATCTGCGGCCCAAACAAAATGATTCCCATTTCAAATTGGTATTCTTTCTCTTTATTATGTTACATAGGTGTATATATTTCAGACTACAAAGAAAATATAGCTTTTCAACTGCCCTATTACATACAAAATTACTTGAAATATTTCATATATATATGTAGTTTAGTTCAAAGGCATAAAGTATAAAAATGGCCACAATTTACATTTTATAAGCATTGTACTCAATACATTATTTTCAATTGAAATAACAAATTTGAACTCCATCTTGATTTGAATATAATAAGAAACATTCTTTGACAGTCAGCTTAAAATGCTGTGTTTATTACCAATTACCATGTATTCTAATTTACCCTGAAGTTTTATGACTGACAGGTTGGCTCCTCCATAGTGCTATAATGAGAAGTTTCCACTGCTTCTTATATCTAATTCAATAATTTTAAAATGATACTTGGTGATCAGCCACATGCTAAGCTCCTAACAATAAAGAAATGAAGAGACAGGCACCATGGTTTTATTTGTGTGTGTCTAAGGGTCTTATTGCTATGAACAGACACTATGAACAATGTAAGTTTTATGAAGGACAGCAATTATTTGGGTCTGGCTTACAGGTTCAGAGGTTGAGTCCATTATCATCAAGGCAGTAGAATGGCAGCATCCAGGCAGGCATGGTGCAGGAGGAGCTAAGTCTACATCCTCACCCAAAGGAAGTCAGGAGCAGACTGGGCATCTTCAGGCAGTGAGGAGAAGAGTCTGCAAGCTCACCTCTACAGTGGCACACCCTTACAAGGCACACTTTCTTTTTTTTTTAATTCATTTATTTTATATAAGTACACTGTAGCTGTCTTCAGACACACCAGAAGAAGGCATCAGATCTCTTTACAGATGGTTGTGAGCCACCATGTGGTTGCTGGGACTTGAAATCAGGACCTCTGGAAGAGCAGTCGGGGCTCTTAACCACTGAGCCATCTCTCCAGCCCAAGGCACACTTTCTAATAGTGCCAATCCCTGGGCCAAGAATATGCAAACCATCACAGTGTGAATAGTGGTAGACTGCAGGTGATTCTAATATTTCAGATAAATAATAATTCTAATCTGAATTCAGTAGTGCTGTTATTTAGCTATCTTGATTTTAGTAGGAAGCAAAATGTACTTAAAATTCGCTGTACTTTCTATCAGTTCACTAGTGATAATTTAATCACAGGTAAATGTTGACATGTATTTGGTTATTGTAATTTTACGTGAAAAGGATAGCAATTTAGTGTTGCTGAACAAAATTTAATGTATAAAAAACCCTAAGCATATCTCTTGCTTTCCTTCTTTGTGCAAACTCAGAATAATCAAACAACACAAGTTACTATGTAACTCTGATTAATTCAGATATTAAATAGAGCCAATTTTGGAGTATTAAAGACTAATCTCTGCAAACATTTCAAAAGTTTCTAATAAAATAATCCATCAGATCTCAATCAGAAAACTGCTTATTCATGTAAAGAAAATATTTGTATGGCTTTATGAAACCATCCAGAATTCTTCCGGTTGTTATAATTGATCTCTGCACAATATCAAGAACTTAGTAGACAGAGAGGTTTCATACTTAATTTGTAAAAAAAAAAAAGATAGATAGAAAACTATACAGATAGCTTTCTTTGCCACATTTCTCATTTTACCCTTCAGAGTTGTTGAGAATCTACATTGAATTACACAAAAAAAATTATAGATGACCATCTCAGTGTTGCAGAACTGGTTGTTTGCAGTAATATATTAACTCTGATTGGTAGCATTACTCCCAATCTCTTTGTTGAACTGGAAATTGCCATGAGTGTGTTTGAAAAGATCAGAATATTACAAATCAGGTCTCCTACCAGACAGAAAACCAGAGTAGGTGATTCTCCCAAAAACCTCTCAATTCATGTAAACATGCCTTAATACTTATTGCATGCTGATATTGTAAAACCTTAATTGTCAGGTTGCACTGCAGAACCAAACATGTTTGCTAATCTTTTAAAACAAGGTCCCAGGTCATTAAGATAGTCAAAGTCATCTTCCTGATCAGTGACACTGGAACCCAAGGAGCTCAGTGAGCCAGCTGATGACCCAGTCCCCTCATAGGCAAAAGTCTGTAGTGAGTCAAAGGGGGGAGCACTTGAATCTGTGTTTGCTTCTTCAAGCTTCTCTAGGATAAATTTTCGAAATATGGCGCTGTCTGGGCCCACCTGCAGGGACTGCCTGTACAGGCTCCTGATCTCTGCGCTCCTGCTCTTCCGTGGTTTTCTTTCTCTCATTACTGTACTCTGTCTCAGCTCTATGATATCAAAGGCTTCTGAGTCTTCTTCTCCGCCGCCTTCATCATCATAGCAAAATATATTCTCTCTAAAATCTTCAGTTTTCTCTGGAAATAGGGTCTCCTTTCTTCGCTGTTTCAGAGCAAGTATCAAAAAGATAAACCCTGGTGAAGAAAGGACATAAAAAAGAACTAACTCATAGTGCATAGTGCAAATGTAATAATCCTTCACCTTGATATATTCAAGACATCACTTTAAAGTCAATGATTCTAAGCAAATAAGTAATACTTGAAAAACTAATCTATACAGCCATCTTATGGCTGATGGTTTAGAGGTACGTGGAAGGAAAATGGAGTGAACTATTTTGGATATTGCTCAAGTCAAAATTTAGTGTCATTTAATTTTTTCTAGTAGTAAACAGAACAAAGTATAATAATTTAATATTTTCCAATAAGAATGTACTTAGTGACCAATGATCCAAGCTAATGAAAGTTTAGAAAGGAAACATTTTATATTCTTTAAAGCAAAATCATGTAAGGTGATTTTTGAAGTTAGTATTAATAGATTATATATATTATAGATACTATAAACTATATATGTGTGTATATAGAAAATTTCTTTATATATCAGACTTTGTTATAAAAGCTGAAATATTACTGATATTTTACTTTTATGAAAATTATATATTATCATTAATGATCTATAAAAACTGAGGAAAAAGATTAGAAGAATCATATTTTAACTACTGGAAAACAGAATATACCAACATGCAAAACAGTATGAAAGAACACTCTTATTTCGATTCTGTGATAGGAGTAGTTTCAGAAATTCAGAGTTATCGAGTATCTAATAATACTACCAATTGGTGAAATTCAGTAGTTTCTATTGGGGATAATTATTAAAACATGTAACATAGAACAATTTTACAGTGCATTTTAAATTTAAAAACACAATAACAAAATGTTCATTTGTTTTTGAGTTTATGTTTGTGTATTAATACACAACCTTAGCTTTGGATTTTATATTACAACCTTGAAAATAAGTATTAAGTAATCTTATTTAAAATTACAGCCAAGAGATTTATACTGGGTAATGTTTCTTGTTAAAAAAAATTCAGGCCACACTCAAATACAATAGGAAAAAAAGGACATTGTAGCTGATAAAACAGAAAATGTGAAATTAACAGAAATAACTATGAACCACTATGAATTGGTGAATTGTATGGTGTGGCAAAAAGTGAATGAATCCCTAGAATATATAATATATCAAAACCATACTTAGGAGTAATAAGAAATATTCAGGCTAAATAACCAGGAAAAGGAGATTGGATCAATATGTCTACTATGAAAAAGAAGAAAACTCAAGGACATCATGTTTTTTAACTGAATTCTTCCACTTTAAAAAGATATAACAGCAAAAATTTTCAAAATATTATAACATTATTAAGAAATACTAATTTGATTATTGATAAACAAAATGAGTATGTTATTCAGTACTGGAAATTTTTTATAAATATGTATTCATGTATAACTTATGTGTATGAATGTTGTACCTGATTCTTTGTAAATCTGTGTACAAGTGCCTGAGGAATGTTATTTGTCAGGATAGCACAGCACAAAAGTTTTCTGTATACAGATCTCTAGGAATGTTTAGAGAACTTTCCTATTAAATGACTGGGCATACAATTTGTTATTTCATTCACAAGGATAGAAGTTAGAACAGCCTGCTGATTTGTGTGATCAGTACCAGACTGTTGGAAATCTAATGGCACATAATACTTTAACTTTTCCCAAGCTCCCACAACTAGACCCAGAGGTGGCTAATAGCCTATCTGATTGACTGAGACTCCAAAGGCCCTTAAGCTACATTAGGTAGACTATTTTTAGAACCAATCTTCTTGGGAAAAACAACAACAACAACAACAACTCAGCTGAGTTTTGATGTTATTATGTTTCCTTGTACAGCAGTGATTGCATGAAACCAGGAAACTTTTTTTTTCCAAATTATATTGTGTTTATATTTGCTACCACATGTCACTAACTCTCTAAAAGTTGTGATTCAGGTTGACAAAGTCAATTTCATCTGAGTTTTTATTCTCACCTCTTCAAGGTTCATTGTACTCACTCATGCCTATACCTAAATCTCTCAATTATTAACATCCAAATTTAAGAAAATCCCTTCATGACATAAATGATCCCAAAAATTATATTATATTAAAAATTACTTAGGAAGACTAAATTTTGATGTCTTCTTGCACAGCAAGGTACCCATAATTAATAAAAATTTTGATATTTAAAATCATTAAAGTAATCGTGTGCCTTCACCACAAAGAAATGATAAATGATGGTTATAATTGTGTTAATTTCATTGATATGGTCTTTCTGTAGTGAAATATTACATTGTATCATCAAAATATGAAGTTTTCATATAAGTAAATTAAAAGTATAAATTAAATAGATACACTGTATTAAAATTGAAATAGTTATCATAAGTACTCATTATATAATTTCAGATACTATACTACAAAGCACCTGAATTAAAAAGACTTCCAAGAAGGCTAGAGAGATTACTCAGCAGTTAGCACTGGCTGCTTTTCCAGAGGTCTTGAGATCAATTCCCAGAACCGCATGATAACTTACAACCCTCTGCAATGGGATCCAATGCCCTCTTCTTGCTTTCATAAAGAGAGTGACAATATAAACATATACATTAAAAAACCTCCAAAAAATAATTTTCTAATATTAAATGGAACATTTATGAAAACCAACACTATTTTTGTTTTAAACTTTAAACATTTTTAGAGCAAATGAACATATAAAAAGCATATTATGTAATTACCTCCTTTACAGTAATTTTTGCAAGTTAAGGTTTGTACCATTCAATACAACTTACCAAATATTACCATAACACATATCACGATGGCAATTATTGCTTCTGCTTTGAATCCCATGATAAAGAGAAGTTCCTTACTAGTACAAGTTTCAGTGCTTCTACTGTCTCCACAGTCACAGACTTGTATAGTGAGAGTATTGGTGCTTGTAAGAGGTGGAATTCCATTATCAGCAATCAAGATGATCATGTAGAAAACAGTCTCCTCTTTAAGGCTAAAACCAGCTCTATTACTCAGAATTACAGCTGTGTTATCTAAAACAGAAACCTATATTTACAACTTTTTCCAACAGTATAAAACAAATCTGTAAAATATAGGTACTAGGGACAAAGATGTTTAAATATAATCGTATGTGTGCAAGTAAAAAATCAAGTCTTATATTAAAATATGCAGCTCAAAATCCAAAATCATCCAGCTCAAAATCTGGAATATATATATGTATATATATATATATAGAGAGAGAGAGAGAGAGAGAGAATGAGAGAGAGAGAATGAGTTGCACTGAGTACTCCTTTCACAAATACAAAATATGTGCAAGATTTTCAGTAACCTAATTGCAAAAACATGTGCTCTTAAATGATATATGTCCTAAATAGAAAAAAAATAATGCAATGTTGGGGTTAAATCTTATTAAGATATTCATTTTTTTATAACTTTCACATGCCATATTTCATATGAAATCCCAAGACATGGCTTCTCCACTTGTCATCACAACTCATTCACTAAGATAGTAATACTATAGGGGTTTGTAAAACTTCAAACTATTAGTAAAACTAACAGTGAGTACTTTCACATGTGAGATTTTTCTCTAAATCTTAAATACCCAGAATGACATTTGCATGTTTTTTTTCCTCTAAAATTTTGAGTTTTCCTTTTCCAGGTTTTTGTGTTGGTTTGATGTTTGTTGTGTTGTTGTTGTTTTTGTTGTCATTGTTGTTGTTTTAATATTGAATAGCATTCTATTCTAACTAATCTTGCTTTTCAAGCTGCCATGAAGGGAACCTCTGTCAAGGAATGCTTTAATTAGCTTGATCTACTACCATGATTGTCGAATATTATCTTCATTGCTAGTAGAAGCTGGAGGGCCCAGGCTACTAATGTCTGATTGCACTGTCTGATTACCATAAATTAGTTTATATCCATCAAAACAAATTGATAAGAACAAGAAAAAGATGCATTTAATTCTAAGATGTTTCAAATTCATAAATTTTATGTATTATAATAAAATATGCATTTATATAATGGACAAAAATCTGCCTACAGATAATGAAAAAGCAAAAGAACATGTTTTTTTTTAATAATTTATTAGTCTTACTCAGAAGGAGCAAGAAATCTGCCTTTCCAAACAAAACACTAACATTAGAATACCTATTTTTCAATTAATGAAAATCTTTGTGTTTTGATGTAAGAAAGATATTTTAATATTATGCTTATATTACATATTGATAATTAAGTCATGCTAATCACATTGCAACTTAAGTATATACCATTACTCATTTTTACTTTGATAATTGACTCTATCAAATAATTTGATAATTTACTCTGACCATTATGAAAAGATATCTGATGTCATAACCATAGTAATATTTGAGAGATTTTCAGACTTCCCAGTATCTTATAATAAAGTGTAGTTTCCCATTTTAGATTTAGTTGTAATAGAACAAATTCATAACCTTACATAAAACAGGCAATGCACTTACAATCTCTAGCACTCACAGTAATAATTTTCAAATCTGTTTCTCTAGTTTGAAGCAGTATAAGGAATAATAAAACTGTTGTTCTTGAAGTTCATTTTGAGTTCATTCTCCCATTTTGACCATGTAACTTTTGTTCTATTTATCAGTGGTATCATGTTGTAAGAACAATAAATAATCAGTTAGATAAACCCATTGGAATAAAAGATCATTGATTTTATTAAATACCCTATAGATGAGTTGTTACCTTGATTGTCTGTTAGAATAAAACTTGAGTTGTTTGTGTCTTCCACAGAATGATTAAAGTAAAAATGATGATCTTCTATGGACTCATCTCTATCGATTGCACTGATGGTCTGAATTATCTAGACAAAATATAAAGAAAGTTGATTGCTATTAATTGGAACTGTAAATTGATCGATGCTATTGTTACTTTTACTTTTACTTAATTTTTAACAACATTATTAAAGATATTACAGATCTCTAAATTTCTTTCTTACTGTCCTCTTCTGTATTATTCTTCATCTGATTGCCAGTAATGACGTGCAGATGCAGTCATGATAATACAGACTTCTTTTATGTATATATTTTTTAAGTTAATAGATTATTTCCTAAAGTAATAGGTTTTGTAATTGATTTTCAGAAAGAATGAATTTAAAGCTTACAGGCAATGTATAATTTATTGCCTTTGGCCCACAAATATGATAGACAAAGTCTCCCCAATCAAATAAGTGTCATTATGTATCTCAGATCATAAAACTGTATAGAAATGCAAATACAAGCATATAGGGTCTCAATTCTTTTTTAAGAGGACATATGCATGTTATTACATTCAGAAAAAATATATACTCGTCATGATCACACAATAAGAACGGGATTAAATATGAAAATTAAGGTAAATTGGTTTCTACTTTCTATCATCAAAATACATTAAACAGTGTTTTGTATGAAACTTTCCTTGATTTTAAGATGACAGATATAATTGATAACTTATCTTTCAAAAAACAGAAATTTCTCTCTACATAGATGCAGAGTAGAGTGCAATGAAATCAAAGCAATTGATATTTTATATCTGTGTTGGATTATATTTTCTTCACAATTTGTTTCTAATTAAATCATAATTATTTAAATATATGATAGAAAGAAAAGATTTATTCAACTCCTGTGTATGACAGTAAATGTGGTTATTGCATGAGAACAAGGCAGTTCTTTTATTTGACACTAGTATTATAATTATTTTTGGAGGATGGGGTCAGTTGTATTTTGAGTCCAGATTTTGCTATTGTAAGTTCTCTAAACTAAGACACTTTTAAAATTCCTTTGCAGGCACATCTGGACCAATATTTCAAGAGTTTTTGTCTATAATTCTGTTATCAAGAAAACTTTCTCCAGTAGTATTACCAAATGTTACTGTTCAGATTGTAACTAAACACATTTCTGTATTTATTTGTAAAAGTGAAACAAGATTAAAGCAAAATTGTAAAAGTTACATTTATCCTGAAAGAATGTACGACTTCAATCCTTCTATGTGAGGTTGTGTGTTATACCTGTTGAAAATGCTTATTAAAGGAATGCTTCAGAAATTGAGAGGCTATTTTTGTTGTTGTTTGTTTTGGGTTATGTTTTATTGTATATATTTTCTAATGTTTTTTGCTAAAACTAATCAAAATGCATTGTTCTTACGAGAAACAAATACCATGAGCTCAGTTTAAAAAAATGCATTTATATTTTCTTCATAGGTAGATTTCTAATCCAATATGCTTTATTCCGTTAAAGTTTAAAAATAACAATCCATGGATATACTCCATCCTTAGACTAGATGAGGTCCTATTAAAACATGCATTCCAGTTGAGCATATATATATATATAGTATATTATAAACATATACCACACATATAATAAATATGAATAATACTTAATTCAGTTTATATAATATGTAGTGTATATTATATATCATACTGTATATACATGTATATGTATATGTATATGCATTATAAAATAACAAATCTTAAAAAATGGTCATTGATATGCTCATATTTTTTGCATTTACACTGTAACAATAGAAATACTTCATTTCATTGTGCAAATAATAGACGAAGAAATTGCTTATCCTTAGTTTTGTTCAGTTATCTAAACCATAATTACATAACTCAGCCCTATTGAGCCCTTTGAAATTGATGAGGTTATCAGCAATGAAATATAAGGTTTAACGTAAATACAAACTAATCATTGTTTTATGAAACAAGTAGTAGGAATATTCTTAAAAAATTATAGCAAATGTTGATAGCTCTAATTTTTTTGTATTATTTTTGCCCTTTGAGCAGATGTAGGGAACCGTATTGGATTTGGGCCTGGCCTCTTTGTGACTATATTGCCACAGTTAAGATTATCTCCATAAAGTCGTGAGACTGTTGGACAAAAGCCTCTCCCATGAATTTATGTCACAGGAAGAAAAGACCAAGTATCTCCCTAGTAAACACCCATTGTCTCCACTGCATAACCTCTGCTGAGCCCGGCTGATGCCTGTGGAACTGACACAGCTGGGCCACACCTGGGTGGTGGTCAATTTACTTCTGCCTTTTGCTTCCTCAGCCTTTTCTTTTTTTTTTTCTTTTTTTTTTATTAACTTGAGTATTTCTTATTTACAGTACAGTGTATTATACATTCTCATTCTGACTGACTCTAGTAATTACCTGAAAATTAATGAAAGTATTTACAAAACTAAATCAGTGACAGAACTCACTCCAAAAGCTCACTGTGAAATTAGCTAAAATTATATATATATATATATATATATATATATATATATATATATATATATATCTGCCTAACTTATATATGAATTACTATTATGGTTAACATTTAAAACATATTTTCAAATTCTGCAAGTTGAGAGAAGGAACTTTCATTATAGAATTAAAAATAATTATACATAATAAAGCAAATGTTCATGTCAAGAACTTAGACAAACTTCTGCTTGTCGGCACCTGCACTGACACTGTACGGAGAATCGGGCGAAAGCCTGTGGGATTAAAGAAACACACACGCATGCACGCACACACACACACACACACACACACACACACACACACACACACACACAGACGGGGTATCGTGTCAAGCCAGGAGAGGAAAAGAGAGAGAGAGAGAGAGAGAGAGAGAGAGAGAGAGAGAGAGAGAGAGAGAGAGAGGAAGAGGAGCAGAAGAGTCTCCTGTAGCTTTATTCACTGCTTATATACCCAAGTCTCCAGGTAGAAAATATCTGGGAAGCACAGTGGGAAACCCTGGCTCATGACTTTGGTAACAAAAGACCAACTAGGAGACCTGAATTAATTAGGGAGAAATCTGAGAAGACCAGCCTAAATCTCAAGGATAAAGGCTGAGAACCCAGATGCCCTTCAACAGATGAATGGATACAGAAAATGTGGTACATCTACATTATGGAATATTACTCAGCTATCAAAAACAATTACTTTATGAAATTCATAGGCAAATAGTTGGAACTGGAAAATATCATCCTGAGTGAGGTAACCCAATCACAGAAAAACACACATGGTATGCACTCATTGATAAGTGGCTATTAGCCCAAATGCTTGAATTACCCTAGATGCCTAGAACACATGAAACTCAAGATGGATGATCAAAATGTGAATGCTTCATTCCTTCTTTAAAAGGGGAACAAGAATACCCTTGGCTGGAAATAGAGAGGCAAAGATTAAAACAGAGACTGAAGGAACACCCATTCAGAGCCTGCCCCACATGTGGCCCATACATATACAGCTACTCAATTAGACAAGATGGATGAAGCAAAGAAGTGCAGGCCGACAGGAGCTGGATGTAGATCTCTCCTGAGAGACACAGCCAGAAAACAGCAAATACAGAGGCAAATGCCAGCAGCAAACCACTGAACTGAGAATAGGACCCCCGTTGAAGGAATCAGAGAAAGAACTGGAAGAGCTCGAAGGGGCTCGAGACCCCTTATGAACAACAATGCCAAGCAACCAGAGCTTCCAGGGACTAAGCCACTACCTAAAGACTATACATGGACTGACCCTGGACTCTGACCTCATAGGTAGCAATGAATATCCTAGTAAGAGCACCAGTGGAAGGGGAAGCCCTGGGTCCTGCTAAGACTGAACCCCCAGTGAACTAGACTGTTGAGGGGAGGGCGGCAATGTGGGGAGGATGGGGAGGGGAACACCCATAAGGAAGGGGAGGGGGGAGGGGGATGTTTGCCCGTAAACCGGGAAAGGGAATAACACTTGAAATGTATATAAGAAATACTCAAGTTAATTAAAAAAAAAAGGAAAAAAAATAACTCTGTCGAGGGTCCTCACCAGGTATTGCTACCTTCATCACTCAGGACTGCTAAGGATAAAAAGAGGCTGTGAGCTGCTGAGGTACAAGTCTATATCTATATGCCTGGGGCTAGTCTGGCTAGCATAGGGCGAGATCTGTAGAGGAAGCACCTGCCACTCTTCTAGATGATGTAGTAAAATTTATTCAACAGTCTAAAATCGTACTATAGTTTAGGTTGCATGAGACTTCTCTTAATTCAGCCTTTGGAAGGGTATTCTAAGAGAGTCTCTTTTTTGTCCTCTGAATTTACTGGAGTATCAGCGGTTCACTTAATATAAGTTCAGGTTTCCTTGCTCTCCATTATTACAGTCCTCGGTAACAAATATTGCTCTCCCCCATGTAACTTTAATTTTGTATTCTACATCCCTGAAATTATTTCCCCTCCGTTCACCACCTCTGGTCTCTTGTTATTCTTTGAAGACAGCAGGTGGCTGCCTCTTCAATATCCATTCTTAGTCTAACCCTTCATCAGTACATACTAACATCAGTTTGGGGGAACCTCACTAGCCCCAGAAGAAATGCTCTTCTAGTGCCAGTTCAAACTCCATCAATCGGTAGACAAGAATGAAAATGAGTGTTAACATTCTGTCTAAGCTCCACCACCACAGTTACCTGACAGCCGCCAACGAATGCCTGACACTATAAAAGGGGCTGCTTGTCCCCTTCTCACTCTCTTGCCATCTTTTTCCCTCTTGTTCTCCATTGCGCTGACCCTCTTCCATGTTTGTCCCTTCTCCCCCATTTCCCCTCCCTCCATTTCTCCACGTATGCATAGTGGGCCTCTACTCTACTCCTCTGCTCCTTTTCTCCTGTACCTCTATTTCTCTAGTTCTGTCTCTCTCTCTTTTTTTCTGCCCTATTATCCTCTTACCTCCCCTCCTCATGCCTTGAATACACTCTATTCTATACTGTACTGTCTGTCTGTGGCTGGTCCCTCAGGGGGAAGGGATGTCTCAGCAGGGGCCTGATAAGGCACCCCAACCCCTTACCTCAGATTTCCATAGACCATATCCCTCACCCCTTTATCTTTTTTACCAACACAAGATTGGTCATGGGTACTGGAACACGGGACATATTCTCTCTTTATCTTTTTATAAACACATCAAGGGGCACAGAAAAAAAAAAAAAGCTACTCCATAGGCTAAAAGGGAAGCATTTATTCCAAACTGCCAAGGCTGTCTCTTGGAAAAGCAAGAAGTGACAGGGGAAATGTTTACAGAATTAAGTGGGAATGGGAGAAAACCTTTAAGTTTATGAACAGGGAATGAGGGAGCCTAGAGTTTAGCATTAGCTTTGAAAGTTAGTGGGCAACACAGTCATATGTAAATGAAGAGCTTCATGTTGTTCCTGCCAGGTTATGGATAAGTACTCTCATATTATAAGAGACAGGAATTTTCTTCAAGTCCCTGAGGTAGCTTTTGTCTAAATTCCCAGCCTTGTGAAAAAGCACCTTCTTGGGGGACAAGACTGTAGGTAATAGTACTTTATATCCAGTTCGAAATGTTTTTCATAATCTATTGTCAAAATCCACCTGGAGTAAGTGGTACACGGGATGACCAACAGACTTTCCTCCTTACTTATGTGGTTATACTTTTCATTCACTGAGAGCGAACACAATTGCTCATGAACGTGAAGACTTTCCCAGATGGTGAACTGTTGGAAAAGAAGAGGAAGTATATTCTTGATACTTGAAAACATTAGGTGTGTCTTTGTTGGAGGAGGTGTCCCAGAAGATTTAAGGTTTCAAAAACACAAGTCAGTACAAGTCTCCCTCTCTGATGCCTGCTTGTGGATCAGATTATAATGCTAGAATACTGCTCCAACACCAGGCCTGCTTGGCTCATTTTTTTTTTCTTTAAAGTGGTACTTTGCATTTACTCTCAGCAATAGAACAGCAACTAAGACTCTCTGAGAGCTCATTGTCAATAGTTGCTTGCATAGTGAATATTACCAGAGATCTTAGTCTTTAAATTTTTCTCCTGATAATGATATATATCTTCTGGCTATTCTAAACATTGTGAAATAATCTCATGGCAGACTTCTTTTTATCGTCATTATGAGTATCAAATGTACTAACAAATATTAATCAGAAATCACAACCTTTTGGGAGTTGGTAGTCTTGTTTGGTCTCACAAATTGAAATAGGTTACAAACATACTCAGAATGAAGACCAAGTATACTAATATTACAATGTGAAAGAGAAATGATAGGGTCTGTAAGGTGAAAATCCAAGAAGCCTCCTGGAGGAGATAGAGACAAAAAAGAACAAAATAACCTCAAGAAACCCAAACAAACAAAGTATCAAAGCAAAGTCTTTTAAACTTTGGTGATTAAAAAGCCACCATGTGGGGTTGGGGATTTAGCTCAGTGGTAGAGCACTTGCCTAGCAAGTGCACAGCCCTGGGTTCGGTCCCCAGCTCGGGGGAGGGGGGCCTGGGGGGCGGGGGTGAGGAGGTGGGGTTGTGGGGGGGGGAGGAGCCACCAGGTGCAATAATGGAACTCAACACATGAAAGTAAGGCAACAGCAGGGGGTGAAGTGGGTGGGGGTTGGAGAAAATTCTCCAGAAGAATAAAAAAGGCTCAGCCAAGGATGTCTGCTAAAGCTTTGTCCAGTTGCAGAGAGAAAAGGATTGATGCAAACAAACAACAAAGGAAGGACAGTGGCCCCCTTTCTGAGCACTAAATCACAGAAGCCTAACAGACTCTACTGTGCTCTTTGCACTGAGGAAATATCTTTGGACAAAGGTAATACACATTGTTTTACAAAGAGAGTAACTGTTTTCTTTCATCTCACTCATAGGTGGGTGCCTTAGATTCCCAACCTGGGCTCTGGGACACAACAAAGGCAAAAGCCTCAACCTTCTGTCTGATAATTTGTGTTTCAAAGAAGTATTTCTCTGTTTTAGAAAAAAAGATAGTTGGGGTCCAAATTATTGAGGTAGAGTTAATCCCCTATGATAATCCATTCTACTTCTGTCCTTACATATACTTAGTAATATGTCTTTTTTTTTCACAATAAATAAGATGTACTCATCTAAATTTACATTGCTTTTAAAGTAGGATATATACAAATGTGACCAACAGTGAAGAAATGGTATGCCAAAAAATAATAAATGGAATTATTGTTCTAATTGAGGATCAAAAACATAAATAGAAAAAATTATAAATGTAGCCATTCTCCTTTTTAAAATCTTTAAATGTTGCATGCTAACTAATACTTATTTACCATATTTACGTTATATAAACACTTGACTAAGAGTGACTTAACTAGTACTTCCTCTGCTTGGCTCCTTTCAAAAATTTTTTTGTCTCCATTTTTAAGGTTTGATTATTTTTTCTTTTTCTTTAGGTTATATTATCACTATTACATTAATATTATTAAACATTAAATCTCACAATCTCACAATGTTGTGTATCCCAGGATAGCCTTGTACTTTCCTTTGTAATGGAGAATGAACTTGAATGGACTGGACGACCATGTGGTCAGGTTTAGTGTGGTACTGTGGACGCCTTTAGAGGTTTTATTTTTAATTAAATTGAAAAATATTAATTGCTTTTCTTCAGTGTTGCTATGTCTCCCATATGCTTCCATTTAACAAACCTGCACTCTTTTTTTCAAGCACCAGGAACCCAATAATTCCTTTGAAAGGAACATGGAGAAGATAGCACTTTCTTCCCAGGACCTCAGGTACCCTAACATTTAAGAACTCATTAAGGCCCTGGTCAGTACTGAGTGGCACTAGGATTTCTGCACAGATTTTCTCTGCTACAGAAAAATAGAGTCTAGTACTCCTTTTCATCTTAGTCAAAAACCCAAGTCTTTTTCCTCATCAATTTGTTTTTTAAGTTTTTAAAATAATTTATCTTTTTGTATTACAATATATTACATAACTTCTTCCTTCACTTTCCTCCCTCCCATATAACATCAAATTCATGGCCTCTGTTCAATAATTTTTAATATATACATCTATGTATATGTGTTTAATATTCAGAAATATCTAAGTACAATCTACATAAGCTCAGTCTACATAATATTACTTGTGTGATTTCAGGATCCATTAAGACATCAGGTAGCAGACTGGTATGCTTGCTCTTTGCCGAGGATAATGATTTCCCTGCATTCTCTGCATTCCTTTGTAGTCTGTAGTTCTTTTTGCAGTGTCAAATTCTTATAGACTCTCCTCTGTTCTTATCATCATCCCTACTGCTGTCCTTGTCAGCACAAGTTTTCTCACTTATGTTGGGGACACTTACTTGTTTTGATAAAATTAAGTGTCTCCCACCAGAAAATTTTCTCACTATCTCAGTCTCCTTTACAGTTCTTCCTTTGAATTGAAAGATGGAGTTTTAAATTAGCTCAAAACTCAGCAACAGGATCTGACTCAGGAAGACAAATCGTTAAAAATGCAGGCGTACTGGTTCAGAGACACTGACCCTCCCGCTTATCACCAGACTGAGTAAATGAGTAATGGGTTTTGTTCTGCCCCTGTGATGTTTGTTCAAGTCCCCTTTGTGCCCGCAAGCCATTGTGTCCTCCAGAGAGTATTCCTGGAAACCTGCAGCCAAGCCTAACCAGATGTGTTTCAGATGCAGATGCCTCATCAACTCTGACAAACATTTACCCTAAAGGACAATCAGGATCTGTTCTCAGAAGAATGCTTGACCTTTCCCCTCATTTAAACCCTAGAGTCTTAAGAACAATTCTGTGACTTTGAGAGTTTCCCCTTGTGACATTTTTGGTATTTCCTTTTGACACCACCCCATCTCCTGGAGCTTATGACTTCTTCCTTTGAAAAGTCCTTCTCTCAGCCACTCCGGGTCAACACCTCTGTCTCCTGCGTGGGACATGTGTCAGCCTGGAGATCTCCATAATAGGTCTCTGTAATAAACTTTGCCTTTGCATATTACATCCAAAATGGTCTCTCTGTGTCTGGGGTCCCCGATTTCCCAAGACTTGAGTAAGGGTTTCCCTTTGGGGATCTTTCAGAATAATATCATCTTAAAATCTAAATGTATATATTTGTTGTGTAGTAGGTTTATGCATGTGCCATGGCACATATCTGGAGATAATTATTTATGTATGTATATTTATAGGTATATATACTCATATTTTATGTGTTTGTGGTATAACTTGAATCATAGGCTTATTGACCAGTTTTACCTGCTGCAACAATGAGCCAGTGCCATATTCTTTTTTTTCTTACATTATCCTTTATTTTATGCAGATATTTATAGCATATTGTGGTAGCTACAAATATTTAAAATTTGTAAAATATGCATTGGTAAATTAAGTAAAAACTTTACTACTTTCCTCCTAAACTATGAGAAGGAAATTTAAAAGAAAAATCTTCCTTTCTCTTCCACCTCATACTTTATTTCTAGTTTACCACACTCTCTATTTCCCTAAGGTTTTCATACCCTTTTTTCCCCTCTCAAGTTCTAGGCTACATAATCTTCAGTATCTCACAGATGACTGATACGTTCAACCTTATTTATGTCCACCATTACCTTTTCCCTTTAACTCCATATTGAAGTCCAGCACATCAATACGATTAAAATTTTTAATTTAAAATTACACATCAATTTAAAATTTCACAACTGAAATTTCCATTTCTTTACCTTACATGTCTCATATATTTCTTGCAACAGGCAAAGTATATTTCTTTCCTCTACATGCACTTGATGAATCCTTTGAATGTATTCATAATTCAGACCTTCTTGCTTTACCATGAGTACAATATCTTACAAAAATCTCTGCTCTCAAATTGTTTCTAGGATCCTATTGCTTCCATCACCTATTTCAATATCTTCCTATTTTAACATCTCTTCTGCCCTTGCCTTGTATGCTGATAAGCAGAGGGTATGCCATACTATAGACCCATTTTTTCAGCACATCACTACTTAAGTGCAGGTCCAGACAACAATAGGAAATGTTTCTATTATTCTATTTAAAACCTCTATTAATTTCAGACCTTATTTCAAAAGGGGGAAAGGTTGGTATTAAGTTCACAAAGAACCATGGCTTGGGCTGTGCTATATACAGATTCTATTAGGTGTTGGTAATACCCACACATGTGGGTAGTTGTCTGATACAGTTTCCATTCACTCCTATCCACTGTCAGTGTCAGTCCAAAGTCACTTCCAGTCCCCTGGAAAACACTGGAGTTCAATACTTTCCTTTCTCTTTCTAGTTCAGAACATTATTGAAATAAACTCATCATAATGAGATTGTCCCTAAATATATTACTTACACCCTGATTAATTCTATTGACTACTTTTCAGTAGCAAATTGTCCTTCCTCCTTGTTCATTCTCAAATACTTGGTGCTTTTGAAAATATTCTATGATGCATTTAATCTTTTTCTCGTTCCGCTGTTAAGATTATATTAGAAAGGACTCTTGATTCAATATTCATAAATATAAATATTTACCATCACCAGAAAGATATTTTATAAATAAATGATATAATCATCAAAATTACTAATCATATATTAAACTTTTAACATGAGATCAGTAAATGTTTCTCTGATTTGTATTTTTTTCCTTCCTGTCAAACATAAAAATTCCTTTCCTTGACTGTAGTTATTTCTATATGATTTTCTTTATCTAAATAGTATTTATCAATTAGCTAACAGTTTCTAGGGCAGAACTTCTAATTAACTAATTGTCTCTTAATATATCTGGACATTGTTGCTCAGGAGTCAGTAATATTTAGAATTTCATCTTCAGTTCTTCAGTTAAAATAATATATCACATGCTACATTAATCCTAAATTTAATCTGGCAATCTCTTTACCCTCTGATCTGTTGAGCACATTCTTTGGACTTTCATTTCAATTGCTAGGATTGCTCTAAAATATTTATAATTTATAAATGTGCCATGCAACCACATCCACCTTTAATCCTCTGTATGTATCACACATCATCAGGTATGTGGTCTCCTGAGAGGTGAAATTCTGGAATGGAAGGCTAGATAATGTGTGTCCCTGTTAGTCTTTCATATAGTGTGAATAAAAACATTGCTGTTGTGTCAAACTATCCCATACAGTTATGTATATTGAAATATACATACTTATTGTATGTATCTTATATTTAATAAAATAAGATATACTTATATATTCTACATGATTATATGTTATATATCAAATATATATTAACTATATATCTAACATAACTTTGTAATATATTATATACCTATATAATATATTTATAATTGAATATCTTCATCTTTATAAACTAGTTCCACCTGGCATTCTTCTATACTGGCATATTTTATTATTTATTACATCATTATATTAGGATCATTAAATATCATGACTTAAGTTAATGTAATAAAACACTAGTAACTTGGAAATAAAAAAATTGTGAAAGGATAACTTTTTAACAATAAGCTATTTCTGCCTCTTGACATATTGATTTTTTCATGACAAAGACTTACGTTTTGATGGAGTAAAATATAATGGTAGGTGTACACGAATGTAATGTTCTTTAATACTTCAAAATTTAAGAGATATATAATAAATTATATATAGCATATGTACATATATAATATGTGGTTTTTAATCCAAAGATTTATTTTATATAATATATAATATGGAATCCTTTGTTGGCATTTATTATATATTAAATTTAGGTAATATAAAATATGAAATGCTGTGTTGCTCAAATTTTGGTGATCTATTGTGATCTCATCTTACCTCACCAGATTCAGCATTTTCACAAACATAAGTCTCATACAATTGAGAGAACTCAGGAGCATGGTCGTTAATGTTTAAAACTTGGACATAAACATGAGCTGAAGAGATCTGTTGTACATTGTCTGGAAATTAAAGATAGAAAATGCAATTAATTACATATTTATTAAAAGTTATGCAATAAAATGAATTAGACACTTGTTGTATACTGATAGTTGTACTTGAAGAAATTAAAGATGGGGTCTATGTGATCTACATATTTATGAATAATAAAGGCCAGAAACAGAATTTATTTTTAGTTCAAGTCCCATTTAACTTATGCCTTCTGTGTGCTGGTGTTTTAGCCAATAATGAGGGTAAAATGAGTAAATGATTTTTATATGGACACCTTGCTAACATTTATAAGCTACTGGAAGGGTTTGTATGAGTCCAGTGCATTGCACTGAGAACAAGAATTAGTAATTTGCCAGTGTTTCTAATTTTTACTCTTAGAATAGGAAAACATTTATGTTTACAAACTGCCTGAGCTCCTATAACAAATGTAGTCTTTATAAGACCATAGCACATCATATAATAGAACACTAAAATTAGATCATAACTTACAAAGTATAAATGAATGAGCAATACAGAATGAACATACAAAGACACAAACAATTAAAAATAAATACTTAAAATTGTAACATAAACATTAAACAATATCTTTAAAGATTCTAAATAAACTGTTACTTTTTCAAATTATTTGAGGGAAAGGAATTGTAGATGAACTTATATAACATATTACATCATCAAAAGCAGTTAAGGTCAGAATTCAAACAGAACTATTACATTGGGTTGGAGCTGATACACAGGCAATGGAGGAGTGCTGGCTAATGCCTTGTTCTTCTTTGGTTGTGAAGCCTGTTGTCTTATGTCACCACCAACCCAGAGGTGTCATCACCAGCTCTTATCTGAGCACTCCAACATAAGTAGTCAATTAAGAAAATGTACCGCAAACTTGTCCACAGAACAATCTGCTTGGGCATTTTCTGAATTGAGTTCCCTATTTCCTTGGTGACACTAGTATGTGTCAAGTTGAAACAACACAAGCCAGCACATGTGGTGAGCATTTATGACTAAGCCATCTCCGTAGCTTCAGTCATTAAAAACATGGTTTTGTCCTTATTGGATTTGGACATATGAGACCCTCTCAACCTGAGTTTCTGGGGATGGTGGTAAATAGCCTATATATGTTTCAGTGTATTTCTGTAGCCAACAATGCAAGGGATATTCAGATAAAGGGATATTCAGGTAAAGGCAAAGAAGAAAGGAAAAAGCATTTTCCAGGACAGGAAAGGGAAAATCTAGAAGGGTCAAGCCTGTGGTTATGCAGCAAAACTGTTGTAAACCTAAAGGGGGAAGGGTATCTCTGAGATACATGATATCATTTATATAACAGAGAGCAAAAGTCAGGCCAACTATGCCCATGATGAAAATGCCATACAACTGAGTCCCAGCCTGATGTTATTATGACAAAATCCCTGAAATGAGATCTTGATAAAGCCCTTCCTTCTTTGTCACCTGTTTCATGTTTAAGAAAGAAAATTTTGTGCTGCTTTTATTATTAAAAGTTACATGAAGATATTCAGAAAACACAGATTAGTAAATGATAAAAAGATCTTAGCTATTCCTGCTATCTTAGCTTATTCACCACCTATAATTGGATGACTGGACAATACCTTGAGGAAAGGAGGTTACATCTAGCTGAGCACTAAAATAGCACTGCCATCATATGACTAGAGTGTCACATGACTAAGTGTATATTGGAGTTTTCTGTATTTCCATTTGAGGTTTTATATATACTCAATAAATACTCTGTAAAGTAAAAATACAGTATATATTTGGAATGTGATTTGTAAAGGTAAATACAAGGAATTCTGAAAGCATTATTTTTCTTTTTAAACATAGAGTAATACACTTATTGTTTCTTAAATAACATACATGCTTATTTTTGGACTTCGATCCTAACATTGCACACACAAACACACACATGCACATACACACAATTACCATAAAGAAAAATATGATTAGTCATGTAGAACTTAAGATTGTTGGTAATTTGAATCCAAGAGCACATCAAAACAATCATCAACCATAATCAAGTAGGCTTCATCCCAGGCATGCAGGGATGGTTAAATATATGGAAAACCATCAACGAAATACATTATAAAAACAAACAGAAAGATAAACACCACATAATCATTTCACTAGATGCTCAGAAAGTATTTGACAAAATTCGACACCCCTTCATGATAAAAGTCCTGGAAAGAATAGGAATTCAAGGCCCATACGTAAACATAGTAAAAGCCATATACAGCAAACCAGTAGCTAACAATAAACTAAACGGAGAGAAACTTGAAGCAATCCCACTAAAATCAGGGATTAGACAAGGCTGCCCACTCTCTATCCTACTTATTCAAAATAGTTCTTCAAGTTCTAGCTAGAGAAATTGGACAACAAAGGAGATCAAACGGATACAGAGAGGAAAATAAGTCAAAATATCACTATTTTCAGATGATATGATATTATATTTAAGTGATCCCAAAAGTTCCACCAGAGAATTATTAAACCTGATAAACATCTTCAGCAAAGTGGCTGGGTATAAAATTAACTCAAATAAATGAGTAGCCTTCCTCTACACAGAAGAGAAACTAGCCGAGAAAGAAATTAGGGAAACGACACCCTTCATAATAGTCCCAAATAATATAAAATACCTTGGTGTGTCTTTAACCAAGCAAGTAAAGGTTCTGTATGATAAGAACTTCAAGCCTCTGAAGAAAGAATCTGAAGAAGACCTCAGAAGATGGAAAGATCTCCAATGGTCATGGATTGGCAGGATTAATATAGTAAAAATGGCCATTTTACCAAAGCAATCTTCAGATTCAATGCAATTCCCATCAAAATACTAATCCAGTTCTTCAGAGAGTTAGACAGAACAATTTCCAAATTCATCTGGAATAACAAAAAACCCGGGATAGCTAAAACTATCCTCAACAATAAAAGGACTTCCTGGGGAATCACTATCCCTGAACTCAAGCAGTATTA
Source organism: Rattus norvegicus (assembly GCF_021556685.1). Taxonomy (NCBI): domain Eukaryota; kingdom Metazoa; phylum Chordata; class Mammalia; order Rodentia; family Muridae; genus Rattus; species Rattus norvegicus. Next base: position 28,312,011 of record NC_141546.1, read on the forward strand.
CAGAGCAATAGTGATAAACACTGCATGGTATTGGTACAGAGACAGATAGACCAGTGGAATAGAATTGGAGACCCAGAAATGAACCCACACACCTATGGTCACTTGATTATGACAAAGGATCCAAAACCATCTTATGGAAAAGATAGCATTTTCAACAAATGGTGCTGGTTCAACTGGAGGTCAACATGTAGAAGAATGCAGATCAATCCATTCTTTTCACCCTGTACAAAGCTTAAATCCTAGTGGATCTAAGACCTGAACATCAAACCAGGTACACTCGCACTAATAGAAGAAAAAGTGGGGAAGCCTCTCGAAAACATGGGCACTAGAGGAAATTTCCTGAACAAAACACCAATGGTTTATTGTCTAAGATGAAGAATGGACAAATGGGATCTCACAAAACTGCAAAGCTTCTGTAAGGCAAAGGACACTCTTGTTAGGACAACATGGCAACCAACAGATTGGGAAAAGATCTTTACCAATCCTACAACAGATAGAGGGCTTATATCTAAAATATACAAAAAACACAAGAAGTTAGACCGCAAGGAGACAAATAAACCTATTTAAAAATGGAGTTCAGTGCTAAACAAAGAATTCACAGCTGAGGAATGCCTAATGGCTGGGAAACAGGTAAAGAAGTGCTCAACATCTTTAGTCATAAGGGAAATGCAAATCAAAACAACCCTGAAATTTCACCTCACACCGGAGCAAATGGCTAAGTTCAAAAACTCAGGTGACAGCAGATGCTGGCGAGGATGTGGAGAAAGAGGAACACTCCTCCATTATTGGTGGGATTGCAGACTGGTACAACCATTCTGGAAATCAGTATGGAAGTTCCTCAGGAAATTGGACATTGAACTACCTGAGGACCCAGGTATACCTCTCTTGGGAATATAACGAAAAGATGCCCCAACATATAACAAAGACAGTTGCTCCACTATGTTCATAGCAGCCTTATTTAAAATAGCCAGAAGCTGGAAAGAACCCAGATGCCTTCAACAGAGGAATGGATACAGAAAATATGGTACATCTACACAGTGGATTATTACTCAGCTATCAAAAACAATGACTGTATGAAATTCATAGGCAAATGGATGGAACTGGAAAATATCATCCTGAGTGAGGTAACCCATTAACAGAAAAACACACATGGTAGGCACTCATTGATAAGTAGATATTAGCTCAAATGCTTGAAATACCCTAGATGAACAGAACACTTGAAACTCAAGAAGGATGACGAAAATGTTTATGCTTCACTCCTTCTTTAAAAGGGGAACAAGAATAACCTTGGGAGGGAATAGGGAGGCCAAGTTTAATACAGAAGCAGAAGGAACACACATTCAGAGCCTGCCCCACACGTGGCCCTAACATATACAGCCACCAAACTAGATAAGATGGATGAAGCAAAAAAGTTCAGGCCAACAGGAACCAGATGTAGATCTCTCCTGAGAGACAGAGCCAGAACACAGCAAATACATAGGTGAATGCCATCATTAAACTACTGAACTGAGAATGGGACCCCCGTTGAAGGAATCTTAGAAAGGACTGAAAGAGCTTGAAGGGGCTTGAGACCCCATATGAACAACAATGCCAACCAACCAGAGCTTCCAGGGACTAAGCCACTACCCAAACACTATACATGGACTGACCCTGGACTGCAACTTCATATGTAGCAGTGAATAGCCTAGTAAAAGCACCAGTGGAAAGGGAAGCCCTTGGTCCTGCCAAGACTGAACCCCCAGTGAATGTGATTGTTTGGGGGAGGGCGGTAATGTGCAGAGGATGGGAAGGGGAACACTAATAGAAAGGGGGAGGGGGAAGGGTTAGGGGGATGTTGGCCGGGAAACCGAGAAGGGGAATAACTATCGAAATGTAAATAAGAAATACTCAAGTTAATAAAGATGAAAAAAAAAGGATTGTTGGTAATTACTAGAGCCATCATATATAGTTTCATTCATGCTTACCACCAATTGCTGGTATTATATTTAAGACTGATGTCACTTTAAGGACACTACCAGTATTTTGACATTTTGCTAGGTAGATATCACAAGGCTTCTGAGCAGGATTCTTTTATGAGATTTTGCCTTTCTTTTATATGAAAGTACATCAGAATATAAGACTCTCATGATTTTTTCACTTCCCATTTCTGACAACTTACTTTTAGATTCCTGAGCTGCCACACTGAAACAGAGGATAGGTAAGCAAAATCCTAAATCCAGACATATTATGTAACTTTGGCAAGTGTGACTGAGTATATAGCAGGATAGGTCACTGAGAGTTTAATGGAAAGGTCACTTATGCCCTTTTTTTTAAAATCTCTGTTCTTTCCTGATATGTCACATATATGCTTTGTCTCAAGATGACCAGGTTTCTGTATTTACTTAATGTTCAAAGAAATGAATGAAATCAATTCCCTTTGACAGTGTTGACATTTATTGACAGTTGTTATTCATTTATTGACTGTCCTATTGTAGCTAGCTTCAGTCAAGGAACTGCATAATGCCCAAAAAATTGACCTGCCAGCCCCTCCTGCCCAGGAACTAGGTAATTTCCTGGAATGCTTGGATTTGTAGATCTAGGAAATACCAAAGCTGCCTGCAAAAGTATGTTGGCTTATAGGTTTGTCCTTATAAACCCCTAAAATACATGGCACAGTCAATCCTGTTTGGAAATTCCAGAAGAGTATCCTGAACAAAGTTTATATCTTGGTCAATATTTTAACATTTAAATTTACTTTAAATTTGTCCCAAAACGGTAAGGTTTGTTGCTGTTGCTATTGTTGTTGTTTGTTGTTGTTTTTGTTTTTTTTTTTAAGTTTTTGGGGTTTGTTTTGTTTCATTTTGTTTCGTTTGGCAAATGACAGGATTAACAACTACTTAACATTTCCATACTGCAAAGATCAATCGGTCCTGAAGAACAGAAACTGAACTATAGACTTTGGATTCTAAATACTTTGCTTAATTATTGAGACACAGAATTATGTCGAAAAAAGCTAACAAAAAAGATACCCGACACATTTTCCATTTTTTTAAAATTTATTCATTTACTTATTCTGTTTTTCATTAATTTTGAAGAAAAGAATCAATAGCACAAGCGACTCCACTAAACCAAGAAAAAGGAAAAAAACCTACATCAAAAAGGAATAAAACAAAACAAATAAACATAATAGCAGCAAAAGAAACGAGCCAACCTCTAACAAATGTAAACACAAACACATACAGATCAAAACTCTGTAGTCCATGTTAGAATACATTGTTAAACTACCCTGGAGCATGAGATTTGTCCTTGGAGTGGTTGGTATACTCAGGGTCATTATATTAGAGAAAATTGATTTTCCTTACCCTAGCAGGTTTACATGACAATTAGATGTTAGCTTTTATTCTAGTGGCTACATTTTCATTCATTTATTCATTGATTCATTCATTTTCTATATCCTATGAAAGTAAATAATAGAAATTATGCAAATAGAAATTTGCATAATGCTCCACATTATGCAAAGAGTAATAATGGACCTCAGTCCTAAGTGGAATGTCTCCATCAAATCTCTCCCATCAGAGCTCAGGGATCCCTTTGGAAGAGGAGCTTTAATGAGTATAAGATCCATGGGGAATGGAGGACAATAGGAATCCAAAAATCTCTAATTCAAAATGAAAAGGCTCATTTAAATTCACACAGACTGCACCATCATCCACAAGCCTGAATGGGTCTGTTCCAGGTTCTCTACATCCATATCGTAACTTCCAGTACAGTTCATATGGGAATCTTGAGTGTGAAAATGAGTGTCTTATCTTCTTCACTTTGTCATCCCTTGGTTTGTGAAACTGAGTGCCTTTTCTTGTTCACTTTGTCATGTCTTGGGTTTTGTCTCTTTGGGTTTTCTTTTACCTTCTAACATTTTTATTATGTTAAACAAAGCATTTTATCATTTTAATCATTTTATTTCCACATCTCAAATGCTATCAGATTTTACCTACCTCCCTACCAACGTGGCTTTATTTTCTATTTCGTTCAAAAATATAAAATCAATACAAAAATCAAACAGATAGCATAGAAATGTCAAAAATATTAAAATAAGTCCCCCAAACAAAATGAAGTTTGTTTTGTGTTTTATGGGGGTGGTTCTGATTCAAAGGTTATGTTTCCCTATTGAATTTTGATCTTCCATTAAAGAAACCATGGGCCAATTACTGGGTAAATGGAATATGCAGAACTTCCTGGTTCCCACAGGTCAGAGACAGAGGGAAAGTTCACCGTGATTGAGAGAGATAAAAGCCAATCAGCCATGAGATCTCAGATGGAGCAGCTCCAGGCAACTTTTGCAGGTGGCAGCTGGGAATGTTGAGCTGGGATTAAAGGTAACTGAGCAACTAAACTTGAGGGCAGGTGGAGTGCTGTGGAGCTAAAAGCTGTTGTTAAGGGCATGATTCAATTCTCCAGGTAGGAGATAATAAGCACCTAACAGTTGTGCCAAAAGGCAAGTTGAAGTTGAACAACATGTGTCTGTGTTTTTATCCATGAATTCAGGGAACACTAGGTGGGGGCTGGTAGTGCAGCCTGTTCCCAGAACTTGGGCAGGGTAGCAAAAGCTTCATGCAAAAGTGTTGGTTAACTATTCTTGGGCATCATGCATGAACTTGAGTATGGCTGATATACCCCATGACACCTCATTATAATATTTATTTTTTACTTTACTTTTTTTCCCCTTCCTGCCGCCATCAATTTCTAATAGCTTCGGTGCTAGAGCTAGGATTTTATAAATGCCTCTCCTTCTCAATGCTGGGGATTTGTTTGGTTTAAACCTATGCAAGACCTATTCCAGCTGTTATAGTTTCTGTGAGTGTGAGTGCATATGTGCATCAGTCCTCTTGTGCCTGCAAAACACTGAATTTTTAGAACCATCTATCACCTTTGGCTTTTACAATCTTTTACCTCCTTTCAATTTGATTACATTCCAGTGAATGGGGAAGCCCTTGGTCCTGCCAAGACTGAACCCACAGTGAACGTGATTGTTGGGGTGGGGAGGTAATGGGAGGGAAGGGCAGTAATGGGAGGGTAGGATGGGAACACCCATAGAGAAGTGGAGGGGGGGTTAGGGGGATGTTGTCCCAGAAACCAGGAAAGGGACTAACAATCTAAATGTAAATAAGAAATACCCAAGTTAATAACGATGAAGAAAAAAAAAGATAAAGTGGGGAAGAGCCTAGAACACATAGGAACAGGAAAATTATCTGACCAGAAAACCAATGGCATATGAACTAAGATCAATAATTGTCAAATTGGACCTCATAAATTGCAAAACTTCTGTAAGGCAAAGGACATTGTCAACAGGACAAAATGGCAACCAACAGATTAGGAAAAGATTTTTACCAATCCTACAACGGAAAGAGGCCCGATATCCAATATATACAAGGAACTCAAGAAGGTAGACTCCAGAGAAACAAATAACCCTATTAAAAATGTGGGAGAGAGCTAAACAAAGAATTCTCAACTGAAGAATATTGAATGACTGTGAAGCACCTAAAGAAATGTTCAGCATCCTTCGTCATCAAAACAATCCTGAAATTCTACCTCATATGAGTCAGAATGGCTAAGATAAAAACAAATAAACAAACAAAAAACAAAACAAAAAAAACCCAACAAAAAACCCTCAGGTGACATCAGATGCTGGTGAGGATATGGAGATAGAGATAGAGGAACATTCTTCCATTGTTGGTGGGATTGCAAGCTGGTACATCCACTCTGGAAATCAGTCTGCAGGTTCCTCAGAAAAATGGACATACTTGAGGACCTAGCTGTACTCCTGGGCATATACCCAAAAGATGGTCCGAAATATAACAAGTACACTTGCTCGATTATCTTTACAGCAGCCTTATTTATAATAGCCAGATGCTGAAAAGAACCCAGATGCCCATCAACAGAGGAATGGATACAGAAAATGTGGTACATCTACACAATGGAATATTACTCAGCTATCAAAAACAATGACTTCATGAAATTCTTAGGCAAATGGATGGAACTAGAAAATATCATCCTATGTTTAGTAACCCAATCATAAAAGAACACACATGGTATGTACTCACTGAAAAGTGCATATTAGCCCAAAATCTTGGAATACCCAAGATAAAATCCAAAGACCACATTAAACTCAAGAAGTTGGAAGACCAAAAAGCAGATGATTCAGTTCTTCTTAGAAGGAAGCAAAAATATCCACAGGAGGAAATACAGAGACAATGTGTGGTGCAGACCGATGGAAAGGTCATCCAGAGATGGCCCCACGTGGGTATACATCCCATATACTGCCATCAAACGCAGACACTATTGCTGATGCCAAGAAGTGCATGCTTATAGGAGACTCATATTGCTGTCTCCTGAGAGGCTCTGCCAGAGCCTGACAAATGCATACAGGTGCTCACAGCTAATCATGGAACTGAGAACTGGGTCCATAATAGAGGAATTACAGAAAGGATTGAAGGACCTAAAGGGATTTTCAACCCCTTAGGAAAAACAACATCAACCAACCAGACACCCAGAGCTCAAAGATACTAAACCACCAAGCAAAGTGTACACCTGGGGGAACCCATGGCTCTAGTCACATATGTAGTAGAGGATGCCCTTATTGGCCATCAATGGAAGGAGAGGCCCTTGGCCCTGTGAAGGCTCAATGCCCTAGCATAGAGTTAAGTGAGTGTTGGGAGATGGGAGGGAATAGATCGATAGGTGTGGAACATTCTCATAGAGGCGGGGGAGGAGGGAAGGGACAATGGGACTCCAGTGGGAAAATCAAGAAAGAGGATAACATTTGAAATGTAAGTAAAGAAAATAGCCAGTAAAAAAGAAGGAAAGCAAAACAAAATATGTCAGTTGTAGTGATATGCAAATGTTGAAAGTACTTATCCAATGGTACCTTTTTATTTTTTAAAATTCCATTCCTTATCCTGTACCCCTTAAGCCTAAAGTTAAAAATAATACAAGAAAATATCAGAGTCCTCTTTACTAAAATGGTTTGTGATTCTCAGAAATATGACCTTATAGCATCAGAAACAGATTTAGGATGGACTTCATCTTCCTACACTTGATCTTAGCCAAAAGGCCGAGAAGCGATGGACTTCATCTTCCTGACCTAGAAACATTTTTTGTCACTTATCTTGACATGTCTATGCATTTATAAGATTTGGTTTAATTAAAATAAATGCATTTAGTTTATACTGTTTATTTTTCAAATGTCGACACTCTAACTTTATTCTTTTTATTTTAGTTTTTAACATTTGTGCATCAAGAAAATATATCCTATACATAATGTATAAGTTAAAATAATTATAATTTCCATAATTTTGGTTCTCATTATCAACTGCACCATTGTTGTAATATATTTTGTGGAAATTGTTTCAAAATTATACATTTAATTCACTTAAACTTATGATTGTTTGATGAACTGATTGATCTGGTTATCGGAGATTGATTCAAATACTGTAACTCTTTTGGTTTTTTATTCTCACAAGAGTTTATCTATGTTGAACTCATAGGCAATTTTGACTTAAACCTTGCAAAGTTGTGATTGCAGGAATGAAACCCTATATTTTTTGGACTTTGGTCTTTAGTGTTTCTTTAATTCCCTTATGATAATTAAACTGTTTTCAGGTACTTCTATATTTTGAATTTTATGTATCCTTTTCTCTTTACATATGATATGAAATCATAGTTTCAACATTAATACATTCAGCTTTAATGCTTTTATAACAGTTTCAAAATATTTTTAGCATGAAATTTTGCAACAGCTATGTTCTTTGTAAACTATTCGATATTGTAATCATATCTTGAAATCACACTATATTAATATAATTTCTCTAATCCTCACATTTTCAATGACACATGACTTAGAAGGTCACAACAGCTTCAGAGTGATGAGGAATAAATCTTACATGCTTAGGAATTATTACTTTATTCTAAAAAAAGTATACAACAAAAGCAACTTACATGCTATATTTGGCCTATTCAATGACATGATTTGCACTAAGCAAAGAGAAGAAAAATTTATAAAATCTTATTAAGATAACAGATAATACATCTCAGTCAATTAAAAATATAAGATTAAAATAACTTGTGATATTATTTGTTAATAAGATCCCTATCTTAGTTAGTATTTTACTGCTCTGAACAGACACCATGACCAAAGCAAGTCTTACAAGGACAACATTCTGCGCTAGCTTGCAGGTTCAGAGGTTCCATCCATTATCATCAAGGCAAGAGCATGGCAGCATCTAGGCAGGCATGGTACAGGAGAAGCTGAGAGTCCTTACATCTTCATCTGAAGGCTGCTAATGGAAGACTCACTTGTAGGTAGCTAGGGTCTTAAACCCACACCCACAGTGACACACCTTCACCAACAAGGACATACCTCCTAATAGTGTCAATCCTTTACCCAATCATATACAAACCATCACAGTCCAATATAAATAAAGTGGAATTAAGACAATATGGTTCTAGATTGGAATTGGATATAATTATGATTCACCCTTCTCTTCTCATTTAAAAAATGTAGCGTAGATTTAAGATGTTTAACGTCTGTAACATGTATAGATTTAACAATATTTGTGTCAAACTGTTATAACTATCATTGAGTTCTGCCTATTTCCATATAAGACTCCAGTTAAAAACATCAGAAAACTCATGAAAGGTGATATTTTAAGCCTCACCAACATTAATGGTCATCTTGGAAGGAGATCAAAGTAATGTACGGAAAACACAATTGAGTTGTAGCAATAGTATAATTTTATCTTATTTTATGTGTGTATTTTGCCTTCATGTAAATTTGCATACTATTTCTATGCCTGGTGTCATAGACATAGACATAGGTCAAAATAGGGCATCAGATCCCTGGGATCTAGATTTATAGAAGGTGGTAACCTGCTATGTGGTTGCTGGGATTTGAACCTCGATCCATTGGAAGATCAGCTAGTGATCACAACTTCTAAGTCTTCTCTCTATTCCCACGGCTAAAGTACTTTTTCTTGAAAACTTGAAATGATTTCCATATTTATATGTCACTCTCATCGTTCAGCTATGCTTCTACCACATATAGAGCATTCTTTATATCCTCTTTTATATGTTTATGGAGTAATATTTAAATCAAAAATTGATACAGCATTATTGACTGAATAGTGTATGTGTGTGTATATACATGAGGGCACATGCATATAATTAGTGTAGCGTTCATAAAGTCATTTTCTTTTCAAATATTCTTAAGTTTTTAATCAGTGGGATAGTGTTGGTGATTGTTAGGGGATGAGTGTTTCCCTGATTGCTCAAGCTGTGCACATAAAGAAATGGACTATTGCATATGATAAGAATACTTAATAATGTCATTATAAGATGACAAAGTATAGGATTATTCTTTGTAACAAAGCTATATAAATAAGAAAGTGTTAGAAATAATGTTTTGAGTAGGAAGTGACTTTCTCTAAAATTAAAGATATGTGTTAATGATTGATTCTTGTTTATAATGCCAAAATTTACTTTTGCCTTCCTTAAGTCCTAAAATTTAAAAAAAGAAAGGTAACAAAAAACATAATTTACTAGAGAGTTTCTTTGATTGTCAATATTCTTTAGATTAAAACTATTATCTAATTAAATCATCTAGCATTCCTTTTTTAACCAAACAGGTTTTCATTAGTTTTATAACTTTTAAAATTTATAACAATTGAAGCATTTTGAGTCAACAAACACTGACAGGTGGGCCAGGGACATGCTCAGAAGACAAATCCTGCCACTAAGTCTGATGGCCTGACTTCTATCCCTGAAACCCAAATAGAAAAAAGAAAGAAGCAATTCTTCCAAAACATCCTTTGACTTCAAATATATACCAATATATACATGTATATCTGCACATGTGTACATATATACATATGATATGTAAGCAAATATAAAACAAAATACACTCTCTATAGGTTATAAATATTGTCCCTAATCACTTATTTTGTAATGAACCTAGTATAAGAAGGTAGTTTATTTTATTTTCCTCATATAAGGCAAAACTTTGAATTGACTTATTCTGAAGCTTTGACAAATTATAAACTTTAGTACCTGAAAATTTTTTATAGAGAATTCTTTTTACTTTTAATTTCAATTTCTCTTTTGAATTGACCTGATTTTTTTTGTAATATCTTTACAGAATGACACAATAATTCAATCTCAGAAAGCAAGAATGGATAAGAGCTCTAGTACTGGGTATATACAGCATTGTGTCTTCCCACATGAAAAACTTTGGCATTTCTGTGTACCACAAATGGTCAAAATAGTACTTCTGCTATACTTTACCATTTAAATAGAAAAAAGTTAAAAATCTAGTGAGAGATGGCATCTTAAGGGAGATAAAATTAAAAAATTCCAGGGCATCTGGTACTGACTCATTCACCGGCCCTCCAATGACTATGGAAGTGAGTAAATCAGTAAGGAGCCCTACCTAGCCCTGTGAGGTTTGTCCAAGTCCTTCTTGTATACTGTTCTAGTCATTGTGTCCTGCAGAGAGTATTCCAAGAAACCTATGGCCAAGCCTAACCAGATGTGTTTCAGATGCAGATGCCTCATCAACTCTGACAAACATTTACCCTAAAGGACAATCAGGATCTGTTCTCAGGAGAATGCTTGACCTTTCCCCTCATTTAAACCCTAGTGTCTTAAGAACAATCCTGTGACTTAGAGAGTTTACCCTTGTGACATTTTTGGTATTTCCTTTTGACATCCCCTCATCTCCTGGAGATTGTGACTTCTTCCTTTAAAAAGCCCTTCTCCCAGCCACTCGGGGTCGACACCTCTGTCTCCTGCATGGGATACGTGTTGGCCCGGAGATCTCCATAATAGGTCTCTGTAATAAGCTTTGCCTTTGCATATTACATCCAAAATGGTCTCTCTGTGTCTGTGTTTCGCGATTTCCTGAGACTTGAGTAAGGGTCTCCCTTCGGGGATCTTTCACTAGGACCAAGATCACCTGTCTTTTTTCACTATATAACTCAATATATATTTTAAATAAATCAACAAACAGACTAAAATATCTTGGAAATGTCATATAGTAACTATAAGCATTGAATTATAAGAAAAGCATATGCTTCAAGCCTTACCTAATGCCAATATACTCACAATTTTTTTCAATTCTGTATAAAATCAATTACAAGGAACATAGGATATTTCCTATATGAATTTAATCCCTTGCTGTGTTTATGTTCAATAACTTAAATAACAAGAATTTTTGTTACTTTCTATATATCCATTACTTTTAACTTTAATTAATATAATTGATCAAATAAATAATTAATTCACAATTTCGAAAATGATAACTAAACCACAAACTTGTATGAGTGGATCTATTTTCATAATTAGATAAGACATTATGATCCTAGGTCTGAAGAAAAGGAAAAACAAGGGAACAAGGCACTGGTGTCTGCTGATTATTAAAATTTTACGATCTGAAAGTAGGAGCTATAAGCAGAAGTTCAAAATATATTACTGTTTCTGTGTTCTACAACAAATGAATGATAACTAATTAATGTTTTTGATATCCTTCATATTTCAACTCATAATCAGAATGAAATACGATTTGTGTTAAATGTTCTTTGGTACTAGTTTACAAATATTTCATCCTAAAAAGAGGATAAGGCACAGACATTCATATTACGCTTCTAAATATTACCTACAAACATTAAAACCTGTTACAGTTTTAAAAAAATAACATCTGGATGATAGCGGCACATGCTTTTACTACCAGGACTCAGGACGCAGGGGCAGGCAGATCGCTATGATCAAAGAGAGCCTTATCTGCACAGCAAGTCCAGGACAGCCAAAGATACACAAAGAAACCTTGTGTGGGAAAAACAAAACAACAATGAAACAAAGCAAAGCAAAACAAAACAAAACAAAACAAAACAAAAAACCCAACAACAAAAAACAGCAGCAAAAAGAAAACAGTTAAAACAACATTTTTTAAACGGAAAATTTAGCTGTTAATACCTAGTCAGTAGCATTATAATTTTCTTTTCAAAAGTATTTGGTTTGTAAATGTACATAATTTTTATTACACATGCTACTTAACAATAAACATGGGAAATACATAAAACATCCATACAAAGCGTAGTGACACATTGTTCTATAATAAATATATTTTATATTTAAATATTATCATTTTCATTATGCTGTGTGTTTTATTCAACCTTTATTTTTATCAAACTAACCTTTTAAAGTAAGAGAAACTCAAACTTTAACCATAAGGATATAGTAAGCTTTAAATCCAGTGAGCAGATAGTAACTGATAAGATTACCCACATACAAGTAGTTACATACAAATTTTTAATTTTATTTCTACAGCACATAAACATGTCAGTCTCTAATTTCAAAATTATTTTTTTCTATTTAGAGTTATTGACTCTGCAACTAGTTAATGAGGACTTACAAGTTTCAGTAGCTGTGACACTCAAGTTGTACCAAGCACTGACCTCTCTGTCAAGTAGGTTAGTGGTAACTATTGTTCCATTGCCATTGATATCAAACATTTTGCTTCCAATGAGAGAATATCTGCACCAAAAGGAAAAGAGATTATAACCAAGTTATAATATTTTATAGCAATGCTATAGGGCATTTCCACATTCAAAGCTGAAAGAGAAAATATCAACTACGTTCTTCCTATAGAGAAGGTGATGCTGAATAATTCAAATAAATTACATTAACATATTTAATTATGCTCAGAATAAATGTTTAAAAACAAGCATGAAATAACAACTCATGAAAAAAGAGACTGAATTTAAAGGAGAGCAGGAAGGTCATATGAAAGGAGGATTAGGAGGACATAAGGAAAGGGACGAATATTGTAGTTACATTATAATCTCCAAAAATAATGTAGTTTTAGAAAACATAAAATTAAAAGATTTTGGATTTACAGAGACATTTTAAATACAATAGAGGGCTCTTCTACCTATATTATGAGAGAATTTTAATTGGTGAATAACTTGGTCAAAAAAATTGCAAGAATCATGTTTCATATAAACCAAAGAATAACTAATTCAGAAATGAAATGTGTGACTATCGACCCGTAACTGTTTCTGATTTTAAGCATTTTCTTTAGTCATCTCCTATTAGTCTCTATTTTATAACATGGGCATTGTTTCAATGAATAATTTTACATATAAAATTATTTATCACATATAAATTATACTTATTTATAAACATCTAAATCAAACATATTTACAATATTTATAAAAAATTCCTAGTCTTACACACTGTTGGAACATAGCGATTCATTGTAAACATTACCTTGAGGACCCTTGAGAGAGGCTCCAGAAAAACAAGTTGGGGGCCTTTTACCTCAGATTAATTTGTTTCCCTGGATTATTCTTGAACATGATTCTGTGCCTTCAACGTGAAATATTCAAATTTAATTTATAAGACATATTTTTAATTGTGCTGAGAGCTTTCTTCAGTGTACCATGAATCTTGATATGGTCTTCAGCTTTGTTTTTTTGCTTTCCCAGATAAAATTTCTAGTGTGTGTCAGTCAATTTTTATTTAATTGGTATTCCCGGAGAAAGTTCTGGGAAATGAATGCTCTGTTTCTATTTAGTATGTGCTTACTGTCTTTTATGTACAAGTTTTCCTGATTTAGTTATGTCTTTTTTATATATTTGTGTATAGAGTACACTCAAACTGAAGTAAGGGTATCTACATCATTGAATGGAATCTGCCCCATTCTTGAAGTTCCTCAGATCCCTGGTCTTGCAGACACAGGTCTGCCTATTTCAGCAAATGTTGATGCATTCTAACACTTAATACTTTTGGGAGATAAACTTCATATATTATAAACCATTTAGATCTACTTTATGTTTATTTGGGTTAAACATACTGATGATGAATTTCATTTTGTTTTTTTTTGGAACAAAGCTGGGTTACAAGATCTTTCATGAAATAGTCTGAAATTCACAACAAAATAATTCTTTGAGGCACTCAGCATGTTTTATCTGTTTGAGAATGATTAATAACAACAATTAAAGAAGCTTAATTACTAGAGTTTAGCTGGTTTCAATGTATGAACACATTCTTGAGGAATTTCCACAAAGAAATTAGAGATTTACTATAATTATGTGACGAGGATGAGAATATTTTATAATTGACAACTTTCTGAAAATGTTATCTGAATTTGAGATTTGATGTTCAGAAGAAATTTAAAATATTCACTAAAGAGGATGATACTTTAGGCTACAGTTCAATTTTAGATTCAATGTTAGGTACTTTGACACATTTTACTTAAATATCTACAACTTCGTCCATTTTTTATTCAACAGATTTCCTACAGAATTAAAGGGTCCTTTAATGGTTGTTATTTTGTATTTCCCATCTAATCCTATTCCTACAAAACACCATTCCAAATAAATCCCATTAGAAGCTTGAGGGAAATGATTTTTTTAATAGCTAACATTTGCTAACATTTAGGAAGCATAGTCAAGACCAAATAAACTGATCCAGATTGCACATGAAAATTAGACTAGGAAAACCAAACCAAATTACACAGAATTAGGAATTATGTAGGTTTACAAAATTGGTTGTTGTAGGTTCTTCTCCAAGTTCATGACTTGGAAGAAACTGAGTAGTTGTGTAGCTTTCTAGGGAAAGACATAATTTCCCTCTTGTAGAGTAGATATTAGGTATAATTAGAGAGCTGTTGCTTACTACAAAAATATAGGCCCTACTACTGAATCCTTATGGGTATCTTGACAAGCTTGTTGTTGTGGTAACCACAGATATGTATAGTTATGAACCCTCATCAAGGAAATTTCTCCTTGCAACATATATTGACCTTTACAAGAAATCACAACCAATCAAATCCCAGAGTTTTAGTTGAAAAAGTGCACTGATCTTTTGTTAATCCCTTGTGATAAGGTCTTGATAATCACAAGTTATTGTCTAAATTATCCAATAATGTGTTTAGAATATAGAGACCCTAGCCAGGATTTCTAATGATAGGTTTAATTAGACTTGTAAAATAAATCCTGACCTTCCCAGTTAATAGATAATTAGATTTTTTTCATTGAACAAGCATTTTTATAAACAATGTCTTATGAGGCTTTTTAAGAAAAATAATATATCAGTTTATCTGCATGTACTCCTTCTGTGCCTAAACTGAACCTCTAATGGACAAAAGTGCTCTCAGCATATAACTCAATACGTACAAGATTGCATACTTCTCTGGATAGTGGGCTTTGAAAAGTTAGTAGGAAAGGAAATTGGTAAAAGTAAATATGTGAAATATTGAATTTTATATTCACTTAGATTGCATTGCCTATTTTGGTAAAACAATCACAACATTACAACTAAAACTAGGCTTTTTAAATGAATACAACATATTTGTTTGTCTATAACACAGGAGTTTATTTCACCCATTTTTAAGTTCTTTCATTACTTTTATTCCTAGAAAAAAATGAATTTTTAAAAGTAATTTAAATTAAGTACTATTCATAAAATTGAAATATGGATTGCCATACTTTGTGATCTAAGGTGGTATATTCAAGATTTTCTCATATCTATTCCCTAGTTAAAGTAGTAGAAATGGCTCAGCTGATGAAGGCTTTTGTCTCCAAAGTGATAATCAGATTTTAATATCTAGGACCCACATTGAAAAAGAAGAACCAATCCCCCGAAGTTGCTATCTGTCCTCCAAACACATGTACCATGAGCAAGCCCACATATATACACACACATTTACACACTCTTTCACACACATATTAACATACATTAAGAAATGAAGTATAAAAAATATTTTAGAAGTCAGTGAAAGTTGTGCTTGAGAGAGGGATTAGTGGGTAAAGGCACTTATATTCAATCAGAAGGACCATGTAAAGATTTAGGATTGTCATTTTTTATGCCTGAAATCCTGATATTGTGAAGTAGTGAGACAGAAGCATCTGCTATGCTTGCTGACTGTCACATTAGTACCATGCTCAATGGAAGAATTTTTCTCATTGAAACAATACAAAGAATGATAAAGCAAGAAAGATACTTGGTGTCCTGTGACATACAGATATATAAAACCAGCACCCATGTGCATGTACACACACACAAACACACACACACACAAACACACACACACACACACACAAAATGGGTATTGTGCTGTATTCTAAGTCAGGATTGCCTATTACATATTTTTCACCTTGACATTTTCTTTTTTTTTCTTTTTCTTTTTCTTTTTTTTTTTTTTTTTTTTTGAGTCAAAAAATCTTTTAAGTGGTAAAGAATATTTTGATTCTCCAAAGATTTATAAACCAAGCTAGAGAGATTGCTTAGGGTTTAACATACTGGATATTCTTACAGACAATAAGAGATAGACTGCAGCAAGCACATGGAACAGGCCACATGAACATGCAAATGTAGCTCTAAGGGACATAATGCTTCTTGTGGCCTTTATGGGTACTTACGCTCACATGCAAAGATGCACACATAAGCAAAAATAATAAATCATAAAACTGAATTCATAAGCAGACACTGGAACACTTCATTTCCCTTCCCTACAACTTTCACCCATGTGCACACACTATTTAAGGTTCTTCACTTCTCTTTAAACAGGCTCTGATGTAGCGAATAGTCATGGAGGTTTGTCTGTCCTCTCTGGTGAGAATTTGAGCAATGAAAGAAGAAAACAAGAGAAACCAACAAGATCTCTCTGGAAAATACCAAGCTCATTCATTGTATTTGTCTGGCATTGTCTTTACGTAGCTCAACTGCATCCTGCAAATAAAATTATTTCTTCAATCTTCCACCCAGATTTTATGGCCACAAAAAAGTAAGTTCTGCTTAAGATAACTACTTCAGAAGAATCAATATCCCTGAGTATGAAATATTTATGGGACTAGGAGGATGGAATGAAAAGAATTATTAAGAGTTGAAAGTACCTCCATTATGAATCTTACATAATCACAATTTTTTATGTCAAGTCAGGAATGTGACCTCATTAACAGCAAACATATCACCTAATGAAAATTGTACAACTGGGGCTGGAAACCAGGGAGGCTTCTATATATTATGGACTGTTATCGTTCCTGTGTTCAATGACTGATGGGAATTATATCTACGAGCTCTCTCTCAATGTCCCTCTCCTGGTCCCTCGTAGCCCGCCCCCACCTCTGTGTGTGTGTGTGTGTGTGTGTGTGTGTGTGTGTGTGTGTGTGATGCATCTGTGTGTCTTGAAGTGAAAGGGTAAGACCTTGTAACACAAGAAAGTTTTCTGCTTGATATGTACTTGAGAGCTCAAATAGGAATGTTTACAGTAGCCTCTTCCTAAATGATCCCTGTAAGACTATCATTCTTTCTTTTTTTTTCATCTTTATTTACTTGAGTATTTCTTACTTACATTTCAATTGTTATTCCTCTTCCCCGTTTCTGGGCCAACATCCCCCTAACCCCGCCTTCTCTATCCGTGTTCCCCTCCGCATCTTCCCCCCATTACCACCCTCCCCCCAACAATCACATTTACTGGGGGTTCAGTCTTGGCAGGACCAAGGGCTTCCCCTTCCACTGGTGCTCTTACTAGGCTATTCCTTGTTATGTATGGAGTTGGAGTCCAGGGTCAATCCATGTATAATCTTTGAGTAGTGGATTAGTCCCTGGAAGCTCTGGTTGGTTGGCATTGTTGTTCATATGGGGTCTCAAGCTCCTTCAGGCTCTTTCAGTCCTTTCTAAGATTCCTCAATGAGGGTACGTTCTCAGTTCAGAGGTTTAATGATGGCATTCGCCTATGTATTTGCTGTATTCTGACTGTGTCTCTCAGGAGAGATCTATATTCAGTTCCTGTCAGCCTGCACTTCTTTGCTTCATCCATCTTATCTGGTTTGGTGGCTGTATATGTTAAGGCCACGTGTGGGGCAGGTTCTGAATGTGTGTTCCTTCTGCCTCTGTTCTAAACTTGGCCTCCCTATTCCCTCCCAAGGTTATTCTTGTTCCCCTTTTAAAGAAGGAGTGAAGCACTCACATTTTAGTCATCCTTCTTGAGTTTCATGTGTTCTGCACAACTAGGGTAATTGAAGCATTTGAGCTAATATCCACTTATCAATGAATGCATACCATGTGTATTTTCCTGTGACTGGGTTACCTCACTCAGGATGATATTTTCCAGTTCCTTCCATTTGCTTATGAATTTCCTAAAGTCATTGTTTTTGATAGCTAAGTAGTATTCCATAATGTAGATGTACCACCTTTTCTCTATCCATTCCTCTGTTGAAGGGCATCTGGGTTCTTTCCAGCTTCTGGCTATTATAAATAAGGCTGCTATGAACATAGTGGAGCATGTGTCTTTGTTATATGTTGACGCATCTTTTGGGTATATGCCCAAGAGAGTTATAGCTGGGTCCTCAGGTAGCTCAAAGTCAAATTTTCTGAGGAACCTCCAGACATTTTCAATGCATGTTGATAAACATTTAGGCTATTTAAATGTATTTATTCCATTGATACAAATCTGTTAAGTACTATATAAAGAGAAATAGTTTACAAATGTCACATTTTATGTTTTCAAGAAATATTATTTCATTCAAACTTCTAATTCATTTAGTTCATTTACTCAATGTTATTGTTCATATCTAAAAACTTACCGCATAGGAGATTGTCTTCGATCTGGGTCTACGGCAGAAACTGTTCCTACCATTGTTCCATAGGGCTTTCCTTCAGGAATTTCAAATATGTAATATGGTAAGAGGAAAGTGGGAGGTTCATCTTCATCTTCTACTTGAACTTTAATGTAGGTTGTGGAGGCGTTAACATGAGCTGGAGCAAGCTCTTCATCAACATGGCAATTTTTAACTTTTACTCTAATGCCATAGTGGTTCTGATGCTCAAAATCAACTTTCTACAAATAAATGCAGTATGTTGAGATGAAATAATTTTAGTGAAGCAAAGCTTTACAGAAAAAATTAACTTATTCATATCGCAATTCTTTTAATCTAGGTTTGATTTTGATATATGCAAAATCACTTCCTATAATCATTGCTCAGGAATCAAAACTAGAATTTACTTATACCTCTACTCTAAGTTTATTTGAAATAAGCATAATTTTCTTCAAAAATAAAATTATAAATTTATCAGTTTAAATATTTTAGAAAACTGAAAATTAAGGACTTGTTAGTGAAAGCACTTTTTCCAAATTATTCTTCACTTGAATCTTTTTAAAAGTTTGAATGTGCCAATTAAAAGTACCATATAAATCTACATCACTCATTTCTAAATTGATTGCCTTTTCTAGCTACATATAATGACCATGATCTTATTAGTGAAGCAAAATATAACAGAAAACAGATAAACATAAATAATTGTATACCTTTGTTTAGACTTTGCACTACTCATTAAGGTAAATAATTTAAAATATGTACCTTTTTGAGTATAACTATCCCTTCTTGGGTCTCATTGTCAATAACTATGTCAAATATTTGTGACTCGTCATCTTCAATGCTATAATCCATCTCTGCATTCTCTCCTATGTCATCATCATATGCCATAATTTTGCCTATAGTTGTTCCACTGGGTGCAGATTCAGATATAGTGAAGCGGTAGAAACCTTTAGAAGCAAAATGCCAGATATTTTGGATAAATTTTTAACATATGAAATTTCCAATTTTGTACCTGGATTCTCTAGGAAAAACTGTGCCTTTCTTGGAGCTACCATTTTATATCTTAACATTTGTATCTCAGATTTGGACATAAAAAACTAATAAATATATTTACTATTATTCATAGTACTTCTGAAATATAGAAATATTCTCTCATGTTAATATTCTAACCATGGTAATTTATAAGGTCACAATCAGTCTATACAATGGAATTATTTAAAGAGATTTTAATTCTTTTATGACTTTCCTTAAATCATTTCACAGATTTCCTTTGGAAGTCCTGTATTATTTTAAACATGAAAGAAATACTAGTTAAATACTACTGTTAGTATACCACTTAATTTTTGGAACAAAAGTAAAAATTTGTTCCCTAGAATTTATTTCAGTTGAAAAAACAGATATGATTACAGAAACTAAATTAATGACTTGCTATCATACTTTTAAAGGTAGTTTATAGGAATTGAGCATTGGATCAATAGTTAATAGCAAAATAGCACTGATTACTATTCAGAGGATCCAAGTTCTATTCCCAGCATCTAACTCAGTTGGCTGTATATATTATTATATTTATATTAAAATAGTTTTTTCCAAAACTAGAAATAACCAAGTATTTCCTTCTTCAATACTTTTTTTTCTATGCAGTTTACCTTTATGATGTTGTTTCAACATAGACACCTTTCAAAGTCATGTTCTAATGTTTTGTGATAATATGAGAAATAATATGCATATAGATATTTTCTTTAGTTTATGATTTTGAAAATGAAGCAGGTAATAAATAACCGTGATATCTGTAAGTGCGAAGGTAACACTGAGATTTTTTATACTTTTGCTAACGTAACATGCATTCATGGTTGAAAAGACTTTTGGACACAAGCTGAAATGAGTGGTATTTGAGGAAATAAAATAGTAAAATATTAAAAAGTCACAGTCTTACTTATTCTAAGAGCAGAGCAGAGGAAAAATTCTAAAAATTCTAAAGTTGCATTCATGTGCTCATGGACAGGGCAGTAAAGTCAGATTGTTTTTAAGCATTACTTGAAATTAGTTTGTAGCACGGATTTGACTGTTTTCCATGAGTGAGATGAAACACTGTGATAAAGATGCCTGCTGTGCATCTCACAATTTTACTAAAGCTATGTTGAGGAGACTAGGTCAATGATATAAGCAAAATAATTAGATGAGAAAACATTGTGATGAGAGGACAAATGGAGGTATTGAAGTGAAACAATGACAGAGAACTAAAGTAGTTGAAAACTGTTAAGCATTTTAAAAGCCTAAGCAAGAGAATTCTCAGACAATTCAAGTTGTAGTGTAAGAAATAAAACATAAAAAAGGCAAAAAATCTTCAAAAATTATTTTCCATTATCAGATAATAATGAGTTGTGTACCATTATGTCTGAATTTTATATACGACTAAAACATATATGTGTCTATATGTATATGTTTATGTGTGTAAGTGGGTGAGTATGTAAAGTGTGTGTGTGTGTGTGTGTGTGTGTGTGTGTGTGTGTTTGTGTGAGTGTGTGTGTGTGAGATATGGCTAGCATGTGATGTGTCTGTTTTGGTGTGTTATGTCTGTATGTATTCTAGCTTGCTTACAGACTGTTAAAAACAAGAAGTATCAAGAAATCAGTTGTACCAATCATCAATTCAGTCAAAGTAAAAAAAAAAATTACAGTTGAAGTATATCTGCCATAGTATAGCATGAACTAAATGATTAATTTTAAATGCAATATAGTGTTTCATTTATTTAATAAGATTGATTTCGATCATTTTAAATAAGATTTCTGCATGACAGTTATGACTTGAATTCATTATTAATTGGGATGGGAAATATACAAACATATGAGATTCAGTGGATAGGGGGAGACTACGGCAAGAACTTTATAAAATATGCCACATCTTAAGACTGTGCAGTGTATATAAACGAAGAAATCCATTATATTCTAATACCACCACTTTTATGTATGCTATATCTGTCTTTTTAAATTGCTGACCAGTATCGTTAGGAAATATTTAATGTGCTTTTGTTAAGATAAAAGAATTGATACTTCTGTGATTGGCAAATATTAGCTGAATAGGGTTATTTCTATAACCCTTAGAGAAGGAAGTTCTGTGCTTGCTTGCACATTAAAATCTACGATAATTACAAAGCCATTAAAACCCATGATTGTTGCAAGGATGAAAATTCAACTAATTCCACATATACTGAATGACAACCCAAAACATATAAACAACTAGATAAAGTGACATCCTGTCATTGCTGGTTCTACTATATTAGGAGAATTTCAAAAGGAAACACTTCTGAGGAATGTGAAATGTAGCCAGGCAGAGGCAGAGGCAGAGGCAGAAGCAATTAAAAGATAGTTTTTTTTTCAGATGCTATATTTCATGATTCCTCTCTGCACTTGGAGAACTGAGGCAGAAGAATTGTCATGAGTTGGGAATCATTGGGTCCTACAGAATGAGACCAGACCTTAAAAATATATCAACATGAGAAGAACTGACACACTTGAGAGCAGAGGTAAGACTACCCTTTCTAATCTGAGGGATATGCCTGGAACCATCAGGACACAGGAACCCAGGAGCTGTCTAGGACAAGATCCTTCTGGTTTCTACCTCTACCTGAAGCTGACCCTGAGACACAGATCCCACTGGGAGAAGGCTGGTCTCCAGGAATGTTGACATGCAGGCTTATAAGAGAGCCAAGCCACAGTCAGAGACAGCAAGACAAGCTAAGACCAGAGATAAGCAGGTGGCAAGAGGCAAGCACAAGAACCTAAACAACAGAAACAAAGCCTATGTGTCATCATCAGAAACCAGTTCTCCCACGAAAGCAAACACTGGATATTCCAACACACTGGAAAAGCAAGATTTCAATTTAAAATTACATCTTATGATGTTAGATGACTTGAAGAAGGACATAAATAACTCCCTTAAAGAAATAAAGTACAACACAGGTAAACAAGAATAAGCCCTTAAAGAGGAAACACAAAAGTCTCTCAAAGAATTGCAGGAAAGCACAACCAAACAGGTTAAGGAATTGAACAAAACCATCCAAGATCTAATAATGGAAATAGAAAAGATAAAGAAATCACAAAAAGTGACAACTCTAGATATAGAAAATCTAGGAAAGAGATCAGGAGTCATAGACACAAATATCACAAACACAATACAAGATATAGAAGAGAGAAATTCAGGGGTAGAAGATACCATAGAAAAACACAAAAGCTCCTAACCAAAACATTAAGGATATCCAGGATACAGTGACAACATCAAACTAAGAATAATAGGTATAGAATAGAGCAAAGACCCCCAACTTAAAAGGCCAGTAAATATCTTCAACAAAGTTATAAAAATCTTCCCTAACCTAAAGAAAGAGATAGCCATAAACATATAAGAAAACTACACAACTCCAAGTAGATTGGACCAGAAAAGAAATTCTGCCCATCATACAATAATCAAATACCAAACACACAAAATAAAGACAATATTAAAAGCAGTAAGGGAAAAAAAGTTAAATAACATATAAAGGCAGACCTATCAGAATTACACCAGACTTCTCACCAGAGAGTGTGAAAGTCAGAAGATCCTGGGTAGATGCCATACAGACCCTAAGAGAACACAAATGACAGCTCAGGCTACTAAGTCCAGCAAAACTTTCAATTAACATAGGTGGAGAAACCAAGATATTCCATGATAAAACCAAATGTACACCTTTCATCAAATTCAGCCCTATAAAGGATAATAGATGGAAATCTGCAAAAAGAGGAGAAAAACTATAATCTACAAAAAGCAAGAAATTAATCTTCTTTCAACAACCTGGGAGAAGATTGCCACACAAACATAAATCTACCTCAAACAACAAAAATAATAGGAAGCAACAATCACTATTCCCTAATATCTATTTACATCAATGGACTCAAACCTCCAATAAAAAGACATAGACTAACAGACTGGATATGTAAACAGGACCAAGCATTTTGCTGTATACAGGAAACATACATCAGAAACAAAGGCAGACATTACCACAGAGTAAAAGGCTAGAAAACAAAATCCAAGCGAATTTTCACAAGAAACACTCTGGATTCACTATTCTAATATCAAATAAAATTGACTTTCAACCAAATGTTATCAAAAAATATAATGAAGGTTCACTTCATTTCATCAAAGGAAAAATTCACCAAGATGAACTCTCAATCCTAAATCGCAATGTTCCAAATGCAAGGGCACCTACATTCACAAATGAAACCTTACTAAAGCTCAAAGCACACATTACACCTCACACAATAGTAGAAGGAGATTTCAACACCCTCTCTCATCAATGGACAGATCATGGAAACTGAAAATAAACAGAGATATAGAAAAACTAACAGAAGTTATGAATCAAATGGATTTAACAGATATTTATAGAACATTTCATCCTAAAACAAAAGAATATATCATCTTCCAATTTTTATTAGAGTTAGAAATAGCAATTTGCAAATTCTTTTGGAATAACAAAAAAACTCAGTATAGTGAAAACTATCCTCAACAGTAAGAGAACTTCAGGGGAAATCACCATCCCTGACCTCAAGCTATATTACAGAGCAATAGTGACAAAACTGTACAGTATTGATACAGAGACAGGCAGGTAGATGAGTGGACTAGAATTGAAGACCCAGAAATGAACCCATACACCTATGGTCACTAGATGTTTGACAAAGGAGCTAAAACTACCCAGTGGAAAAAAAAATAACATTTTCAACAAATGTTGCAGGTTCAACTGGAAGTCACCATGCAGATGAATAGAAATATATCATTCTTATTTCCCAGTCCCAATTTCTGTCCAAGTGGATCAACGACCTCCTCATAAAACCAGATATACTCAAACTAATAGAAGAAAAAGTGGAGAAGAACCTTGAAAACATGGGTACTGGGGAAATTTTCCTGAATAGAACACCAATGGTATATGCTTTAAGATCACAAATGGGACTTCACAAAATTCCAAAGTTTCTGTAAAGCAAAGAACACTGTCACTAGGACAAAATGGCAAACAACAGATTGAGAAAAGATCTTTACCAAACCTTTATCTTCTAGAGGACTAATATCCAAAATATACAAAGCACTCAAGAAGTTAGACTCCAGAGAATCAAATATCCCTATTTAAAAAATGGGGTGCAGAGCTAAAAAGAAAACTCTCAACTGAGGAATATCAAATGTTTGAGAAGCATGTAAAGAAACGTTCAACATCCTTAGTCATTAGGGAAACACCCCTGAGATTTCACCTCACATTAGTCATAATGACTAGGATAAAAAAAAAAAACTCTGATGACAACAGATGGTGGCAAGAATGTGGAGAAAGTGAAATACTCCTCTGTCGTTGATGGGATTGCAAGCTGGTATAACCACTCTGAAAAACAGTCTGGTGGTTGCTCAGAAAATCAGACATAGTACTATTTGAGGACGTAGCTATAACACTTCTGGGTATACACCCAAAAGATGCTCCAACATATAACAAGGACACATGCTCCACTATGTGCATAGCAGCCCTATTTATAATAACCAGAAGCTAAAAAGAACCCAGATGCCTCCAGCAGAGGAATGGATACAGAAAATGTGGTGAATTTATATAATGGAGTACTAGTTAGGTATTGAAAACAATGACTTCATGAAATTCACAGGAAAAAGGATGAAATTATAAAATATCCTGAGTGAGGTAACCCAATCACCAAAAAAATACACATGGTATTCAATCATTGAAAAGTGGAAGGGGTTGGGGATTTAGCTCAGTGGTAGAGTGCTTGCCTAGCAAGCGCAAGGCCCTGGGTTTGGTCCCCAGCTCTGAAAAAAAAAAAAGTAAAGTGGATATTAGCTACAATGTTCAGATTATCCAATGATAATATCCACAGACTACATGAAGCTCAAGAAAAAGGACAACCAAAATGCAGATCTTTCAGTCCTTCTTAGAAAGGGGAACAAAAGCACTCATAGGAGGAAATATGGAGACAAAGTTTGGAGCAGAGACTTAAGGAATGACCATTCAGAGACTGTCCCACCTGAAGATCCAGCCCATAAACACACAGCTACCAAACTTAGACAGTATTACTGATGCCAAGAATTGCATGCTGACAGGAGCCTGATATAGCTGTCTCCTGAGAGGCTCTGCCAGAACCTGACAAATACAGAGGCAAATGCTCACAGTCAACAATTGAAATAAGAATGGGGTCCCCATTGGAGAAGTTTGAGAAACGATTGAAGGAGCTGATAGGATTTACAACCCTATAAGAACAACAATACCCATCAATCTGAGTTCCGTGGACTAAACCACCATCCAAAGCATACACATGGACAGATCCATGATCCAACTGCATATGTAACAGAGGATGATCTTGTTCCACACCTATGGGAAGAGAAGCCCTGGGTTCTGCCAAGGCTGGACACCTCCGTCCCCGAGTGTAGGGACATGTCAGGGCAGAAGGCAAAAAATGATGTTTGGACAGGTGGAGTATACCCTCAAAGAAGAAGGTGGAGGGGGCATAGGGTAGGTTAATGAACTGGAAACCTGGAAATGGGATAACATTTGAAATGTAAGTAAAAACATTTTAATAAAAAACTAATATCATTACATACATTAAAAATACATACACAACAAAATAATAAAAAAAACAAAAATGATAAAATAGAAAGACCTTAATAAAACATTAAAGTCTATTAAAACTAGAAGCCAAATGAATGACAGTTTCATTTCTGCACACCTATAATCAAAGTCTAAAAGTTATGCTATGGTTTATGATCACATCTACTATTCTTTTCATCTTGTGTTTTTGATGAAAATTGATAATTTTTCATACTTTTAAAAATACTTATACATCTATTTTTGTTTCCAAGATATGACTACCTGAAAATTTCTCATGATTTGATGTACATAATAAATTATTAGAGCAAATATAATTTTTTCTTGCTGCAAGAGCAAAATGTAAAATTTCTTAAGTTACTACAGATGCATGAGAGAAAAGTTTCAAAAAGGATTTCATCTCAATTTCTTCTGATTTCCTGAACGTGTTTCTCAAATAACAAATGCAATCAAACTTGTAAGTACAATAAATTGTTAATAAGTTGGCCTTTACAGAGAGAATATACCCTGACTCATTTAGTTCCCTACTCTAATCATATGAAACCATCAAAATGGTAATAGAGCCACAGATGTTTGAAGAGATGTGTAAGTGTGAGAGATATTTAGTATACTAGATGCTGCTGAGATGTGTGGCCAGTCAAGAATAATCAGGCAACCTTTGGATTTCTGACTGACCCCAGCTAACAGCCATTAAGGAAACTTTAATCCTAGCTACATAGACAACTGGACAATGTCCACAATCGAATAAAGAATGAAGTAGATTGTGCCCAAGAGGTACAGGAAACGTGCAGGGTATTTTGGTTGTAGCCTACTGACTCCATACTAAAGTTTTCAAAAACGATAGTGGCAATTTATCACTGCAGAAATAGAGCACAGACACATGACTTTTTCTCTGATGTTTTCATGTTAGAACAATTCAGCTGTATAAAAAGAGCACATTTTATGTAATTTTAGCTGTTAAAATGTTCTGTGTAGAGTGATAAATTTAACATATGTGCATATTCACATGATATAAAATAAAATAGAAATTTAATATACTTCCTACTTACTTTCTTTGAATATTGGCTTGTTGTCATTAATATCTGACAGCTTAATTGATATGGTCGTTGTTCCAGATAGGGCTCCAGGCTGACCAAGCATGTCCTTGGCTTGAATAATTACACAGTATGTATCTTGCAACTCTCTATCCATTTTAGAAGATATCCTTATGACTCCTTTTAAAAACAAATAATATAGCCCCAGTTATTATTACTCATGAATTTTTCTAGCTAATATCTTATTCATCTCATGATGTAACACTCATCCTGATATATGCTAGCTACTTACACAGAGATCTGCAAAAATAGTAAAATTTAATGCTAATTTGTCCAGTCCTCTTATTACATTACTAAATTAGACTATAACCTAAATACAGTAGTAAAGCAAGTATATTCAAAGTATTTCAGGAGCCTCAATTTTTACCATTTAAAAAATGAATGTCTATCTTTTATATTTTCTTCATTACGCAAGAGGCCAATTTACTCTTTTCTTCACTTTGGCCCAAACTTAGGTCCTCATCCTGGGTTTAGCAAAATGTTCCTTTATAAGAAATGTAAATTTACCCTCACTTTCTCTTTCTCAATTAAATCTTTATATTCATTTGGAAATTCTTAATGAGTAAACATATGTATTCATTGATAATGACATGTTTATTAGATAGTTTGAAGTTCTATGATACAAAAGCCCACATTTAAAATTCTTTAATTATTCTTATTATTTAAGAGGTCATATAGTCAAACTGTGAAAAATCCTTCATATGGTATAATGCCTAGTGTAAATTCAGAATTTAACAAACAAGATTCTATGAAGGAATTAAATATTTATATTTTAATACTTATAGAACAACAATAAATAAAAATTAAACCAGGGAAAGGAGAAAATTTATGTTAGAAAGCAAACTGGTTCAGCAACTATCGAAATCAGTGTAGAATTTTCTGAAGAATCCGGTAATCAATCAATATCTATGCTGCTTTAGAGTATATGACCCAAAAACCCTTACATCAGAGATACTTGCTTGCTCATGTTCACTGCTGCTCTGTATTTGACATGCTCTAGCTGTGCCTCTCAGAGACAGCTATATCCAGCTCCTGTCAACATGCACTTCTTAGCTTCTTCAATCTTATATAGTTTTGGTGGAATATATATATATATATATATGTATATATATATATCCATGTGGGACAGGCTCTGAATGTTGGTTTCTTCAGTCTCTGCTCCAAACTTTGCCTCCATATCCCCTCCTTTGAAAATTTTTGTTCCCCATTTTAAGAAGGAGTGAAGCATCTTGAGTTAAATGATACATTTCAAATGTTAGGAGGACAGTAACCTGACCACTTTTGTGACTGGGCTCAAGGTATTCTCCACTAAAGGGAAGTCATGTCTGCTAACACACAGCTGTTCAAAGGGCCATGTCTTGTGAGGCCTTAGACCCTAGCAGAAAAGAAAAAAAAAGGAAGAAAGAAAGAAAAAAAGGAAAAGAAAAAAAGAAATCTTCTATGGTGCTAATATTAGATGTGATTTGCAGATGATAGTTTGTGAAAGTTACAACTCCCCATATGTTCCCCTTTATTATTCTCTCTTGCTACCTTACCTTCTCATTCAATCTTTCTGTTCTAGTTTTTCATTCATTTCTCTAGAATACTGCATATGATTTCCTATTCTTTGAAATATCCTTCCACAATAGGACTTTATTAGTTACCAAATCTTTGGGATTATTTTTATTGTAATGTTCTCATTGAAATCTTAAATGCTAACATCCATATATAATAGAAAACATCTGATATTTGTATTTTTGAGTCTGGATTACTTCAACTAGAACATTTTTCCCAATCCCATCTGTCTTTCTCCAAAGACTTAAATAATGTTGCATTGTATAAATGTACCACATTCTTGTTATCCATCAATCAATGTTTCTAATTTCTGTTAATTATTATTAGAGCATCCTTCATCTTGCGCTTCTAAAACATATATGTAGATGAAAAGAATCTAAATGGAAAAACCTTGTTAAAGGAGAAACTGTGCTCTAAGAAAAACTTTCAATTGTGATAGAAGATTATATCTTTATGTGTAGTTAAAACTAGAAGCCAAGCAGGATAACAGTTATAATTTTCTGCATATATATATGTATATATATATATACATATATATATGTGTGTGTGTGTGTGTGTGTGTGTAATCAAGGAAATTATACTATATTTCCTCTGTGGTTATTTTTTTACTTTTCTTTTATTGGATTTTTTATTTATATTTTAAATGTCATCTCCTTTCCCAGTTTCCCCTCAAGAAAACCCCTATCCTATCCCCTCTCCCCATGCTTTTATGAGGATGCTTCCCCACCCACCCACCGACTTTCTCCTGCCACGCTGCCCTGATGTTCTTCTAAACTAGAGCTTTGAGACTTCACAGGACCAAGGGCCTCTGCTCCCAGTGATGCCAACAAAGCCACCCTGTGCTACATATGCAGCTGGAGCCATGTGTACACTGATTTATTGTTGAGTCCATGGGAGCTCTGAGGGATTTGGTTGGTTTATAATATATATTATGTTGTTCTTCCCATTTGGTTGGTTTATAATATATATTATGTTGTAAACCCATTCAGTTCCTTCAGTCCTTTCTCTAACTCCTCCATTTTGGACTCCATTTTCAGTCCAATGTTTGGCTGCAAGCATCTGCCTAGTGATTTTCAGGCTTTGGCAGAGCCTCTCAGAAGACAACTCTATCAGATTCCTGTCAGCATCTACTTCCTGTCATCCACAATTGTGTCTGGCTTTGGTGACTGTATATGTAATGAATTCGCAGGAGTGGCACTCTCTGAATAGCCTTTCCTTTGGTCTCTGCTCCACATTTTGTCTCCATATTTTCTCTTATGAATATTTTGTTCTACCTTCCAAGAAGGACTGAAGCATCCACAATTTGGTCTTCCTTCTTCTTCAGCTTCATGTGGTCTTTAAATGTATCTAGGGTACTCTGAGGTTTTGTGATAATATCCACTTATCAGTCAGTGCATACCATGGGTGTTTTTCTGTGATTGGGTTACCAGATTCAGTATGATATTTTCTACTTCTATTCCCATGCTTGAGAATATCATGAAGTCATTGTTTTTAATAGATGAGTAATACTCCATTGTATAAATGTGCCACATTTTCTATATCCTCTGTTGAAGGAGGTCTGGGTTCTTCCCAACTTCTGTCTATTATTAATATGAGTGCTATGAACATAGTGGAGCATGTATCCTTGCTATATGTTTGAGCATTTTAGGGGTTTATGCTCAAAAGTGGTAAAGGTGGTTCCTCAGGTATCACTATGTCCAATTTTATGAGGAACCATCAGATTGATTTCCAGAGTGGTCATACCAGCTTGCAATCCCACCAAAAGTGGGATTGCACACCTCCACATCTTTCTCAGCATCTGTTGTCACATGAGTTTTTGGTTGTAACCATTTTGACTAATGTGAGGTGGAATCTCAGGATCGTTTTGATTTCCATTCCCCTGATGACTATGGATGTTGAACATTTTTTAAGTGCTTTGAATCCATTTATTATTCCCCAGTTGAGAATTCTATGTTTAGTTCTGTACCCCATTTTTAATAGGGTAATTTGGTTCTCCAGATTCTACCTTCTTGAGTTCTTGGTATATATTGGATATTAACCCTCTCTCAGATGTAGGGTTGGTAAATATCTTTTCCCCAGCTTTTGGTTGATCTTTTCGTCTTATTGATAGTGTAATTTGCATTACAGAAGTTTTGAAATTTTATGAGGTCCCATTTGTCAATTTTTGATTTTAGAGCATAAACTGTTGGTGTTCTACTCAGGAAAATTTTCCCTTTATCTATGTGTTGGAGGCTCTTCCCTACTATCTCTTTTATTAATTTCAGTGTATCTGGTTTTATGCTGAGATCCTTGATCCATTTGGACTTGAACTTTTTGCAAGGGGATAAGTCTTAATTTATTTGCATTCTTCTACATGTTGGCCTCCAGTTGAAACAGGACCATATGTTGAAAATACAGTATTTATTTCCACTGGATGTTTAATTCCTTGTGAAAGATCAAGTGACCATAAGTATGTGGTTTCACATCTGGGTCTTGAATTCTTTTCCATTGATCTACCTGCCTTTCTGTGTACCAATGCCATGCAGGTTTTATCACTATTGCTCAATAATATACATCGATGTCAGGGATGGTGATTCCCCCAAAAGTTCTTTTATTATGAGGATAGTTTTCACTATCCTTGGGTTATCTGTTATTCAAAAATGATTTGCACGTTTCCCTTTATCACTCTATGAAAAATTGAGTTGGAATTTTGAAGGGGCTTGCATTCAATCTATAGATTGCTTTTGGCACGATGGTTAATTTTACTATCTTAATCCTGCCAATCCATAAGCATGGGAGATGAAATGTTCTATTGATGTTTGTTAAGTTCATTTGGTTCAAAACTTCTGTTAATTTCACTGTTTACCTTCTGTTTCCATGATCTGTCCATTGGTAAGTGTGGAGTGTTAAATCTCCCACTACTGTTGTCTGAGTTGCCATGTTCTCTCTGAGCTTTAGTAAAGTTTCTTTTATGAATGTGCATGCCCTTGCATTTGGAGCACTGGTGTTGGGAATTGAAAGTTCATCTTGGTAGACTTTTTTTTTGGCAAATATGAATTGTCCTTTTTAAAATCTTTTTTGATAAATTTTAGTTGAAAATAGACTTAATTGATATTAGAATGGCTATTCCACCTTGTTTCTTGGGACCATTTGCTTGGAAAAAATTTTCCCAGACTTTTTCTCTGAGGTAATGTATTTCCTTTTCACAGAGGTGTTTTCCCATATACGGTAAAATGCTGGGTCCTGTTTAAGTAGCCAGTCAGTCTATGTGTTTTTATTGGGAAATCGAGTCTATTGATGCTTAGCAATATTAAGGAAATGTTTGTTGGTTCCTGATACAGTTTTGTTAGAGGTGCAATTATGTTTGATTGGGTATCTTCTTTGGGGTTTGTTGAAAGAAGATTACTTTCTTGCTATTGCTGTGGTGTAGTTTCCCTCCATATATTGGAGTTTTCCATTATCCTTTGCTGGGCTGTGTTTGTGTAAATATACTGTGCTAATTTGGGGTTGTCATGGAATCTTTGTTTCTCCATCTATGTTTATTGAGAGTTTTGCTGGGTATAGTAGCCTGGGTTGGCATTTCTGTTTTCTCAAGGTCTGTTTGACATTTACCCAGATTCTCCTGGCTTTCATAGTTTCTGTTCAGAAGTCGGGTGTAATTCTGATAGGTCTACCTCTATATGTTACCTGATCTTTTTTTCCCTTACTGCTTTCAATATTCTTTCCTTATTTCTCTCCTCTGTGAGAAAAAAAAATGTTTCTTTTCTGATCAAGTCAACTTAGAGTTCTGTAGGCTTCTTGTATGTTCATGGGAATCTCTTTTTTTAGGTTAGGAGAATTTTCTTCTTTAATTTTGTTCAAGATATTGAATCTTTGCTCTTTTCTATACCTATTTTCCTGTGGTTTGGTCTTCTTATTGTGTTCTTTATATCCTGGATGTTTTTGGTTAGGAGTTTTTTGCATTTGTCCTCTTATTTGGCTGTTGTGTCAATGTTTTCTTTTTTCTTTTCTTTTTTATTTACTTGAGTATTTCTCTTTTTTTTTTGAAAAGCAATAAGTTTTTTATTAGTTGTGCATTTTTTTTGGATGTTGCTGATTTTATTGTAATTAAAATTTTTTTTATTAACTTGAGTATTTCTTATATACATTTCAAGTGTTATTCCCTTTCCCGGTTTCCGGGCAAACATCCCCCTCCCCCCTCCCCTTCTTTATGGGTGTCCCCCTCCCAACCCTCCCCCGATTGCCGCCCTCCCCCCATAGTCTAGTTCACTGGGGGTTCAGTCTTAGCAGGACCCAGGGCTTCCCCTTCCACTGGTGCTCTTACTAGGATATTCATTGCTACCTATGGGGTCAGAGTCCAGGGTCAGTCCATGTATAGTCTTTAGGTAGTGGCTTAGTCCCTGGAAGCTCTGGTTGCTTGAAATTGTTGTACTTTTGGGGTCTCGAGCCCCTTCAAGCTCTTCCAGTTCTTTCTCTGATTCCTTCAACGGGGGACCTATTCTCAGTTCAGTGGTTTGCTGCTGGCATTCGCCTCTGTATTTGCTGTATTCTGGCTGTGTCTCTCAGGGCGATCTACATCCTGCTCCTGTCGGTCTGCACTTCTTTGCTTCATCCATCTTGTCCAATTGGGTGGCTGTATATGTATGGGCCACCTGTGGGGCAGGCTCTGAATGGGTGTTCCTTCAGTCTCTGTTTTAATCTTTGCCTCTCCCTTCCCTGGCAAGGGTATTCTTTTTCCTCATTTAAAGAAGGAGTGAAGCATTCACATTTTGATCATCCGTCTTGAGTTTCGTTTGTTCTAGGGATCTAGGGTAATTCATGCATTTGGGCTAATAGCCACTTATCAATGAGTGCATACCATGTATGTCTTTCTGTGATTGGGTTAGCTCACTCAGGATGATATTTGCCAGTTCCAACCATTTGCCTATGAATTTCATAAACTCGTTGTTTTTGATAGCTGAGTAATATTCCATTGTGTAGATGTACCACATTTTCTGTATCCATTCCTCTGTTGAAGGGCATCTGGGTTCTTTCCAATTTCTGGCTATTATAAATAAGGCTGCGATGAACATAGTGGAGAACGTGTCTCTTTTATATGTTGAGGCATCTTTTGGGTATATGCCCAAGAGAGGTAGAGCTGGATCCTCAGGCAGTTCAATGTCCAATTTTCTGAGGAACCTCCAGACTGATTTCCAGAATGGTTTTACCAGTCTGCAATCCCACCAACAATGGAGGAGTGTTCCTCTTTCTCCACATCCTCGCCAGCATCTGCTGTCACCTGAGTTTTTGATCTTAGCCATTCTCACTGGTGTGAGGTGAAATCTCAGGGTTGTTTTGATTTGCATTTTCCTTACGACTAAAGATGTTGAACATTTCTTTAGGTGTTTCTCAGCCAATCGGCATTCCTCAGCTGTGAATTCTTTGTTTAGCTCTGAACCCCATTTTTTAATAGGGTTATTTGTTTCCCTGCGGTCTAACTTCTTGAGTTCTTTGTATATTTTGGATATAAGGCCTCTATCTGTTGTAGGATTAACAAATATCTTTTCCCAATCTGTTTGTTGCCGTTTTGTCCTAACCACAGTGTCCTTTGCCTTACAGAAGCTTTGCA
Organism: Rattus norvegicus; assembly: GCF_021556685.1. NCBI lineage: Eukaryota > Metazoa > Chordata > Mammalia > Rodentia > Muridae > Rattus > Rattus norvegicus. The sequence goes on from NC_141546.1 coordinate 28,346,490, forward strand.
GTTTTATGAGATCCCATTTGTCGATTCTTGATCTTAGAGCATAAGCCATTGGTGTTTTCTTCAGGAAATTTTCCAGTGCCCATGTGTTCCAGATGCTTCCCTAGTTTTTCTTCTATTAGTTGGAGTGTGTCTGGTTTGATGTGGAGGTCCTTGATCCACTTGGACTTAAGCTTTGTACAGGGTGATAAGGATGGATCGATCTGCATTCTTCTACATGTTGCCCTCCAGTTGAACCAGCACCATTTGCTGAAAATGCTATCTTTTTTCCATTGGATGGTTTTGGCTCCTTTGTCAAAAATCAAGTGACCATAGGTGTGTGGGTTCATTTCTGGGTCTTCAATTCTATTCCATTCTATTTATATAATGGATCACATTGATGGTTTTCAGTATATTAAACCATCCCTGCATGCCTGGGATGAAGGCTACTTGATCATGGTGGATGATTGTTTTGATGTGCTCTTGAATTCGTTTTGCCAGAATTTTATTGAGTATTTTTGTGTCGATATTCATAAGGGAAATTGGTCTGAAGTTCTCTTTCTTTGTTGGGTCTTTGTTTGGTTTAGGTATAAGAGTAATTGTGGCTTCGTAGAAGGGATTCGGTAGTGATCCATCTGTTTCAATTTTGTGGAATAGTTTGGATAATATTGGTATGAGGTCTTCTATGAAGGTTTGATAGAATTCTGCACTAAACCCGTCTGGACCTGGGCTCTTTTTGGTTGGGAGAACTTTAATGACTGCTTCTATTTCCTTAGGAGTTATGGGGTTGTTTAACTGGTTTATCTGTTCCTGATTTAACTTCAGTACCTTGTATCTGTCTAGGAAATTGTCCATTTCCTGAAGATTCTCAAGTTTTGTTGAATATAGGTTTTTATAGTAAGATCTGATGATTTTTTGAATTTCCTCTGAATCTGTAGTTATGTCTCCCTTTTCGTTTCTGATTTTGTTAATTTGGACGCACTCTCTGTGTCCTCTCCTTAGTCTGGCTAAGGGTTTATCTATCTTGTTGATTTTCTCAAAGAACCAACTTTTGGTTCTGTTGATTCTTTCTATGGTCCTTTTTGTTTCTACTTGGTTGATTTCTGCTCTGAGTTTCATTATTTCCTGCCTTCTACTCCTCCTGGGTGTATTTCCTTCTTTTTGTTCTAGAGCTTTTAGGTGTGCTGTCAAGCTGCTGACATATGCTCTTTCCTGTTTCTTTCTGCAGGCACTCAGCGCTATGAGTTTTCCTCTTAGCACAGCTTTCATTGTGTCCCATAAGTTTGGGTATGTTGTATCTTCATTTTCATTAAATTCCAAAAAGTTTTTAATTTCTTTCTTTATTTCTTCCTTGACCAGGTTATCATTGAGTAGAGCATTGTTCAATTTCCACGTATATGTGGGCATTCTTCCCTTATTGTTATTGAAGACCAGTTTTAGGCCGTGGTGGTCCGATAGCACACATGGGATTATTTCTATTTTTCTGTACCTGTTGAGGCCCGTTTTTTGACCAATTATGTGGTCAATTTTGGAGAAAGTACCATGAGGAGCTAAGAAGAAGGTATATCCTTTTGCTTTAGGATAGCATGTTCTATAAATATCCGTTAAGTCCATTTGGCTCATGCCTTCTCTTAGTCTGTCGACATCACTGTTTAATTTCTGATTCCATGATCTGTCCATTGATGAGAGTGGTGTGTTGAAATCTCCCACTATTATTGTGTGAGGTGCAATGTGTGCTTTGAGCTTTAGTAAGGTTTCTTTTACGTATGTAGGTGCCCTTGTATTTGGGGCATAGATATTTAGGATTGAGAGTTCAGCTTGGTGGATTTTTCCTTTGATGAATATGAAGTGTACTTCCTTATCTTTTTTGATGACTTTTAGTTGGAAATTGATTTTATTTGATATTAGAATGGCTACTCCAGCTTGCTTCTCCTGACCATTTGCTTGGAAAGTTGTTTTCCAGCCTTTCACTCTGAGGTAGTGTCTGTCTTTGTCTCTGAGGTGCGTTTCCTGTAGGCAGCAGAATGCAGGGTCCTCGTTGTGTATCCAGTTTGTTAATCTATGTCTTTTTATTGGGGAGTTGAGGCCATTGATATTGAGAGATATTAAGGAATAGTGATTATTGCTTCCCGTTATATTCATATTTGGATGTGAGGTTATGTTTGTGTGCTTTCATTCTTTTTGTTTTGTTGCCAAGACGATTAGTTTCTTGCTTCTTCTAGGGTATAGCTTGCCTCCTTATGTTCGGCTTTACCATTTATTATCCTTTGTAGTGCTGGATTTGTAGAAAGATATTGTGTAAATTTGGTTTTGTCATGGAATATCTTGGTTTCTCCATCAATGTTAATTGAGAGTTTTGCTGGATACAGTAACCTGGGCTGGCATTTGTGTTCTCTTAGGGTCTGTATCACATCAGTCCAGGATCTTCTGGCCTTCATAGTTTCTGGCGAGAAGTCTAGTGTGATTCTGATAGGTCTCCCTTTATATGTTACTTGACCTTTTTCCCTTACTGCTTTTAATATTCTTTCTTTATTTTGTGCGTTTTGTGCTTTGACAATTATGTGACGGGAGGTGTTTCTTTTCTGGTCCAATCTATTTGGAGTTCTTTAGGCTTCTTGTATGTCTATGGGTATCTCTTTTTTTAGGTTAGGGAAGTTTTCTTCTATGATTTTGTTGAAGATATTTACTGGTCCTTTGAGCTGGGAGTCTTCACTCTCTTCTATACCTATTATCCTTAGGTTTGATCTTCTCATTGAGTCCTGGATTTCCTGTATGTTTTGGACCAGTAGCTTTTTCCGCTTTACATTATCTTTGACAGTTGAGTGAATGATTTCTGTGGAATCTTCTGCTCCTTAGATTCTCTCTTCCATCACTTGTATTCTGTTGGTGAAGCTTGTATCTACAGCTCCTTGTCTCTTCTTTTTGTTTTCTATATCCAGGGTTGCTTCCATGTGTTCTTTCTTGATTGCTTCTATTTCCATTTTTAATTCCTTCAACTGTTTGATTGTGTTTTCCTGGAATTCTTTCAGGGATTTTTGTGTCTCCTCTCTATGGGCTTCTACTTGTTTATTTATGTTTTCCTGGATTTCTTTCAGGGATTTTTGTGTCTCCTCTCTATGGGCTTCTACTTGTTTATTTATGTTTTCCTGGAATTCTTTCAGGGATTTTTGCGATTCTTTCAGGCATTTTTGCGATTCCTCTCTGTAGGCTTCTACTTGTTCTCTAAGGGAGTTCTTCACGTCTTTCTTGAAGTCCTCGAGCATCATGATCAAAAATGATTTTGAAACTAGATCTTGCTTTTATGGTGTGTTTGGATATTCCATGTTTGTTTTGATGGGAGAATTGGGCTCCGATGGTGCCATGTAGTCTTGGTTTCTATTGCTTGGGTTCCTGCGCTTGCCTCTCACCATCAGATTATCTCTAGTGTTACTTTGTTCTGCTATTTCTGACAGTGGCTAGACTCTCCTATAAGCCTGTGTGTCAGGAGTGCTGTAGACCTGTTTTCCTCTCTTTCAGTCAGTTATGGGGACAGAGTGTTCTTCTTTCGGGCGTGTAGTTTTTCCTCTCTACAGGTCTTCAGCTGTTCCTGTGGGCCTGTGTCTTGAGTTCACCAGGCAGCTTTCTTGCAGCAGAAAAGTTGGTCTTACCTGTGGTCCCGGGGCTCAAGTTCGCTCGTGGGGTGCTGCGTGGTTGCGGCAGCAACCAGGAAGACCTGTGCCGCCGTTTCCGGGAGCTTCAGTGCACCAGGGTTCCAGATGGTCTTTGGCTTTTTCCTCTGGCGTCTGATATGTGTGTGCAGAGAGCAGTCTCTTCTGGTTTCCCAGGCTTGTCTGCCTCTCTGAAGGTTCAGCTCTCCCTCCCACGGGATTTGGGTGCAGAGAACTGTTTATCTGGTCTGTTTCCCTCAGGTTCCGGCGGTGTCTCAGGCAGGGGTCCTGCCGCTCCTGGGCTCTCCCCCACGGTAGCCCAGAGGCCTTATACAGTTTCCTCTTGGTCCAGGGATGTGGGCAGGGGTGAGCAGTGTTGGTGGTCTCTTCCGCTCTGCAGCCTCAGGAGTGCCCACCTGACCAGGCGGTTGGGTCTTTCTCTCACAGGGTCTGGGGGCAGAGAGCTGCTGCGGGCCGGGATCCGCGGGTTTGGGACTTCCGGTAAACACAGAACGTGCCCGGTCCTAGAGGAAATCTGCTTCTGTGTCTCCCAAGCTCACCAGGCAGCTTTCTTGCAGCAGAAAAGTTGGCCTTACCTGTGGTCCCGGGGCTCAAGTTCGCTCGTGGGGTGCTGCCCACGGGCTCTCTGCAGCAGCAGCAACCAGGAAGACCTGTGCCGCCGTTTCCGGGAGCTTCAGTGCACCAGGGTTCCAGATGGTCTCTGGCTTTTTCCTCTGGCGTCTGAGATGTGTGTGCAGAGAGCAGTCTCTTCTGGTTTCCCAGGCTTGTCTGCCTCTCTGAAGGTTTAGCTCTCCCTCCCACGGGATTTGGGTGCAGAGAACTGTTTATCCGGTCTGTTTCCCTCAGGTTCCGGCGGTCGTGTCAATGTTTTCTATGGTATCTTCCGCACCTGAGATTCTCTCTTCTATCTCTTATATTATCTTAGTGATGTTTGCATCTGTTATTCCTGATCTCTTTCCTACACTTTGTATCTCCAGTGTTGTCTTCCTTTGTGATCTTTGTTGTTTCTATTTCCATTTTTAGAATTTGGATGGTTTTGTTCAACTCTTTCACCCGTTTGTTGTGTTTTCCTGTAACTCTTTCAGGTTTTTTGTGTTTTCTCTTTAAGGGATTCTACCTGTTTGTCTGTGTTCTCCTGTATTTCTTTAATGGAGTTGTGTCCTTCCAAAGTACTCTATCATCATCATGAGAGATGATTTTAAATCAAAATCTTGCTTTTCTGAAGTGATTGGTTATCCAAGAGTTGTTGTCATGGGAGAACTCACTTCTGAGGATGCCAAGTAGCTTTGTTTCTGTTGCTTAGGTTCTTGTGCTTGCCTCTTACCTTATGGTTATCTCTAGTGATATCTTCCCTTGTTGTCTGTGACTGTAACCTGTGCCTGCTGAGATCTTGGTTGTGTCAGAACTCTTCAGTGTTCTGTTTTCTCTGTGATTTTGTGATTCTGAGATTCTGGGTGTATCAGAGCTCCTGTGACTTAGCTGCCTCTGAGATCCGGAAATCCTGGTGTAACCAATCTCCTGAGATCCTGTTGTCTCATAGCTTCTGGGAATCAGGCTTTCTGTGAGTTTTACAGAATTTTCTTGTTTGCTTTGGTCACAGTTGCATGCTACAAGGAATTGGTGCCTCTGGCAGGGTGGTCTTTGGATTTCCTAGGTTCCTGTGGGGGTCCCAATTACTCAGGGTGTTCGAGTAGTTTTTGTGGCCTCCTCACCTGTGATCCTGGCATGTTATTGCACCTGGGAGTTGGGTTCCCTTTTGCTGCTGTAAGAGTGGGTGCAGAGCCAGCACCCAGCATCTCTCCTGGGTACAGTTTTAAACTTAAATAAATCCATGCCAATGGCCAGGCAGGGTTTCCTGAGTCCCTGAATCCTAGAGGTCCTAGTTTTATTTTTTGGGTGTTGGGCCAGTTGAGACCACCTCACCTGCGAATCTGGGCATGTTAAAGCACCTGGAAATTGAGCTTCCTCTGGTTGTTGCTGCTCTGTGTTTATTATGACAATGGATGTTTATTATTCATGCTTTAAAAGAGATTTGTAAATGTATTTTAGTTCCTAAAGTATGACTACCCAAAAATATCACATGATTTTACATATACAATCAATATCCAAGCAAATCTAACATTCTCTTGCTGCAAGACCAAAAAACTAAGATTTCTTGATAAATTATTATTACGGATGTGCAAAAGAACAGTTTCAAAAAGGTATTCACCTCCATTTCTTGTGATTTTGTGAATATGTCACTGGGCATACAGATCCCATGAAACACCCATATATCAAAGCCTTTTACAAGTATATAGGTTCCTCTGTACAACCTCATAAGTCACTAAAGGCAGAACTTACATGTCATCTAAAACAAAGAAGTCAAGTCAATGACTAAGTAGATGCTTTACCCCTACTCATGAACTTGTGTTCATGATACTAGCAGGTACTTGTAATAACAATATAGGAGATAGTTAATAATTAATATTATTCAGCTAAATCCCTGTCACCTTTAATAGCAACTTGACTGCAAGACATAGTGGTACAGTAAGACTACACATGTTATGGGAGTAACCAACAATATTTTAAAATTGTATCAAAGGCCATTTCATGGATTCTATACCTGGTTTTGCTACAGGAGTCAAAAACCTGAGGATAAGGACATTTATGGGAAAAGATACTAATGTTTTTGAATGAAAGAATATAGCAATGAAATAAATTTATTTGATCATTTTCTTGCTTAAACTTCATCAAATAAGTCGCTTCTTGCAGTACACAGAAATGTGCACAGAGATCCACAACTTGACAATGTTCAGAGAATGAGAGACTTTGGAATATTTAGTCTAAAATGGTTGTCTCCATCAAACCACATTCATCATGGTTTAAGTTCATATGCAAAAGAGGAAAAAAAAGACTGTGTACTCCAGACTCCACAAGACTGACGCTCATGTGAACTCACAGAGACTTTGGAAGTATGTACAAGGTCTACACAAGTAAAGGCAGATAGAGTCACAGCACTAACCTTACCATGGTTACCCCCTAACCAAGAAATTATAAACAATCAATACCTGCTAGCAATGGGAAAAATCTGTTTCGTTTTTTTTTTTTTCTTTTTCTTTTTCCCAATCCTGTATCACTGGCAGTATCAGCTCTATTCCACTGCAGCCCATGAGGAGTTGAAGATAGCCAACATGAAAGGATCTCTGTGATTTTTGTTTTTTGTTTTTTGTTTTTTGTTTTTTTTTGATATTTTGACATTGTTTTCTTTTATTAGTCATTTACTTATTTATTTTGATTTTTATTTTTCAGGTTTTTTGGGAGAGAGAAAGAGAGAAAGAGAAGAGGAAAGCACAAGGCAATAACATTAGGTTAGGTGAGCAATGGCTGAGGTGAAAGGTTCTAGGAGGAATTGCAAGGGAAGAATATGGTCAAAATACATTATTCAAAAATATTATTAAAATAAAAATATCTAAAAAAGAAAGGTAGCACATAAAATAAAAAAGTATATTTTTGCATATTTTAAATAATGCATTATATGAATAACCTTTCAGAGAATTTAGAACATTGCTACAAATATAATACAATACAACAAAACATATTCGATAAAACCTTTTAACCTCAAAAAGCCTTGAAAAAGACAGACATCAACATTTCACAAATCATTGGGAAATATTTAAATATTTTACAATGTAGATTATCTTTTTTAAAAATTAAGCCTTTATATTTTAATAGTAATCAGAACTTTGTCCATTTGTCAACTTGTTAAGTTTGAGACAATTACTTGGCATGTCAAAACTTTAAGGCCTATACATTTTGAAAAGGAAGATGCGTTTTCCTGTGGATTGGGTTATAACAATTAATACTCATTAAACAAATAGAGTTATATAAATATTAAGTAATCAATGTATATATTTATAGCTGATAACAAATTTCAGAGTTTATTTCTAGTATATATAAGACACTGGGTTCAATTACCATAAAAGAGTAACCGATCATTTTAAGATATACTTCAAAAAAAAAAAAAAAGAAGCACATGATTCCCCTTACTTTAAACAGTATTGAAGGGATTGATAGAAAATGGAGTTGCTATCACAATCTTTGTTTAAGAAGTATAAAAGGATCTGGTTTCAAACATAAAGGCAAAAATGTATAAAACAATCTGTTTTGATGGACTTCCTAATCCTCTGACACCATATATTTAAAATTATACAGTAAATTAGATATCTAATTAAGAATGAAAATGCATCTTTTTGGTTTTTACCTTCATGCCCTTTATATTAATGAAGGTGAGATGTTTTAATATTCTTTTATCTTTTGGTGTATGTTGTCTAGTCAGATTCCTGTAATGTTTACTTCCCATATTTTTAAAGTCCTGTGTTCTTTTTTTCCTGATAGATTTATAAGATTTATTGCATATATTTTTATCCCACATATAAATATTTTATGTGATACTTATGGAAAATCCAATCTCTGAATCATAAACTGCCTCAGTGAATTTACATATTAGTGAATGACATCATATTATATTGAAACATGACATCTACTACAGAATATATTTTCAACCAAATAAATTGTGCTGACATTTTGTCTCTTGCAAATCATAAAAAATTTCCCTATTTCTTTTAATTCACATATACCTGTTGTTGGTTCAACAGAAAAGTATGGTTGACCTTGTTCTAAGTTGTATAGGATGCGAGCATGATAGCCACTTGTAGGGTCATCTGCGTCATTGGCTGTTACTTTTATGACAAATGTTCCTAAAGAGAAAACACATATTAACAGTAACTCAGATTTAGGTCTCATTTAATCAGAATCCCATTCACTAAAGCAAACAAAAATGATCATGTTAAAAAAATAATGCTGCTCTTCCCATTTCACATGACAACTTTAATATGTAACATACAAACAAGAGAATATACTTGTATCGATAGACTTAATTCCCTTAAGTTCTGGGACAGTAAACATGTATTTTTGTAATTAATGAAATGAGCTAATAAATCATTCATTATGGAATATTGGTTATGATTTTTCCAAGATGTGTGATAAGTGGAAGAATTTGCAAATAATATCAAAATATGAAAGCAGTCTGTTTCTAAAATAAATAATATTGAAAGCATTTTTATACATTACAGTAGTTTCAAGAAGTATCAATTGACAAGAGGTACACTGATTAGACTCCTAAATCACTTTGTAAATATCTATTTGATTTAAATTTTTTAAAATGCATATACATAAGTGAGTATTATTATTAAAATTCAACATTTGGATATAATTAATTGCATATCATCAATAAACATTAAGAGGTACCAAATAGATAAGGCACTGACCTTTTCTTTGTGTTTCTAAAAATATAGAATTTCAAATCCTGATACCTATGAAAGATCATTTTTTTAAAGTACTATATACTTTATATATAAGAATGACAAGAAGAGTACAAAATTAAGTAAACTTTTCAGGTCTCTTCACAAATGGCTTGAAAAATTTGCCAGAAAATCTATATCATAAATACCCCATGTACTGCTGAAAGTAAACACTGTGACTCTGATTAGTTTGTTTTGTCTCTTTTTTGTCTTAATATTTTGTTTTTTAACATTCTTGAAAAGATCAGGATATTTAATAGCAAATAGCTATTAATAAAATTATAAGCCACTACCACAACCCAATTAAAAATCATGATATAGTAAAATATATGAAAATGTTTCAGCCACGTTTTCAAATTATCAACCATCCCAGCTGTTCAGCATATAGACTACATAGCATTATGTGGTTTTTAAAAAAAATGCATCTAATATAAATATTGAATACTGTAAATAATAATCCAGAGACCATTAATTTAATTTATGGGTAAGTTACTGGGTAGAAAGTGTTCTTAAATTGTTCCTTGGACATACAAATTTTAATTTTTTTCTATCTCCTTTTATGTTTTTGTAAAATTCTTCGTATAGACTCCCAGTTGTTGTTTCAAGACTTAAACCACATGTCTTTGCTTTCTAAAACTCTTAGAAAAGCCATAATTTGCTAACTGAAGAAATTCATAATATGTTACATGCTTGAATGTCTTCAGCATATATTATGCAAATAAGAAGAAAGGAAAGGAAATGTAATACACCACACTCAGCACCCCAAACATTGCTCTAGATCTTTTTCCTTTATGGAATAATATTTTTTTGTAATAAAAACCTAACTACAAGGGGAAGCCCTTGTTCCTGCTAAGACTGAACCCCCAGTGAATGTGATTGTTGGGGGGAGGACGGTAATGGAGGGAGGATGGGGAAGGGAACACCCATATAGAAGGGGGGGGTTAGAGAGATGTTGGCCGGGAAACCAGGAAAGGGAATAACAATTGAAATGTAAATGAGAAATACTCAAGTCAATAAAGAAAAAAAAAAAACCTAAATACTTGAATACTTAATGTTGTTGCCTCACTTTCTACTAAATAGAGAACGTAATATATTTGATTTATACATCAGACAACATAACTAGTTAACTGTGTGGAAAATTAGATCAAAATCTTTTGAGTGAATAAAAACTGTTTTATATGAATTTGCAGAATGCCTTTGTCATGATATCTTAATAAGGAGTTTGATTTCTGGAGAAGTATCCAACTATTTTTTGTTATAAAACTGTTATTTTTTTATAATTATTTTATGTATCTTCCTATTATATATGTTCATATACATATATTCATGTTTTCATACATGCATATGCTTGTGTTTGCCAGTGAAAAGAGTAAATCCATTGTTCTGTTCTCTCCTTATCCCCCTTTTGGTTTGAAACAGGGTCAGTTGCTGAACTATGAGGCACTTTGTCAGGCAACCTGGGAATTCTGCTTTCACTCTCCTCATCATTGGTGCTATTAGTGATCATGGAGATGCTTAGGTTCATAAGTGAGTTTGGGATCTGAACCCAAGTGTTAAATTCTATTCAGCAAACACTCTTACATCCTGAATCACTTCTCTTGTCCCCTTATTTAAAATTAAATATAATGTCAAAAAGGCATAATCTTAAAATGGAAATGTCAGCTAAACATTATTCATCATTTACACACAAATGTTTTCAATGGATGGGTTCCTTTAACCAACATTATCTTCAGCATAGTCTGCAACCAATGCACCAAGGAACAAATGTTTCAGAAGAGTGAGCAGAATTATTTGTAAGAACCTGAAAACTAGGAATTATTCTGTGAGTCTGTACCATCTGGTCATGAAATCAAAGAGACTGAGAAGGCTTAAGAATATTGGTATCTAGTTGGCATATACATATTGATAAGGGAACTCTTGTGGTGCTCTACTGGTAGATGAAAAACTACAAGCAATTAACTGCTAAGAAAAGTGAGAATTAATCTTCCCAAAGAATGAGCTTCCTGGTTATTCAAACCCATAATAATGGGTCAGCCCAAAGAATACATGCATACAGGTAATCTGAGTTGACTCAGAATACTCATTTATGGATTTGATCATTCATATGCATGTGTAGCATAAACAGTTAAAGAAGGGGAAAATGAACTTTGGATGAGAAGACAAACATACAAGAAGTAAGAGGTACAGGAAGGAGAACATAATGAAACTATTTTAGTTAAAAACATAAAATGTTATCTGACATCAATGGGAGGGGAAGACCTTTGAAGATGTTTGATGCCCCATTGTAGGGGGATGCTAGAGCAAAGAGGTGAGAGTGCATGGAGGAACACCCTAATGGAGGAAAAGGGGAAGGGAATGGGGAAATGGGATAGGAGGTTGTAGAGAGGTAATTGTGAAGGGGAATGTCATGTGGAAGGTAAATGAATAAGATGATTAATCAAAATAAATAAGTTAAAAAGACAGTTTTGTAGTTTCAGTAAAAATTACACAAATACATAGTATGTAATTTAATTAAAACATTACATATATATGTATATATATATATACCTACACATATATTCTGTTCCTATATTCTATTATAAATATATATCATGTATGCATATAGCATATGATTTTATATTTTTATATATTATTCATTCTCTACAACTGTTTATGATATATGATCTAGATAATTGTTAAAGGTAATCCTGACTAGCTTCTCCCCAAATTTGAGCTGTTTTCTTGCCTGAATTGAATTACAATATAGGTTAGAAATAAAGATTTGATTGATATACCATGACTCAAATTGTTCCACTCTACAAAGGTCAAGGTGAGCTTACAATTTGAAAATCTCCTAACATGAAAAGAAAATTGATGTGAAAAATTATTAGACAAAGCACTTCTAAAAGGCAACTTTTATATGGATGAAAATAGAAATAGAAGTTGACTTTTTAATTCTAAAAGATAAATTTTTAAGCACTCTTTTATTCTTTTCTGATATAATGAAATAGTTGCATCATTTTCTCTTCTCTTTTCTGTCTAAAAAAATTTTCTATTTATTTCCTCTTTTTCTTTCAAATTATTGTACTTTTTTATTGTTGAGTCTCTCTCTCTCTCTCTCTCTCTCTCTCTCTCTCTCTCTCTCTCTCTCTCTCTCTTTGTCTGTATGCCTGTCTGTGTGCCAGTCTGTCTGTGTGTTTGGTGTAGCTCAACAGTGATCATATTATTTGTAAAGTGTCATTATCTTTCCCTAAGTAAAAAACATGATATTTTATGTTTCTTATAGTTTAACTTTATTCTGTTTCTCTAAAAGCAATAATATGGAATTACAACAAAATGATGACAGATTGATTGACATCTTTGTAGGAGAATAATTAAAAGTCTAATATGTAAAACTGCTTAATGGAAAAAATATTTAGGACAAAGGAAGATTCCATTACATTAAAGAATTTAAGGGGCTGGGGATTTAGCTCAGTGGTAGAGCACTAGGAACCTAGGAAGCGCAAGGCCCTGGGTTCGGTCCCCAGCTCCGGAAAAAAAAAAGAACCAAAAAAAAAAAAAGAATTTAAAGAAAAATATTTTATCCATTCATTTTTAAAAGCACAGTCATAGTAATATAGAATATGTGTGACCTCAACATATCATTAACTACCACACCAGATTTCAAACATTATCCTGTAACTAGGACTACTTGGTAAATAATAATCAATTAATCAGATTGTTTGTTCCTCTATCAAAAAACATTTACCGTGCCATATTACTAGGTTCTGTGTGAATGGTTAAAATCATGAAAGACATTCTCATTAATGTGAATTTAAGTACTACATCTTTTTGTTTATCTACTGAATCTTTACCATGATTATGCAATATTTTTGTAAAAATAAATGTCATACAATATTAGAATTGTTTCATGTTGCCTCATTGTTTTCTGGAAAACCTATTATATTCTATGACATGAGATTTAAGATTTACCAGGTATTATAGAGAATGGTGTAGTTTACTTCTCTTTGGTAATTATATACTGGTATTAAATTCATTTTTAAGACCCAGTTGGAGTTAAAATAAGATGATGATACAGAATTAAAGGAAATATGTACAGTATATGTATAATTTCATATAAATCATCATGTTCAGAGAAATATTAACAAGTGCTGATCTCTATTGAACTAAAACAAAATTTGAAGACTAGGAGATACATTAGTAACAGAATCAATAATACAATTTCTCCACACAGCAACTTAATGTATAGGCACTAATATACCCTAATAATTGTAACTTAGTCAATGTGGATTTATTTGACATTTATGATCACCCAAGAATTTTGTTGAAGACTTAATGATTCCCACCCAACTATTAAGTTTAGCATCTGCAAGAAAACTTCATTGGCTTGCGGTGTTTCAGCTCACACAGTGTTTTATCCTCTCATTATAATCAGAGGCATCCAAACAGAAAACATAAAAGAGCGATAAATTTTTACATGCACACTAATCATAGTGGCCATAAAGAATTCAGCTCTGAAACTTGTAAATAGGCCATTATATAATTAAAGTGTATATTTATTGGGGAGCACTTAAATAAACACATGTACCACAGTTTATAAGCATTGACTGCTAAAATTCAAATACCTGAATTTCAAAATGACTCATTATAATTTGTGTTGGGAAACATTGATTTTTCTGTTTTGAGATAAGCGATAATTTGTTCAGGCCTGTCTGTCTTAATGTAGATTAGGCTGAACTAGAACCCTTAGATATCCCTGTGACTCCATCTCCTGAGTCCTGTGTTTAATGGTCATCACCTCTATACCTAGTCCTGCAATAGTTATTTTTAACATACAGTTCATAAGTTTATTCATCTTTAATTTATCAAGATAAGTACTGGTCTAATTGTGAACTCCAAAAGAGTATATAGTATATACAACTATGTTTATCTGTACATTACATTAGGTATTTTTCTAATAATGAAATAATGAAAGGATTAATTAAATGATTAAAATGATTAAATTTAATAGATAAGTTACTGGTTTATCAGATGTCTGCTTATCCATTCACAATGAGACCCAAATGTATTAGTAGGAAGATCTTTACCTACTGACAATTCATAAATGGCACATCCTTATTATATTTGGTAGTTAACAGTCCAGAAATTCAAGGAAATATGTATGAGAGAGGGTCTGTTACTCACTTTCCCGCTTAACTGTGCAAAGTATTTTTAATCACTTTTAATTTTCTGACCACAACCATCTAAAATTAAGTCCATGCTTATACTTATGTGTTGCATGTTTGACACCTCTATCATTAAAACTCTGAAACAGATTGTTTTAGTCAGATCTTTTAAGGTCTATTTCAGAGCAGGTGAAAGGTCAGATGAACTGAAATAAGAATTCATCTTAACTCATTCATTTTGAATTTATGTGAAAAGTCTTCAGATTATAAGAATTCAATTGGAAAGGAAAAAAGTCAAAATATTGCAAATGATATGATAGTATATTTGAATAACACCAATAATTCAACCAAGAACTCCTCAGCCTGGTAAACAAATTCAGCAAAGTGGCTGGATATAAAATTAACTCAAACAAATTAGTAGTCTTCTCTCTCGAAGGATAAACAGGCTGAGAAAGAAAGTAAGGAAATGATACTTCATAAGAGTCACAAATAATACCTCAGTATGACTCTAACCAAGCAAATGAAAGATCTGTCTGGTAAGAATTTCAAGTCTGTGAGGAAAGAAATTGAAGCTCTCAGAAGATGGAAAGATCTCCTATGCTCATGGGTTTGCAGGATTAACATAATAAAAATGGCCATCTTTCCACAAGCAATCTACAGATACAATACAATCCCCATCCAAATTCCAATTCAATTCATCATAGAGTTAGAAGGAGCAACTTGCAAATTCATTTGTAATAACAAAAAACCCAGGACAGCAAAAACTATCATCAACTATAAAAGAACTTCTGGGGAATCACCATCCCTGATCTCAGGCTGTATTACAAAACAATAGTGATTAAAAAAAAACTGTATGGTATTGTTACAGAGACAGGCTGGTAGATCAATGGAATAGACTTGAAGATCCAGAAATGAACCTCCACACCTATGGTCACTTGATCTTTGACAAAGGAATTTAAACATTTAGTGAAAAACATAGCAATTTTCAATAAATGATGCTGACTCAACTGGTGGTTTGCATATAGAAGAATGCAAATTGACCCATTATTATTTCCTTGTACAAAGCTCAAGTCCAAGTGGATCAAGGACCTTAATGTGGATTAAGCCTGATACAATGAATCTAATAAAAGAGAAAGTGGGAAAGAATCTCAAACTTATTAGCACAGGGCAAATTTTCCTGAACAGAACACCAATGGTTTGTGCTCTAACATCAAGAATCAACAAATGGGACCTCATAAAGCTGCAAAGCTCATGTATGGCAAAGAACACTGTCATTAAGACAAAACGGCAACCAACAGATTGGGAAAAGATGATGACCAATCATGCCACTATGGACAAGAAAGCCAGCATTCAGAACATGCCAGTCATAACTCACATGGACCGTGGCAAGTCCATACTGAGCAACTCTCTTGTATGCAAGGCGGCATCATCACCTCTGCTCAAGCTGGGGAGACATGTATCACTGACACTGGCAAAGATGAGCAGGAGTACTGCATTACAATCAAGTTCACAGCCATATCCCTCTTCTATGAGCTCTCTAAGAACGACCTCAACTTCAATTAAGAAGTGCAAGTATGGCTCGAGCTTCCTCGTCAACCTCATCGACTCTCCAGGTCATGTAGACTTCTTCTCAGAGGTGACCACTACCTTGCATGTCCCAGAGAAAGTACTGGTTGTGGTGGACTTTGTCTGGTGTGTGCATGCAGACAGTTTCAGTGCTGTTGCAGGTCACCACTGAGTAAAACAAGCCTGTGCTGATGATAAAAAAGATGGATGGGGCCCTGCTGTAGCTGCAGCTGGAACCTGACCTAAGTGAGGTCAAGATAGATTAGGTCCATGGGCAATATCATGATCGATCATGTCCTGTGGAGCAGCAAGTTGAGAAAGTTACCCTGATTCCTAGTGGAGACAGGTCGAATCCCTGGAAACCCTAATAGGGACTGCAGGCACATTCCCAGCCTCCCAGATTAGGGTCTCCTTAGGAGCAGCAACCCTCCCCCCGCCGCCCAAACTCCTGTACAGAGGATTGAGACAGACCAAGTCATGAAGAGCAATGCCCTAAGCCCTTCTCCACAGGTTACATAGGCTCAAGACAGATCTGTCACAGATGACAACGCCCCAAACCCCTTCTCCACAGGTGAGGACATGATCATAGGTCACATGTGCTCAAGTTAGGTCACTCCTAGACTAGAGACAGGACCATGCCCTGCCCTGAATATGTAGATGTGGTGGCCCACCCAAAAATGTATTTAAGGGTCGTGTTCAGAAGTAAAGGTGGGCAATAATCACTCCGTTGTCTGAGCGCTTCTGTCATAAGAGTTGTAACACCGCCGTTTGGAGAAAAAGAACTGCTCTCCCCAAATTGCCACCAAAAACCCTCCTGCAATCTTCACTGGCTCCTCCATTTCTTGCTGGCTAAGCCTGGCCTGAAAGAATGCGGAACACCTCCCCAAGTTCTCTTCCTTTCTTGTGGAAAACTTCCAGCATGGAGGCCCACACTGTCCTGGGTACCATAAGCTTTGGTTCTGGCCTACATGACTGGTCCTTCACTCTGAAGCAGTTTGCAGAGATGTATGTGGCCAAGTTTGTAGCCAAGGGTGGGGATGTGGGCGTGGGGGGGGCGTGCAGCCGAGTAGGCCAAGAAAGTAGAAGACATGATGAAGCACCTTAGGGTAGACCTTGACTTTGAGCCGGCCAATGGTAAATTCAGGAAATCAGCCAATAGTCTAGATGGGATGAAACTTCCAAACACCTTCTGCCAGCTTATCATGGACCCCATCTTCAAGGTTGTTTGATGCCATCATGAACTTCAGCCAAGCTGATTGAGAAGCTGGACAACGAAGATGAGAACAAGGAGGAAACACACTGCTGAAGGCCGCTGGCTACCCACAATGGGGTTGCTCTGCTGCATATGAACACCATCCACTTGCCATCCCTTGTCATTGCTAGAAGTACCATTGTGAGCTGCTGTACAAGGGTTCACCTGATCGTGAGACCGCCATGGGTATAAGAGCTGGGACCCATAAGCCCTCCTTATAATGTATATTTCCAAGATGGTGCTAACCTCTGACAATTGCCACTTCTATGCCTTTTTGTACAGTGTTCTCTGGGGTGGTGTCCACCGGCCTGAAGGTCCAGATCATGGCACTCAACTATAGGCCTGGGAAGAAAGAAGGACCGGTTTCTGAAGCATATCCAGAGGACCATTCTGATGATAGGCCACTATGTGGAGCCAATTGAGGATGTGCCCTATGGAAACATTGTGGGGCTGGTCAGAGTGGACCAGTTCCTTGTGAAGACGGGAACCATCATCACTTTTGAGCATGCTCACAATATGCAGGTGATGAAGTTGAATATCAGTCCTATCATCAGGGTGGCAGTGGAAACTAGGAACCCAGATGACCTGCCCAAGCTGGTGGAGGGGCTGAAGTGGCTGGCTAAGTCTGGCCCGATGGTCCAGTGTATCATTGAGGAGTCTGGAAAGCGCATCATTGATCTACCTTGAGGACCTGGAGGAGGACATTGCCTACATCCCCATCAAGAAATCTGATCCTGGGGCTGGGGATTTAGCTCAGTGGTAGAGCGCTTACCTAGGAAGCGCAAGGCCTTGGGTTCGGTCCCCAGCTCCGAAAAAAAGAACCAAAAAAAAAAAAAAAAAAAGAAATATGATCCTGTCGTGTCCTACAGGGAGACAGTCAGTGAGGAGTCCAGACTACTATGTCTGTCCAAGTACCCCAACAAGTATACATGAAGGCCAGACCCTTCCCTGACGACTTGGTAGAGGTCATCGATAAGGGCGAGGTGCCCACCACGAGATCAACGCGCTTGCCTACTACTTGGACAAAAGGTATGAGTGGGATGTTGCTGAAGCACATAAAATCTGGTGATTCGCACCTGATGGTACTGGTTCCAACATTCTCATGAACATCACAAACGATGTTCAGTATCTGAATGAGATCAAGGACAGTGTGGTGGTTGGCTTCCAGTGGGCCACTATGGTGGGTACTCTTTGTGAGGAGAACATGCGTGGTGTGTGATTTGATGTCCGTGATGTGACCCTGCTTGCTGATGACATCCACCAGGGATGTGACCAGATCATCCCCACAGCATGCAGTTGCCTCTGACCACACAGGCCCGCCTTATGAAACCTATTTATCTGGTGGAGACCCAGTGTCCTGAGCAAGTTGTGGGTGACATCTACGGTGTTCTGAACAGAAAGTGTGGCCGTGTGTTTGAGGAGTCTCAGGTGGCCAGTACCCTCATCTTTGTTGTCAAGGCCTACCTGTTTGTCAATGAGTCCTTTGGCTTCACCACCGACCTTTGATCCAACACTGGTTGTCAGGCCTTCTCCCAGTGCATGATTCTGCCTGGGAACCGCTGTGAAGATAGCAACCACCCCAGCCAAATGTTAGCCAAGATCCACAAGTACAAAGGCCTGAAGGAGGGCAACCCAGTGCTGGACAACTTCCTGGAAGAACTGTAGACATCCTGGTACTGCCACATGCTGCCCAGTACCCGCCCATCAGAAGACACCTTGAGACTATCCCCACAGTGCTCCTCTGGAGACTGTTGGGGTCACCCTGACCAAACTCAGCACTCACACTTGCTACCAATTCTATTTATTTCAGAATTTCCAGTCGGGGCAAATGGCCCTCTGTAGCCTGGACTGGCAGGCCATGGGGTGTGCAGGATACAACTGTTAACATTTTCAGAAGGAAACACGCAGATGTCCAAAAGTCTAAATAAATGCATTCAGAGGTTAAAAAAAAAGGTTCTAAGAATTCATTCTTAAATGTTCCTAATTTAAAAAGAAAAATATTTTCTGAGAAATAATTATAATTATTAATGTACATACATATTTTACTTGAGTTATAGGTTTTATCACACTTATACTTTACGATGTTCTATATAATATTGATTTTAGATGCAAAGTATTATTGAGTACAATTTTATGTGCTTTTCCAAAAACAATAAATATGTAATTTCAGATATTCTTTTTTTTTTTTGGTTCTTTTTTTTCGGAGCTGGGGACCGAACCCAGGGCCTTGCGCTTCCTAGGCAAGCGCTCTACCACTGAGCTAAATCCCCAACCCCTATCAGATATTCTTTTAACAACAGAATGAGAATGCCTATTTTACTTATATTCCAAATGTGAAATACTTCTATAGTCATTCTTAATAAATAAAGCCAACAGAATCTCTTTCATAAATCATGTTATACTTTAATAATAAAATCATCTTGATGAAGATATAATAACAAATTCTTGCAAAATTTGAAATTTTGAAATTTCATATCTCCCTGTGATATGAAAGTTTTGGAAATTTTATTTATTTCACCTGTGAAATGAATAAAGATTTAAATGCAAGAACATATAAAACCAAAATTTAATGTGAGTAGCTTTACAATTTTTTTGTATCCACATATATGATGGTCATGGGGTGCAGCAAAAATTTCCATTCAGAATATGAAACCTAAAAGGGTTTATTGATTATTTAGTTCAGCATATAGTATGAACCAATTTAATAAAGAAAGCCTTACATTAGTTTATGAAAGATAAATTACCCGAATTTGTGTTAATAGGCCATGTGGTATAAGTCCATTAGAGGCTTACACATGCTCCTATGCAAAGCTATGACTTAATTTACTGAAGAAGGTTTTCAGATGTGAGGGTGATCTGGCTGAATCATCTGTCACCCCATTGATCACCAGGGGTGATATGGCTGATCTGACTGTCTAGGTGGGTGTCCCCTTTCTCCCTCACTGCTCCATGTGCATCCCTCCCGAAGCTGCGTGCTCTCTGTCGAAGAGGATGACCATTCCCGAATAAATGAGGATCAATCTTCAGTCAAGGGTATACTAGTAGCTGTTATTCCCGGCTAGAACCTCCAAACAAGCTGTCAAGAAGTTTTTTTTTTTTTTTACCTGTAAGTTAGGTACAAAATATATTTTAAATAATATATTTTTATGCTTTCACCAAGATGCCTCCGAAAGAAAAGAAAGAAGCCCCACCCCCCACAAAAAAAAAAAAAAGCCGACCCAAAGCAGAGGCCTTGAAAGCTAAGAAGGCAGTGATGAAAGGTGTCCACAGACACAGAAGGAGAAGATCTGAACCTTATCCACTTTCGGGTGGGCCAAGACCCTACATCTGTGGAGGGAGCCAAAAGCTAAAATATCCTCGAAAGTGTGTACCCAGGAGAAACAAGCTTGAGCACTATGCTTTCATCAAATTTCCACTGACCACCGAGTCAGCCATGAAAAAAAAATAGAAGACAATACACTAGAACACACTTGTGTTCACTGGGAGTGTCAAGTCCAACAAGCACCAAATCTAACAGGCCTTGAAGAAACTCTATAACACTGATGTGGCCAAAGTCAGTACCCTGATAAGGAAAGCCTGACAGAGAGAAGGTGGTGTATGTTCCCTTAGCTCTTGATTATGATGCTCTAGGTTGTCAACAAAATTGGGATCATCTAAAGTGAGTCCAGATGGCTAGTTCTAAATATACTTTTTTCACCATAAAAATAATATATTTCGTATGAAAGTGACTTTTTGTTTGCCCCCACATATGTCAGTGCAATAATCAGGTACCTGGTATCTCTGGGGTCAAGAAGAGGAAACCAGATTTCTTAAGAAGAGTGACAGAGTGCTTTGCACTCCTTTGTGAGTATGTAGAATCAAATTAGCTTCTGTCAAAGAACAGGCAATTCTCTTAACTGCCGATTCACTCCTCTAACAATATACAACTTATTTTTAACATCCTCCCTTTCTTTGACATGCCAAGTTAGATGAAAACTGATAGGCATCAGGGAAGATTATCAAAACAAGTCACTATTGAAGTAAGTCACAAAGATACAAACATGAATATTCTACATCAACAAAAAATTTACTAATTACTAGAAATTTATAATCTCTTGGGTCACCATTTTCCTTCATCCAAAATCACAGATTCTCACTTATCCAAAATCACTGGCAAATTCTCAAATTGACTTTATCACCTGTGCATCATTTACATACAGATATGCACTGTTTTGTTTTGTATATGTATTCAGTCCTTCTTAACCTCAAGAATTTTGAATATTTGAGTGTTATACTTAGTTTATTTTTGTGTGGAAAGAAGATAATAGCTTTGTAGTCTAGTGTAACAAATGAAAACACACACATATCATGTCTGAACACACACACACACACACACACACACACACACACACACACACACAACTGAAGCTCAATTCCTTTAGAGAGTTCAAGCCTGAAAAAAAACTATATATCAAGTGTATAGGAAAACAGGTAAATCACTTCTCGGCCTTTTGGGTAAGGTCAAGTGTGAAAACCAGGTAAACCCAACATTGCTTTCTTTCTTTTTTTTTTTTTCCAGAGCTGGGCACCGAACCCAGGGCCTCCCGCTTGCTAGGCAAGAGCTCTACCACTGAACTAAATCCCCAACCCCCCAACATTGCTTTCAAAGAAGTGAGTGTTTAATACAGCCAACTAATGAAAAAATAAAAGCATGAACTTACGTTTTAGAAGCATGTTCAATGTTGGATCAATAAAGAATATATAATTATTAAACAATCTATTAGAAACTAGTATGCATAGCTATCAAACAACTAATTTACAGAACTTTTAAAAGTATTTAATATATTGTGCAACTATTTTCATGTTGTTTTAAAGACCTGTATTTTAACCAATGTAGAATATGTTCATTAATTTGTAACTGCTATGATAAAGGGTGGAAAGTCAGGAGAGAATACAGTGGATATATATTTTACAATCAATGGATAGCAATGTTAAATTTTCATGAATAAACTTCAAAATATATTGGCATATCTTTAAAACATGGGTGAAGCATTTGTTTATTATTTTAAATGGATATTTTAATTAAATTCTGTATATTATTAGCAAAATTTTGACTAATTTAATAAAAGAATTTTGTATAATCATAGGTCCCCTGGACTGCACAGATATTTCTTCCAAAGAAGATAATTACTTAGTTTCGTCATGTTGAAATCATCTCCTCTTCATTCATTATATTTAAGAATTTAATGGCAATAGCATCAAAAAGTAAATTAAACAATGCTGAATGTAAATGTTCAAACAGCCTCTTATTTTGGTATTTCTTGATTTTAATGCTTCTAATAGTTTTTAAAAATTATTATTACTTTTATTTTTTTACAATATAGCCATTGTCCCCTTCCTGTACCCCCTCCCACAGTTCCTCATTCCATGTCTTTTCCCCTCATCTCCAATATCCAAGAGGGTAACATTTTGACCTATTGACTGTGCCTTTTGCCTTACAGAAGCTTTTCAGTTTCATGAGGTACCATTTATAAATTCTTAATCTTAGTGTATGAGGCATTGGCATTAGGAAATGTTACCTTATGTTAATGAGTTCACAGCTCTTCATGTTTTCTCTTCCATTAGATTCAGTGTATCTAGATTTATGTTGAGGTTCTTGATGGAGTTGAACTTGATTTTTTTAAAAGGAGACAAATATAAATCTATTTTCATTATTCTACAGACTGCCAGTTAGACTAGCACCATTTATTGAAGATGCTTTTTTCTTTTTTACTGTATATTTTGACTTCTTTGTCAAAGATCAAATATCCATAAATGTGTGTGTTGGTTACTGGGTTTTCAATTCTATTCCATTGACTGACCTGTCTGTCTCTATACCAATACAATATAGTTTTATCATTATTGTTCTATAGTAAAACTTGAGGTCAGGGATAGTCTTTCTCCCAGAATTTCTTTATTGTTAATAATTGTTTTCGCTATCCTGGGTTTTAGGTTTATGTTGTTCTTGTTTTTGTTTCAGTTAGTTTGTTTTTCCATATGACATTGAGCATTGTTCTTTCCATAGCTATGAAGAAATGTTTTGGAATTTTGATGTGGAATTCATTGAATCTGTAGATTACTTTTGGTAACTTAGCCATGTTTACTATGTTAATCCAACCAATCCATAAGCATGGGAAATGTCTTCATTTTCTGATGTCTTTTCCAATTTCTTAAGACACTTGAAGTTCTTTTTATACAGATCTTTCTCTTGTTTGGTTAGAGTTACTCCAAGATATTTTATATTATTTGTGACATTCTGAAGAGTGTTGTTTTCCTATTTTCTTTTTAGCCCTTTTATCATTTGTATAAGAGAAGGCTACTGATTTATTTGAGTTAATTTTATATCCAGCCATTTTGCTAAAGTTATTCATCAGCTGTAAGAGTTCTTTAAGCCATTTATGCTTTCATATTATCAATGAATTATTTGTACAGATTATTTTCTTTAATTTGTCATGTATATTTTGTAAAATTTAGTAATCAATACAATATGTACATCTGTCCTTTTTAAGCATACTTTTAAGACTGTTATGAAAATAACTTTACAATACAGAATGACAAATGTGTAAAATGTAAATTTTAGCTGAATTTTAGTTGAAAGTTTATGTTTGAAATTAAATTTGTTTCAGAAATATATGCATCTAACAAAGACAAGTAGTATGTGTGAAGGTGCTTGTGTGTGATACAAGTAGTACAAGAATAAAATTAACACATTATACCTTAGAACAAAAAGTTTGAGGAAAAAATAAATAATGCATTAACTAAATAGAGTTCAACATGAAGCAGTTATAATTTCTCGTGTAATTGTACCTTATAAAATATTATTATATAATCTAATTTTTCAAATACTTCACTTAAAATTTCAAAAGAAGAATTATGAAAATTATTGCACTACCAAACATATATTCAAAAATTTAAATCTATTGTCATTGTAAATAATGTTCTGATGTAAATTAATATTTAATACCTTCTGGAGACATCTCTGGTACAATGGCTTCATAAGGTTCATCTAGGAATCTGGGTTCATTGTCATTGACATCCGAAACTCTGATGACAAACTCGGACTCAGGTTCCACAGCCTTCCCAATAGTGGTATCTATTACCTGGGCCCGCAGAATGTAGAGGGATTGTTTCTCTCTATCAAGCTTCTGCATGGCAAATATGTCACCTGTTTTTTCATCAATACTAAAGCTTCCATCACCAGTTCCCAGTAGCTTGTACTGGAAAGAGTTGTTTCCATTGTCTAAGTCAGATATTAGCTGCAAGTATAAACAAAGACAAGTGAATTCCCAAATATATGGAAAATTCAATGTAGAATACACAATTTTTATGCCAAGCCAATTTGTCGTGTTCTTTTGACATGACAAAATGGTTTACATGATATTTTACATGTAAATTATTTTACATGAAGATGTCACTACATTCTAACTCAAATATTTTAGTATTATGGAGCATATATCTGTCCCTCGGACACCATTTATGAATATGTTCTTCTTCTGAATAAGACTTTCATGGAAAGACATTCATGCATGATGTATAATTTATAGTGATTCCAATGATAAGAGTTGTAAACTATTGTTCTGTAATAAGTAAATGTTGTATGTTATCATGGAGACAATCAAACTATAGCATAAACTATCAATTTATTGTATTAATAATAAAAAATAAAATTTCTGAAAGATAAAATGAGAAAATAACTATACAAACCAACTTTCTCACTACATCTCTTTTTTTTTCTTTTCTTTTTTTCGGAGCTGGGGACCGAACCCAGGGCCTTGCACTTGCCAGGCAAGTTCTCTACCACTGAGCTAAATCCCCAACCGCCTCACTACATCTCTTAAACTTGTTATAATTAATTATTTATGAAATGGGTGGTATTTACTAAGTCATAGGCTAAGAAATTAGTAAAAATAAATTTATACATCAGTCAATATATCAAATCTCACAGTAATTAAAAGTTGAAATTGTGTTCAGTAATAGAGAGAAACTTAGAAACAAGTAAATGTATCCCACACATATTTGTGAAATAATTTCCAAAGCCCATTGAGCTGAGTATTTAAAAGCAGTAGGGTGCCCAAAATATTTTCTTGACTGTTAGGTTTCCTCACTATATCCCCAGTCTCAAGTTAAGTAAATTCCTGCCCATTAGGAATGCAGGTATATTATAAGATATAGTTTATGTGTACAAAAATATTTATTGACATAAGTACCTTTTGTTGTGATGGGAAGCCAATATCACTGCAAAATTTTACCTAATTGAATGTAATGATTTATCCTTCTTTAATAGTTATCAATAGTGGAACATCCACACTATCTCTTATCCTCAATCGTTTTTCAATTACAAGCACCAAGAATTGATTGAAGTTTTTTTTTAACTAAAGCTTATTTGCATATTCCATACACCATGTGGAATTAGTTATAAAAACCATTAAAATGCTGCCAGATTTAATTTTATAAAGTTAAAATAAGAAGGTCTGCATGAATGGTTCAATGACCCAAAATGCTTTCTGGTCATTCAGAGGACTACTTTTTCATTCTCAAAGCCTACAAGGTGGCTCAAAGTAGACTTTAACTATAGTATCAAGGAATCCTATGATTCTTGGCATCCATAGGTGTATGGCATGCATAAGTTACACATTAAGGCAGACAAATCTCTCTCTCTCTCTCTCTCTCTCTCTCTCTCTCTCTCTCTATCCTCTCTCCCCCTTCTCCCCTTGTCTTGTATCTATCTATCTATCTATCTATCTATCTATCTATCTATCTATCTATCTAACTAACTAATCACTTAAAATAGACTAAGAATACAATATGAAGAGCCAGTCATTTTTTGTGTGATAGCCATGTGTGCATGTTGCCTGCAAAAAACAAAAAGAGCAGAGCAATACCATTTGCGGTTAGCTCACACATGCAGACACGGAAAGATTTAAAATCTATGGTTGACTCTTTATACATTTTATGGTTAGGATACAGAGAAAGTTAGTGGATTCTGTGGACCAGACTAACCTTTCACTCCTGAATGAAAGAAACAAAGTAAGTTAGGGAGTTTGGAAGACTTTCAATTAAACTTTACCACCACCTAATTAGCATTGAACTTATTTCAGTACATCTATCAAGTGGCGGGGGGTGGGTGTTAAAAATCAACATGTTACTGAAATTACCTGTGTTTAAACAAAGAATACAAATATCAAGTGTACTAATAGGAGAGATTCTCATAAAAATTATTCTTTAAGTGTGTCTGATAAAATTAAAATTATCATTCTTTCCATTTGAACTTCACTAATCAAATGATATGTGTAGGCTCTTGAAATTTCTGAGCCATTAAAATGGATTGAATCAATATGCTTCATTAGAAATTAATGAGAGCATAGCAATAGCAATTTAGCATAGATAAATATGATGCTAACTACTGTAGATAAATAGCATCAGACTGTGACTGCTTTAAGCCATTGTAACAAACAACATCACTTCATTTGTAGAGGCTGATAATAGAGACAGCATATTCATGAAAAAGATAAAGAGAAATTGGAAAACTAGACTTCCCTCTTTAAGTTTTGAACAAGTGTTTGCAAATTCAAGTCTATTGTGCCTTTGCTTGGTTCTTTCTAAGGGAACCTTTAACTACGTAGAAATCATCAGACATTAAAAAGCCCATTCACATCACATCCTTACAAAGAAATCTACTGTAACTGTTTCAGGAAATAAGTACCCGTCCAACATGTTGTATAGTATCCATTTCCTCTGGTACAACAAATTGCTTCCACACCCAGCCACGCTTAGCTCTCCCAAGAGATGGTACTGCTCTCTGAGCCTTCTCAATTTTCAAGGTTTCTGCAACTTTAAGGCAAGGCCATATGAGAGGAACCATCAATATCCAGTATTTCAAGAAGTAGTGGTTCATTCTGGTGTATATTTGGATTCCAATTGTTTTTCTATAGCAGAACAGGACTGATCCAAACCAAATGTGTTTGTTTCTTTATACTCTTGTACAATCTTAAGTATCCTGTAAGTTCCTAAAATGTGGGAAATAGAAAAAAGATACATTAAAAAATGCACTTTCTCACATAACTACTAAAGGTAGGTTACAACATTTGCAGTTGGAAATATAGGAATAAAATAGACATTTAATTTATCTTCCAATTAAGTCAGTTAGTTGTATTTTGTAGCTAAGCACTTGTCTGATTGTAATGCTATAAATTTCAACTCAAGTACCATTTGTTTTAATCTGCACTCATAAATCTCCCTGAAGGTTGTAGTAATCCTTTACAATCTCCTTGATTGACAGCTGACATTGAAATAGAGCCAAAATGCATTATCACTTAACCGGCTTACTTTCTCATATATTTCTAACTCAGAAAAAGTTTGGCTGATGAATTCATGCAAGCGTCAAGCAAAGAGGTAAAATAGTCCTCTCCTTTGACTATAATAAGATTTATCTTACAATTCCTGAAGTTATATTTTACTTAATAATTAAATACAAACCAGTGTTTCTACTGAGAATTTTTATTTAATTTATTAATTATTTAATAATGGTGAATATAATGTGAGAATTAGAATGAATTTCATCATTATATTGAAGTTTAAAATTTTGTGTTGCATATTGTTTAAAGTGTGTGTGTGTGTGTGTGTGGGTGTGGGTGTGTGGGTGTTGGTATAGGTGTGGTGTGTCTGTGTGTGTATGTGTACGTGTGTGTGTGTGTGTGTTTGTGCTAGAGATACAATCTTGCACATGATAAACAATTAAATTGCTTCTACTGAGCTACAATTCAATGTACGAATGAAAACTAGAAAAAAGATAGATAGGTAGATAGATAGATAGATAGATATTATAGAAATGATAGAAACGTGATATAACATTGTCAGTGTTGAATAGGACTTGGAACAAGTATATACTTTCTAGAACATTTTGTGTGATATGGAAAATTATTAAAGAAAAATTATTTGGTAATTTTATGTTTGGATTTTTGTGTGTCAATTGAAATTGTATTTTGGATACTCTTCGTAGTATTTTATGGTGTGTGTGTGTGTGTGTGTGTGTGTGTGTGTGTGTGTGTGTAATATGTTCATAAGTCCATGTCAGTGCCTGCTTATCCATATCACAGAACACATGAAAAGTCAGTTCCAATTTTTTGGGAGGTAATTATCTTTTTCAATGGATTCTAAGAACCAATTTATGTTATCAAGCTTCATGGCGTGTTCTGCATACTGAGCCAGTTTGCCATCATCTACTTATTTTTCTACTATGAACAATTTAAAAGAATAAATAAAGAGACTTGGTGGATCTTAATACATTTTAGTTTTTAGAGTCTGTGGGCTTTTAAAATTAAAATGTACTAAGTCTTCAGAATAATAGAATAAGGCTTTAGGACAACCAAGTTTAGTCCAGTGTTCGAATTTAAAACATTCAAGCATCTTTAGATCAGGACTTAAATATGTTTACATGGAGAATTTTGTTGATATTTGTATGTTTCTTTTTGATACACCTATTTTTTGCCATTTTTACAGTAGGTTTTATCCTGTGTGTTTGATGAATAACAATGACTTTATGCTATGCTGTTTCCCATATTATGAATTCAATAGCATTGTCATTGTGGTTATATTTACTATATTTCTTTACCATGCATATTTCATATAAATCCCAGAAGCTTAAGTAAATATAACTCAAACTTTTTTCAATTATCAGGGTCAATAAACTCATTTTCAAAAAGAAAATAACTAGTTTTCTATTGTGAGAATAATATATTATATAAAAAATTGTTCTAATGGCATATTCTCTAGGAGAAGAGGAAGTAATAGAGAGAGAGAGCGAGAGAGAGAGACAGAGAGACAGAGGGACAGAGAGACAGAGAGGCAGAGAGAGAGAGGGAGTAAAGTAATGTAATGTAGTACTGAGAAACACACTCAACATTCATCATTTGTACAAAATAGTTTACATAGCACAGAGTATAAAACTGGAAGCTTTCAATATAAGAGCACATTGTCTAAACATTTACTGTTAAACTATTTATAGAGATTAGGTTAAACTTCATTTTGGTTTGGACCTAATGTTTTATTAAATTTCTCTATATTGAACTGTTTCTACTGTTATAAATTCATATAAAACAGACCACAGCTGCTTTTTTATATTTCTTATTGCATGACATCTTGAATTTTAATTACTCAGATATTATCAACAACTACCACCTCCATTTTACTGTGAATTGTTGTGATCTCTCTTTGATTATATTACTAATTTATAGATTCATTCATTTTCTGAGGAATCATTAAAATAATAAAAACAACTCCCTAGAGAATATACTTTCAAATTTACCGAGTTAAATCATAGTTAAATATTCCAGCAAAAATATTGTGAAACATAGAAAAAAGGAAACCTTAGAAAACAAAATTAATTGCATAAGATTTATAACTGCAAAACTTGTAAAAATCGTAAAATCATGCTATTAGCTTGTTGATCAGGAAACAAGTATGTGGAACTTGATGACATTTAACAGGCCAATCATACTGAAATGCAATGATAAAGCCCACACGCTCGAGTTTTATTTTAAAAAAAGCAATTTTATTATACAAGCATGTTGCAAGTAATCAAACATGAGGCACAAATAATAATTTAAAGAGAAACTACTTAAGTGTTCCTCAGAAAAACATACAATTAATTCCACCAAATTTTGGATATGAAGAATTAATAAAACATCTATAACAAAACCAATAATAAGCCCATTGGGGATTTGTTATTCACTAGCATACTGCATCGTGAAAACAGAAAGGAAATGCTTAGAGGAATGACATATAAACTCATACAAAATAATGACTGAGAGAGAAATATTAGGGGTTGGATTAAATAATACAGTTATTTCTTCATAAGAATTTTTGATGAATTTGTTTTTTGTGCAACAAATATTTTGTTTCTGGACATATACTAAGTGAAAAACCATTATGCACAGAGATACTGACATAAATGATAAGTATTTGCCTATCAAGTTTTTGTATATAAGATCAAGGAACATAAGAGTAATTCAAGCACAGTGTGATGGCTAAGATTGGACAAGTGATTAGTTCATCCAATGGACAATGGAAAGAAGGCAAATGACTAAATGTATTTCTACAAGGAAACATTAATTTTTTACATATCTTAATAAAGTTTCAAATATATATAGGCATGAAACTATTATAAATTCATTTGATGTAAGAATAGCATATATAATATTGTAAAGGAAAAAGAACTATGCAGTAAATTATCATTGTAGTTAAAGCCTTTTAACACTGTAGTTATATTCATAGGATATTGATCACACCATAACTACAAAAGAATTTAATTATAAAAACAGAAAAACAAGAAAATATAGTCTAATACATATATAAATAAGTCATTGAAGTTTTACTGTTTTGTTGTTATTGTATATATATATAGTGTATATATTGCATGTATATATAGTGTATATATATATCCTATATGCAATATACATAGATATAGATGTAGATATAGATATAGTTATAAATATAGATATAGATATAGATATAGATATAGATATAGATATAAAACAAAGCTTCAAAGTCTAATCTGGGCTGACCTGGAACTTCACATTGTCCTGTTTAGATTATAGGACAATGCAACAAACAACTGATTCAATAAGCAAACAAGTTAGCAGAGGAAATGCGATGTCCAAGTTAAAAGCACTGAGTTCACTTGAGAAGAAATCAGAACAAAACCAAGGAACTCTAAAGCATATTCGTGATATGTACAGTGTCAAATAATAAATTTAAGAAAAGATCTTTGACATGAGAATCATTTGCTGAGTGATTCTTTATGTGTATATTTTCTTTTTGTTTTGTTTTGTTTTGTTTTGTTTTGATTTGAAGACAGGAGTTCTCTTTACAGTCTTGACTCACCTTATCATGCAACTTAGTTGAAGGGGGCAGTTCTAATGATAAAGTCTTATTCCCCAATTGGTTCTTGATTTGTCAGTAAAGAAGGTAGGGGCCAATTGCTGGGTGGAAAGTTCACAGGGTCTTCCAGGTCCCAGGAGGAAAACGCAGACACAAGTGATGAGAGAGTTTCTGCCGTGCTTTGTAAGGAGAAGACAGCAACCACATCAGTTTTCAGGTGAAATGGAGCCTGCGGCCACTACTACAGGACAGAGGTGGTGGGTGAACTGGGGAGTGATATTTGACAGAAGATAGGTGGGACTAGCCAATGAAGTTTAGGGCAGGTAGAGAAATGGAGGTAATAAATTGATAAAGGCATGCTTTTCCAGGCAGGAAATATCAGTGCCCCACAACTGTGCCAAGAAGGCAAGTTGTAAAGGAACAAATTGTGTGTCTAGCCTTTTTCCGAGGATTTAAGAGAAGCCAGGTGAGAGCCGGTAGTGTGGTCACTTTCTGGAGCTAAAGGTGGTAGCATAATAGTACAGGCAACACTTAGTCTGCAGACCAGTATATGTGTGTGTGTGTGTGTGCGTGTGTGTGTGTGTGTGTGCGTGTATACAGAGAGACAGAGAGACCAGTTCACTAGACCTCAAACTCAATGTTTTGCCCTCCACTACTGACTAGCTAAATGATACTTATAAACACTAAAATAAATCTGTTAAAATTGATATATTAAAATTTGTTAAAAATTGAAATTTTATTTGTGGGCACTTTCTTATACACAGTGGAACGTCAACAACC
The DNA here is from genome assembly GCF_021556685.1 of Rattus norvegicus. NCBI lineage: Eukaryota > Metazoa > Chordata > Mammalia > Rodentia > Muridae > Rattus > Rattus norvegicus. Next base: position 28,378,111 of record NC_141546.1, read on the forward strand.
TGCTTCACAGCTAGTAGATTAAAATCATACAATTTGTGATTTGCCACATTTGTACATCAGAATTTCAAAATGGAATTCTCTGGACAAAAAATGAAGCCAAAGCAGGACTATACCCACACCATGGCTCTTTAATGGAATCCTTTCTTAAAGTCTTTCATTTCCCAAGATATTTTCAGTTGATTGTTTGCTTTGGTTCATAAGCCTCTTCAGGGCCAGCAACATAGTATCATCAGATCCCTCTTTGATCTATCTGCAAATTACCTACTCTAGTTGAATAAAATTTTCTTGTCAGACATCAATGGGTAGAGAGGCCCTTGGTCCAGGGAATGGTAGATTCCCCAGTGTATGAAATGCCAGGGCAGGAGTAGGTGGGTGGGTTGGGTAACAGCTTCAAAAAAGCAGGGGGAGAGAGGATGGATTGGGGTTTTCAAGGGAGAAACTAGGAAAAGGGAAAAGATTTGAAATGAAAATAAATAAAATATTCAATAAAAAATGTTGAATGCCAATTTCCAGGTTACAGGAAGTTATTCTACGATGTTATAACCAATCAAAGCAAACACTAAGTATTTATCAAATAATCTACATTTTGAATCTTTTTCATATTTACCACTACATTCTGGCAGATAGTAATTTCCCATTAAGAACACAGAACTGTAGTCATTTTGGAAAAAGAGTTTTTTGAGACTGCATTTTAAACTACCCACACCTATAGTTACCCAGAATTCTGAGTGCCTCTTAGCTACCAGAAATATTCTTTTAATATGTCATAGGAATAAAACCCATAAGTGGATATAGGAATGAGAATTTCAAATTTAAAGTAACTCTAAAGACCTAAAATACGAGAGAAACGTGTCTCTGAAAATGATATGCATATGCAATAGTATTTTAAAATATAATCTGAATTACTTATTAGGTCAGAAATTTAATATACATTTTGGATTGTAAGGAATCATGCCTCATTTTCTTCATACATACTGAAGAATATCAGTGTAGGCACAAAAGTACACTATGAATATCTAAAAATATTTGTTGCTAGAATAGCAGAAAAAATAAAATAGTGGTGAAAATTGATAATCAAATAAATTGTTTCACAAATATTCATAGCTAATTATTAGGATTTATTTATATTTAAAATATTCTTATTTTAAAATAAAATATAAAGTAATTATGATTATATTATTATGTCAACATGAAAGAAAAGCAGTAATTTTTTAAATATGTTGTTATTTGAAATAAAAACCAATTGCTTTCCCATGCCATTAAATTTAAAATCGAGGCAAAAATTTTGGTCAATAATTTTACCACACAGTATATTTTTAAACTTCTTTTATAAAGTACAGACATATTTTCCTAAGTTTTGATAAGAATCTGCTCATACCAGCCCATTAATCATCAAATAAAATTGCATAAACTGTACAACATATGAATAGACAAATTCAGAGGTGAAAGACCGCAAACTTTGGATCTCTTGACATGAGACATTTCAGTACAATTAACTGCTGTAAAAGAAAATTGACCCACACAATTTTTCAGAGTAAATGATGACAAAGAAGGAGCATTGGAGTAGAGAGGTGTTTAAAATAACTGTCTATTTGTTTCTATAAAACACTCTACCATAAAGAAGGCTAGCTTTGGTGATTCATGACTGTAATCCTAGAACTATCGAAGCAGGAACTTTGTGGCCGCTTGAGTCAGAAAATAAAACCTCGTCAATTAATTAATCAATCAATCATTAACAAACGCAGGACATAGTTCAGTGGATCTTGTACCTACTCCAAAATCTGAACACCTGACTTCTATCACAGAAACCACAAAGTAGAAATAAACAACCACCTCTCTTAAGCAATCTTTTCAGTTCCACTCATGCACTGCTACACATTGTGTACACACGTGTGTGTGCATTCATACACATGCGCATACACACACACACACATCTGAATGTGAATTAATTTTTAAAAACATAAATAAATAAATAACAGAGCAATACCCAAGAAATAGGAGTGATTTCTTATTGCATTATATATTATCAGGTATTGACAATTATGTAATAGTACATAGGTAAATAATCATGTTAGAATTCCAAATGTAACAAACATACCTGAATAACTTGTAATGTATGATTCTAGTGTATGTGTGTTTGCAAATAATGGTTGGTGTATATGTGTTGGAAGATGATGGCATCTGTGACCAGTGCTAGAATCATAAGCACACTTGGTAGAATCCAGTCCAAAAAAGAAAAAAAGAAAACTGATAGCAATTACTTAGAGCAGTAATGCATTAAGTGAGAACAATACATCTGTTTTGCATTTGCAATTCTGGTTATCCTTTACAATCAAGGGTATTATAAAATCTTAAATATTTTACATGGGAATAGCATGCAATTCTGTTATTTCAGTATGGTTGAATTTATTTTCTTATTAGTATAGGTATATTAGTACTATTAATATATTACTAGTATATTAATATATATGTAAATATATTAAGTTCCAGAGTATAATATATGCTTCATAATATGTATGTATGAACATGAATTGAACTTACATGAAATTATAAAGGACCATAATTACAATAATATTAAAACAACACAAGCATCGTTAACACATATTGAAATCCACATTTTATCTATTATTATAGAATACAGAAAGAAACTGTGTTCAGAAATTTTGAGTATGTGATTCAGTATTTAGCATTTATAATCACATTATGGCTAAAAAAATTCCTGTGTTTTATTGGATAAAAAATAATAAAAGGACAGTATTTAATAATATAAAACCTGCTGCTCCAGAATATGTCAAATACATAGGTGAATGCCAGCAGCAAACAACTGAACTGAGAACGGGACCGGGAACCCCGTTGAAGGAATCAGAGAAAGGACTGAAAGAGCTTGAAGAGGTTTGAGACCCCATATGAACAACAATGCCAACCAACCAGAGCTTCTAGGGACTAAGCCACTACCCAAGGACTATACATGGACTGACCCTGGACTCTGACCTCATAGGTAGCAATGAATAGCCTAGTAGGGGCACCAGTAGAAGGGGAAGCCCTTGGTCCTGCCAAGACTGAACTTCCAGTGAATGGGATTGCTGGGGAGAGGGCGGTAATGGGGGGGGGCATCGGGAAGGGAACACCCATTTAGAAAGGGAGGGGGAGGGGTTAGTGGAATGTTGGCCTGGAAACCAGTAAAGGGAATACCATTTGAAATGTAAATAAGAAATACCCAATTTAATAAAGGTGGAAAATAAAATAAAAAGAAAAAAAAACCCAAAATACAAAAAAACTGTCGCTGATGTTTTATGTTGTTTGCACTGAATAATGTTCTATAATTTTTTTTGTTTTGTTTGTTTTTACATCTAGACTATTCTAAAAAGAGACAAAGCACAACATTTTCTATCGTTTTAGGATCCCATTCTCTTACTGGGAATAAAGTCTTCATGAAGGAAAGGAGTCAGAATTATGTATTTGGTGGTAATTTGCGGAAGATAAAAGATGAGTCCAGGGAAAGTTGATCGGCTAAACATAGAAACTCAATTGTACTTGTTATCTCTTAAAAATCATGGGAAATGTGGCAGTCTCACAGAATAACACTGCATACACAGCAGTTAAAGTGGAATTCTTGGGATCATAGGAAGATAATGGAAAAAGGAATGTGTCAGAAAGAGCTTGTGTGCATAATTAAGAAAAACAGTATCTCAAAATCGAGGAACAAACAAAGTCCAGTGGATATAACATAAAATGAAGTCTAATTTTCTTAACCTCCCATATATCCCTCCCTTATACAAACTATTGAAACATACTTTTACCTCAATATGTTATATTTACTCTTTTGTACTTATAAATAAAATTGCTATCACAATTGAGCAGAAAGTGAATTTTTAAACTTAAAATTAATATTATTTATCCATTAAATGTCCACTTATTGTATAATATGAAAGAATAAAAATTTAAGAACAAACAAATGATTTCTCTATTTTGATAATAATGTTGTCTGTGATTTCAGAAAAGAATCAATGGAAAACTGTGCTCATATTTATGCAACAGGGAACCATGTAAGAATTATGCAAAAGTTGTTTTAATCAGGAACACATTGCATCTTTGCCAGCATGGATGATATCTGAACACAACAAACACACACACACACACACACACACACACACACACAGACACACAAAACCTTCATAAATGCCTGTTCGAAATATAGTGTAAAATAGTTAAATGTCATTACTTTGTGCTAAGCATGATTAAATAGTATGACAAACATGATCATGTTTGAAGCAATGCTTGGTATATACTGACAGTTATCCCAATGTGACTCAGAACAATTATGTGTACAAAGAAAGTCAAATTATGACTTCAGGAATGAAAATATCATCTATGTACTTATAGAACTTCAGTCTGAATCTAATTAGCAATTTTAATTTCTATGACTTTTTTATTACATAAAGATAATTATTCCATCTGTGAAAACTTATAAAAATATAACACTGAAATATTTGTGGATCATGAAATTTTGACTCCACTGAGCTAAGCTTCTCATGGAGAAAAACAGATGGCAATTAATACAATGGCTCCAATCCTGTGACTCAATTCAGATAGGTAATTTGTGATGACAAGAAATTTCTAAAACTTTAAAATATCAAGCATACTTTTAAAATATAAGTAGCAAAAATAGGATGAAAAAATCCTCCATAGTTTAAAGATTGTTTTTATTAAATTATTTTACTTATTTACATTTCAAAAGTTGCCCAAATTCCCAGCCACACTTCTGGAGTTCTTCACCCCATCCCACCCACTCCTGACTCTGAGAGAATGTTCCCTCACCTGCCTAGCTTTTTAAAATCTAAGTGTGTGAAGTAAATAAATACTATAAGCTTTGCGTGAAAGAAAAATGGAAGGGTCAGTTGGGCCCACAAGTTTTTTTGACTATACTGCAGTAGATACTAGTATTTTAACTTCTTATAAGTAAAAAAATGTTCTTTTTTTTTCTTTCATTTTTCTTTTGCTTAGTAAAGTGTCAAAAGTTTCATAGGGAGTTCTGTGAGTAAGAGTTCTTATAGTAAAAACATGAATATATGCATTCAAATTTTAAGAAATCACACAAAATACTCCACATGAATCCAAGCACACCTTTGATTTTACCAAAATGGATACTGAATACAGATGGACCACCTGAGCTTTGTAGATGCCAGGATCTAGGTAACATGAAAGGTCTTACCATGAAGGAAAGATAGCAGAGTGTTATAGAACCAGATGTCCAGCATTCTACAGTGTATTCTGCATGTTCACTTGCACATAATTGTGTGCACACAATGCACACAGACATACACATGTGCATATGAACACAAATAACATAAAATGTTGTAAAATAAAATTATGTGAGACGCTATTACTGGGGTGAATAGATAGGTTATGGTTCCTAGAAAAGAACCTACGAGAACTACGACTACGACTAAAACTACTACTATTTTGCATGTAATATTAAAATTATTATTAATGACTTATGGCTATACTTAGAGATTTGTGAATGTATTAGCAATATTTGTTTATATGTTTATTTACATCTTTATTTTGTAGTAATATAAATCAACACAAAGGCTTATAAGTGGTCAATTTGCAGAGGATAAGAGACATTGGAGTGCTCAACTGAATCTATAAATTTTATATCACAGTTTTTCTCTTCGGAGCTCAGGAGTCATTGAAAAAGGAGCTAGGGTCAGGTGGATAAAGTATGATGACTACAAGAAATGGATGACTATAAGGAAACTGTTTTCCAGACAGAACAGGACAGTTACACATATGATCTCACAATGACTGTTATAGCATGCACAAGATCTTTACATGCTTGAGTCCAACAAAATCCCAACATAGATAGGAATGATGGTGATATCATGAAGGTGAATTTGCAGATTGGTGGCTATTGAATTTGGTAGCTGCTCTGGGAGGGAGAAACAGTTTTCTTTAACGCATAAGGACTAATAGGTCTCCAACTCCATGACACAACCTGTACTGAAGATTACATGAACAACATAAATTTGATTCAGTGAGACTAAAAGAGAAATCACAGAACTGTGTGGATATAAATATAGGAGATTATCTGTAAGGAATTTTGGATGTGGGGGTAAATATGTTCAAATTAAAGCATATGAAATTTTCAAGCAAATAACAAACTGAAATATAAGTATGCATTTATATACCCACCACCATTTTACCACTGCTCCTCCTCCAAAATGGTACATGTCAAGCTTCCCTGCCTTGACTTGGTGAGGACAGAGGGAGATGGTTGCTGTCCATGGGACAAGGTCCCAGTATGAGCCTCCAATTAAATGTTGATATTTTCTACGGGTATAAGTCTTGTGTGTATAATAATGCACATTTTCACATTCCTCTGAGGAATGTCCTCTCTGTTAATGTTAATGACTCCCTACGAATTAGAAAGAGTAGGAGTCCAGAAGGCAAAGTTTGCTAATCTCAGCAAAATGATAAACACTGGGGCCTTTAGTACAGTCCTCCAGACTATGGGAAAGAGTTCTAAATTTGTGAATTCAAAACATAATTTCTCAACAATGCAAAAATATAATGAGATAATATGAATTATATGAGCGGCTTCACAAATATAAAGGAGCAGAGGTAGCTATATTATGAGCTAGCTTGTTAGAAAGATACAGAGACAAGCAGATACAAATGCAGGCAGATTCCCGAATTTAAGGTCAGTGTGGGACACAGGAAGTCTAGGTCCAGGAGTGGTGGAAATGTTAATTTCAGAGCAGGGCCTCACCCAACTACTTTACCAGGTGTGCTTAACAAAGGCAGACAGATCTCTGAATTCCTTTGCAAGGTTAAGAAAAACAAAAAAGGATGCTTGTTGTCTAGGAAGAATCAAAGGGCTCTGGTAATGGAATCCTGATTTTTAAGATAAATGAAAAGAAAATTTGGAGTAAAAAGCTGGACTGATATGTAAAATAATAAAATAGGCCTGTGTTCCCCAGGAAATGAGCTATCCAGAGAATTTGTTTTACAGTAAAATGAGAGAACTGCTTAGAAAACTGAGACACAAAGACACACAGACACAGACACATACACACACAAGCAAGTAGACACAAGCAAGCAAGACATGGACAGAGAGATCTCTTAAAACAGCAAGTAGATAGAATAGAGATAATTCTCTTTAGAGAAAGCAGAACATAGGAAAAGCAGACTGGAAAAGCTGCATATAGCAGAACACAGGTTGTCAGCTTGGACCCACAATTTGACTTTGATGCACTTCTTTTCACTCCTTCCAGACACCGTTTTTCTAAGAACCCCTTTCCAGTCTGAGGATGGTCCTTGGCAGTTATGTGATAACCAAATAAATGGCAGATGACAGGTGTCAGATTATAACTGTTACTCTGTATTTGGGTGAATACATTTTAAGCCTAATCTGTGAATTTAAACAAAGAAACTAGAGTATTATGTTTCATCTTTTTGACAACAGATACTGTTTTTGTCTTTTTCTTTTAATATAACCTGATTATGCTTTTTGTTCCTCTACTCTTCCCAACTCCATCCTACCTCAGTTCCCATCTGGATCTACTACCTTTCAGTCTGCCATAGGGAAAAAAAAGAGAAAGAAAGAAAGAAAGAAAGGAAGGAAGGAAGAAAGGAAGGAAGGAAGGAAGGAAGAAAGAAAGAAGAAAAAGAGAAACAGGCTTTTAAGGAATAATGATGTTAAATAATATGTTATATGATAAAATGTAAATACAATATAATTAATGCAATATAATAAGACAAAATCCAGGACATTTTGAATTTGGACAAGACAACAAACAGAAGGAAAAGAGCCCAAGAGAAAACACAAGAATCAGAGACTAACTCACTCACATACTTAAGAATTTTGTAAATCATTAATCCAGAAACCATAATATAATACACAGAGGACCTACTGTAGACAAGGATATTAACAGTAAAGAGTTTAGGTAAATGAAAGTGTAAGCCACCTTTGAATTGTCTTTTCTAAAATGTCTTTGGATTCCTAATTTAATTTTCTCATTTTAATTTTCTATTTAGTTTTATGATAATTTTAGTATGTATTAATGTATTATTAGTTGGACTAGAGTATTCAAAAAATAACCCCTTGAATTCATATTAATCTTTGGAAAGCTTTATTTGGAGGACATGAAAAGATGGTTCCTGTGTCACAGTGGATTCAAGACTCAACTTCACCACTTGAGAAAAGGGAAATAACTAGAGGAAGGGAGAGAACTATGAGAGAAAAGGGAGGGGGAGAGGGATGGGAAGGCAGGATCAGTTGTGGGGCGTGAATTATGAGAGTACCCAGTGGGCCAGGAGAAGGAACAGACATCTGCAATTGCTGGGGTGATAGGGAGGGGAGAATCTTTAGAAAGTTCCAGAAACCTGGGATAAGGAAGTCTGTCAGGAGTCAATATGGGTGCTCTTAGCTGAGACTCCTAACTGTAGAGACGTGGAAAAGACCTATAAAGGTTACCTCTTTTAGCTAGGCAGGACCCCCAGTGGAAGGAAAGGGACATCAACCCTCCCACTAAACTTTTGATCCAAAATTTGTCCCCTCTAAAGGAATGCAGGGATGGAGCACAGACTGAATGAAAGGCGAACCAATAATCAACCAATTTCTAATCTCATCCCATGGGCAAACACCAATTCCTGACATTATTAAAAATAGTCTGTTATACTTGTAGACAGGAGCCTAACATAACTGTCCTCTGAGAGGCTATAACCAGCAAAAGATGGACACAAGAGCGGATACCCATACCCAAACAGACAGTTATGGAAGTGTTGGAGAAAGGGTCGAAGGTCCTGCAGTAGATGGGAACTCCACAGGAAGCGCAGCAGAGTAAACAAATCTGGACCCCTGGAAACTTAAAGAAACTGAGCCACCAACCAAAGAACGTACATGTTCTGGAACAAGGCCCCCAGCACATTTATAGCAGACAGGCAGCTCAGTGTTCATGGCTGGCCTGTCTGTCCTCAGTGTCGGAGGGTTCAGCTAATCTGGCAGGCTTGATGCACTAGGGTCTGGGGAAGATCTAAATGGGGGAGGGGGACTACCAACCTTTCAGAAGAGAAAGCTAGTTGGATAGGGAGAAAGGACTTGCAGAAGGTGGGACTGAGATGGGGTAGTGGTGAGAGCAGCATATGGGATGTAAACAAATGAGTAAATAAATTTTTCAAAGAGGGAAATATATGAAATCAGCACTCTGTGTATTTAATTTCCATAGAAAAATGGCAATATGAATCAGATATTCAACAAAATATTTGGAGAATATATTCTCTAATGGAGAAAACCAGGAAAGGAACTGGAGGCACGAATTGAATTTGTCTTAGACAGGGTTTCTCTTCTTGCACAAACATAACTACCAAGAATCAAGTTGGAGAGGAAAGGGTCTATTCAGCTTACACTTCCACATTGCTATTCATCACCAAAGAAAATCAAGACTGGAATTCAAGCATGTCAGAAAGCAGTAGCTGATGCCGAGACCATGGAGGGATGTTACTGGCTTGCTTCCCAATGGCTTGCTCAGCTTGCTTTCTTATAGAACCCAAGACTACCAGCCCAAAAATGTTACAATCCACGATGGGCTGGACCCTCCCTCCTTGATCACTTGTTGAAAAAATATCTTACAGCTGGGTCTCATGGAGGCATTTCCTCAACTGAGACTGCTTTTTCTGTGATAATTCCAGCTTGTGTCAAGTTGACACACAAAACCAGTGAGTACAGATGGGGAGGAAGGATTCACTGAAGGTGGGACTGGGATGGGATGGGGGTTAAAGCAGCATTGGGCATGTAAACAAATGAATAAATAATGTTTTAAAAGAAGAAAAGAAACAAAATCAGCACTCTGAGTATTTATTTTCCAGAGGGAGAGGAAAGGTGATATGAATCAGATATTCAACAAAAATTTAGACAGTATATTCTTTCATGAGAAAACCAGGAAAGGAACTGGAGGCAGAAGTTGCATGGAAACTACAGAGGAATGCTTATTATTATCTTGTATGTCTGGCTTCCTAGGTAAGTTTTCTTATAAAAATCCATGATTATGTATATAGAGTTGCGATGGTCAACAATGGGCAGGGTCTTTCATCATCAATCACACACACACACACACACACACACACTCACACACACACACACACCACACCCCCACGACACACAGACACACAACACGCATACACACAAACACACACACATACACACACACATACCACATACCACACCATACACACACACACACACACACACACACACCACAAACCACACACACCACACACCACAACATAAACACAAGCACACACACACACACACACACACACACACACACACACACACATAGTGATCAACAGCCATGTGTGCAGATTAACGTAGTGCATTTAATTCTTCAATGATATCCCTTCTTCACAGTTGACTCTGTTTTGTTGTTGACAAAAAAAAATAATAACTTGCACAGTCATTTGAGTTAGAGATTTTTAGGTATAAATTTAACTCATAAATTTAAAATCCAAACATACCACATATATGTACAGCTTTCTAAAGGAATTTAAATTGCAATGACATATGTGCCCTACATATAAATCTAACTAGAAGAAGAGCCTTTTATATCTCAATTTCCTTTAAATATTAAGGGATGTTGTACTAGTTTGATTTTCTTGTCCCCTTGATGAAAACATCTATGAAGCCAAACTGAATTTAAAAAGTGCATCTATTAGACTACCATCCTTAGGTATCTTGTTCTGTGTTATATAAAAATGCATGTTGAAAAGACCATAGAGGGCAAGTAGTAAGCACCAGCTCTTTCCTTCAATTCCTGCCTCTAGCTTTCAATCTTGAGCTTCTGTCCTGATGACCCTCAGGGAGTGATTGCTACCCTGGGTATTGTAAACTAAAATAAGTCCCTTCCCACAAGTTGTGTGTGATTGTAATGTCCTGCACATAGGCTAAATGAAGCCGGCCCCTGTTGACTCTGATTGGGAAATAAAATTACCAGTGGCCATTTGTCGGGCAGGGGCACAGAAGCAGGACTTTTAGGATTCCCAGACAAAAAAGGAAGGAGCGGGAGAAGAAAAGAGTCACCATGAAAGGGGCATCTGACAGACCACACCATGAAGGACCAGGAGGGTTAGATGGCTGAAATGTAGGTGCAAGGGGAAAGGTGCCCCATGGGTGGGCTACACAGGAAACAAAACAGGGTAACAAAGATAAAATATAGATTTAGTAAGAATTAACTCAAGGATGTCAGAAGGGAGTGTGTTTTCCACATAGAGGTTTAGGTGTGGCCCAGACATTGAGCTAGATACAGCTTATTAAAATTAACCTGGAACAACCTGATGGTGTGTGCTTGCATGTGTACGTGTGTTTATGGGGTGTGTGTGTGTGTGTGTGTGTTGTATATATATTTCAGTCCTGAAATCACACCTCTTTGGCAGGTGCAGAAGAGCTGCCCATGCACCCTCTGATAGCATGGAGGAGAAATTTAACCAATTACCACAATATTACCCTTCTTCCTGGTTTCCCCTCCAAAACTCCCCATTCCTACATCCTTTTCCCCCTGCTTCTAAGAGGGTGCTCCTCTACACATCCACTCCGGATAAGGCCATCAATTGAGAAATTGGGGGAAAGACTGAAGTGTAAGATATCTATTGAATTATGAAAATAATTTCTGTTTAAAAAATGTTTCATTCTGTTATATATTTTCTTATTTTCTAATTGGATATTTTCTTTGTTTACATTTCAAATGTTATTCCCTTCTCCCAGAAAACACCTCTCCCATCCTTACTTTCCCTGCTTCTGTGAACTTTCTCTCCTACCCACCCACACATTTCCTTCTGCCTCCCTGCCCTGGCATTCCCCTACACTGAGGCATTAAGCCTTCAGAGGGTCAAGAGCCTCTGCTCCCATCGATGCCCAACAAGGACAATCTCTGATACATATGCAGCTGGAGCCATGGGTCGCTCAATGTATACTCTGGGAGCTTTGGGGTGTTTGGTTGTTTTATAATGTTGTTTTTCTTATGGGAATGCAAACAATTTCAGCTCTTTCAGTCCTTTCTCTAACTCCTCCATTGGGGATTCTGTTCTTAGTTCAATGGAGAGCTGTGAGTATCCACCTCTGTATTTGTCAGGCTCTGGCAGAACCTCTCAGGAGACAGCTATATCAGGCTTTTGTTAGTATGCACTTTCTGGCATCCTTAACAGTGTCTGACCTTGGTGACTGTGTATGGGATGGATTCTCAGGTGGTGTGGTCTCTGGATGGCCTTCCTTCAATCTCTGCTCCACATTTTGTCTCCTTATTTCTCTCTCTCTATTTTTTTAAGTTTATTCAGGGCATGGGGGGTGGAGTAAAGAGGGTAGTATGGTAGAGAAAGAGAGAGAGAGAAGTAGAGAAATAAAAGAGTAGAGGCCATCCATGGGCACATGGAGACAAAGGGAGAGGGGAGTGGGGAGAGAGGGGACAAAGGGAGAAAAGGATAAGAGCAAGAGAGAGCAAGAGGGAGCAAGAGAGCAAGATCAAGAGAGGTCTCCTTATTTCCTCCTGTGAATATTTTGTTCCCCCATCTAAGAAGGATTGAAGCACCTATGTCTTCCTTCTTTTTGAGCTTCATGTGGTCTATAAATTGTATTTGGGTACTCCAAGCTTTTGGGTTAATATCCACTTATCAGTGAGTGCATACCATGTATGTATGTTCTTTTGTGCTTGGGTTACCTTACTCAGGATGATATTTCTAGCTCCACTCATTTGCCTAAGAATTTCATGAAGTCATTGTTTTTAATAGCTAAGTAGTATTCCATTGTGTAAATGTGTCACATTTTCTGTATTCATTCCTCCACTGAAGGACATATGAGTTCTTTCCAGGTTCTGGTTGTTATTACAACATCTGTCAGTCAGTATTACTAATTTGGTTTACCAAAACACCAATCTATGAAACTCATTGTATATTTATAAGGCACAGTTTTAACTCAGTCTGCAGATTATATTTCTGCTAGAATATTTTAGCATCCATATTATAAAATATCATTATAAATATATGGTATTGTTCAAATATGGGGATTTGCTAGCAAACATTTTAAAATATGGCCACCTATACCTAGTTGATGAGTGTAAACATATTTAAAATTAGTATCTATAAAAATCTTATTATGTGACAAACTATAATTTTTAGCTATCACTATGTTAAAATATTATATTATTTCTTTCCATGATATTCATTTATTGTATATCTGTGTGTGCACGTCTATTCATCTACCTACTTACCTACTTATCTACTTTTAAAGTGTAAAAAATTAAATGACAGGGTTTTGTTTTATAAGAATGGAGATATTTGTTAATTGGTCTTAGACATATTTTTTAATCTTTGAATATTCAATGCATTTACGTAGTGTACTTTAATCAACACCTCAGGCCACATTCAACAACTTTCAGTGTCACTGCTCACATCTTTCTAATGAACCTGTGTCATATTTTTCATAATATTTATTTAATTCATGTTTATTAGTGAGCGCTTCTATTTTGTGTTTTCCTGATAAGTTTAGTCTTTGGGGGTTACAATTGCATAATTCCCTCCTCTGTTTCCTCTAAGTCCTCCCAACATTCATCTTTTAGCTCTTTTTTAATTCATGATTTATTTTTCACTACATCTTGTTATGTACTCTGTGTTTATATATTTTTCCTATTGTTACATACAAATATCTGTTTATATTTTCTCTTCAGCTAAACAAGTTCAATCTTCTAAGTACAATGTTACTTACATATATGTTTAAATGGTTAATCATTGGATATTAGAAAAACAATTGGTGTCTTCATCTCCTCGGGAAATTATTCTCTTCTCTCATTTCTTGGTTGCTTGTACTTTTGAGGTCTCATGTACTTTCTACTCCTCTCTCTCTCTCTCTCTCTCTCTCTCTCTTTCTCACTCTCTCTCCTTCTCTCTCTCTCTCTCTCTCTCTGTGTGTGTGTATATATATATATATATATATATATATATATATATCAATTGTTATTCTTCATCAGATCATGTTTAGGGAGTCATGCTGGTAGGCATCTAGTCTGGCTTCTGACATACTTAGCAAATACAATCTCAAGGCAAAACTCCTCATTCTTTCATCCACAATAACAAGGATATGGAAACACATAAGTTTTCTTCAACAATAAAACATTCCAAAGCTCAACTGAGAAAATATCTGCTGCAATTTTCTTATCATATGTCTGGAGGCCCTTTCTGTCTGTCTGTCTGTCTGTCTGTCTCTCTTTCTTTCTTTCTTTCTTTCTTTCCTTCTTTCTTTCTTTTCCTTTCTTTTCTCTATTAATTTTATTTATTTATTTTATTTTTGTTTATTAATTGATGTGGTAGGCTGAGACTACCTTAGGTTTTATTATTCTCAGATCAAGTTGAACAAATAATAAGTGAAAGTCAGTAAGCTGCATTTCTTTGTGCTCTCTGCTTCCATTCCTGTCTTAAAATATTTATTTGGTTTTTTTCCTTTTATTGAAAACAGACTTTTTTCACATATTATATTCTGATTAGTATCTGCTCACTCTACCAGTCCAGTTCCTCACCTACTGTCCTATCCAGATCCACTTCCTTTATGTCTCTCATTGGAAAAGAACAGGCTTTTAAGGGATAGTTATAAAAGAAAACTTAATACAATGTATGGTATAACCAAAAATAATACACTGTAGCTAAAGACAAACTAACAGAAGAGAAAGAGCTCCCATTCCATGTAAGGTACAGATATTAAAGATCATCTTTTTTCCACACTCAAGAGTCTCATAAACACACTAAAATGGAAGCCATTATATATACCTGTTGTAGACCCACTCAGGCCCTACACTTCCTGCTGCAGTCTGTATGAGTTCATATAAACTTTGATTATGTTGGTTATTTCTCTTGCCTTTATCCATCACCATCTACTCTGTTTCTGTTCATTATCTGGATTTCACTGAACGCTGAGGGGAAGTAATTAACAGAGACATCTCATTTAGTTCTGCGTGTTCCAAGATTCTCTGTATAATATATGTCTGTGGGTCTCTTGATTTATTTATTTTTCTCATCTGCTGTAGGAGGAAACATTTCTGATGATGGACAAAGTATTGATCTATGATTATGTCAGAATGCCCTTAGGAGACATTTACTTACTATTTTTTGGCTTATTTGTTTTTATTTAGTGTGTGTGTTTGTTTTTTTATAAACATTATTTTCTTTTATCATGCATCCCTGTGTTATCTAGTCTCTGGTTCTCTGTTCCTCAAGCAGTATCATATATGAGTTCCATCTTTGGAGTGGCTCTTAAATCCTATCAGATTTTTTTTCTCATTATTTCCACCTGTTCAGTAAGTATAATGTTGCTTATATGTGTGTATTCAGGGCATACCATTTGGCACTTGACAACTTGACAGCTAATGCTGTGCTGTTCTCTGGGGAAGGTAATATCTCCAGCTCCCAGGTTTCCTCTGTTGCCTATAATTCTTCACATAGGGGTGTGGCCTCAAGGACTTTTCCTCATCCATTTTTCATGTATACCTTTTCTCATGGATTGAAGGCTCTTTCTGTACGATAGAACCCATACCTAATACTGCAAAAGTAGAAAGCAATTTAAAACTAGATAGTTGATGGGGATAGTTGGATTCCAAATATCAGTATGGTGCCAAAGGAACACATCAGAAATACTAGAACAATTGAAATCACAGAAGCTATAGCAAACACATAAGATCAATCCAGTAGAGGGCCCCATCATGCAGAGAGGCTAACTCATAACCAAGAAGCCATTATAATTGTTATATATAATTGTTATATACAATTGTTATATAATTGTTATATACAAAGTGAAAAAGAATTTTCCTTGATGGAATTTCCCTAGGTATACCAACTGTATTACAAGTCAGGCCTCATGCACACGATTAGGAGGTTGACACAAAATTAATTCCATATTTTTTTATGAAACTTGGTTTAGTTATTTTTATATTCCTTATCTGCTAGTTCAATTTGACTTTTTAAAAATTCATTTGTTTGTTTATTTATTTATTTTAGAGAGTTAAAAATCATTCAGGCCAAGTAAAAATAAAATCTAAAATAAAATTTAACAATATCAATGAAAATATTAATGTTTATAAAATTTTGTTTTAAATTCTTGTTTTCTGGTGCATTTTCAGTGGGCACAGTATAATACATGCTTGCCATAACTCTGAAAAATCATTGGAACTCATTTGAGTAACAATAACAAAATCCTTATGTGTGTTGAAACATCAGAACACTATTATGATTTAAAAGTTAGAGTTTACTATATTGTCTTTAGTTTAAAATACTACAAGAAATGTGGTAAATGTATCAATCCTTAAGGTTTTTTAAAAATTAGAAAATTGGGTAAAACATTATTGAATTTCTCAGTTTGTATACACTGCTCATGATAAGAGTCTTTAGGGATACTTGGCCATTTTTTTTTCTCCAGCTTCTTCTACTGAGTTAAGTGATTTTAAGCAAATACTAAATGCTAATCTAAGTCGAATAATCTGATTATGGTACTTTATCTTCATTCACCCCAGCCACATTGACAAATATCCACTGTTAACACTGAATGCAACCATTGTGAAGCAGACTTTTGTTCACTGATTTTGTGATACAGATGTTATCGTTGTTATTGTATATGTGTGAACCAGGAGCATCCTAAATTTAAATGATTTAATTTAGCCATTAACTAAGGAGTTGTATTTAAGCCAAATGAATTGAATACTTATACTCAGAGCTGGCAAATAAACAATATCCTCAAAAGAACTATTTATAATAAATTTTGAGGGAGAGAAAAAGATAATACATGTGCTGGACTTGACCATGACACTTCATAACTACAATGATTCCTGGCTTTTCTTTTTAAATTGGTATAACACATAGGCTTAGGATATGAAGAAATAAGATAATCAAGGATTCAAATAAACAATCTAATATAACATGCATGTTTAAGTTAGATCCTAACATGTATTTGTTCACATATAATATACTAACAAGTAATACTTATTTTAAAATTGAATATTCATAAAACATTTATTCTATTATACTCAAAATTGAAATGTGCATTATAAAGCATAAATTAAAGAGAAATTTCTCCTATTTTAATGTAAGTTTTTTTGTGGGGCTTAGAAATGAACTCAGGGTCTCAAAATTAATATGAAATACTCTCAAATAATCAAGGCACTCATGAGTAAAATACTACAAATATCATAATTCCTGAGATCAAATTATACTATAGGGGCAAGTAGAGGAGATGCTGATTCCCTTGATTGTGTCAATAAAAAAGGCAGACGATAATTGATGGGTGAAAGGAAGAGGAAGAAGAGCAGACTCAAGGAGAGAGGAGGGAGTTCTTCGAGCCAGGCTTTGGAAGAAGAACACACAGCCATGTAAAGTTGTATGGCCACCGGAACCAGTGGCCTCCGCCATCAACTGAAATAAGCTAGCTGGTAAGTTTAGGGCAGGAGATCCTAGTCACAGCATTTGCGTTATCTGACAAGTTCTAAATTAATAAAACTGTCTAGAGTTTTCCTTCTACGGAGCTAAGGTGGGCAGGAGAAAAAGAGCAAATGGCAGAGTTGATGGCAGCTTGGCAAAGCTATGCCGGAGAAACAGGTAAATTGGAAGTGAAGTCAATGGAGCTAAACTGGGGCAGGTTGGAGTCCAGGCCATGGTCTGGGAAAGGTGGTAGCATATTTGTTTGTTTGTTGTTGTTGTTGTGGTTTTAAATGCACGCAACACCGGCATCAGAATAATATGAAGGTGGTAGCAAAAAATAAAAAAAAATTACCAAATGGCATACAGGCCAAAGCAGCAGTAAACCCAGAAATGAGCTTGAATAGTTTTCTAATGTCCTTGAAAATGAGACAAATACATAAATCATTTTAAAACGCAGCGTCTTTGGCATAAGGTTCTTAGAAATCTGTAGAATGTATGTGGAAAAATGGAAATAGAAACCTATACAAAAACAAACAGCTTACATCGCCGTTAGTGTAAAATCTGATCCTTTGGAATTCCTCGCCAAAATAATGGAAACAATTAAAGATACTGACATTGTCAAAGACTCTTTACTAGATTCATGTAGCTGAGGAAGAAATGACAAATGCTAACAATTGAAATACAAACAACATAGTAAAAGGCCAGCCCTTAGAATCCCAGAAAATGTTTTCCAGGTGTCCATCTTAAATGTAATTCATAAATAGAATATATAAAAAGTAAGTAAATGATGGAATAATAGTTAAAGAGGTAACAAATTTACCATATTAAACACTTCTCAAGCATTGAAATACAAATGACCAGTGAGCAACTGGAAATTCAAAAATGTGCAATGCTCTTAGCCATTGAGGAAGTGGAAGTAAAATTATCAATGCATTTCCATTTCATCGACGTTTATCAAGAAGAAAATAAATGATAAAGAAGATAGTGTTTTGAAAAGGACATATGCACACATTTCAGGAATAACAGAAATTTAGTTCAACCAATGTAAAAATCATGTGGCTGTTCCTTTAAAAAGATTAGCATAATTACATGATCCAGCTGTCCCTTCATGGATCTACCCAAAGGCCAAAATATAGAACCAGGATAGATGCCTAGATGCCTATTGCTACAAGAATTAACAATGACAATGTGATATGTAGAAAACATTCAATAAAACAAACTGTCATTTTCAAGAAGGTAGGAGGAAATGGAGGTTTTGATATTGAGGGAAAGAAACCATAGAGAGAAAGATAATTGTCACATTTTCTTTCATACATTAAGTTCAGAGAAAGAAAAGAATACAAAGAAATAATAGCAGAATAAGTAAAATATGGAAGTAAAAGTGGATGTGGAAGAATAAATATGTGATTAGGCAGGTGGATATATTATAATAGACCATTATAAGCATACAAATGTATAACAATGGTATTTTTTGCAACTAATATAAACTGATGAAAATGCTCAGGAGATCTCATTATATATATATATATATATATATATGTTAAACATAATTTGTTTTAGATTCTAACTTAAAAAAATACATAAATACATTTATAGGCACACATACACACTTATTAATAATGAAGTTTATTTATGTGTTAAGTATAATTTAGACAAAGTTTATAAGTAAAAATAAATTATATTTTCCATTAAATAATATTTTAATAATAATTATAATAATAATAATACAAAAGTGAAATTATAAACTTTTATGTATTCAACTAGAAATAATTTTTCTGTAGACAAATACTTTGGCCAATGTTGTATATCTATGAGTGATTATTTATTATCAGGTTTAAACTTAATATGGCCCTATAATCGGTAGTCTAGAAACCCTGATTAAGAGAATGAAAATATATATAAAGAGATGTTTGCATCTAACGTGTTCCATGAAGAACATTATTTAGGAAGTATGCATTTATATGCAACTGAAATGCTATTGCAGCCTAGCCCCTTTCAGCAAATAGTGCAGTGCAAAAGGGCAGCATTTAGCTTTACCGGCTGAAGAGCTATAATCCAAGTATTGTCAAGGTGTAATTAATTACTGACACACTAGGATCTGTTTGAATTTCCACAACAATGGCTTTACTCATTTTACAGTAATATTTTAATGATTTAGTTACTTTTCATATTTATCTGCTCATTTAATCGTGTTATCATTTTATGAAAGAAGGTGATAGTCTCTTTACTGAATATTTTGCAAGTAAAATGCATGATAGAATAATTTTTATGAAACTTTAGTTACAGTACGGCAAAGGTAGAAAAACTGAGACATTTAGTTTCCTGTTACTCTGGTATATTTTCTTAATTTCTTCATACAATTTTTAATTTCTTCATAGAAAAAAGTACATTTGTAATGATAAGGCATGAATTTAATATACTGTATTTTAAAAGCACACAATTCACTCATAATGTAAGTTGCAATTAAAGCACAGATCAAGTAGTAATGTATTGGTCCTTCATCGTGATAATTAATTTTTGTTTATTAACACTTAAAATTTCATTTTTATGTCAAAATAGAAGATTTGAAGAGCAAAATCAAGTGTTTCTTTTAAGTCATGTGTCAGTAAATGTTTTATGTAAACTCGATAATTCATGTGAGAAACTTTGTAAAAAAAAAATTCATGCTTTATATTCTAGACCCTCCTGAAAAGGATACCAACATCCTTTTGAAGAACTACCTCAATAGTCCAGGTGACAGTAGAAACAGGAGGTAATTGGAGAAATATTTTTATGTTTTACTGTAATGAAGTCAGTGGAGATAGTGAGTAAAACAGAAGAAATATATATTTTCTTACATCTATTTTGAGTTCCTTTTTTTTAACTAGGTCAAACACCTTGTCAGTTTGGTAATCTCATCTCGCTATTCTTTTGTCTTTGGAATCATAAAAGGGATTCTTGCAGAGGCATTAGTTAGTTACATAGTAGTTTATTTTTAGCCTCAATCTTTTATGCAAAATTGAAATAAACATGCTGGAAGATCATGGTTTTAAAAATAATTCATCACTATAGCATTTAAAATTATGTTTTCTCTTACTCATAATCTTGGTTGTCAACATGAGACTGACAGCAATAAATCTCAAGAAATGTGTTTGAAAAGATCAATGTACCGCTTAAAGCATGGAACAAATAATTTTTATTTTTCCTGACTCAATTAATGTTTCAGTATTATCATTAACATATAACATATGAGATCTTACACGCATTCTAAAATTATGAGGGACAAAACCGGTCTCCTTTTATATTTATTTATAGGTTATACTGTAACAAAATTAATTTCTGAAAAATGTGTGGGAGACACTCAGGTATGTATTTTATACTTTAATTTAAATTAAATTTATTTTCTCTTGTAAAAAACGAAATGTGCATATCATAGATGCCTACATACATGCAATGTAATACTTAAATGAAGGTAAGATGATATATTCATCATGAATATTTTCTAATAGTGAAAAAAATCAAAATAGATATTTTGTTCAGTTTACAGTAATTTAATTAAATCAGATTAGAAAATTCCTATTGTTAAACACAATGGGAAAACCAAAGAATAACACAAAAATTAAAAATGCATGACCTACTTTAAGCTTTGTACAAATTGGAAAAATAATAGTAATAGGAAAAAGTGTGTGTGTGTGTGTGTGTGTGTGTGTGTGTGTGCATTTAATGAGAAATATATAGAGCAGAAGTAAAGAGAAAATCTTACCAAAATATTTAGCAATAAAATATAGTAAATGTACATCTATCTTATACACTGTAAGATGTACTTTGTTTAGAAGGTAGGGCATCTTAATAATGAAATAAATACGTTTAAAGAACAGGAAATATTGTAGCTTTTAAATTGAATAAGACGATTACCTAATTTAAAAAATAATTCTATATATATAGATTAGAATATTTTTTGTGTTTAAAAAGCATTTTTTGAACACTAAATTCAATACTAATAAATATTCATAATATAAAAATCAATATCCAAATAAAACCAATATTCTTGTTTATAATTTGTATTTTGGAATTAGGAATTGCATACTAACATTCATATACTTACAGTGTAAATTATATAAACTTTATTAATATAAATTAATTATACAGAATTTTCCTGAGTCTAAATACATTGTAAAACATAAAATAATGACTTTATCTTAGGAATAAATGCTTTATAAAGCTAATACATAAAATTACATGTGGGAAACATGATATTTGAACTATTTTTTTATTTGAAACTTAAGTAGTTATGTTTTCTTTTTCGGCTAAAACAATGAGAATAAAAAAATAAAAATAGTTTTGTTAGAAAGTCAAAAAAATAAGATTATTGAATATAATTTTTGACATTAATATGAGCTATAAATAACAGTAGTTTCAATGTCATGGCACTTAACATAGTAGCAAAACATAGTCTCACGCAGTGCGTATCATGTTAAAAAAGGCCTATGCATATGTGAAAACTTGACTTCTACAAGCTGCAAAGACAATGTAATGATGAAAAATGAACATTATCAATACATGTAGCTAAATCAGTTGAATAACTATAAGTGATTTAGCAAACCTCTGCCTGCACATTTCAGTTTGTCAAAAACTCACTTAAGTGGATTTAAAAATACACAGAATATAACTATTTTTTTATTTCAGGAATAAAATTTCAGAAAATTTATTTTTAAAACCATTTATTTATTTAAATTTGTTTAATATTCTGGGTTTTATAAATCCTTTTTGCAACTAACTTCAGGTTTTATTAAAATTGATAGGCTTCAAAATAAAAATTGATGAATTATATTTGTGTCTAATCTCATATTTTTTAAATTTTGATTTTAATATTTTTATGTAGTTTATACTTTTTTCTAATACATAATTTGATATATATAAATGTCTTTGTCTCTATAACCAGCCAAATATGTACATACTTGTCCTACTTCATATTTATTTTTATTAGAAACCTAATAATATTTATTGCTTTAATTTTTGACAATAGATTTTAAATAAAATAAAAAGTTTAATAGCCACAAATTATGAAAAGAAGAAAGAAATCAAAAATATTATCTGTCTTTCATAATTGTTAGTTTCACAAAACAATGGTATTAATATGTAGTATGTTTCTAAAAAGTATCAAGAAATAAATTGTTATATCTCATAATTATTTATAAAGAAATATAATTCTCATAATTTGAAGGAACACAAATTCATTATTTTTAGTTCATAATATTATACAGCAAATTCAAGTATAAAATATTCAAGATATTTAAAATATAATCTAGTCTTATCTATTGTTGAAGAAACATACATTTATAATATAACATGTGGGCAAATTTTTATCAATTTGATCAGGAAAATATAATCTTTTCACGTATAATATTTTTAGGAAACATCCAAAAATGTCCTGGCTTCAATTATTTCTAGATTGCTTTTCTTTATAAAATATCAACTAACCAAAATTTTTCAACTACTTGTTGACTCTCTACTAAATTCAGTTGATTTATATTTTAAATCTATCCAGGATCCTCATAACCTTACCTTGTCAGGTTTAAATCCTTTTATTCCGCAAACTGAAACTGTAGCTTCTCAGCAGTGGAAAGAGAAAAGAAGGAAAAGCTGATTCCCTTTATGGGCTTCTCGGCCGACCCTTCACAGATTACTGTGCTCTGATTTAGGGATGCTGGGCTTTTAGTAGCACAACACGTCAGTATGTCAGTGCTTACGATGCTATTTTGGGTTCTCCAAGTAGAATCATGAACACTGAGCCTTTTGTTCAAAATACCATAATGGCATTCTGATATTCTGATGTCCACTCTCAGTCTGAGGTTAAAATGGAGACAGCTAAACAAGTAGTAAAATCCAACTTTCTCTCCTCTCTCTCCCTCTCTCTCCTTTCTCCCCTCTCTCCCCTCTGTCTCTGTCTCTGTCTCTCTGTCTCTCTGTCTCTCTGTCCCTCTCTGTCTCTGTCTCTCCCCTCCCTCCTTCCCTCCCCTGCTCTGCTCTCTTATTTTTCACTTGAGGTGAGAACAAGGCTACTTATGTAAGAGAGTTGTGCAAGTGAAGAGGACATGCCCCCTGCTTGGGGATTAGCCTAGCAAACAAATGATCAATTTAAACCAGAGACAAAAGTTACTGAAAGAAGAAAAGTCCTTCACTGTATATCTTGTCCTTCTAGTTGTTTTTTAATTCTGGACTTTTATTTATGGACCGAGTACATTGCTAATGAGAAGACATCACCTAACTTATTAATTTTTATTTTCCTTGGCTTATTTATCAAAACTATATTAATTAGTTAATTCATGTAATTAAAATTATTTATAAAACTTACTATTATAAAATCATTGTGTCATTACATGTTGCTTTTGCAAGTTAGTTTTCATTAAAATTACATTTGCATCAAAGAAGAGAAATGCTAAAATAATGTAGGCATTGTTTAGAAAGTAATGATTTCTATAAAATTATTCTAAACCTTGAAAAAGTAAGTATTAGTACACTTATGAGGAAATAGGCTTATATTTCAGGAATGATATTAGAGACATCAAAAATATGGTCTGCATGCATGTCTATTTTATCCTATCCATGAAAATGCAGCAGTCAATTGAATATATCATAACTAGTAGATTACTGGTGCCACAACATATGTGCTGTAGAATGTATGCTTTCATATTTAAGTGTACAAAAACCAAATATATTAATTTTGATTATACAAAAATATGTGCTTTTGTAACATGAGACAGAAGTAAAGCAATGTGTACTTATGAACTATATTTACTAAATGTATTTATATATTTATTCTTCATTCCGTTTTTTAGGACTAGTATACCTGATGTATTGTAGACATTATTGAAAAGTCATATTCTATTCAGACCATCCAGCAATATTATGTGAGATCTAGTATTGGCTTCACCATGCATCATAGTTATAATTTTGTTCTATGCTCTATTTCCTTTATTAATGTAAACTCCAATCCGCTCACAATTATAAATACTACATTTCATTTTATTCACAGTCAGAACATAAAATAAAACTGACATCAATTATATGAGTGAGACTTGTATTTCTTTTTTGAGCTGAGCTCTTGTAAATCAAAATCATTGGCATTAAAAATATTGATTTTGTCATTCATTTACAATATCATCCAATCATCCACAATTGCTGACTCTTTTTATTTTTTTAATTTTTTTTTATTTTTTTTATTTTTTGGCTGTATTTACCTGTCTCCTTTACCAAGAGATAACACTTCACTGATGCTAGCGATGACAGCCACCCAGAAAAATTTTATAAAATTTCAAATTATTATAAGAAAGATATACTGTCAATTTACTCACATAGGTTCAATACCTGTAAAAACACCCAGACTTCCAAACAAGGAATTCTTAAGCACAATATTTAATGCTGTAATGATCCATGACTCAGTCTTATTTTCCAAGTCTCTACCTCTGTCTTTTTCTTTTTGATAACTTTGTTTCTTGTATTTTGTGGTCAGAGTTAGCTTGGCCATTTCCTCAAATGCTTAAATTATGAGTTAGATGTTTGTTTATGCATGCACATACAACATATATCCCATCCCACTGCACTTACAGATAACAGTTTAGATGTTACCAAGGGCTGGTATTTTCACTTTTTATCACAATTTAATCTCTATTTTGTGGTTTCTTCAATTCTTCTTCCCCTCATTCCATTCTCTCTCTCTCTCTCTCTCTCTCTCTCTCTCTCTCTCTCTCTCTCTCTTCTCTTTCTCTCACACTCTGGATGTCTAAAGTGTTTGCAGTAGCCATTGGTAAGTATATTCCAGATAGCATGTAACATTTACCTAACAGTCAGATACCCATTCTTAGCAATTTATTTGTTTCGTTATTCTTCTAATTTTTAAAATATTTTTGTGGTAAAATTTTATTGCAATTGTCAAATCTGTTATCATCTAGTTATAATAAATTTTAATATAAACCTAAAAAATTGCAATTGTATATAACTATAGTAAGGGTCCAAAAATTGCTGAAGAAAGAACTCAGTCTCAGACAGTATGAAAACTGGCACATTTGATATGCAGAAACAACAACCATTCAGGGATCAGCCATTCTTTGAAATGGTGACCACAGACAAAGGCATTCAGGATAGGGGAAACTTTCTAGAAGTATTAGATAATCAAAAATTCATTGGTGGGTCACAGGTGATCAGAGATCTACATTCATATGTCATGAACTTTCAACCATGTTATGAAGTAGGGCTGACCAACACAGGCGGCCTGCTCTGAGATAAGATATTTCACCATTTTTGTGATTATCCTTAGCCTGTTCTTTGAACGAGGGTTTTATGATATTAATCTGGATTTTATGGTTTCCCCCTAGATCTGGCAACATATGACCTAGTTTCTGAGACATATGGTCTATTCCTAAATCTGGTACCTTATAGACTTTTTTTTTTAAATCAGGCCTGGTCAATAAATGGAAACACATGGGGTTTATGGTACACTTTGAGTGTAATACATCTGTCTCACAGAACAAGGCTTTCAATGTTCTATATAAAATACCCAACCAAATTTATTCATATAGTGAAGAATTTGATTTGTATCTTCAGAATGTTCAAAATAGCATTTAAGAGGATTACAGTAATTTGGAGTAATTGAAATGATTAAATCTCTTTATTAAAGTTATCAGAAAATTAATGGATTTCACTGGGGTATTTTTCACACATATGCCATTATCATTGTTCTTATTTTACTGTCCCTCCTGCTTTTAGCCATCCTGATAATATGTCCTGTTGCTAGCTTTCTTCCTCCCATAGATATCTCCCTCCTACTTCATTATTACTTGCATTTCATTGATCACATCAATTAAGTTTTAATGTAAATATTGTTTTTTCCATGTATGACCTCTTTTTAGACTCATTAAATACATAGCATATAGTCATACACACACACACACACACACACACACACACACAAACACAAACACGCACAATGCTTGAATATTTAACTACAAAGTCTGAACAATAGAGAAAATTTGTTGATTTTTCTTTTCCAAATCGTATTTAACTTGTTTCACCTAGCAATTTATTGAGTCCAATTTTCCCACCAAAGCAAATACTGAATATCCAAACACACCAGAAAAGCAATATCTAGACTTAAAATCACATTTTATCATGATGATGGAGAACTTCAAGAAAGACATAAAGAACTCCCTTGGAGAAATTCAAGAAAACACAAATGAACAAGGAGAAGCATACAGAGAGGAAGTGCAAAAATCCCTGAAACTATTGCAAGAAAACACAATTAAACAGGTGAAAGAATTAAAAGTGGAAATAGAAGCAATAAAGAAAGCACAAAGGGAGACAAGCCTGGATACAGAAAACCAAAGGAAGAGACAAGGAGCCGTAGATAAAAGCATTAGCAACAGAATGGAAGAGATAGAGGAGAGAATCTCGGGAGCAGAATATTCCATAAAAATCATTGACACAACTGTCAAAGGTAATGTAAAACCGAAAAAGGAACTGACCCAAAACATACAGGAAATCCAGCACACAATGAGAAAGAAGATCAAACCTAAGGATAATAGGTATAGAAGAAAGTGAAGACTCCCAACTAAAAGGACCAGTAAATATCTTCAACAAAATCATAGAAGAAAACTTCCCTAACTTAAAGAAAGAGATGCCCATAAACATACAAGAAGCCTACAGAATTCCAAATAGACTGGACCAGCAAAGAAACTCCTCCTGTCACATAATAGTCAAAACACTAAATGCGCAAAACAAAGTAAGGGAAAAAGGTCAAATGATATAAAGACAGATCTATAAGAATTTCACCAGACTTCTCACCAGAGACTATGAAAGCCAGAAGATCCTGGACAGATATCATACAGGCCGTAAGAGAACACAAATGCTAGCCCAGGTTACTGTATCCAGCAAAACTCTCAATTAACATAGATGGAGAAACCACGATATTCCATGACAAAACCAAATTTACATAATATCTTTCTGCAAATCCAGCCCTACAAAGGGTAATAATGGAAAAGCCCAACAAAAGGAGGCAAGCTACACACTAGACCAAACTAAACTAAACTAAACTAAACGTTTTTCAACAAAATAAAGAGAAGACAAGCAAAAACATAATCTCACATCCAAACACGAATATAACAGGAAGCAACAATCACTATTCCTTAATATCTCTCAACATCAATGAACTCAATTCTCCAATAAAAAGACACAGATTAACAAGCTGGATACGCAATGAGGACCCACCATTTTGCTGCCTACAGGAAACACACCTCAGGGACAAAGATAGAAAATACCTCAGAGTAAGGGGCTAGAAAACAACTTTCCAAGCAAATGGTCTGAAGAAGACGCTGGAGTAGCCATTCTAATATCGAATTAAATCGATTTTCAACAAAAGGTCATAAATAAAGATAAGGAATGACACTTCATATTCATCAAAGGAAAATTCCACCAAGATGAACTCTCAATCCTATTTATCTATGCACCAAATACGAGGGCACCCACATACATAAAAGAAACCTTACTAAAGCTCAAAGCACACATTGAACCTCACACAATAATAGTAGGAGATTTCAAAACCCCACTCTCATCAATGGACATATCATGGAAACAGAAATTAAACAGAGACATAGACAGACTAAGAGAAGTCATGAACCAAATGAATTTAACAGATATTTATAGAACATTCTGTCCTAAAACAAAAGGATATATCTTCTTCTCACCACCTCATGGTACTTTTTCCAAAATTGACCATATAATCTGTCATAAAACAGGCCACAACAAATATAGAAAGATAGAAATATTTCCATGCATCCTATCAGACCACCACGGGATAAAGCTTGTCTTCCATAACAATAAAGAAAGAATGCCCACATATACATGGAAGTTGAATAATGCTCTACTCAATGATAACCTGGTCAAGAAAGAAATAAAAAAGAAATTGAAGACTTCTTAGAATTTAATGAAAATGAAGGAAAAACATACCCAAACTTATGGAACAAAATGAAAGCTGTGCTAAGAGGAAAACTCATAGCTCTGAGTGCCTGCAGAAACAGGAAAGAGCATATATCAGTAGCTTGACAGCACACCTAAAAGCTCTAGAGCAAAAATAATCAAACACACCCAGGAGGAGTAGAAGGCAGGAAATAATCAAACTCAGAGCTGAAATCAATCAAGTAGAAACAAAAAGGAATATACAAAGAATCAACAGAACCAAAGGCTATTTCTTAGTGAAAATCAACAAGATAGATAAAACCTTAGCCAGACTAATAAGAAGATAAAGAGAGTGTGTCCCAATTAACAAAATCAGAAATGAAAAGGGAGACATAAGGACAGAGCCGGAGGAAATTTAAAAAAAACATCAGATCCTACTACAAAAGCCTATATTCAACAAAACTTGAAAATCCAGAGGAAATGAACAATTTCCTAGACAGATACCAGGTACCGAAGTTAAATCAGGAACAGATAAACCAGTTAAACAACCCCATAACTCCTAAAGACATAGAAGCAGTCATTAAAGGTCTCCCAACAAAAAAAAAGCCCAGGTCAGGATGAGTTCAGTGAAGAATTCTGTCAGACCTTCATAGAAGACCTCATACCAATACTATCCAAAGTATTCCACAAAATTGAAACAGATGGAGCACTACCGAATTCCTTCTATGAAGCCACAATTAATCTTATACTTAAACCAACAAAGACTCAACAAAGAAAGAGAACTTCAGAGCAATTTCCCTTATGAATATCAATGCAAAAATACTCAATAAAATTCTTACAAACCGAATCCAAGAGCACATCAAAATAATCACCCATCATGATCAAGTAGGCTTCATTCCAGTGATGCAGGGATGGTTTAATATATGGAAAACCATCAATATAATCCACTATATAAACAAACTGAAAAGTAAAAACCACATGATCATTTCATTAGACGCTGAGAAATCATTTGACAAAATTCAACACCCCTTCATGATAAAAGTCCTGGAAAGAACAGGAATTCAAGGCCCATACCTAAACATAGTAACAGCCATATAAAGCAAACCAGTAGCTAATATTAAATTAAATGGAGAGAAACTTGAAGCATTCCCACTAAAATCAGGGACTAGACAAGGCTGCCCACTCTCTCCCTAATTATTCAATATAGTTCTTGAAGTCCTAGCCAGAGCAATCAGATAACAAAAGGAGATCAACGTGATACAAATTGGAAAGGAAGAAATCAAAATATTTGCAGATAATATGATTGTATATTTAAGTGATCCCAAAAGTTCCACCAGAGAACTACTAAACCTGATAAACATCTTCAGCAAAGTGGCTGGGTATAAAATTAACTCAAATAAATCAGTAGCCTTCCTCTACACAAAAGAGAAACAAGCGCGGAAAGAAATTAGGCAAACAACACCATTCATGAGATACCCAAATAATATAAAATACCTCAGTGTGACTTTTACCAAGCAAGTGAAAGATCTGTAAAATAAGAACTTCAACCCGCTGAAGAAAGAAACTGAAGAAGATCTGAGAACATGGAAAGATCTCCCATGCTCATGGATTGACAGGATTAATATAGTTTAAATGGCCATTTTACCAAAAGTGATCTGCAGATTCAATGAAATCCCCATCAAAATTCCAACCCAATTCTTCATATAGTTAGATAGAACAATTTGCAAATTCATGTGGAATAACAGAAAACACAGGATAGCTAAAATTATCCTCACCAATAAAAAGACTTCAAGGAAATCACTATCCCTGAACTCAAGCAGTATTACAGAGCAATAGTGATAAAAACTTTATGGTATTGGTACAGAGACAGACAGATAGATCAGTGGAGTAGAATTGAAGACCCAGAAATTAACCCACAAAACCTATGGTCACTTGATTTTTTACAAAGGAGCCAAATCCATCCAATGAAAAAAAGACAGCATTTTCAGCAAATGGTGCTGATTCAACTGGAGGTCAGCATGTAGAAGAATGCAGATCGATCCATTCTTATCACCCTGTACAAAGCTTAATTCCAGTGGGTCAACGACCTCCACATCAAACCAGATACAGTCAAAATAATAGAAGAAAAAGTGGGGAAGTATCTCGACCACATGGGCACTGGAGAATATATCCTGAACAAACAACACCAATGGCTTATGCTCTAAGATCAAGAATCGACAAATGGGATCTCATAAAACTGCAAAGCGTCTGTAAGTCAAAGGACACTGTTATTAGGACAAAACAGAAACCAACAGTTTGGGAAATGATCTTTACCAGTCCTACAACTGATAGAGGGCTTATATCCAAAATATACAAAGAACTCAATAAGTTAGACCACAGGGAGACAAATAACTGTATAAAAAATGGGGTTCAGAGCTAAACGAAGAATTCACAGATGAGGAATGCCGAATGGCTGAGAAACACCTAAAGAAATTTTCAACATATTTAATCATAAGGGAAATGCAGATGAAAACAACCCTGAGATTTCACCTTATACCAGTCAGACTGGCTAAGATCAAAAACTCAGGTGACAGCAGATACTGGCAAGGATGTGGAGAAAGAGGAACACTCTTCCATTGTTGATGGGATTGCAGACTGGTACAACCTTTCTAGAAATCAGTCTGGAGATACCTCAGAAAATTGGACATTGAACTACCTGAGGACCCAGCTATAGCTCTCTTGGGCACATACCCAAAAAATTGCCCAATATATAACAAAGACACATTCTCCACTATGTTCATAGCAACTTTATTTATAATAGCCAGAGTCTGGAAAGAACCCAGATGCCCTTCAACAGTGGAATGGATACAGAAAAGTGGTACATCTACACAATGGAATACTACTTAGCTATCAAAAACAATGAGTTTATGAAATTCTTAGGCAAATGGATGGAACTGGAAAATATCGTCCTGAGTGAGGTAACCCAATCACAGAAAAACACACATGGTATGCATTCATTGATAAGTGGATATTAGCCCAAATGCTCAATTTACCCTAGGTGCACAGAACACATGAAACTCAAGGATGACCAAAATGTGAATGCTTCACTCCTTCTTTAAAAGGGGAACAGGAATATCCTTGGGAGGGAATAGGGAGGCAAAGTTTAGAACAGAGGTTGAAGGAACACCCATTCAGATCCTGGTCCACATGTGGCCCATACATATACAGCCACCAAACTAGATAAGATGGATGAAACGAAGTGCAGGATGACAGGAACTGGATGTAAATCTGTCCTGAGAGACACAGCCAGAATATGGAAAATACATAGGCAAATGCCAGCAGCATACCACTGAACTGAGAATGGTATCCTCGTTGAATAAATCTTAGAAAGGATTGAAAGAGCTAGAAGGGGCTTGAGACCCCATATGAACAAAAATGCCAAGCAACCAGAGCTTCCATGGAGTAAGTCACTACCCAAAGACTATGCATGGACTGTCCTTGGGTTCCAACTGTATAGGTAGCAATGAATTGCCTAGTAAGCACCACCAGTGGAAGGAGAAGCCCTTGGTCCTGCTAAGACGGAACTCCCAGAGAACGTGATTGTTGGGGGTAGGGTGATAATGGGGGGAGGATGGGGAGGAAAACACCCATATAGATGGGGAGGGGGAGGGGTTAGAGGGATATTGATCCGGAACCTGGGAAAGGGAATAACAGTTGAAATGTAAATAAGAAGTACCCAAGTTAATAACAATGGAGGAAAAAATAAGCTGGTTGTGTTTTCTTTTATATTAAAGTAAGAAACATAAATTTTAAATAAAAGTTTCAATAAAGTTTTTAATCCACGGAGTAGCAACCAGGAATCTTTTTATCAAGGTTTTTTGAGAATTATATCATTAGGCATTTCAGAAGTTTCCACACTGGTGTCTATATTAGAAAGAGATTCCTTTCACCCACATATTTGTATCAAATCCTTATAGCAAGCAATCAATTCTTATTGAGGTGAGATGAACTTTCAAAGCAGTTTTAATCTGTATTTTCCTATTGCAAATGATATTGCCAATTTTTCAGGTATTTCTTGGCTCTTTTTATTTCTTTTTTAGTGAACTATCCTTTAGCTCAGTTTATTTATTGATGAAAAGATTTGTTTGCATTCATTTTTGCCTTTTTTCAACTTAGTTTATATTTTAGATAATAACTTTTGCATAAGGTATAGTTTGGTAAAGATATTCTTTTATGTTTTAGATTGTCTGAAAACTCTACTTATATTTTCCTCTGTAGTTTAGGTGCTTTTAACTGCATTTTAATTTTTTTTGTCATTTCAAGGGATTATTCTGTGTACTATTGGAGTAGTGTATTGAAAGTCCTTGCCCATGGCTATATCTACACTTGATCTTAGCCAAAAGGCCGAGAAGCGATATGGCTATATCTACAAAGATTACCATTCAAATTTTCAAGGTTTAAGTTCTACATTAATGTGTTTGATTCATTTTCAATTTTGTATGAGGTCAGAAATATGAATATTTTTCCACTTATAGATATATATAATCTTTTTAACCAGCCAATTTGTTTAAGTGGTCGTCCTTTGTAAATATATTTTCCATATATTTACATATTGTCAAAAACTCAGGACTCAAATAAGCTCTGAAATATGCTAGCCTAGTAAATGTGAGTATGTAACTCTTGAAGCTGTTAAAAATCAAATTAGGCATAATAGCATGATTTATGAACCCTGTGCTGGGGAGTGTATCTCTTAGGCTTGCTGTCCAGGTAGCCTAGCACAAGTTATTAGATTAAGACCAAATGAAAGACCATGTATCAAGAGCATAGCAAAACAAACAATGAAATAAACAAAAGCCAAGTGCATAATATCACTAAGGATAGAAGCCAAGGTTTCTGTTTTTCTTACACACAAAGACAAATACACACACACACACACACACACACACACACACACACACTCCTTAGGTAGATATAACTATGAATACGTATTATTGGGAATCTTTCTCTCTATTTATCTTAATGTTTGTTTTTGAACCAAATGCAGGAATTTCTGTGTTTGTTTGTTTTATTTTTGTTTTTCACTGTATCTTTGAAATATAAAAAAGAAACAATCCATTATTTCTCATAGTGAAACCTTTTCATGGCTATTCAGTGTCTTTTGTACTTCTATAGGCATCTGTGGGTGATTTTACCTTGTCCTGTGGAAATTTTCATTGCCATTTATATGAAAATTTTATTGAGTTTATAGAATTTTTTCAGTGATAGACCAATTTTTACAGTAGTCTATGTGAATAAGACATCTTTCCATCTCCTGATATGTTTCTCATTATCTTAAAATTCCAGTAGAGATCTTTGTCTTCCTTGGTTAGCCCCAGAAGGAAAGAACTCATAAACTTGTATTCATGTGTTTGTGAACTAAAATAATACTAATAAACAATTGAAGTGTCAAAATATAACCTGTAAAATATAAGGAAATCTATAAAAAGCTAATAAAATTAGTATTTTTTCTAGTTTTATGAATATAGGTTTGTAGAGTATGGTGAGCACACTGCTGTTTTGAGTAATTTTAAATATGTCAATGTTTTTGCCATGCTGAGGCATCTTTTTGCCTGAGATTATATCTTCTGCTAAATGTTATTCTGTGACTGAATACTGCCCAGCTGTTTTTCTCTCTTGTGTGTTTTAATCATAGATTCTATGAAGCAGCATTCCCCTTCTTGACATGGCTAAAGTCAAAACCATGGAGACTGAGGAAGACTGAGCCAACTTTGTTGGTGTCACATGGATTTGATCACACCAACATTAAAATAGAGCAGTGTTGTACTTGTTAACTGCTAAACATTGTGATATTGGAGTATAATGCCCTCTATGAAACTTTCTTAAGTAGGTGTATCTAAGAATATATATTTCTAGAGAGCATCATCATGATGTCATGCAAAGAAGTCAATTTAAAGAGTATTTAATATCTACATTTTTCAAAACATTGTTAATAGGAAAGAATAAAAAATTTTGGCAATTATGTCAGATTTAAATATTTTCCTCATTATTTACAGATTTTAAAAACAGATATTTATAAATTGGGCAAAAAATTTTCTTTAAATATTACACTGATATGTTTTGTATTCTAGTATTTATTTATAATCTATTACAATGTAGAATGCTATTTTACCTTGATATTTATATAACATTAAGCTCTCCTTTAATTGAAACAATAGCTTTCCAGTGCACAATTCAACATGTGACTAAATGTCTCTTTCAAGATCTGTGAAAACAAATGTGGAAAATCCTATGCCATGGATTACTAATTCACTGTTCAATAATGACCTTAAAACTGCAGAAAATGCAACAAGTTTCAGGTTATATGTAAAAAAAAGACATGGTTTATGACCATGTTTTTTTTTTCTAAAATATAAATTATTTTGTGATTTTAGATGGAAGATATATTAGTATACAACCAAGAAAAGCAACGACCTGGAATTACATCTAACCATACAACTTACTGTCTTCTCAAACTAGAAAGCTGATTAAATCACAGCTGGACTAACATATACTGAGGTAATTCTGGTGGTCAACAATAAAGAAATGAGGCTTGATGGTTCTAGTGGACAAAGTATTCCAATAAACTT
The DNA here is from genome assembly GCF_021556685.1 of Rattus norvegicus. NCBI lineage: Eukaryota > Metazoa > Chordata > Mammalia > Rodentia > Muridae > Rattus > Rattus norvegicus. The sequence goes on from NC_141546.1 coordinate 28,413,090, forward strand.
AAGAATTATAGCTAATGTCCTTAGTTGATATCAAGAGGAAATATAATGAATCATTTTATCACTATTGGAAAGAAAATAAATGCAGCTAGGTAGAACATGACTCTCAGAATGTAGAAGCTTGTTTCCAAGCATGTTATTATTAAAAATTCCAAACATCAATCTGAGGATTATTTAAAGATATACCACCATGATAAAAACACAAAAGAGGTAGGAAAATTCCTGTAACACAGATAATGTTGCATAATTGCATTGAGGATTCTGGAAAATACTGCTTTGTTGATTTCATATTTATTTAGGAAGTCTATACTACTGATTTGTTAGAGGATTTAGAGAAGAATCTGATACATCAGAATCCAGAATATTGAGATAATTCAAATTGGAAAAAAAAGTAAAATGCTACAATTCACCAACATCCTACAAGTACCATCCTTTTATATATAAATTACAACTAAGGGATGCACATTTAATGACAAATTAGACATAAACATGTTCTACCATGTTCTGGAACTATTTGGATAGGCACGTATCAATCTGCTCCTTGAAATTAGGCCTTTCAGCAAAGTACCATCTGCTTGCATTCCTTCAAAAACAGCATGAATTCTTGCGACCATTATATGAGTGCCCACTCTTATCAATGGTTATTAATGTGATATAATCTAAGATCTATTTTATCAGATAGGTTATACTATAGTAATATACATTTTAAGTGTATTAACTACATTATGTCACTATAGCAGGAATCTTTTGACTATCAAGCTGATAATAAAAGCCAAGCAAAATAAAAAGTTTCTAAATGTTTGAAATTATATATATATATATAAATGTGAAATTAAATACGGTAAGCATCACCAAATTAAGGGGCTTCATTCATGGTCCACCCTCAATTCCATTCTTTGTTCTCTTATAATCAAGCATTTTACTTCAAAATTCAAAAAAATTTTTTTCGGAGCTGGGGACCGAACACAGGGCTTTGCGCTTCCTAGGCAAGCGCTCTACCACTGAGCTAAATCCCCAACCCCAAAATATTTTTGATTTTTATCTTGTGGAATTAAAATATTACTTGTGTATATAGTAACAAGTTCTAGCAGGAAAAGTGGAATACTCAACACTTGAACCTGGCATTAAGCATAATGTGGGGAAAGCACAAACGGTTCTAAAAAGCAGAATGCAGTAGTAGACATTAGACTATAAATCACATATACATGCTTATAAGACATTTTATAAAGTATGAAAATAACAATAATTTTTCTCTATGGGTTATCTTTTTTATGTACAAACATATTTCTAATAAAGTTTTCTATATAGTCTTTTTTATTTTTAAGCTATGAACATAAATTGCAATAGCAGCTAAAAATTTAAATAAACTATATGATTATAAAACTCCAAATAATGTACAATTCATACAATACAGTAGTTTATTGTCAAATTCAGAAAAAAATGATTTATAGTAAAATACTATATCAATTTTTTTTAAATTTAAGATATACACTTTGGTAAAAGGTATTTTTTAGAGTTTATTATAAACACATTTCAGAAGCACAGGGTAATTTTCATACTTTATTTTTCTTTTGAAAGAAGTTCTTAAGTACTGAAGGCTGTCCTCAAATATCTTTAATTTTTTAAATTGTGTCTTAATTCTTTGAGAGGGCCACACAGTATGTTTTGTCATATTTACTTTCTTTTCTACATCCTTCCATTTCTACCTTCCCTACTTGTCGTTTTCCTTTTTAACCAATGAAGCTCAAATTGTGTTGCTCAAATACTCTTAGATATGTGGCCTTACACTGGAAGAAGATAGATTTACCAGTGGGCAAAACTCAAAGTTCACTTTTTTAGCAGCCATCTCTTGCCAATAGCTCTTTCAGGGATGGGTCAAACTTTATAATCAGCCTGGTTCCAAGGTAGGATTTGATGTGCCTTTAGCTTGCACAGGTCTTGTGCACATTGTTCCAACTACTGTGAATTCACGCATGTCACATTGTATCCGGGATAACATTACCTTGTTGAAAATACAGGTTTACATCACCACACTCTAATTTTATGTGGGTCTAGAAATTGTACCTAAAGCTTTTGTGTATGCACTGGGGAATTTCTACCAACTGTACTAGTAGTGCTTCTAAAATTGTTACTTTTTAGTATCCTTGTACATTTAATACTGAAGAGTTTAAAAAACTAAGGGATACATGATTTTAGCATATAAAAACATTTAACATTTTTAATCAAACAGTAATATAGTGAATATAAAAAGATATTTAAAATCATGTGACCTTGTATTTAAAATAATTAAAAAGGTTATTTATAAAATTAATTATATTTTATTATGAAATAAATGTTTATTAATTCTGTCAAAAATACATACATGCCTCTAATGTATGTTGATCTTATCTTTTCACTACTCACTGATTCCCTCGAGTACATCTACATTCAAACTTCATATCCAGGTTTATACTTTATGTCTCCGTCAGCACTAAAATCATAGAGATCATAGTCACCATCATCATTATCATTACTGTGTTAATCCATTGAATGTCATTAATTCTGTCCATATGTAAGTGGCTGTAAGGTCATCCACTATGGTATGGGAGAGTTACCTGTCACTAACCCTCTAAAAACAAATGGGTTTTCTTTACCTAAAGTTATTATTGTTAAGATTTCCTCCTTGAAAGCCTCTTATATTCAGTGCTCAAGATTTTACCTGGATTGATATTGTGCAGGTCTTACATAGGAAACCATAGCTGTGGAGATTTAATTGGTATAAAGGTGATGTCATGCGCAGAAAGAGCATTTCACAGCAAACTTCCTTGTCTCTGATTCAATTTTTCTTTACTCTGTTCCATGATATTCCAGAAGCTTGAGGTTGGATTGATAGGCCCACCCAAGCCTATCTAATCATAATAAAGTATTCTCAGTTCTTTGAACAATCATAACTCTCTGAACTATTCATAACTTGAAAGCAATAAGAAGTTTCACTAGCCGTGGTCGATAGCAGCAGAAATGTACAAATTTAAACACAATGCCTAGAGAAAGTTTGGCTATACGACCAGTAAGACAAACAACACAAATTCATCCAATCTAGAACCTTAATATACTCAGCCATTTCTTTTACCATGCTTATAGTAGCAGACATTACTTTCATCCCATGAAGCAAGCCTTAGATTTAGTCTGTAAAGCTGTTTACTCCCATAACCAGTTACTTAATTCTACTAACCATAAATGTATTCCATGTGATATAAAAGACCAGGGAAAGGAACATTGGATATAAAGGTTCAAGCAACTGCAGGTGTCAGAAGAAGGGGGGATGAGAGTCAATATAGGCTAGTTTAAACTAAAAATATTAAAATTCCTTGTTTTCAATCATTTTATTTGTTTACAGTGCAAATGATATTCCCTTTCATGGTTAACCATCTACAAAACCCATCCTATTCCTCCTTCTTCCCCCTCCCACTCCTCCACTCCTCCATCAGCAGTGAGGTATCACCCTAATCTGGGGCAACAAACCTCTACAGAATCAAGGACTTCCCCTCCCATTGATGTCAGATAAGGCCATCCTCTCCTACATAAATATCTAGAACCATGGATCCCTCTATGTATACTCCTGTTGGTGGTTGTCTGGGTAGTCTGGTTCATTAATATTGTTCTTACTATAGGGTTACAATCCCTTTCAGCTTCTTCAGTCCTTCCCCTAGCCTTTCTATTGGGGTGCCTGGGCTCAGTACGCAGTTAGCTCTGAGTGTCTGCATTTGTATTGGTCAGGTACTGGTAGAATCTCTCAGGGAACAGCCATACCGACTTCTTGCCATCAGCAATAGTGTCTGGGTTTGGTGTCTGAAGGTGGGATGGATCCAACCTTAGGTGGGGCAGTCTCTAGATAGTCTTTCTTTCCGTCTCTGTTCCATTTTTTGTACTTGTTTTTCTTTGGACAGGAACGTTTCTTGGTTAAAAAATTTGAGATATGTGGGTAGCCCCATCCCTAATCTGGGGGCCATGCCTATCTACTCGAAGTGGTCTCTACAGGTTCTCTCTCTTTGTTGCATATTTTGGCTAAAGCCATCCCCATCGTGTACTGGGAACTTCTTGCTTCCCTGGCATCTGGGACTTGAAAAATTCTTAATATTCATAATCATAAAATACCTCTAATATTTTTAATCATTTTATTTAATTTATTTTTTGATTCCCAAATGCTACCCTTCCGGCCCCCCCCTAAGAATTCCTCCCACAAACTCCCCTCCCTTCCTTCTTTAAGAGGAGTCCAGGTTAGTTGACTGTTTTGGGCTTTCTGTGGGGTTCCTATCTCCTTTATGACCTTCAATCATTTCTCAATGCTTCCATTAGAGTTCCTGACCTCTGTCTAATACTGGCTTTGGGTATCTGCATGTCATTTTGGGTATCATCAGTCAACTGGTGAAAACCCTGTAATATTAAAGTGAAATGAAAATACACATTTTGAAAAAAAATTCAAAAAGAGGCCCGTGATGAATGAACAATTATACTTTCAGAGAGCTAGGTTGTTAAATAAAAGCCTAGTGTCAGACAAAGTTTACTTCCCTAAACGTTATTGATCTGAAAGTGCATAGAGGCAACCAAAAATGATATAGGGTACTGACATTGCTCTTGGTGGCTCACCATAACAAGGTGGTATGATGCTAAAGCCAAAAGAACACATATTTTGTTTGCACTACACAGGAAAATAAAAGGTCCACTTGCTAGCTCTCCTTCATAGTGTCGGCAGGTGCCATGAAGGCTGCTTGAGGAGACAGGCATTGTTTTATTTACTTATTTATGTATTTATTTATATTTAATATGAGCATATGAACTTAGGGAAATCTTTTATTTTTGGTAAAACTTAAATTTTTATGAAATTCATGATTTATACTGGCTTCAGTTTCAATATCTTCTGTGATTACAGTTTTAAACATATGAAATCATATAAGTTATCATTTTATATGTCTATCATCTACCCTCTTTATTGAGGACATCATTTTAATGGTTACAATGATAAGATGATAAATTAGAGTCATATCAACTATGCTTCATCAAAAATTTAGTAAAATTAAAATTTTATTGAGAATACAAAAAGCAGAAATAATATGTATAAGTGGATCTGAATTTCAGTGGCTTATTTTACTGTGATTCTATGGCCATGACTACTGAGTAATAACTATTATTGCTACTGGTAGTCAAGAGCAGTTGGTAAAATGTCAACGATTGTTCCAATTATTCTCATTACATTTGTTGGAAATAGTTTCTGCCTAAATTCAGGCTAATATTAATTTGAACTCTGTGTGAACCAGGTTTCAGAAGTCAAGGGCAATCATTTTGATTTACCATACTCAGTAATAGTCCTTAATGTATGAAAACCTGGGTTAATAATTAGAGGTTTTTAATTTATTCTTTCCTCATACAATACATCCCAACCTAAGTTTCCTCTCAGTCCTTCCCACTACCTCCCCTACACCACTCCTCTTCCAATTCCCTGCAGAAAACAACAGAGCTTCCCATGAATATTAACACAACACAATGAAAAACCCTACAATAAGACTAGGCAGAAATCCTCATGCCAAAGCTGAATTAAAAATTTTATATGAGTTACTCTGGTTGGTCATTATGTCTCTTAACATCAGTGGAAACCATAAGACAAATGTCATATATATTTGAGAGTGTTTGTGATCAACAAAGTTTATGTATAAATATTTATAAATTATAAAATATGTATTCAGAAGAAATTACATTATTAGTTGTTATCTTGTCCAGTATTAGAATAATTCAATAATTAATGAGACAAAATAAAACATTAGTGTTTTAGGAGATATTATGATATTCAGGGTTTATATATTTTGATGTTTAATGTTTGTTTGTTTTCATATTTTACATTTATGTGTTTATTTGCTTGTATGTTTATGTGTTTTGATATGTATTATCTATAATATGATTATATATTATATAATAAACAACAGATATATGATATATAAAATATAAAATATGTATAAGTGTGTTACTAAATACATAAGTAAAACTCGTTCAGTCTTTATACTGTTACCTAATGCAAACAATCTCAGGGGTGAATTCATGGTATTAGGCTACTTTCCTGGGAAAAGGATCATTTATCTAGGTCTTACAATTTTCAATTTCCCATAATTCTTTCTCTGAAATTGAGATCTATGATTTTTCCTCCATACATTTTAGTTTGTCCATTGTTGGTGTCACTTATTAGATCTTATATAGTAAGCCAAGTTGGTGATATTTCAAACATATAATCAATTTGACAGTTTCAGGAGACACAGTTTAACAGTAAAATTTCTGTTTCTATGGCTCAATCATTCGGCCTCAATTTCTGAATTGATCCTTATGCCTTAAGTCCAGGAATATATTGTAGATGTATCAGTTGGACCTGGGCACCAGACAATCTCTTGTTCTTTGCAAAATATTCTTGCATTTTCATAAACTGTGTTTTCCTATAAAAGTCTCTGTGGCAAAGAGAAGTTTATTTGAGGAAGGGTGAGAACTTATTTACTTATAGATGTAACAGTACATATTTAGAATGGAGTTAAGGATCGTGCTGTTTTAGTAAAGTGGTGATTGTAGATTCTCCCCTTTGTATGTACAAACACTAAAAGTGAGGTCTAAAAATCTGCATCTTTTGCACATCACAGGTCCAAGTCTAGTCATGTACCCTGGTGAGCACTGCTTTGCAATCAATTTGTAAGTACCTGTTACTCATTACTTCTCCTTACTTATGAATATCAAGACCTTTTTCTCTGTCTTTCTGAGACAATATTTGTGAGTTGGGAACATCCAGCTTTTGCTGTCCCTTTATTATGAGTGAATTTCATCTGACCTAAGTCTAGGTTTGTTACATGACACTAATAAGTCCCAACTCGATCCTATCTGGAATAAGAACTTGTACCTTAAACTTTTCCAATCAGCATCTTGCCATTGGTTGTCTTTCTAAGTTCCCTTTTGAGCCATAACTGGTTTTAATACAAGTTGTAAAGATAAAGAAGCCATATGTTCACATTAAACTTTTCAATATGGTAAATGTAGATATTAGCATTTTATGTTTCATTCAAATAAATGCATAATTATTTTAGGAACTCAATAACATAAAACATTTTTTTCTGATGAATTTTGAGCAGTTTGTAGATGTGTTTGAACATTATTAGATCATATGTAGATGTAGTTTCTACATTATTAGAGTACACTTGAAACATTCAGATCATCTGATGATCAAACTAAAGTCCACCTGACAGTCAAGAAATTATTCATATGCAAAAATCCATTAAAATTCCATATATCAGTTGATAGATGGAATATATTTATTCTATTTTATTCATATCAATGTCATGTATTTGTCATGTTATTGACAGTACCAGGGAATATATATGCAAAGATTACTCTACTAGCTCATCAAATATAGTTTAAATAAACTTCTATTTTGTAGTCTTTATCTTTAAATGTAATATGCATTTCCTTTTCTACATTAAAGTTTTTATTAAGAATGTAGGAGGTGGGGGACTCTCTAGAATGTACCAGAGACCTGGGAGGTGAGAGATTCTCAAGACTCAAAGGCAGGACCTTAGATAAAATGCCCAGCAGTAAGGAGAAGGAAGTAGTAGAGTTCATCTCCCATAGAAAGACAGGTCATCAAGTGGAGGGATGGGATTGATATCCCACATTCAAAAACTCTGACCTAGAATTTTTCCTGTCTAAAAGAATTGCAGGGACAAAAAAAGAGAAAAGACTGAGGGAAAGGAGGTTCAGTGACCCAGCTAAACTGGGATCCAGCTCAAGGGGAGGTTCCAATGCCTGAAACTATTACTGATGTTATGATGTACTTACAGACAGAAGCCTAGCATGACTGAGCTCTGAGTGGCTCAACAAGCAGCTGAAAGAGTCAGATGCAGATACTTCCACCCACCAAATGGACAGAAGATTGGGACACCTGTGGTTGAATTAGAGAAAAGCTGGAAGAATCTGAGGAGGAGGATGACCCCATAGTAATACCAGCAATCTCAATTAAACTTGGCCCCTTCCCCTCTTTTCATCTCTTAGACACTGAGTCACAAATCAGGCCGCAAACACTAAATGATATAAGCCCCATGACACAACAGGAGACATACCTAACCGTTTAGAGACTTGAAGCCCCAAGGACTGAGAAGGTCCAGTGGGATGGTGCTGAGGGGTTGGGACATCCTCTGGAGACAGGGGAGAAAGAATGGGATGAGGAACAGTCATAGTGTGGATCTGAAGGGAGGGATACTGGACTGGACTGTAAAATAGGATATAATAATAATAATAATAATAATAATAATAATAATAATAATAATAATAATAACAATAATAATAAAAGAATCAATGTTGCATATTATTAAATAAGATCCCATATACCGTATTCCTTCCCAAACATCACTCAAGTCCTCCTAGGCAGTACTTTTATTAAATTCATGCTACTTCCTTTGATTTTAATAAACCACTAAGTATAGTTAATACTTCCCATATGTACATACATGTTGCATTAGCACTTTAGCAAGGTTAACCTACCACGTGGCCATATCGAAAGAGGAAGGATTGTCTCTTCCTATAACATATCAATTTTCACTATTCCTTGGTCTCTCTATCATCCATTCTACCATTTTGGCCAGCTTGACCTGATATTTCTGTATCCTGATTAATTTACTTGGCTTAAGTGTGAAGCCGGAAATGAATACTAAACATTGGGTAAAATTTTAATATTCAGGCCTCAAAGTACTTACACCAAGTTTACTCAAATTCCTTGCTCTGTATTCAGTTATTTGACCTTCTCTGAGATTGCTCTTTGGAAATATTGACTCTTGGGAGTCTGAGAAATGAGAGATTATGTGATTTATTTATCATATTATTATGAGGAACTACATATTTATTTCTATGAATAATATAAATGTTGAATTTTAAGATGTAAATAAATGTTTGCTGAATTATTATCTCCATGCATCTTCTGGGAAAACTATTTCACTAAGGATTTACAAAATATAATTATTTATATGTTGGAAACCCATATTATAGCCTCCAATATATCAATAAAATTTTGAAAATGATTTTTATAACATTCAATTTATAAACTTTTTCAGTATATTTTTCTTATTTTTATTTTTTATTTTATTTCACTTTTATTTTTATTGGTTATTGTAATCATTTACATTTGAAATGTTATCCCTTGTTGCTATAAAATTACAAATAATGCTGTCTTTTATCCTTACTAGATCCAGCACCGTAGTGCCCCAAGATATCTGGTAGATATCTTCATCTCAGTCAGGAAAGCCTCTCACGTGCTTTGCTCTATCCCATATCACACTGGCGTCTCTCTGAGCCTGGCAACAATCTCTCTACCCATCTAGTTCCCAAGGCAGGTTGCAACCATGCCAGAAATATACATACCAAATCTGTGGCGGACTAGTGTCTCCAGCTATCATATGCTCTCTTAAACTTAAATTGCCACATGAAAGAACACACAGCACAATAACCTGTCATCCAATTGATAAGATATAATTGCCCACCTAAACATACAAAGCCCTGTACACATCCAATTCATAACAACCTGTAAATGTGCTGAGAGGAATCTTAACATCAGCCTCCATGTTCTTTCCATTGCTTCTCTTTTCTCGTTCCAGTCTCCTCTTCTCTCAAACTTTTTCCCACCCATCCTTCCTTCTCGTCCAATGACAGGCCTTGGTCTACTTGTACCTACCTTAACCTGTATGACATCATTCTACATTCCCTTTCCACAGTTTTCCCTCCACAAACCCCATATCCCCTCCTTCCTAGCCCTGTATCTATTAGAATGCTCTCCAACTTCCCAGCCATTCCTGCCTAAGTATCCTAGTTTTCCCCTCCCTGGGTTATCAAGCCACCACAGGACCAAGGTGCTCCCCGTCCAAGTGATGCCAGATAAAGCAAACATCTTCTAAATATCCAGCTGTAGCCATTTGTACACCTTTTGTACTCTGATTGGTGGTTTAGTCCCTGAGGTTATTGGGTAATCTACTTGGTTGATATTGTTCTTCCTATAAGGTTGCAAACCCCTTCAGCTCCTACTGTCCTTGCTCTAACTTCCCCACTGTGTTCCCCATGCTCAGTCCAATATTTGACTGTGTACATCCACATCTGTTTTGGTTCAGTTCTGTCAGAGTCTCTCCGGGACAGCTATACCGGTTTCCTGCCATTAAGCACTTCTTGGCATCAGCAATAGTATCTGAGTTTGGTGCCAGCAGATGGAATGGATCTAGTTGTGGCAGTCTCTGGATGGACTTTCCTACAGTTTCTGCTCCACTCTTTGTTCCTATATTTACTTTGACAGAGGAATTCTGAATTAATATTTTTGAGGTGAGTGAGTGACCCCATCCCTCAACATGGGTCAGTGCCTATACACTGGATCTGGTCTCTACAGGTTCTATCTCCCCTTTCTTGGGGATTTTGGCTAAAGTCCACACTACTGGGTCCTAGGAACCTCTTGGGTCACAGACATCTGGGATTTTCTAGTGACTATCTCCGGTCCTACCTCAACCACTGCTACAAAAGTATTTTCAAATTCCTGACCCTCTATATATCTCCCCCATCACTTATATCTAAACTGCCCCACTTTACCCTCCCCCTCTTGTCTCCCTTCCTGATCCCCCCCTCTACTTCCCAGAGATTATTCTCTTCCTGCTACTGAGTAGTACTGTAGCATCAACACTTTGGTGGGATCTTATTTCTTCTTGAGTTTCATGTAGGCTGTGTGTTGTATCATGGATATACTAAGCTCTTTTGGCTAATATCCACATATCAGTGAGTGCATAGCATGTCTGATCTTTTGTGAGTGGCTTACCTCACTCAGGATGATATTTTCAAGTCACATCTATTAGTGTCCAAATTTCATGAAGTCATTGATTTTAATAGCTGAGTAGTACTGCACTGTGTAAATGTACCACATTTTCTGTGTCCATTCCTCTTTCAGGGTCCTCTGGGTTGTTTCCAGCTTCTGGCTATTATAAATAAGACTGTATGAACATAGTGGAAAATGTGTTCTTGTTATATGTTGGAGCATCTTTTGGGTGTATGCCCAGGGGCATTATACCTGGGTCCTCTGGTAGCACTATTTCCAATATTTTTAGAAACTACCAGACTGATTTTGTTGGCTTATCTGATTCTGATTTAACTTTGGTTAATGGTATCAATCCAGAAAAATCATCCAGTTCATCTAGACTTTCCAGTTTTATTGATTATAGGATTTTGTAGTAGGATCTGATGATTTTTTGTCAAATTCTTCAGTTGTTGTTATGTTTTCATTTTGATTTCTGATTTTTTTATTATCTTGTTGATTTTCTCAAAGAATCAGCTCCTGGTTTTGTTGATTCTTTGTTTAGTTCTTTTGGTTTCTACTTGGTTGATTTCAGCCCTGCCATCAACTCCTTTTGGGTTTATTTGCTCTTTCTTTCTTCCTTCCTTTCTTTCTTTCTTTCTTTCTTTCTTTCTTTCTTTCTTTCTTTCTTTCTTTCTTCCTTTTGTTGTTGTTCTCTAGCTTTCAGGTGTGCTTTTTAGCGGTTGTTTATGCTCTCTCCAGTTTTTTTATGGAAGCACTAAAAGCTATGAATTTTTCTCTTAGTTCTGCTTTCATTCTGTCCCATTAGTTTGGGTATGTTTTGTCTTCATATTCATTAAGTTCTAAAAAGTCTTCATTTTTTTCTTCCCTGACCAAGTTATTGAGTAGAGTGTTGTTCAGCTTCCATGTGTATGTGAGCTTTCAGTTGCTTTTGTTGTTATTGAAGACCAGCCTTAGTCCTTGGTTATTGGTTAGGATGCAGGAACTTATTTCAGGGTTTTTATATCTGTGGAGGCTTGTTTTATGTTCAGTTTTAGAGAAGGTACCATAAGGTTTTAAAGGGAAGGTATACTCTTTGTTTTAAGATGAAATTTTCTGTAGAAATATGCTAAATCCATTTGATTCATAGCCTCTGTTAGTTTCTATGTATCTTTAGTTTTAGATACTGTATCTTTAGTTTCTGTCTCCATGATCTGTCCATTGTTGAGAGTGCTGGGCAGGGATTCCTGCATACCTGGATCTTGGGGTTCCTAGTTACCCTGGGTAGTGGGGCAGATGTTTTGGCCTTACCTGTGATCCTGGGCATGTTAGAGTTGTGAGTCCTCTGGCTGTTGGAGGAGTGTGTGCAGACTCATTGCCTCAGATCTGCTCTAGTCACAGGTTCAAACCAGAAGGAACACATGTCTCTGGCTGGGTGGTGGTTCATGTGTCCCTGGATCTGGGGTCCCAGTTACTCTGTGTGGTTGGGAAGATGTTGTGGCCTCACCTCTGTTATCCTGGGTATGTTAGAGAATCTTAGGTTTGAGCTCCCGTTTTGTGTTATAGGAGTGGATGCAGCTTTCCTAACTTTTCTATCTCCAGAATGTTTTCAGTTTATATTTTCTATATTGCTTCTATTTCCATTTCAAAGTCTTGGACAGTTATATTCATTTCCTTCATACCTTTGATTATTTCTTTCTTTAAGGGTTTCATTGTTTTTTCATTAAAAACCTCAATCATCTTTATAAGATTTATACTTTTTTTGAAAAATTATTTAAAAAAAACAAAATAAAGAAAAAATATTATTTAAATTTAACAGGGGTTTATAGCTACATTCATGAGTATATTACTTTTAGAATATAGGGTCTTTAAAAATTATAGAATTATCTATGTAACTCAAATGATTATGGATGATACACACATGTTCAAGCACTAAGATACAACTTTTTTAACTTATGGAATATGATAAACTATTATATCCTATCAATTTATCTTGAACTTGATATACTATGGAGAAGAACAGGTATTTGAAATTAAAGGAAATGAGTGCATAAGAGGTCTTCATCAGCATAATATATTTATCTTATATGAAATACATGTGAAACTTCATTGTTAATATTTTAATCAGTTATTAGTGTAGCTATTTAAGCATGAAGAACCTACTCAAGAAATGTTAGTATTACCAAATAAATTATGGTATCATGGATATGCTCAATTTTTCAGCATTAAAGTTTATACATTAATCTCAGATACATTCCACCTCTTAGAGTTATATATCTATTTAGGAGTTATATAAAATTCTGTTATGGGAAGTAGACTTGAAAGAGACATTATTATACAGCAATTTTCTCTTAGACAAAATATTTCACCTAAGGGTTAAGCCTGTTAAGGAACAGGATGCTCTAATTGAAGATCAACCCTTGAATGGGAAGCTAATTAATGTCAGGAAGAAAACAACTCAAAAGCTTCAAGAAGCTCATACCTGATATTTGTAGGTCCTTCCCTTCTCAAGCAGGCATAAACAGGAAAGATTTCTTTGAGGACTTTTAGATAAACTGTATTACCTAAGAGAATCTCAGAGAGACACACCTCTTTTTTTCTCTTTTTTTCCTATTTATTTATTTGTTTGTTTATTTATTTATTTTTCAATTTACATCTCTATTGAAGTCCCATTCTCCTTCTCCCCTTCACATGCGTCCTCTCTAGGTTCTCTCTCCACTTCATCTCTGAGAAGAGTGAGCCGCCCTGAGTACCAGTCCACCTTGACACCTCAAGTCAATGCAGGACCAGGTACATCCTCTTCCACTGAGGACGCTAATGATGGAGGAGGGAGGGGCAGAATCAACATGTAGGCCACAGATTCATGTAGGCCTGAGCTTCTGAGTTATTGGGGACACTAATGAAGACAAAGCTGTACTTTTGCTGAATGTGTGGGGGTCCTAGGTCCAGGCATAGTATATTCTTTGGTTATCGGTTCAGTCTCTGGGAATCCACAAGAGTCCACTTTAGTTGTCTATATTGATTTTCTTAAAAAATCCCTATCACCTCTGGGTTTAGCAATCCTTTATCCAACTCTTCTACAAACCTTTCTGATCTCCTTTTGATACTACTTTGCTATGGGTCTTTGCATCTGTTTTGGTCAGCTACTGGGTGGGTCCTCTCAAAAGACTGTAATTCAAGTTTCCTGAATAGACTCTGACCACAGGAGTTGCCTGAAAGAGACATTCTCCAATTTGTTCAGTTGTCTACAGATTGGGCACTGAGATCCAATTTTCAAGATTTCTTGACCTGCTACCCAGACTATCAGGGGAGGAAACATTTTAGTGTGGCTACTGCCCTAAGTCATTTCTGTTCCTTTAAGTATGTCCTTCCCTGTTTTTGCTCTAAGTCACTCTAATAAAAACTTAGTCATTAAATTGGACTTCAGTGGTATCTTTACTTCGGTCTATTGTTTATTTTATTATCTGATGTAGATAGACTTTTTGTTTCCTGGAGTGTCACACATAGAAAATACAACTCCGACCCCCCTCACTACAGGGTGAGAGAGAATGCATAATGGAGAGGACTTTCAATTCAGCAACATGGCTTCTCTGGCAAAGAGGCATATTCAAAGCACTTCTAGGATTGTGTGATCAGGCTAGAATCATGTACCTTTAATCCCTCTGGCTGGAACACAGACACACCCTGAGTACACAAATTTAATCACAGGCTATGAAGGTAATGTTAGTTTATAGAAGGAAGCACTATGTGTGAAAGTGTCATCTAATTGGGGGACAAAGTGATGAATCAGAAAGCTTGACAGAATGAGTCAGAGATAGGTTATATCCAACTCTTAGAAAAACAGACGGTAGAGAGTGTCTATTTAGGAACAGTAAGAGAGATGAAGGGCAGCTTAGTGAGTGCATTTCAGTTCACTTTGTTCTTGCAGCAGATACTTCTGAACCTAGAGAATAAGAAGTAAAAAGAACAAATATCAGAGTTAGTTTGTGGCCAAACAGAGCAATTCAGTGAGAAACTGTGAGAAATCAGATATAATCAGGCATCTTGGAAAACTATTGTTGTAATAAAACTAATTGAGTCTATTTATTTACTTATTTATTTTTATTTTAAAAATATTTTAAAATTTACATTTCAAATACTATTCCATTTCCTGGTTTCTTATCCATAAACCCCATATCCCATCCCCCTCCCACTTCTTATATGAAGACATACCCCCACTCAAACACCCACAGCCATGAATTTCCCCTACACTGAGGGGCCCAGCCTTAGCAGGACCAAGGGCTTCTCCTCCCATTGGTGCCCCAAAAGGCCATCCTCTGCTACATATGCAGCTAGAGTCATGGGTCTGTTGACGTGTACTTTTTGGATAATAGTTTAGTCCCTAGGAGCTCTGGTTGGTTGATATTGTTGTTCTTATGGGGTTGCAAACCCCTTAAGCTTCTTCAGTCGTTTCTCTAACACCTCCATTGGGGACACATTCTCTGTTCAATTGTTGAGTGCTAGCATTCATCTCTGCATTTGTCATTCTGTGGCAGAGCCTCTCAGGAGACAGCAATATCAGGCTCCTATGGGCATTCACATCTTGGCATCAGCAATACTATCTGGGTTTGGAGACTGTGTGTATATGGCTTAGATCTCCAGGTGGGACAGGCTCTGAAGAGCAATTCCTTTGTCATCATATCTCCTCCTATAAATATTTTTGCTCCCCCTTCGAAGAAGGACTGAAGCATCCTCAATTTTTCTTGAACTTCATGTAGTCTGTGGATTAAATCTTGGGTGTTCTGAGCATTTGGACTAATATCCACTTATCAGTGAGAACATACCATGTGTGTATCTTTGTGATTAGGTTACCTTACTCAGGATGATATTTTCAAGTTCTGTCCATTTGCTTATGAATTTTATGAAGTCATTACTTTTAACTGCTGATTAGTACTCCATTGTGTAAATGTACCACATTTTCTGTATCCATTGCTCTTTTGATTGGGTTGTTTCCACATTCTGGCTATTATAAAGAAGCTGCAATGAACATAGTGGAACATGCATCATGTTGTATGTTGGAGCATCTTTTGGGTATACGACCAGGAGTGATATAGCTGGGTTCTCAGGTAGTACTATGTCCAATTTTCAAAGGAATTTCCAAATTGATTTCCAGAGTGGTTGTACCAGCTGGTGTCCACCAGCAATTGAGGAGTGTTCCACTTTCTCCATATCCTCAACAGCATGTTTTAATCTGAGTTTTTGATCTTTGACATTCTGACTCCTGTGAGGTTGTATCTCAGGGTTGTTTTGATTTGCATTTCCCTGATGTCTAAGGATGTTGAACATTTCTTTAGTTACTTCGTAGCCATTTGATGTTCCTGAGCTGAGAATTCTTTTTTAAATCTATATCTCATTTTTTAATAGGTTATTTGACCCTCTGTAGTCTAATTTCTTGAGTTGTTTGTATACATTGAATATTAGCCCTCTATTAGATGTAGGGTTGGTAAAGATCGTTTCCTAATCTACTGGTTGTTTCTTTGTCCTAATGACATTGTTCTTTGCCTTATAGAAGCTTTGCAATTTTACGAAATCCCATTTGTTGATTCTTGTTCCTAGAGCATAAGCCATTGGTGTTCTGTTCAGGAAAATTTCTCCTGTGCCCATATGTTTGTGGGTCTTCCCCACATTTTTTATTAGTTTGAGTGTATCTGGTTTTATGTGGAGGTCCTTGATCCACTTGGACTTGAGCTTTGTACAGGGAGATTAGAATGGATTGATTTGCATTCTTCTACATGCTGACACCAAATTGAACTAGCACCATTTGTTGAAAATGCTATCTTTTTTTCCACTGGATGGTTTTATCTCCTTTGTCAAAGATCAAGTGACCATAGGTGTGTGGGTTCATTTATGGATCTTCTATTCTAGTCCAATGATCTGCCTACCTGTCTTTGTACCAACACCAGATAGCTTCTATTAGGATTGCTCTGTAAAACACCTTGAGATCCAGGATGGTCATTCCCCCAGAAGTTCTTTTATTGTTGAGGATAATTTTTGCTATCCTGGGATCTTATTATTTCAAAGGAATTTGCAAATTGCTCTTTCTAACTCTATGAAGAATTCAGATGGAATTTTGATGGTGATAGTATTGAATCTGTAGATTGCTTTTGGCAAAATGGCCATATTTACTATATTAATCCAGTCCATCCATGAGCATGGGTGATCTTTCCATCTTCTGAGATCTTCTTCAGTTTATTTCTTCACAGATTTGAAGTTCTTTTTGCAAGATCTTTCACTTACTCGGTTGGAGTCACACCTAAGTATTTTATATTATTTGTGACTATTGTGGAGGGTATGTTTTCCCTAATTTCATTCTCATTCTGTTTATGCTTTCAGGATAGGAAGGGTACTTATTTATTTGAGTTAATTTTATACCAAGACACTTTGCTAAAGTTGTTTATCAGGCCTTAGTAGTTCTCTGGTAGAACTTTTGGGGTCACATAAGTATACTACCATATCATCTGCAAACAGTGATATTTTGATTTCTTCCCTTCCAATTTGTATCCCTTTGACCTGCTATTATTGTCAGATTGCTATGGCTAGGATTTCAAGTACTATATTGAATAAGTAGAGAAAAAATGGGCAGCCTTGTCTACTCCGTAATCTTAATGGGATTCCTTCAAGTTTCTTTCCATTTATTTTGATATTGGCTACTAGTTTTCTTTATATTGCTTTTACTATATTTAGTTATGGGCCTATCTTTCCAAGACTTTTAACGTGAAGAGGTACTGAATTTTGTCAAATGCTTTCTCAGCATTTAATGAGATGATTATGTGTTTTTTTTTTTCTTTGAGTATGTTTATATACTGGATAACATTGATGGATTTCCAAATATTGAACCATCCCAGTATTGCTGGGATGAAGCCTCCTTAATCATGATGGATGATGATTTTCATGCATTCTTGTATTTAGTTTGTGAGAATTGTGTTTTGTATTTTTTCATCATAAGAGAATTTGGTCTGAAGTTCTCTTTATTTTTTGCATCTTCGTGTGGTTTATGTATAAGCATAATTGTGGCTTCATTGAAGGAATTGTGTAGTGCTTCTTTTCTTTCTATTTTGTGGAATAGTTTGGACAGTATTGATATTAGGTAATCTATGAAGTTGTACACTTCTCTACTAAACCCTTCTGGTCTTGGGCATTTTTTGTTTGGGAAACTCTTAATAACTATTTCTATTTCTTTAGGAGTTATGGAAATGTTTAGATGGTTTATCTGATCCTGATTTAATCTTGGTACCTGGTATCTGCCTAGACAATTGTCTATTTCATCCAGAATTTTCAGTTTTGTTAAATTAAGGCTTTTGGAGTAGGATTTGCTGATTTTTGAAAAAAATTGCTCATATTCTGGTGTTATGTCTCCTTTTTCATTTCTGATTTTATTAATCTGGATACTGTCTACGTGCCCTGGCAAAGGGTTTATTTCTTTTGTTGATTTTTCTCGAAGAACTTGCTCCTGATTTTCTTGATTCTTTGTATAGTTCTTTTTGTTTCTACTTGCTTGATTTCAATCTTGAGTTTGATTATTTCCTACCATATATTCCTCTTGCATGTATTTTCTACTTTATGTTCGAGAAATTTTAGGTGTCCTGCCAATCTGCTAGTGTCTGCTCTCTGCAGTTTCACGTTGGAGGTAGTCAGAGTTATGAATTTTACTCCTAGCACTGCTTTCATTATGTCCTATAATTTGGTGTATGTTGTGCCTTCATTTTTATCAAATTCAAGAAGTCTTTAATTGCTTTCTTTCTTTCTTCCTTGACCAAGTTATTATTGAGCAAAGTGTTCTTCAACTTTCAATTTTATGTCAGCTTTCTGTCATTTTTGTTGTTATTGAAGACTAGCCTTAGTTGTGGTGATTTGATAGGACACCTGAAATTAATTATTCAATCTCCTTGTATCTGTCGAGGCCTGTTTTTTTGTTTGTTTGTTTGTTTTTGTTTGTTTGTTTTTTTACCAATTATATGGTCAATTTTGAAGAGGGTACCATGAGGTGCTGAGGAGAAAGGTACATTATTTGTTTTAGGATGAAATGTTCTATAGACATCTGTTAAATCCATTTGCTTCACAACTTCTGTAAGTTTCTCTGTGTCTCTGTTTAGTTTTTGCTTCCATGATCTGACCATTGCTGAGAGTGGGGTGTTTAAATCTCCCACTATTGTTGTGTGAGGTGATTGTGTGATTTGAGCTTTAGTAAGATTTCTTTTATGAATGTAGGTGCCCTTGCATTTGGAGTAAAAATGTTCAGGATTGAGAGTTCATCTTGGTGGACTCTTTCTTTTATGTATGTGAAGTATCCTTCCATTTCTTTTTGATAACTTTTGTTTGAAGAATTATTTTCTTCAATATTAGAATGGCTAATCCAACTTGTTTTGGGGAGCATTAGCTTCGAAAATTGTTTTCTAGCCTTTTACTCTGAGGTAGTGTCGGTCTTTGTCCCTGAGATCTATTTCCTGTATGCAGCAAATTTCTGCGTCATTTTTTCACCTATCTATCTGTTAGTCTATATCTTTTTATGGGGGAACTGAGTTTATTGATATTCAGAGATATTAAGGAATACTGATTTTTGTTTTCTTTTCTTTTCTTTTTATTTTTGTGGATTTCTGTTTGTGTTGCTTTCTCCTTTTGGGTTCATTGCAAGAAAATTACTTTCTTGCTTTTCCTAGGGTATAGTTTCCTGCCTTACATTGAAGTTTTCCATATACTATCATTTTAGAGCTCGAATTTTAGAAAGATCTTGTGTAAATTTGGTTTTGTCATGAATATCCAAATCAGAACCTTCTGTAAGCTTGCATGTCAGCAGACCTAGAGACCAACTTTATCCCAGTGGGTTCAGGGTAGAGAGGCCTGTGTTGTAGGGTTAGCTACAGGCATAGGCAGAAAATGGAAGGATCCTGTCCCATTGCTACTGCATTCTTGTGTCCTGAGGACTCTAGGTGAGTTCCTAGGAACACAAGTCAGGGTGTTATATTTTCAGTTGTGTCAGAGCTCCTGGTGTATACATTTCAGGTCTGTTTGTAGGCAGAGACCAGCAGGATCCTGGGTTCATTACAAGAAGATTACTTTCTTTCTTTTCCTAGGGTGTAGTTTCCTGCCTTACATTGGACTGCTCCTATGCTCCTGTTTCCAGAGGGATCTAGGCAGCTTCCTCATAGTCCAGGAATGGGAATGTGAGCAGATTTGGTGTTATATCCTGAGCTCTCAGGATTATTTGCATTTCTGCGAGTCCAGCTTTCTCTCCCAGGGGATTTGGGTATCAAGAATTGTGGAACTGATTCAGCTTCAGGTGCAGGCAAAAACCAGAAGGATATCGTCCCTGACAGCTCCTAGGTAAATTGTGGGTTGTTATCCCACCTTTGATCATTTGACATAAAACCTCAGAGCAGTGTGAAACAGTATTTTGTTAATTTGTATGAGTTGACATTAGTCTTCCTGTGGGAGTCCTACATTAGACACTTAGCTGCTTCTCTATAAGTCTTGGATAAGAATGTTTGAAGCCTACTTTCTAAAAAGCAGGAGTTCACAGGCCTCACTGAACAGCAGAGTTATTTATTACCCACTTGTGGCTTAGGGTGAATCTGTCATTACTTGCAAGACCTGTGCTTCAGAAGACAACTAAGAAGGAGCTGGTATTTCAGCCTGCCTTTTGTAACTCATGGGCTCTGCCAGCTGCATATCATCAGCTCTGGGGGCCTCACATGTATCCTAGTCCATACTCTGAACCCCTGGAATCACATGTCCCAAGACATAATGCCCTCTGTTCCTTGTCCAGAACCCCTGAAAAGCTTGGTGTTAATTCTATATTACTAGGGAATCATTTCTCTCCACCTAATGGTTATTATCTAACAGGGACACTGTATATTTTATCTGGGAAACTGAAGTCTTAATTTGTTTAAAATAAGTTCTTGTGATACACTGGTTCACCAAAATGTTGTAGTACAAATTGATCAGTGGTTTCTACTGGATTTTTGATTGTTTTTAGTTCCCAACCAAAAGACAAAAAAACTTTATATTTACAATAAGCTTTATTAACTCTAAAGCTGGGAAGATATCAACCATATATTTGATTACTTCCCTGTCAATAACACAGACATATGACTTGACATGTTCCCTTTGGGCTGTACTTATTCCTAATGACCAGTCTTCATGCCCAATTCTCACTTTACCTTACCCCATCACATCTCTCAGTTTACTCTCTTTCTCCTCTCTTCCTAGTCTCTTTTTTGACCCCAATCCCCTAAACAATAGTGCTGCCTACTTCTCTACTTACTAGCTGCAGGCTATAGGCATCTTTGTTCAACCAATAGTTTTAAATGAAAGAGCAGGATACAACAATACCATACAGTTTTTTTTTATCATGATTGCTCTATAATATGCCTTGAAGGCACAAGGACCCTAAATGGAAGAGTTAGAGAAAGGACTAAAGGAACTTAAAGGGGTTTGCAACCCCATAGGAAGAACAACAATATCAACCAATTAGACACTCCAGAGCTCCCAGGGACTAAACCACAAGCCAATGAGT
Source organism: Rattus norvegicus (assembly GCF_021556685.1). Taxonomy (NCBI): domain Eukaryota; kingdom Metazoa; phylum Chordata; class Mammalia; order Rodentia; family Muridae; genus Rattus; species Rattus norvegicus. Next base: position 28,434,455 of record NC_141546.1, read on the forward strand.
AGACATGGGAGAACCCATGGCTCCAGCCACATATGTAGCTGGGGATGGCATTGTCTGGCATAGGCAGAGAAGGCATTGGTCCTGTGAAGGCTCTTTTCCCTGGTGTAGGGAATGCCAGAGTGTTGAGGTAGGAATGGGTGAATAGGTGGTGGAGCATTCTTATAAAAGCGGAGGGGGGGTGGGAATTGGGGAGGGGATAACACTTGAAATGTACATACATAAACTATTCAAAAACAACAACAAAAAAAAAGCACTTAAAAAAAAAGAGCAAGACTACAGGGCATTATTTGGTACCTAAGAGAATTTCCTCATCCCTCAAGCAACCAGAGTCAGTATTTAGCATTACAATACTTAGCAGCTGACCAAACCTCAACCCTTTCCATTTTATGGAGATAGAAGCTAGACATTCCCAGGCCTTGGCCTAGGGATAGTTAGAACAGAAAAGAAAATGCTCTGGATTCAGCCCATGCTTCACATTCAAATAGTTGGGTATTGCTCTCATCTTAATCCGTTATGTCTGGAAATAAAAGCAACATTTACACTGTGAAACAAGTATATACAGTAAACAGTTAAAAAGTGCCACTTCTTTCAAATGTTTTGACTTAGCTAATGTGGTTCATTCACTATCAATATTTGTCTGTTTCCTTCCTGTAAAAATAGTATAGATAATAGAAATCTTAATATTGTCTGTGTAAATTTTATTTTCCAGAGATCTGGAGGCAAGACATGATACTTCTAAGTTTGAGATTTGTTTCTTGCTGGGCTCCCTTTGTTTGGAATGCATGTAGTCATTGTCTCAATGTTGTAACTCAGTCAACTCTTCCCAATCAGCCATCCATGGCAAACTGCATATATCATAATTTATCTTCATATAAAGATATTTAAGACTCAGTGCAATAGTCTCATTTTAATTATTTGTTTTAAAATTTCTTTCCCTGCATACTAGCTTTTCAACATATGAATTGTGGAAAAACATAAATCACTCATAGTGGTATTTCCTGGTTAGGCAGTTCATTCAACTACTGTTATAACGGAGCCTATGATTATATCACTATATTGTTACATACTTACTACTATAGTGATGTTTGTCTGTCACTGGCAGAAGATTTACAATGGATGGTTGAAGACCTATGTTTGATCACATGCAATATAAATAATTATAATTCTATACCCATTTCTACTGTTTCAAATATTTATATTTTAATAAAATGTTTAAAATTAAGTATATTACTGAAAAATTGTTAAATATTTATAAATGATTATGCATTATATCTGAGTTTCAGAGAACAAAATTAAAGCTAAGAGATTTATTTCTAGAAATGTTGGCAAAAATAGGACATGGCTGCTGACTGTACATGAAATTCATCTTATCTTATTATTGGTTAATATTTGAGATTATTTCAGGAATAAATGAAAGGACTATAAATGTATATTTTTTCCTATTGACAGCATGACTTTCAAAACAGAAAGATAATAGAAGTATATTTTATGAATTTAAAACCAGAATTAAACCACTTTTGTCCTGTCTTCATTAGGAAAAAAAATACAGCCTCCTAGAAATAACAAAATATAATGTGATAAAACAAAAAATACATCAAAATTAAATGAGGCAAATCAAGCCAAAGAATAAGAATTAAGGGTCTACTCATTAATAAACAGAATTTCCATAAAAATCCTGAGCTGAAAGCGGTAACATGTAAGGAGAGGAACTGGTACAAATCCATGCAGGCCCTGTGCATGCTGCTGGAGTCTCCATTGAGCTGGGGTGTGTTCTTCTGGTATCCTCCATCCCCTCTGCCTCTTAAGTCTTTATGCTTGCTCTTCCATGGTATTCCTTGAATTCTGAATGGAGAAATTTGTTGGAAGATATACCACTTAGAAATATCTATTCCAAGTGTTCTGTCCCTTCCCCCCTTTTCCTTTTCCCTCTCTGTGTTCCCTTCCTCACTCTGTTTATTATCTGACTGTTCGTCTCTCTATTTGTTCCTATCTGCTGCAGGAGAGAGCTTCTCTTAGGATGGTTGAATAAGGCACTTATGTATGAGAATAACAAATACTATTACGAGTCATTGTATCACTATTCTCACTACTTTTTCTCTATTGAAATCAGTAATATTTAGTTTTATTCAAAGTTTCTAGACTATCTAGTCTCTGCTTCTTGGTCATCCAAATACCAAGCAGTATCTAGTATGGATTTATTCTTCTGGAGTGGCCCTTAAGTCAAATTAGACATTTGTTGGTTACTCCATTAAGATTTACTCCACCATTGCCCTAGGACACATTTCAGAACAGCATTGCAAATCTAAAAGTTTGTGGCTGGTTGGTGTTTATGTTTACCGTTTTGGAAGTCTGCAGAGTTCCTTCAAAAACCAAGTGATTTCAATTTCAAAGGAAAGATTCTAGGTAGGCACCAGCTTAATCTCTATATTTAATGAGTGGCTTGGGTGTTAACTTCTAAAATAGGACCTGGTTTTCAGTTTGTGGAGAACAACCTAATTTGTTGGCAAAACCCTGTGTTTTGAGGGGTGGTCACATGAAAAGTTAATAATGTAAAATAGTGTAAATATAAAAACATAATTGTAAAAGATTAAGAGTGAAGCATTAAAATTTTCTTTTTACATTTTGGTTTGAAAAGGCAACTTTTACTGTATACTTGGTCTATGTTAGCTAAGTGTATCTGGGATTGACTTCTTTAGAATTCACATATGTACATGCACACACACACAAACACCACACACACACACACACACACACACACACACACACACACACCAATCACACACGTGTGATTGGTGTGGGTGTGTGTGTGTTTCCCTTTTAAATACAATTTTTAAAATAAGCATTTATAATATTCCACAGATGACATCAAGCCGCATTCTTTTCCCACTTGTATACTTATTTTCGATTTTTATATTCCTATATTGATTCTAATGGACTGTTGCTTTAAAAAACTACAAAACATTTATCTTCTTAAGTTTTAAGGGAAACAATCACATATGTGTTCATTTGAAGTTTTACAAATAAATTTCTTTTTTTTTTTTATTAACTTGAGTATTTCTTATATACATTTCGAGTGTTATTCCCTTTCCCGGTTTCCGGGCAAACATACCCCTTCCCCCTCCCCTTCCTTATGGGTGTTCCCCTCCCAACCCTCTCCCCATTGCCGCCCTCCCCCCAACAGTCTAGATCACTGGGGGTTCAGTCTTAGCAGGACCCAGGGCTTCCCCTTCCACTGGTGCTCTTACTAGGATATTCATTGCTACCTATGAGGTCAGAGTCCAGGGTCAGTCCATGTATAGTCTTTAGGTAGTGGCTAAGTTCCTGGAAGCTCTGGTTGCTTGGCATTGTTGTACATATGGGGTCTCGAGCCCCTTCAAGCTCTTCCAGTTCTTTCTCTGATTCCTTCAACGGGGGACCTATTCTCAGTTCAGTGGTTGGCTGCTGGCATTCGCCTCTGTATTTGCTGTATTCTGGCTGTGTCTCTCAGGAGCGATCTACATCCGGCTCCTGTCGGTCTGCACTTCTTTGCTTCATCCATCTTGTCTAATTGGGTGGCTCTATATGTATGGGCCACATGTGGGGCAGGCTCTGAATGGGTGTTCCTTCAGTCTCTGTTTTAATCTTTGCCTCTCTCTTCCCTGCCAAGGGTATTCTTGTTCCCCTTTTGAAGAAGGAGTGAAGCATTCACATTTTGATCATCCATCTTGAGTTTCATTTGTTCTAGGCATCTAGGATAATTCAAGCATTTGGGCTAATAGCCACTTATCAATGAGTGCATACCATGTATGTCTTTCGGTAATTAGGTTAGCTCACTCAGGATGATAATTTCCAGTTCCAACCATTTGCCTACGAATTTCATAAAGTCATTGTTTTTGATAGCTGAGTAATATTCCATTGTATAGATGTACCACATTATCTCTATCCATTCCTCTGTTGAAGAGCATCTGGGTTCTTTCCAGCTTCTGGCTATTATAAATAAGGCTGTGATGAACATATTGAAGGACGAGTCTTTTTTATATGTTGGGGCATCTTTTGGGTATATGCCCAAGAGAGGTATAGCTGGATCCTCAGGCAGTTCAATGTCCAATTTTCTGAGGAACCTCCAGACTGATTTCCAGAATGTTTTTACCAGTCTGCAATCCCACCAACAATGGAGGAGTGTTTCTCTTTCTCCGCATCCTCACCAGCATCTGCTGTCACCTGAGTTTTTGATCTTAGCCATTCTCACTGGTGTGAGGTGAAATCTCAGGGTTGTTTTGATTTGCATTTCCCTTATGACTAAAGATGTTGAACATTTCTTTAGGTGTTTCTCAGCCATTCGGCATTCCTCAGCTGTGAATTTTTTGTTTAGCTCTGAACCCCATTTTTTAATAGGGTTATTTGTCTCCCTGCAGTCTAACTTCTTGAGTTCTTTGTATATTTTGGATATAAGGCCTCTATCTGTTGTACGATTGGAAAAGATATTTTCCCAATCTGTTGGTTGCCGTTTTGTCCTAACCACAGTGTCCTTTGCCTTACAGAAGCTTTGCAGTTTTATGAGATCCCATTTTTCGATTCTTGATCTTAGAGCATAAGCCATTGGTGTTTTCTTCAGGAAATTTTTTCCACTGCCCATGTGTTCCAGATGCTTCCCTAGTTTTTCTTCTACTAGTCTGAGTGTGTCTGGTGTGATGTGGAGGTCCTTGATCCACTTGGACTTAAGCTTTGTACAGGGTCATAGGCATGGATCGATCTGCATTCTTCTACATGTCGACCTCCAGTTGAACCAGCACCATTGGTGAAAATGCTATCTTTTTTCCATTGGATGGTTTTGGCTCCTTTGTCAAAAATCAAGTGACCATAGGTGTGTGGGTTCATTTCTGGGTCTTCAATTCTATTCCATTGGTCTATCTGTCTGTCTCTGTACCAATACCATGCAGTTTTTATCACTATTGCTCTGTAATACTGCTTGAGTTCAGGGATAGTGATTCCCCCTGAAGTCCTTTTATTGTTGAGGATAGTTTTAGCTATCCTGGGTTTTTTGTTATTCCAGATGAATTTGCAAATTGTTCTGTCTAACTCTTTGAAGAATTGGATTGGTATTTTGATGGGGATTGCATTGAATCTGTAGATTTCTTTTGGTAAAATGGCCATTTTTACTATATTAATCCTGCCAATCCATGAGCATGGTAGATCTTTCCATCTTCTGAGGTCTTCTTCAATTTCTTTCCTCAGTGTCTTGAAGTTCTTATTGTACAGATCTTTTACTTGCTTGGTTAAAGTCACACCGAGGTACTTTATATTATTTGGGTCTATTATGAATGGTGTTGTTTCCCTAATTGCTTTCTCGGCTTGTTTCTCTTTTGTGTAGAGGAAGGCTACTGATTTATTTGAGTTAATTTTATACCCAGCCACTTTGCTGAAGTTGTTTATCAGCTTTAATAGTTCTCTGGTGGAACTTTTGGGATCACTTAAATATACTATCATATCATCTGCAAATAGTGATATTTTGACTTCTTCTTTTCCGATCTGTATCCCCTTGACCACCTTTTGTTGTCTGATTGCTCTGGCTAGAACTTCAAGAACTATATTGAATAAGTAGGGAGAGAATGGGCAGCCTTGTCTAGTACCTGATTTTAGTGGGATTGCTTCAAGTTTCTCTCCATTTAGTTTAATGTTAGCAACTGGTTTGCTGTATATGGCTTTTACTATGTTTAGGTATGGGCCTTGAATTCCTATTCTTTCCAGGACTTTTATCATGAAGGGGTGTTTAATTTTGTCAAATGCTTTCTCAGCATCTAATGAAATGATCATGTGGTTTTGTTCTTTCAGTTTGTTTATATAATGGATCACGTTGATGGTTTTCCGTATATTAAACCATCCCTGCAAGCCTGGGATGAAGCCTACTTGATCATGGTGGATGATTGTTTTGATGTGCTCTTGGATTCGGTTTGCCAGAATTTTATTGATTATTTTTGCGTCAATATTCATAAGGGAAATTGATCTGAAGTTCTCTTTCTTTGTTGGGTCTATGTGTGGTTTAGGTATAAGAGTAATTGTGGCTTCATAGAAGGGATTCGGTAGTGATCCATCTGTTTCAATTTTGTGGAATAGTTTGGATAATATTGGTATGAGGTCTTCTATGAAGGTTTGATAGAATTCTGCACTAAACCCGTATGGACCTGGGCTCTTTTTGGTTGGGAGACCTTTAATGACTGCTTCTCTTTCCTTAGGAGTTATGGGGTTGTTTAACTGGTTTATCTGTTCCAGATTTAACTTCGGTACCTGGTATCTGTCTAGGAAATTGTCCATTTCCTGTATATTTTCAAGTTTTGTTGAATATAGGCTTTTATAGTAAGATCTGATGATTTTTTGAATTTCCTGTGAATCTGTAGTTATGTCTCCCTTTTCATTTCTGATTTTGTTAATTTGGACACACTCTCTGTGTCCTCTCGTTAGTCTGGCTAAGGGTTTATCTATCTTGTTGATTTTCTCAAAGAACCAACTATTGGTTCTGTTGATTCTTTCTATGGTCCTTTTTGTTTCTACTTGGTTGATTTCAGCTCTGAGTTTGATTATTTCCTGCATTCTACTCCTCCTGGGTGTATTTGCTTCTTCTTGTTCTAGAGCTTTTAGGTGTGCTGTCAAACTGCTGACATATGCTCTTTCCTGTTTCTTTCTGCAGGCACTCAGCACTATGAGTTTTCCTTTTAGCACAGCTTTCATTGTGTCCCATAAGTTTGGGTATGTTGTACCTTAATTTTCATTAAATTTTAAAAACTCTTTAATTTCTTTCTTTATTTCTTCCTTGATCAGGTTTTCATTGAGTAGAGCATTGTTCAATTTCCACGTATATGTGGGTATTCTTCCCTTATTGTTATTGAACCAGTTTTAGGCCGTGGTGGTCCGATAGCACGCCTGGGATTATTTTTATCTTTCTGTACCTGTTGAGGCCCGTTTTTTGACCAATTAATTATATGGTCAATTTTGGAGAAAGTACCATGAGGAGCTGAGAAGAAGGTATATCCTTTTGCTTTAGGATAGAATGTTCTATAAATATCTGTTAAGTCCATTTGGCTCATGACTTCTCTTAGTCTGTCGACATCACTGTTTAATTTCTGTTTCCATGATCTGCCCATTGATGAGAGTGGGGTGTTGAAATCTCCTACTATTATTGTGTGAGGTGCAGTGTGTGTTTTGAGCTTTAGTAAGCTTTCTTTAACGTATGTAGTTGCCCTTGTATTTGGGGCATAGATATTTAGGATTGAGAGTTCATCTTGGTGGATTTTTCCTTTGATGAATATGAAGTGTCCTTCCTTATCTTTTTTGATGACTTTTAGTTGAAAATTGATTTTATCTGATCTTAGAATGGTTACTCCAGTTGGTTCTTCCGACCATTTGCTTGGAACGTTGTTTTCCAGCCTTCCACTCTGAGGTAGTGTCTGTCTTTGTCTCTGATGTGTGTTTCCTGTAGGCAGCAGAATGCTGGGTCCTTGTTGCGTAACCAGTTTGTTAATCTATGTCTTTTTATTGGGGAGTTGAGGCCACTGACATTGAGAGATATTAAGGAATAGTGATTATTGCTTCCTGTTATATTCATATTTGGATGTGAGGTTATGTTTGTGTGCTTTTCTACTCTTTGTTTTGTTGTCAAGACGATTAGTTTCTTGCTCCTTCTAGTGTATAGCTTGCCTCCTAATGTTGGGCTTTATCATTTATTATCCTTTGTAGTGCTGGATTTGTACAAAGATATTGTGTAAATTTGGTTTTGTCATGGAATATCTTGGTTTCTCCATCTATGTTAATTGAGAGTTTTGCAGGATACAGTAACCTGGGCTGGCATTTGTGTTCTCTTAGGGTCTGTATGACATCAGTCCAGGATCTTCTGGCCTTCATAGTTTCTGGCAAAAAGTCTGGTGTGATTCTGATAGGTCTGCCTTTATATGTTACTTGACCTTTTTCCCTTACTGCTTTTAATATTCTTTCTTTATTTTGTGCGTTTGGTGTTTTGACTATTATGTGACGGGAGGTGTTTCTTTTCTGGTCCCATCTATTTGGAGTTCTGTAGGCTTCTTGTATGCCTATGGGTATCTCTTTTTTTAGGTTAGGGTAGTTTTCTTCTATGATTTTGTTGAAGATATTTACTGGTCCTTTGAGCTGGGAGTCTTCACTCTCTTCTATACCTATTATACTTAGGTTTGATTTTCTCATTGAGTCCTGGATTTCCTGTATGTTTTGGACCAGAAGCTTTTTCCGCTTTACATTATCTTTGACAGTTGAGTCAATGATTTCAATGGAATCTTCTGCTCCTGAGATTCTCTCTTCCATCTCTTGTATTCTGTTGGTGAAGCTTGTATCTACAGATCCTTGTCTCTTCTTTTGGTTTTCTATATGAAGGGTTGTTTCCATGTGTTCTTTCTTGATTGCTTCTATTTCCACTTTTAATTCCTTCAACTGTTTGATTGTGTTTTCCTGGAATTCTTTCAATGATTTTTGTGTCTCCTCTCTATGGGCTTCTACTTGTTTATTTATGTTTACCTGTGTTTCTCTAAGGGAGTTCTTCACGTCTTTCTTGAAGTCCTCCAGCATCATGATCAAATATGATTTTGAAACTAGATCTTGTTTTTCTGGTGTGTTTGGATATCCCATGTTTGTTATGATGGGAGAATTGGGTTCCGATGGTGCCATGTAGTCTTGGTTTCTGTTGCTTGGGTTCCTGTGCCTGCCTCTCGCCATCAGATTATCTCTAGTGTTACTTTGTTCTGCTATTTTTGACTGTGGCTAGACTGCCCTATAAGCCTGTGTGTCAGGAGTGCTGTAGACCTGTTTTCCTGTTTTCTTTCAGCCTTTTATGGGGACAGAGTGTTCTGCTTTCGGGTGTGTAGTTTTTCCTCTCTACAGGTCTTCAGCTGTTCCCTTGGGCCTGTGTGTTGAGTTCACCTGGCAGGTCTCTTGCAGCAGAAAAGTTGGTCTTACCTGTGGTCCCGAGGCTCAAGTTCGCTCGCGGGGTGCTGCCCACAAGCTCTCTGCCAAGGCAGCAACCAGGAAGACCTGCACCGCTGTTTCCTCTAGTTTCAGTGCACCAGGGTTCCAGATGACGTTTGGTGTTTCCCTCTGGCGTCCGAGATGTGTGTGCAGAGTGCAGTCTCTTCTGGTTTCCCAGGCGAGTCTGCCTCTCTGAAGGTTTAGCTCTCCCTCCCATGGGATTTGGGTGCAGAGAACAGTTTATCCAGTCTGTTTCTTTCAGGTTCTGTCGGTGTCTCTACAAATAAATTTCTAAGAAAAAAATAGAAAGTTTCAATTAAAATTCAATTAACTAAAACAGAAGTCATTGCAGAAATATTAACTTAAAACCTATAACAAAGCAGAACATTCCATAGAAAACAATAAAGGCTTGTGTCAATGAGTATTAACAACTTTTATCTTCATCTAAGCTAACACGGAAGACTGAAAAATATTTTCACTAGTTTATGATATTATGAGAGCCAAATAGTTTCCTAAACATGATGTATTTGCAGCCTAGAATTATTACATATAGCAGGACCTGCTAAAATAATGTATTAAAGTATGATTAAAATAATGCAGCACATAAATTCAATAAATTAATCAATGTATAGTTGACTCTGTTATTAAGCAAAGGAGACATTTTTCTACCTATGCCACATATCAAGTTTCCTTGGAAATTTCAGGTTTCTTCAGGCCAATTCATCATTCTACTCTTAGAAGAACTGTTTTAGAAAAAATGGCCTTTTTGTATCATATAAATGAAAGGATTTTTCTGGTAAGTTTATTAATGTAAAATATGTTTAACTGTTCATTTAGGAGCAAATAAAAATAATGAAATTATTGTATTAATTGTCTAAAAATTATGAGAATTATTCCTTCACTGTCTGCATATAAAATGTCTCCTGCGTCAGTTTCTATTATTTGAGATAAGTTTTTTCTCCCTATCTTCTTCTTTTGGCCTACAGTTTATGATCAAAAGCATCAGTTTATTTATTCATTTATATTTACTTAAATTCTCCCTTTTATGGAGATTAATATTCTTTCTATTTCTCCATTCTTTGAGATCTCTCTCTCTCCATATATATATATATACATGTATATATGTATATATATATATATATATATCCATCCCCTTTTTTATTTTATAAATTGAATTAACATCCATCTATTCCATTTGCTTAACTTCAAATAACATCCGTTCAACTTATTGTGTAAACCTAAACCTATTTCCCCTTTCTAAATTTGTCATACCAGGCTAAGCACTCACAACATTCCAGTATACACCACATTCAAAGAATTAGAGTGCTGCCCTTTCATAAAATATTCCTTCCATCCTTCCTTCCTTTCTTCCTTCCTTCCTTCCTTCCTTCCTTCCTTCCTATCTTTCTTTTTACACTCCAGAATTTATTCCCCTCCCTGTCCACCCCTGGAAGGTTCTACATCCCATATCTTCTACCTGCCACCATGCACCCCTCAATTTTATCCAAGATGCCCCCACCCTACCCACTCCACCAGACTTCTAAACTTCCTGGTGCCTCCAGTCTCCAGAGAACTAGATAAATATTCTCTCACTTAGCCTAGACCCAGTATTCCTCTGCTGTATATGTGCTAGAGACCTCATCTCAACTGGTGTATGCTGCCTAGTTGGTGATCCATTGTTTAAGAGATCTCAGGGGTCTGGGTTAATTGGGACTGCTGTTCCTCCTACATGGTTGCCCTCCTTCTTTCTTTCCTCTAGTTTTCCCTAGTTTGACCACAGAGGGGTCAGCATCATCTTTTCGTTGGTTAGGTGCACATATCTGCATCTGATGCTTCCAGTTGCTTGTTGGGCCTTTTAGAGGGCAGTCATGATAGGTCCCTTTTTATGAACACCCCATATCTTCCGTAACGGTGTCAGGTCTTGGGGCCTCCCCTTGAGCTAGATCCCACTTTGGACCTGTCTCTGGACCTTCTTTTTCTCAGGCTCTTCTTTATTTCCATCCCTGATTTTCTTTCATACAGGGAGAATTATAGGTCAGAGCTTTGGCTGTGGGATAGCAACACCATCTCTGACTTGATGCCCTGTTTTTCTGCTGGAGATGAATTCAATGAGTTCCCTCTCCCCACTGTACAGTCTTTCATCTACGGTTCTCTCCTTTAAATCCCAAGAGTCTCTTACTTTCCAGATCTCTGGTACATTCTAGAGGGTCTTCCCAACCTCTTTCCTCCTGAGGTTGCCTGTTCCCATTCTTTCTGCTGGACCTCAGGGCTTCAGTTCTTTTTCCCCCACCCAACACCAGATCATGTTCCACTTTCCCTCCACTCCCAACCCCTTTCCATCTCCTCTTCCTGCTTCGCTCTCCTCATGGGATTGCTTTCTTCACCCTCCTGAATAGAACTAAGGTGTCCTCACATGGACCCTTCAGAGTGTTGATCATTTTGAGCTCTGTAGACTATATCTTGGATATTCTGTATTATTTGTGGCTCATGTCCATTTATAATAGAGAACATAATGTTCATGTCCTTTTGGGCTTGAGTTACCTCATGCAGGATAACATTTTCTCATTCCATCCATTTGCCCGCAAAACACAGGATATCCTCTTTCTCAGTTGCTCAGTAGTATTCCATTGTGTAAATGAACCACATTTTCGGTATCCGTTGTTTGTTGTGGGACATCCGTGTTGTTTCCAGATTCTGGCTATCACAAAAAAAGTCACTATGAACATAGTGAAGCACACACATGCTATGTGTGTGGTATGGTGGGGCATCTTTGGGGTATATTCCCAAGAATGGTATTTCTAGATATTTAGATAGGTCTATTTCCAATTTTCTGAGCATCCTGCAATTTGATTTCCAGAGAGGTTGAACCAGCTTGAAAACCCAACAAGCAGTGGAGATCTGTTCTTGTTTCTCCACATCCTCACCAATGTGTGAGGTTATTTGAGGTTTTGATGTTAGCCATTCTGACTGGTGTTAAGTTGGAATCTCAGGGTCATTTTGAGTTGTATTTACCTGGTCACTAAGCACTTTGGAAAATTCATCTTTTTCTGAATTCTTGGTTTAGTTCTATACTCCATTTTTTGATTTTTTTTGTTTTTTTTTTGTTTTTTTGTTTTTTTTGGTGGTAAACTTCTTGAGTTCTTTATATTTTTTGGATATTAGCCCTTTATCAGATGTGGGGTGAGTGAAGACTTTTCCCAGTCTGTGGGATGCCAATATGGCTTATTGACTACGTCCTTTGCCTTACAGAAGCTTTCCAGTTTCATGGGGTCTGATTTATCAATTCTTGATCTTAGAGCATGAGACATTGGGCTTTTGTTTATGAAATTTCCTCCTATGCTAATGAGTTCAAGGCTTTTTTTCCCACTTTCTCTTCTGTTAGATTCAGTGTATCTGGTTTTATGTTGAAGTACTTGATCCACTTGGACTTGAGCTTTGTGCATAGTGAAAGCTATGGGTCTATTTTCCTTTTTCAACATATAGACATCTAGTTAGAACAGCATCATTTATTGAAGATGCTGTCTTTTTTTTCTATTGTACTTTTTTGGCCTTTTTTCAAAGATCAAGTGTGTGGTTTTATTTAATTCTTTTGCATTGATCAACTGGTCTGTCTCTATTCCAGTAGCATGCAATTCTTATCACTATTGCTATAAATTAGAACTTGAGGTCTGAGATGGTGAGTCCCCCAGCCGTTCTTTTATTGTTAAGAACTGTTTTAGCTATTCTGGGTTTTTTGCCTTTCCCAATGAATTTGAGAATTGTTTATTCCATGTCTTTGAAGAATTGTGTGGTGATTTTAATGGGGATTGCATTGAATCTGTAGATTGCCGTTTTTACTATGTTAATTCTTCCAATCCATGAGCATTGGAGATCTTTATTTTCTGAGTTCTTCTTTGATTTCTTTCTTAAGAAACTTTAACTTTTTATCAGAAAGCTCTTTTACTTGTTTGGTTAAAGTTTCCCAAAAATATTTTATAAGATCTGTAGCTATTGTGAAGGGAATTGTTTCCCTAATTTCTTTCTCAGCCTTTCATTAGTTTGAATAAAGGAAGGCTACTAATTTATTTAAGTTAATTTTATATCTGTCCACTTTACTGAAGTTGAAGCTGGCAAACTTCTCTGGTAGAATATTTAGGGTCACTTATGTATACTATGATATCATCTGCAAATAGTCATACCTTTAATTCTTCTTTGCCAGTTTGTATTGTATACCCTTGATGCTTGTGCTGATTTATTGTTTTTTTTTTGTTTTGTTTTGTTTTGTTTTGTTTTTTGTTTTTTTGTTTGTCTTCAGACTCACCAGAAGAGGACATCGGGTCCCATTACAGATGGTTATGAGCCACCATTTGGTTGCTGGGAATTGAACTCAGGACCTCTGGAAGAGCAGTCAGTGCTCTTAACCACTGAGCCATCTCTCCAGCCCCCTGACTTACTGTTTTAGCTAGCACTTTCTGTACTGTATTGACTAAATAAAGGGAGAGTAGGCATCCTTGTCTTGTCCCAGACTTTAGTGAAATTGCCTCAAATATCTCTCCACTTAATTTGATATCGGCTGTTGATTTGCAGTAAATTGCTTTTATAATGTTTAGATATGGGCCTTGAATTTCTAATCTCTGGAATACTTTTAACATGAAAGGGTGTTGTATTTTTGTCAAATGCTTTTTCTCCATCTAAGGAGATGATCTTGTGATTTTTTTCCTTTGAGTTTGTTTATATGGTGGATTATGTTAATGGATTTTTATATATTGAACCAACCTTGTACCCCTGGGGTGAAGACTACTTGATGGTTTTGATGTGTTCTTGGAATCCATTTTGCAGGAATTTTTATACAGTATTTTTGCATCAATATTCCTAAGTGAAACTGGTCTGAAGTACTCTATTTTTGTAGGGTCTTTGGTAGTAATTGTGATTTCATAGAATGAAATAAGTAGTGCTTCTTATGGATCCAATTCAAAAAATAGCCTGAGAATTATTGATATCTGGTCTTCTTTGAAGATCTGGGAACATTCTCAACTAAATCCATCTGTCCTTGGATGATTTGTGTGTGTGTGTGTGTGTGTGTGTGTGTGTGTGTGTGTGTGTTTGGGAGGTTTTTAATGACTTCTATTTCCTTATGGGATATGGACCTGTTTAGAAAGTTTTCCTGCTCTCAATTTAACTTGGGTATGTGGTATCTGTCTAGAAAACCACCCATTTCATCTAGACTTTCTACTTTTGTTGAGTTACAGGCTTTGTTAGTAGGATCTGATTATTTTTGAATTTCCTCTGTTTCTATTGTTATTCCCTTTTAATTTCTGATTTTTTAATTTGGATACTGCTCCAGGGCTCTTAAGTTAACTTCCCGAGAGGTTTATCTCTCTTATTGATTCTCTCAGAGCTCCAGCTTTTGGTTTTCCTGAGTCTTTTTATTGTGTATTGTTCCTATTTTTTTTTTCAGTTGATTTCAGTCCTGAGTTTGACTATTTCCTGCCTTCTACTTTTGGGTGTGTTTGTGTCTTTTTGTTCTAGAGTTTTCAGGTGTGCTGTTAAATTGCTAGTGTAAGATTTCTTCAGTTTTATATTGGTGTGCATAGTGCTATGAATTTTCCTCTTATCACTGCTTTATTTGTGTTGAATAAGTTTGGGTATGATGTGTCAACATTTTCATTAAATTCCAGGAAGTTTTTAATTTCTTCCTCTATTTCATCCTTGCCCAGATTATCATTGAGTAGAGAGTTGTTCAGTGTCCACATGTTTGTGGGCTTTCTGTTGCATTTCCTGTTATTGAAGACCATTTTTAAGCCATGATGGTCTGATAGGGTGCATGGGACTATTTCAGTATTCTTGCATTGTTTGAAGGTTGTTTTGTGACCAACTTTTTGGCCAGTTTTGGAAAAGGTATCATGAGGTGCTGAAAATAATACGTATTCATTTGTTTTAGGTTGAAATGTTCTGTAGACATCTGTCAAATTCATTGGGTTCATACTCTCTATTAGTTTCAATGTGTCTCTGTTTAGTTTCTGTTTTAATGACCTGTCCATTAATGAGAGTGTGGTGTTGAAGTCTCCCCCTAATTATTGTGTGGGTTTCAATGTGTGTTTTGAGCTTTACTATAGTTTTTTTTTTTTTTTTTTTTTTTTTTTTTTTTTTTTTTTTTTTTTAGAAATGTGGGTTTCCTTGCATTTGGGACATAGCTGTTTATAATTGAGAATTTCTTTTGGTGGATTTTCCCTTTGATGAATATGTAGTGTCCTTCCTCATCACACTTGATATCTTTTGGATGAAAGTCTATTTTATTGAATATTAGGATTTCAACTCGAGCTTGTTCCTTGGGACCATTTGCTTTGTAGACATTTTACCATCCTTTTACTCTGAGAAAGTATCTGCCTTTGTTAATCAGGTGTGCTTTATGTATGCAGCAAAGTGCTGGATCTTATTTGCATATCCAGTCTGTTAGCTTATGTCTCTTTTAAAGCGAGTTGTGTCCATTAATATTCAGAGTTATTAAAGATAAATTACTGTTGGTTCCTGTTATTTTGCTTTTGTAGGCAGCTTTATGTGATTGTGGTTTTTTCCTTTTGGCTTTCTTGTAAGATGCTTAATATCTTGTCTTTTCTTTGGTACAGGTATCTTCTTTTTATTGGAGCTTTCTATCTGGGATCCTCTGTAGGACTTGATAATAGATAGATGTTGTTTGAACTTGGTTTTGTCCTGGAATATTTTGTTTCTTCCAACTATGTTGATAGAGAGTTTTGCTGGATATAGTAGCCTGGGCTGGCACTTGTGTTCTCTTAGAGTCTTCATGACCTCTAACCAGGCTCTTCTGGCCTCCTAGTCTCTGTTCAGAAGTCTGGTGTAATTCTGATAGGTCTGCCTTTGTATGTTACTTGGACCTTTTCCCTTGCAGCTTTCAATATTCTTTCTTTTTTCTGTGCATTTATGTTTTGACTATTATGTTAACAAGACAATTTTTTTCTTGTCCCATTTACTTGGTTTTTTGTAGTCTTCTTGTTCCATTTTATCATCTTTATGATCTTTAGGATTTTAAGTCAGCTTTCAGGTGTGTGGATGTATTCAGGATTTGTTGTGGTGTGAGAACTGGGTTCTGATGATCCCTACCTCTATTGACTTCTGTTGCTTATGGTTTTGCGCTTGCCTCTCACCATCTGGTTATTCCTGGTGTTTGCTGGTCTGGGTGACTCTGTCTAGAATTTGTCTCTTTTGTTCCTGGATTACAAGTCTCCGACTAGGCCAGTGTCCCTGGCTATAGCAAACCTCCTGTGTGGCCTTCCAACTGGATGGTCTTCAGAGTGTCAGAGAAGCTGCTGATTTGTTGCCCTCAATGCAGTAGATCTCCTTGCAGGCCTTCAGAATTTTGGGTCTTCAGATGAGCAGTCACACTGTTTTCCTGTGAGAAGTTGTTCTCTGGGGCAGGGGTAGTCAATGGATTGTGGTCTCTGTTTCCTTGTGTGCAGTCACACTCCAGGGACACATTCAGTCTTTTGGTTCAGTTTCCCTGCACGCACCAGAGCCTCTGGGAGTTTTTCAGACTGTGGTTTCAATTGCCCAATTGCCCTGTGCACAATGGAACACTGGTTATGCCTCAAGCTGTGGTGTCCTGGGTGCAGTGGATCTCCTGGGATGTCTAAAGTTGTAGTGTCAGCTGCACTGGGTGCAACCGATCTCCTGGGATGCCTCAGGATGTGAAATCAAATCTTTTGAGTTCAGCAGGTCTTCTGGTATGTCTAAAGACATAGCCTGTTCCAGGGAGCGGACTATCAAGCAGTCTGTCCCAGCAGAAGGGACCAGGCAGAAGGGGATTGGTATTCAGAGGGTGGGGTTTTGGGGTTGTTGGCTTCCCAAGTCCAAGTCCAAGGTAGAACATGAGGAAGGGGAATTCTTACCAAATGCTGAGTGCAGTGGATCCTCTGCTATGTCTGAAGATACAGCCTCTTCCAGGGAGCAAACTAGCTAGGAGTCTGTCCCAGTAGAAAGGACCAGTCAGAAGGGGGTTTGTATTTGGCAGGCGAGGAGTTTCAGGAGATGGTCCGTTACTGAGTCCACTGGCCCCCAGCAGTTGCTTTGGGACTTGGTGGATTTCTTACCAAATCTGAGTGCAATGGATCCTCTGGTATGTTGGCAGCATAGACTCTTCCAGGGAGCACACTAGCTAGCAGTCTATCCCAGCAAAAAGGTGGCATAAACTACTTCAAATTTTTTTAAAAGCATTATTCTCAATCATTCTACTCTATCTCCATGCCTTTTCCCCTATATTTGAGATCAAAGGCCTGGATTTGTTTATTCCATGTATATTTAAAAAAGCATTAAACTATTATATTCCCTTCTATCCTTAAAATAATAGAATTATCCATTATCTTTATCCTTTGATTATTTTCTTCTTGGATAGTAGTGGCCTTTATTTTCTGGCTCTGTCTCCCTTCTAAGGAGCCTGTCTGTTTGCACGGCAGGTGTTCCAGAAACATCAAGTTTAATCTCTCTGAGGCAGCCAGAAGTCTTTGATCAGAGTCTGGGGTAAATGCCTGCTGACAGCTATGTGCCTTTTGTTTGAGTTCTGAAACTATCCTGTGTGGCTCTGCTTGTATTAGTTGCTGAAAAACAATTTTTCCCCACCTCCTAATCTCATATTATGGTGCATGATTTCCATTTGGGGTCTCCAATGAATTTTTAAAAGTGAATAAAAGCCTAATACATTTTATGCCATCTGATCTACTAAATCGTTAACCTACTCTGAATTCTCCAGTGTGTACGCACACCTCTTCTACACACATCCTATTGTTTTGAATTCATGAGTAAGGGATACACACACACAAACACACACACACACACACACACACACACACACAGAGAGAGAGAGAGAGAGAGAGAGAGAGAGAGAGAGAGAGAGAGAGAGAGAGACTCAATAAGTAGGCTACTTCCTACCTCCACTTGGCTATCACATACCCATCTCTGATATTCTTGAGCTAATACTAAATCTATATTTAATCTTTGTGTCCTGGACACTATGGGTCAGACTTTCTTTGCCACTACACCCCTGTACCTACTTCTCAGCTGTCTGTCCCTACTTTAACTTTCTGTCATGGTCCATCTCCTATGCTTTTGTCAGGGCAGAATCCCCTCTTTTACCTTCCTCAGTCTCTTCTCAGGAGTACTGAAAGTCCTGACTCTATCTCCCCATCTAGTCATTGACTACCAGTAACTTTATTGACCAGTCAAAAGTCAACTCAGGCCATGTTTCCTTTAGTGCTATATGCAGGACACTGAAAACAGATTTGGGGGTAACAGAATAAGCAAGAGAACACAAGCCACTACATCTACTCACTCTTAAAGGTTTATATAACTCTTTTTCACCACCACCCCAATAAAAAGAACAGTTCCACTGAAAACTGTCACCAGGGACAATTATTTCTCCTGCACGCATGCCAACTGAGATCCTGCTAAAGCATCCATCCATCTATTAAAGCTTCATTTCTTCTAGTTCAGCCAAAAATATAAGGGTGCTTGGATATGCTGAGGAGAAAGTAGTGTTGAAAAACAGAAAAATAAATGCATCTTACTTTAGTTTTCTTGACCAAAAAAAAAAGTCTAATTGAAACATGACATTAGTACTAAATTGCTGGAAATCCAATATAAAGAAAATAATGGCAAGAAAAACCTGTCTTTTGAGAGAACTGGGCTCAGTTATAGCTGTTATTGGTAAAACACAGCACCTAAGACATTTCATATTCCCAATAAACCCTGTGTTTATTATTATATCTTCTATTTAGAGTGAGGGAACATCAGCAAATTTCCAGTTTTTTGGTTTATGATATCTTTATACAATGTGAGAAATCACTAAGGTTTTAAAAGAATGCCAAAGTTAACAAAAATATCTTAGAGATGCATGCTCAAAACTAAAATTCTAATCTTATCCAAGCCACTAACAAGTTATAAATTGTTGAAAGGTAATCAAGACATGTTGAAGGTGAATCACCATATAAATGATGAACTTTAATGTAATCTGAAACTTTTGTAGTTATGATACGTACAAATATAATACATTTAGAACAAGTTTAAATATACGCATTCCTCAAATTCCTCAGAAATCTACTAAATGTGGCATTTAAAATGAATTGGACTGAAAGAATGATTTGTTGCATTTTCCAAAATTGTACTATATTCTAAATTTGCTGACAACAAATTTTCTGACATTAGACTCCCTGAACTTGGATCTAATTTACAAAGTCAATGTATAATAGGATTCTTTCCCCTCTCTTAACTTCTCTAGATCACCCTTCCACCTCTATATCCAACAAACTTTCTATTTCTTTCTTTTTCAAACCAGTTAAGTTCAATTTGTGCTGCCTAAATTACCTTAGATATGAAACCTAATAGACACAATATAGCTAAACAAAATCAACTCTTACTGTCTTAGTAGTTATTAGTTTCTATTGATTCCTCGGCTGTGATATAGCATTGTGACCACTTTGCCCCAGCAATGTTGGATTTTGTTTGGCTAAAGTTTGTACTTGGTGTCATAGCAACTACATGTTCACATGAGAAACATTGCTTCCTTGTAGCACACAATACTTCTGGTTCTTAGAATCCTCTCACCTGCCCTTCTACAAGGATACCAGTGCCTTGTATAGAGCAGTATGATTATAGGTATCCCATTTAGAACTCTGTACTCTTTTCTTCACTGTATGTTGACCACTTGCATTATCAAACATATTCATTCTAAACTTTTGCTGATTTTGAAATTGTTTATTTCCTGTAATGATTTTGAGAAAAGGTGCTCTCAAAAGTACTTCCACCAGAGTCAATTGTGCTTTTATAACCTTAAATCACACTTCATATTAAAATGAGAGCAAATGTACTCTTCAATGAGGTTCACAAAGACAATGTTTCTGCATGTAAGAATGAATACCTAAGTTGATGTTTGCTCTTGACCTACCAAATTGAACAAGAACCTCTTAACTAAACTAGGTGACAAAGATAATATTTTATTGGTATTGTCTTTGTTGATTAAGGAAATTCAAAGTATGACATAATAGAGCAAAATCAATTCCATATAACATGCTAACACTAGCATAATAAAGCTGGGCACTAGGGCTCTTCTACTCGTATCATTAGGTATTGCAACACATTGCACCATGAGTATGTCTAACATTTGTCACTCGGTTTTCAGTCGTTCAATCAATAATGGATCTAATGTAAAATTGAATGATAGAAATAATTTATTTGCAAAGTATTTCGAATATATACAAGTTATAACAAAGTTTCCAATTGTGATCTGATCATATTGACAATTAGCTTCTTTGCAAACTAAAGCTTGCCAAACACTTATATTCCTGTCAAATCATTCACTTGTGCTAGGGAATTATAATATCATTTGTGTATAATTACTATTCATACTAATTAAAATGACCTGAGCTATATTTGATGTTATATATTTGATAACCTCATATATTATCTTATGATTCAAAGAAAATACACAAAATTATTTAATTAAAATTTGGTTAGTCATTTATTTAGTATACTTAGCTACAGTGCTCAAAGTGCTTAATGAGTATTGCTTTCAATGTATTTCATAAATAATAATCTATTTTTTAGGAAGTAAATTACTTGTGAGGGTAATGTATGTCTAAGCACTTAGTATTTTCTATTTCAGTACATCTATTAGAAAATCTTAAGAAGGGCATTTATTATTACACTCCAAATTTATTCCCAACCCTGTCCATCCTATAATTCACACCTCCTCTCTGATACCCCCGCCCAACTCTCCTCAAGGATGTCCCCACCCATACCCAACACCATCAGACATCTAAACTTTCTGGGGCCTCCAGTCTCTTGAAGGATAGGTGCATCTTCTCTGGTTGAACCCAGACCTGGTAAACCTCTGCTATATATGTATTGGGGGCGTCATCTCAGCTGGTATATGCTGCCTGGATGGTGACCCAGTGTATGAGAGATCTTGGGGTTCAGGTTAATTGAGATTTCAGGTCCTCTTACATAGATGCCCTCCTTCCATCTTCCTCCAGCTTGTTCCTACTTCAACCAGAGGGGGCAAGCAGATTCTGTTCATTGGTTGGATGCACACATCTGCACATGATGCTTCCAACTGCTTGTTGGGTCTTTTAGAGGGCAGCCATGATAGGTCCCCTTTTTTGAGCACCTTAAAACCTCAGTACTGGTCTTAGGTCTTGAGACCTCTTCTTAAGCTGGATCCCACTTTGGGCTTGCCATTAGACCATCTTTTCTTCAGGCTCTTCTCTATGCCCATCCCTGCATTTCTTTCAGATAGGAGAATTATGGGTCAGAGTTCTGATTGTAGGATAGCAACCCCATCCCTCACTTGATGCCCTGTCTTTCTGCTGTAGGTATGCTTAAGAAGTTGCCTCTCCCCACTGTAGGGCATGTCTTATAGGGTCCCTACCCCTTAGAATCCTGAGAGTTTCTCACTATCTCTGTCTCTAGTATGTTCTGGAGGGTGCTCTGAACCTCCATCCTCCCAAGGTCACCTGTTTCTATTCTTTCTGCAAGGCCTCACGGCTGTAGTCCCTTTCCCCCAACCAATACCAGATCATCCCGATCCTCCCATGACCCTCACTATGTCCCTCCTTATGGTTGTTTTCTTCTATCTCCTAAGTAGAAGTGAGGCATCATCAATTGGACCCTTCAACTTGTTGATTTTCTGAAATCTGTGGACTCTCTCTTGGGTATTCAGTACTTTTTTTTTGCTAATATCCACTTGTTAGAGAGAACATACTATACACATAATTTGGATTTGAGTTACCTCACAAAGGATGATATTTTCTATTTTCATCCGTTTGCCCTGCAAAACTCAGGATGTCCTCATTCTCAATAGCTAAGTAGTATTCCATTGTGTAAATGGACTACATTTTCTGCATCCATTCTTCTATCATGGGGCATCTGGTTTGTTTGCAGCTTCTTGCTATCAGAAATAAGGTCATTATGAATATAATGGAACATGCGCCCCTGTGGTATGGTGGGGCATCCTTGGGGTATGTTCCAAAGTATGGTATTTCTTGATATTTAGGTAGATCTATTTCCAATTTTCTAAGGAACCTCTAAATGGATTTCCAGATTGGTTGTATCAGTTTGCAATCAATCCCAGCAGCAATGGAGGAGTGTTTCTATTTCTCTCCATCCTTGCCAACATGTGTTGTCACCTGAGGTTTTGATCTTAGGCATTCTGACTGGTGTAAGGTGGAATGTAAGGTCTGTTTTGATTTGCATTTCTTTGATGACTCAGGATTTTGAACATTTCTTAAGGTGCTTCTCAGCCATTTGACTTTCCACTGTTATGAATTTGAAGTTTAGTTCTAATCCCCATTTTTTTAATTGGCTTGCTTTTTTTTCTTTATATTTTTTTGGATATTAGCCCTTTATCAGATGTGGCATTTGTGAAGATTTTTTTCCAGTCTATAGGATGTCAGTTTGTCTTATTGACTATGTCCTTTGCCTTACAGAGGTTTTCTTGCTTCATTAGATCTGATTTATAAATTCTTGATCATAGAGTGTGAGACATTTGAGTACTATTTAGGAAATTTCCCCCTGTGCCAATGAGTTCAAGACTCTTTCCCATATGTTCTTCCATTAGATTCAGTATATCTGATTTTATGTTGAGGTCTTTGATTCTCTTGTACTTGATCTTTGTGCATGGTAACAAATAAGGGTCTATTTTAATTTTTTTACATATATACAGCCAGGTAGAACAGCACCATCTATTGAAGATGCTTTCTTTATTTCATTGTATTTTTTTGTTTTTTTTTTATGATTAAGTATGTGTAACTGTGTGATTTTATTTCTGAGTCTTCAGTTCTATTCCATTGATCCATTTGTCTGTCTCTGTACCAATACCATGCAGTTTTTATCACTGTTACTCTGTAGTAGAGCTTGAAGTCAGGGATGGTAATTCTCCTAGCCATTCTTTTATTGTTAAAAATAGTTATTGCTATTCTGGCTTTTATGGATTTCCAGTTGAATTTGAGAATTGCTCTTTCAATGTCTTTGAAGAATTATGCTGTGATTTTGATGGGAATTGCATTGAATCTGTAGATTGCTTTTGGTGGATGGCCATTTTGACTATTACTTTTGCTAATCTATGAATATGGGAGGTTTTTCCTTTTTTTGAGATTTTCTTCAATTTTTTTCTTAAGAGACTTGAAGTTCGTATCATAAAGGTTTTCCACCTGTTTGATTAGAGTTACCCAAAGATATTTTATATTATCTGAGCCTATTGTGAAGGAAGTTGTTTGCCTAATTCCTTTCTCTGCCTGTTTATCATTCCTATTAAGAAAGGCTACTGACTTATTAAGTTAATTGTATATCTGCCTACTTTGCTGAAGTTGTTTATCAGCTGGCAAACTTCTCTGGTAGGATTTTTGCGGTCACTGATGTAGACTTTTGTATCATCTGCAAATAGTGATACCTTTATTTCTTCTTTGTCAAATTTCATCCCCTTGATATCTTTTTGTTGTCTTATTGTCCTAGCTAGCACTTTGAGAACTTCATTGAATAAATATGGGGAAGTGGGAATCCTTGCCTTGTCCTCAATTTTAGTAGGTTTGTTTCAAATATTTCTCCACTCAATTTGATATTGGCTGTTGGTTTGCAGTAAATTGTTTTTATTATGTTTATGCATGGATCTTGACTTGCTGATGTCTCCAATACTTTTACCATGATGTGGGGTAGTATATTGCCAAATGCTTTTTCTACATATAAGGAGAGCATCATGGTGTGTGTGTGGTTTTTTGTTTTTTGTTTTTTGTTTTTTGTTTTGTGTGTGTGTGTGTGTGTGTGTGTGTGTGTGTGTGTGTGTGTGTTTAAGTTTGGTTATATGGTGGACTACACTAATGGATTTTTATATATTGAACCAACCTTGTATCCCTGGGTTGAAGATTACTTGATGGTTTTGATGTGTTCTTGGATTCAGTTTGCAAGGATTCTATTAAGTATTTTTGCACTGATATTTATAAGTAAGAATGGTCTGAAGTTCTCTTTTTAGTTTGGGTCCTTGTGTGGTTTAGGTATCAGAGTACTCGTGACTTCATAGAATGAGTTAGGTAGTGTTCCTTCTCTTTCTATTTCATGGAATAATTTGAGGAATATTGGTATCACTACTTCTTTGAAGGTCTGGGAGATTTATGAACTAAAACAATCTGGTCTTGGGCTTATTTTTAGTGGGGTGGTTTGTAATGATTTCTTCTATTTCCTTATGGGATATTGGCCTGTTTAGAAAGTTTACCTGCGGAAACAGACCGGATAAACAGTTCTCTGCACCCAAATCCCATGGGAGGGAGAGCTAAAACTTCAGAGAAGCAGAAACGCCTGGGAAACCAGAAAAGACTGCACTCTGCACACACATCTAGGATGCCAGAGGAAAACACCAAACGCCATCTGGAACCCTGGTGCACTGAAGCTACCGGAAACGGCGGCGCAGATCTTCCTGGTTGCTGCCTTGGCAGAGAGCTCGTGGGCAGCACCCCGCGAGCGAACTTGAGCCTCAGGACCACAGGTAAGACCAACTTTTCTGCTGCAAGAGACCTGCCTAGTGAACTCAAGACACAGATCCATAGGAACAGCTGAAGACCTGTAGAGAGGAAAAACTACACGCCCGAAAGCAGAATACTCTGTTCCCATAACAGGCTGAAAGAAAACAGGAAAACAGGTCTACAGCACTCCTGACATACAGGCTTATAGGGCAGTTGTCCCGCGCGCGACTTTTCGCCGGCAAGGAGCACGTGGACATTAGAAATTCTTACTGTGACCACCTTATTAATCTTAGAAGAGGAAAAGCCATGCCGCGCCAACATGTGGCGCTTATAAAACCCTCGTGCAGCACACCCACACCTGATTGGTTGTTACCCATGTTCTCATAAGGCACGCCCCGGAGTGGGCAAAGACCTGGCACGAAGGCACTCTTGCACATGCGCACAGTTAACTACCTGAAAGGGGGGCCGGCTGGCGCGGGGAAGGTTGGCGCCATCTTGTAATGGCGGAGTCTATCCTGACCTACCACGTGGGGCACAGTGGAAGACAGCGCCATCTAGTGGTGGCGAACGTATTGCGGCCCTCTACATCTCACCCTTATAATTTATATAATTTTATAGCAGAAATGATCACCCTATTGTGTGCAATGAGGAAACCTCAGCGATGTGTAAGGGCTGATCAAAGGAACACTGAGTCTCTCTCAATCCCAGTGTAATGGATCCACAGATCCATGGGGTGCAGGAGCAGAGAACTCAGATCCAGAGAGTATCCCTCTCCTCCCAGTGTAATGGACCCACAGATCCATGGGGTGTAGGAGCAGGGAACTCAGATACAGAGTAAATCCTGAACAAGATAACCAAATTCCAGGGGAGGCCCTTTGTACAATGGCCACAAGTGCTTGAGTGATAATGGCCTTGTCACGTTACTGTTGAGATCTGAGTTTGTAAACCAACCATGGTATGAATACTGATCCACAGCTTAGGGCTGCATCAAACAGAGCCACTCCCGATAAGTAGTGAGCACCTCATATGGTCCTCCTCAGCTGTTACCACCAAGGGCCGTAGTCAAGCTGCTCTTATAATAAAATTTTGAATTCCCAATTGTTAGTAACTACTCCAGAAAGTTCACCCACTGTACTTGTCTAACAATAGATTGGGGGAGGATAACTCTAGACACTGCAGACACAATGTCTGCAGCAGTAATGGCTGCTACAATAGCAGCGAAAGTGTCAAGGTCTTTTCTAGGACAGTTCAGGATCTGTCATTCTTCTCTGGAACAACCAGCAGACAATGGAACCATTTCTGAGATCTGTATAACCAGGACAGAGTTCTCCAGTCACTGTAGCTTTATACAGATGGCTTTCTGTGAAGCTACAGTCTGTAAAATGACAACAACAGTTACCAGTTAAGGCAGCAAGAGTCACCAGGGAAATGAAAGGACAGGGGTAACAGCTGGAGTCCAGTCTTCTCCAGGAAGCAGCAGTGTACAGAGTCTGATCGTAGGCCACAGTGGGACGGGAACACACGCAGCGGTAACACTGACTGCAGCAACGGCAAAATCTCTGTGATGACAAAGGATGAAGGGGAATCTTCTATCTTCCTCTCAGGGCAGAGGAATGACTCCAGGGACCCGAACCAGGATCAGCAAGTCTCAGCAACCACTCAGGCAGCTGGCACACTCTTGTAGCATCCTGTAGAAAAAACACAAACATTCCCTCTTCCCCATATAAAATATCTGGACAGGAACATGTCAATAAGTGGATCTCTCTATTTCACCTAGGCAGAAGTATGTCTAGTTGTAGGGTGCCATAAACTTTGGCATCCAAAATTTTAAAATTGAAATAAAAGGAGCATTATTTAGCATACAGGGATAACTCCCTCTTTTTATTTATTAAGATATAGTAAAGATATTATTTATTAAGGTAAGTCCTCGAGGATTAAGTTGAGGACACTGAGCACTTGTATTTATAAATTGACTTGTATACCAAAATATTGTCTCTAGCATAATTGTATTGGATATATAAAGAATGAGATTTTTTCACTAATTGTTCTTATGTAAGGACTATAATCTGTCTGGTATCTTGTCCTCCCTTGCTAAAGAGCCTAGGCAATCTAGTTTGAGTTCTTAAATGTCCTATAAAGGAACAGTATTTAGTGCTCTTAACCACTAAGCCATTTCTCTAGCACCTCACAAACTTTAATTACCTAAACATAAGCATTAATTAGAAATGTCAAATCTTGTAAATATTGTCCAGATTCAGTCTTCCTAGAAATCTCTGAGCTGGCAGGGTGAAGCTGGGAGTTGAAAGTAAACAAATGTAGTCTTCCTCTTTTCCTGAGGGTGTGTTATCAACTCTATTACCATTTTTAAAGAGCTGGGTCTATGGTTTTGTTTAGTTGTCTGAGCCAGAGCACTGAAGGGACAGTGAGTTGTCAGACATTTTACACTGAAATCACTCACTGATTTTAAGTAGAAAACCTGTCTCTAATAAAGCATTAAGTAATTGAAATCAATTGTAAACCACAAGCCACACATTGGCTATCAGTATATGAATTGAAAGCTTGATTTAAAAACAGTGGCTAAACTACGTAATTTAATAATCTGTGTTGAAGCAATAGAAACTCAAGAGAATAAACAAGTGATCCAATCATACATGTACCCTTTTCATTAGATGAACCACCTATAAATACAGTAAGCGCTTTTCCTATGGGTTGTATGCACAAATATACAGGAAGTACAAAAGCATGTAAAGAGTAAAATTATCAATTTTGCCTGAAAAATTTGTATATGTAATAGGCCAAATATCAGTATTTTGTAATAACCAATTAACTGTTGTTTGGAATAAGATATGTTTTACCAGGTTTCTATTTAAAATACTTCCATGACTCTAGTCCACAACTCTGTACTAACACAGCTGAAGCTTTATCTCCAATGTGTATAACAAAGACCTAAGTCCTCTGGTAAGGTGAGGTACTTAGCCAATTAACATATCTTTAGAAGCTTAAAATTAGCTTTAAATATTCTTATCCGGAGTAGTGTAACAGCTACTTCCCAAATATTAAAGCTCATTTTGAGAGCAAAGTTTGTAGTAAAAATTTCCATATACATTGAAAGATTTAAGTTCTAACTTCTTACACTGAAGAAGCAACAAAATTACCTAATATGAGGCTGTTAGACATTCTTAATGATATCACTTTATGGGCTCTCTAAAACTATAAGCAAGATCATGAAATGAAAACTCACAATTGTTATGACGAAAACAAATTGTATAAAATCAATCCTCTATATCTGTCTTGAAATGGCAGTTGGAGTAAGGAAACTGGCTGTAATGCTCTCACAAGTTCTAAAACCTCATCAATCCTTATAAATCCTGTAACAATCTCTACCTGTTTGATTTTTCCTTAATTAAAAATAAGTTTGAGTTAGTCAATGTAACACTGGCAATCCTAAGTCACAATCTTTAAGTTCTCTTTGTAACACCAGAACACAGCCACGTGGTCACCTGAGTTCTGAGTACCTGACTAGGCAGCTGTTCTCCGGGCAGTGGAAATTAGCATTAGAATACAGATAACTTCAGGGCAAGCCACAACTTTGGAAAGCAAAACTCAACCTCCAACAAACAATCTAGTCTCCAAGGCACCCCAGGTCTATCTATTATGTTACAAAGTTTGACTGTCAATTCTTACATTTGGATGCACAATGGTGTGGTCTCCAATACCTCAACAAGGGACAATGTCCTAAATTCTTTTAGAAGCCTGGTTTCTAGGATAAGAGTTCCATAAAAATATTACCTCAATTTAGACCTGTCTCCCTAGGTTGGCCCATGTCACACGCTATCTAGAATGACTCCATCTAGATTATCAGCTTTATGTCAACTTTCTGTTACCAATATTATACCTTTTTAACCATATCCAATAACTTGAAAGCCAATAGTCCATAACCAAGGCAAGTAGAGCATATTTATACATTTAAAACCAATGAGAAACAAAATTGAAATGGCTACACCTATCTTTAATATATAGACCAAACATCATTTTTACCCTTTTGTCTATGATTTTAAGAGAAGCACCTTGTCACCTGTTGAGTCAAGTAATAAGTCAGGGATTTTTTTTAAGAGAAACAGCTATCAACTCTTGTATGAAGAAGCTGTTGGCGCTTTTAAGATCAGCTCGTGCAGACGCTTAGCTTCTGGTCAGCTTCTCCAGCTAATCTAGACACCTGGCTCCAGGCACAGGGCTTTAAAAACCTGATTGAAACTTTTTTATTAATTTGTTCTTTTTTGAAACGAGTTAAAACCAAGTCAAGGTGTGCACGACCGGCAGATAAAGTTTTTACCATTTTTTCTTTTGAACATGAAACATAAAACTTTTAGACAACGAGAAACAAAAACCACAGACATACACTGACAGACATGGGGACATCCTGGTGCACCAGAGACAAACAATAGACAAATAGGGAAAAAACCAGATGGTGTTCACGGTGACTATCCACTCGAGTGGAGCTGATATGGGCGATGGATTGTCTCAATTCCTGGACTAGTCCACCAACGTGTTGAAACCCAATTCTGTAAGACACTGAGAGATATCTGAGCAGTACGACCGACATTCGCCAATGGTATAGAAGTGAAACACAGCCCTGAGTATTTTTACTCACAACCCAATTATTTTATCTCTATCAGGCTGTGCACGGGCACTGAGATGTCCTTTTGTTTGATTCTCCTGAATAAATTTTCAGGCGGTCTGCCTCTATCAAATCTGATCAGTATGACTCTGTAAAGCTGTCGCGTCAGCGCCCGGATGCCGCGGCGTCCCCAGAGCCTGTGCGGGAGCTTAATTACACCTTTCATAAGCACTAAGACAAAGTTTTTCTCCCAAAATACTGTGTTCCTTTTACCTCCTCCTTTCTCACCCGGGGCGTTTTTTCCCCAATCTTTCACTTCCAAATTGGAAGTATCTGGTGCTTGAGATCGATCAGTTCGTTGCAACTTTTCACTATCCTCTGTTTCTGATACTTTTTTGTCTCGCCCTTCCCCCAACACTCTCCGCTTTGCTGTTACAGCTGGGCAGTTCCCACGCGACCTCTGACGCCGTTTGGCTGTAGCTAGAAACTCAAAGGTCAATAGAAACAACTCGAGGGTTGCCAGAGCAACCATAGCGGCACCTGCCGCGTCCGGCAGGGGACTGAGCTGGAGCACATCAGGGCTAAACATTGTCTCTCAGAGTTCTTTTTACCTGTATTCCACAGCTTCTGGATTTCTTCCGTGAAACGGAGGCTTCCTCTTGGCACCGGCGATGATGTAGCTTTCTGTGTCCTGGGTTTCGGCACCAAATATCCCGCGCTCACTTTTCGCCGGCAAGGAGCACGTGGACATTAGAAATCCTTACTGTGACCACCTTATTAATCTTAGAAGAGGAAAAGCCACGCCGCGCCAACATGGGGCGCTTATAAAACCCTCGTGCAGCGCACCCACACCTGATTGGTTGTTACCCATGATCTCATAAGGCACGCCCCGGAGTGGGCAAAGACCTGGCACGAAGGCACTCTTGCACATGCGCACAGTTAACTACCTGAAAGGGGGCCGGCTGGCGCGGCGAAGGTTGGCGCCATCTTATAATGGCGAAGTCTATCCAGACCTACCACGTGGGGCGCAGTGGAAGACAGCGCCATCTAGTGGTGGCGAACGTATTGCGGCCCTCTACAGGCAGTCTAGCCACTGTCAGAAATAGCAGAACAAAGTAACACTAGAGATAATCTGATGGCGAGAGGCAAGTGCAGGAACCCAAGCTACAGAAATTAAGACTACATGGCACCATTGGAGCCCAATTATCCCATCAAAACAAACATGGGATATCCAAACACACCAGAAAAGCAAGATCTAGTTTCAAAATCATATTTGATCATGATGCTGGAGGACTTCAGGAAAGACGTGAAGAACTCCCTTAGAGAACAAGTAGAAGCCTACAGAGAGGAATCGCAAAAATGCCTGAAAGAATCGCAAAAATCCCTGAAAGAATTCCAGGAAAACATAAATAGACAATTAGAAGCCCATAGAGAGGAGACACAAAAATCCCTGAAAGAATTCCAGGAAAACATAAATAAACAAGTATGAAAGCTGTGCTAAGAGGAAAACTCATAGTGCTGAGTGCCTGCAGAAAGAAACAGGAAAGAGCATATGTCAGCAGCTTGACAGCACACCTAAAAGCTCTAGAACAAGAAGATGAAAATACACCCAGGAGGAGTAGAACGCAGGAAATAATCAAACTCAGAGCTGAAATCAACCAAGTAGAAACAAAAAGGACCATAGAAAGAATCAACAGAACCAATAGTTGATTCTTTGAGAAAATTAACAAGATAGATAAACCCTTAGCCAGACTAACGAGAGGACACAGAGAGTGTGTCCAAATTAACAAAATCAGAAATGAAAAGGGAGACATAACTACAGATTCAGAGAAAATTCAAAAAATCATCAGATCTTACTATAAAAGCCTATATTCAACAAAACTTGAAAATATACAGGAAATGGACAATTTCCTAGACAGATACCAGGTACCGAAGTTAAATCTGGAACAGATAAACCAGTTAAACAACCCCATAACTCCTAAGGAAAGAGAAGCAGTCATTAAAGGTCTCCCAACCAAAAAGGGCCCAGGTCCATACGGGTTTAGTGCAGAATTCTATCAAACCTTCATAGAAGACCTCATACCAATATTATCCAAACTATTCCACAAAATTGAAACAGATGGATCACTACCGAATCCCTTCTATGAAGCCACAATTACTCTTATACCTAAACCACACATAGACCCAACAAAGAAAGAGAACTTCAGATCAATTTCCCTTATAAATATCGACGCAAAAATACTCAATAAAATTCTGGCAAACCGAATCCAAGAACACATCAAAACAATCATCCACCATGATCAAGTAGGCTTCATCCCAGGCTTGCAGGGATGGTAACCATCAACGTGATCCATTATATAAACAAACTGAAAGAACAAAACACATGATCATTTCATTAGATGCTGAGAAAGCATTTGACAAAATTAAACACTCCTTCATGATAAAAGTCCTGGAAAGAATAGGAATTCAAGGCCCATACCTAAACATAGTAAAAGCCATATACAGCAAACCAGTTGCTAACATTAAACTAAATGGAGAGAAACTTGAAGCAATCCCACTAAAATCAGGGACTAGACAAGGCTGCCCACTCTCTCCCTACTTATTCAATATAGTTCTTGAAGTTCTAGCCAGAGCAATCAGACAACAAAAGGAGGTCAAGGGGATACAGATCGGAAAAGAAGAGGTCAAAATATCACTATTTTCAGATGATATGATAGCATATTTAAGTGATCCCAAAAGTTCCACCAGAGAACTACTAAAGCTGATAAACAACTTCAGCAAAGTGGCTGGGTATAAAATTAACTCAAATAAATCAGTAGCCTTCCTCTACACAAAAGAGAAACAACCCGATAAAGAAATTAGGGAAACGACACCCTTCATAATAGACCCAAATAATATAAAGTACCTCGGTGTGACTTTAACCAAGCAAGTAAAAGATCTGTACAATAAGAACTTCAAGACCCTGAAGAAAGAAATTGAAGAAGACCTCAGAAGATGGAAAGATCTCCCATGCTCATGGATTGGCAGGATTAATATAGTAAAAATGGCCATTTTACCAAAAGCGATCTACAGATTCAATGCCATCCCCATCAAAATACCAATCCAATTCTTCAAAGAGTTAGACAGAACAATTTGCAAATTCATCTGGAATAACAAAAAACCCAGGATAGCTAAAACTATCCTCAACAATAAAAAGACTTCAGGGGGAATCACTATCCCTGAACTCAAGCAGTATTACAGAGCAATAGTGAAAAAAACTGCTTGGTATTGGTACAGAGACAGACAGATAGACCAATGGAATAGAATTGGAGACCCAGAAATGAACCCACACACTTATGGGCACTTGATTTTTGAAAAAGGAGCCAAAACCATCCAATGGAAAAAAGATAGCATTTTCAGCAAATGATGCTGGTTCAACTGGAGGGCAACATGTAGAAGAATGCAGATCGATCCATGCTTATCACCCTGTACAAAGCTTAAGTCCAAGTGGATCAAGGACCTCCACATCAAACCAGACACACTCAAACTAATAGAAGAAAAACTAGGGAAGCATCTGGAACACATGGGCACTGGAAAAAATTTCCTGAACAAAACACCAATGGCTTATGCTCTAAGATCAAGAATCGACAAATGGGATCTCATAAAACTGCAAAGCTTCTGTACGGCAAAGGACACTGTGGTTAGGACAAAACGGCAACCAACAGATTGGGAAAAGATCTTTACCAATCCTACAACAGATAGAGGCCTTATATCCAAAATATACAAAGAACTCAAGAAGTTAGACCGCAGGGAGACAAATAACCCTATTAAAAAATGGGGTTCAGAGCTAAACAAAAAATTCACAGCTGAGGAATGCCGAATGGCTGAGAAACACCTAAAGAAATGTTCAACATCTTTAGTCATAAGGGAGATGCAAATCAAAACAACCCTGAGATTTTACCTCACACCAGTGAGAATGGCTAAGATCAAAAACTCAGGTGACAGTAGATGCTGGCGAGGATGCGGAGAAAGCGGAATACTCTTCCATTGTGGTGGGATTGCAGACTGGTACAACCATTCTGGAAATCAGTCTGGAGTTTCCTCAGAAAATTGGACATTGAACTGCCTGAGGATCCAGCTATACCTCTCTTGGGCATATACCCAAAAGATGCCCCAACATATAAAAAAGACACATGCTTCACTATGTTCATCGCAGCCTTATTTATAATAGCCAGAAGCTGGAAAGAACCCAGATGCTCTTCAACAGAGAAATGGATACAGATAATGTGGTACATCTATACAATGGAATATTACTCAGCTATCAAAAACAACTAGTTTATGAAATTCGTAGGCAAATGGTTGGAACTGGAAATTTCATCCTGAGTGAGTTAACACAAATACCGAAAGACATACATGGTATGCACTCATTGATAAGTGGCTATTAGCCCAAGTGCTTGAATTACCCTAGATGCCTAGAAAAAATGAAACTCAAGACGGATGATCAAAATGTGAACGCTTCACTCCTTCTTCAAAAGGGGAACAAGAATACCCTTGGCAGGGAAGAGAGAGGCAAAGATTAAAACAGAGACTGAAGGACCACCCATTCAGAGCCTGCCCCACATGTGGCCCATACATATACAGCCACCCAATTAGACAAGATGGATGAAGCAAAGAAGTGCAGACCGACAGGAGCCGGATGTAGATCGCTCCTGAGAGACACAGCCAGAATATAGCAAATACAGAGGCGAATGCCAGCAGCAAACCACTGAACTGAGAATAGGACCCCCGTTAAGGAATCAGAGAAAGAACTGGAAGAGCTTGAAGGGGCTCAAGACCCCATATGTACAACAATGCCAAGCAACCAGAGCTTCCAGGAACTTAGCCACTACCTAAAGACTATACATGGACTGACCCTGGACTCTGACCTCATAGGTAGCAGTGAATATCCTAGTAAGAGCACCAGTGGAAGGGGAAGCCCTGGGTCCTGCTAAGACTGAACCCCCAGTGGACTAGACTGCTGTGGGGAGGGCGGCAATGGCGGGATGGTTGGGAGGGGAACACCCAAAAGGAAGGGGAAGGGGAGGGGGATGTTTGCCGGGAAACCAGGAAAGGGAATAACACTCGAAATGTATATAAGAAATTCTCAAGTTTAAAAAAAAAAAAAAAAAAAAAAGAAAGTTTACCTGCTCTTGATTTAAGTTTAGTATATAGCATCTGTTTAGAAAAGTATCCATTTTATCTTGATTTCTTCTCTTTTCTTTTTTCTTTCTTCCTTCCTTCCTTTCTTTCTTTCTTTCTTTTCTTAGGTTTTTTTTTTTTTTTTTGAGTAAAGGTCCTTTTAGTAGGATCTGATGATTTTTGAAATTTTCTCAATTTATATTTCCCCTTTCATTTCTGATTTTGTTAATTTGGATACTGCCACTGGGTCATTTTGTTAGTTTGGCTAGGGGTTTATCTATGTTGATGAATCTCTCAAAGTACCAGCTTTTGGTTTACTGATTCTTTGTATTGTTCTCTTTGTTTCTATTTGGTTGATTTCAGCCCTGAGTTTGACTATTTCCTACAGTCTACTCTTTTTAGTTTTTCATTGTTTGCAGTTTGCTGTTTTTTGTTCTAGAACTCTCAGGTATGATGTTAAGTTGCTAGTTCAAGATTTTTTTTTGGAAAAGGTACCATTAGGTGTTGAGAAGAAAGTGTATTCTTTTGTTTTAGAGTGAAATGTTCTGTAGATTTCTGTTAAATCCATTTTGTTCATACTCTTTATTAGTTTCGTTATGTATCTGTTTAGTTTCTGTTTCAATGAACACTGATGAGAGTGGGGTGTTGAAGTCTCCCATTATTGTTGTATGGGTTTCACTGTATGTTTTGAGATTTACTAAAGTTTCTTTTATGAATGTGTATTCCCTTGAATTTAGGGTATAGATGTTCAGAATTGAGGCTTTCTCTTGGTGGATTTTCTCTTTGATGAATATGAAACGTCCTTCCTCATCATGCTTGATAACTTTTGGATGAAAGTCTATTTTATGGGATATTAGGATGGCATCTTCAGCTTGTTTCTTGGGACCATTTGCTTTCCATCCTTCTACTCTGACATAGTGACTGTCTTTGTTATTGAGATGGTTTCTTGAATCAGGGAATAGTTATTGATTTCTTCACCAATAAAATGGATATCTACAAGCAAGCTATATATCTTTTTGCTAATCTCTCATGGTAGATATTTTTTTTTATTTTGCAGACAATAACAAGTGCTTTCTTAATTGCTTCTCAATAGAAAACACACAATGGAGGTAGTTTCTGCTTTTAAATTTGACATTGCCATTTAGGTAAAAACTGTGCAAAATATATTATTTGGAAACGGTTTAAAAGTTCTGTAAGCACAAATGCCTCCTCAAAGCTTCTTTTCATTAGAATACATGGTACCTTAATTTTAGCTTCATTTTTTAATTAAATTCCTCCTTATTATGCAAATATTCTGTTTAAATTTGCCTATAAGCACTGTGTCACCAGTTTTATTCTACTTATAATCATAAAGAAGCATATTATAGATCAAAGGTTACTGGGAAAATTATGACAATGTAAAAAATCAATTCTCAATCAATTAATATTTAATACTATAATGGGTAAAAATTTCTTCAGGTTTAAGGATGCAATTAATGGATTTTTTTTCCTGGTATATACTAAATTTGACTCTGATTTACTACCCTGCCATAAAAAAAGGGAGTTTAGAAAATACTTATGGCCTTGAAATCAAGTAATTCTTCACATCCAATGGGTTCCCTGAGACATTTCATTGTAAGCCTTCACTCACAATTCGTGTTTACAGACCAGACAGTATAACAAAATTAAGTGGTATTTTTGGTGAGGTTCCTGATGTTGTAAGATGGTTGATTTGTCCACTGGTTGTTAGATTATCACCTAGACCTGAGTAGCATCACTTCTAATCACATTCTATTAGAACTTAAATAAGCTGGAACAGCAAAAGAATATTAGGAACTTTCTAGATGAGCCGATAACATGAGAAATATAATTGTGTCAATGACAACAAACACAACACTATGCTGCTATTTACCTGTAAGTTCATAATACCATGCTCTGTAAAACAAGGCCAAATTATGACAAGTGATTGTATTTTAAACTTAAATGCCAAAACTGTGAGGAATATTTGTTTTTCTATATGTGATTGTTTGTGTGTTTTATGTGTTGCCATATAGGCAAGAAGATCTATATTTTAGAAATATCGACTTCACCCTAAGAGAAATAATGTGCAACTACAGAAGGATATAGAGATTATAACTTTGTCTTATAGGCCCAATAGTATGTACCACATGTACTGAAAATTATAATAGGTGTGA
The DNA here is from genome assembly GCF_021556685.1 of Rattus norvegicus. Classification (NCBI taxonomy): domain Eukaryota; kingdom Metazoa; phylum Chordata; class Mammalia; order Rodentia; family Muridae; genus Rattus; species Rattus norvegicus. The sequence continues at coordinate 28,470,862 of NC_141546.1, forward strand.
ACTTCCCAGTGCAGGTACATGAAGGCTTCTCATTTCATGGAATGAAACATATTTACATATTATTTGATGTTACTGTTGCTTAATTGGCATCATATTTGGGATGCCTATTTTTATACAACTTTCTTTCACATGTTTAAATTGTGTTAGAGATTATTCCTTTGCCTAGAGGTTAAATAGGTACTTTCAAAAACTTGTTACCTGTACGTTAAAGAAACCATTTAAAATTTGAGTACTGACAGTTCAATGTGAGCTGGATATTTTGCCAGATAAAAGTGTTTCTAAAGTCTCTGCTTAAACTGCAGTCAAATCCAAATTCAAACAAAGAAACATATTAACTGTTTTTCTTAAACCTGTACCTTGAATTTACTGTGTTTTTTGTTTGTTTGTTTGCTTGCTTGCTTTTGATTAAGCACATTCTATACTTGATAGTTCTGTTAAATAGGCAGTATTAGTGATATTCTTTATTTTTTATGATAATGGTTGGATAAGATCATAAAACAAAGGAATGAAATATTGTAGGATCCAGAGGATAACAGACCATTGCCAACAGAATCATCTAAGCAGAGGTCATGAAGGCTCAGAGACTGAAGTGCCATTCACGGATCCTGCATGAATCTGTCTAGGTCATATGCATGCATTCTGTGTTTGGTTAGTTTGGGTCTTTTGTGTGACTCATAAGAGTGACTGTGCTCCAGATTTATGGAACCTTTTCCTTTTACAGCATTGCCTTATTCTGCTTTGATATGAGGGCATATACTTAGTCTTATTGTATCTTGTTATGCCAAGTTCAATTCATATCCCAGGAAGTCCTATTCTTTTCTGAAGAGAAACTTAGGAAAAGTGGATCAGGGAGAGAAGGAAGGTGGAAGGGATACTAGGAGGAGTGGAGGGAAGAAAAGATGTGATTGGGATGTATTATATGAGAGAAGATTCAGTTTTTAAAAAACATAGAAAAATATTTACATTGATTAGTATCAAATGTTTTATATGAACAAGTTATTAATATTTGCCTTCACATAATATCTACAGCAAACACAATTATATTAAGATTCCTTAGGTTTAAAAATTCTGTTGAGTTGCAATTTCTAAGCTTGACTATGTAGTCAGGTTTATGTAGTATTTGTATTGTTCATAGGAAGCTTCAGATACCATTTCTACCACTGTATAAATAGTCCATGATAACATATACTTGCTGTCACAGCACAGGGAAGGTAAAAGCAGAAGGTTCAGAAATTCAAGATAATTTTCAGCTGTACAGTGACTTAAAAGTCTTGGTTAAATATAGGTATCACTGTATCAAAAATTTAAAAAAGAAATAAAAATTAAAAATGAAGTAAGGAAGAAAGAGAGAAAGGAGAAAGAAAGAAAGAAAGGAAGGAAGGAAGGAAGGAAGAAAGAAAGAAAGAAAGAAAGAAAGAAAGAAAGAAAAAGAAAGAAAGAAAGAAAGAAAGGAAGAAAGGAAGGAAGAAACTTAAAAAAAATCAAGAAAGCTAACAATCCACAGACTTGCAAGATAAGTAACAAGGAAGGATGAAGAGGGGAAAACATATGACCCTACGTACAAGGAGGAAATCATGATACAATACAAGTGCTGAGTTTTGTGTATGGGGATGCCAGAATACATGACATTTTGGGTGGAGAGAGAGAGGATTAGTAGGGATCAAGTAGTGGGATGATGGAAAGTAAGTGTTCCGGGAAAAAATGAAATTGGGGGAGGTCATCTCAGGGTCTAGCTAGAAACCTAGTGCAATGGAAACTCCCAGAAATCTAAGAGAGTTACCCTAGCTAAGACTCCTAGTAACAAGTGATGTAGAGCCTAAATCAGCCTTCTCCTATAACCAGTCAAAACTTCCAGTGGGAGGATTAGGATACCAACTCAGGCAGAAAATATTCGGCCTGAAATTTGTACTGCCTATAAGATGCGCAGGGGTAAAAGTAGTGCAGAAAGTATGGGCGTGGCCAATTAGTGACTAGTCCAGTTAGAGTTTCACCTTGAAACTGACTGGAGAGCCCAGAGACCTAGGAGACCATACACAACCAAACCAAACAAAAACAAAACAAAACAAAAAACAAAGAACAACAACAACAAAACAAAAACAAAAACAATGAAAATGATGCCTAGTAATACTCTGCTACTCTCATAGATTGGTGCCAACCTAATGGTCATCAGAGGCTTTATCTAGCAACTGAGAGACCACTAGCAAAACATTAGGTGGAGCTTACGGAATCCTAAGTAAGAGGAGCCAGAAGGATTGTTTGAAACAGAGAAGTCAAGGAAACCAAAGTAAACATGTGAAACTAACTATCCTAGGGTCACAGGAGCTCACAGACACTAAAATGACAATCAGAGAGGCTGCATATGTCAAACCTTGGCTCCGACTATGCTGTAGTTGTGTAGCTTGATTTTCTTTTGTTACTCCCTATAGGAGGCTGTCTCTGAACCTTTCGTCTGATTCTGCAACCCTATCCCTTCTACTGCTTGCCTCTTCCCGTCTTAATATGAGAGATGGTGTCTTATCTGGCACAATGGCTATAAGGGATATTGAGGTGTGTTTCTTTTATGCATCAAAAGGATGGCTTCTGTTTACTCATCCATTCTCTCAATGTGTCTGCTTTGTTGTTTTGTTTTATTTATTTTTCTAGTGTTTTCATGAATTATGTAGGAGGATATTTTTAATTTAGTCCAATTTATTTGGTTTTCTAAAAGTTTCTTGTGACTGTAGGCATTTCATTCATTAAGTTTCTTATATATTGTTAAAAAATATTTTCTGAGACTTTGAAATGGGAATCGTCTTCTATTCTTATTATGCTTAGGTTCGGTTATTTATAGGGTCCCAGGTTTCCTGGAGGTTTTTTGTTAGAAAAAAATTTTTTTTAATTTAACATTCTTTTGACTGATGTATCAATTTCTTCTCTGTTATCTTCCATGCCAGACATTATCCATTCCATCTTTTATAATCTCTTGGTTATACATGTTTTAGTAGTTCTGATTCACATACTTAAATTTCTATCTCCAGTATTCCCTCCATTTTTGTTTTCTTTTTTTTATATATAAAATGTATTTTTAATTAATTATTTGGGAATCTTGCATTATGCACACTTTAATTGTCCTCTTCTAGCTTTCTTCATCCACTAAATCCCTTGCATTACCATCCCCCCAAAAAAGAAAAAGAAAGTCTATTTTGTGCTAATCATATATTCACAGGAACATGGTCAAATTTCTAGTGCTCATCTTTACAAGGTATGATACCCCTTTTTCACCTGCATCCTGTCTACCCTCATCACTACTTGTGTTTACTATCCATAGGAGGCCTGCTTTATTCTGAGTATGAATTGAGGAGAAGTACATGGGGGAGAAAATAAGGATATCCAGAGAAGAAACAATGAAGAGGGAATGGTGTTCAGGATATAATACATGAGCAAAGAATAAAATATCTAGAAAGGTAAAAAAAGGACCCAAATCTGTGTGGAAGAGAGTTGGACCCTCAGAAGTATGAACACTCAGGAGAACTCAGAGTAGACAAGAAATTTCTGCCCACATTCCTGACCCTAAAAGATCACCTAGTGTCATCTGTGACCCCTGGGCACAGTGACCTAAGAGCAGTCAGGGGCAGTACTCTTCAGGTTTCTCCTTGCACCAAAAGCTAAAAGCTAGGCCTCAGGAGTGCCTACACACCTGAGAGCAGAGGTAAGACCAACATTTCTGCTCCAGGAGACCTGCCTAGTAGACTCAGGACACACAAAAGCAGAAGGATACTTCTGCTCTCAGACAGGATACTTTCAGTTTCTGGCTGTGTCCAGAACTGAACTGAACTGATCTCACAGTTCCCTGCCCCCAAATCACTTGGGGAGAGAGCTAAACCCCGAGAAGTGCAGACAATAATGAGACCTCAGAACAGACTGCCACTTATGCCCACTTCTGCTCACATTCCTGGCCCAAGAGGAAACTGCATAGTGGCCTCTGGATGCAGAAATATAGGAGCAGTCAGTGGCAGGAACCTGCTGATTTCTTCCTGCATCCAGAACTGAACTGAACTGTTCCCAGCATTCAAATGCTTTGGGGGAGAGAGCTGGACCTTCAGAAGTGCAGACATTCCTGAGAACACAGAGGAGACAACTATTTTCTGCCCACATTCCTGACTCAAGATGAAATCACCTAGTGCCATCTGTGCCCTCTGGCCATAGGAACATAGAGGTAGTCAAGGGCAGGACCCTTTAGGTCTCTGCCTGCACCAAGAGTTGAAAGCCAGTTGCCAGGAGCTCCTAGTCATGTGAAATAAGAGCTCTCTATTCTTAGATCCAGCTGAAAGAAAACAGGTTTACAGGAGGGCTAACACACAGGCAAATGGGAGGGTCAAGCCACTGTCAGAAACTGCAAGACAAGTTAAAGCCGGAGACAATCCAATGGCAAGAGGTGAGCTAAAGGAACTAAGCAAGAGAAGCCAAGACTACTTTTCATCATCAGAGCCCAGTTCTGCCACTAAAGCAAATAGTGGATATGCAAACACACCAGAAAACCAAAAAACTCTAAAACAAAAAGAAGCAAAATCACCCAAGAGGTATAGAAGGCAGGATATAATCAAACTCAGGGCTAAAATCAACCAAGTGGAAACAAATAGGGCTATACAAAGAATCAAAAAAAAAAAAAAAAACCAGGAACTGGCTCTTTGAGAAAATCAAGAACATAGATAAAGCCTTAGCCAGACTAACCAGAGGGAACACAGAGTGTATCCGATTAAAAAAATTCAGAAATGAAAAGGGAGACCTAACAGCAGAATCTGAGGAAATTAAAAATAAAAATCATCAGATCTGACTACAAAAGCCTGTATTCAACAAAATTGGAAAATCTGGAGAAAATGGAAAATTTTCTAGACAAATATGAGGTATCAAAGTTAAATCAGGAACAGATGAACCATCTAAACAACCCCATAACTCCTAAAGATAAAAGCAGTTATTAAAAGTTGCACAACCAAAAAGAGCCCAGGATTGAATGAGGTTAGTGGAGAAATCTATCAGACATTCATAGAAGATCTCATACCAACAATGTCCACACTATTCCACAAAATAGAAACAGGTGAAACACTATCAAATTACTTCTAGGAAGCCACAATTATGTTTATTCATAAACCATAAAACAACCCAACAAAGAAAGAGAACTTCAGACCAATTTCACTTATGAATATTGACACAAAAATACTCAACAAAATTCTCGGAAACTGAATCCAAGAACACATCAAAATGATCATTCACCATGATCAAGTAGGCTTCATGTATGCAAGGATGTTTCAATACAGAGAAATCAATCAATATAACCCAGTATATAAACAAACTTAAATGGGGGAAAACACGATGATTTCATTAGATGATGAGAAAACATTTGACAAAATTCAACACCCATTCTTGATAAAAGTCCTGGAAAGATCAGGAATTCAAGGCCCATACCTAAACATAGTAAAAGCAATATACACCAAACAAGTAGCTGACATTAAACTAAATGGAGAGAAACTTGAAACAGTCCCACTAAAATCAGGGACTAGACGAGGCTGCCCACTCTCTCCCTACTTATTCAACATATTACTCGAAGTCTTACCCAGAGCAATCAGACAACAAAAGAGTTCAAATGGATATACATTGCAAAGGAAGAAGTCAAAAGATTACTATTTGCAGATGACATGATAGTATATTAAGTGACCCCAAAAGTTCCACCAGAGAACTATTAAGCCTGATAAACAGCTTCAGCAAAGTGGCTGGGTATAGAATTAATTCAATAAAAAAGTAGCCTTCCTCTCCTCAAAGGATATACAGGCTGAGAAGCATATTAGGGAAATGACACTCATCACAGTAGTCCCAAGTAATATAAAATACCTTGGTGTGACTCACCCAAGCATGTGAAAGATCTATAGGACAAGGTTTTCAAGTCTCTGAAGAAATTGAAGATCTCAGAAGTTGGAAAGACCTGCCATGCTCATAGATCAACAGGATTAATATAGTAAAAATGATCAGTTTGCCAGAAGCAATCTACAGATTCCCTGCAATCCCCATCAAAATTCTAAGTCAATTCTTCATAGAGTTACAAAAAGGAATTTGCAAATTCATTTGGAATAGCAAAATACCTACGTTAGTGAAAACTATCTCCAAAGATAAATGACCTTCTCAGGGAGTCACCCTCCCTGACCTCAAGCTGTATTATATGGCAATAGTGATAAAAATTCCATGGTATTAGTTCAGAGACAGGTAGATAGATCAGTAGAATAGAATTGAAGATCCATAAATAAACCCACACACCTATGGTCATTGATCTTTGACAAAGGAGCTAAAACCATGCAATGAAAGAAAGATAGCATTTTCAACCAATGGTGCTGGTTCAACTGCATATCAGCCCATAGAAGAATGCTAATCAATCCATTCTTATAACTCTGTAATGGACTAAGTCCAAGTGGATCAAAGACCTTCACATAGAACCAGAAACACTCAAACTAATAGAAGAAAAAGTGTGGAAGAGTCTCAATCACATGGGCACTGGAAAGCATTTCCTGAACAAAACACTAAAGGCTTATGCTCTAAGATCAAGAATTAACAAATGGGACCTATTAAAACTGTGAACCTTTGTTAAGGGAAAGAGCACAGTTACTAGGACAAAGGAGCAGTCAATAGATTGGGTAAAGGTCTTTGCCAATCCTATATCTGATAGAGGGCTAATATATAATATATATAAAGAACACATGAAGTTAGACTCCAGAGAGACAAATAACCCTATTTAAATATGGTTTACAGAGCTAAACAAAAGAATTATCAGCTGAGGAATATTGAATGGCTGAGAAGTACCTGAAAAAAATGCTCAACATTTCTAGTCATCAGGGAAATGCAAATCAAAACAACACTGAGATTCCTCCTCACAGGAGTCAGGATGGCTAAGATGAAAAACTCTGATGACAACAGATGCTGGCAAGGATGTTGAGAAAGAGGAACATCTTTTCATTGTTGGTGGGATTGCCAATAGGTACTACCAGTCTCAAAATCAGTCTGGGGGTTCCTCAGAAAATTGGACATGGTACCACTTGAGGGTCCAGCTATACCTCTCCTGAGCATAGAACCGAAAGATGCTCCAACATATCACAGTGACACATGCTCCACTATGTTCATAGCAGCCTTTTTTATATTAGCCAGATGCTGGAAAGAAGCCAGATATCCTCCAACAGAGGAATGCATACAGAAACCGTGGTACATCTACACAATTGAGTACTACTCAGCTATCAAAAACAATGACTTCATGAAATTAATAGGCAAATGGATTGAACTAGAAAATATCATTCTGAGTCAAATAACCCAATCACAGAAAAACATACGTGGTATACACTCATTGATGAGTAGATATTAGGCGAAAAGCTTGAATTACTCAAGATACAATCCATAGCCCACATGAAGCTCAAGAAGGATGATCAAAGTGCAGATGTGTCTCTCCTTCATAAGAGGGTGGCACAAAAATATTCATAAGATGGCTATGGAGTCAAAGTTTTGAACAGAGACTGTAGGAACAGTCATTCAGAGCTTGCCCCACATGTGGCCCAAATACATACAAAAACCTAACTAGATAAGATTGAGGAAGCTAAGAAGTACATGCTGACAGGAAACAGATATAAATCTCTCCTGAGAGTCACAGCCAGAGCATGTCAAATACAGATGCAAATGATAGCTGCAAACCATTTTACTGAGAATGGGACCCATATTGGGTGAATTATAAAGAGAATTGAAAGAGCTGAAGGGGCTTGCAACACCATAAGAACAACAATACCAACCAACCAGAGCTCCAAGGGACTAAACAACTGACCCACGGCTCCATCTGCATATGTAGCAGAGCATGGCCTTATTGGTCACCAATGGAAGGAGAAGCTCTTGGTCCTGCCAAAGTTAAACCTCCACTGTAGGGGAATGTAGGGGGAGGAGGTGTGTGTGGGGAAAGGTACATACTTATAGAAGAAAGGGAGAAGGATGATATAGGGGGCTTATGTCCAGGAAATGAGGAAAGGGAATATCTTTTGAAATATAAATAAAAAAAGTCTGATGAAAAGAAAGAAAAAAAGAAAAAAAGGTAAAATAGTTGTTTTTCTTATTTTACTTAATATTGTCTTAATGATTAGTATAACTATATGATAATACAGTAGTGAAAAAAGTAATTGTATAGAAAAAAACTAAACTTATTTTCACTAATCTTAATTCTACTATTTTAGGAGCTTTGTCAATTATTATCATTTACCATAATGAAACTTGTCTGTATATACACCTTCAGTATTACTATTAATACCAATATTAATACTAATACTATTAGTAATACTAATACTAGTATTTATATTAATATTAATATTAATACTAGTATTAATTAGTACTAGTAATTATTTGGTGATTAAATCCAGAGTTTTGTATATGCAAAATAAACCCATTGTTTTAATGATTTAGAAACATTTTGTTGTATAATTTAGGATGGTCCTGGTTTGATGTATAAACTTCTCTAGGGTGGCTTCAAATTCATAAACCCCTTCATTTGCAGATATTTTCTTATTAATGAAAGTGAACTGAAGATTTATTTTGATGAAAATACTTTTCTTAATTTAGAAGAGAGTTCAAGAAACACTTAAAATGTTTTGTGAAATAGAAGACATGCCTTGGACCTGTGATGACATTATAGCAAATACATGGCTGCAGATAACCTGTTATCATCATAGTCCAGAAAGGAATGAATTAAACATATTTCATTTCTGTGCTTATTATTATAATGCTTATAATATTGTGTGTCCCTGTTATTTTCTTCTTTGTACAATCTCAAAATGAAAATTAAGCTACTCAGAGAAAGATATAAATTCATTCTAATAGTTCATACTTCTTTCTTTGATTATGTAATTTTTTTTATTCAAAGAATTGGTCCTGACATGTGGATAATAGACAAGTTGTCCAAAGTATCATACATATACATAGAAAGTCTTGTACTACAGTGGTATTAGGTATGGCTGTGGATTCCAATTAAGATAAAAAATATTTCCATTAGTTTACATTTTTCCTGATACATATATATATATATATATATATATATTTGACAAAAAAAATTAAAGGAGCCATTGTTTGTATGCAATTTGCCATTTAACAAGTTCATATAAATTATATGAAGACTTAGAAAAAGGAAACCTTTATATGCTATCTGATTACAGATTTAGAAATTTACGTTTGATTTATGCACTCACTGATAAGTGGATATTAGTCCAAAATGTAAGAATACTCAATATATAATTCACAAACTATATGAAGCTCAAGAAAAAGGAAGACTGAAATGTGGAGGTTTCAGTCCTTCTTAGAAGAATGGCAAAATAGTCATGGGACGATATACTGGGACAAAAAGTGGAGCAGGGACTGAAGGAAAGGCCATCTAGAGACTGTCCCACCTGTGGATCCATCCCATATGCAGCCACCAAACCCAGTCACTATTGCTGATGCCAAGAAGTGCTCACTGACAGAAGCCAGATTTGGGAGTCTCCTGAGTGGCTCTGTCAGCGCCTCATTGATACAAATGAGGATCCTTGCAACTAACCATTGGTCTAAGAACAGGGATCCCAATGGAGAAGTTAGAGAAAGGACTGAAGGAGTTGTAGGCGTTTTCAACCCCATAGGAAGAACAACAATATCAATCAGTGTCCCCCACCCCCACAAAGCTCCTGCAGGCTAAAGTAGTACCAGCCAAAGAGTTCACATGTAGTGTCCCATAGCTCCAGCTGCATATATAGCAGAGGATGGCCTTGTCTGGTATCAATAGGAAGAAAAGCCCTTGGTCCTATTAAGGCTCGTTTCTCCAGTGAAATAATAGGCTGTTGAGATCAGAGTGGGTGGGTGGGTGCGAGCATCCTCACAGAAGCAGGTGGATGAGGAGGGGACATGGGAGAGAAGGGGAAAGAGGATTACAAGTGAAATGTAAATACATAAAATTTCCAATAAAAGGAAAGTATTTTAAAAATGATATTTACATCTGAATATTTTTATATCCAGAATTATTGAGTTCTAAATTATATTTTTCAAAATGAAACAATAAAATTTCAATGTGTTATGAGATCTGAAATAAATAAGCATAAAGGAAAATCTATTTAATGTAGCTTTTTACATCTAAGCCTTTACCTCCACAGGCTTTGATACTTCAGATGGAGGAATAAGAGTTACAGTTGCCATGATTATTACATGGCATGATGTTACATGGCATGTCTGAATGTTCAAGAAATTGTCAATGAAGACCTATGTAATGATATTAAATGAACTAACTGATGCCTGAAAAACAATTATCCAAGTGGATCCCAGCATGCATAAAAGCTGTGTTACTGGAACTAGAATGGAGTATTTGAAAAGGACCCAGAACAATATCATTCCTCATTCAAATAACAGCTGCTACTGTTGAGCTTAGAAACCTAGCTAATAATGTAGACTTTCTTTTCCTTACCAAAATGTATAAAGACATTCTAACACACCGAGAAAGTGTTATTTGTAAAAGTTCACAGTCCATTATCTCAACATTCTTTTCTAATTTTAAAAACTTAGAAGTTTAAAATTATATAGATTCAAAGGCTGTCCCATTGTGAAAGGTGCACCTATGTCCACTGTGAGAGCATGCTCTTCTCTTGGTATTGGTCTGGGTACTATCCCTATGATAGAATATTCATAATGTTGGCTTATTTTCAGCACTGTAAAAATCAGTAAATTCAATGTGACCTTCTGAACAACATGTGCTCAGAAAATATGATACGCTCTGGGGAATTAATAGCGGACAATCACCATTTTCATAGCTAACACACCACTGCTGCAATTTGTACAATCCATAAATTTGATGTGAGAAGAATACTGAAACTAGATTGACATTGGGTAAAAATTTAAAATTGTGGACCTTCACATATGCACATTGTCTTCCTTCATTTAGTAAGTCACTGCAGTGGAACTTCTGATTGATAGATATTTGGTATTATGGGTCACCTAAAACAGACAAGATTACAGACAACTTACTGAAAACCTCCTGCCAGCTTTCCATAGAATATATTCACTCATACATACAGGAAATCTAGATGATTGAAAGAAACTGTCCTGACAGTCTGTCAAATATCTCCATTGTTTATAAACATAAACCATAAAGTAAATGGAACTATATGATTGTTCTATTGTTCCATTAATGCTAGGAATATGGTCAACAGATATTGAAATAGACATAAATATTAATTATATCTAACTATTTAATTTTCATTCACTATTATCAGCTTTGTGTTTTGGTTCAATTTTAGTCAAAATAAAAATAAAGAATAGACATTTTGCTAGCATTATTTACAACAACTAAATAATAATATTTGTCTTATTTAACCCTAGTGATAGAAAGAGAGCAGTACACCCTTAGTCTGCAGAAGTCTTAACTCTAGCAGAAGCTTGATAAAATACATAAAAATAACAACTTATATGACGAGAAGTATCTGAAATGGCATAAGTGAATAATTTGAAGAACAGTTGAGTTCTCTAGGGTGAGGCCAACAATCTGGTTACATCTGCTTCCTCAAAGCATGTTCTGATGACTGGATTAAGAATACATCAGGATTGACAGGACTTCAGAGCCAGATTCCAGAGCTGTTACATGTTGTATGGGCAAACATCTGAATCTATAGATTCTGGGACAAGATTGTAGATGTTGTTAATATACAATAAGTGCAGAGTTCTAGGAAATTGATAATGATAATTGGCAATTTTGAGAAAGATTTGATTCTTAAATTTTATAGAAGGTGGGGCCAAAATTAGGTAGAAGTACAACTGAAGAAAGCAATAAAAATAAGATATTATTAATTTCAGATATGGAAAATTAAATTTTCACCTAGCTATAGTTTACAGAAGAGTGTCCTGTAAATACCTCACAAAAGAGAAGGATGGACTTTATGAGGTAGAGGGGTCAAGAACATCAGGAGGCTGCAACCTGCAGAATCAACTAAGCACAACTCGTAGGGCTCACAGGGGATGATGAAGCAACAGAAGAACTTGAATTTGTCCATGCTGTGGTCTTAGACTTGGGTTTTTGTTGGCATCCTAATAATAAGAAAGGGGGATGCCTTTGACTCTTTTGTCTGCTCCTGGAAATTTTTCCTCCTTCAGGGTTGCTTTGTCTACCATTTATATGAGGGAATGTATTTAGTCTCATTGTATCTTCTTGTACCTTCGTTTGGTTGCTATTACCACAAAGCTTGCTATTTTATGAAGAGAAGCAGAGGAAGGGTGGATCTGATATAGAGGAGAAGGGAACTGGGAAAAGAAGAGGGAGGAAGGCTTGTTATTGGGATGCATTGTATGAGAGAAGAATATACAAATACATAAAGATGTAAGTAAACAAATATTTTTGCAAACATAAAACTTACATTGCAAATGGAAATCTTTCATATATGATATCTATAACTCAATATATTTTATTAAAAGATAATCAAAACTTTAGTAAATTATAAACATGTGAATCAAAATATTGCTATTAATTTTATTTATCCAAAGTGGACTTATAAATAAAGTTTTAAAAGAGTGACATACAAGCATATGATTTTCAAGATTTTACTACTAAGATATCCCAAAATGTAAGCTAAGAATTTTATCAAAACATAACCATAATGTACAAAGATAAATAATTTCTCCACAACTATGTAATCTATGTATAGAAAATAATTGGCAAAGAGTTCATATAAAAGTGGAATAATTGACATTGAAAATTTTAGTGTATATGACATGAGTGCTAATTAGGTTTGATTTAGCTGAAAAACAGAATCAGTCTGTGCGAGGAAATTTTAAAGAAAGCAAGGTAGAAAATACAGAAACATAAGTCTGGTTTATACAGATCAGGGAAGGGGCATTTGTTATGGCTTTAGTTGCACTTGTAGAGATGGATAGAAATACAGGGAGACTGATCCCATGCTTTATCAAAATTTTCATTTTGTTCAATGGTGTTCTTCTGACTGTCATACACACTTAACATTTTTCTTTTTTCTTTCTTCTTCTCCTTTTCTTCCTTTTTTCTTACTCTTCTTCACTTTGAGTTTCACTATTCTTCTTCTCAATGTGCCATTGCATGTTAGCTTATTCTTGCCTGAAGGTATGGGTCTGTTCCCATTACATGTGTGGGCACATGTGTGCATGCACGAGGGCATGTGTACATTCATTTGTTTAAAGATAAATTTACCAAATCTAGGCTCACTTATTCTTCCTTGTTTATCTTCTGTCCTTTCATGTTGTCAGTTACTTTTACATGTCATGTAACTTTTTTATCACTTGAAAAAACTGTATACTTAAATATTAAGCAGTATGTTCATCTGCTTAGTATAAGAAACACCGAGGTTCTCTCTATATAAACATAGTAAGTTATAGAATCTTTAATATATTACATAATTTTCAAAAGGGAAAAATTGCTATAGTTATCAAGTATCTTCTATTTCAAAATTAATGTTTTCTAACTTTTAAATCTAAATAGGAATATTTCTTTGAGACAATTTTATTTTCAGAGTTTGTTAAATTTAAAGTACTAAAATGTTTACCATTTATCTCTTATATTTATATGTACTTTGAATTTTTTTTATTATGATACAAATGGGTTTTTTCTACTTTAAATATATGAATTTGTCAAACTTTTAGGGATCCACAAACACTTCTGTTTGGATGTTGAATATTAATATGACATTTTATAGCTTAAACTTTTCTACAAATTATGAGGTTTATTTCTAAATTTAGTGTGCATGACATGTATGATGTGAAGCACTTTTACCCACAAACACAGAGTTTATATGAGTAATGTAACACAGTAACACAGTGTTCCATATATAGCAGACATCAATTCTTAACTGTCCAACAGTAGTCAAAACTTCAAAACACACAAGAAAAAAAAAAGAGAAAGACATACACAAATACCTTTTTTTTGTACTTACCAAATCCTCAAGAATATTACTTTTGGTTACATTCTGGTAAAACTTTTCCAATCTAAATGAGATGGCTTACAAGTAATGGCAGAGCCTGGGCTTCCATCTATATAATTCCAATGTTTGCATCCTGTCTTCTGAACATCAGGATTGTACTCTGTACTCTTTCCTGCTAGCTTTTACTGTTTTTTCCTCTTTCCATCGTACTTTGCCAATCCTTTCTCTCCTGACCTCTTATCACAGAATTTCTTTTTTTTTTTTATGTTTTCTCCCTCCCATCTTTATTAAATTGGGTATTTCTTATTTACATTTCAAATGTTTTATTTAATTTTTTTATGTCAGTAAGTATGACATTTTCTTCATTTCATTTTTGTTTGTGACTTTGCATATCACACATGTTCTGATGACTAGAGAAGTAGTTTACAATATAAACAGTGTGCTAGAATAAAAAAGTACACAAATCCCTACTTAAATTGATCCTGTGGATATCTAAATGAAATTTTAAATAGAGTATTTGATCACATTCACTACATTGTTCTTTCCACAATCTTTTCCACCTCAAATATTAATTCCTATTTTGCAAATTGTTAAATTAAAAATTTCAATTAAATCATATTTTCAGTGACAAAATGTTTATTGTAAACATTTTTTTCATCTTTTTAGTACATTTTTATAATGCCTGCCTCTCCATCCTGGCAGCCTGGAAAGGGTAGTGGAAGAGCACAGAGTAGGACTATGGTGTGGCTTTAAAGTCAGAGGTTCTCTGGACTATAAAGAAATGCTTATGATAAAGTGTAAAAAGTTCTCAAAATATTCTTGCTCTTTCTGGGGGTAAAAAGCTGCTGGCTTAGGTGATTGAAACCTGTAGCCTGCCAGCCGGGGATTAAGTCATGTGGTATTTGTTCTATTTCAGCCAGAAATGCACTGCACTAACTTTCAGTCTGCTAGTGGAAGTGGCAGGAAGAAAAAGGGACTCTCTGAAAAGTGATTATAGCATTTATTACTAGGTTGTAAAAAGATTCCTATGAGAACTATCTAAGACAGAGGAGGAAAGTCAGAATGAATGGACAAAAAGGGTGATAAGGGAAATTTTTCTCTTGCTTCTACTCTTTGCTTAAGAAGTTTTTAGTCCAAAAAAGTTCCTTCAGTTCAGTTCTTCTGATTTTTCTTTTTGTTCTCAGCACTTAAACATTTTTCAGAAAACATGATCACATGGTAAAAGTTCATCAGTTTCCACAAATTCAAATCTCAAATCCAAAAGAAGTTTTACAGCAATAAATGTTTATATGCATATCCATTAGGAGTAATTATCTGGCTAAACATCAACCACTTGTCAGAGCTCCACAGGTTCCCAGAAAGTTGAAAACCATAACTAAGTTATGAGTGATGTTTTGTTTTGTACCCAGTCAATATTTTATCTTTTGTCCAAGCACATATAAAAATTGTTAGTTCTCTCTTTATGACCTTGGGTTAATTTTTTTTTTACAACTTTTGGAATGGGTTCTGAGTAGTAGAAAGTCTAGTTACTATTTAGAAGCTGGTGACACATGGTAGATGGGCAGCGTTTTCATTGCAGTATTAACTATCAGAAAAAGAACTAATAACAGTCCCACTACAAAAAACTTAATAATAGCTGATATAATTTTATGAATTTCATGAAGTTGTTTTTAATATCTGAGTAGTTCACCACTGTGCAAATGTACCACATTTGCTGCACTCATTTTTCTGTTGAAGAACATCTGGGTTCTGTCCAGCTTCTGAATATTATAAATAAGGCTGATATGAACATGTGTTGTTGTTACATGTTGGAGCATCTTTTGGGAATATGCCCAAGGGCAGTATACCTGAGTTCTTTGGTAGCACTATTTTCAATTTTTTGAGGAACCTCCATACTGATATCCAGAGTACTTGTACCGGGTAGCAATCACAACAACGGAGGGGTATTATGCTTTCTCCATATCCTCACCAACACCTGCTGTCACCTGCGGTTTTTTCTTTTTCTTCCATTTTTATTAAAATGGATATTTCTTGTTTACATTTCAAATGTTATTCCCTTTCCCAGTTTCCTGTGTATCAGCAGCCTAACTCCCCCTCCACTTCTATGTGGCTGTTCCTCTCCCCATTCATCCCCCATTACTGCTCCCCCCAATAATTCCCTACACTGGGGGTCCAACCTTGGCAGGACCAAGGCATTCCCCTTCCACTCGTGCCCCAACAAGACTACTCACTGCTACATATGAAGTTGGAGCCCAGGGTTCGTCCATGTAGTCCGTCTTTGGGTAATGGTTTAGTCCCTGGAAGCTCTGTTTGGCTGCCATTGTTGTTCTTATGGGGTCGCAAACCCTCTCAGCTCCTTCAGACCTATCTATAATTCTTCCAAAGTGGGTTCCATTCTCAGCACAGTGGTTTGCTGCTGGCGTTCACCTTTGTATTTGATATGTTCTGGCTGTGTCTCTCATGTGGTTTTTGTCATCATGTACTTCTTAGCTTCATCCATCTTATCTAGTTTTGGAGGCTGTATATATACATGGACCACATGTGGGGCAGGCTCTGAATGGCCCTTCCTGCAGTCTCGCTCCAAATTTTGTCCAAACACAGTGGAAAAGCAAGATCTAGATTTAAAATCACATTTTATAATGATGATGGAGGAATTTAAGCAGGTCATAAATAACTCCCTTATGGAATTACAGGACAACACAAGTAAACAAGTAGAAGCCCTTAAAGAGGAAACACAAAAAAATCCCTTAAATAACTACTGGAAAAAACAACCAAACAGGTCACCTGAGTTTTTTATCTTATCATTCTAACTGGTGTGAGATGGAGTATCAGTGTTGCTTTGATTTACATTTCCCTGATGTCTAAAGATGTTGAACATTTCTTTAGGTTCTTCACAGCCATTCAACTTTCCTCAATTGAGTACTTCGTTTAGCTTTGTACCCCATTTTAATAGGTTTTTTGATTGCCTGGAGTCTAACTTCTTTTATTATTTGAATATATTGAATATATAGGATATAAGATTGGTAAAAAAAAAACTTACCCCTGTGCCCATGTTTTCAAGGCTCTTCCCCACACTTCTTTAAGAGGTTCTCAGACATTCAAGTTTCCTTTGTTGAGAATGATCTGTTTAGCTCTGCACTCATTTTTAATAGGGTTACTTGGTTTTATGGGATCTAACTTCCTGAGTTCTCTATATATTTTGGATATGAGGTCTCTCTCAGATGTAGACTCAGTAAAGATCTTTGCCCCATTTGTAGGTTGTGGAGAGCTCTTGGTGCAGCCATCTAGGATATTGGTAAGCATTTGACATTTGGCTAAAAGATGGAAGTAAGCTCAAGAAGAGTGCAGCTGAGGAATTTATTCTCTGTATCTTGATGAGTCTTACAAGGACCCTGGATACTGCAATCATGGGACCATTGTTTATGCTTTGTTCCTTATCTACTTTGTTTATGCATTTTTCTACATGCTGACCTCCAGGTGAACCAGCGCCCTTTGTTGAAAATGCTATCTTTTTTTTTCCACTGAATGGTTTTAGCTCCTTTATCAAAGATCAAGAATCCATAGGTGTGTAGGTTTATTGATGGGTCTTCAATTCTACTCCATTGATCTACCTGCCTGTCTCTGTACCAATGTACAAAACAGGCAGATTTATCAATATTGCTCTGAAATACCGGTTGAGTTTAGGGATGGTGATTCCCCCAGAAGTTCTTTTATTGTTGAGGATATTTTTTGCTATCCTGGGTTTTTGGTTATTCCAAATGTATCTGCAAATTACTTTTTATAACTCTATGAAGAATTGAGTTGGAATTTTGATGGGGATTACATTGAATCTGTCAATTGTTTTTGACAAAATGACAATTTTTTACTCTATTAATCCTGTTAATCCATGAGCATGGAGGTCATTCCATCTGCTTAGATCTTGTATTTCTTCAGAGACTTGAAATTTTTGTCATTGAGATCTTCCACTTGCTTGGTTAGAGTCACACCAAGGTGTTTTATATTATTTGTGACTATTGTGAAAGGTATAATTTCCTTAAATTTTCTTCTCAGCCTGTTTATCCTTTAAGTAAAGGAAGGCTACTGATTTGTTTGAGTTAATTTTATACCACATCATGTTGCTGAAGTTGTTTATCATACTTAGTAGTTCTCTGGTAGAACTTTTGGGGTCACTTAAGTATGCTACCATATCTTCTGCAAATAGTGATATTTTGACTTCTTCCTTTCCAATATGTATCCATTTGACCTGCTTTTGTTGTCTGATTGCTCTGGCTAGGACTTTGAGTACTATATTGAATAAGAAGGGAGAGAGTGGGCAGCCTTGTCTAGTCCCTGATTTTAGTGGGATTGCTTCAAGATTCTCCCCATTTAATTTTCTGTTGGCTACTGGTTTATTGTATATTTTTTTTTACTATGTTTAGGTATGGGCCTGGAATTCCTGATCTTTCCAAGACTTTTAACATGAACGAGGTCTTAAATTTTGTCAAATGCTTTCCTCAGCATGTAATGAGATGCCAATATGTTTTTCCTTTTAGTTTGTTTACATAGCCGATTTTGTTGATGTATTTTTGTATATTGAACCAACCCCACATCCCTTGGATGAAGCCTACTTGATCATGGTGGATGATAATTTTGATGTGTTCTTGGATTCAGTTTGTGAGAATTTTATTGAGTATTTTTCCGTTGATATTTAGAAGGAAAATTTGATTGAAGTTCTCTTCTTTGTTAGGTCTTTGTGTGATTTAGGTATAAGCAAAATTGTGACTTCATAGAAAGGAATTGGGAAGTGCTACCTATTTTTCTATTTGGGATACACTCTCTGTGCCCTCTGCTTAATCTGTCTAAATGGATTATCTATCTTGTTGATTTTCTTATAAACAAACCAACCAACAAAAACAAAACAACAAAACAAAACAATTTCCTCCCAAAAAAACCCAGCTCCTGGTTTTGTTGATTATTTGTATTGTTCTTTGTGTTTCTACTTTTTTGATTTCATGCCTGAGTTTGATTATTTCCTGCCATGTACTCCTCTTGGGTATATTTGCTTCTTTTTGTTCTAGAGCTTTTAGGTGTGCTGCCAAGCTGCTAATGGATGCTTTCTTCAATTTCTTTTTAGAGGCACTCAGAGGTATGAGCTTTCCTCTTAACACTGCTTTCACTGTGTCCCATAAGTTTGCATATGTTGTGACTTCATTTTCATTAAATTATAAAAAGTCTTTACTTTCTTTATTTCTCCTTTGACCAAGTTATTCAATAGAATGTTTTGCAATATGAGCTTTCTGTTGTTTTCTGTTGTTTTTGAAGACCAGCCTTAGTCAATGGTGATTTGATAGGGTGCATGGAATTATTTCAATCTGTTTTTATCAGTTAAGGCCTGTTTTGTGGCTGATTGTATGGTCAATTTTGGAGAAGGTTACATGAGGTGCTAAGAAGGTATATTCTTTTGTCTTAGGATGAAATATCCTATAAATATCTGCTAAATTCATTTGGTTCATAACATCTGATAGCTTCTCTCTATCTCTTTATTTTCTTTTTTCATGATCCGTCTATTCATGAGAGCAGGGTGTTGCCATCTCCCTCTATTATAGTATGAGGTACAAATTGTGCTTTGTGCTTTAGTAAGGTTACTTGTATGAATGTATGTGTCCTTGCATTTGGAGAATAGATATTCAGGATTGAGAGCTCATCGTGGTGGATTTTTCCTTTGATGTATCTAAAGTATCCTTCTTCTTTTTTGATAACTTTGGTTGAAAGCTGATTGTATTCATATTAGAATGTTTAATCCAGCTTATTTCTTGGGACCATTTGCTTGGAAAATTGTTTTCCAGCCCTTTTCCTCAGAAGTAGTGTCTTTCTTTGTCAGTGAGGTGTGTTTCCTGTCTGCACCTAAATGCTGGGTCCTTTTTACCTATCCAGTCTATTAGTTTTTGTCTTTTATTGGGGAACTGAGGCCATTGATATTCAGAGATATTAAGGAATACTGATTGTTGTTGCCTTTTTTGTTTGTTTATTTTGTTTTTGTGTGGCTCTCTTCTATTGAGTTCACTGCAAGGAGATTACTTTCTTGCTTTTACTTGGATGTTGTTTCCTGCCTCATGTTTGAGTTTTCCATGTACTATCATTTTAGAGCTTGAATGTTTAGAAAGATCTTGTATAAATTTAGTTTTGTCATGGAATATGTTGGTTTCCCCATCTATGTTAATTGAGAAATTTACTGGATAAAGTTGCCTGGGCTGGCATTTGTGCTCTCTTAGGGTCTGCATGACATCTGCCCAGGATATCTGGTTTTCATAGTCTCTGTTTGTTGAAGATACTTAATGGCTCTATAAATTGGGAGTCTTCACTCTTTTTTATACCTATTACCCTTAAGTTTGAACTTTTCATGGTATCTTGGATTTCCTGGATATTTTCCATTAGAATCTTTTTGCGTATTACATTATCTTTGATGGTTGTGTCCATGTTTGTTATATCTTCTGCCCCTGAGATTCTCTCTTCAATCCCTTATATTCTGTTAGTGATACTTGTGCCTATGACATCTGATCTCTTTCCTGCCTTTTCTATCTCGAGTGTTGTCTCTCTCTGTGATTTCTTTATTGTTTGCATTTCTATTTTTAAATCCTGGATGGTTGTACTCAATTCCTTCACCTGTTTTGTTGTGTTTTCTTTTAATTTTTAAGGGATTTTTTTTGTTTCCTCTTTAAGAGCTTTTTATTTACCTGTGTTTTCCTGCATTTCTTTAAGGGAATTAAATTATTTATGTCTTTCTTAATGTCCTCTATTATCATCATGAGATGTGATTTTTAAATTCAAATCTTGCTTTTTCAGTGTATTGAAATATCCAGTATTTAGTTTGGTGGGAGAATTGGTCTCTGATGATGTCAAGTAGTCTTGGTTTTTGTTGCTTAGGTTCCTGTGCTTGCCTCTTGCCATTAATTGTCTCTGGTGTTAGCTTGTCTTGCTGTCTCTCACAATGGCTTGACCCTCCTGTAAATACTGTGTATAGTACTCCTGTAGACCTGTTTTCTTTTAGCTGGATCTGGGTACACTGAGCTGTGGAACTTCATCAGCTACAGACTCAGGCAGAAACTGGAAGGGGCCTGTCCAAGACTGCTCCTGCCTTTGTGTGTCTTGAGGCCACCAGGCAGGTCACTTGGATCAGAAGAGTTGGTCTTATCTCTGTTCTTAGGTGTGTAGGTTCTCCTGGGGACATACTTTCAGCTCTGGGCACAGGCTGAAACTGGAAGTTTCCTGCTTGTGACTGCTGCTAGTTTCTTATGCCCAGAGGGCACAAAGGGCAGGAGGCAGATTCCTCTTTGGCCAGGAATGTGAGCAGAAGTGTTGATCCTTTAACTATGAGGATTGTCTGTTTATTTGAGAATTGTCTGTTTATTGAGAACTCTCCCCTACCGGAATTGTGTACATTTATCTATGGACCGTTTTAGCTCTGGGCACATGCAGAAACTGGAATTTGTGATTACATGTTTTATTTTTAAACAAATAACTGAGAAATAAATAGTTTTTATATGGGAAGAGGATAACAAGCAGTTACCTAACATTGAATGTTAAGACTTTCATATGTGTGTGTGAGTGTGTGTGTGTGTATGTGTGTGTGTGTATAAGTGTGTGTGTTGTGTTTATGTATGTTTGTGTGTGCATATGGAACTTTACAGAGATTAATCAATTTATTTTAGGAATATATATGTATATAAATATATATAATTGCATGTAATGCTAACAAATGGGGTGAAAATGCCTGGAGGAAATATGAAGAAAGGATGTAGAGAAAGGAAAGAAATACAGAGATTTATATAATTATATTATAATCACAAAATAAAAAATAAGAAATAACTGAAAATATTAGCATCTATAAATGTACATTTGAAAATTAAACATATTCAGTAACTATTCCTTTGCCATATCGCAGCATACATAATGTTAAATGTCTGCTTGTCTACTTTAGTGGCCAGACACAGTGAGTGGGTATGGTGATAAGCATTCAAGTCTTAAAATGTATGCTTTTGTACATGAATACAAATAAAAATTTCAGGGTTTAAACTATACCCCATACCTGTGCTTTAAAAATGTCCATATTATAAAAACAGGAAATAAAATTTTTATTCATATTATTCTTAGAAGTATTACAAGGACCATTAGCACCACCATCACTATTAAAGGTCTCCCTAGAAACTCATCGAATCAGGACCATCATGTAGACCTGTCATTTAGACTTGTTTTTATATTCTCAGTGCTTTACAGTTCATCTGCATATTCAGAATCTGAATTGAAAATGTCTTTGTTTCCTTTCTCTACTATTTTTTTTATATTTCAGTGAGAACCTGTAACACTTCACAAAATATCTCCCTCCCTTAACTCCACTCTATCAATATCTGAGTTTCTTACTTTCTCTTGAAATATATAATGAACTTTATATTTTTAAAGAAAGTTTTATGTAATTTTTGGTGGACTTATTATTTAATTTGTGTGTGTATATATGCAGCTACATATACATATACTGTTTTGTATTTCTGGAGATCTAAGAACAACTTTTTAGAGGCAGCTTTCTTTTTTTTTTTTTTTACATGGTGTGCCACTTCATCAGCGCTTGTTATACAGTTTTCTATTTTTCCTTGCCATGACTACTTCATTATTAAAATGGTACTAAGGGGTTGGGGATTTAGCTCAGTGGTAGAGCACTTGCCTAGCAAGCTCAAGGCCCTAGGTTCAATCCCCAGCTCCGGAAAAAAAGAAAAGAAAAAAAAAATAAAATGGTACTGCATGTGAGGGCCTATGAATTTCTTTACCAATGTGTTTTTATTGTTGACTTAAAGACAAAAATGAATGATCTACTCAAGTCCAGTCCCATGGATCAGTGACTTACCTGGAGTTACTTGCAGAATTTGGATAAGGTGAGAAAGTGTATTATGGGAAAGTGTATTCCAGAATTTGTAATAATTCACAAAATCTGCATCCCAAGCTTGCTGCAGAAGATTCAGACAAGTCTAATAAAATCTCCTTCTCTGTCTAAAATAGTTTATAAACTAGAGATGGGCCTTAGAGCACTCTGTAATATTTTTATGAGCATTGTGAACCTTCCTCTGTACTTCTATAAACTATTTTCATGGGTAGAAATAAAGTATACAATGATTTGGCACAATAATGGCTTGAATTTCACATGTGCCAATTATAAACAATTCTTCAAGAATGTAGCAGAATTTGGGTTCTTAGGAATCCCTACAAAGATCACATAATTTGTGTTGCCTTTGCTATTTGCTAGGTATTGGGATGCCTACTGAATAACATCATTGCTAATTTATGTACATGAATGGAATTCAGGTAAATCAAAAGTGCTGGTTATCAGTTTATTATCACATGACTTTAAGAAAAATGCTTTGTATTACTAAAAGGGTCACAGAATAAAGAAGCAAGAACAGATTTCTATTGTAGAGACACCATTACTGATGTGTGATACAACAGCTACGTCTCACCTTTAGTCATTATGCCTGCCTTTCAAAGAAAGGTGAGACCAACTTTTAGGCCAAGCATAATTTTGTTTCCCATAAAATTCAACTCTGCTTGACTTTAAAGGAATAACAACTTGCACTGGGTGTAAATTATTATCTTATATTTGATTCTAAAATTTCTTGTGTTTCTAAATGGCATCCTCATTATTAACGGATACACTGAGCAAAAACAATGATATCTTACGGGCCAGCAGACTGCACACATCATTCCTCCTATAGAAATGACTTAACTGAGTAACTGAGGAAAAAAAAAGAAAGAAGGAAATAAAAGTAAAAAAGAAAAAATGGAGGATTAGCAATCCCAAGGTAGTTATTATAAAGGAATTAATTTAAAATATATTTCCTTCTATTTTATTATTATACATATGCTATTTTCATAGCAAACTCTCTTGCATCCTTTTTTTCCTCTGCCTTATTGTCAGAATCTACTAAACATGCCAAGGAAACTCCCTGAAAGAGTTGCACGTGATGTTCCTCCAGTTTGTCTCTGCATTCTAATGGCAGCAAGCCAGTGATTTCAATTCTCTTCAGGATAAATCTGTCTTCATTTTCTATCTACTTTTGGAAAAATGCCAAAAGCAAGTGTTGATTTTGGCATGCTCTACATTACATTAAGAGCCTTTATTACATAATTTGGTTTGTTTTCACTTGGGTCACCTTTGACTTCATTGGTACTACAAATGTAATGATTTGAAAGTAGTTTCATTTGAGTAAAATTTATATAATAGAATAAAAACAAGAGGAAATAATATTCTCACATTTTCTTGTTTGACCACCAAATTAAGAACTGGCACTGTAGATTTACTCTCCTCATAAAAATCGGAATAATTTTAGGGATAAACATATCAATACCATTTTATACAAAGTTACTTTATAGATTCAAGTAAAATATCTCTTCTTTCCAGTTTTCAGGTTTGTTCAATTATAGTTTAAAATATCATGACTGTGTTTATGCAGTACAGTTCAATTTCTTAATTTCAAACCAGAAGGAGTATTAGTAACTGTGAGATAGTCATTTCAAGGAAATTAATTTTAAAAATGTTTGCTGCCATTTAGTAGTTTTGGATAAGCTACTTTCATAGCAAATTTTCTCACAATAAATTTGGCAGAATTAATGTTAAAGAACTATGGAGTACAAAAATATAAATAGTAGAAAATGCTATATTTTTATGAATTTTGAAATGACAGATCAACTCAGAGAATAAGATAGATAAATCCCACTCCTGATATCAGTCACCACTGAACAGACAACTGGGGGCAATGAACATACATGAAGCATCATAGAAGAAATAAGGGAACTCCTTGATTTCTGATGTTTACATATTTTAAATATATTTTCAAGCTATGAAGAAAAATTGAAAAGAAATAATGTGGTATGTGAGAAAATTTAGGGTGCTTTGATTTGAATTAAGTGTAATTGACTGAAACCTACTATGTTGTAGATGTCATACTATGATCTATAATATATTGATATTGTAACAGTGTAGATTACTAGTCTTGAATTATAAATTATGAAGCTGAATAATAGCAAATTAAAAATGCCAGATCCAAGATCTTCATTGTAGTAATAATTACAAAATGATCAATTACTATTTTCTAAAAAAAATTCCGATATTTTGGGCATTGGGGAAAATTTCCTGAAAAGAACACCAGTGGCTTATCCCCTAAGATCAAGAATTGACAAGTGGGACCTCATAGAACTACAAAGCTTATGTAAGGCAAAGGACAGTGTCATTAGGACAAAATGGCAACCAACAGATTGGGAAAAAAATCTTTACTAATCCTACATCTGATAGAGGGTTAATATCCAAAATATACAAAGATTTCAAGAAGTTAGAATCCAGAGAGCCAAATAACCCTATTAAAAACGGGGTACAGAGCTAAGCAAAGAATTCACAGCTGGGGAATATTGAATGACTAAGAAGTACCTAAAGAAATGTTCAACATCCTTAATCATCAGGGAAATGCAAATCAAAACAACCCTGAGATTCCACCTCACACCAGTCAGAGTGGCTAAGATAAAAATCTCAGGTGACAGCAAATGCTGGCAAGGCTGTGGAGAAAGAGGAACAGTCCTCCATTGTTGGTAGGAGTGCAAACTGGTGCAACCTCTCTGGAAATCAGTCTTGAGGTTCCTCAGAAAATTGGACATTGCACTACTTGAGGACCCAGCTATTCCTCTCCTTGGCATATAGTCAAAAGATACTCCAACATACCACAAAGACACATGCTTCACTGTGTTCATAGCAGCCTTATTTACAGGAGCCAGAAGCTAGAAAGAACCCAGATACCCTTCAACCGAACAATGGATATAGAAAATGTGGTACATCTGCATGATGGAGAACTACTCAGCTATCAAAAACAATGAGGTCATGAAATACATAGGCAAATAAATGGAACTAGAAAATATCATCCCGAGTGAGGTAACCCAATCACAGAAAAACACACATGGTATGCACTCACTGATAAGTGGATATTAGCCCAAAAGCTTGAATTACCCAAGATGCCATCCACAGACCACATGTTCAAGAAGAAGTATGACCAAAGTGTTGATGCTTCACTGCTTCTTAAAAGGGGGAACGAAAATATGGAGGTTATAGGGAGGTCAAGTTTAGAGCAGAGACTGAAGGCATTCAGAGTCTGCCCAACATGTGGCATATATATATATATATATATATATATATATATATATATATATATATATATATATATATATATATGTGTGTGTGTGTGTGTGTGTGTGTGTGTGTGTGTGTGTGTGTGTGTGTGTGTGTATCTCTGTGTGTATGTATATATATATACATACCAAAACTAGATAAGTTGGATGAAGCTAAGAAGTCCATGCTGACAGGAACCGAATGTAGATCTCTCCTGAGAGACATAGTCAGAACATGTCAAGTACAAAGGTGAATGCTAGCAGCAAACCACTGAATTGAGAATGGGACCACGTTTGGGGAATTAGAGGAATGATTGAAAGAGCTGAAGTGTCTTACAACCCCATAAGAACAACGATGCCAACCAACCAGAGCTTCCATGGCTCCAACTGCATATGTAGCAAAAGATGGCCTTGCTGGGCAGCCATGGAAGGAAAAACTCTTGGTCCTGCCAAGATTGGACCCATAGGGTAGGGGATTGGCTACTGGGCAGGGGGGGCAGTAAGGGTGGTTGGATGGAGAGGGGAACACCCTTGTAGAAAGGGAGATGGAGGAGTTAGGGTGCTGATGGACAGGAAACCGAGAAAGGGAATGACATTTGAAATGTAAATAAGAAATACTCAATTTAAACAAAATGGAAAAAAATAAATTAAAAAATTCCCATATTCATTTGTAGGCATACATATGATGTGTAGATATATATTTTAGATATGTATGTTATATGTATGTATAGATGGATACATAAACAACATATTCTGAAATATCAAAATATGAATAATTATGTGCTAATAGTTTATACAACAAACACATTGTGTCTAATATTGACATATTTTGTGAAAGCTACAAGGTTCTGCTTATACATTTAGTATATAATTTTCAAGACAATAAATGCACATACTTTTCACAGAATTGCTTATATGCCAGTTCTTCCAGTTTCCAGAAGGCATCGGGTGCCCTGAAATTAGGTTGTATTAGCAAGTGTCAGCTTCTTGTTGAAGAGGTTGGGAGCCAAAGTTTATTCCTCTGCAAGAGCAGCATAAGTTCTGAACTCCTGGGACACAACACTTGTTCACACAATTTTGTACTTACCAAAACCAAAACTACACTTCTTTGAAACACCACACAGTTCAAATTTTTCCACTGGAAAGAAGGAGCATAAGCTCCTTTGTTTGTTATAGAGTATGACAATTCTACATAGTAACTTCAGCTAGTGTAATTAAAGTAAGAATTGTGCTAATATGTTTCTGGTAGTCACAGACACATCTGTTTCCTTTCGGCTTAAGGAGCTTATTCCATTCAGCATACAAATGTCTTTTAACTTGCAGTCTAACTTTGTACAATCATAAGGTTGAAGTCCATACTGGAGCAATGTTGAGATACAAACTTGAGTTATGTATTTACAAAATCTAGCATTTTTATGTGCCTTCATAATTATAACCCTTTCTAGGTAGTTTTCTCAAAGAAATTTTTATCATGATTAATGTGGACAACTGAAGCTTTGATGCATTGTGAAAGTTCCTGGAGGATACAGAGATATAATCCCACTATGTTTAATTTTTGCTCTTACATGTATTTCTTGTCTTTTGTTGGCAGCATCTCTGACACTTTTCTACTATTATCAAAATATATTATTTAATTAGTTATTGTTTTACCTCTAAAAACAAATAGTGGACTCTACTTTAGGAATAAAAAGGACTATTCCAGCCTACAGTTAAAACCAGACTTCTTGCTTGTGAAGTTATAGCAGAAAATGTTTGCTTTATGACATCTTCAAGAAAAAGAGGAAGAGGGATTCTAGTAGTACTTTAATTTTTCTCTCCCCTTTCCCTTTATCTGTGTAAATAATATTCTATTAATTAAATATAATGGATTTTGATAGTATTCACCCATTTGCCATTCTTTCCATATCCTCTTTCCTAATTATGGTGGTTTGAATATTCTTAGTCCACAAGTAGTGATACTATTAGGAAATGTGACCTTCTTGGATTAGATATGGCTTTATTGGAGGACATGTGTCACTGTGAGGGAGGGCTTTGAGACCCTTATACTAGCTGCCTGGAAGTCAGTCCTCTTCTGGCTGCAATCAGATCAAGATGTTGAACTTTCTGCTCCTCCTGCAGCACCATGTCTGCCTGCCTGATGCCATGTTTCTCATCCTAATGACAATGAAGTGAACCTGCAATAATGCAAGCCATCCCTGATTAAATGTTGACCTATATAAGGGTTGCCTTGGACATAGTGTCTCTTCATAACAATGGAAATCCTAAAAGACATTTATGTTCCATGCCCAGCTCACACATCTTTTGCATTTTTTTATTTTATTCATTGGGTAGAGTTCTTATTAACAATTATTTCTGGAAGTGAGGCCTGGTCTGTAGTGTGGGTGAGGTACAAGAGTAATATCAGTGAACTAGAAAATATCATCTTGAGTTAGGTAACCCAATCCCAGAAAAACACACATGGTATGCACTCACTGATAATTGGATATTAGCCCAAAAGCTCAAATTACCCTATACGCACTCCACGGATCACATGAAGCTCAAGAAGAGGGAGGACCACAGTGCAGATGCTTCAGTCCTTCTTAAAAGAGGAAACAAAAATATTCATCAGAGGGGATATGGAGTCAGAGTTTGGAGCAGCGACTGAAGTGACGGCCATTCATACCCTGCCACACATGTGCCCCATATATATACAGTCACTAAAACTAGATTAGATTGATGAAGGTAAGAAGTGCGTGTCGACAGGAGCAGGATACAGATGTCTCCTTTGAGACACAGCCAGACCATGTCAAATACAGAGGTGAATGCTACCAACAAACCATTGAACTGAGAACTGGACCCCAGTTGGAGGAATCAGAGAAAGGATTGAAAGAGCTGAAGGGGCTTGCAACCCCATAAGAATAACAATGCCAACCAACCAGAGCTTCCAGGGACTAAACCACTACCCAAAGACTATATATGGCCTGACCGTTGGCTCCAATGGCATATATAGCAGAGGATGGGTTTGTTCAGCACCAATGGAAGGAGAAGCGCTTGGTCCTGCCAAGTTGGATCCCCAGTGTAGGGGAATATCAGGGGGTGGGGTACGGGAAGTGGGTTGGATGGTGAAGGAAACGGCTGTATAGAAGAAGGTGAGGGAACTGGATAGGGGTTTATATCTGGGAAACTGGGAAAGGGAATAACATTTGAAAAGTAAATAAAAAAATCCAATAAAAGAAAAAGAAGAAAAGAAAAGATATAAAAATTAAAATACAAAGAGTAATACCATTAAAGAAAATGGCTTTCCCTTCCTCAGGAGTTATCAAATCTCAATAGGTCTATACCTATTGTTGGAATTTTATACTCATATTTCCTTCTCTATGTTAGGATTTGGTTTACTTTGAGCTTTCTCAGGACTGGTACATGCTATTTCAACTGTTGTGTTTTCATTTCATTGTGTTTTTTCTTACTAAAGCAACCTTAATGGAGAAAATGCTTACTTGGCTTACAATCTATGTTGCAGTATGTTAGCATTAGAAGCAGTTTCCAGTCAGCCTCTGAATCCAGTGATGACATCATCCCTAGACAACAAAGACCCTCTTTTGTTTGTTGCCATGGCATCCACCACACCCCCCTTGACCTGTGTGCTGTGGTGCATATAATTACCAGGCATCTACATCACTGGTTGAATAAAAGACAGAGACCCCTTGCCCTTGCCCTCTTTTTCTTCTTTCTTCTCTTCCTTGCTTCTCTCCCCCACCCCCATTCAATAAAACAACCTCTTGTCATGGGCTTATCCTGTCCTGGTGTGATCTGTCTGGAAAGCAACCTTCCAACTAACACAGTTCATCACAGGGGTAAAGTCAAGGCACGATCTTATAACAGACACACCCAGACAATTGAAAGAAGAAATGTGTGCATGCTTGCTTAATTAATGCTCATCTCTCCATTCTTATACAGTTCAGTGTTAAAACCAAAGTGTCATGCTACTTACATTGAATTAAATCTTCCCACATCAATAATTAGGACAATTATTCACAGGCATGCATAGTTCAACCTGATCAGGACAATTGCTTTTTAAAACTTTCAGAAGAGTCTAGATTATGCAAGATGAGAAGGAAGAACAAGAAGTACAAGATTCGGATTTTCTTTTGGCATTAACACATACGATTATGAGTATTGCTAAGAAATTAAAATGATTAAAAGTATAAACATCTGTTAGATATTTAGATTTTTTTATTCTAGCCTATAAGGATATATATTTAATTCACTTTTTTATTACAAAATTTCCCACCTTTTCTTGGAAGGACAAGGTGTTTAGTTTTCTTGGCAACTATTATCTTCTTTTTCACATTACATACAGCTTTACCAAGAATGTATATGTTTCTTTTTGGGACACCACTGGAAAGATAATTTCACTGTTTGCATCAAGAAATCACAATCATTTGAAACTTTTTGAAGAGATAGTTCATTACAAACCAATAGACAAACACACAGAAACACACACACACACACACACACACACAGAGAGAGAGAGAGAGAGAGAGAGAGAGAGAGAGATTGCTGTAACCCTTTGATACCACAGAAAATCAGTTAATGACAATTAGGTTTAAATGCTCATGTAAATCCAAGATACAGACTTTGTCACCAGTGTGTACTCTTATTTACACCTGCAGACATCTGGCTATGTGCACTTTGATTTTTCTCTCCATGCTTATACATATTTTTACATATTTTTCAAGAAAAATGGAATGACAAATGCAATGATGTGCTATAATAAGTAAATACATCATACACCCATAGTTACATAAGACTGAACCCCCAGTGAACTAGACTGTTGGGGGAGGGCGGCAATGGGGGGCGGGTTGGGAGGGGAACACCCATAAGGAAGGGGAGGGGGGAGGGGGATGTTTGCCCGGAAACCAAAAAATTATTATTAAGTATTAAATAAATTAAAAAAAAAAACAAAAGGGTGGAGACAGGGTATGAGATTCATTTTCCATGTTTCCTAGGTGAGCACAAAGGTTTGGTGTGGCAGATGTAAGTTTAAAAAGTTTGAGTTTTAAGAGATGATATTATGAAAAGGAAGGTGACTGGCTTTCTTAGTCCCTCTTTCCCCACACCAACCTTCAAGGTAGTATAGACAGCAGTTGCAAAGTTTCTATTTCTCAAAGAAAAGTCTAGGTGGGGAATAACCCTGCCCCCACTTCACTGAGGATGTTTCTGAATATCTGACTTGCACAGAATACAAAAAAAAAAAAAGAGCAATATCATTGGAATTGAATCAAAGGTTGAAGGGCAATCCTTTTGCCTGGCATAGCATTCCTATTATATTCTGACGTCTGGCGCCTATTACCAGAACAAATTAGAACATTTCTAAGCAGGGATGCAGATTAGAACTTCCTGTTCTCAGGCAACTGAGCCAGTAAACACAGAAACTGAGGCGCAAACAAAGTGACCATAGAAATAGATTTGTACTGCTTCTGTAGACTTAAAGTCTTTTGTAAGCAAAGCTAAATAAGAGAGGTATTCTCTTGCAGAGTAATTGTGTTGTTGGTGTTTCCAATTAATTTTACTTTATAGTAGAAAACTAAAATGATTCCGGGAGATATTACCAACAAAATACAAGGATTATATCCATAACCAAAGCTTTGTTTTGCTTTATCAGAAAAAAAATTTGTTTGTGCCAACTTAATTCATGCTCCTAGAATTATTTAATAAATCTGCAGCTATTTCAAAAATGTCATCACTTATTAGAACTTCCTATTTAGTTACTCCTATTTTTTTCTTATAGTTTTTTTAATTGGCATTTTATATACAAAATTGAGTTTGTTCTATATATTCTTATTACTTGTTCCCTTCCTCACCTCTTCCCAGATTCTCCCTACCACCTCTCATACTCAGATACTCTTAGTTGCTCTCATTAGAAAACTCTGGCATCTTAAAGGAAAAAGAAGAGTAAAATAGAGTTAAATTAAAAAAAAAGAACGAAAAACAAAACAACAAAACTCAAAAAAAGTATAATAAATGTAGATAGATAAAGAATAACAGACATTGGTACACACAAAAACCTTGTAAAAACACAAACCCAAAATCATAATGAATTAGCAAATATAATACAAGGAAAAATTAATAATGTCCACACAAAGCTTGATGAGACAAAAATATCCACCAAATTACTAGTGTTTGAATGTATTTTGTGTTGGTCATCTACTGGTGATCATGTGGTCTGAACTTATAAATTTTTTATTCTTAGTGAGACTGTTATAGAAAACTAATTTGTCATTTGTGAGTGATGATCAATTGGAGATTGATTTTAGATTAGGAATATGGGGCTGTCTCTAATTCCACTTTCTTTTTTTTTTTTTTTTTTTTTTTTTTGGTTTTTTTTTTCGGAGCTGGGGACCGAACCCAGGGCCTTGCGCTTCCTAGGTAAGCGCTCTACCACTGAGCTAAATCCCCAGCCTCTAATTCCACTTTCAACATTGAGTCCTCATTATGCCCGGACCTATGTAGGTCCTCTGAATGTTGCTAGATTTTTGTGAATTTCTATCTTTACCTGTCCTGTTGTGTTTAGAAGACATTGCATGCTTTGTGTTCTCTGTCCCTTGTTCTCTCAAAATCTCTTACAATCTTTATTTCTCCCTTTCTTTAAGGTTAAATCTCTGTGATAGGATGGAGATAAGTTCATATAAATATCAAGGACTGAGTGTTCCAAGGTCTCTCAGACTCTGCACATTCTCCAACTATGGCTGTCTATATTTATTCCTATTTATAGCAAGATGGAGTTTTTCTAATGTTAGCTGATCAAGATACTGTTCTATGAGTACAGTTGAATGCTACTGTAATATTTTGTTGCTATGTTCCTTGAGGAGAACAGTAGAATGTGGTTTTGCATTGTGTTCCTGGACAATATAGTTTCACTTTCAATTAGCCTTGAAGGGAAGGAATTGATGGAGACATCCCATTTTGATTGAAAATCTTATATTAATAACAACACACAAGAAAATTCTAAACAATAAGAAATAATACTGTCTTAAAGAAATTGGAAGAAATAATCAGAGTAAAAAAATCAACAAACTAGAAAAAAATCACAAAGATTCATGAAACACAGTGTTGGTTATTTGAGAGAATCAATAATATTGCCAACCCCTAAGTCAAATTAACTAAAAGACAGAGTGAAACAATAAAAATTAACAAAATTAGAGACAATAATGTATTTATAACAGGCACCAAGAAAACTGAGAGAACCATAGGATATGCATCAAAAACAAATTCAACCAAAATAAAAGGTAACAGAGATTAATAACTTTCATGATATATACTATCTACCAAAGTTAAATCAATGACAGATAAGCAATTTAAATAAACCAATATCTCCTATTGAAATGGAAAGGGTAATTAAAAGTTTTCTATCTAAAAGTGCTCAGGGCCATAAGGTTTTATTGCAGAAATCTACCATATATGGATAGAAGAAATAACACCAATCCTCCTTAAGTTAATTTCTACAATATTAAAACAGAAGGAATATTGCCCTTTTGGGTAGCAGATGAGGAAAATTTATCTATGTATCCAAATCACATAAAGTTCCTATAAGGAAAGAGAATTACAGACCGATTATGAAGATAGATGCAAAGTTCTTAATAAACTATTTGCAACCCAAATACAAGAATTCATCAAAAGATCATCCAAGGTGATCATGTAGGCTCCAATCTAGAGATGCTGTGATGGTTATTTGTAAGTTGAAAGACAAAAAACATGTAAAAATATCATTACATGTAGAAGAAGTTTTTGAAAAATTCCAGCACCTCTTCATTTTAAAAGTCCTCTGGAGAATCTGTATATTAGAAACATGCTTCAGTACAGAAAGACCGTTGTCAACATCAATAAAAAGAATCTCAAATCATTTTCCCTAAAATCAGAAAAAAATTAACAATTTTCCACTTCCTATATACCTATTCAAAATAATACTTAAATGTTGGCTTGATCAATAAAATGACTGAAAGAGATCAAGGGAATGAAAGAGAAAAAGAAGAAGTCCAAGAATCTCTACTTGCAGGCAGTATGATTGTTCACATAAATGACTCTTAAAAATGCAACAGAATTTTTTTCAGTTGATAAAAGAATTAATCAAAATTACAACATATAAAATGCATACATTAAATTAGGGGATTTGTGTATAAAAATGACAGACTAAGAAAGTAATCAGGGAAACAGCACTTTTAGCAATACTCAAAGGTATAAAATATTTTGTGGTAACTCTAAGCAAGTCAAAAACTTATATAGTAAAAATGTTAAGACACTGAAGAAAAAAATCAAAGATGTCACAAGGTAGGAAATATCTCATAAGATATTCCACCCTTACAGATAGATAGGATTAATGTAGTAAATGTTACTATCTTACCTAAAGCAATCTACAGATTCAGTGAAATCCCTGTCAAACTCTAACACAGTTTTTGACATACCTTGAAAGGACACATTTCAGCTTCGTTTGAAAAACCAATACAAAGGAAGAAAACCAGGGTATCTCTCTTTTGTTTCTGTTTCTTTGTTTTGATGTTGTTAAGAAAGGGTTTGACTGTGAAGTTCACTCCATCTTGGAATTCCCATTGTTGACCACGGTGGTCACTGATATACTTGCTTCTGACTCCTGATTTCTGAGATTCAAGGTATATGACACTACTCCTGGCTATAAATGGTTTATATCGATTAAGAATAGTGAAAGTAGTTCTGAGGAGGTATCATCTTCGACCACTAAGAATAAAGTAATATAAAAGCATTGTTCAAGATGTCTATGGAGCTGAAGTGAAGATGCAGACATAAGTCCATACACCTATGGTCACTTTGTATATGATAAATAACCCAGATAAAATATTCTGCAGAACCCAGATCTTTAGCAAGTGGTATAATTCAAACTAGATATTAACATATAGAAATATCCAGTTTTTGTTAGAACACAGAGTTATTTCCCAGAATACCCCATGGATATTTTAATAGAACAAACTTTCTTGGAAAATATAACTTGCTTATATGCTTTGGAATATTATTTGTTGTGCTTTCAAGACTGTATTTATTCAAGAAATTGATCTTATTAATTACATACAGATTAAAGCAAACATCATTTTTGAAATTAAAACAAATTAATTTCTAGGTAATTTGTGTTTCAGTAATTGAGTTTTTCATGCAATATTTGTGATACTGGGTATGGACATCACAAATCTAATTAAATAAATGGTAGCTGAGGATATAGCATAAGTTCATAAAGTTTGTGATATTTCTGACAAAAGGTAGTTATTGTCATTGAGAATGTACTTAAATTTGATGAGTAGATTCTATGCTGCAGGGTTATACTGCAACATGGGCAACTATAAGTCCTTTGGTGACACCAAGTTTGTTCCTAACCTGTTCAAGGAAAAGGTGGAACCTGTGATCTTGGGGAGTAAGACTGCCCAACAGTACCCAGAAGTCAGGAACATTTGGCAGACCTGTGGGGAGCTTATGTTCTCTCTGGAACCAAGGCTTCGACATCTTGGGCTGGGGAAGGAGAGGGTGACCACCTATTTCTCTGGGGATTGTACCATGGAAGATACTAAGCTGTCCCAGGACTCTCTGGACTCTCAGAACCTCAGTGCATATAACACACGGCTCCTCAAGGGCCAGGAAGGGAAGTACCACTATGAGGTGCAACTGGCTTCAGTACGCAACACAGAACCTGCTCTCGACTCTGAATTGAGTTCCAAGTCCTGGGGGGACTACGCCCCTATCCTCCAGAAGGTGGTAGAACACTTGGAGAAAGCTAAGGCTTATGAAGCCAAGAGCCATCAGGAGTAAATGCTGGCCAAGTATGTGGAGAGCTTAATGCAGGACTCCACTGAAGCCCTTAAGAGGGGCTCCTGTTTGTGGATTCAGGACAAAAGTTCCATTATAGAGAGTTACATTGGCTTCATTGAGAGTTACCGACCCGTTCGGCTCCCCAGGAGAGTTTAAAGGCTTCATGGGCATGGTTAACAAAGACATGATTGCGAATTTTGAGCGGCTGGTTGCAAGTGCTGAGCAGCTGCTGAAGGAGCTGCCCTGGTCTCCTGCCTTGGAGAAGGACAAGTTCCTCACCTCTGACTTCACTTCCCTGGATATCTGGCATCCCTGCAGGCATCAACATCCCCAACTATGATGACCTGAGACAGACAGAAGGCTTTACGAATGTGTCTGGGGAATGTGCTGGCTGTAGCCTATGACACAAAGTGGGAGAAACTCATCTTCTTGGAGGAAGAAGACAAGAACCTGTACAACTGCTGGAAGGGGCCGTCCTTTGATGTGCATGTGGGGTTACATGAACTGTAGGGCCACGTCAGCAGCAAACTCTGTACATCCAGGATGAGAAAGGTGTTTTCAACTTTGACCAGGAGACAGTGATCAACCCCGAGACACCGGGGCTGGTACCGGTGTGGAGAGACATGGGACAGCAAATTAAGCATGGTTAGCAGTAAGGTCTGGTCAGTGGGCAGACCTGCCTTGGAGCGGTTCCTCTGGTGACTCCATATGCTGAAGTACACAGGAGATGTGGTTGCAGAGTGGGCCCTGAATGATGGCTAAGCAGCGGTCACTGACGAACTCCCAGAGTGCTTCCTCACTCTAAGGGATACAGTACTGCTGCCCAAGGAATCCCCGAAGCTTATTGTCCAGCCCAACAATCGCCTGGAAGGGGCAACTGGTAGAGTATGTGGCCTCAGCGGCTGGTCTCATCCGATCCTTCTGTGAGCAGTTTTCGGAGGATGGGCCTGAGTTGGAGGAAGTTCTTACCCAATTGGCTGCAGCAGATGCTATATTTTGGGGCTACCAGGTCCAGGAGGCCTCATCTGGCCAGGCTTGAAAAGATCTGTGTGGTCTCTCCCACTTTGTCAAACTAGGGCTGTCAGGGGACCTGAACTGTGTTTAGGAGTCGGGAGAAGGGCAGGAGCTCGAACTATGGTGCTGCTGCAGCTGAGGGTGGGGATGCTAACCCTTTGCATTTGTCAGCACTTTCTAGTTCACCATATGTCCTCAGTTCCTAGATCTGCACTGCCATCTATGGCGAGAGCTCAACAGGGTGCCTAGTCTGGTTTTCTAAATGGGAAGGTGGAAGTTCTGAGAATTGGGTGTTCTAGATCCAGCAGGTGGCATATGACAGAGTCAGGGCTCAAAGCATTCTCACCAAATCCAGCACTCTTCGTGTATTACTTTTATAGTCAGAAAAACAAATATGACAACAAAAAATGATATTATTCATCCATGCTTGCATATGGTTAATTTTAGGTCTAGCTGAGGGCATTTTACACATTATCTTTAACATTACAAGTAGAATTTAAATGTAAGACCTGTATCTACACTTATGTGAAAAGCCACTTGACAGAAGATAAAAATAGAATTTGATAAAGAATGAATGTTTATCTAATTTCATTATTTTATAAATTATATATAATTGGTTAATTTGGCAAGGAGACTCATAGGTATATAATACATAGTTTGGAGACTTTTCTGTGAATCGTTTTGTTGACTGTACTGATAAAGTATAGTGACAGAGTTACAGGGATTCTGGCTGCTATGTATATTTTTCTCAGAATCTACTTATTTCTAATAGATTTAAAGGATCCCTTTTGCGTTTTCTTTTTAATATTTGCATTGCCTATTCAATGTTTACCTAACTGAGTTAACCATAAAAGAAATAAATATCATTCCCCTTGTCTGGAATGGAATGATTCTTACAGGGAGAGGACTAGAGAGATTGATGCTAACTGATAGTGTCTATTAAAGATAACAGGGAAGCTGTTTCCTTGAAAACTTAACAGTAAAGTTTCTGAAGCAAGAACTACATCGTGGCAACAACTATTTGTATATCAACATTATTCGAAGAAATTTCACAAAGTCCTATAAAAAAAGGCCTATACCAAGCACAGCTGATGAGAGAGGGAGAATCAAGATTTTATTTAAAATAAGTTGTGTGGTTAGTTGTAAATGCACTCACCATTATATGTTAGTGTGTGTATATATGTGTACTTATATTGTATAATATAACATTAAATTATATAATATATTATTGCATCATTATGTGTATATAATAATGACAGAAAGAACAGATTTGCAAGTCGCAGAGGGGATGGAAGCACAGTTGGTTTTTGAGGTCAAAAAGGTAGGAGCAGGAAAGACACAAATAAAAAAAAAAAAGGAAAGTCACAAATGGAGTACTCCTAAATAAAGCTTTCAAAAAATTAAATACATTTCTCCTCTATAATTTAGCATATCTCTATCCAATTTACAAATAAGATGACAAAAACTCTTAAAATAAAAATACATGATCATTTTCATATTAAATTTATTTTTTAACATGTAAAGAAATTTCAACTATTTGTATCAGTCTTGCAAGTATTTTCATTTATTAGATTTCAGTTTTAGACCTTGCATGTCAAAAGTTAATTAGATTTTAACTTCTACTGCCCTTGGACTAAATTTCGGTAACTATTTAAATTTCTTTGGCAAACTCTTGATATTGAACTAGAATGTCCCTATATTACTTTGTTATGTCAGCATGTAAGTATAAGTATGGTATTACCTACATGTCTGAACAGCTAATTCATATATCATGGAAATGTATAGAGATAAATATTTTAAAATGCTAAAAATGTGATACGAAAAGCATGTTGTAATTATAATCTTTAATGTACCAAAATTTTTAACTTAAAAATGAACCACAAAGATCTAATTCACATCTAGTTTTATAAGTCATATTAAGAAATAGGAAAGACAGCCAAAAAAAACTTAAAATATTGAACTTCTGATTATGAAAACTGAAACATTTAGCAGCATGTTTTATACAGTTAGGCTAACTTATCAAAACTACAATGTTAATCTTAGAACTCTGAACTGTTAAAGTCTCAATATAGCAGTAGCAATATGGCAGAGCAAAAGGAAGACATCCGAAGCATTTTTTTAACCTTATAGTTGTCCTATCACCATGCAAGGTTTAATGTTTTCCAATTTTTATATCTTATAATTACTGACTCAAAGCACAATTATTCATCCTTAAATATTTTCTTAGATCTTCAAAATGTATCTTCTTTGTATCTATTTAATAGTTTTATTTTATTTTTTATTTTATTTATTTTCATCACAGATGTTTCCATGCTCCCATTTGGAGCATAGACATTTAGGGTTGAGAGTTCATCTTGGTGGCTTTTTCCTTTGATGAATATGAAGTGTCCTTCCTTATTTTCTTAATGACTTTTGGTTGAATTTTATTTGATATTAGAATGACAACTCCAGCTTGTTTCTTCATGCCATTTGCTTGGAAAGTTGTTTTCCAGCCATTTATTTGAGGTAGTATCTGTCTTTGTGTCTGGGGTGTGTTTCCTGCATGCAGCAAAATGCTATGTCCTCTTTAAGCATTGATTCTGTGAGTCTATGTCTTTTTATTGGGGAATTGAGTCCGTTGATGTTGAGAGATATTAAAGAATAGTGATTGTTGGTTCCTGTTATTTTCGTTGTTAGAGGTGGAATTATGTTTGTTTGTCTCTCTCTTGGTTTCATTGCAAGGAAATTATATTCTTCCTCTCTGTATGCTGCAGTTTCTTTCCTTGTGTTGGAGTTTTCCATTTATTGTCCTTTGTAGGACTGGATTTGTAGAAAGATATTGTGTAAATTTGGTTTTGTCATGGAATATCTTAGTTTCTCCATCACAGTTAATTGAAAGTTTTGCTGGATAAAGTAACTTGGGCTGGCATTCATATTCTCTTAGGGTGTGTATGACATCTGTCCAGGATCTTCTGGTTTTCACAGTCTCTGGTTAGAAGTCTGGTGTAATTCTTATAGGTCTGCCTTTATATGTCACTTGACATTTTTCACTTACTGCTCTAATATTCTTTTTTTGTTTTATACATTTGGTGTTTTGACTATTATGTGACAGGAGGAAATTCTCTTCTAGTTCAATCTATTTGGAGTTCTGTAGGCTTCTTGTATGTTTATAGGAATCTCTTTCTTTAGGTTATGATGTTTTCTTCACCAATTTTGTTAAATATGTTTACTGGCCCTTTAAGTTGGAAGTCTTCACTTTCTTCTATATCTATTATCCTTAGGTTTAATCTTCTCTTTGTTTCCTGGATTTCCTGTATATTTTGGGCTAGGAACTTTCTGTGTTTTTACATTAATTTGACAGTTGTGTCAAATAAGATTACTTATTTCCTTTCACCTCTTTGTTTCTTTGTTTTTCTTGCTTTTTTTTTAAAGAAAGGATTTATTCATTTCTTCTAATTGTGTTTTACTGGATTTCTTTATGGGATTTATCTTTTTCCTTTCTAAGAACCACTATTAGTTTTATAAAATGGGTTTTTAGGTAATTTGCTTGTGCTTCAGTTGAGTTGTAATATACAGGGCTTCCCACAGTAGGATAGCTTCCTCAGAAGTTTGGGGATTTATTTTACCTCAACATCCAGCTATAGCGTATGTTACTCTTTGGCATATATCTAATAGGTGCTCCGTCCTGCCACAAGAACACTTATTCAAATCTATTCCTTGTGGCAATCTATTCATAATAGCAAGAATGTAAAAACAATAAAAGCTAAGCTATCCTACTGTGGGAAGCCCTGTATATTACAACTCAACTCAAACAAAAGTAAATATGAAAAGCAACCAGTACCAAAAGATAACAAAAGAATCTTTACCTTATTCTCCATAAAAGGTAGGTAGAAGTATGAAATGTGAACTGTCATCTGACCTGGCTTCTTTTGTGGACTTATGCTTCACCTTGAGATGCTCCTAGAGATGCAAAGACACTGTTCAGGAAAGTATAATTTAGAAGACAATGTTCCGATTTTGCCACAAAAACTTGATTTTAAAAGCCAAATATTTCATTGTGATTGAGATGTTTCATGATGAAAAAATACACTAAACCATCAAGAACATAAAAAATCTTATGCTCTTTCCACCTTTTAAGTAACTCTCCATATTAGTGTCAATTTTAAACTAGCAAAGCTTTCTGTTGTTGCAAATAGAGAGATAAGAATTGACAAGATAAATGTTTTTAAAATAATTACAATGATATCTCACAGATTAGAAATATTATATAAAACATTTGACTAAATAGAAAGTAATAGCATATTTTTAAATTGATTTTTCATAAAAATATTTTTCTACAACATATTTTGATCATAATTGTTTCTTCTCAGATTACTTATATATCATGCCCAGATCACTAGAGAGCCAAATATACATGATTTTCTTCTCTTTATTTTTTGAAAACAAAGAAAGAAAACAATACTTGAGCAAATCATAATTTAAAACAAAGGAAACACATAAACTACATAAACACAAAACTAAAAACTTTAAAAACCCAACAAAATATACTAAACATACTAAACAACCAAAAGACTAAGAGAAAATAAAAATACTAAAGTGAAGCAATGAGACAAATATGTATAGTAGACTCTCTTGTTCATTTTGTGTTGGTTATCTTTCGTTGTGCCTGGGGCCCTACCGTTAAATGTGGTTAATATATCTAGTGATATTCCATTGGAGAAAACTATTTTCTTCCTTTGGAAGATGTTGTTACTTATAGATACCATTCTGAATCGACCTGGGAGCTCTGAGGAACTACATATGGCTTTGACTTAAACACTCCCTGTGGATCATTTCACAGTCTCTGTGAGTTCATGTGTGTGTCAGTCTTGTGTTTAGAAGAAACATTTTACTTGGTGTCATCTATCCTTTCTGGCTCTTAAAAGTTTTCTACCTCACTTTCTACATAATTTCTTAAGCTCAGAGGGGAGACATTCCATTTAGGATGGAGTGATCAAAAGTTACCCACTACTCTCTGTACATATTCCACTTGAGGACCTTTGTACTTGTTACAATCTACTACAGCAGGAAACTTTTCTGGATAATCCCAACAAAGACATTCATCTATGTGTATCAAAAAATAGAATTGTAAATAATTTTATTGCTATGTTTCTTGAAAAGAACAGTAGTATTTAATTCTTTTTAGGTCCACAGCCAATCCAATCTCAGATTCTTTACTGTTTAAGCTGACATAATAGTCAGTCACTGGTTATGGCTTATAAAGTAGACCTTATATCCAATTTTAGAATGATTAGTTAGATAAATATTTTTGCTGGTATTGTACCAGCATATCTTGCAGATAAGTTACCTACTATAGATTAAGACATTTGTAGCTGGGATGAATTACAATTTTCTTCTAAGACTATGTAGAATACCTCTAAGAAGCATAAACAGTACTAAGTAGATTTGAAACATCTATTAAGAAACTAGCTAGGCTTATCAATTTTTAATGAATTATGTCTTCATTGTCTCGAACAATAAAGTTTATGGAGTGCAAGGAATGGTTTTAGTAGTAGCCTGAAATGCTTCAGGGTTTCCTAAGAGTGTTGACCAACAAATCCAATATTGGTAATGTAGCACTCAATGTTTAATATGATAACAAAAAAGTCTAATTCTTGCATGGTCTTCCCCATATTTTAGTTATTCTACTTACTATATATATATATATATATATATATATATATATATATATATATATATATACAGAGATATGTACTCATTCATATTCATTGTTTCTTTACTGATAATAGCAAGAAGTTGAAAATAGACTAGATTCCCATACACTGAGGCATAGACAATGAAACTATGGTATCTTAACAAAATGAAACATCATTCAGCTAATGAAATTATGATAATTACAGAACTTATTACAAAAATGAATGGAAGTAGAAATAATCATTCTAATAAAGGGAACTCTGACCCAAATTGACAAGCATTGAATGTATTCTCTTAATTCATTGTTATGCTCTCTACAGTCTGTATAACAGAGCCTAGATATAGAATAAAGGACTAAAGGTGTGTGGGTTATTTCCCAAATAATAGAAAATAAAATATATAGTTATGGAATTATGGAGGAGAGTTAAATAAAAAGGGGAATATAAGACAGGAGTAAAAGGAATCAATATGAGAACTGACAGCCAATACTGAGGGATATTTAAAGGGTTACATAGGAAAATACTTCTGGAGAAGCATCTCAATATCATCTCTCAATGCTTCTGTGATAGTAAACACTATTGCCTCTGTGGTTAAAGATGCTTCATTCTTATTTAAAATCTATGATGTGGATGGTGATGGTAATGATGATAGTGATGATGACGACGACGATGATGATGATGAAGAAGAAGAAGAAGAAGAGGAAGAAGAAGAATTTAGTAGTAAAAAGTATCTTCTTTATACCAATAGTGAATTAACAAATACCAATTCCTTTTGTAAAATATGTTCAAATTTATTTTAAAAGCAAATATTCCCTGTTCAATGCACAGCCTGCAAAGTCAATTAGAAAGTATTTGAATGCTTTTAGTAAAACCTTCATGAGAAAGTATGTCTTTTCACCAAAATTTAATTGACATTGATCACTGGCAAATACCCTGTTATTACAGGGTCATAATATTGTTTTAGTATTCTTTTTATTTTTATATATGAAAGGAGTAAATAAATGAAAGTTCACATTTAGCCAACCTCACCAATCTTGAGGGTCAAATAACAAATTATTGAAAACTACATAAACACTATTATAAAGATTATTTCACTGTATCTTGATAGCTCCAGAGTTATTAAAAGTAAGGTTGTTATTATACAGGTACCTTCTCATATATCTGTTTTTGTTCTCTTTCAAATTCATGGCCTTGTTTTATATGAATTGTTCTTATGTGCATGCTTGTATAAACATAGATACACCTTAATATTCCTTAGCTCTTTGGTATAATATTACTTGTATGTATGTTGTCAAGGCTGATCATTGGTAAGTCCTACCATGATGAAGACTGTCACTTCTCTTAGCATTTCTTTCTTTCTTTCTTTCTTTCTTTCTTTCTTTCTTTCTTTCTTTCTTTCTTTCTTTCTTCCTTTTTTCTCTCTTTCTTTCTTTCTTTCTTTCTTTCTTTCTTTATTTATTTCTTTCTTTTTTTGACTACCATTCTTGATGAAATGTTGAAGTCCATTGTGGTTTTCTTCATTCGCTTTACAGGTTTGATTTGTTGGTCATTTTCATCTCTTATTT
Source organism: Rattus norvegicus (assembly GCF_021556685.1). Taxonomy (NCBI): domain Eukaryota; kingdom Metazoa; phylum Chordata; class Mammalia; order Rodentia; family Muridae; genus Rattus; species Rattus norvegicus. Next base: position 28,515,037 of record NC_141546.1, read on the forward strand.
TGGTAGTCATGTTGGTGAGACTTTTGGGGCCTACTTTCTGATACTACTAGTAGCTATGATATCATAGTAAATTTCCTAATTCTGTAAGTCTTACAATATTCCTGCTCTAGTTAAAAAAAAGTTCCCAGTGTCTGAGATATGGAAGTTGTTTTGTAGGTGTATCCAATGGCACTGGGCTCCACAACTTTATTTTGATTTTCTGTGGTTTTCTTAATAATCTCTGCTTGATGCAAAAAAATCTGTTTTTATAAAATAAAAAAGGTAAATACAAAGATATAATATAGTACTAAAATGGATTGATAAGAGTGAGTTTCATTTTAATAAGCACACTTATTTTCCATAGTATAGAATGTAAAATCTGGGATTTGGAAAATATAGTTAACATTCTGTCACATTTGAACATCATCAATGGAAGCAACCATTGAAGGCAAACGTTTTGAACTGTTCACTTTTGTCTAATATGTTCTAATCGAGTATAAGAGCTCAGTATAGAGCACTTGCCAGGTACAAGTTTTATTTATCATCTACATTAGTAACCAATCCAAGATTCATTGGAATGCTCTCCTACATTTCAATTCTGTTACTTTTATGTTTTTTCTGTAATATATCTGTCAATTATTGTTTAACTAATTCTCTGAATTCCCCAACATTTATTTCCAAAATTTCTTGAAGATGAAATGTATTTTGCAAATGAGAAGTAGCCATATAATTTTAATTGTACATATTGGCATGATTTATATTAGATTACCTCTTATAGTTAGAAACTAGTTATACAAATATTAAAAGAAGTCAATTTATTCCTTCCTAGAATGTATTTTCTCATGAGTCTTCAGTTAAAAATTAATAATATTTATTTTCCTAAGGCTGTCATTCATTAACCATGTCGACAGAGCTAGGAAATTACAAAGAAAATAGACACTTTGCTCTTGCACTGGGGTTAGAACAACTTGATGGAAGACACAGATATGTGAGTAAGCCATTATAAGAGAGAATTGGAATAGGAATAGGAGATAGCTACTATCCACATACAAACACAATAGCATATGCACATTCATATTACCACTAAGGTCAGCAATAGCTTTAGAAGGAAATTGAATCTCAGTAATAAGAACCTTCAAGGAAAGCAAAAAATCCAACTCTGATTGCAAAAATAAGTGTTAAGTGAAAGCCCCAAATAATTTTGTTTAAAAGACATATGCTAAGCCAGCATGCTAAAAGGCATTGTGACACTCCTGTACACTATGAGACTCATATAAACTTATGTGGTTTACATGTAGATTATACATTAAAAGAAAGCAAAGTAAAGGCAGAGTGAAAAATAAACCAAGTTCACTGTGAGTAAAACATTAACATTAGCACCCATATTTTGAGTTGTCATGTGCTTCTCAGTATTAGGAAAGTTAGGAACCTGAATCTTTAGTCGGATGCTACAATGCAAATGTCTGTATTTATCTCAGGAAAGACATTCAAAGAAAGGGAGGACCACATATAAACAGGGGAAATGTTTGACCATGCCTACAGAGAACAAGTGGAAAGGACCTACATAATCCTATGTGAAGACACAAGAAAATCCAGGGATCAAGGTACACAAATTAAGTAAACAAATTGAGATATAAGGCAACTGAGAAGAAATTTTAGAACATAAGGAACAGAAAAAAAAACAATAACAAAGATCCAATAACTGAATAAAAAGATAATTTGTTTCCTTATATACTGCCATTTTAAGTTTATGTTTAACCATACAGTGTAGCCAAGAAGTATTTTCTGTGTTCATTCACTGCTTATTTTGGTCAGGGGCAACATCGTTTTATATGTTATTCTTGGAAGAACAGTAGTTTTGATGCTGCATACTGTGTTATATAGTCATATTTTATTGCAATATATGAAAAATTGTCTTCCACACATTAAAAAGCATATTTTTTATAAAAAGCAAAAATTGTTCACATATTTGAATATTGAAAGTTTGAGTATATATTAAAGTATTTTATTCTCCAAGCTTATGTATGGATTTCTCTTGATGAAAATCTATGTATAAATTATACAATTATGGCTGCATGTGTTATAAAATGTATGTAATACTAAAGTGCTCAAGAAAATAAATAAAATATATTTATGTGAAAATAAAGTTTGTATTTATGTGATGAATGTGCCAATTGATATTATTTTTAATATTTGAGATCAGAAATAAATAAAATGCAAAACTTCCTTTTTCTTTATTTCTTTCTGTCCCTGAGTCACTCTATTTTCTCCTTTTCTATCAGTCACAGACAAGCACAGACTCTCCCCTCCTCCCTTTCTCCCTCCCTCCCTCTCTCTCATTCTTTCTGTGTCTCTATCTTAAAATGCAAAATTTCCTAAGAAGTTTCAAGAGATAACATAGGTAAATTAATGGTTTGACATTGATTTAAAAAAATCATCTAAACTTTCTTAACAAAATAGTGGAATAAACTTTTGGAACCAGTTAAATTAGTCAGCAAATAACCTTCTGGAAAGAAGTCACTTGACCATTATTGGAAAACATTATTTTTCCCCAAACTTTCTAGCTCTTTTCACCTAAGGTCAATCACATCAAAGCAAAGGTTTTGCTGCTTTGAGTCTCAGAGGTTTTAGATATGAGTCATGCATGTGATCATACATGTCCCACCATGATGTCAGTTAGTCACTAAGGAATTATGACAGAACATTTTCCATTTTGCTAACTTTCATTGGGTTACAAAATGCTGAGTGTAGTTATCTCATTAAAATTATCAGAATGAATAAAATCTTTCCTTACAACAAACATTTCTTACTTAACCACTGTCAAAACCTTTCAGCTCCTCAGTTCTCACACTGGAATCACAAATTCTATTTCTGTAGATGCTGTGCTGTACTGCTTTTCAGGAGAACTTTAGAGTGGTTTGTCCCTAGGAGATGATACATATCTGTAATTTAGATGTCTGATTTCTGCCTCTAAAATAAGTTAAAATGGAGGACAAAAGCACTGGAAGCAAAACAGAAACCTGAACACTACATTTTGATATGTAAAGGCAAATAAATACAAAACCAGTAGGGTTATCCATATAAACAAAGGAAGAATAAACACTCTAGAAAGGAAATTGGAAATGTGCAAAGTTCAGTGATTAGTAACATTAAAGTCAGAAATTTGGGTAATATTTATTATTACAGAAAGAAGATAGATTTATTATTTATTTTAAAGAAACACAAAACTAGAAAAGTGTGGGGGGGGAACAAAAACAAAAAGACAAGGAGATACTTACTGAATTTTGAGTAAATAGTATCTGTTATTATAAAACCATAAATGGTCCAGGATGCTACACATGGGTAAATACATAAAATTTGATTGAATCTATGAATCATTTAAACATATTTTAAGAAAGAGACCTTAAAGGAAAACTAATCCTAGACACATAATTATCAAACTACTGAAAACAACTATAAAGCAAACTATCTTACCATAAATAAATGTGATAGAAGATATGCATCTCTCAAGAAGTCAACACATTTTAATCCTATAAGGTCTAATAATATAGCATAGTTACCAGTTTTCTGAATTGCAGAAAAAGACAAATTCATATAATGATGTTTAATATGAATCTTTTAACAATCACTAATCTGACATACAAAATCTGAAATGCTCTAAAATCTGACTCTAAGTTTTCATATGTACTAAAAAAAATCTTAACCTCAACCTTACATGATAAGTTATAATGAGCAAAACTCAAAACTAGTTTTAAAATATTGGGTAAAATTATCTCCAGGTTTTATCATACCTATTAACACTCTCATTATTGACTTCATACCCCAACAACAAAAAATATTTGATGAATATAAAAATTTCTCCCTCTCAAAACTCTGAAACATGAAGCACATTTCCCTGAACATTTAAAACAATAAATATTCAATCCATACAAAACCGTGTTTTATTTTAATTGGCTGTAGAAATAATAGATGAAAATTTCTTAGAGGAAACTGAAATACATAAAGTAAAAACGAAAGGTAATAATCTAATTTAAACTTCTGGGGAAAAGAAAGAATGTTGTGAAAGGTAGCAAATACGAATAGTTGAACAGTATGTTTTTGTTCATTCACTGTTTGAATACTTCAGAGAGCAATAAATTTATCTGTAGACTTACAAAGTGCTTTACTGTTACAGAAATATAGCAAAGGAAAAGATTTCATTCATTGTAGGAAAATCAAGTTATTATGCATTACCCATTGTGCATCTCTTAAATGTCAGACAATAGATCACACATTATTATATACAAATTTTATCAACCAAAGGATTATCTTTGTCTTTTACATACTACTTCAGGTTATCATTTAAACGTTTTTTAGTATATACTATAGGAATTGTTAATAAGGGACATCAATTTGTCATTGTTTTTGAATTCCTCAAATTCTTTACTAAACCTTTAAAGTTATTACTAAGAATAAATTTGCATAGGTACTAAAGGACAAATGCTCAAATAGAATCTTGATTAATATAATATCAATGGTATTTTTATTGTTTATAAATGCCATGCATCTATCTCATTGCATATGTTTTATATGTATTTAAACCTTTTTTTAATCTCCTATATCTCTCTGTCTACTGCTACATTCAGTAGAGACCATTCTATTTCATCCCCAATGTATTACTTGTTCTATGTCCTTGCCACCATTTGCCGTCATTTGTGCCATTAATTATAGCCTTTCTGAAAGGGGTAAAATGGAATCTCACAGTAATTTTGATTTTCATTTCTTCAACTGCTAAAGATGTTGAAGATTTCTTTAAATGGTTCCCTTCCACTTGCAATTCTTTCATTGAAAATTCTACATTTAGTTTTATATCCTCCTTTTTTAATTTGATTACTTGGATTGTTATTGTTTAGTTATGGTGTAGAATTAGTAAAAAAAAACATATTTTACCATTCTCGAGACTATAGTTTTCTCCTGTTGATGTTGCCCCTTGCTTTATTTTGCATTACTGATTAAGTCCAAATTTGTACAACCATATAGAAATCAATATGTAGTTCCTTAGAAACTGCTAGTCAATCTATCTCAGAATCCAAGACACCAATCTGTCCTACAAAGATGTTTGCTCAACTATATTTTCATAGTCTTTATTCATAGTAGCCAGAATCTGAAAATAAGCTTAATGTCTCTCAACTGAAAAATGGATAAAGGAAGTGTGGTATATTACACAACGGAGTATTATACAACTTTTAAAATGACATCTTGAAATTTGCAGGCACGTGAATAAAAAAATCAAATCAAATCAAAACAAAGCAAAACAAGACAAAACCAAACCATCCTGAGGGAGGTAACCAAGACTCAGAAAGATAAGCATGTTATATAAGTAGATGTTAACTCTTAATTAAGTAGTAGTTGTACAAAGATCCACAGACCCAGAAAGGCTAAGCAACAACGAGGTCTGTAGGGTGAAAGAGACATGGAATAGTTCTTGTGTATGGATTGTGGGTCAGTGTTGGTTGGAATGGGAAGAGAATAGGTTGCACAGGGACTACTGGAATTGGAGGCAATTTGTTGGGCAATATCGATATCTAATGCAGTAGAAACTCCCAGAATTTTATGTGGCTAGTCTTAGTGAAGATTGCTAGTGATGGAAGATAGGGGGCCTAAACTGGCTACCTTCTAAAAATAGGCTACTTCTAGTGGCAGAACTGTGTCATCAACACATCTTTAAAACACTCATCCTCTAATCTACCTTGCTTGTAAGACGAGCAGGAGCAATGTAGGTACAGAACTTGTAAGAGTGGTCAACAAATGACTGATCTAATTTGAGGCTCATGCCATAAAAAGGAGACAATACTAAACACTTCCTGGATAATCAAGAGACATAGCCTAAATAGTCCAGAGAACTGGGATGAAGAAAATTACTGAAATAATTCTTAATGATATTTGACTATACACATAAATCAATGTCAAGCTCAATTGTTAAGAGAGAGGTGTCCTCCAACAGCTAATAAAAGCAGATACAGAGACTTAGATCCAAAGATTAAGAGGAGAGAGAGTCCAAATTGGAGGATTCTCTTAGTTTATTCCCGTAGGAGTTTGAAAAACATAGTGAACGCTAGAAGAAGTACACCTCACCAGAAGAGGAGACACCAGGAGAATATGCCCCAGAGAAACAACTAAATAGCACTCCCAGGATCACCAAGATACCCTAATGGATATCACATGGAGTTGAGCTAAGTTCACCACATTCAAGATATGATTCTGTGGCTTGATGTTTTTTGTGGGACTACTAACAGTAGGAGTCTTTGTCTCCTTTGGCTGGAATTGGTGCCCTTTTCCTACATACTGGTTTTCCTCACCCATTCCTAGTACATATATGGTAATTTTAATATAATATAAATCTATTGTACTGGCTGCTTTTGCGTGTCAACTTGATACAAGCTGGAGTTATCACAGCAAAAGAAGCTTCAATTGAGAAAATGCCTCCATGAGACATGTTGTAAGGCATTTTCTCAACTAATGATCAAGGGAGAAGGACACAGCCCATTGTGAGTGGTGCCATGTATGGGCTAGTAGTCTTGGGTTCTATAACAGAGCAAACTGAACAAGCCAGGGGAAACAAGGCAGTAAGTAACATCCCTCCATGGCTTCAGGAAGCACCTGCTTCCTGACCTGCTTGAGTTCCAGTCCTGACTTCCTTTGATGATGAAAAACAATGTGGAAGTGTAAGCTGCATAAACCCTTTCCTCCCCAACAGACTTCTTGGTCATGATGTTTGTGTAGGAATAGAAACCCCGACTAAGGCACCTATATAGTAAATTAATATAATAGCTGTTCTTTTGCCTATTTCCTCAATAATGACACAGAAAGAGCAAGATTTCACTTTTCGACAATACTTGGGTGCGAATCCAGTGCCTGGGACTCTCCACATCGATCTCCAGCCCAGCTAGGTTCTTGGGTTCAGGTGAAGGGGAGAGAACTGAGGCAGGGAGGGCTACCTGTTTCTGCTGCCTCAGCATGCCGGTCCTGCTTCAGTCCTGCTTCAGTTGGTCAGGCTGACTGAGCCAGCAGGAAACTGATCAGCCAGCAAGGGGTGCAGCGGAGTTTCTGGTGGTGATTTCGGGAGAGCAGATCTTTTCCTTAAGCCACCGCTTAAGGAACAACTCTTATGACAGAAATTGTCAGACGATGGAATAATTCCTGCACACTTTTAATTTTGAACATGACTCTTAAATATAGTTTTTTTTTTTTTTTTGGATGACTTAGTGTCTGACAGCAGGTATTTACTATTGGTATGGCCTGAGAGCTTCCGAAGACCTCATCTACATATTTGGGGTGTGGTCCTGCTTCTATGTCTGATCTGTTTTGAGTCTATGACCTGTGGTCACATCCTCATCTGTGGAGGAGGGGCTTGGGGCATTGCCCTACGTGATTGGGCAGTCTCTAACCTCTATACAGAGGTTTATGGAGAGCTTCAGCTAGTGAGGCCTTGATCTTGGAGGCTGGGAATGTACCTACAGTCCCTATTAGGGTTTCAGGGAATATGACCTGTCTCGATCAGGAATCAGGGTCCCTTTTACAGCTTGTCACCTCACAAACACCCCTTTTACCTTTTTAAGGGGAGGTGTTATTTCTAGTGAAAAATTTGGGGTGGAATTGAAATATCAAAAGAAAACACTAAATAGGCCAGAGGGGTAGGGCAAATAAGCTAGAGTGATAACAAGGGATGAAGGTGGGGGTTGGGAGGACAAAGGATCTTTGAACCAAATAATTGTTCCATGGGTTGAGGGTATTAATTAGCATTGGTATTAAACAACATTAGATTCATCTAGCTAGACATCATGTTTTCCTTACTATCATGTAACTTTCCCCAGGGAGCCATTTGAATTTGGCAAGAGAGTTCATCTGTAGCTGGAAGGCACAAGTCTGTGGGCCTCAGCTGTCATCTGTGGATCTCAGCAAGTATCTCAGGAGTTGCCAGTCAGTTGAGGTGCCTGGAGAAAGGCAGCTTTGTTGTCCCAGGCAGGTCTAAGGAGATGGTGTTCAGTCTTAGCTGGATCTGTGGGACCAGCACTGTAGAAAAACATGTAGGGTGATCACAGCAGAGGAATAGAACCCCAGCAAAGGGTTGTATGCCTAGGGTGGGTAGTGTGTGTTAAGCGTGTGATGGTTTGCCTGGGAGCACATCATGGTCTGTTGTTTTGATTCTAAAAAGCAAGGGTATTTGAGGAGTTTAGTCAGGCCAGGCATCCTTTAACTCTGTGTTGGATGGTTGAGGAAGAAAACATGTTAATTATGTATCTTGGATAGCCAGTAACAGTTTGTCGGTGAAAGAAAACTTGTTGTTAATTAAAGAATGGTTATCAGTATAGTTTGTTTGATCTGTGGGAGTGTATTAGATGACTTTTAAACCTAAGAGAATATAGTGGAGGAGGGGGCCTACTCTGCCAGGCTGTGGCTTCAGTGGTTGTGTGCGCTAAGCAGACTGATCTCTGTTTTCTCCCTTTGTTTTTCCTTGACTGGCAAATCCTAAATGTAGATTGGAAGGAGATGAAAAGGCCAATTTGAAAGAAAGGTCAAAGGAAAAGTAGTGCAGAGGAAGTGAGAAGCAGTTGTTGGTTAATGGTTGGGTAGGGGGTCCTGCTGCCTGCTCTGCTGCAGAGCATGGCTAGGGGTCTGTGTCTGCCAGCAGGTACTTCCTATTGATATGACCTGAGAGCTTGGGAAGTCCTCATCTACATATTTTGGGTGTATTTAAAAAATTACATTTCATGATATTGATAGAGGACGTTAAGAAAGATATAAATAACTCCCTTAAATAAATAAAGGACAACTGAAGTTAAAAAAAAAAAGTAGAAGACCTTAAAGAGGAACCACAAAAATTTCTTAAAGAATCAGGTGAAGGAATTGAACCAAAAACATCCAGAATCTAAAAATGAAAACAGAAACAAGAAAGAAATCCAAAGGCAGACAACCCTGGAGATAGAAAACTGAGGGAAGAGATCAGGAGTCATAGATACAAGCAGAATCGACAGAATACATGAGATAGAAGAGAGATTCTCAGGAGCAGAAGATATCATAGAAAACATTGAGACAACTATCAAAGATAATGTAATACAGAGAAAAAAAACTAACACAAAACATCAAGGAACTCCAGGACACAATAAGATCAATCCTAAGGATAATAGGCATAAAAGAGAGTGAAAATTGCCAACATAAAGGGCTAGTAAGTATCTTAAACAAAAATATAGAAGAAACTCCTCTAACCTTAAGAAAGAGATACCCATAAATGTATAAGACAACTATAGAACTCCAAATAGATTAGACAAGAAAATAAATTCCTCCCATCACATAATAGTCAAAACACCAAATGCACAAAACAAAGAAAGCATATTTAAAGCAGTAAGAGAATAAGTCAAGTAAAATATAAAGGCAGACCTGTAAGAATTACACCAGACTTTTAACCAGAGTCGTTGAAAGCCAGAAGATCCTGGACAGATATTATACAGACTCTGAGAAAGCACAAATGCCAACCCAGACAACTTTATCCAGCAAATCTCTCAATTAACATAGATGGAGAAACCAAGAAATTCCATGTGAAACTAAATTCACACAATATATTTTCACAAATCCAGCCCTACAAAGGATAGTAGATGGAAAACTCCAAGAGAAGGAGGGAAACTACACCTTAGTTAAAGCAAAATAAAATAAAAAATTGTAAGAAACCCAAAAGAAAAGTGACAAATATAATTCCACCTCTAATAGCAAAAATAACAGGAAACAACTATCACTATTCCTTAATATCTCTTAACAATAGTGGACTCAATCCCTTACTACAAAGACATAGACTAACAGACTAGATATTTAAAGAGGACCCGAACCGCGGATCTCGGCCCGCAGCAGCTCTCTGCTCCCAGACCCGGTGAGAGAGAGACCCAACCGCCTGGTCAGGTGGGCACTCCTGAGGCTGCAGAGCGGAAGAGACCACCAACACTGCTCACCCCTGCCCACATCCCTGGCACAAGAGGAAACTGTATAAGGCCTCTGGGCTCCCGTGGGGGAGGGCCCAGGAGCAGCAGGACCCCTGCCAGAGACACCGCCGGAACCTGAAAGAAACAGACCGGATAAACAGTTCTCTGCACCCAAATCCCGTGGGAGGGAGAGCTAAACCTTCAGAGAGGCAGACAGGCCTGGGAAACCAGAAGAGACTGCTCCCTGCACACACATCTCGGACGCCAGAGGAAAAAGCCAAAGACCATCTGGAACCCTGGTGCACTGAAGCTCCCGGAAGGGGCGGCACAGGTCTTCCTGGTTGCTGCCGCTGCAGAGAGCCCCTGGACAGCACCCCACGAGCAAACCTGAGCCTCGGGACCACAGGTAAGACCAAATTTTCTGCTGCAAGAAAGCTGCCTGGTGAACTCAAGACACAGGCCCACAGGAACAGCTGAAGACCTGTAGAGAGGAAAAACTACACGCCCGAAAGCAGAACACTCTGTCCCCATAACTGACTGAAAGAGAGGAAAACAGGTCTACAGCACTCCTGACACACAGGCTTATAGGACAGTCTAGCCACTGTCAGAAATAGGAGAACAAAGTAACACTAGAGATAATCTGATGGCGAGAGGCAAGCGCAGGAACCCAAGCAACAGAAACCAAGACTACATGCCATCATCGGAGCCCAATTCTCCCACCAAAACAAACATGGAATATCCAAACACACCAGAAAAGCAAGATCTAGTTTCAAAATCATATTTGATCATGATGCTGGAGGACTTCAGGAAAGACCTGAACACACTTAGGGAAGCACAGGAAAACATTAATAAACAAGTAAAAGCCTACAGAGAGGAATCGCAAAAATCCCTGAAAGAATTCCAGGAAAACACAATCAAACAGTTGAAGGAATTAAAAATGGAAATAGAAGCAATCAAGAAAGAACACATGGAAACAACCCTGGATATAGAAAACCAAAAGAAGAGACAAGGAGCTGTAGATACAAGCTTCACCAACAGAATACAAGAGATGGAAGAGAGAATCTCAGGAGAAGAAGATTCCATAGAAATCATTGACTCAACTGTCAAAGATAATGTAAAGCGGAAAAAGCTACTGGTCCAAAACATACAGGAAATCCAGGATTCAATGAGAAGATCAAACCTAAGGATAATAGGTATAGAAGAGAGTGAAGACTCCCAGCTCAAAGGACCAGTAAATATCTTCAACAAAATCATAGAAGAAAACTTCCCTAACCTAAAAAAAGAGATACCCATAGACATACAGGAAGCCTACAGAACTCCAAATAGATTGGACCAGAAAAGAAACACCTCCCGTCACATAATTGTCAAAACACCAAACGCACAAAATAAAGAAAGAATATTAAAAGCAGTAAGGGAAAAAGGTCAAGTAACATATAAAGGGAGACCTATCAGAATCACACCAGACTTCTCGCCAGAAACTATGAAGGCCAGAAGATCCTGGACTGATGTTATACAGACCCTAAGAGAACACAAATGCCAGCCCAGGTTACTGTATCCAGCAAAACTCTCAATTAACATTGATGGAGAAACCAAGATATTCCATGACAAAACCAAATTTACACAATATCTTTCTACAAATCCAGCACTACAAAGGATAATAAATGGTAAAGCCCAACATAAGGAGGCAAGCTATACCCTAGAAGAAGCAAGAAACTAATCGTCTTGGCAACAAAACAAAGAGAATGAAAGCACACAAACATAACCTCACATCAAATATGAATATAACGGGAAGCAATAATCACTATTCCTTAATATCTCTCAATATCAATGGCCTCAACTCCCCAATAAAAAGACATAGATTAACAAACTGGATACGCAACGAGGACCCTGCATTCTGCTGCCTACAGGAAACACACCTCAGAGACAAAGACAGACACTACCTCAGAGTGAAAGGCTGGAAAACAACTTTCCAAGCAAATGGTCAGAAGAAGCAAGCTGGAGTAGCCATTCTAATATCAAATAAAATCAATTTCCAACTAAAAGTCATCAAAAAAGATAAGGAAGGACACTTCATATTCATCAAAGGAAAAATCAAACAAGATGAACTCTCAATCCTAAATATCTATGCCCCAAATACAAGGGCACCTACATATGTAAAAGAAACCTAACTAAAGCTCAAAACACACATTGCACCTCACACAATAATAGTGGGAGATTTAAACACCCCACTCTCATCAATGGACAGATCATGGAAACAGAAATTAAACAGTGATGTAGACAGACTAAGAGAAGTCATGAGCCAAATGGACTTAACGGATATTTATAGAACATTCTATCCTAAAGCAAAAGGATATACCTTCTTCTCAGCTCCTCATGGTACTTTCTCCAAAATTGACCATATAATTGGTCAAAAAACGGTCCTCAACAGGTACAGAAAGATAGAAATAATCCCATGCGTGCTATCGGACCACCACGGCCTAAAACTGGTCTTCAATAACAATAAGGGAAGAATGCCCACATATACGTGGAAATTGAACAATGCTCTACTCAATGATAACCTGGTCAAGGAAGAAATAAAGAAAGAAATTAAAAACTTTTTAGAATTTAATGAAAATGAAGATACAACATACTCAAACTTATGGGACACAATGAAAGCTGTGCTAAGAGGAAAACTCATAGCGCTGAGTGCCTGCAGAAAGAAACAGGAAAGAGCATATGTCAGCAGCTTGACAGCACACCTAAAAGCTCTAGAACAAAAAGAAGCAAATACACCCAGAAGGAGTAGAAGGCAGGAAATAATCAAACTCAGAGCTGAAATCAACCAAGTAGAAACAAAAAGGACCATAGAAAGAATCAACAGAACCAAAAGTTGGTTCTTTGAGAAAATCAACAAGATAGATAAACCCTTAGCCAGACTAACGAGAGGACACAGAGAGTGTGTCCAAATTAACAAAATCAGAAATGAAAAGGGAGACATAACTACAGATTCGGAGGAAATTCAAAAAATCATCAGATCTTACTATAAAAACCTATATTCAACAAAATTTGAAAATCTTCAGGAAATGGACAATTTCCTAGACAGATACCAGGTATCGAAGTTAAATCAGGAACAGATAAACCAGTTAAACAACCCCATAACTCCTAAGGAAATAGAAGCAGTCATTAAAGGTCTCCCAACCAAAAAGAGCCCAGGTCCAGACGGGTTTAGTGCAGAATTCTATCAAACCTTCATAGAAGACCTCATACCAATATTATCCAAACTATTCCACAAAATTGAAACAGATGGAGCCCTACCGAATTCCTTCTACGAAGCCACAATTACTCTTAAACCTAAACCACACAAAGACACAACAAAGAAAGAGAACTTCAGACCAATTTCCCTTATGAATATCGACGCAAAAATACTCAATAAAATTCTGGCAAACCGAATTCAAGAGCACATCAAAACAATCATCCACCATGATCAAGTAGGCTTCATCCCAGGCATGCAGGGATGGTTTAATATACGGAAAACCATCAACGTGGTCCATTATATAAACAAACTGAAAGAACAGAACCACATGATCATTTCATTAGATGCTGAGAAAGCATTTGACAAAATTCAACACCCCTTCATGATAAAAGTCCTGGAAAGAATAGGAATTCAAGGCCCATACCTAAACATAGTAAAAGCCATATACAGCAAACCAGTTGCTAACATTAAACTAAATGGAGAGAAACTTGAAGCAATCCCACTAAAATCAGGGACTAGACAAGGCTGCCCACTCTCTCCCTACTTATTCAATATAGTTCTTGAAGTTCTAGCCAGAGCAATCAGACAACAAAAGGAGATCAAAGGGATACAGATCGGAAAAGAAGAGGTCAAAATATCACTATTTGCAGATGACATGATAGTATATTTAAGTGATCCCAAAAGTTCCACCAGAGAACTACTAAAGCTGATAAACAACTTCAGCAAAGTGGCTGGGTATAAAATTAACTCAAATAAATCAGTTGCCTTCCTCTATACAAAAGAGAAACAAGCCGAGAAAGAAATTAGGGAAACGACACCCTTCATAATAGACCCAAATAATATAAAGTACCTCGGTGTGACTTTAACCAAGCAAGTAAAAGATCTGTACAATAAGAACTTCAAGACACTGAGGAAAGAAATTGAAGAAGACCTCAGAAGATGGAAAGATCTCCCATGCTCATGGATTGGCAGGATTAATATGGTAAAAATGGCCATTTTACCAAAAGCAATCTACAGATTCAATGCAATCCCCATCAAAATACCAATCCAATTCTTCAAAGTGTTAGACAGAACAATTTGCAAATTCATCTGGAATAACAAAAAACCCAGGATAGCTAAAGCTATCCTCAACAATAAAAGGACTTCAGGGGGAATCACTATCCCTGAACTCAAGCAGTATTACAGAGCAATAGTGATAAAAACTGCATGGTATTGGTACAGAGACAGACAGATAGACCAATGGAATAGAATTGAAGACCCAGAAATGAACCCACACACCTATGGTCACTTGATTTTTGACAAAGGAGCCAAAACCATCCAATGGAAAAAAGATAGCATTTTCAGCAAATGGTGCTGGTTCAACTGGAGGGCAACATGTAGAAGAATGCAGATCGATCCATCCTTATCACCCTGTACAAAGCTTAAGTCCAAGTGGATCAAGGACCTCCACATCAAACCAGACACACTCAAACTAATAGAAGAAAAACTAGGGAAGGATCTGGAACACATGGGCACTGGAAAAAATTTCCTGAACAAAACACCAATGGCTTATGCTCTAAGATCAAGAATCGACAAATGGGATCTCATAAAACTGCAAAGCTTCTGTAAGGCAAAGGACACTGTGGTTAGGACAAAACGGCAACCAACAGATTGGGAAAAGATCTTTACCAATCCTACAACAGATAGAGGCCTTATTTCCAAAATATACAAAGAACTCAAGAAGTTAGACCGCAGGGAAACAAATAACCCTATTAAAAAATGGGGTTCAGAGCTAAACAAAGAATTCACAGCTGAGGAATGCCGAATGGCTGAGAAACACCTAAAGAAATGTTCAACATCTTTAGTCATAAGGGAGATGCAAATCAAAACAACCCTGAGATTTCACCTCACACCAGTGCGATTGGCTAAGATCAAAAACTCAGGTGACAGCAGATGCTGGCGAGGATGTGGAGAAAGAGGAACACTCCTCCATTGTTGGTGGGATTGCAGACTGGTAAAACCATTCTGGAAATCAGTCTGGAGGTTCCTCAGAAAATTGGACATTGAACTGCCTGAGGATCCAGCTATACCTCTCTTGGGCATATACCCAAAAGATGCCTCAACATATAAAAGAGACACGTGCTCCACTATGTTCATCGCAGCCTTATTTATAATAGCCAGAAAATGGAAAGAACCCAGATGCCCTTCAACAGAGGAATGGATACAGAAAATGTGGTACATCTACACAATGGAATATTACTCAGCTATCAAAAACAACGAGTTTATGAAATTCGTAGGCAAATGTTTGGAACTGGAAAATATCATCCTGAGTGAGCTAACCCAATCACAGAAAGACATACATGGTATGCACTCATTGATAAGTGGCTATTAGCCCAAATGCTTGAATTACCCTAGATCCCTAGAACAAACGAAACTCAAGACGGATGATCAAAATGTGAATGCTTCACTCCTTCTTTAAATGAGCAAAAAGAATACCCTTGGCAGGGAAGGGAGAGGCAAAGATTAAAACAGAGACTGAAGGAACACCCATTCAGAGCCTGCCCCACAGGTGGCCCATACATATACAGCCACCCAATTAGACAAGATGGATGAAGCAAAGAAGTGCAGACCGACAGGAGCCGGATGTAGATCGCTCCTGAGAGACACAGCCAGAATACAGCAAATATAGAGGCGAATGCCAGCAGCAAACCACTGAACTGAGAATAGGTCCCCTATTGAAGGAATCAGAGAAAGAACTGGAAGAGCTTGAAGGGGCTCGAGACCCCAAAAGTACAACAATGCCAAGCAACCAGAGCTTCCAGGGACTAAGCCACTACCTAAAGACTATACATGGACTGACCCTGGACTCTGACCTCATAGGTAGCAATGAATATCCTAGTAAGAGCACCAGTGGAAGGGGAAGCCCTGGGTCCTGCTAAGACTGAACCCCCAGTGAACTAGTCTATGGGGGGAGGGCGGCAATGGGGGGAGGGTTGGGAGGGGAACACCCATAAGGAAGGGGAGGGGGGAGGGGGATGTTTGCCCGGAAACCGGGAAAGGGAATAACACTCGAAATGTATATAAGAAATACTCAAGTTAATAAAAAAAAAAAAAAAAATAAAGAGGACCCAACATTTTGCTGCATACAGGAAATACACAGTGACAAAGGCAGACACTAACTCAGAGTAAAAGATTGGAAAACAATTTTCCAAACAAATGGGCCCAAGAAACAAGCTAGAGTGGAATTCTAATATCCAATAACATCGACTTTCTTCCAAAGCTTTCTAAAAAGATAAGAAGGGACACTTTATATTGATCAAAGGAAAAATCTACCAAGATGAATGCTAAGTCCTAAATATCTATGCTCCAAATGTATAGACACCTACATTCATAAAACAAATCTTACTAAAGCTCAACGCACACATTGTACCTCACACAAAAATAGTGGGAGATTTCAAAACTCCCTCTCATCAATGGACAGATCAACTAAATAGAGAAATAGAGAAACTAACAGAAGTTTATTTATACAACATTTCTTCTTAAAATAAAATAATATAAATTCTTCTCAGAACCTCATCGTACCTTCTCCAAAATTCACTATATAATCAGTCACAAAAGAGGCCTCAACGGATACAAAGTGTGATGGTTTGCATGTGATTGGCCCAGGTAATGGCACTTTTAGAAGGTGTGGCCTTTTTGGAGGAAGTTTGTCACTGTGGGGGTGGGCTTAGAGACCCTTGCCTAGCTGCCCATGGATGCTCAGTCTGTTCCTGGCTTCCTCTGCGTAAATATGTAGCAGTCAGCTGCACCTGCACCATGCTGGATTGGATACTGTCATGCTCTTGACTTGATGATAATGGACTGAACCTCTTAACCTGTAAGCAAACCCCAATTAAATGCTGTCCTTTATAATACTTGCATTGATAATAGTGTCTGTTCATAGCAATAAAACCCTCACTAAGACACAGGGAGATTGAAATAATGCCATGAGTCCTATCAGATCACCATGGACTGAGGCTGGTCTTCAATAACAACAACAACAACCACAACAAAATCAACAACAACAAAACAAAAACAGAAAGTCAACATATGCGTGGAAGTTGAACAATGCTCTAATTAATGATAACTTAGACAAGGAAGAAATAAATAAATTAATTAAGGACTTTTCAGAGTTTAATGAAAATGAAGGCAAAACATGCCAAAACTTAAGAGACACAATGAAAGTAGTGCTGAGACGAAAACTCATAGCCCTGAGTGCCTGCAAAAAGAAACTGGAGAGAGCATACACTAGTACCTTGACAGTACACCTAAAGGGTCTAGAACACAAAGAACAAATACACCAATGAGGTTTAGTTGACAAGAAATAATCAAACTTGGGGCAGAAATCAATCAACTAGAAACAAGAAGAACCATAGAAAGTATCAACAAACCAGGAGCTGGTTCTTTGAGAATATCAACAATATACATAAACCCTTATCCAGACTAACCAGAGGGCACAGAGAGATTATCAACATTAACAAAAACAGAAATGAAAAGAAAGACATAGCAACAGAATCTGAGGAAATTAAAAAAAATCATCAGAACTGACTAAAAGGGTCTATATTTAACAAAATTGGAAAATCTGGATGAAATGATATCTATAAAGATAGCAGGTAAAAAAGATAAATCAGGATCATGTAAACCTTATAAATAATCTTATAATTCTTACATAAATAGAAGCAGTTATTTTAAAATTTGCCCATGATCAGATGGGATTCACGGAGCATTCTATCATACCTTCATAGAAGATCTAACACCAATCCTGCCCAAGCTATTCTACAAAATAGAAACAGAAGACAAGCTAGGCAATTCCTTCTATGAAGCCACAATTTTACTTATATCTAAACCACAAAAGTCCCAACAATGAAAGAGAAATTTGGACCAATTTCCCTTATGAATATTGATGCAAAAATACTCAATAAAATTCTCCCAAAAGGAACCCAAGAACATATCAAAATGATCATCCATCATGATCAAGTAGACTTAATCACAGGGATGCAGGGATAGTTCAATACATATGGAAATCCAGTATATGCAAACATAATCATCTCATTAGATTCTGAAAAAGCACTTGACAAAATTCAACACATTTTCATTTAAAAAGGCTTGGAAAGATCAGGAATTTAAGGCCTATACCTAAACATTTGCAATATACAGGAAACAAGTAACAAACATCAAATTAAATGTAGAGAGACTTGAAGCAACCCCACTAATATCAGAGACTAGACAAGGCTGCACACTCTCTCCCTGCTTATTCAATATAGTATTCAAAGTCTTACCCAGAGCCATCAAACAACAAAAGGAGATCAAAGGGATACAAATTGGAAAGGAAGAAGTCAAAATATCACTATTTGTAGATGATATGATAGTATTCTTATGTGTTCCCAAATGTTCCATCAGAGAAATGCTAAACCTGATAAACAACTCCAGCAACATTTCTAGACATAAAATTAACTCAATCAAATTTGTAGCCTTCCTCTACTCAAAAGATAAAAATACAAGAAAGAAATTAGGAAAATGACATACTTCACAATAGTCATAATTGACAAAAAATACCTCCGTGTGACTCAACCAAGCAAGTGAAAGATCGACATGACAAGAACATCAAGTTTCTGAAGAAGGAAATTAAAGAAGATCTCAGAGGATGGAAAGATCTCCAAGCCTCATATATTGGCAGGTTCAATACTGTCACAATGGCCACCTTGTCCAAAGCAATCTACAAATTCAATGCAATCACAACCAAAATTCTAACTCAATGCTTCATAGAGTTAGAAAGAGCAATTTGCATATTTACTCAGAATAACAGAAAACTCAGGATAACAAAAACTATCCTCAAAAATAAAAGAACTTCTGGGGTAATCACCATCCCATATCAAGCAGTTTTAGAGAAGAATTGTGATAAAAAAACTGTATTGTATCAGTACAATACAGGTACAAGGCAGGTAGATCAACGGAATAGAATTCAAGATTCAGAAATGAACATACACACATCTATAGTCATTTGATTTTTTTTTTTGGTTCTTTTTTTCGGAGCTGGGGACCGAACCCAGGGCCTTGCGCTTCCTAGGTAAGCGCTCTACCACTGAGCTAAATCCCCAGCCCTAGTCATTTGATTTTAACAAAGGAGCTAAAACCATCCAGTGGAAAAAAGATAGCATTTTCAACAAATGGTTCTGGTTTAACTGGAGGTCAGCATGCACAAGAATCCAAATCAGTCCATTCTTGTGGCCCTTTACATACCTTAAGTCAAAGTGTATCAATGACCTCCACATAAAACCAGATCCACTGAAACTAAAAGAGGAAAATGGGTAAACCTTGAACACATGGGCACTGTGGAAAATTTTCTGAACAGAAAATCATTGGCTTATGCTCTAAGAATATGAATCTACAATTAAATTGCAAAGTTTCTGTAAAGCAGAGGACCCAGTCATTAGGACAAAATGGCATCCAACAGATTGGGAAATGATCCTTACCAATCCTAAATCTGATAGAGTGCACTTATCCAATATATAGAAAACCCAAAAAATGTTAGACTTCACAGAATCAAATAACCCTATTAAAAATGGTGTATAGACCTAAACTAAGAATATGCAGCTGAGGAATATTAAATGGCTAAGAAGGATTTAAAGAAATGTTCAAAATCCTTAGTCCTCAGGGAAATGCAAATCAAAACAACCTTGAGACTCCACCTCATACTAGTCAGAAAGGCTAAGATCCTAAACTCAGATGACAACAGATGCTGGTCAGTATATGGAGAAAGTGGAACACTCTTCCATTGGTGATGGGATTGCAAGCTTTTACAACCACTCTTGAAACCATTCTGGAGGTTTCTCAGAAAAATGGGCATAGTGCTAACTGAGGACGCAGCTATACCACTCCTGGGTGTATACCCAAAATATGCTCTTACATATCAAGGACATATGCCTCAATATGTTCACAGTAGCATTATTTATAATAGCTAGAAGCTAGAAAGAACCCAGATGTCCTTCAACAGAAGAAAGGATACAGAAAATGTGGTACATCTACACAATGGAATACTACTCAGCTATGAAAAACAATGACATCATGAAATTAATAGGCAAATGGTAGGAACTAGGAAATGTTAATCCTGAGTGAGGTAAAGCAATCCAAAAGAGTACAGATAGATGGTATACACTCACTGATAACTGGATAGTAACTCAAAAGCTTGGATTACCAAAGATACAATCCACAAACCACATGAAGAAAAAAAAAACAAAAAACAAAACAGGATGATCAAAGTGTGAATACTTCATTCTTATTTGAAAGGGGTAACAAAAACTCATAGTAGGAGATATGGAGACAAAGTTTGGAGCAGAGACTGAAGGAATGGCCATTTAGACACTGCCGCACTTGGCGATCCAGCCTGTATACATACAGCCACCAAATCCAAACAATATTGCTGATGCCAAGAAGTGCGTGCTGACAGGGGCCTGATATACCTGTCTTCTGATAGGCTCTGCTAGATAATGACAAATACAGAGACAAATGTTAGCAGCCAACAATTGAACTGAGAACCGGATGCCCACTGGAGGTGTTAGAGAAAGGATTGAAGGAGTTGAAAGTGATTACGACCCCATACGAACAACAGTATCTACCAACCAGAGTTTCCAGGGACAAAACTACCATCCAAAGAGTACATGTGGACAGACCCATGGTTCAGCTGCATATGTACCATAGAATGGCCTTGCTGGGCAACAATGTAAGGAGAAGCCCTTGTTCCTGTCAAGGATGGATCCCCCAGAGTAAGGAAATTTCAGGGCTGTTTGATGGGAAGGAGTACATGGTTCAGTGTGGGAACACCCTCATACAAGAAGGGGGAGGGTGAGGGGATATGGCGTTTATGGACAGGAAACTGGGAAAGGAATTAACATTTGAAATGTAAATTTAAAAATATCAAATTAAAAAATCTTTGTTTTGCTCTGTACCCATGTTTAATTGGATTAACTTCTGGAGTCTAACTTCTTGAGTTCTTTGTATATATTGGATATTAGACATCTATCAGATTTAGGATCGGTAAAGACATTTACCTAATATGTTGGTTCCCATTTTTTTTCCTATTGACAGTGTCCTTTGCCTTACAGAATCTTTGCAATTGTATGACATATCATTTGTTGATTCTTGATCTTAAGGCATAAATAATTGGTGTTTTGTTCTGGAAAATTATCCCTGTGGTTTTGTGTTTAAGGCTCTTCCACACGATCTCTTTTATTGACTTCAGTGTATCCAGTTTTACATGGAGGTCTTTGAGCCTCTTGGACTTGAAGTTTGTACAAGGAGATAATAATGGGTTGATTTGTAGTTTTCTACATGGTGACCTAAATTATTGTATTAAAGTTGATTATTTGTGTGATATGACACTGTATTTCTGAACTCATTCTATAATTAAAATGTATGTTGATAAATGAGGAGGATTTAGAGTTAGGGAAAGAAATGAACAAGCTGAAGGGGTTTGTAACCCCATAAGAATAATACCAACCAACCAGACTCCCAGAGCTCCCAGGAGCTAAATTACCATACCCAGAGTACACAGGAATGGACCTAAGGCTGCAGTCACATATGTAGCACATGATGGCCTTGTAGGGCATCAATAGGAGGAGAGGCCCTTGTTGCTGTAGAGGTTTGATGTCGAGTATAGGGGAATGTCGGGGCAGGGAAATGGGAGGGAGTAGGTAAACATTTATTTGTTATGAACATTTATTAATTTTTAAACCTGTTAAGTCCTGGAAAGTTTGGGTTATCAAAAACTGGAAAGGATGGGATCATTGGATAGGAAGTCCAGGAGAGCCTAAAAACTACTATATAGACTCAGGGAAAATATTTTTTAGCACATCAACTTATAAACTGGAAGATAATAATAGAAACTCAGGCTATTTTATTTCTAAAATATACTTAAAAAAGGCAAAATCATAATTAGTAAGTACTTGCCACATTAGTATGTAACTTTACTTTCATTATCTATTAATTATTTTATCATTTGCTAGGTTGTGTGGTCAGGAGATAAAATATTTTCCAATATTATTTAATTTAAATTTTTAAAAAAATATTGAAAAGGACAGTTATTTTCATTGGCATTTCTCATTTATTCGGAATACAATATGAATTTAAATTATGACAAATAATTTACATAATTGCTTTAGGGAATATATTATATATAATACTCATGAGCATTACTTTATTCTTATCAAAAGATTACTTTAAAACTAAAACTTCGAGTCCCACACCCGCGGATCCCGGCCCGCAGCAGCTCTCTGCTCCCAGACCCGGTGAGAGAGAGACCCAACTGCCTGGTCAGGTGGGCACTCCTGAGGCTGCAGAGCGGAAGAGACCACCAACACTGCTCACCCCTGCCCACATCCCTGGCCCAAGAGGAAACTGTATAAGGCCTCTGGGCTCCCGTGGGGGAGGGCCCAGGAGCGGCAGGACCCCTGCCACAGACACCGCCGGACCCTGAAGGAAACAGACCGGATAAACAGTTCTCTGCACCCAAATCCCGTGGGAGGGAGAGCTAAACCTTCAGAGAGGCAGACAGGCCTGGGAAACCAGAAGAGACTGCTCCCTGCACACACATCTCGGACGCCAGAGGAAAAAGCCAAAGACCATCTGGAACCCTGGTGCACTGAAGCTCCCGGAAGGGGCGGCACAGGTCTTCCTGGATGCTGCCGCTGGAGAGAGCCCCCGGGCAGCACCCCACGAGCGAACTTGAGCCTCGGGACCACAGGTAAGACCAAATTTTCTGCTGCAAGAAAGCTGCCTGGTGAGCTTGGGACACACGGAAGCAGAATTTCTCTAGAACCGGGCACGTTCTGTGTTTACCGGAAGTCCCACACCCGCGGATCCCGGCCCGCAGCAGCTCTCTGCTCCCAGACCCGGTGAGAGAGAGACCCAACCGCCTGGTCAGGTGGGCACTCCTGAGGCTGCAGAGCAGAAGAGACCACCAACACTGCTCACCCCTGCCCACATCCCTGGCCCAAGAGGAAACTGTATAAGGCCTCTGGGCTCCCGTGGGGGAGGGCCCAGGAGCGGCAGGACCCCTGCCAGAGACACCGCCGGACCCTGAAGGAAACAGACCGGATAAACAGTTCTCTGCACCCAAATCCCGTGGGAGGGAGAGCTAAACCTTCAGAGAGGCAGACAGGCCTGGGAAACCAGAAGAGACTGCTCCCTGCACACACATCTCGGACGCCAGAGGAAAAAGCCAAAGACCATCTGGAACCCTGGTGCACTGAAGCTCCCGGAAGGGGCGGCACAGGTCTTCCTGGTTGCTGCCGCTGCAGAGAGCCCCTGGACAGCACCCCACGAGCAAACCTGAGCCTCGGGACCACAGGTAAGACCAAATTTTCTGCTGCAAGAAAGCTGCCTGGTGAACTCAAGACACAGGCCCACAGGAACAGCTGAAGACCTGTAGAGAGGAAAAACTACACGCCCGAAAGCAGAACACTCTGTCCCCATAACTGACTGAAAGAGAGGAAAACAGGTCTACAGCACTCCTGACACACAGGCTTATAAGACAGTCTAGCCACTGTCAGAAATAGCAGAACAAAGTAACACTAGAGATAATCTGATGGCGAGAGGCAAGCGCAGGAACCCAAGCAACAGAAACCAAGACTACATGCCATCATCGGAGCCCAATTCTCCCACCAAAACAAACATGGAATATCCAAACACACCAGAAAAGCAAGATCTAGTTTCAAAATCATATTTGATCATGATGCTGGAGGACTTCAGGAAAGACCTGAACACACTTAGGGAAGCACAGGAAAACATTAATAAACAAGTAAAAGCCTACAGAGAGGAATCGCAAAAATCCCTGAAAGAATTCCAGGAAAACACAATCAAACAGTTGAAGGAATTAAAAATGGAAATAGAAGCAATCAAGAAAGAACACATGGAAACAACCCTGGATATAGAAAACCAAAAGAAGAGACAAGGAGCTGTAGATACAAGCTTCACCAACAGAATACAAGAGATGGAAGAGAGAATCTCAGGAGAAGAAGATTCCATAGAAATCATTGACTCAACTGTCAAAGATAATGTAAAGCGGAAAAAGCTACTGGTCCAAAACATACAGGAAATCCAGGACTCAATGAGAAGATCAAACCTAAGGATAATAGGTATAGAAGAGAGTGAAGACTCCCAGCTCAAAGGACCAGTAAATATCTTCAACAAAATCATAGAAGAAAACTTCCCTAACCTAAAAAAAGAGATACCCATAGACATACAGGAAGCCTACAGAACTCCAAATAGATTGGACCAGAAAAGAAACACCTCCCGTCACATAATTGTCAAAACACCAAACGCACAAAATAAAGAAAGAATATTAAAAGCAGTAAGGGAAAAAGGTCAAGTAACATATAAAGGGAGACCTATCAGAATCACACCAGACTTCTCGCCAGAAACTATGAAGGCCAGAAGATCCTGGACTGATGTTATACAGACCCTAAGAGAACACAAATGCCAGCCCAGATTACTGTATCCAGCAAAACTCTCAATTAACATTGATGGAGAAACCAAGATATTCCATGACAAAACCAAATTTACACAATATCTTTCTACAAATCCAGCACTACAAAGGATAATAAATGGTAAAGCCCAACATAAGGAGGCAAGCTATACCCTAGTAGAAGCAAGAAACTAATCGTCTTGGCAACAAAACAAAGAGAATGAAAGCACACAAACATAACCTCACATCAAATATGAATATAACGGGAAGCAATAACCACTATTCCTTAATATCTCTCAATATCAATGGCCTCAACTCCCCAATAAAAAGACATAGATTAACAAACTGGATACGCAACGAGGACCCTGCATTCTGCTGCCTACAGGAAACACACCTCAGAGACAAAGACAGACACTACCTCAGAGTGAAAGGCTGGAAAACAACTTTCCAAGCAAATGGTCAGAAGAAGCAAGCTGGAGTAGCCATTCTAATATCAAATAAAATCAATTTCCAACTAAAAGTCATCAAAAAAGATAAGGAAGGACACTTCATATTCATCAAAGGAAAAATCAACCAAGATGAACTCTCAATCCTAAATATCTATGCCCCAAATACAAGGGCACCTACATATGTAAAAGAAACCTTACTAAAGCTCAAAACACACATTGCACCTCACACAATAATAGTGGGAGATTTCAACACCCCACTCTCATCAATGGACAGATCATGGAAACAGAAATTAAACAGTGATGTAGACAGACTAAGAGAAGTCATGAGCCAAATGGACTTAACGGATATTTATAGAACATTCTATCCTAAAGCAAAAGGATATACCTTCTTCTCAGCTCCTCATGGTACTTTCTCCAAAATTGACCATATAATTGGTCAAAAAACGGGCCTCAACAGGTACAGAAAGATAGAAATAATCCCATGCGTGCTATCGGACCACCACAGCCTAAAACTGGTCTTCAATAACAATAAGGGAAGAATGCCCACATATACGTGGAAATTGAACAATGCTCTACTCAATGATAACCTGGTCAAGGAAGAAATAAAGAAAGAAATTAAAAACTTTTTAGAATTTAATGAAAATGAAGATACAACATACTCAAACTTATGGGACACAATGAAAGCTGTGCTAAGAGGAAAACTCATAGCGCTGAGTGCCTGCAGAAAGAAACAGGAAAGAGCATATGTCAGCAGCTTGACAGCACACCTAAAAGCTCTAGAACAAAAAGAAGCAAATACACCCAGGAGGAGTAGAAGGCAGGAAATAATCAAACTCAGAGCTGAAATCAACCAAGTAGAAACAAAAAGGACCATAGAAAGAATCAACAGAACCAAAAGTTGGTTCTTTGAGAAAATCAACAAGATAGATAAACCCTTAGCCAGACTAACGAGAGGACACAGAGAGTGTGTCCAAATTAACAAAATCAGAAATGAAAAGGGAGACATAACTACAGATTCGGAGGAAATTCAAAAAATCATCAGATCTTACTATAAAAACCTATATTCAACAAAATTTGAAAATCTTCAGGAAATGGACAATTTCCTAGACAGATACCAGCTATCGAAGTTAAATCAGGAACAGATAAACCAGTTAAACAACCCCATAACTCCTAAGGAAATAGAAGCAGTCATTAAAGGTCTCCCAACCAAAAAGAGCCCAGGTCCAGACGGGTTTAGTGCAGAATTCTATCAAACCTTCATAGAAGACCTCATACCAATATTATCCAAACTATTCCACAAAATTGAAACAGATGGAGCCCTACCGAATTCCTTCTATGAAGCCACAATTACTCTTATACCTAAACCACACAAAGACACAACAAAGAAAGAGAACTTCAGACCAATTTCCCTTATGAATATCGACGCAAAAATACTCAATAAAATTCTGGCAAACCGAATTCAAGAGCACATCAAAACAATCATCCACCATGATCAAGTAGGCTTCATCCCAGGCATGCAGGGATGGTTTAATATACGGAAAACCATCAACGTGGTCCATTATATAAACAAACTGAAAGAACAGAACCACATGATCATTTCATTAGATGCTGAGAAAGTATTTGACAAAATTCCACACCCCTTCATGATAAAAGTCCTGGAAAGAATAGGAATTCAAGGCCCATACCTAAACATAGTGAAAGCCATATACAGCAAACCAGTTGCTAACATTAAACTAAATGGAGAGAAACTTGAAGCAATCCCACTAAAATCAGGGACTAGACAAGGCTGCCCACTCTCTCCCTACTTATTCAATATAGTTCTTGAAGTTCTAGCCAGAGCAATCAGACAACAAAAGGAGATCAAAGGGATACAGATCGGAAAAGAAGAGGTCAAAATATCACTATTTGCAGATGACATGATAGTATATTTAAGTGATCCCAAAAGTTCCACCAGAGAACTACTAAAGCTGATAAACAACTTCAGCAAAGTGGCTGGGTATAAAATTAACTCAAATAAATCAGTTGCCTTCCTCTATACAAAAGTGAAACAAGCCGAGAAAGAAATTAGGGAAACGACACCCTTCATAATAGACCCAAATAATATAAAGTACCTCGGTGTGACTTTAACCAAGCAAGTAAAAGATCTGTACAATAAGAACTTCAAGACACTGAGGAAAGAAATTGAAGAAGACCTCAGAAGATGGAAAGATCTCCCATGCTCATGGATTGGCAGGATTAATATGGTAAAAATGGCCATTTTACCAAAAGCAATCTACAGATTCAATGCAATCCCCATCAAAATACCAATCCAATTCTTCAAAGAGTTAGACAGAACAATTTGCAAATTCATCTGGAATAACAAAAAACCCAGGATAGCTAAAGCTATCCTCAACAATAAAAGGACTTCAGGGGGAATCACTATCCCTGAACTCAAGCAGTATTACAGAGCAATAGTGATAAAAACTGCATGGTATTGGTACAGAGACAGACAGATAGACCAATGGAATAGAATTGAAGACCCAGAAATGAACCCACACACCTATGGTCACTTGATTTTTGACAAAGGAGCCAAAACCATCCAATGGAAAAAAGATAGCATTTTCAGCAAATGGTGCTGGTTCAACTGGAGGGCAACATGTAGAAGAATGCAGATCGATCCATGCTTATCACCCTGTACAAAGCTTAAGTCGAAGTGGATCAATGACCTCCACATCAAACCAGACACACTCAAACTAATAGAAGAAAAACTAGGGAAGCATCTGGAACACATGGGCACTGGAAAAAATTTCCTGAACAAAACACCAATGGCTTATGCTCTAAGATCAAGAATCGACAAATGGGATCTCATAAAACTGCAAAGCTTCTGTAAGGCAAAGGACACTGTGGTTAGGACAAAACGGCAACCAACAGATTGGGAAAAGATCTTTACCAATCCTACAACAGATAGAGGCCTTATTTCCAAAATATACAAAGAACTCAAGAAGTTAGACCGCAGGGAAACAAATAACCCTATTAAAAAATGGGGTTCAGAGCTAAACAAAGAATTCACAGCTGAGGAATGCCGAATGGCTGAGAAACACCTAAAGAAATGTTCAACATCTTTAGTCATAAGGGAGATGCAAATCAAAACAACCCTGAGATTTCACCTCACACCAGTGCGATTGGCTAAGATCAAAAACTCAGGTGACAGCAGATGCTGGCGAGGATGTGGAGAAAGAGGAACACTCCTCCATTGTTGGTGGGATTGCAGACTGGTAAAACCATTCTGGAAATCAGTCTGGAGGTTCCTCAGAAAATTGGACATTGAACTGCCTGAGGATCCAGCTATACCTCTCTTGGGCATATACCCAAAAGATGCCTCAACATATAAAAGAGACACGTGCTCCACTATGTTCATCGCAGCCTTATTTATAATAGCCAGAAAATGGAAAGAACCCAGATGCCCTTCAACAGAGGAATGGATACAGAAAATGTGGTACATCTACACAATGGAATATTACTCAGCTATCAAAAACAACGAGTTTATGAAATTCGTAGGCAAATGGTTGGAACTGGAAAATATCATCCTGAGTGAGCTAACCCAATCACAGAAAGACATACATGGTATGCACTCATTGATAAGTGGCTATTAGCCCAAATGCTTGAATTACCCTAGATCCCTAGAACAAACGAAACTCAAGACGGATGATCAAAATGTGAATGCTTCACTCCTTCTTTAAATGAGGAAAAAGAATACCCTTGGCAGGGAAGGGAGAGGCAAAGATTAAAACAGAGACTGAAGGAACACCCATTCAGAGCCTGCCCCACATGTGGCCCATACATATACAGCCACCCAATTAGACAAGATGGATGAAGCAAAGAAGTGCAGACCGACAGGAGCCGGATGTAGATCGCTCCTGAGAGACACAGCCAGAATACAGCAAATATAGAGGCGAGTGCCAGCAGCAAACCACTGAACTGAGAATAGGTCCCCTATTGAAGGAATCAGAGAAAGAACTGGAAGAGCTTGAAGGGGCTCGAGACCCCAAAAGTACAACAATGCCAAGCAACCAGAGCTTCCAGGGACTAAGCCACTACCTAAAGACTATACATGGACTGACCCTGGACTCTGACCCCATAGGTAGCAATGAATATCCTAGTAAGAGCACCAGTGGAAGGGGAAGCCCTGGGTCCTGCTAAGACTGAACCCACAGTGAACTAGTCTATGGGGGGAGGGCGGCAATGGGGGGAGGGTTGGGAGGGGAACACCCATAAGGAAGGGGAGGGGGGAGGGGGATGTTTGCTCGGAAACCGGGAAAGGGAATAACACTCGAAATGTATATAAGAAATACTCAAGTTAATAAAAAAAAAAAAAAAAAAAAAAAAAAAAAAAAAACTAAAACTTCATAAGTAATAAGCACTTCTGAAATAAACTGTTTTGTGAGGTTATCTGTGGATGAATTTATACTGATATCACTCATGGCCACAATCTGAGTGAACTGGCTTGACAATATATAGTAAAAAAAAACAGTATGTGGCCTAAGTGCAAACAATGAGCAATGAGCAGGAAGAATATCCTTATATGAAACATCTCAACCTATCCTGGAGTGAAAAGAAGAGATGTAGCAAGTCAGTCAGTCAGTCAGTCAGTCAGTAAGTAAGTAAGTAAGTCAATAAGTCAATAAGTAAGTAAGAAAGAATAAATCTACAAGCAGAAACCAAGTACTACCTCAAGGTGGTGTTCTTTTATTCTTTTTTTAACATTCTTTCTTTATTGGATTTTTTATTTACATTTTTAATGTTGTCTCCCTCCCAGGTTTCCCTCCAGAAACCCGTTATTCCATCCCCCTTCCACCTGCTTCTATGAGGGTGCTTCCTCACCTACCCACTCCCTGCACTGACATCTCCCTACACTGGGGCATCAAACCTTCACAGAACCAAGGCCCTCTCCTCCTATTGATGCCTGACAAGACCATCCTTTGCTACATATGCAGCTGTAGCCATAGGTCCATCCCTGTGTATTCTTGGGATGGAGGTTTAGTCCCTGAAGCTCTGGGGTTCTGATTGTTTGATATTGTTGTTATTATGGGGTTGCAAACCCCTTTAGCTTCTACAATTATTTCGCTAACTCCTATACTTAAACCACTCTCCGAAGTCACTTACGTTAGAATCTGCAGGTGGTTTTTAAAACTCTTTTACTGCAGTAAAACATAATCACAGATTTGGAAATAATTGTAGAAATTGGTATCATGTTAAAATTAGTATATAAGAGGCCATTTCAAAATATCACTGAAACAATGACTCCTATTCTTCCCCAGATCTTTAATTGAAATTGCCATGAACTGTGACAAATATAAAGCATGGGTATAAAGCCTTCTTCCTTTCCTTGTTCATGAAAGAAATACAGGATGCTTCCCTTTGCAATGTGTGCTGGTAATCTATGTGATTGACATAACTCACTGTTTGCCTGGAGAATTTCAAAGGAGAGATTTAGTGATATATAACCACTATTGCCATTTTCAAGTCAATATTTTTCCAAATAATAGATTTAGTAACTAGAGCTATTTAAAGATTTCAATACTGAGAAGCATTTTCTTTTGTTGTTATTGATGAAAAGAATAATGAGCATGGTGGCATCTTATATATTTGCTAACCTAGGATCATGTAGTTTAGTGTTTCTGAAAGTCAGTAAACCTGGAAGCTCTAACTGGAACTTCAGTGGCAAAATTGGGCCATTCTTTCTATGTAAATCTTTCAGGATTTGTCAGATACTCCACGGGAATCTACCAACAAAAGTATGCAGACAAAGACGGATCAGAGTTGTTTTGTTTCATTAATACAAATTATCTGAAATTTTATTTGTGTACTATTTTATGACAGAGTATGGATATTGTGTTTGACACTGAATGGGGTACTTTTTGAGTGCAGTTGGTGCACTCTATGGAGTCAGAAGGCAGATATTTCAAGAGAACTTTGGGAATGTATGACAGCAGATACTCAAAACAAGGATAAAGATGCATGGTGGGTGTGGTGGGTATAGACTATCCTTGAATATGTGATATAACAGTTTATGCATCTAAAAATTTCCTCTTGTATCTATGTCTGTGTTTCATTTTCTACATTTGAATCCAGAACAATAAGTTCTTGTTGATATATGTATACAGTTCTACCATCATTGATGTGGTAAAACATATCTATTCTGCAAATATAAAGCATGGGTTTTGTCTTGATTGAGGCAAAATATTTGTAGTAGATAATGTTTGACATTACAGGAATATTATGCTATGAACCTGTAGTAGTTTGGTAATAACTTTTCTCAAATCTAAATCACATGCTAATCCCAGAGAGTGATTCTTAGCTCCCTTAGCATTCATATCTGATGCTGCAGAAAAGTTAAAATGATAAAACTAGAAAGATGAATTTAGCCTGAAGTTCGGATTGGAAATCAAAGAAAAAGCATAGCCTGGAATTCGACTATCTGTGTCCTACCTTATTAGGTTATATCTACAGAGAAGTACTTCCATTTTCTCAAACAACTAGAGATGGTTACATTTCTGAATGTAAGCTTTCATAAAGTTGTTGAGTCATAAATGTCCATTATAGCATTTTAGGCTTTTGTTTATGAAAATATTCTCTATGTTTCTTTAAAGGTAGAATACAAATTAGGTGCCAGAACTTACAACTGATCTGAAATAATAATGTACAAACATATAACATTTATTTTGAAAACAGTGTGTACAAATATAATCTGAATGTGACTTACTCTGTGCATTAAAGATAAAGAGAATATGCCACACAAATAACTATAAGAACACAATTATTCTGGTGGAATTTTGCATAAGGAAAAGTGAACATCAAATTTATTGTTTAAAAACTAGGAGAATAGTTGACAGATTCCTGCAATACTGCAGTGCAAAAAAGATTAACAATAATCTAATTTCCAATACATATTGATATTCCTCAAAAATAGCATCATAGCACATCCAGCAGTAAATCAGAACATAGAAACAGAGGGGGCTCTAAGAATGCACAGGTCAAAGTTTCTGAGATATATTCATGATAGATGCAATGCATTTATAGGAAACACAACTAAGAAATTATGTATTTCCACTAAGCTTTAAGAAGCAATTGATTCAGAGAAATAAAGAGCGCATGGTCATAATAAGTGTTGGCTAATTACAATGTAAGAGATATTGGTGCTTCCTGAAAATTATTTTCAAGAGAACCACTTGCAGAGTTTGTGATAAAACAACTGTATGCGTTAATTTTTAATAATATTCAGTTGTGTTTTCATGTAAAAAGTGATTCACACCTATTACTTTGAAGAATGTAAATACTCTTTCATAGAGAAAAGCTAATGAATATGCTGCCAAATTTATTATAAATATACCCATATTACAAAATACATCAAATTTACAATGTGTATTGTCTTCAAATTCATTATGACTTATCCTACAAACATTTTCTGCTAAGAAAATTAGAACATAGCTCTTGCTTATGTCAAATAAATAATATACTCACTGTTAAAAGAAAATTTAGGGGGTTTGGGATTTAGCTCAGTGGTAGAGCGCTTGCCTAGGAAGCACAAGGCCCTGGGTTCGGTCCCCAGCTCCGAAAAAAAAAAAAAATTTAGAACTGATGTCTAATGAAATATTTGGACACCAACAATACATCTATGAGATTCTTTCTCCATTTTAATCATTAACCTATAATTATTGTAGCTCAGTCTCATTTATTTGATTTTTTCTTTTTTATTAATCATTTTATTCATTTACATTTCAAATAATACCACCCTTTCCAGGGTAACTCTTCCTATCCTATCCACCCTACCCCCTTACCATTTGCCTCTATGAGGGTGCTCCTCTACTCACTCACTCACTACCTCCTTACCACTCTAGCATCCCGCTCTGTTGGGGCATCAATCTTCTACAAGACCAAGGACTTCCTCTCCCACTGATGTCAGATAAAGTCCATCCTTTGGTACATATTTATTGGGGCCCATGGATCCCTCCATGTAAACCCTTTGGTTGGTTGTTTATTTTCTGGGAACTCTGGGTCGTTTAATTTGTTGATAGTATTCTTACTATAAAGTTGCAATCCTCTTCAGTTCCTTTAGTCCTAGCTCTTCCATTGGGCTGCCTTATTTCAGTCCAATGATTAGCTGTTACTGTTCTGCATCAGTATTGGTCAAGTGCTGGTGGAATCTCTCAGGGAACACACATAATAGGCTCCTGTTGGCAAGATCTTATTGGAAGTAGGATAGTGTCTGGGTTTGTTTTCTGAGATGATAAAGAAAGACAGAAAGAAAGAAATAAGTAAAGAAGTGAAGGAATAGATGGAAGAACTGAAGCTAGTGAAGAGTGAAGAAGAATAGAAAGAAAGAAGTTTGAAGTAAGGATGCATTTGATCATCCAGTCTACCCCTCTACTTGCAATTGTGGATCTCTAATCCATTCCCAGAGCCATGGCTGAGCCTGCTTTACTCATGGGCAGCTTCCACCTGGAAGAATCAACAATGAGTGCTTACTTCCCTGAATGCCTGATTTCATCAGGGATTATGGGCTCCACCTGCTATCCCAGAAGCCCAAATCATATCATGGACTACCAGGCCAGCGAACATCAGTGGGCTCAATTCACTAATAAAAAGACACAGGCTAAAAGAATATATTTGTAAATATTTTCCATCATTAGGTTATATATAAGAAATAAGCCTCAGCAACAAAGATAGACACTGTCTCTCAGTAAAAGGCTAGAGAAAAGATCTTCCAATCAAATAGACACAAAACAAGCTAGAGTAGCCATTCCTATATCTAATCAAGTTTACTCTCATCTAAAAGTATTCAAAAGGTTGATGAAGAACACTTCATACTCAGCAAAGTAAATCTACCAAGGTTACTTCTCAATTAACTATTTTCCAAGTGCAAGGCCATCTGTATTTCTGAAAGAAACATTACTAAACCTTCGTTCTCTCAAAGAACCCTATTCATTATTAGGGGGAACATTGACATCCCAGTATCACCAATGGAAAGGTGATCAAAACAGAAACCAAACAGAGAAGTTAGGAAAGAGATGACATGAAAAAAATAGACCTAACAGATGACTGCAAAATATTTAATCTAAACTTCTATAAAATAGATCATATACTTTGTCACAGAGCAAGCCTCAACAGGTACGTGAATGTTTTAATAACCCCTTGTTCTTATCACATAACCATGTATTAGAACTGGACTTTGACAACACCAGAAAGTTCAAAAAACTTACGAACTCATGGAAACTGAAAAACTTTCCACTCAAAGATCACTAAATCAAAGAAGAAAGAAAGGCACATAACAAATTCTAAAATTCAATGAACATGAAGACAGAATATACTCAAACTTCAGGAACACAAATCATCAAACACAAAAGGAGAAGGAGACAGCAGGAAAAAAAAAACAATACAAAAACAACCCATGACTGAAACCAATGAATTATAAACAAAGAGAACAATACAAAGAATGAATGTAACCAAGAGCTGGTTCTTTGAGAAAATTAACCAGATAGTTAACACTTAACTATATTAACTAAAAGACATAAAGACAGTTTCCAAATTAACAAAATCAGAACGAAAAAGGAAGTCACATGAACTGATATCGAGGAAATTGAGAAAATCATTGTATTTCACTTCAAAAGTCTGTACTAAACAAAATTGGAAAATCTAAAAGAAGTAGATGATTTTCTAGAAACATACCTTTTACTAAAATTAAATTTAAATCAGGTAAAAAGTTAAGTAGTCATATAACCTGTACACAATTAAATATTTTAATAAAGGCCCAGGGGGCCTAATGGTTTTCGCACAGAATTTTACCAAACCCTCAATAAAAAGCTAACACCAATACTCTTCAAATTATTCTTTAAAATAGAAACAGAAGGAAAATTGTCAAGCTCATTCTATGAGGCCACAGTCACACTGATACCTAAACAACAGAATGACTCAAGAAAAGATAAACTCAAACTAATTTCCCATATGAACATCAATGTAAAATCACTCAATATGTAAATCCAAGAATACATGAAAAATATCATTCACCATTATCAAGTTGACTTCATTCTAGGGACACAGGGATGTTTCCATATATGAAAATCTATTAACATACTACAGTTTATAAACAAACTCAAAGAAAAAATTACATGATCATGTTGTTAAATGCTAAAAATGTCTTTGAAAAATGCCAAACATCTTCATGTTAAAAGTCTGGGAGAGATCAGAGATACAGATATACAAGGTGCATTCCTAAACCCAGTAAAGTCAAGCCAATAGCCAGTATCAAATTAAATGCAGAGAAAACTTCAAGCAATCATGTGAAAATCATAGGCAAGGAAATGTCTACTCTCTTTGTAACTCTTCAATATATTCCTTGACAATCTTCCCTCATCAATAGGAAAAGAAAGAAGGTCAATTGGAAAAGAAGTCAATGTAATGATATTTGCAGATAAAATGATAGTATACATACATGCCACCAAAAATTTTACCAGAGAACTCTTTTAGCTGATAAACATCATGAGTAACATAGCTGAATACAAAATTTTCTAAAAAAAAATCAGTAGATCAGTAGCCTTTCTTTATACAATCAATAGACAGGGTGAGAAAGAAATCAGAGAAACAATACCCCTGAGAAAAGAATCAGAGAAATAAACACAATGGCCATGAATAATATAAAACATCTTAGTGTAACTCTAACCAAGCATGGGAAATATGACAAAACTTCCAAGTCTCTGAAGAAAGAAATTGAAGATAACAGACGAAAAGATCTACCATGATTATAGATTGTTAGGATTACAATAGACAGATGGCCATCATACCAAAAACAATCTTCACATTCAATGCAATAAATCCTATAAAAATTCAAACAAAATATTCTATGGGCCTTAAAAAAATTCTCAACCTCATGTTGAAAAAAAATCCTCCTTACTGTACAAGAAAAGAAAATCTGATGAATCACCATCCCTCATTTCATGCTTTACTATAGGGCAATAGCAAGAATATCTGCATTATACTGGTACACAAATAGACAAGTTGATCAGTGGAATTGAATTGAAGACCCTAAAATAATTGGCATAACGAAGGTCACTTTTGACAAAGCAAAACAATATAATGGAAAATATCATGACTAAATGGTAAAATTTGAACAGTACGTCTGCATGTAGAAAATGCAAATAGATCAATATTTATCATTCTGCACAAAACTCAAGTTCAGGTAGAACAAAACCTCAACATAAAACATGAAATGCTTAATCTAATATAAGAGAAAGCAGGGAATAACCTTGAATGCAGAAGACAACTTACTGAACAGAGCACCAATGACTCAGGCACTAAGATCAATAATTCATAACTGGGACCTCATGAAACAGAGAACCTTCTGTAAAGCAAAGGACATATCAACAACCAAACACCCAAATGGGGTACAGCAATAAACAGAATTATCAGCAAAGATATATGATATGGACAACCAGCACTTAAAGAAATGTTCAATATCCTTAGGCATCATGGAAATACATGTCAAAACAAT
Source organism: Rattus norvegicus (assembly GCF_021556685.1). Classification (NCBI taxonomy): domain Eukaryota; kingdom Metazoa; phylum Chordata; class Mammalia; order Rodentia; family Muridae; genus Rattus; species Rattus norvegicus. The sequence continues at coordinate 28,551,650 of NC_141546.1, forward strand.
TCTGAGATTCCTCCTTATATCCATCAGAATGGTTAAGGTAAACTCACTAAAATCAGGGACTAGACAAGGTTGCCCACATTTTCCCTACTTATTCAATATAGTACTCGAAGTCCTGTCCAGAGCAGTCAGACAGCAAAAGGAGGTCAAAGGGATACAAATTGGAAGGGAAGAAATCAAAATATCACTATTTGCAGATGATATGATAGTTTACTTAAGCAACCCCAAAAATTCCACCAGGGAACTACTTAACCAGTTAAACAACTTCAGCAAAGTGTCGGGGTATAAAATTAACTCAAACAAATCAGCAGCCTTCCTCTACTCAAAGGATAAACAGGCTGAGGAAGAAATTAAGAAAATGACACCATTCACAATAGTCATAAATAACATAAAATATCTTGGTGTGACTTTAACCAAGCAAGTGAAAGATCTATATAACAAGTACTTCAAATCACTGAAGAAAGAAATTGAGGAAGATCTCAGAAAATGGAAAGATCTTCCATGCTCATGGATTGGCAGGATTAATAAAGTAAAGATGGCCATTTTGCCAAAAGCAATCTACAGATTCAATGAAATCCCCATCAAAATTCCTACTCAAATTTATAGAGATAGAGAGAGCAATTTGCAAATTCATTTTGAATAACAAAAAACCCAGGATAGCAAAAACTATACTCAACACAAGAAGAACTTCTGGGGGAATCACCATCCCTGACCTCAAGCAGTATGACAGAGCAGTAGTCATAAAAATTGTATGGTACTGGTACAGAGACAGGGAGATAGATCTGTGGAACAGAATTGAAGACCCAGAAATGAACCCACTCACTTATAGCCACTTGATCTTTGACAAAGGTGCTAAAACCATCCAATGGAAGAAAGATAGCATTTTCAACAAATGGTGCTGGTTCAACTGGAAGTCAGCATATGGAAGAATGAAAATCGATCCATTCTTATCACCCTATAAAAAGCTTAAGTCCAAGTGGACCAAGGTCCTCCACATCAAGCCAGATACACTCAAATTAATAGAAGAAAAAATGTGGGGAAGAGACACATGGGCACTGGGGACAATTTTCTTAACAAAACAACAATGGGTTATGCTCTAAAATCAAGAATGGTCAAATGGGACAATATAAAACTGGAAAGCTTTTGTAAAGCAAAAGACACTGTCATTAGGAAAAAATGGCAACCAACAAATTGGGAAAAGATCTTACCAATCCTACATCTGATAGAGGGCTTATATCCAAAACATAAAAAGAACTCAGGAAGTTGGACTCCAGAGAGCCAAATTCCCCTATTAAAAATGGGGTACAGAGCTAAACAAAACATTCTCAGCTGATAATTATCGAATGGCCAAAAAGCACCTAAAGAAATGTTTAACATCCTTAGTCATGAGGGAAATGCAGGCCAAAACAACCCTGAGATTCCACCTCACACCAGTCAGATTTGCTAAGATAAAAAACTCAGTAGACAGCAGATGCTGGCTAGGATGTGGAGAAAGAGGAACACTTCTCCTTTGTTGGTGGGATTGCAAACTGGTACAACCACTCTGGAAATCAGTCTGGAGCTTCCTCAGAAAATTGGACATACCTGAAGACCCAGCTATACTGCTCTTGGGCATATACCCAAAAGATGCTCCAACATACAACAAAGACACATGCTCCACTATGTTCATGGCACCCTTATTTATAATAGCCAGAAGCTGGAAAGAACCCAGATGGCCTTCAACAAAGGAATGGATTAAAAATGTGGTACATCTACACAATGGAGTACTACACAGCTATCAAAAACAATGACTTTATGAAATTCATAGGCAAATGGAATGAACTAGAAAATATCATCTTGAGTGAGGTTACTCAATCACAGAAAAACACACATGATACGCACTCATTGATAAGTTGATATTAGCCAAAAATTCAAATTACTCAAGATGCCATACACAGACCACAGGAAGCTCAAGAAGAAGGATGACCAGAATGCAGATGCTCCCACTCCTTCTTAAAAGGGGGAAATTTACCATAGGTGGGGATATGGAAGCAAAGTTTAGAGCAGCAACACAAGGAATGGCCATTCAGAGCCTGACACACATATTGCCCATATATATACAGCCACCAAAACTAGACAAGATTGATGAAGCTAAAAATGCATGCTGAAAAAGACGATATAGATCTTTCTGAAAGACCCATCCAGAGCATGTCCAATTCAGAGGTCAATGATAGCAGTAAACCACACTGAGAATAGGACCCTCTTGGGGGGAATTAGAGGAAGTATTGAAAGAGTTAAAGGAGCTTGCAAACCCATAAAAACAGCAATGCCAACCAACCAGAGCTTTTAGGGACTAAATCACTACCAAAAGACTACATGGACTGACCCAGGGCTCCAAGTGCTTATGTACCAGAAAATAGCCTTATTGGGTGACCAGTGGAAGGTAAAGCCCTTGGTCTTGCCAAGGTTGGACCCTCAGTGCAGGGACTATGGGGGGGCAATAAGGGTGATGTACAGAGGAATACCCACATGGGGGAGGTGAAGGGGAGGGATTAGGGGCTTATGGACAGGAAACCGGGAAGGAGAATAACCTTTGAAATGTAAGTTGTTGGGGGGAGGGCGGGAATGGGGGGAGGATGGGGAGGGGAACACCCATAAAGAAGAGGAGGAGGAGGGATTAGGGGATGTTTGCCCAGAAACCGGGAAAGGGAATAACACTTGAAATGTAAATAAGAAATACTCAAGTTAATAAAAAAAAGTAAAAAAATAAAATAGCATTTGCAAGATAAAAAAATAAAAGATGTGAATATATTTATTAATTTGAGAGTCTACATTTTACAATACACTTTAATTTTCAAAAATATTATTTATTCTATTATAAAACATTGTATTTATCTACAAAATTCTACCAAAATTTAAGCTACTTTCAGGAAAATTAAATGAATGCATAATGGAAAATCTGGGATTTTTTTAACAAAATTAACTTACATTGGATAAAATGTGGCATGGTTATTTATTTGTAGTCTGTTGTCTGTTTTTCTTAACCTCAAGAAACATTTTAAGCAAATATATAAATTTTCGCTGTTTCTTTATGCAACATAAATGTAGAAAAAGAAAATAAACTACTACCTCTTCTCATTCTTCAATATTTCAGATACAATATATTTCTAGGGATTCAGAAATTTTTCAAAGGACTTGAAATTAATATGTTACAGAACAATTTTATTTGAATTTTTTCTTTTTTCCACTTAAAATCTATCTAGAACTATTAATTCACCTAATATTTACACATCTTATGAGTTTGGTTGAAATTGTGTAATCACCTAATTGGGAAAAAATCCTATAACTTCCGAGTTGATTAACCTAACATGCAGCAGTTACCCATGAAGAAGTAATCATTAACTATAATTTTTTTTTCTGTTTTTGCCTTCCGAGTTTGTTAAAAGGTTACTTCTGATCTTTTATCATCAAGCTTTATTTGCTTGTTTTCATCTATTTTAATACATATGGCTTTGGATATGAGAACTTCCAGTAAAATTAAGAGTTATAGAGCTGTAGAGAGTCACATGATGAAACATAAAAACATATGAAACATATTCCTAAAATTTAGATATTATGCAAATGTACCTATATCTCAGTCTATATTATACACAGACATGTACATTATACATACATATATATATATTTGTGTGTGTGTTTGTGTGCATGTGTGTTGTGTGTATGTGCATGTGGATTTATGTGTGAGTGTGTGTCCATGTTCATACACCTGGAAATGGGTTCTATATTTGTGGCTCTTTCTTTTTCAATGGTTTCTTTGTTTTGTTGTTGCCACCAATGACATTAATAAGAAAATTTCCATGTCAATAACAGTTTATAAGCCCTTGAATCTTTTTGATTAGGGATTGGAAGATAATGAAGTTTCCTCTATTGGTTTCAGGTTTCAGTAATTGATAAAATACTGGATACACTATGTTACTTATATTACACCAAAGTTGAATCAAAGAAAGAAATTCTAACTAGTTCATCTTGATATTATAAAATTTACCCAAATAAAAAGTATTATCTTACATACAATGCAATATTTTCATTGATGTGTTTACTAAGCTGATGAGAATCTATTTAGCATTAAATACTAACTTTGTTTTAGTCGTAGATTTGCACTTTAGAAACAATGTAAATAAATATGATGGATGTGATGAGTTAATAAATTTAATCTATATAAAATGATTAGTTGTATTCTAGACAGACCCAAAGCCCATAGACTTGAAAGCTAGAAAGCACCAAGTTGTGTCATTATTCTGTACCATGAAAACCTTCCATCAGGAAGGCAGCAGATCTAGGACCTGGGTAAGCCTTTTTCTAGTTTGTATCTAACCTTCTTCCTGAATGTGCTAACACAGAGAAAAGAATGATTTCTCTTCTCATAAGGGCATCAGTTCTATCTTTATGACTGCACCTTTATGATCACCTAAAAACCTGGTTCTCTTAAAATTCTGATATCCAAGTCACAAATTTGTTAGCTTTCAGCATGTGGATTTTGATGTGGACCGAATTTATTCTAGAAAACTATTTTCAAAGTATACTTGTTAAACTTCTGTGTTAAAGACAATTATGTTTGGTACTAGATATTTTCTTCAGAACAGTATGATTCAACAATGTCTGCCTTACAAAATCTATCATATTCTAACCTGAATGTAATTTCCTAATGTCAATTTTCAGTAAAGACCCTAAAAACAAGAATGTGACAGTTTAAATCTACTGTATTTTTTTGATAAAGATGAGTTATTTTAATTTGCTTAACATATTTTCTTTCCTTGGTTTTTGAGTATCCATATCAGGAGAAGATTGTTTAGATACCTGCCAATGTAATCCATGCTTTATTTCTTTGAAGTAAGTGATATTTGACATGTTAAATTACATAACTTTCAAAGGAAGTTTATCTTGACTTTTGCAAATGATGGCATTTATAGAAAATAAAGGGAATAAAAGTATTGTTTTCTCAGATATCATAAACATTTATAGAGGCTTATCTTCCAATACAAAAATGAAAATATACAAAAATTTAGATGTTTCAAATATTAGAATAATTTAATAATGTTATAAATTTCTTGTTCTCAGTTGGAATTGTGATTGAATTAGCTTTTACTTTATATAGTTCTAGAAACAGTTTTAACTCTCATTTTATACAAATTGTATGATTAGTGTTTGAGTAGGCAGGACATTTATATTCAACTTTTAATAAGAGAATGAATTACAATGGTATTGAAGTTTGGCAGTATGAATTCAGCCAGGGTTTGGAGAAGTATGACTCAGCATGCAATTCACAAAAAAAAGAAAGAAAACAAAACAAAACAAAACAAAACACCACAAGCCAGCCTTTAAGAAGCTAATTTTTCAGAACCAGACATGAATAGCCCTAATGTTTCCAAGTTGCTGATTTGAAATTAGATCATAGGAATGCCATTTTGAAACAAAATTCCCTTTATACTCCATGGCCTTAGCCTTGGGATATGAATCTTCCTCTATGCAACATTTCAACATAAGTGTAGTGTTTGTCACAAGATGGAAAACAAAATTCTCAAATAACAAAGAAATGTGATTGGAGGATGTTCATGAAAACATCACTATTTTGCTCCTAAACATTTACTAAGACTATTTGAGCATTAATGTGTAAGGTAAATATACATATAAGTCATAATTTATAGAGAAAGTATAGTAGGAGGAATGATAGAGAGAAACTGATGATGTAGTGATAGGTAGAATAGGAGAACAAGAAAAAAGAAAGCTTGGTGGTGTGGGTTCTCCTTTGAACTTTTCCTCTAACTCTTGAGATATATATTTGGGTATGCATTGTGTATGTAATATATATATATATATATATATATATATATATATATATATTTGTATATGCATTGTAAAAGCAGAACATCAGTCTGACAAATGTATTACCATTTACTCTTAGTAAGATTTTTTCACTTTCCATGATCCCATGTTAACTGAACTGGAGACATATTTTTGAATGGTTCAAAATACTAATCTGTCTCTCCACAGAGTTAACTATTTGTTATTTGTTAATATTGCTCCAATTTGGGGTTGGGGATTTAGCTCAGTGGTAGAGTGCTTGCCTAGCAAGCGCAAGACCCTGGGTTCAGTCCCCAGCTCCGAAAAAAAAGAAAAAAATATTGCTCCAATTTTTCTTTTTTTCCTCCTAATGTACTCACTTTGTTTATTGAAAATACCATTATGAATACATGTGTGTTCAGCTACATGATTGTAATAATCTCACTAATTTTACTGTTCCTCACATTTTTCTATAAAATACATGTAATGTGTGCTTTGACTTCTTGATGCTGGCTGGGCAAGTGCTTGAGAGATAAATAAGAAGAGTTTCCATGTTCTTTAAACACTAATAACAACAATTAAATTAACTGGAATAATCTAAGACAAATGTGATTATTGACACAAATTTACTATTTTTAGGTGCATAGATATGGAGACACTGAAATTCAAGGTATCACAAAATTACCATGGTTCATTCCAAGGAGGTTGGGAATGGCTAATGTACTCAAGAGATGGTAAATATCCTGACTGTCATCATGACCTGTCACTGGAAATCACAGTCTTCATTTTATTTATTTGTTTTATTTTTGGAGAGAAAAACAACTGCCACTAATAACAACGCCAACAAAATCTCCATGATACGGCTATGTTGATAAATGTCAAATATTATTATCATGTAATGGCATTACCTTGAGCCCTCTGAGGGATAAGAAGAGTTTATCCTTAAAAAATCACTTATGTAAGGGGCACAACAGATCAAGTTACCAAATAAATTTTTAGAGCTGTGAATGTCCCAATTACTTATATTTGTTTGTACAAATGAATATTAATTATTGGTACCAGGAAAATGGTAGCAATATAATATTTGTAATAATTTTTATTACACGATTATGGAGAAATAAAAGGGAACTTCTCAGAATTGTGTTGTATATGTAGAACCCAAGGAAAGGTAAGTGGAGTACAATTAAATAACTAACAGTCTTTGTATAGGACCATAATTGAACTTCTCGGTTAACTAAATAGTGTAATAGTGATCAAATGAGTGGAGAGAAAACAAAGATAATTCTGGCCTGGAATATTAAACAAAAGAGAGGGAAAGGACAGTGAAAAGAAATACAAGGCAGAAAGTGATATGTGAGAGCAAGAATTTCAATAAAAATTAACTCAAGAACTAACCCAGAGCAGAGTATACTCTCACTTAATGAGCACAAGGGGACAAAGTAAAAAAAGAATATCTTTACACACATAACAATAAAAATATGTTCTACTTGGAGGCAAAATGGCTTTAAGTTTAGTTAGATATTATCTTTAGTTATAATCAAGTTATTTAAACCTTTTAAACTGAGTTTTATTCTACTATAAAATTATAACAATAATGAAACTTATATAAAGTTAAATGGAAAAAAAAACAAGTATAAGGACCTTAAAACTCAGCTTGTCCAAACTGTTAACCAGTGGCTCTATAAAAGCACAAAATTCTTCTAATAATTGAAGAGAAACCTGAAAATTATTTCAGTGTAAACTTCCAGCTTCTGGTATGGATAATACCCTGAGTTATGTCCTCATAAGGCCAAAATATAAAACCAGTCTCTCACATTGTATGAGACATAAACAAGAGAAATTTACTTCAAACATTTTTCACTCTCTAAAATTTTTTATTTCATGCCTACACTTCTTTCTTCCTTTCTTTCTCTCTTTCTTTCTCTTTCTTTCTTTCTTCCTTTCTTCCTTCCTTCCTTTCTTTCTTTCTTTCTTTCTTTCTTTCTTTGTTCCTTCCTCCCTCCCTCCCTCCTCTTTTCTCCCTCCCTTTCTTTCTCTCTCTCCATCTCTCCATTCCTATTTTGCTTCCTCCTTCTTTTTCCATGTTGTGACTTGCTTGATAACGTTTAACTAGCTCCAAAGCAATGGTCAAACTATCACATAATTGAAAGTTATCTAACATTATCTTGCAGACTTCGCCTGCATTGCTTACTATTTTCTTCAAATCCCCACTGTTACATAGATACTCTATTCTTTTTCTTTATGTGCTGGATATCCAGGTGGGGCATTCTTTGGATAGCCTATACTTAATTCTCTGCTCCAAACTTTTTCTCCGTATGTACTCCTATGAATATTTTTGTCCCCCTTAGAAGAAGGACTAAAACATTCACCATGGTCATCCATCAGCTTGAGCTTCATGTGGTCTGTGCATTGTATCAGGGGTAATCTAGCTTTTAAGATAATATCCACTTATCTGTGGGTGCATACTATGTGTGTTTATTTGTAATTGCCTTACCTCACACAGGCTGATAATATCCAGTTGCATCTACTTCTTATGAATTTCATGAAGTCATTGTTTATAATAGATGTATAGTACTATATTGTTTAAATATATCACATTTTCTGCATCCATTCCTCTGTTGAGGGACATATATCTGGGTTCTTTCCAGTTTTGGCTATTATAAGTAGGGTTGCTATGAATATAGTGGAGCATGTATACTTGGTATATGTTGGAGCATCTTTTGGTTATATGCCCATAATAGTATGACCAATATTCTGAGGAACATCAAGACTGATTTCCTGAGTGATTGTGCCAGTTTGCAATGCCACCAACAATAGAGGAGTGTTCCTCTTTCTCCCCATATTCGTGAGCATCTGCTATCACCTGAGTTTTTGATCGTAGCCAGTCTGACTGGTGTAAGATATTATTTCAGTTTGTTTTGATTTTTCTCTCCCTGGTGACTAACGATGTTGAACATTTCGTTAGGTACTTCTGAGGCATTTGATATTCTTCAGTTGAGAATTCCTTGTTTAGCTCTAGACCTCAGTTTTAATAGGGTTATTTGGGTCTCTGGAACATAACTTCTTGAATTTTTTGTATATATTGAATATTAGCCCTCTGTTGGATGTAGGATTGCTAAATATCATTTCCCAATCTGTTGGTTGTCATTTTATCCTAAATACAGTCTGCTTTGCTTTACATAAGCTTTGTAGTTCTATAGGTCTCATTTGTCAATTTTTCATCTTAGAACATAAGCCATAGGTGTTTTATTCATGAAATGTTCCCCAGTGTCCAGGGTTCAACTCTCTTCCCCACTTTTTCTTCTATTAGTTTGAGTGTATCTGATTTTATGTGGAGATCCTTGATCCACTTGGACTTAAGCTTTTTACAGGGCAGTAAGAATGGGTCTGTATGCATTCTTCTACATGCTAACATCCAGTTGAACCAGTACCATTTGTTGAAAATGCTATCTTATTTCCACTGGATGGTTATAGCTCCTTTGTCAAATATCAAGTGACCATAGGTGTATGGATTAATTTCTGGGTCTTCAATTATATTCCTCTGATCTACTTCCCATCTCTGTAGAAATACCATACAATTTTTTATCACTGTTGCTCTGTAGTATAACTTGGGGTCAGGGATGGTGATTCACCCAGAAGTTCTTTTATTGTTGATGATAGTTTTTGTCATCCTGAGTTTTTTTTTTTTCTGATTCCAAATGAAATTGTAAGTTGCTCTTTCTAACTCTATGAAGAACTTAGTTGGAATTTTGATGTGGATTGCATTCATTCTATAGATTTCTTTCAGCAAGATCACCATTTTTACAATTTTAATTCTACTAATCCATGAGCATGGGAGGTCTTACCATCTTCTGAGTTCTTCTTCAGTTTCTTTATTCAGAGATTTGATATTCTTGTCATACATATTTTCATTTGCTTGGATGAGTCACACTGAGGTATTTTATATTGTTTGTGAGTATTGTGAGGGTGCCCATTCACTAATTTCTTTCTTGGCATGCTTATTCTTTGAGGAGAGGTAGGCTACTGGATTTGTTTGAGTGAATTTTATATCCAACCACTTTGTTGAAGTTGTTTATCAGGTTAAGGAATTCTCTGGTGGAATTTTTGGGGTCACTTAAGTCTACTATTATATCATCTGCAAATTGTAATATTCTGACTTCTTTTTTTAATTTGTATTTTTTTAATTTGACCTCCTTTTGTTGTCTGATTTATCTGGCTAGGACTTTGAGTACTATATTGAATAAGGAATGAGAAACTGGGCAGACTGTTTCAGTCACTGATTTTAGTTGAATTGGTTCAAGTTTCTATTTAGTTAAAGTTGGCTACTGGTTTTCTGTATATTGCTTTTACTCTATTTAGATATGGGCCTTGAATTCCTGATCTTTACAAGACTTTTAACATCAAGTGGTATTGAATTTTTAAAATGCTTTCTCAGCATCTAATGAGATGATCCTCTTTGGTTTTGTTTTTCCTTTTTCTGTGTTTACATAGATTATCTTGATGAATTTCCATATATTGAACCATCCCTGTATCTCTGGGATGAAGCCTACTGTATCATGATGGATGACTATTTTCATGTGTTCTTAGATTCTGTTTGGGGAAAGTTTTTGACTATTTTTGCATTAGTATAAATAAGAGAAATTGTTCTAAACTTTTCTCTTTTAGTTGTGTCTTTGTGTACTTTAGGAATAAACATAATTGTGGATTCACACAAGGAATTAGGCAGTATTCCTTCTCTTTCTATTTTTGGAATAGTTTGGACAATATTGGTATTATGCCTTTTATGAAGATCTGATAAAATTATGCATAAAACCCATCTGGTCCTGGGCTTTTTTTGGTTGGGAAAAATTTTGGTGACTGATTCTATTTTTTTAGGAGTTATGGGACTGTCCGGATGGTTTATCTGATCCTGATTTAACTTTGGTGCCTAGTATCTTTCTAGAAAATTGTCCATTTTATCATTATTTTCCAGTTTTGTTGAATATAGGTTTTGCAATCAGACCTGATGATTTTTTTAATTTCCTCAGATTCTGTTGATGCCTTTTTATTTCTGATTGTTTTTAATTTGGATACTCACTTTGTGCCCTCTGGTTAGTCTGGCAAAGGGTTTTGATATCTTGTTGATTTTCTCAAACAACCAAAGACCTCCAATGCTCATTTTTGATTCTGTATATTCCTTTTTGTTTCTATTTTGTAGATTTCAGACCTGAGTTTGATTATTTCCTGACTACTACTCCTCTTGCATGTATTTGCTTCTTTTTGTTCTAGATCTTTTAGGTAGGTTGTCAAGATCTCTTCAGTTTCTTTTTGTGGGGACTGAGAGCTATGAATTTTTCCTATTAGCACTGCTTTGCTTATGTCCCATAAGTTTGTGTATGTTGTGCCCTCATTTTCATTAAATTCTACAAATTCTTTATTTTTTTCTTTATTTCTTCCTTGACCAAGTTATCACTGAGAAGAGTGTTGCTCTACTTTGATGTTTATCATTTGTCTGTCCTTTTTGTTGTTATTTAAGACCAGTTTTAGTCAATAGTGATCTGATAAAATTCATGGAAATATTTCAATATTTTTGTATTTGTTGTGGCCTGTTTTGTGATCTATAGTATGGTCAATATTGGAAAAGGTACCATGAGGTGCTGGGAAGAAATTATTTTTTTTTTTCTTTTACAATGAAATGTTGTATAAGTATCTGTTAAATCCCTTTGGTTTATAACTTCTGTTAGTTTCTCTGTGTCTCTGTTTAGTATCTGTTTCCATGATCTATCCATTAATGTAGTATGGTTTTGGAGACTCGCACTAATATGGGGTGGGTTGCAATGTATGCTTTGAACTTTAGTAAATTTTCTTTTGTGAAAGTATCCACTTTCCTTGCATTTGGAGCATAGATATTCAGGATTGACAATTCCTCCTGGTAGGATTTTTTCTTTGATGGATATGAAGTTTCCATACTTATCTTTTTGGATAACTTTTATTTGAATGTCAATTTTATTTGATATTAGGATGGCAACTCCAGCTTGTTTCTTCGGACCATTTGCTTTGGAAATTTTTTTCCCCAGCCTTTTACTCTTAGGTAGTGTCTGTCTTTGTCACTTAGGTGTGTTTCCTGTATGCAGCAAAATCCTGTGTCCTCTTTACATATCCAGTCTGTTATTTTATGTGTTTTTATTGAGGAAACTGAGTCCATTGATGTTGAGAGATATTAGGGATCAAGGATTGTTGTTTCCTATTATTTTTTTGTTTTAAGATGTGGAATTATGTTCATGTGGCTCTCTTCTTTTTGGTTAGTTGAAATTAGATTACTTCTTTTTTTTTTTTTTTTTTTTTTTTTGGTTTTTTCTAGGGTTTAGTTTCTCTCCTAATGTAATTTTCCATCTACTGTGCTTTGTAGGGTTATATTTATGGAAATACATTATATAGATTTGGTTTTGTCATGAAATATATTGGTTTATCCATCTATGTTAACTGAGAATTTTGCTTGATATAGTAGCCTGGGCTGGCATTTGTGTTCTCTTAAGATCTGTATGACACCTACCCAGGATATTCATAGTCTCTGGTGAGAATTCTGGTGTAATTCTGATATGTTTATATCTTTATATGTTAAGTGAATTTTTTCCTTACTACGTTTAATATTCTTTCTCTGTTGTAAGCATTTCGTGTGTTTTATTATTATGTTACTATTTCTGTTTCAGTTGGGAGTTCTTGTATGTTTATGGCTTCTTATATCTTTATGGGCACTTATATAGGTTAGGGAAGCTTTTTGCTATAATTTTGTTAAAGGTATTTACTAGTCCTCTAATTTGAGAATCTTTGCTCTCTTCTATTCCTTTTATTCTTAGGTTTGGTCCTCCCAATGTGTCCTTGAATTCCTGGATGTTTTTGGGTTAGTAGCTTTTTGAGTTTTACATTTTTTGACAGTTTTCTCAATGTTTTTTATGGTATCTTTTGCCCTTGAGATGTTCTCTTCTATCTCTTGTATTCTGTTGTTAATGCTTGAGTCTATGACTTCTCATTTCTTTCCTATCTCGTACGTTGTCTACCTTTGTGCTTCCTTTATTGTTTATATTTCCATTTTTAGAACCTAGATGGTTTTGTTCCATTCCTTCACCTGTTTTGTTGTGTTTTCCTGTACTTTTTTAAAGGTTTTTTTTTTTTGTTTTTGTTTTTGTTCTTTAAGGGCTTCTATCTGTATACCTGTGTTTTCCTGTATTTCTTTCTTTTTTTTTTTTTTCGGAGCAGGGGACCGAACCCAGGGCCTTGCGCTTACTAGGCAAGCGCTCTACCACTGAGCCAAATCCCCAACCCCCTGTATTTCTTTAAGGGAGTTATTTATGTTCTTCTTAAAGTCCTCTAACATCATCAAGAGTTGGGATTTTAAATCCAAATCTTAATTTTCTGGTGTGCTGGGTTATCCATATTTGCTATTGTGAGGGAACTGGGTTCTCAAGATGCCAAGTGGTCTTGGTTTCTATTTCTTCGGTTGTTGGTACATGCCTCTTGCCATCTGCTTATCTCTGGTTTTAGTTGGTCTTCCTGTCTCTTACAGTAGATTGACTCTCCTGTAAGCCTGTATGTCAGCAGCATTGGAGACTGTCTTCTCCCAGCGGGATCTGGGTACAGAGATTTGTGGCACAGGGTCAGCTCCTGGCACAAGTGGAAACTTCAAGGATCCTGTCCCAAACGGATCCATGGTCCTGTGTCCAGGGGGTTCCAGGTAGGTTACTCTTGGGCCAGGAATGTGAGCAGAAGTGGTGGCCGCTCCTGTAGTCTCAGGGTTTTCTGTACTACTGAGAATTCTTTTCATTCCCCACTGGATATGCACAGAGATCCGTTGCACAAGGTCAGCTCTGGGCATAGGCAGAAACCAGAAGGATCGTGTCCCTGACTGCTCCTGACTTCCTGTGTCATGAAGTCTCTGGGCGGGTGTCTTGGAGCAGAATTGGTCGTTTTACCTGTGCTCTCAGGCATGTCAGCACTTCTGGAGACTAGCTTTCTCCCAGCAGGATATGAGTACAGATAGCTGTGGCACAGGATCAGTTCTGGGCGCAGGCAGAAATAGGGAAGATCCTGTCCCAGACTGCTCCTACGTGCCTATGCTCAGAGGGCTCCAAGTTGGTTCCTCTTGGGACAGAAGCAAGAGCCAAAGTGGTGGTCTTACCTGTGCTCTTAGGTTGTCTGTATTTCTGAGAATCTAACTCTTTCCCCATGGGAACAAAGTACAGAGAGCGCTAGCACAGGGTCAGCTCTATGTGCAGTTTAAAAATATCTGAAATTTAAGTAATTTAATCTTATTTTTATGTCATGTGACAATGGAGAAGGTGCTAAGTGTATACTTAAAAATAAAATTCACATGTCTTATCTATTTAGAAGCATTTGCTTCTCATTTTTCGGATCAAGCATGTGTTTTAGTATCATTTTTATTAAAATAATTTCATAACTTTTAGTCTGATAATTCTTTTCCCTCACCCAACTTTTCCTTTATACATTCTGCCTCCTTATCCCCCAAATCCATCTACATTCTCTATCTCTTTAGAAACAAAATGAACAAACAAATTTCTTAAAGCTATAGGAAGCATACACACACCACAAACATGCATACACAAAACCAATAACAATACAAAATTTTAAACCAAAAAGCAAATAAGGCTAAATGTGCTTAAACAAAGAAATGTAACAATTTATATTTTACTCTAAAGAAAACTAATGAAGGAGATGTAGTATAAATTGCTCAAATTAACCTAAGGAAGACACTAGTGAATATGTTGTTTTAACTATTGTTTTCTCATGCAGACATATCTTATCTACCTGTGAATGTTTTCTTTATATTGTGAGGAATTTGTTGCTAGAATAAGCTGAATAACTTTTCCATAGAGTAATAGAAATTATGATGACTGTGCAAAGTGTCATAAAATTGTGAAATAGGCCTTTGTCTCCAGTCCCAATCAGATTTGAAAACAATGATGATATGTACTGTCAGCATTCAAAAATACTTTTATGACTTTTTTGTTAATTTGTATATCAGAATAAAGACCCAACTATAAAAGAGTATCTTAATTTAGGGCTACTTCTACGTTGCCTGTCATAGTATCTGGTCTTGTTGAAGTTCATGATGGTAAAAATATTTGAAATCTTCCTTAATCAGATAACAATACCCTGATTTTACAGAAGAAGAAGGCGGTTCACAGAAAGAAGTGATAGGTGAGAAGCCAAACCTACTCTATCTTGGGACAAGCCTCAAGTTAAAAAAAAGAGAAAAAAAGCCTGAGAACTTGACCTGCAACTGAACCCAAGCTGCACACAAGTTCCAGGAAGAACTGGTTTGTCACTGGCACATACCGCAGAGTTACTCCCTAGGTATTCCTTAATAACAGCTGATCAAGATTAGTCTGGTAGTTCCAGTTGTACTTTCAAACCTTTTGTGATTGTTCATGGATTTGATTCAGGGTACTCACTTGTTGGCTTATAATAGTCATTAGATGTTTGCCAGGCTGATAACTCCCTCAATTGTTCACCATATTCTACTAAAGTTTGTACTGCTGAAGGCTCAAACCTTCACACTTCTGTCCTACTTTGTCAGAGTAAGCATTGAGTCCAAACTTTATCTTGAACAAAGACAGTAGTGCCATTGCAACATAATCTGGTCTTTCGTGGTATTTTGTTATTTTTTAATGCTAATTGAAGGGGCCGGGAAAAGGAATGATGATTATCCCCAAATTAACAAAAATTCAAAACTAGAAATTTGGAACAGAGAACTGTCAATACCGATTTTGCAAAATCTCTTTCCGTGATGCATTCCACAATACTCCCTTAAACAGTCAAGGTGGAGTCATTAAAGCAAAGAGCTAGAAAGTATGGAATTGAAAAAACAAGAAAATCAGGACACTTCCTGTTTCTGCCAGCCTCCAGAGAGTAAACTGCTGCCACAGCAATGTGTACACAAATCCGTTGTGGAAGAGAGCTGGACTCTAAGAGGTGAGGACAATTCTGAGAGCTCAGGGGAGACTGCCACTTCTGCTTACATTTTTGACTGAAGAGGAACCCGCCTAGTACCCGCTGGATATAGGAACATAGGAGGTGTAAGCAGTAGGAACCTTCTGGTTTCTGATTGCACCAAGAAGCAAAAGCCTGTTGCCTGGAGCACTGACACATATAAGAGCAGATGAAAGACCAACTCTTGAATTGAGTGAGTCCCATAGCTCTCTGTATCCAAATCCAATGTGGGAGAAAACTGGACTCCGAAAAGTGCAGACAATCCTGAGAAATCAGGGGAGATCATCACTTCTGCTCACATTCCTGGCCCAAGAAACAACTGCCTAGTGTCCTCTGGATATGGAAACAAAGAAGCAGCCAGAAGCAGGACTCTTCTGGTTTCTGATTCCACCAAGAGGAAAAAGCCAGTTGCCTGGAGCACTGACACACATGACAGTAGATGAAAGAACTACTCTTCTGCTTGAAGCAACCTGCCTGAAGGCCTCAGGACACAAAAACATAGGAGCAACTCTCTGTTCCCAGATCCAGTTGAAAAAAAAACAGGTCTACAGGAGTACTGACACACAGGCTTACAGGAAGGTCAAGCTACAGTCAGAGATAGAAAAACAAGCTAACATCAGAGATAGCCTGATAGCAAGAGGCAAGTACAGGAGCCTAAACAACAGGGAAAAAAGACTATTTGGAATCATCAGAGACTAGTTCTCCCACCAAAGAAAATTCTGTATATCCCAACACTCCAAAAGAGCAACGTTTGGATTTAAAATCAAATCTCATGATGATGGTAGAGGACTTAAAAAGGACATAAATTATTCCCTTAAAGAAATACAGGACAATACAGGCAAACAAGTAAAACCCTTAACGAGGAAACACAAAAATCCCTTAAAAGTTATAGGAAAACACAACCAAACAGGTAAAGAAATTGAAGAAAACAATCCCGGATTAAAAATTGGAAATAGAAAGAATAGAAACAATAGAGACAATCCTGTAGATAGAAAAACTAGGGAAGAGATCAAGAGTCAAAGATGCAAGCATCAACAACAGAATACAAGAGAGAGAAGAGAGAATCTCAGGGACAGAAGATACTATAGAACACATCAACACAATTGTCAAAGAAAATGTAAAATGCAAAAAAAAACTTCAAAAACAAAATCATCCAGGAAATCCAGGACACAATGAGAAGATCAAACTTAATGGTAATAGGTATTGAAGAGAGTGATGATTCTCAAATGAAAGGGCCTGTAAGTAACTTCAACAAGATTATAGAAAACTTCCCTAACTTAAATAAAGTGATGCCCATAAACATACTAGATTACCGAACTCCAAATATATTGGGCCAGAAAAGAAATTCTTCTGGTCATATAATAGTCAAAACACCAAACACACAAAACAAAGAAAGTCTATTAAAAGCAGTAAAGAATAAAGGTCAAGTCACATAAAAAGGCAGACCTATAGAATTACACCAGACTTCTCACCAGAGACTGTGAAAACCAGAAGATCCGGGGCAGATGTCATAGAAATCCTATTAGAACACAAATGCCAGGCCATGCTACTATATCCAGCAAAATGCTAAATTAACATAGATGGAGAACCATAATAGTCCATGACAAACTGTTTACACAATATCTTTCTCCAAATCCAGCTATACAAAGGATAATAGATGGAAAACTCCAACCAAAGTAGCAAAACTATACCCTAGCAAAAGCAAGAAAGCAAGAAAGTAATCTCCTTGCCATGGAAGCAAAAGAAAAAGGAAACACAAACATAATTCCACCTCAACAAAAATAATAGGAAACAACAATCACTGTTCCTTAATATCTCTTAACATCAATGGACTCAACTCCCCAATAAAAAGACAGACTGAAAGGCTAGATATGTAAAGAGGACCAAGCATTTTGCTAAATACAGGAAACATACCTCAGTAACAAAGATAGACACTACATCAGAGGAGAAGCCTGGAAAACAATATTCCAAGCAAATGGTCCCAAAATACAAGCTGGACTAGCCGTGCCAATATTAAATAAAATTGTCTTTCAATCAAAAGTTTCAAAAAAGATAAGGAAGGAGACTTCATATCCATCAAAGGAAAAGTATACCAAGATTAATTCTCAATCCTGAATATCTATGTTGCAAAAGCAAGGACAACTATTTTAATAAAAGAAATCTTCCTAAAGCTCTAAGAACACATTGTGCCTCACACAATAATTGTGGGAGATGTAACCTCCCCATTCTCATCAATGGACATATCATGGAAACAGAAATTAAACAGAGACATAGAAAAAACTAACAGAAGCTATGAATCAAATGGATTTAACAAACACTTATACAATATTTCATCCTAAAACAAAAGAATATACCTTCTTCTCAGCACCTCATGATAGCTCCTCCAAAATTGACCGTAGAATCATTCACAAAACTGGCTTCAAGAGATATATGGAGATAGAAAAAAATGCCATGCATCCTATCAATTCACCATGGACTAAAGCTGGTCTTCAATAAAAACAACAATCACAGAAAGTCTACATATACATGGAAATTGAACAAAGATAATTATCATTGAACAATGATAATTGGTCCAGAAATAAATGAAGAAAGAAATTAAATACCTTTTAAAAAATGGGTCTTTATTTACATTTCAAATGTTATTCCCTTTACCAGTTTCCTGTCTCTAAACCTCCTACCTCTTCCCTCTCACCATGCCATCACCCCCTTACTGGTCAACCCCATAAATGTCCTACACTAGGGGGTCCAACCTTGTCAGGACCAAGGGCTTCTCCTTCCACTAGTGCCCAGAAAGGCCATCCTTTGCTACACATGCAGTTGGAGCAATGGGTCAGCCCATGTATAATCTTTGGGTAGTGGTTTAGTCACTGGAAGCTCTGATCGGTTGGCATTGTTGTTCTTACGGGGTTGCAAGTCCATTCATCTAATTCACCTTTCTATAATTCCTCCAACCGGGGTCCTGTTCTCAGTTCACTGGTTTGCTGCAACCATTCACTCTGTATTTGACATGTTCTGGCTGTGTCTCTAAGGAGAGATCTATATCCAGTTCCTGTCAGCATGTACTTCTTAGCTGCATCCATCTTATCTAGTTTTGGTGGCTCTATATATATGGGCCACGTGTAGGGCGGGCTCTGAATGGCCAATCCTTCAGTATGTGCTATAAACTTTGCCTCCCTATCCCTTCGTATGGATATGTTCATTCCCCTTTCAAAGAAAGAATGAAGCATCCTCATATTGGTCATCCTTCTTGAGTTCCGTGTTGACCATTCCTTGCATCTTTGGTAATTCAAGCATTTGGGATAATATCCACTTATCAAAGTGTGCATACCATGTGTGTTTTCCTGTGATTGAGTTACCTAACCCAGGATGATATTTTCTAGTTCCATCTATTTGCCTATGAATTTCAAGAAGTCATTGTTTTTCAGAGCTGATTAGTACTCCATTGTGTAGATGTACCACATTTTCTGTATCCATTCCTCTGTGGAAAGGCATCTGGCTTCCTTCCAGATTCTGGGTATTATAAATAAGGCTGCTATGAACATAGTGGAGCATGTGTCTTAGTTGTATGGTGAGCCACTTTTGGGCATATGCCCAGTAGATGTATAGCTTTGTCCTCAGGTAGTGCTGTATCTAATTTTCTGAGGAACCTCCAGACTGATTTCCAGAGAGGTTGTACCAGTTTGCACTCCCACCAACAATGGAGGAGTGTATCTCTTTCTCCACATCTTCTCCAGTATCTGCTGTCATATGAGATTTTGATCTTAGCTATTCTGACTGGTCTGAGGTGGAATCACAGGGTTGTTTAGATTTGCATTTTTCTTATGACTACGAATGTTGAACATTTCCTTAGGTGCTTTTCAGACATTTGATATTCCTCAGCTGTGAATTCTTTGTTTACCTCTGTACCCTATTTTTAAATAGGATTATTTGGCTCTCTGGAGTCTAATATTGTGAGTTCTTTTTATATTTTGGGTATTAGCCTTCTAACAGATGTAGGATTGCTAAAGATTTTTTCCCAATCTATTGGTTGCTATTTTGTCACAATGACAGTATACTTTGCCTTACAGAAGCTTTGCAGTTTATTGAGGTCCCATTTCTCGATTCTTGATCTTAGAGCATAAGCCATTTGTGTTCTGTTCAGGAAATTGTCCCCAGTGTCCATGTGTTTGTGACTTTTTCTCACATTTTCTTATGTGGAGGTCCTTGTTCCTCTTGGACTTAAGCTTTGTACAGGGAGATAAGAATGGTTAGATTTTCATTCTTCTACATCCTGCCCTCCAGTTGAACCGGCACCACTCGTTGAAAATGCTATCTTTTTTTCCATTAAATGTTTTTTGCTGCTTTGTCAAAAATCAAGTGACTAAAAGTGTGTAGGTTCATTTCTGTGTCTTCAATTCTGTTCCACTGCTCTATCTGCTTCTCTCTGTACAAATACTATACACTTATTTATCACTATTGCTCTGTGATACTGCTTGAGGTCTCGGATGGTGATTCCCCCAGAAGTACTTTTATTGTTGAGGGTAGTTTTAGATATCTTTGGTTTTGTATTTTTCCAAATGATTTTGAAAATTGATCTTTCTAATTCTATGAAGAATCGAATGGGGATTTCGATGGGAATTGCATTGAATCTGTAGATTGCTTTTATTAAAATGGCCATTTTTACTGTATTAACCCTGCCAGTCCATGAGCCTGGGAGGTCTTTCCATCTTTTTGAGATCTTCTTCAATTTCTTTCTTCAGAGGCTTGCAGTTCTTGTCATACAGATCTTTCACTTGCTTGGTTAAAGTCACACAGAGGAATTTTATATTATTTGGGACTATTATGAAGGGTGTTATTTCCCTAATTTCAGTCTCAGCCTGTTTATCTTTTGTGTAGAGGAAGACTACTGATTTGTTTGAGTTAATTTTATACCCAGTCACTTTGCTCAAGCTGCTTATCATGCTTAGTAGTTCTCTGGTGGAATATTTGGTGTCACATAATTATACTATCATATCATCTGCAAACAGTGATATTTTGACTTCTTCTTTTCCAATTTTTATCCCTTTGACATCCTCTTGTTGTCTGATTGCTCTGACTAGGACTTTGAGAACTATCTTGAATAAGTAGGGAGAGAGTGGGCAGCCTTGTGTAGACACTGACTTTAGTGGGATAGCTTCGAGTTTCTCTCCATTTAGTTTAATATTAGTTATTGCTTTGCTCTATATGGCTATTACTATGTTTAGGTATGGGCCTTGAATTCCTGTTCTTTCCATGACTTTTATCATGAAGTGGTGTTGAATTTTGTCAAATGATTTCTCAGCATCTAATGAAATGATCATGTGGATTTTATCTTTGACTTGTTTATACAGTGGAATAAATTGTACCATCCCCACATACCTGGGATGAAGCCTACTTGATCATGATGGAACACCATTTTACTGTGTTCCAGGATTCCATGTGAGAGAATTTTTATTGAGAATTTTTGCATCAATAATCATAAGGGAAATTGGTCTGAAGTTCTCTTTATCTGTTGGGACTTTGTGTGATTTAGATATAAGAGTAAGTGTGGCTTCATAGAAGGAATTTGGTAATGATCCTTCTATTTCTATTTCATGGAATAGCTTGGAAAGTATTGGTATGAGGTCTTCTATGAAGGTCTAATAGAATTCTGCACTGAACCCATATGGTCCGAGGCTCTTTTTGGTTGGGAGATTTTAATAACTGCTTCTATTTCTTTAGGAGTTATGGGGTTGTTTAGATGGTTTATCTGTTCTTCATTTAACTTTGGTACCTTGTATTTGTCTAGAAAATTGCCCATTTCCTCCATATTTTCAAGTGTTGTTGAATATAGGAAGTTTTGTCGGAGGATCTGATGATTTTTTGAATTTCCTCAGATTCTGTTGTTGTGTCTCCTTTACATTTCTGATTTTTATTAATTTGGACACACTCTCTGTGTCCTCTGGTTAGTCTGGCTAAGGGTTTATCTATCTTGTTGATTTTCTAAATTAAAAACAAACCCAGTTGTTGGTTCTGTTGATTCTTTGTATAGTCCTCATTGTTTCTACTTGGTTGGTTTCAGCACTGTCTTTGACTATTTCCTGACTTCTACTCCTGTTGGGTATATTTGCTTCTTTTCGTTCTACAGCTTTTAGGTGTGCTGTCAAGCTGCTGATGTATGCTCTCTCCTTTTTCTTTCTGCAGGCACTCAGAGCTATGAGTTTTCATCTTAGCATAGCTTTCATTGTGTGCCATAAATTTAGGTACGTTATACCTTCATTTTCATTCAATTCTAAGACATCTATAATTGTCTTTTTTTATTTCTTCCTTGACTAGATTATCATTGAGTACAACATAGTTCAATTTCCATGTATATGTGGTGTTCTGTTCATTTATTATTGTTATTGAAGGTCAGCCTTAGTTCACAGTGATATGATAGGATGCATCTGATTATTTCTATCTTGTTGTATCTGTTGAGGGTTGTTTTGTGACTGATTATATGGTCAGTTTTGGAGAAGGTACCATGAGGTGCTGAGAAGAAGTTATATCTTTTTCTTTTAGGATGGAGTATTCTATAAATATCTGTTAATTCCATTTGGTTCATAACGTCTATGAGTGTCTCTATGACTATGTTTATTTCTGTTTCCACGATCTGTCAATATGAGTGTGGAGTGTTGAAATCTCTTACTATTATTGTGTGAAGTGCAATGTGTAATTTGACCTTTACTAAGGTTTCTTTTATGAATGTATACGCCGTTGTGTTTGCAGCTTAGCTATTTAGTATTGAGAGTTCATCTTGGTGGTTTTTTTCCTTTGATGAATATTTAGTGTCCTTCCCTGTCTTTTTGATTACTTTTGGTTGAAAGTCAATTTTATTTGATATTAGAATGGCTACTCCAGGTTGCTTCTTTGAGCCATTTGGTTGGAAATTGGTTTTTCAGCCTTTTATTCTGAGGCAGTGTCTGGCTTTCTGTCTGAGGTGTATTTCCTGTATGCAGCAAAATTCTGGGTCATTTTTACATATTCCGTTTATTAGTCTATGTCTGTTTATCGGAGAATTGAGTTCATGATGTTGAGAGATATTAAGAAATAGTGATTATTGTTTCCTGTTAATGTCATGTTTAGAAGTGGGATTATGTTTGGGTGTCTCTTCTTTTGGTTTTCTTAGAAGGAGATTACTTTCTTGCTGTTTCTAGGGTGTAGTTTCCCTCCTTGTTTTGGGCTTTTCTATCTAATATCCTTTGTAGTCCTGGATTTGTAGAAAGATATTTTGTAAATTTGATTATTTCATGGACTATCTTGGTTTCTCCCTGTATGTTAATTGGGAGTTTTGTTGGATATCATAGCCTAGACTGGCATTTGATTCTCTTAGGTTCTGTATGGCATCTGTCCAAAATTTTCTGGCTTTCATAGTCTCTGGTGAGAAGTCTGGTGTAACTCTTATTGGTCTGCTTTATATTTGACTTGACCTTTCTCTTTTAATGCTTTTAATATTCTTTTCTTGTTTTGTGCATTTAGTGTTTTGATGAATATGTGACAGGAGGATTTTCTTTTCTTGTCCAATCTATTTGGAGTTGTGTAGGCCTCATGCATGATTAAGGACATCTTTTTCTTTAGAGTAGGAAAATTTTCTTTTATGATTTTGTTGAAGATATTTACTGGCCCCTTAAGTTGGGAGTTTTTACTCTCTTCTACACCTATTATCCTTAGGTTTGATTGTCTTATTGTGTGCTGGATTTCCTGTACATTTTCGTGTAGGAACTTTTTCTATTTACAATATCTTTGATTGTTGTGTTGATGTTTTCTATTTTATCTTCTGCTTCTCAGATTCTCTCTTCTATCTCTTGTACTCAATTGATGATGTTCGAATCAATGACTTCTGATCTTTTTCCTATGTTTACTATCTCCAGGGTTGTTTCCTTTTGTGCTTTCTTTATTGTTTCTATTTCTACTTTTTACTTCTACATGCTTTTGTTCTATTTCTTCTCCTTTTCAGTTGTGTTTTCCTGTAATTTTTAAAGGACATTTGGGTTTCTTCTTTAAGGGCTTCTACCTGATTATCTGTCTTGTCCTGTATTTTCTTTCATTTTTTTCTTTTTCTTTTTCTTTTTCTTTTTTTCTTTTTTTTTTTTTTTAGGAGCTGGGGAAAGAACCCAGGGCCTTGCACTTGATAGGCAAGCACTCTTGCACTGAGCTAAATCCCCAACCCCTGTATTTTCTTAAGGGATTTATTTAATACCTTATTAAAGTCCTCCATCCTCATGATAAAATGTGATTTTATATCTAAATCTTGCTTTTCCAGTTGGTTTGGATATCCCGCACTTGCTTTGGTGGGAAAACTGGGCTCTTTTTTTTTTTTTTTTTTTTTTTTATTATTAACTTGAGTATTTCTTATATACATTTCAAGTGTTATTCCCTTTCCCGGTTTCAAGGCCTAGTTATCTTGGTTTCTTTTGCTTGTTTTCCCATGCTTGCCTCACCATCAGTTTATGTCTGGTGTTAGCTTTTCTTGCTGTTTCTGAAGGTGGGTTTATGCTCCTGTAGGCCTCTGTTTCAGCACTCCTGTAGACCTGTTTTCCTGATTTCTTTCAGCGGCTTCTGGGAACAGAGTTTTCTACTCTCAGGCATGTAGTTGCTCCTGGATGCTGGCTTTCAGATCTCAGATAGGGCAGGAATCATAAAGGACTGCTCCTAATTCCCTGTGCATAGGGGCACAGATGCCACTAGGTGTTTACTTGTTGGTTTGGGAATATGGGCAGAGAGTAGTCTCCTCTAATTTCTCAAACATTTCTGCACTTCTGAGGGTCCAGCTCTTCCCTCCACAGGATTTGGGTGCAGGGAGCTGTTTGACTGGTTAAGTTCAGTTATGGGTTCAGACCTGGACCATAGGTTCTTGCAACTGACTCTTCCTATATTCCTGGGTCCAGAGGCAGTATGCAGTTTCTTATTGGGCCTGAGATGTGGGTAAAACTGGGCAGATGTGGCAGTCAGTCCTGCGGTATCAGGATTGTCAGCATTTCTGTGTATTCAGCTCTCTTTCACAGGATCTAAAGATTTTTAGAATTTAATGAATATGAAGGCACAATATACCCAAACTTATGAGACAAAATGATAACAGTCTTAAGAAGAAAGCTCATAGCTCTGAGTGCCTCCAAAAAGAAACTGGAGAGAAAATACATTAACAGCTTGACAGCACACCTAAGAGTTCTAAGAAAACAAAACAAAACAAAACAAAACAACAACAACAAAATACACACAAGAGGAGTAGAAGGCAGGACATAATCAAACATCAAACTCAGGTTTGAAATTTACCAAGTAAAAAAACAAGCAAGCAAACAAACAAACAACAACAGCAGCAGCAACAACAACAACAACAACAACAAAAACTATACTGTAGGGAGCCATTTTGAGCTATACAGTCACAAAGGATGTGGGGAGCAGATGTGGCGGCAGACCCAAGATGGCACCCGGGACTGCAGTTAAGTCTCATGACTAGCACTTGACTTCCTCACTCACCTGAAAGTAGCCACGTCCAGTGTGAGAGCTGCTCAGGCACACCATGATGCAAGATCAGGCCATGTGATGTGGACCTATGAACTGAGATTACATAGTCTGGACTGAGGAGGCAGAGTTGAGAAAGGGATATAAGGGAGTGTGCTCGGGGGCTGGAAAAAAGGAGGGAGAGGAAGAGAAGAAAAGGGAGATTGCTGCTTGCATTCAGAAAGAAAGGTTCCTGAATAAACTGCTTCGAGAAGAACGTCGTGGTGTCACTCCTTTCTGTGGGACAGAGACGGAGGCGACACTATACAAGGAATAAAGAAAGCCAGGATCTTTTTCTCTGAGAAAGTCAAAAGACAGGTAAAGCATTAGCCAGACTAACCAGAGGGAACAGAGGTACTATCCGTATTTTAAAAATAAAAAAGGATAAGAGAAACATAAAAACAGAATCTGAGGAAACTTTTAAAATAATCATCAATCCTGCTATAAAAGTCTATCATCAAGAGAATCTGGTTGAAATGGACAATTTTCTAGACAGATACCATTAAATCAGGATCAGACAAACCATTTAAACAGTCCCATAACACTTAAAGAAATTGAAGCAGTTATTAAAGTCTCCTTACCGAAAAAAAGCCATGGACAAGAGTGAATTCCTTTACAGAATTCTATAAGATCCTCATAGAAATGCTAATACCAATAATGTCCAAATTATTACACAAAATACAAACAGAAGAAATGCTACCAAATTTGTCCTATGAAGCCACAATTACACTTATACCTAAACCACATAAAGACCCAACAAAGAAAGAGAACTTCAGGCCAATTTCCCTTAAATGTATCAATGGAAAAATATTCAATAAAATTCTCAAAAACTGTATCCAAGAACACGTCAAAATAATCATCCATTATGATCAAGTATGCTTCATCACTGTCCAGAGACAGTGTTGCTGGGATGGTTCAATATATGGAAATCCATCAAAGTAATCCACTAGTAATCAAACTCAAAGAAAAAAAAATGATCATTTCATTAGTTGCTGATAAAGCACTTGATAAATTCAATACCCCCCTTTTAA